>NC_134568.1:33159479-34554479 GCF_050947875.1 Dermacentor variabilis
GACATGAAGCAATGAATGTTGGAAATACAATGCAAAACAAAGAACGAAATACAAATACAATAGTTTGGCTAAGAAATACATGTTTCTAACATTGTGACAGTGATATTGGAAGCAGCATAAAAGAAAGACTATTGTATGTATTTCTAGAATAGTGTGACAATGTTTGCACGGCACCACTAAGATTCAATTTCATAAAAGGTTTTTCACGCGTTTTTCAAAGATTTTAATGTTACTCGACTGCAAAACAGACGCCGGCAAACTGTTCCATTCCTTAATCGTTCGCGGAAAAAATGAATAAGCGTACATGTCCAGATATGCTTTTGGAATTGAGAACATGCAATGATTGCTTGATCTGACGTTTCTAGCCTGCCTGTGAGCAAGATAGGGTGTGGTTTCAATATTGAAGTGGTCTTTTGATAACAAAAAAAAAAATTAAGTCTAGCCAACTTCCGCCGTTGAGCCAGTGGAGGCAAATAAAGCAACCGAAGCATTTCGGAAACAGAGTTAGTACGATAATACCGGGAAAAAATGAACCTTGCAGATTTTCTCTGTATCTTCTCAATGCGGTTTATTAATCCTGATTGACACGGATCCCAAATGACACTGGCATACTCTAACGTTGGTCTAATGTAAGTTAAATCCCTTAACGTTATACCCATCATTATTCTTTCCATAGCTCGTTGCGTCGTCCTCAGTTTAAGTAGAACCCTTTTCGTAAGCCTACAGGTTTCTGCCCCATACGTGAGTACTGGTAAGACACAGGTGTTATACACTTTTCTCTTGAGGGATAGTGGCAACCTGCTGTTCATGATTTGAGAATGCCTGCCAAACGCACCCCAGCCCATTCTTATTCTTCTGATCATTTCAGTCTCATGATCCGGATCCGTGGTCACTACCTGCCCAAAGTAGATGTATTCCCTTACCACTTCCAGTGCCTCGCTACCTATCGTAAACTGCTGTTCTCTTCCGAGACTGTTAAACATTACTTTAGTTTTCTGCAGATTAATTTTCAGACCCACCCTTCTGCTTTGCCTCTCCAGGTCAGTGAGCATGCATTGCAATTGGTCTCCTGAGTTACTAAGCAAGGCAATATCATCAGCGAATCGCAAGTTGCTAAGGTATTCTCCGTCAACTTCTATCCCCGATTCTTCCCACTCCAGGTCTCTGAATACCTCCTGTAAACACGCTGTGAATAGCATTGGAGAGATCGTATCTCCCTGTCTGACGCCTTTCTTTATTGGGATTTTGTTGATTTCTTTATGGAGGCCTACGGTGGCTGTGGAGCCGCTATATATATCTTTCAGTATTTTTACATACGGCTCATCTACACCCTGATTCCGTAATGCCTCCATGACTGCCGAGGTTTCAACTGAATCAAACGCTTTTTCGTAATCAATGAAAGCTATATATAAGGGTTGGTTATATTCGGCACATTTCTCTAGCACCAGATTGATAGTGTGAATATGGTCTATTGTTGAGTAGCCTTTACGGAATCCTGCCTGGTCCTTTGGTTGACAGAAGTCTAAGGTGTTCCTGGTTCTATTTGCGATTACCTTGGTAAATACTTTGCAGGCAACGGACAGTAAGCTGATCGGTCTATATTTTTTCAAGTCTTTAGCGTCTTCTTGCTTATGGATTAGGATTATGTTAGCGTTCTTCCAAGATTCCGGTACGCTCGAGATCATGAGACATAGCGTATATAGGGTGGCCAGTCTTCCTAGAACAATGTTCTCACCATCCTTCAACAAATCTGTGGTTACCTGATCCTCCCCAGCTGCCTTCCACCTTTGCATAGCTCCCAAGGCGTTCTTTACTTCTTCCGGCGTTACCTGTGGGATTTCAAATTCCTCTAGACTATTCTCTCTCACATTATCGTCGTGGGTGCCACTGGTACTGTATAAATCTCTATAGAACTCCTCAGCCACTTGAACTATTTCATCCATATTACTAACGATATTGCCGGCTTTTTCTCTTAACGCATACATCTGATTCTTGCCTATTCCTAGTTTCTTCTTCGCTGCTTTTTGTCTTCCTCCGTTCCCGAGAGCATGTTCAATTCTATCCATATTATAGTTCCTTATGTCAGCTGTCTTACGCTTGTTGATTAACTTAGAAAGTTCTGCCAGTTCTATTCTAGCTGTACGGTTAGAGGCTTTCATACTTTGGCGTTTCTTGATCAGATCTTTCGTCTCCTGCGATAGCTTACTGGTGTCCTGTCTAACGAAGTTACCACCGACTTCTATTGCACACTCCTTAATGATGCCCATAAGATTGTCGTTCATTGCTTCAACACTAAGGTCCTGTTCCTGAGTTAAAGCCGAATACCTGTTTTGTAGCTTGATCCAGAATTTCTCTAGTTTCCCTCTTACCGCTAACTCATTGATTGGCTTCTTATGTACCAGTTTCTTCCGTTCCGTCCTCAAGTCTAGGCTAATTCGAGTTCTTACTATCATATGGTCACTGCAGCGCACCTTGCCGAGCACGTCCACATGTTGTATGATGCCAGGGTTAGCGCAGAGTATGAAGTCTATTTCATTTCTAGTCTCGCCATTTGGGCTCTTCCACGTCCACTTTCGTCTAACCCGCTTGCGGAAGAAGGTATTCATTATCCGCATATTATTCTGTTCTGCAAAATCTACTAATAACTCTCCCCTGCTATTCCTAGAGACTATGCCATATTCCCCCACTGACTTGTCTCCAGCCTGCTTCTTGCCTACCTTGGTATTGAAGTCGCCCGTCAGTATAGCGTATTTTGTTTTGACTTTACCTATCGCCGATTCCACGTCTTCATAAAAGCTTTCGACTTCCTGGTCATCATGACTGAATGTAGGGGCGTAGACCTGTACTACCTTCAATTTGTACCTTTTATTAAGTTTCACGACAAGACCTGCCACCCTCTGGTTAATGCTATAGAATTCCTGTATGTTACCAGCTATATCCTTATTAATGAGGAATCCGACTCCTAGTTCTCGTCTCTCCGCTAAGCCACGGTAGCACAGGACGTGCCCGCTTTTTAGCACTGTATATGCTTGTTTTGTCCTCCTAACCTCACTGAGCCCTATTATATCCCATTTACTGCCGTCTAATTCCTCCAATAACACTGCTAGATTCGCCTCACTAGAAGATAACGTTCTACCGTTAAACGTTGCCAGGTTCAGATTCCAATCGGAGCCTGTATATATATATATATATATATATATATATATATATATATATATATATATATATATATATATATATATATATATATATATATATATATATATATATATATATATATATATATATATATATGTTATATATATATATATATATATAACAATATGCAACATGCATAATATAACACAATTAGACCGCACAATACAACATAACATAGCGTTACGCAACAGAATATAACATTAAGAAAGAAAAATCATTGGCTGAGATTTCTGGAACTCTCCATGGACACCAAGCGCACGGTAACCTTCATATGGAACGAGGCGGACACATACACACCAACAAACAAGAGCAAAGAGTACACATGCCATACACCAACTGTCCACCCCGCAACATACAAAAAGAACACCATCATTTCTGGAAACGGGTCATCAAATGGACTCCAATGCTGCCACGAAATTCATTTTATTATTGTAGTTAATAATAATAATAATAATAATAGATGCCACATCTCTAGCAAAGGGAACTTCGTACCGAAGCTCTGTTAACGTTATATGGAATCAAAATTGCTTTCTACAATCGCGATCACTACGTTACCGTCTATGCTGTTTCATGCGGGCAGGCCTCGCCGATGCGCGAAACGTGTAAATTAGAGCTATTTCAAGAGTGCTATAAGAATGCGTGGACATAACAACTGAAGACCTAGCTTGTTTGTAAGAGCTAGTTCTTTTCATCTTGTTCCAGTTTAGAAGAAACATAAACGCTTGAATAATGAAATTTGTTTGACAGTGTCGTCTTGGCCACAAACTTAATGACGTTGCCACAACGAAACTCCGTTTGTGCGCATGGTCCAGCGTGTACCGGCGAGGCGCGGCCGGCTTCTAGCCATTGTACTCATTCTCTAAACTGAGTATAGTTTGTTGACGGTGCGAGCGCGGATTCACGGGCAATTGCACCGTCTGAGCAAGAGCTCTCAGATGCGTGTGGCCCCCGTAGTGGCTGGCATGCTGACTTCAACGAGTGGAGCCAAGATGACTGTTATCACAGAGCCTTAAACTGGACTTCCTGCACGATGCAGGGTTACACTCATATATATATTTTTTTTAACAGCGAGGCTTTATATGGGGCTAACCGATTCGTCCGTCCGTCCGTCTGTCGCCCGCGCGCCGAAAACTCATCCGGCGCAACCCCACCCATGCGCATGCGCGAAAAAAAAAAGACAGGAAGAGAGGCGCGCGGTTGGCGGCGTCAATAGTGACGTCGTTGCTCTCCGTCGCAGCCGAGGGCGCGCGCAGCAGTTTCTGTTTGGCTCCGAAATGGGTAGGCCATGCGACATACGTACTCCTGAGGAGCAGGCAGCTTTCGCTCAGCGACGCCGCGAGCGGAACCGGGAACGAGCTCGTCTACGCCGTGCCGACGCTGCAGCCCGGGCACACGAACAGGCTCGTGCCGCCGAAAGCAAGCAGCAACTGCGTACCGAGGATCCAGCAGCTTATACCAAGCCGTCGTTTAATGTACCGTCGGGATTAACCCAGTGATAAACACCGGGGCCGCACGTTTCAACTTCACTGGTTAACCATCTGTACGGAGTGCTTGGGCGATTATTTTTTTTTACTGTGCCTTAAGGCACACTTCAAAAAAAAGAAGAAAGAAGGAAAGAAAAAGAACGAACAAGCTTCGATTTAAATTTTCTAGTATGTATTGTTAGATGAGAAAGGGCCCAAGTAAGCGCATATATTGCCTCCTCCAAAACAATGCGCCCACCAAAGACCTGAACGCGCTTGCTCGCTCTCGTTCGCCGCCTCAAGGAACACGAAGGTCGTACATACCTCAGCAACCGCAGACAATTCGTCCTGTGCGCGGGCCATCGATAATTACGCAATGGACGGAAGCCGCGCGCTCGTTGGCCGGCGCGAGGTCGCTCTCAAAAACTCGTCGGCATTCAGCGCCACATGCACGCGGACAAAAGCGTTCCCGCGGGGCACTGTAGGCGCATATCTTGCGGGCGGCTGTTTGTTCAGAATTTAGACATCGCGCCTATCTCTGGCGGCTGTGAGGGAACACGAATGCTTGTTTGCCGGGTCGTCAGAGTTCGTCCCGTTCGGAGGACGCGCGCCGCGGCCTCCGCTATTGTTTCACTACGCCAAGTGAGCATTATACGTATGTATCTTTTGTGGTGTACGTAAGTAATGATGAAGAAGCAGAAACGTTACCCTGTATGAAGGATGAATAAGACATCGAACTTTTGTTTTTTTTCATTGAGCGAGCTTTTTGTGCCCATAAAGCAAAACGACACTTAACGACAGCGCGCCGCGCGCAATAGGGAGTTCGTCAATCTAATGCCCCCCACTCAAGTGGGTCCGACATTTATGCATGCACTGCAGTACATTCCCAAGTATGCTCGACTCGTGCTCACGTAGACTGGAGAGGTGCAACACAAATCGCAACGCGTAGCGCGCGTGATCTGATTAGACTCCCAAATGTCACGCTATCAAATTGGCGATGACGTTAACGATGATCGGTATGCAGCTAGCGCGTCTTGCACGAAGCGATAAGATAACAGCGATAATTTGATGAAATCCGTCACCGGCAAAAAAAAAAAAGATTGAGAGAGAGAGAGAGAGAGAGAGCAAAATGATATCCTCGTGGCAGTAATGAAAAAACTTAAATGGCTCAAACCACCTCTGATAATTCAGAGAGACAGCCGCGTGCCCCCCTCCAGGCATTTCCGGTTCCTTCTTCGCACGTCTTGACGTCAAATGAGGGGGGGGGGAAGTATTTAGGTGACGTCATCAAGGTAAAAGCTGCCGATTGGCTCTCTTGCACACGAGCGACATCAGTTCTAATCCATCTGCAAGCACTCTTTTGCCATGCCAGTGGGATTCCATCTCTTCGTCGTCTTCTCGTTTGCTTCCGTCCGCAATCAACTGGTTTCACCTCGTGTAGCGCTTATTGCACTGCGCGTGTGATGGCAACAATGTGTAGCCGAAAAGCGCAGAGACCTGATAACCAGAAGTTGGCGGTGTTTTCAAGTAAGAAAAAAGCGCACACGGGACGTGACGTTCGGTAATGACGTAGTGTCCACGTGTCTTCTAGAGCAGTACACGCGGCGAGGAGGAGAAATCACCTTCATTTTTTTATGACTGAAGGTGCGGGAAAACCTGCAGAAGGAAAGCGAAAGCCCACAAGCCACATTCTCTGAAGATATCCAGAGCTTTGTTAAAATTATTTCGCCGTTGTGGTTCCATATTAATGAAGTTACGAAGAGCAGAAAGCAAAGCTGAGAACTGGCTGTTATGAGCTCCGCCCATAGCTGTATGATCCTGTGGCAGTCCCTCATCGATAACATTTCGAGCGACTTGCACTGCATTCTCCCTGTCTGACGACACTTAAATTATCTCTCGTGCCTTCGTTGCAAATGCACGAAAGTTCTGTTTGCTTGTTTGTTCCCCCCTTGCGCTTAAAAAAAAAAAAAATCTAACTACTAGCTCTCAGCATGGCCTGGCCGACAACTGCAAGTTTAAAAAGCTCACCAATGTAATCTTACGTTGGTTGTCTGGCAAATGTTTATTGGCGCAAGGTTAACACGCACACTTAGAAAGGCGGCGCTTATAGGTTTGCATTAGACGGTGGAGAGTGACCTTGTATCCCGGGCGACCAATATACCTATGTATGGGGAAAGAATTGAAAAGAAAGATAAATAGGCGAAGCACTGAAAGTAATCTGGGTCTTGCACTCAGACGAAAAAGTACCGCAACATTCTGCAACACTACAGGCTATACAGAAGAATTTACCCGCCACCTCACCCCAGTCTAACTGGGGAAGAGGCAGTAACCTTAGTGCCGCCGCCACCGTTATCAATAACTGTCCTTCTCTTGTGTTTTCTCGTGTCCGGCATCTCTGGCAGGCAACTAATTTGCAAATATCGCCCACGCCATGTATTTCTATGCACCCGTTTCCTTTACGCTAACATTTTTTATACGGTAATTTTGAATCAGCTCGTTCAATGACCAGATCTTCTTGTGTGATTTAGGCTTACTAAACCATGCACACTCAAAAAAACAAAAAAAAAAAACAAAGAAAGGAAATAGAAAAATGAAAGAAAGAAACAAAAAACATGTCGAATACGCCATGGCACTGTTTAACGGGAGCTATTATATCATAATAAGAGCAAAATTTGTCATTCGCACTTCCAAAGAATCTGCAGCTAGCGTGATTGCGTTTTCAAAGGAATATTGTTGGACGAGTGCTATTACTGAGGAATGCTATAGACCCCCAGCGTCAGCAACAAGCCGCCACTGAGAGAGAACGCAGAGTATCACGACCTAAAGTTTGCTAAATCACTAAAGGTAGAAAAAAAAAACTGCTTTTGTATACAGCTTTCGCGTTTCCTTGCAGAATATACACGATGCAAGGGCATGTGATGACGCAGGGTATGCCTTTCTCAGCTATGCCTTTCTTTCTATGCCTTTCTCAGCACATCCTGTGTACGAAGTCTGAATGCAGGCGACGTCCCGATTGCCGGAAACAAGAAAAAGAAAGAATAAAGGAAACGAAACAGACTGCAAGAAAGACGCACACGGAACCATCGCATTTCGCAATATCAGAGTCTGGCAATATAGGCTCACGGTGGTATATAGTCGCATATATATAGCCTATACTGCGCGGGACGTTTTAAGAATACACGCAAGGACTGTTGAGTCGAATGGATACTTATTACGGGTGCTTCGGGGTGGGGATTTGTTCTCTGGCTCATCGTACATCCGGTCGCCATGGAAGAGGGGGCGCAATAACGGAGAATGGCCGTAAATGGGAAGCCGTCAATGATGGTCTTTTGCGCGGTGACCCGCTGTCGGCCTTCCATAAGCGCGCGCCGACAACACACCGATTCGGGCACGCACGATCACTTCTTTCTTTTTTTTTCTCTGCGCAACAAAATTGTTCCCAAAAGCGGTCTTCCCGAGGAGCCATATATGCACGCGTTGACGGCGGGTCTTATGAATCGATGCCGCACGTCTTTCTGCAATGTGCTTAGAACAAGCCTACCGTAATTTTGATGATAGATAAACATCAATTGTGTCGACAAGGAGAGAGCAGCTAAAGATCGAGAGGGAAAGAAGAAATGAGAAACACATGGCGATTCAACGGAAATGACCCAGACGATATGTGTGTGGGGGGGAGGTGGGGGAGTGGAGGAGGAGGGAACGAAAGAACCGAGTGAAGACGGCGAGAGACAGGTCGGGGCAACTTGCCTGTATAACTTCGCGGCTCTTGCGACATTCAGCGCGGTGTCTTTGGCGCTCCCTTATCGATCATGCAACGCCAACTGTGCCGTGTAAGCTCACTTGCTGAGCACACACACACATGAATGCCTGTACATGTTGGAAAGTGTTGCGCGGTTATCAGCGCAAGTGCGCGCGTCCTTATGTGTGCCTACAGATAACAAACAGTCGGCACACAGGCTGTTTGCTATGCAACTCATACGCGGCATGCCATGCCATCACGTTGCATGGGATAAAGCATCATGCACGCTGCTTCCTACGGTCGCGCTCTCAGTCATAAATTACGCCGAATAACGTGCACGCAGGCTTATACGTATACGGCCCGCGTCCACGCTGCTTGGAGAGGAAACGACGTATTTATATACGTGTCCCCGACAAGTGAGCCCGGCCGCCTTCAAGTGCTTTCCGACACTTTCTCATTTCTTTCTTTGCGTGGATTCCAGCTTTGTTGCGCCGCACTACAGCCGACGGTAAGAGTGCAGGTGTGGGCCTCATAATTGTGTCGTGGTTTTGGCACGTAGGACCCCAGAATTTCATTTTAAGAGCGCAAGTGCCCAACTAAATGGAAACTTACGATCGCCTCGCTATATGCGCGCGGAGGGAGCGGCAAAGCCGAATCCGTGGTTCGCGCAGTTACGCGAAGACAGCGCGCAAAGAGAAGAACATATGGGCGAGAAAAAAGAAGCAAAAAAAAAAGAAGATGAGCCAGAACACAGCGCACGGGCTGGCATCACTCAGAGGCGACACCGTGACAGCTGCCGTCCCACGCTGCCGCGGCTCACTGCGCTGTGCACAGTTGCGTCCTGCAGGCGCCGCACGGCGCTAAAGCATTTTGCGACCCTGGCGTCCGACAGAGGCCGAGCTGTCAAAGTGAGAGCGGAGCTGCGCGGCCCTCTGTGTTTCGCGTGCACGCGGGCGAATAAAAGACAAAAGGAAGCGAAGAGGAGGGGGGTGGGAAGAACGCGCGGGGGTGGGGGTGTGGAGAGAGATGCTAACGCGAACGCCGGGCGTTCTCAATCTGTCCTCGCCGCGTCCGTTGCTTCGGGTTGCAAAATCGACTCGCATTCAAGGCGAACACGTAATCGCGTGGGAGGTCATCGGTATACGATAGGGCCACAATTTATCGGTTTCCCGAGGCGGCTTCCCCTGTACTTCTCCGTTAGCGCTGTATCGCAGGGCTTAAAAGCGAGGCACACGCGCGGCCACGCGCCCTTGGCGAGGTCTCTGATATCCATGCTCGGTTGTGTGGCACAGTGGCGGAATTATTGCGTGCCAGTGGCCCGGATATCGAGACGATCGCGGCGAGCGAACGCTCCACTGCCGATGAAGGCGCGTGCCAGTGCACGTATGCCTGCGTGTACGCACAGGCAGTTACGAATTGACTTAAGTTTAATTCTGGGATTTTTTTTTTACGTGCCAAAACCACGATCTGATTGCGAGGCACGCCGTAGTGGGGGGGGGCTCCGGATGAATTTTGACCACCTGGGTTTGTTTAACGTCCACGGATTACACGGGGCATGGGCGCTCTTGCATTTCGCCCCCATCGAAATGCGGTCGCGCCGCGGCCGAGATTTGAACCGCGACCTCGTGCTTAGCAGCGCAACGCCAAAGCTACAAAGCAACCGTGGCGCGCACAAATCTGCCGCATAATATAACATTAATTGGGGAAGTATTAGTCGCTCGTTAGTTTAATAAACCTTGTGTCGTCATTCGTTGAAGCCAAAGAAACGTACATTTAGATGCATAAACGTTTCGAGTTGATAAAGCAACGTGCTTTTGGGTAACATTGCCGTCTTCGTTTTTTAAAAGTAGAATTAAAGGGAATATACACTCGGTTAGTGGATTTCGACAGCATGAACTTCGCGTGTCGCCCCCTCCGGTGCTCTTCTAATGCGATTACCTGCGACTGCGATTACCCTTCTTTAATTCTATATTTTCGAGGGCAATTACACGCATGAACATGCAACGCCACCTTGACGGCGTTATTTTATATGCATTTTATGTACGCCCGCTCCCCGGATGCCTTGAAGCATTCTGCCTGTTCGGCGGAGAAGGGGTTCGCCTTGGATCATTGCCTAATTCTACTGTGCGACCTGTCGAAGAGTGTGCATTGTAGCGCTGCTGGAATAATGCGTTACCGTGTTCGCTGAGATGGAGTTTCCCGTTAACAGCTTAGGGGCAACAGGAGGTCCGGATCCTTCTTTACTGCCTCATTGCGATCGCAAGTGTGGTGCAACATTCGCACCTTTTGTGTGACTGCCTTCCATACGATAACAGGCTTGCCCTTTGCTCCGCTTTAACGGAATTAGATGGCAAGCCTTTAGGAGAAGATTCTGGGACCGTGGCCTCGTGCGTCTGAGATGCACAAAGCCACCAGCCGCCGGCTTGCGTAACTGCTTGTGACTGACTGATCGATGAACAATTCAGTGTGCCTGTGCCTGCGTGCGGGGAACCTTCCTCCTCTGCTTCCCGCCTTTCTGTGCCCTTTCTCTAGTCCGCGGGATCATGCAACTGGGCCCAGCCTGCGCTTCAGGCCATTCGATCAGCCCTCATTTATCTCTCTCTCCGCGCCCGGGACATAAAATGTCAAAATAAAGCACTATATAAAACCAAGTTTGATGCCTTTGCCAAAGGTCTTCGGCAATCCTATATTGTCGGGCGGACTGCGATATTTAGTTCGATTTCAGTGAGTAAATTTCATTTTAGTCGATATTTAGTTCAATTTCACAGAAACTTTTGCAATTTCTTTTTTTTTCCCTCTACATCCACGCCATGGGGTTAGCTATAGTAAAAACGTGTGTGCAGATTCGCACAATTTTGAATGCCGCCATTCGCAAGGCGGTGTCATCTTGCAGCTTGCAGAATGTAGTACTTGCCTTCGTGGGTGCAGGCGGAGACTCGCTTCCAGTATGGCAGCAGAGAAGCGAATCAATGTTGCAACGGTCACGAGTCTTTCGCCAAGCCAGCAACTTTTACTTTTTTTTTCCTTCGAGCGACGACTTTCATACGCAGAGACGACGCCATCGTTTCGTTGAAGCCCAGTGGTTGTAAGCGTGAGCTGCGTGTAAACGAGCTATCCGCGTTGCAGAAGAGAAACACCTTGTTGTCTTGCGCTAGCTGCTAGCCTATTTCTCCTCTCTAAAAGCGTTTGAAAGCAGCTTTTGCCAATTCTTTGCACATCGGGGAAATTCCTGGCCGGTACACACTGCCGTGCCAAACGTACTCTATCTCGCGTCGATAATTCATTGCATGCTGCGGAAAAAAATCTATAGGTGTCATGAGTGTAGCAATGAGGGGAAAGCAACCGTGTCCGTGACTCTTTCTGTCTCCAAAGTGTGATTGACCCTGCGCAAAAGCTTTTCCACACTATCTTACCACGTGCACGGTCGGGGCTCATGTAACCTCCTCCCCAAGTCCCGGTGCGCTATAATGGCAGTTATTTGCAACGATTCCAAAATCGTAGTAAGTGCAGCGGTCTATGTTAACATTTAGTTCAACCGGTCTTGCTACTTTGCGAGAATCCCGTATTAACACACTTGCGCCAGCGACACTCTTCAAATGTGCAGCGAAGGCTTGATGCATCGTTTCCTGTCGTGGGGCCGTCTGGTCACGGTGACGGCACAAGGGATAAACGACGCCTCGCTGATGGTGAAACCGCGGCCCGACCCAGAGCGGAGGATTGGAAAGCGCCGCAGCATGCATACACGCAGCACTCCGACAAGTGGCTTGCGTAACAGCGTACACAGCGCGAGGTATATGGAGGAAGGACCGCCGGTGGGCCGAACAGGGAGCGCCGGCGTCTCCCGTCTCTTCGGGGCCCCGTGCCAGCATGCGTCACCGAGGCCGGCACGCGCCGAGCGAGTCCACCACGCGCGCAGGACACGGCTGTCGCACGCCTGCTCATCGGGACTAATCGCTGACGCGGCGGCTGCTGCGCGGAATTCCACCGGGTCGAGCCGCGGGGCGCGTTACGCAACGCGAAACCGGTTATACCCTCGCTGGCGGCCAATCCATCCTCCGGCGCTCCCTCGCCTCCTTTGGCTCACGTTTCGTTCCGTTTGTCAACCGGCGCGTCACTCTTTGGGTTATGCAGGTAACTTTGTTTTCGCCGTGGTCCATGTGTGCATATATATAAACACACACACTCGCAGCCTTTCCCTTTCGACGCGGCGACTTGAACGACGCATCATGCGACGGACGCGGCCGTTCTCTTCCGCCCACATTCGGAGAGCGACCAAGTGGGCGTGCGGAGGAGCCAAACGAGCGCAGGCGAGAAAGAACAGCCGGTCTTGTAGAACGCGCACTTGTCTTCTCCGCCGCAAGCATCATCACCCGTGTGTCTATGCGCTTTCGCAACGAACGAGGGTGGGGGAAGGTATTAATGAACAGAAGGGCGGCAAAAGTCGGCTTGGCCTTGTGAACAAAGCGGGGTGCAGTTATGGATGAAAGCGCATATATAAACAACAGCGTCATAATCTATTTTTTATATTTCTGTATCTCTCTTTATCCCTCATTGTTCTTTTTTTTTTTTTTCAGGCTTTACAGATTCCTCTGCGGCATTCTAGCTTCGTGGTCCTCATTTACGCTGATCGCACCAAGTGTAACTGTTCTCCGATATTTCGGCGAGCAGTGGCCGAATTTAAGCAGCTTTCCGTTCGTAAGAGCGCTATTTGTCATTGGTCGGCCGCCTTCGTTAACAATATGTTTGTTGTCTCTATTGGCTGGTATTTGTTCTTGCCAACTGACCTGGCTACAGAACTGCCTCATGAATACGGTCTCTGGGCCCCGTATTCACAAACACACGCAAAAAAAATTGTTACGCTAGAGCGGACGGCCCGCCTGTCATGACGTTCGACTATTAGAGAAGGCGGCGGGCTAATGGCAAAGGTCGCTCACGAACGAAAAGCTTTGTTAATTTGGGCGCTGGTTCCATGTGCAAGCGACTCTGAAATTCGGAGCCCGGTGCGCTCGAACGGTCTAACAAAAGCTTACTCGCACCAATTGATTGATAACAGTCGGCGCCCTGGGGCAGCTAGTAATTTGTAAAAGACTCTATGCACATGCACTGTGCTATTTTACCGTTTTTTACCTTTACAATAACGCCCATGCAGCTTCCTGAAAGCGACAGTAAAGAAACAGCTGCCACGTTCCTGCGACAGACCGCGGAGTTTGAATGACGCTCAGTGACAATGATGGCGTGATGCTGCTCCAGTGTCGGGGACATTAGCCGCGTATACTTAAATGTCGCTAGCCTCGCACTTCTTCGCGTCATCATAGTGCGATCCGCCAACGTTTACGTTCCACACATCAGCTCGGCTCCGTGTTATGATTCCCCAAACAAAATCGCTCCTTTCTTTTTCGTTTTTTAAGAGCCCACCTCGGCTTGTGAGTGGAGGTGTGGTGGTTCGTGTGGAAAGTGGAAAAGTTGGCGCTGCCTACTGCAGCCCAGGAAGAGGCACGGCTCATGCGCCATATGGAGTAGAGCAGACGCCAGGAGTAACGCTTTCGCTCTCTCTCCTTTGCAATGCGATGCGCCTACCGTTTGCACACATCCTCTACCGGTGACTTCACCCACCGCTCAAGCTACTTCCGGCTGGCATCATCTCCGTTTACAGGAAAGCCTGAACTGATTCATGTATACAAGGTGACGCGACTACGGAGAAGCTCTCACTCATAAAGCGCTTGCGTATAGGTGCCCATGCATGCGCAACTGGTTGCAACTGCAGCGATTGTCTCGGCATCGCCCATCGTTCACTTGTCATCGACGGCTTCCGAATTTTCCCCAGTGAGGAGACACTCTCAGAAGAGAAGCTTTGTGAATAAGGGCCCTGGGCCCATATTTTCAATGCCCTTCGTACGCTTAAGTACTTCATAAGAAGAGGCGCCGGCCATAGGCGCCGACTCGGAGGGGGCTCCGGCCGAGGCCCATCCAAAGTTTTCCGGGGGTGGGGGGGGGGAGGCAGAGCCCCCCCTCCCATTAGTAGAGTTTTGTTACCCACATCATTTGAGTTTTCTCTTACCTATTCACTTAAACTTTTATTGTGGCTAAAGGCTTACTCCATCATTGTTGGCGCGGACTTGCACGGCGTTTAATTTATACTTTCGCTTTATTTCTGCAAATCTTGACAACAGGAGGACACGAGAGAGAGAGATAAAAGAGTTGAGAAAGGCAGGGAGATTAACCGGAAGATAGATATCCAGTTTGCTACCGTGCACTGAGCAAGGCGTAAGGGGAGATAAAAAGATATTTAAAAAATGCACCCACATGAAAAGAGCGGGAGAGGGGAAAGAAATATTAGAAACACACCCACAAAGGAATGCAGGAGTGTCCTAGTCGTTCAAGCAGGTCGCTTGACCAGAGAAACCTCAGTAACGCCTTCACCGCCTTCTGGTCACATCAGCCGGCACTCCAAGATTCTCTGCTCAGAAAACGGCCGGTCATCGAGGCGTGCCACCGCCGTCACGAGCGACTGTCTCTGGGAGCTGTAGCGAGGACAATGACAGAGGATATGCTCGACTGTATCCTTGCTGCCGCAGCTATCACAGGTAGCACTGTCAGTCATTCCGATGCGGCAAGCAAATACATCCGTGAAAGACACTCTTAGTCATAGTCGGCAGAGAACAGTTGTCCATTCGGGATAGTCCGGATTGAATGCTGTTGCGTTTCGCCTGCGACACGTGGTTTTGCCGGCGCGACTGCGGCGGGGCGGCAGACATTTTGGCCAGATCGTCGTCGCCGCAACGCTCATCGGCAGGTGTTTCCAGGCGCGACTGCGGCGATGCGACCGCAAAGGATCACCCTCCCATTCCAGTCATTGTGCCCGAACCAGGCGATGCGAAAGCAGGGATTATCATCTCATTACAGTCATTGTGCCCGACCGGCAGCGCTACAACAGGGTGCTACGAGATCGTGCTCGACAGGGTGCTACGGCAGCGCTACAACAGGGTGCTACGAGATCGTGCTCGACAGGGTGCTACGGCAGCGCTACGACAGGGTGCTACGAGATCGTGCTCGACATGGTGCTACGGCCGCGCTACGACAGTGTGCGTCACCATTAGCCCATTGTACATTCACGTGCTCGTCTTTTGAGGGGTTCCTTCTTGCCCTCAACTGCGAGAGTATAAAAACAGCTGCCCCCGGACGCCAAAAGGAGGGCTCCGATTTCTTCTGTTGAGTAAAGTGCTCTCCCGTCTCTCTACTTCGGTCAAGCTGACCGCCAACTCTTTGCGATGTTAAAATAAACAAGTTGTTTTGTTGTTACCAGTCGACTCATGCTTTGCCGGGACCTTCGGATGCTTCCAGTTGTACCCCAGGCCGCCAGGCCAACGCTACCCTTGGGGCTTGCGACCCAGGTACAACCACGGGCGTCAGCGCCGAGTTCCCAACAGATCGTACCAGCGGTGCGATCAAAACATCTGGTTGGCAGCGGTGAGATCGCCTACGACTTCAAACAACTGTCTGCCAGCGGTGAGATCGCGACAACGGAGGCCAGCAGCGAAGAGATGCAGTTGACTGTATGCTGAGCAGCTCAACGACGATCCGGGAGCAGTGCAACGAGCCCTGTGTGACGACTGGTTGCCTGCAGCGGAACGACTGCGCGGAATTCCTGCCTGCGAGGTTTGGTGAGTGCGGGACTTTCTTCTTCTGAGCTTTGCCAGGCTTTTTGTTAGTGTCAGAAACAGAGCTGGTAATTGTGGTTGTCGTTGCTGCCGGGTTAGTTTGCGGCAAGACAATAGTAAGCAGTAGAGAAAGCAGCATTCAGAGCAGCCATGGATTTGAAGTCGTTGCGCAAACCGAAATTGTTGGAGCTTGCAAGAGAGTTGGGTCTGGATGTCTCGGACAAACTCAGAAAACCAGAACTGCTAAAGGCTATTCTTGAGTTAGAGGCTGAGGATGACGAGCTGTCGGAATGCCTTGAGACCATTGAGGAGAGGGAGACTGCAAAAAGACAGGAGCGCGAACTTAAAGAACAGAAAGAGCGAGAGCAACAAGAGAAAAAAGAAGAGCGTGACCGTCAACACGCTTTGGAAATGAAGCGTCTCGAGATAGAGATGGAACGCGCTCGTAATGGAAGTCAGGCACACGGTGCAGGAGAACGAGTATTGTTCAAAATGACTGACCTGATGCGGCCGTTTAAGCTTGGAGAGGACATTGGTTTGTTCCTGGTTAACTTTGAGCGAACGTGCGAGAAGCAGGGGTTCTCTCGGGAAACGTGGCCACAGCGCTTGCTCACTTTGTTACCCGGCGAGGCGGCCGACGTAGTCGCTCGCTTGGATAGAGAGGAGGCAGAGGATTTCGACAAAGTAAAATCGAGTCTGCTAAAAAAGTACCGGCTGTCTGCGGAGGCGTTCCGTCGGAAGTTTCGGGAAAATGAGAAAGGCAGAAGTGAGTCATATACAGAGTTTGCGTATAGGCTTATGTCGAACATGCAGGAGTGGCTCAAAGAAGAGAAAGCGTTTGGTGACCACGATAAAGTTCTGCAGTGTTTCGGGCTAGAACAGTTTTATAGTCGGTTACCGGAGAACGTGCGATACTGGGTCTTGGATAGGCCAGACGTTTGTACGGTGGCTAAAGCCGCTGAGCTAGCCGAGGAGTTTGTGACGCGTCGGGCTCGCGGAGCTAAGGACGGTCAAAAGGGTGAATTTGGCTCGAAGTTTGAGAGGCCGAAGTTCACACCCATGAGAGCAAAGGGGAACACGCGTAGTGCGGATGCGAGTGGAAGCAGTGCGACCGAACCTAAGGAGACGGCAGCAGCCGAAGCCGAACGCAGAAAGCGGTTCGAGATGAGGCAAGCGCGCGTTTGTTATACGTGCCAGAAGCCGGGTCACTTTTCGGCGCAGTGTCCGGAAACAACACCAAAAGTTGTGTTTTTTTCAATAGGCAGCACTGACGAGAACATGAAGCTTCTCGAGCCTTACATGCGAGACCTCCTCGTGAACGGGAAAGAGTGCCGAGTGCTTCGCGATTCCGCAGCTACGATGGATGTAGTTCACCCGTCTTACGTAGAACCCCATATGTTCACGGGCGAGTGCGCGTGGATCAAGCAAGCCGTGGAAGCTCATAGCGTGTGTCTGCCGGTAGCAAAAGTGCTTATTGAAGGACCTTTCGGAGCGCTTGAGACGGAGGCGGCAGTGTCATCTATGCTGCCCCCCCAGTACCCGTACCTATTTTCAAACAGGTCCGATCACCTCCTGCGCGAGAAGGGGCTTTTGTTTGGTGAAGCTAGTGTTCAGGCCTTAACCAGATCGAAGGTTCGGGAGCTCGCTGCAAAGGCGGTAGTTGCGGGGCCGACGTTATCAAACAATGAGAAAGGGTCAGAGGCGCAGCAAGCCGATATTCAGAGCACGCCCGAACTGAATAAAATTGAGTCTGTAACGTTAAAGGCACCAGATACTGGAGAGGAAAATCCCGATGCGGGAAAGTTAGAAGAGCTATCTACTGATTTGCTCATCGCGCCTACGTCAGACGGACTTGATAGGTTGCTAAAAGTCAGCCGGTCGGCTTTGATAGCCGAGCAAAAGAAGGATGGCAGCCTGGAAAACGTGCGCTGCAATGTCAAAGAAGGTATCGCCAGGAAAACTGCGCGTTTTGTGGAAAGAGGTGGAGTCCTGTACCGGAAGTATCTAGACCGCAGAGGAGTGGAGTTCGATCAGCTGATCGTGCCTCAATGCTATCGTCAGGATCTGTTGCGCTTGTCACACGGGGGTTCGTGGTCCGGACACCTTGGAGTTAAGAAAACTAAGGACCGTCTCTTGCAAGAGTACTATTGGCCAGGGTGTTTTCGGGACGCAGACCATTTCGTGAGGACATGTGACACTTGTCAGCGGGTGGGCAAACCAGGGGACAAATCGAGGGCGCCGTTGAAATTGGTACCTATCATTACGGAGCCTTTTAGACGGCTCGTTATTGATACTGTGGGACCTCTGCCGGTAACAGCCACGGGGTACAGACACATTTTGACTGTGATCTGCCCAGCGACAAAGTTCCCTGAAGCAGTGCCGCTTAAAGAACTCAGCTCAGTTGAGATAGTTAATGCACTACTGTCCATATTTGCGCGAGTTGGTTTCCCTGCGGAAATCCAATCAGATCAGGGCACAGTGTTTACTAGCGCTTTGACGACAACTTTTCTCGAAAGGTGTGGGGTAAAGCTGTTGCACAGCTCAGTGTACCACCCACAGTCGAATTCCGTTGAGAAGCTCCACTCCGTCATGAAGCGCGTGTTGAGAGCGTTGTGTTTTGAACATCGAACTGACTGGGAGCTGTGTCTGCCTGGGGTGATGTTTGCTTTAAGGACCGCGCCGCATGCGGCTACGGGGTTTTCGCCAGCTGAACTGGTGTACGGTCGCTCGCTTCGATCTCCGCTTCGCATGCTTCGAGAATCGTGGGAAGGTAGGGGCGACGACCCAGTCGTGGTGGAGTACGTGCTTAAGCTCCTCGAACGCTTAAGAAGGGCACAGGAGTTGTCAGGTGAAGCAATGACAAAGGCCCAGCAGAGGGCCAAGGTTTATTATGATCGGACAGCCAGGGCCCGTCGTTTTGAGGTTGGCGATGAGGTCATGATATTGCGCACATCGCTAAACAACAAACTAGACGTGCAGTGGGAGGGCCCAGCACGAATTGTTCAGAAACTGTCGGACGTTAACTACGTGGTAAGTCTGCCAGGAAAGCGGAAAGCACAGCAAGTTTACCACTGTAATCTGCTCAAACCTTATAGACAAAGGGAAGCAGTGGTGTGCATGATGGTAAACGTTCCTGAAGAGCTTCCGGTCGAGCTTCCGGGACTAGGCTCAGTGACGAACAGGGAAGACACCGGTCAAGTCATTAGTGACCTTATCAGTAAAGCACCGCTGTCGCCCGAGCAGAAAACCGAACTACACCAGCTATTACAAGAGTTTCAAGGTCTGTTCTCTGAGAGGCCTGGTAGGACTTCTGTACTTACTCATGATATAGAACTTACCTCCACAGAGCCAGTACGATCCAAGGCGTATCGGGTGTCACCCCGCCAGAGCGATATTATGGAGGCTGAGGTAAAGAAAATGCTACAGCTCGGTGTTATTGAGGCAGGTGAAAGTGATTATACCTCCCCTTTGATTTTAGTTGAGGTACCGGGCAAGGAACCTCGTCCTTGCGTCGACTACCGCAGTCTTAATTCCATCACTAAGGATCAAATTTATCCGATCCCTAACATCGAGGAGCGCCTTGAGAAAGTTAGTAGCGCTCAGTTTATTTCCACCCTAGATCTTGTCAGGGGTTATTGGCAGGTTCCACTTACAGAAGAGGCTAGTAGGTATGCGGCGTTCATTTCACCAATGGGAACATTCCGTCCTAAAGTGTTGAGTTTTGGTTTGAAGAACGCGCCATACTGTTTTTCAAGCCTCATGGATAAAGTGTTGCGGGGACAGCAAGAATTCGCTTTACCGTATCTAGACGACGTAGCGATATTCTCCGCATCCTGGTCTGAGCATATGACACACTTGCGGGCAGTGCTAACCCGCCTGCGCGAAGCGGGCTTGACAGTAAAGGCTCCTAAGTGCCAGTTAGCACAGGCCGAGGTTGTCTACCTCGGTCACGTGATTGGTCAGGGTCGTCGCCGCCCCTCTGAAATAAAAGTGGCCGCTGTGCGAGACTTTCCGCAACCGCGCACAAAGACCGATATTCGGTCGTTCTTAGGTGTCGCCGGCTACTATCAGAGGTACATCCCCAGGTACTCTGATATCGCGGCTCCCCTGACGGATGCTCTAAGAAAAACAGAGCCTCAAACAGTCGTCTGGGACGAGACAAAGGAAAGAGCTTTTAGCGCCCTAAAGAGTGCCCTAACAAGCCAGCCTGTGCTACGATCGCCAGACTATACAACAGGGTTCATTGTTCAGTGCGATGCTAGTGAGCGAGGCATGGGCGTTGTACTGTGCCAACGGGAAAATGGAGAAGTAGAACACCCCGTCCTTTATGCTAGTCGTAAGCTGTCCAGTCGTGAGCAGGCGTATAGCGCCACCGAGAAAGAGTGTGCGTGTCTCGTGTGGGCCGTTCAGAAATTGTCATGCTATCTAGCCGGCTCGAGGTTTATCATTGAGACGGATCACTGCCCTCTCCAATGGCTGCAGACCATCTCTCCCAAAAATGGCCGCCTCCTGCGCTGGAGCCTCGCTTTACAACAATATTCCTTTGAGGTGCGTTACAAAAAGGGGAGTCTCAACGATAACGCCGATGGCTTAAGTCGAAGCCCCTAACGTAGGAATCAGCCTCAAAATTGTTTGTTACTGATGTTTTTCTTCCTGAGGCAGGATTTTTTTTAACATATTGCTTTTGTTTAGTGTTTCAAAGTGATGATATGCTTTCTAGTGCAATTTTTCAATTTGTGGACGCGTGCTGAGTGATGCTAGACTACTGTAAGGAACTAGGCAGTGGTATAAAAAGGGGAAAGAGCCTGGCAGGGCTTAGTGAGGGTTGTGCCGTGCTTGCTGACTGAGCGGTTGAGTTTCAGCGTAGTTCTAACGCTTGCCGGGAACGAGAACAAAAATGTGAACTCTCCCGAAGTCACTTTGCAGTGTCCCGTGCGAACCTGAACGAGAGAACGAGGCCTTCTCTGTGCGCTGCGCTCAAGAAACGTCGAGGGACGCCCGACTTCGGTTATGAGCATCATCGAGCGACATCCCTCCGGACAGCGGATGCAGTCCCCTGTCCATCGGGATCTCCTTGCCCCGGCGGGGCGGTCTGTTGCGTTTCGCCTGCGACACGTGGTTTTGCCGGCGCGACTGCGGCGGGGCGGCAGACATTTTGGCCAGATCGTCGTCGCCGCAACGCTCATCGGCAGGTGTTTCCAGGCGCGACTGCGGCGATGCGACCGCAAAGGATCACCCTCCCATTCCAGTCATTGTGCCCGAACCAGGCGATGCGAAAGCAGGGATTATCATCTCATTACAGTCATTGTGCCCGACCGGCAGCGCTACAACAGGGTGCTACGAGATCGTGCTCGACAGGGTGCTACGGCAGCGCTACAACAGGGTGCTACGAGATCGTGCTCGACAGGGTGCTACGGCAGCGCTACGACAGGGTGCTACGAGATCGTGCTCGACATGGTGCTACGGCCGCGCTACGACAGTGTGCGTCACCATTAGCCCATTGTACATTCACGTGCTCGTCTTTTGAGGGGTTCCTTCTTGCCCTCAACTGCGAGAGTATAAAAACAGCTGCCCCCGGACGCCAAAAGGAGGGCTCCGATTTCTTCTGTTGAGTAAAGTGCTCTCCCGTCTCTCTACTTCGGTCAAGCTGACCGCCAACTCTTTGCGATGTTAAAATAAACAAGTTGTTTTGTTGTTACCAGTCGACTCATGCTTTGCCGGGACCTTCGGATGCTTCCAGTTGTACCCCAGGCCGCCAGGCCAACGCTACCCTTGGGGCTTGCGACCCAGGTACAACCACGGGCGTCAGCGCCGAGTTCCCAACAGATCGTACCAGCGGTGCGATCCAAACAATGCGTAGTCGGAGGGATGGGTCTAGGCGGTGCAGTCGAGTATGTCGGAAAGCTGGCGTGTTCCACATGGATCGTGCGGTATCACGAGCTAGTATGCGAAGCTTCGCTGCTGCGTCAGTTGTTGATAGGGGGATGGGTTCCTTCATGGCATCTTCGTGAGCCCTCCTAGCAGCTTCATCGGCGTTTTCGTTGCCCTTGATTCCGCAGTGGCCTGGGAGCCACTAGAAAGTGATGTCACGTCTTTCTCTGCTAGCTGGTGATATAACTGCCTTATATCTAGCACAAATTGGTTTGTGGTCCACGATGTAGCGCTGATAGCAAACAATGCAGTGCTGCCTTCGAGTCGGTGAATATGCTCCATTTTCGGGGTAGATATCGACGAATCATGCGAAGTACGCTGCCAAGTGCAGCAAGCTCCGCAGCAGTCGACGTTGTCCGGTGAGATGTTTTAAACTTAATGGTCACGGCCTTTTCGGGAGCGATCACAGCTCCTGTAGATCCGTCCACAGTTGTCGAGCCATCAATGTAAATCCGGAGATGGTCCTTGTATGTAGCGTGCAGCATGAGTATAGATAGCTACTTGAGAGCTAGCTGGCAACGAAAGTTCTGCTTTCGTTCGAATTCCCGGTACTGAGAGTCGAACTTGTGGGCGAGCCAAACACCAAGGAGGTGCAAGGAGCCTCTCGGAAGGCCTATAATCTCTAGGGAGGCAGTCACGGTACGCCGACATCTCCTAGCAAAAAGAAGCACTGGGCCGGTCTTTCGGTAGCGCGGCGAGGTGGTGGAAAGGGGCGCGGGCAACGCGCCTGATGTGTGCTCTGAGCACTTCCAATGTCATATGAGTTGTGACTGGGTAATCTTGAGCTAACGTAATTATCTCCGCTGTTGATGCGCAGCGCGGCAATTCAAGACAAACCCTGAGCGCCTGAGCCTGTGCACTCTCGATTGTGCGGATTTTACTTCTGCAGGTATTGCTCAGTACAGGTAAGCTGGTACCTCAGATGCCAGAGAAACAGCGTCGTGTAAAGTTGTAACATCGCGTGTACTGACGCACCCCGCGTTTTCTCTCCAAGAAATTTGAAAAGGTGTGAAATGGCCGTTAGGCGTTTCTTCAGGTAGGCCACATGGGGACTCCCGCTGAGGTCTCGGTCAATGATCGCCCCTAAGAATCTGTGCGTCCTGGCTTAACATAGATTTTTCCCATTGATAAATACGGCGTAGGACGTCATTGACTGCCGCGTAAACGCGACCAGCGCACATTTCTCAGGTGAAATGTGGAGACCTTGTTCGCCAAGATGCACCGATATCGAAGTCGCGGCTTTTTGAAGCCTCGCGCGCACGCGAGGACGTGTTACACCTGATGTCGACATGCATATGTCATCGGCGTGCATTGATATCTGGACAACACTTGGTATGCGTTCCACGAGACCAACAAGGACAAGATTGAATAGTCTGGGGCTCAAGATGCCACCTTGGGGAACACCACGGTGTGTGTTGTGTTCAGAGGTCGAACCGTCATCAGTCTGCACATAAAAAGACCTCATGTGTAAGTAGTTGCGGGTCCACCGGTACACTCGGCCACCAAGACCAACCGATTCAAGAGCATCAAGTATAGCGCCATGAGCAACATTGTCATAAGCTCATTTTACGTCCAGAAACATGGCGACAGATAACAGTTTACATCTCTTTTGATGTTGGACGTAAGTGACCAGAACGATGACATTATCAATGGAGCAACGGAGACGTCGAAAACCGGCCATAGCGTTTGGGCAAACTTTGTAGCGTTCCAGGAACCACTCCAATCTGGCAAGGATCATGCGTTCCATCGCCTTCCCTATACGCAACTAGGAGGGCAAGCGCATTACAAGCAGCAGCGGCGGCTACATCATCCGCATTTTCTCACTTCAACATTTGTTTTAATTTCCACTGTAAACACCATGTACAGACAAATATATTTAAATATATACACCGAGAAAAGCTTATTCTATTTTTTATAGAGAAGAAGATAGCCAAGTAACAATTATTTCTAATCGTATGCATAGCCTAAGCCTAGAGGATGAATATGTTGCTGTACACGTTCGCCTCGCTTCAAATTGCTTTGCGTGTTTTTTACTCTGACAAAAAAAATTATACTTCAGTGAGCCCTTCGGCAGGGCCTTTTATCAACGGCTTGTGAAATTCACGTGAATGATATGTGTCTCATTATTGCTTCTCTTTCCAGTTAGCAATGCTAATGACTCACGAAAAAAAAATTCTAATAATTTACAACATTTATTTGAGATGGAAACATCGACACTTGCATGCAGAGGCCATAGGTATATATTTATAATTCACTCAGTAACCGAAATGAGGCCAAGCAGAATTCACTGGAAATCAGAATCAGCAGCGCTTATACTCGGACTCACAGTAGAAAAGAAGAAGAAGAAGAAGAAGAAGAGCTGCAGTTTCGTTGGAAAGGCGAAGCAGTATTAATGATAGCGAAATATAATACAAATACACGAAGAAAGATTACACCACCGAGAGACGCCAGATCCTTGTTGGTGCGAGAAGACTAAGGTCGTGCAATTGAACTGTCTCCTACTATGAGGTCTTGTAAATACTCACATAAGCCGTCACTTCAGTGAATAATAATCCTTCGAGGTTACACGAAGTTTCTTGAAGTGCAACTGTTACTAAAGGTAATATATGTGCAGGAAAGCGCACCAGCCTTCGTCAGAGTACAGTACTCGGATGAAGGCTGGTCCGTCAGCCGAAAAAGTCAAGTAAACACGTCTTACTACCAAAAAGTTCGCGTATATATATATATATATATATATATATATATATATATATATATATATATATATATATATATATATATATATATATATATATATATATGTGCATGTGTGTGTGTGTGTGTGTGTGTGCTTCGGAAAGCCACTCATGGGGCAACGATCGGCGTGATAAAGAGATGATCGTCACTGCGATGGGCAATATCGGGCCGTAGTTATGTAAGAAAATGCTTGTGCATGCGGGCCTTGGGGTCAAGTTTGCAAATATCTTGGCTCGTAAGAACCGTTTGTGATTGGCTGGCTGCATTCACTAACATTTTGTTTGCTGCAACGGTTAAAATTAAATTACGGGGTTTTACGTGCCAAAACAACTTTCGATTATGAGGCATGCCGTAGTGGAGGACTGCGGAAATTTCGGCGACCTCGGGTTCTTTAACGTGCACCTAAATCAAAGTACAGGGGTGTTTTCGCATTTCACCCCCATCGAAATGCGGCCGCCGTGGTCAGGATTCGATCCCGCGACCTCGTGCTCAGCAACCCAACACCATAGCCACTGTAGTGCTGTAACGGTTAACACTTCATATAGGATGCAAGTGACATTGGTCCTGATTTGTGAACACTGTCATGCGCCAGAAACACTTAAACACGCGTTTTTCGCTGGTCCCGCGTATGCACGCGAGAAGGGCAGAAACTGATCTCTTCGACTGCGCGTCGATAGCGGACCGCTATACTTGTTTCGGGTCTTTGGCCTGACGCTAACAGCGCAGCCGTGATTACAGAGGCAGCTCCATAGCCTTTTCTACAAGCCGCTGCAGACTGCAGACACACGACTCTATAGAGAGGCCGCAACAGGGCGGACTGGTATCTGTGCCCACTTCCTTCTCTTCGTCCTCATCTCTCTTTCCCTCCTCGTCTCCCTTCACCAGTAATGAGTAGCGAGCCAGAGAAATCTATAGAGCGAGCCGACGTCTCTGCCTCTATGAAAAATAAATACTTCTCTCTCTCTCTCTCTCTTAATCGGACACTAAAGAGAAAAATAGGTTGAGCTGCATTAACAAAATATACTTACACAACTCCGAAAAAAAGAAAACAAAGCTACTCTTACTGCAGAGAAGAGGCTCGATAAACCAGAAAAGACGCTAAACCGAAAGACAGGCGGCGAAGTCGAATTCAAGTTCCCGCACCAGTTTCCCGTGACGTCATAGACTTTCACGGCGCCTGCTCTGGCCTGGTCAATCTATTTACTGTCCCATAACGATCGAGCCCGCACGAACTAGATAAAGGCACTGCAGCGCAAGTAAGACAAGATACAAAGACCAGACGACCGGACGCCACGGCTGCAACGCGCTCACAACTGATTTAGTGGAGTCCGCTAGAAGACCAGAAGAAGCCGTACAATAAAATGCGAATGCGCACAGGTTTAGTATGGCGAAGGAAAGGAATAAAGAAAAGCACATCTCGCTTCCAAATGTACGCACACAAGTATCGCTGACAGAAGTATCGTCACGGAAGCATGGCCAGGAATTTTGGACGTTGCCCCCTGCGGCCATCTGTCCAACTTCACCGCATTGCAGCAGCGTAACTGAAGGGGCAGCATTTTAAAATATGATATTCCTCAAGGGCCGCCCGAACATCAACAATGTTCAATTTGCAATGTCGAGAGGGTACACCCTCATAATAATATGCGCATTTGTCGAACTCGTTTGTAGCTTTCCTGCAGCATTGAAGCAGTGTTTTCGCCCTGACCATAACACTATTATAACGCAGCAAGGACCTTACCACTACGTGCCGTAAATAAGCATGGTAATAAAATAGAAAGCGTACCCTGCCTACGTTGCTAAATGAAAATTGTTGAAATTTAGGCGACCTTCTGGAACATAATTTTTTTTTAATGCTCCCACTTTGTTACGCTGGTACGCTGCCGTGTAGTTACACGGATAGCCGAAAGGACAATGTCGAATATTCCTGGATATGGGACAATGCAGGGTCTAACCTCGCGTTGGCGCTGCCTAAATTTGAGCCTCTTTTCAGACACGATACGTCGATACGTTTTCTTCAGACAAATATTCAACTTTTGTTTGGGAACGCAACACGTCAAAACTACAGTTTTTAGAGAGAGATAGAGATATTCTTTAATGGATACTGGAGATGTCTACCTGGTCATACGCCTAAATATAGGATGGTGCTCCAGTTGATGGAAAGTGACGTATAGTAGACTTCAGCAATTCATTCGCTTCGGAACTCGTTTGCTTCGACAGGAGCCATTCTCCCACCATGAAATATCGACATATTTTTGTTTGTTTGTTTGTTTTGGTTACCTTGTTTATTCCTCAGGTAACTGCGTTCACCAACTATGGGGAAGTGGACAATAACCCAGCGGTTATAGCGCTGTGTGGTAGAGGGGGGGGGGGGGGGAAGGATGTGGTCGTATCAACTTATAATTTAAAGTAAGTAGTAAAAAAATCTATTATAATATTCGAAAGGCAATTTTAATTGTTCAATAGTGCAAAAAGAATAGTGCGGATTAGATAAGTTCCGACCGTTTTCTCCTTTGTGATATACGCAACTTCCTTTCTGTATGACATAGTAATGCATGTTGTGGAATTCAAACTAAATTACATGGACAAACTTTGGTACATTCAGACTTTCCCTGTCTAAGTAGACCTTATTTATTTAGTTAAAATGGATAACCTTATGAAACATTCTATTCGCAGTTGTTTGGTCAAAGGCTTATGCTAATATTGTTGTTGTTGTTCGCGGAACCCATCGACACCACCCACCACCGGACCAACCGTTGGCCAGCGGGAAGCCCAGCTGACAAGCTCGAGTCAATGAAGACCAGCGTCGTCTGGTTAGCAGGGCCAAGCTATCGGCTCAGGGCCACTGCATCCTGGACTAGGGGAGCCGCCCACCTAAGACCATTCTACCATCGGCTCACTTTTTTTTTTAAATAAAGCTTATTCCTCCTCCTCGCGGTGGTTCAACATTTTATTATGTTAATATATTTCGTTCAGATAATTTAGTGCCTCATGCTTATTTTTGTTTGTTTTGTGTAAGACAGTCCCGCTCCTTTGTTTTCATGACCCGCCGTGGTTGCTCAGTGGCTATGGTGTTGGGCTGCTGAGCACGAGGTCGCGGGATCGAATCCCGGCCACGGCGGCCGCATTTCGATGGGGGCGAAATGCGAAAACACCCGTGTGCTTAGATTTAGGTGCACGTTAAAGAACCCCAGGTGGTCAAAATTTCCGGAGTCCTCCACTACGGCGTGCCTCATAATCAGAAAGTGCTTTTGGCACGTAAAACCCAAAATATTATATTATTATTGTTTTCATGTTCAGTAGGATCGCGTCCAAGCACCTTCCTGCCAGACGTGACTGCAGCGTGGAATTTGAGATAACCTTCAAATGTGAAGTCTCATAACGCCCCTTCTCAAATTCAATCTTTGTGTAAATCAATATTCAGGCTACAGGAGAGGAGGCAGTTGCTATGTTGAAGGGACACTAAAGCGAAACAACAAATCAGTTTAGACTAATAAAGCATTGTTTGAGAACCCTGCAGGCAGTCATTTAAAAAAGATAGTTTGATTATTATGGTGTACGCGGACGTTTTTGCATATCTCCCCCATGCATCGAAATGCGCGGCCGCAGTGGTCGCGATTCGATCCCACGCCTTCGGCTTTAGCAGCGCGACACCTACCACCTTATTTTCTGCGCATCCTCTATTGCGGGATACGTGCCATGCTTGAGGCTTATCATCCTCGTTCTCATGTGCACCTCCGTTAATTGTACCGCCGCTCCTCTGTTTTCACGAGCATGACAACGGAGTATCGCACGCAAACACGCCGCCAGCTTGTCAAGAGCAAATTTCCATGCGACGCCACGCAACGTGATCCTCGTCCACTACATTAGTGCTCGTTCTGGCCTACGAAATACATGTGCAGATGCCACCGCTCTCAGAGTCTGCGTGGAGCGGAAAGCCTTCCACTATAGTTGACCAGCACTGCTGTATACCAAGCACACTGCTTCACTGGCGTGGGTTCAAATCCCAGTGGAGGCGGTTGCGGAGCGGTCTTATTTTTACTTCACGCTGTGAGGATGGCGAAGCTGGCGATGACAAGCTGGTTTGACGACGAAAAAAAAAAAAAAAAAAACTTATCGGTGACGACGACCCCGACGGTCGTCGTCAGCGAATTGGACGGACGGGACACGTGAACGGACAAACAAGGCAAAGCCCAGTTTCGAGCTCTTGGCTGCTGTAGCATGCTGTGAAATGGCGCATTCATACACAGTACCCACGCACACACAGTAACAAGTAACTAAAGTGTCTGGTCAAAGCCATGGAGTGTATCTGAGAAAGGCTGTAGCAAGAGTGCCTTCGTTGCGCACAAAGCACTGCCAGCGCTGCTCCAAGTATATGGTGCAACTCTAAGGAGCTGCCACGTATGTATATATATTAAAGCAGATTTTAGGGCTGCCTTTTATGCCGCGTAACAGGTGCAGACGCCTAAAACATAGATTAAGTGGTCACACACATTACAGGTAACGTGCCAGCCGCAAGTATATGCAACGCACTCGCACTCAGTCGAAACACCGAGGTCTACTTTAGTTAAAGGTGTTCGTCTTTCAATGGACTCTCGTATAACAGAGGTATACATGCTTCAGTGATAAGAAGGGTTGAGATGGCAAGTCTGCAGGTCACTATTCCGTACCGCTACCCTATACACTAAGGGGGATGGCGACCGACAGGGAAAGGAGGAGGAAGACGAAAGGTTACGTGGTGACGTGTGGTTGAGTGCGACGAGAGTGTCAGGGATGTGTACATCTCGGAGCAAGCAGGAACGAGAAGAGTATTACGGCTACATGACGTGATGAGTGCGAGTATATGGCTCCGCCACCCCCCGCCCACATTGTCGGGAACGTCGGATCACGGCGCTCGCACTTAACTGCATGCGTGGGTTCTCCGGTCAGAAGCGTTGACGTCGCGCGGAGTTCCGCATTCGCCGATGACGTCAACGCGAAACAGGCCGTCGCTCGTGTTGCTGCGCACACTTACGACTCTGCGGCGCTACCTGCAGCTCATCGGCTTACTTTTTTTTTTTACGAAGAAGAAGAAAAAGCAGATAAAGAAAAAGAAACTGCAAAACACCCGGGAGGCGAACCTCGCGCGTTTGTGATAAGCGGGGCGGCAAGTGGTGCTTTAGCAATTCCAATGAGCTGCTGCTATAACGCAACGAAAGAATCCTTCGCCGATCGAGACGAGCCGTGGCGTTGCGCAGCAGGAGCGCGCGCTGGCGTGTAACGGCCTCTGAGAGCTTCCGTCTTTAGGTCGTGCGCTCTACGCGTGCTTCGTTGCATGCGGAGACGAGAGTGCCTGACCCATCGATACGAGCACCCGTGCTCCTCTGCTGGATGCCGTAATAAATGCGCGAGACGCTAGAAGCAAGAACTTGCTCGTCAACTTGCTTCGGGATAGACGACTGCAGGGCCTTCCCTCCACTGCAGCGGTTAACCAGGAAGGCATACTAGCAGTCTGATACGGCGGTGATGCCGGAGCCCACCGGCCCCCATTTTCACCCTGAGGCAGGAATTACTTGGGACGGCGTTCGCCTTAAAAAGGGTGCTGAGAGGAAATTTTCGACTCGTCATTTTCATGCGTTACATGAGTGTGTAGTTTCTATTGCTTTCTGTGCCTATGACCATTCGAATTGATGTGACCATGACTTGGTGTTTCCTCCATTTAGTGCATGACAGCAGACTTCACGGCTCTCTGATATGACATCTGTTGTGACTTGCATTTACTGTATGTAAGCTTGCTCTCCGTTCCAATCTGTTGTGAGTTCTCCTTACACATTTACGTGAGATGAATTCATGTTCAAATTTGTTTTGATGTCATTTGTGTGGTCAACTGTTTCAGTGAATATACCTCATCTGACTCAGTCAATCAAATAACTTTATTGAAAGGTCCTGCGTGTTTGTGGGACGAGCGAAAGGTCCCGCATAGGTGACGGCCAGGAGTCCTTGAGTCCTGGAGGCTTCCTCGGCCCACTGGCCAGACCAAATTGATCGTCAAGGGCAGAGCTGAGCAACACAGTCTCCCAGCGCGCGCGGACGCGACCGCGAGAGGCTGCATCCCAATTATTGTGTGTTATGCCTCGACATATTCCCATATAGCATATGTTCCAGAGTGGCTCCAGAACCACAGTTCTAGCATTTATCTGTATTGCATATGTCTGGGTAAATGAGCTGTGAGATGACCGGATTCAGATAAGTTCTGGTCTGTACCCTGGCCCTCACAATTCCAAATTCATCAGTTATCGTTAGCGACTCCAAAGCAGCCATACATAACTTCGGAGCGGGTAGGGTCTCTAAGCTAGCCCTTTCTCTCCTCTTGGCCCATCCTTTCCATCAAACTGTGGCATTAATCTGGACTCCCGCGCATGCGGGCCCTGCCGGAAACGAGGCGGCTCATGCCAGTGCCCGAGGATTTACAGTCCGGGCTCAGGCATCAGATGTGTCGGACCTCGCCACGGAGGAGGCGCCGTTTACAGCGCGGGATCGACTTATTACTTACCACGACATCTGCACACACTACCGATTAGACCGCTTAACCTTTCCGCCACTCATGGGCAAATCCCCGCGTAGGTGGGAAGTTCTGTGGCGACAGCTGCAGACTCGCACCTTTCCGTCCCCTTACCTCCTCCACCGCATTCATCCCGCCATTTACCTTTCTCCCTCTTGTAAATTCTGTATCTCTCCCAGAGCAGACTTAAACCACATCATGTGGGGGTGCCCTAAGCAGCCCCTTCCCCCTTTCCTCAAGCAATTAATATCTAGTGAAGAGCAGTGGGAGGCTGCCTTGCGCAGCTCCAGGCCCGATCTTCAGGAGGCCATCCTGGAGTGGGCTGAGAGGATAAAGGAGGCCTACTTCAAGTAGTTCCTCCTCCCACCCTCTATTCCATTGCCCCCTTCCCTTTAAAGAGGGATAAATAAAGTTTTTCATCATCATCATCATCTGGTCTGTAACTGCACGCCGCCATTCGACTGACTGTTTTTTTGCTGAGCTTTCGGTGAGGCGCTGGGAAAACGCACCTTTTGCAAACTGTAGTGTTGTGTGACTTGTCATTAAATCTGGCCATACGGTCCTCCCATTTTCCCTCCTCTCCATCCTCGTTTTCGGGAGACGCTAAGGTGCCGACCCTATTATCGGCCGTGACCCGGTCCGTCAGCCCTCGAGTCACGTCATGCGCCTTCCTATTATCATTGCTGACTCCTTGCGAGGCGCAGGTGTGAGCGGGTTTTCGTATTAAACAAACATTCCGTTATTGACTTTTGTTGCCTGTCATGAGCATCCGTAGTGCTTCCGGAGAGACTCGGCCACTAGCGAAATTTCGTACTGTGGCCTGAGAGTCACTGACTATTCCGTCCGCTTCGGTCTGTGACACTGCTAGCGCAATAGCTATCTCATCCGCAGTCTTGATTGTTGCTGTGCTTGCCGTAACGCATGTTTTGCACTCCTCTTCGTGATCAGTTACGACGGCTGTAAACCGGCGCCTGTGCTTGTATCTTGCCGCGTCGACAAAGACTGCGTCTTAACTATTCCCAAATTTCTTTTGTATGTCCATTGCTCTCTGCCTTCTCTTCTACTTTTATGGTATACGGGGTGCATGTTCTTTGGTAAGGGGGGAACGGTTATCGTATCCCTGACATCACTCGGGATGTCCACTATGCTGGGTATGGGTATGGTACAGACTAGGTATGGTACCCAATACCTAGTCTGTCTACTATGTGTCTTCCTGCCTTGATTTTAGAAAGGCGTTCGTGCTGCCCTATCCGCTGCGCCTCTATGAGCTCGTCGATTATGTTGTGCAGGTCTAATTCTAATAGCCTGTCGGTACTAGTGCTGATTAGCAGTCCTGCAGCTTGTTTATAAATTCTCATAATTATGGATTGGAATTTGATCTTTTCTGCAGCGAATCATCCAAGGTAACGTGCGATGTATACGATCATACTGATACTTCACCTGACTGCCTGGCTTTTTTATTCTTGTAACCTTTATCTCGTGCAGTGCCGGCTTGTTATGTCATAACCCGCCGTGGTTGCTCAGTGGCTATGGTGTTGGGCGGCTGAGCACGAGGTCGCGGGAACGAATCCCGGCCACGGCGGCCGCATTTCGATAATGACGAAAACACCCGTGTACTTAGGTTCAGGTGCACGTTAAAGAATCCCAGGTGGTCGAAATTTCCGGAGTCCTCCACTACGGCGTGCCTCATAATCAGAAAGTGGTTTTGGCACGTAAAACCCCATATTTTTTTAATGTCATATTTAGTATACGCTTGTTATACAAGTAAAAAAAAAGTAGCTGGTGTCGCCTAAATGCACCAACATCATCTAACTGCCATGTATTAAAAAAAAATGACAGCCATTCCACTCTGTGAAGATGGAAGGGTAGCGAAAGCTGACGACAGTCAAAGCTCTCAAACGAAAAGCACAGTGCTTTCGCTGCCGTTCCACCTTGACAGAGTGGAATGCCTGTCGTTTTTTGCGCTGCAAGTCTGGCATCGTTGCTCGTTCGGAGGTGCCCGATCTCGCGATTGTCGTTTGCGTTCAGCATCGCGGGAACGTTCTTCGTCGGTGGTCGTTCGCGCCGGCGCCGTTTACATTCTCGTTGCTGTTCCCTCCGGCGCTCCTCGTACGCACGTTGTTCTTCCGGTGTACGAACTATACGTGTCCGCCCCAACGATAACACAGCTGTTTTTAGCGCCGATACCTCTCCTGCTTATACACTGCGATAACCTTGACGTCACGCTATTGTTCACGGCGAGCGTTCTAATCTGTTCCGCATTTTGAAATCTGCGCCACCCCACTGCACCCGTATGGGTTTGTTAGAAATCGCTAAGTCCGTTTCTGTTGCCGGGCGCCGAAAAAACTACGGAAGGTTAGTCATGTACAGTTTTCGCTGTAAGAATGTCCAAATTTTTTAAGTTCTATAGAAAAGATACCGGCAAGCGTCGGAGCATTGAAAATATTTTACTCTATGACTTGTTCCAATGAAGAAGTTTTGGTTTCGGCACCTAAGTAGTAGATGCAGCATGACGTCATGACACACTGACTTGCTGTGTTATCCTGATCACTGCTGCGGCCACACGCAAGCGCAAGCAGAAGAAAGGCACACGTGTTTATTTTTTCAGAGCAACGTCATCATACCTATCTTTATTGCTACACTATGTCAGCAATGTTTGCTCTCTGTCATGACGTAACATCAGGTCCGGCATTTCGATATCAACTTTAGTATCAAATTAAAATACCTTGTATGTTTTTCCAAACCTTCGTGCGTTCCAAGTGTCGTCTTCGCACGCGCGACAAGCGTGTTACGGTAGAGTGTGCAACAACTTCGAATATGTGCGTCAGTGCTCCTTTAACCCTAAAGAGGAATGCTAAATTGAGCCGCGTTAGCAAATTAACTTTCCGGATTGTGGAAAAGCTCACTCTGACCTTTAGCGCAGGCTTGGTACACGCCCGAAAACGCGCAAGAAGGAAATACGAGTGGTGTCGAGCGCCGGCTTTGGAAGTTCCCGCACCAGCTTCTTGTGACGTCACAGATTTCGGCAGCGTTTACTTCGGTTTAGTTAATCGCAGATCGATAAAGAAAGGTTACATCGCGTTTTAAATGAGCCAAACAGCAAACCTAGGAAGTTTGGGGGACTTGTTCTCCCAACTTCCTGAGAGGAGTTGCATTGAAATTCATGCCTTATACCCGCGCTGCGGCGGAAGGGCCGCGAAATTTGAGAAATCCAAGACTGTGGCCTTCGTTTTCTCCCATAGTTATCAGCCGTTTATGCGCCAAAGGAAAGGCACTAACGTGCTGAAACACTACTTCGCCGGTTCAATCCCATTTTGCGTTTCTATTGTGTATCCATTTCACGCTCGTAACGCAAGCACGCAACGGTTTGAAGATATATGCAGACGGGAACAATGTAAGGATTTTCTTGTGTGTTTGTTCGTCACTCTTACGTGTGACTTCTCTGCCATCCACAGAGACGTCGACGAGCGACGGCTGTGCGCCTACGGTCAGCGACTTGTTGATTCAAGCCCTTTGGTTTCGCTCATGCGTGATTTAATTACTGTGGTTGACTCTATATCGCGTTATGTAAACATTTCGTGATTGGCAGACTGATTGATATGGTTACTTAATCGAATTTCAGCCCATTTCCAAGCTCGATCGAACCGCTCATCACATACTCGCTTGATTAATAAAGCATTCAACAAAAAAAACAAAAAAAAACAAACAAACAAACATTTTCTTAAGCGGTGGCCAGAAGATTTCACGCCTCTTTTTAACACAAGGTTTAAAGGGACACTAATTAGAGATATGCACTAAATCGGATTATACCCCTGTGAAGTATTTTTTCAAAACTCTTATTATATTTTCATTCATTTGGTTGAATAACTATGACTATTACAGAAAAAAATTAGGGATAAACATACATTGATTATGTTTCGATCGTGCCAATACCTCCGCGCCCGGTGAGTCTATCGTCACGAATTTCACAAAATTTTCTTATATTTGGGGCCGTTTCGGCAAGAAGAAGCCTTCTCGAAACTAGGTAGGGTCGATTCTTTCGTTCCTTTAGAATGCGCTATTTAGTCTTTCTTTACCGGCAAACAATTAAGCAAGACACGAGCAGAAACTATCGAAATCTATGACGTCATGGCGTGCTGCACGGTGTGTGCGTGACCTTCAGTACGGCATCGCAACGCCCCCTCTGGTCAAAGCCTCCTCACACAGTTAAAGTCTTCCTATTGCAGAAGCGTGCGTTACTTATACATTTTAACTTCATATTCCTCTTTAACGGCCTTTTAAGCGCTCGTCTCAAGCGAAAGCCAATCACACATCTGTCAGTCATCCATCTTCTCTACGTCAGCGCCCGAATCGTCCTGCCTGTGCGTCATCACACTGAAAGAACGCGCTGCGACAACTCGCAGGCAAGGTTTACAATCTTCCACGAGCACGCAATGGCTTGCGTGGCATCCGCCTTGCGGTTAAATTTATGCATTCTGTAAACCCTAAAGATTGTGAAGTGAAGCTTATTCTTCTTTTCAAAGAAAAGAGGGGACCGGGACAAAATGCGGTAAGGCCTGACGAGGCCCCGGTACCCATACAGTTGGCAGTAATAATATAAAGGGAAAAAAATGTACATAGAAGGCGCGACAAATATGTTAAAACAACGCTACAATGCGCACAGTGAGACTTAATTAGGGAAAAAGACCACTTGTGCAAGGTAACACGCAAGCACTCAAAGTCAAACACGTACAAATACAGTGCATACGTGACTGCATACATGCCTGACAAAGGACCGCAGAGCACAGAAGCAGCCGAACGAGAATGCATGCATCTAATGCTCAGGTTCACGGTCTGGCCACGTTCGGACAAGACGCGTTCTTCTAACCTTCCTGAATGTGATGCGCCCCGCAGACACGACGTAACACGGCCGTATCTTGCGGCAAAGCTGTAAGCCTGATGCAATGTCGGGCAATCTGGGTGGTCGGGCCACCAGTGTGGATTTGTGTTAACCAAATGTGGGTGACCTTTCCGTATTTCTGGCTCTCCCTGAAAGTTATGTTAGACGGCAACGTTGTTCTCCTGTTTTGTCGGGGCTAAGGTCTTGGAGCTCAGTAACTACATAAATATAAAAAAATAATAATAACAGACAACACGTCTGCAATGCAGTGCCTAGTGCAGGCGAAGGCTAAGTCCATCGCATGAAGAAACTGTTAGCATCACAAAAACTCGGAAGGAAAACGCTGATGAATATGATTCCTAACGCTGGCAGCAACCGTAATTTGCTAGCAAATGTTTGTGACCAGTTTTCCGATGTCAAAGAGAGGAAATGTTTAATTTTTTACACGAGCAGACAATCACTTGAGGCTTGGACAGAAAGAATCACGGAAGCAAATAAAAAAAAAAGAGGAAGAAAAAAAGAGAGAGAAAGGCATTCGGCGGATGCGCGTTGCACACTGCACGCAGAGCGCGACACCAAGCTCGCCGAACGGCGAAGAGCCGAGGACGGCTAGCGGCAGACGAGAGAGGCAAAACATAAATTAAAGCAACAAATAAAAAGGGGCAGCGCGCCCTGTCAAATGAGCCTGACCGACACGCACTTAAAGGTCGCTTCACCACGTGCCGTTATTGTTCGTCGGCGTGGCACCGCACAACGACATGCGCCGGCGCGCGCGTGCTCGCTGACCGGCGCATGTCTCACTTTCGCGAGCAGGCCGCCGGTCAAGTGAGCTCGGGCGCGGTGGCGCCAAGGAGAGGCGCGCTTACCATTCGGGCGGCTGGCATCCGAGGGGCGAGAGAAGAGCTGTTGTCATCGGCAGAAGGCGCGTTTCTTCTGTAGCCCGCCGAGCACTCGCGCAGCCAGGGGGAATGCCGGGGATGGCGGTACCGAACACTTCGCGGATAATAGCCGGGTTTATTGGAAGCCCGCTTCCCTCCGAAGCCTGTGGTGGGGGGGCCCCAGTGCGCGGGCGTCTCGTCATACAGGTTCGGCGAGGGGTGCGCGCCCGGGGAGAGGCGCGCGGACCAATCCACGCCCACGGGCGGCTGGCTGCTGCTCGTGCTACACGCGCGCGCGAGGGACTCACGTGATCGGAGACTTTGATCGCCAGCCGAGACGTATGTACGTGCCAGAGGAGAAAGCTAGTCCCCCTCTCTCCCTTTTGCTATTTCTTTTGTACACACCTGCGGCGGGAACCTGATGCCCGGCCGACATTCCTTCCAACCACTGTCTGTCTGCTGCTTGGCTTGCTCGCGGGCGCGCGCCGTCATCACTCCGTGCGTTTCGTTTGCGATTCCGCAGCTGGCTCGAAGCTCGTGCTTTGGTCGAGGTTTGAGCGCCTTCGACGGCACGTTGTCTTCCCTGCGAGGATGCGGATCTCGCGCGTACCCGCTTAGAGGAGGGGCATCCGGGGGGTGTTTTTTTGTCGGCGCGTGGAATCCTTGGAAGTCGAGCGAACCGTTTCGAGGCCCCGTCCTTCTGGGCTGTGCACAGATGAGGTTCCAGACGTGCCCTTGGGGGAACCAGCGTTCGCCGCGTTGCCGGAGACGACGAGCGAAGTTTTTCAGGCAGCCAGGAGTTCGTTTTAGTAGTTGCTGAATCTGTAGTTCTCTTTATTAAACCATTTAAAAAACTGTATATAAAAAGCCATTTGTGCCTTCTTCGAACAAGACTTGGTCAGCAGCAGGACCTGAGACCAACGTTCTGCCCTGTTGGTTCGCTGTCTACGCGACCCACCATCACGGAAACGGACTCTGAACCCTTACTTACCCTAGCGAGGAGACATGGACATGGGTTTCGAAAATAAATGTTGGTTCCCTCTCTCCCTGTCACTTGATGGCACGTGTATGAAAAGTTCAATGTATTTATGAGGCACTCTCGTTGTACCGGCTTCTGCTAACCAGAGGCACTGCGAAGTGCTGAATCGGCAATGCGGCACCATAATTACGCCGTTCACCACTGCAGGCAGGTGTCAGACGCGCGCATACTTCTCTGTATCTTGGCGTTGGCGGTACACATATCGTATATGCTGCACCGGAATCAGTCATGTACTGTTGTGGCCGATGTAGCGTTGTTTGTTAAATTGAATTCTGAGGTTTTACGTGCCAAAACCACGATTTGCTTATGAGGCACGTCGTAGTGAGGGAGACTCCGGATAAATGTTGACCGCCAGGGTTTCTTTAACGTGCCCCCCAATGCTAGTGTGACCCGCGCATTTTTTTTTCCCATTTCGCCCCCATCAAAATGCGGCTGCCGCGACAGGGATTCTATCCCGTGACCTCGTGTTTAGCAGCGCAACACCATAGCCGCTAAGCCACCGCGGTGGTTGCGCCTTTCGTCAAGGCTGCAGACACATATTAAAGCGAACTTTTTTTCCCCCATTTCTTCGACTTTTCCACTGCTGCTATATACATACATATATATATATATATATATATATATATATATATATATATATATATATATATATATAATCTTCGGCAAATGTCGTCATACCTCGGCGCGCTCTGGTTTTCTTAGAATAAAACCGGCAGTGTTTGTGCATACGAATCGCAGTGTAAAGCAAGCAGGCTCACACCAGCATGCGCTTAGTGCCAAATGGAGAACTGCTACTGTTGGCGTGTAGAGCATACCATGAACGTACGACGTGTCGTCATTAACATTCGATCAGTCATGAGTCATTAGAAGGCATATAAGATTTATACCTCACTACGATATACGATACGATATATACCTCACTCGTATTTCGGTCAATACTCGCTATTTACAACGTGCACGCAGGTAAGCGCTAAGCAACCGTTAAGGACGGCCCGCGTGAGCTTTCACTCCACGTAGGACAACGTGTTTACTGCGCCTTTTCCCTAGAGGGCGCTCAGAGCCAAATGATAATAAAAGACACCAGGACACGTGGGCTATTCCTCTTCGTGCTATTATAGGAAAGCTTTTCCTTCGTGAAAAAATCGTGTGCCACTGGCCGGCATCCTTCGTTAACAACATCACCGTTGTCGCGATATTGGACAGCGCCTTTTCTTGTCGCGGGCAGCTGCCAAAGAGTCAGTAAACAGCGCGAAGTTTCCCGGAAGGACCCGGCATGCGGTATACGGCCCCCCGTCCTCGGCCGTTACACATTCGGCGGTTTACTTGCCGCTCCCCGAAACATGTGCTCCCCTTCGGGACCGGATCGAGCCACACGCTGCGAGACGCCCCAGCACGCGTGAGTGGCCTCGTATACCGGAGGCGAGAGATAACCGCGTGTGGAAAGGAGAAACGAGCATCAGGAGTAATGAAACGAAAAAAAGAACGCTGTCGCCAACGAAACCTTGAGCAGGACGAACCTGCAGATGTGGGCTGTTTTAGAAAAATAATGTACGTTTAATTGAACCGTTTCGTTACTATGAGCCACTGGGCCCTGCTTCATCTGCATCACATTACGTACAGTTCTTACGAATCCCTGTAATGTACGAAATGCTTCGTACTTTTTTTTTATAACCCGGTCTTGTTTTTTTATTTCTTTTACGTGTCCACTGCAGGCATGATGATGGCCGGTACACAGGTGAGACCTGCGCAGAGCTTGCAGCGTCCGTGCACCTCGGTCAACACGAAGAAGTCGTGTTGAGCCTTTTCTTGTTGCGTATCCCTTTTTCATCTTCATCGTGAGGATGACCGGCCAGTCGAGGGTGTCACGCAACGGAACGAATACTCCTGCTTATAACGGGAGTTGCCAGTTTTTTGTGGGAAGAAAGACAGGGCGTGCGAGGTGATGGCGAGATAGCTGGTGAGGTCGAGGCTCTTGAAGCAACTGAGAGATTTAGATTAGGGGACGCAAACAGGACTGGGGTCCAGCATGACCCAAGCAGAGTTTCGGTTTTCGCGCAGGCAAGCCCGCTTACGTACCCTAATATAAAATTTTGTGCTACCAATTTCTGTCACTGCGTTTGAAAGACACGGTCCTGTTTGTAAACGTAGTCGCGGGAATTCTCGTATTTCAGACTGCACTTTATCTGCAACCGCGAATACTTTAATTTTACTAAAGGCGAACGCTCTCCGCTATGAAACGTCGCACAGTACAGCGCTGAAAAGACGTCAAATTGAATCTTCAAGCAGATCCTAATTGACGCTTGCAAAAATTGCGCCGAGGTTAAGGCAGGCGTATTGGGGATCTGATGTATTGTAGGTATATCCTGCTTTCGAGTCTTGTCAAAGTCCCTAATGGCTTTGGCTGTCCTGAGCATGCTAAGTCGGCACTCTCAAACCTTTAACAAAATTCGGGACAGTTCTGCAAAATTAGTGACTATTGGTAACGCGTGGCGGCGCAGAAACGACGGAAGATTGTTAAAGACTGACATCAGGGAAAGGAAGAACGAGAATGGCTTGTTATTAATCGTGCAAACTTAAATATGCACCGCACAGAGAGAGAAGCACGCTAACAATCATGTCCTGAACGGGACACAGCGGCCACCTTCTTTGAGAGGAGAAAGAGAAGGGATGGGAAAGAGAAGAGGAAGGCGTATATACCGCAACATCTCACGTAGAGCACTACAAGGCAGAGTCGCCGTCGGGTAAGTGACAGGAATGTTTAATACAGCTTTGTGAGGCCTCGCATCGAGTGGAAGTATGATCTTTCGGAAATAAGAAACCATGGAGCGCAATTCGGGAATGGTCACGTTGCTGAACCGCGCTCCGTTGCGCACGGAGCGACAGCTTGCTAAAAGTTGGGCGTCTAACGGCAAAAAGCGTTTCGCTGTGGTGTTGTCTACAAGCCGGGCACGCATTTACCAAAGGGAAAGCGAATAGTACTTTTATTGCGACAGCAATTATATAGGCATTCCAGATGAATTTACATCATCATCATCATCGTCGTAGTCGTCGTCATCATCATCATAATAATCATCATCCTATTTTATGTGCCCTGCAGGACGAAGGCCTCTCCCTGCGATCTCATTTTAATTATGGGGTTTTACGTGCCAAAACCACTTTCTGATTATGAGGCACGCCGTAGTGGAGGACTCCGGAAATTTCGACCACCTGGGGTTCCTTAACGTGCACCTAAATCTACGTACACGGGTGTTTTCGCATTTCGCCCCCATCGAAATGCGGCCGCCGTGCCTGGGATTCGATCCCGCGACGTCGTGCTCAGCAGCCCAATACACCCTGCGATCTCCAATCACCCCGGTCCTGCGCTAACCGATTCCAACTAGCGTCCTTGAATTTCCTAATTTCATCGCTCCACCTAGTCTCCTGCCGTCCTCGACTGCGTTTCCCTATATATATATATATATATATATATATATATATATATATATATATATATATATATATAGTGTGTGTGTTCTCGACCAAAGGACGACCTCAGGCACACATTAGACCACGGACGCTATAGCCGCAGCAGTTGGAAGAATGGAACACCCTAGGGACGGAGTTGCCCTGCGTGCTGCGTAGCGCCAACATATGTCGCACCTGCGTGTATAGTTTGAACACCGCCGCTCGAGGGGTCGTCGTTGTTGTCGCTCATCCAATTCGTGTGGTTCATACCCAATGTGGGGGATCGGCAAAGAAATTGGTGGATTGTTTGGAGTTATAACCACTAATCGACCGCCAGGGCTGCTATAGAGCAAGTGCGGTTCTAAGGTGAATTTAAATGTTAGAAATGAAATCAATAATAACGGGAGGAAAATGAATAATCAATAATTGAAAAGCACACAGACACACACCCACACACAAAAAAACAGAGATACAAACAGGGCATTCAGTTGGACTCCATAAAAGAAATTCTGGACTGCTGAGCAAACATCCCTGTGGCTGCAGGTCCCAGAGTAGAGGCTCGAAATGGAACAACGCTAAACATTGCTATCGCTGTCAGTGCTTCGCCCTTCGGGCGAAACTGCCACATTTTGACAGCATTGTTAATTGATAAACACGCGTAGCGATTAATCCATCGCAAGCATTGTTAGCACAGGTTCAGGACCCCTAGGAAGAAATAAGGTTTTGAGATGTGTTTAGATAAATATTTATGTTATTCTCCGCAGAGAGGTAGCAGGAACAATGATAAGTTTTACTACACTTGGTTGCTGGGAATCGCGTAGCTTCTGTGACAAACAAACGAAAAAGAATGATTAAAATAAAGAGGCGGAGAGCTGCAGTTCGATTCGCTTTATTGAACCTCAGAGTTACAATACTTCTGGTGTGTTGCCTGAGAAGATAAGGCATTCGTATTTTTCGCGTTGCAGTCACACTGGAGCACTCCATCGCAGTTGTAAGAAAGGCAGAGAGCAGGCGACAGGGAACGAAGGCATTTAGTTGCCACAAAGACATGACGTAGATGAAGGTATCGGCGATTGCCCATAATACGTATACATCGCGATTTCGTTATCTGTTTAAACTAAAAGAAAAAAAAAATCGCCTGCGGCGGATAGCGTGATCCTGTCTGTAGTACAAGTGGGCTATATGGGGAGGCGTACACAACCGTTACGACAAATGACGGTGATTCATCAACTAATTATGAAATGTTCACAAATTAATTTCCCAATGACTAAGCTTTGGGTGTACATATAAAGTATAAAGACTTTTACGTTTCGAAAAAATTATTATAGCGCGAGTGTGACACGAAAGCCAGAGACGCTTAATCAGACGCCATAAATCAACAATTTCGCTATAGGAAAGAACAAGCGCGGCTAATACAAAGTACAATCAAATAAAAAAAAAAAGATCCGTGTGAGGCTCTTCGCACATTCAGAATGCTCGCAAGTTTAGCGGCGTGTATACTTGAAAATGCAATTGTGTCACAAAAAAAAAAAAGAAAGATCGGATGGCCTTAAGGAAGGCATAATTTAGGTAGCATAAACGCATGTCCGAACTCTAGCACATGAAAAATTGATTTAGAATGTGTCACTGACATAACTGAGCGATGCAATTTGTCACATGCGAGTTACCTCTGCCCGTGTACGTGATTAAAAATGCATCTGCAAAGGTAGAATGTCAAGAAGTGTAATTGAAGTAAGAAATAGAGAGGGGCTGCATTTCATTGCCATAGAGACTACGCTGTAGAGCATTGCTTCAGTCGAGGCATATTTAATGACGAAGTTCATATTGTTCGAGAGCCCAAGAAGCGACGCTGCGCAAAGCGAGCGATTTTCCATTTTCCTTATGGAAGTAATAAACTACTCAGGCGCACCACTGCTTACTTCACTCGTTAGTTAGCAATCGACTTGTTTCACTAAATATATAAAAACAAAACAGTAGAGTCTCCAGAATACTGTTACGTAGAGGGGATTATCCTTGGTAAATGAAGATGAAGAAACTCGCGTCAATTCATGTATACGCTCGAATTCTTCGATGCATTCGTAGCTTTAGCTATAGGGGACTTTGTACTCTACCTTGTATGTTCTAAATTTTTTTCAGCAACATGAAATACTTGAAAATAGACATTGCATAGACGTCATACAGAAAGCTACGTTTTACGGCTCGTCCGCTAGTTATAAGATCGCTGGCAGCACTATTATAGTGGCGATAGGCTGTAGCATAAAAATAAGGAGCCAGTTTTCAACCGGCAGACAGCGCCCTTACTCTCTGTGCTTGACAATTGGCACTGAAACGGGTTCCTTTCGTCGCTCTTTTACTACTTTCTCCGTTTCGCTTAGCAGTATAGACCGTGCAGTGCCTGAAAGCTCTGTGCTGAGCGAAGCAATATGAAAAAAAAAAACAAGAAAAACAAGCCGAGTAGGCTGGAACACTAGGGAGCCCCTGGAGATCCGTGCCTGAGGAGCGGGTGCACCTGTACGTACATCACTGACGCCAGCAAGACACCTTTAAGGAAAAAAAAAAAAAAGAGTGAGAAGAGAGAGAAATCATTTCAGGGTATTAGGGGACATTGTTCGAAATGAATTACTGAGAATTTTTTTTTATCGCGCCAGGTCTTCTGTTGGGGAATGCTTTAACACTGCCACAATTCCCGAGTTCTCCCGGGGATCGCACATTTACAAGCGACTTCAAAACTTCAGCGTCAACGCCCCTTGAAACTTGCACTCTCGCGCATTTTCACACGATTTCCTTGTTCTGACGGCAGTCTTTTCACACCGCTGCCTTTATCATGCTGGTCGCCGCTGCCTGAGCTGAACGTGACGACGCTCCGTTTTAAGAGAGAAAGAGAGAGAGAGAGAGGAGTGATTCACCAAATCGGAGTGATCCACCAATTCACTGCGTTTTGAAATACACGAGCGTACACGTTTGCTGAGGCGGAGGCGTTGGGAAACGTGGGTATCTGGCATACATTGTTGGACAGCAGTGACGTCTGACAGGAGCGGAGGGAAGAGGGGGGCGGGTACAAAAGAGACGACCTTCCCGCTCGCGCTCCCATCTCTGCCATCCTTAAGCTTTGTCGGGTTGCCTATTGCTAATGCTACAGCTGCAAAGTGCAAGCGACACTTCCCACCTGTTGACGCCTCGTCTGTCGCCTCGTGCTGGCCCAGGAGTGAAGCAAAGGCTCTTTCAAGGTTTCCATCTTTATCAACTAGTCAACCATACCGCTCCGACGCAACCTTCGAGAAGTAGATTCTAGCGTTACGGACAAATATATGTCCGCTTAATTGGGTAGCCGAAATTGAGCTAGATTGCCCAGTAGCATTTCCGCTTCTTCGGTAAACACCACGGTTTGAAAACTACGGGCGCTATTTAGATATAAGGCGTCAAAAGGAAAAAAAAAAAAGGCATGAGTGGTGCTTGGAGCAAAATGCAGTCTCGTGCAGTTATCCTGTCAAGAGGCCTGCATATGTAAAATGTTAAAGTTGATCTTTTTTAAACTTTGGTCGTTGCTTTAGTACGTTTTGAACTATTTTTGTTTATTATTAATTATGTGTGTTACAAAGTACTAGCTACTATCGCCCATGTCATGTACAAGGCCTCCTGGGACCAGTCAAGCAGCTTATGGCAGCTTTTAGCCCAGGAGTAGGTTTCTAGTTTATACTAGAAGAATAAACGAAGTTGAAGTAGCAAGAAGAGACTTTTTTTTTTCAATTTTAACGCAGTTGGTCCCTTTACGGTAAAGTGAAAACTTTCTCATCGGCACTGTGAGAGAAATAAGATTTGTTTGTCTCTTTGCTGTTCATATACAAACTTTGCCTGCAACTTGACCAGCCACGTTAGTATAGGCAGATCTCATGTTGGCGAGCCAATTGGTCTTAATTTAAGAAAAAAATAAAATAAAAATCAATAAAGCCGCTTTCCAGGCGAACCATGCCACTCAGATCACGGCTATATGTACCGCTAAAGTTCACGCTCGGAGATGTCGCGTAGTGCCAGGTGTCTTGTCACACCTCGTGAAAGTTCTACGTATAGCGTGCTTACCTCATGATCTGTTAAAAGCGCATCCCGGCATCTGACGTTTTCGTACTTCATGAAAGTCATAAGGGAGTACACTAATTTAAATATATTTTTTTGTAGAAGGACGGCAAGTCATGAACAGAAGATGTTAGTGAAACTAGAAAAGTCAGAAACAGGAAACAGAAGAAAAAGCACGATAAAAAATTCGCATACTTTTTTTCAGTTTTCTTTTTCACAATGCTTTCTTTTTTCTTTTCTATAGTGTACGAGTGCACCTACCAACGCTGCATTTCCAGACGCATCGCAAGAGCAAATGGCTTCTCATTGACCTTTCCTCCTCTTTGGGCAAGCGATTTTTCCGGCCAGACCCGTCACCTGTAAAGCCGAGACCACACGTACGCTTGCGGACGCGCGCTAGCTCGCGTCCGCGGGCCTAGCGCCTGCCGCGCCTCGCGAGTAATGGTGGTTTGCATCCACAAAGACGCGCGACAGCGCGCGCTCACTGGGCTCACTCACAGACGCCTCGGCAGGCGCTGCTTCGTACTTTGTTACTGACAGCGTTTCAAGATGCTTCGATATTTATAAACGTAATTGTTATATTTTTATATCTGTTAGATCAGTGCAAAAAGGAAGGAAGAATCACATTCTTGCACGATATAAATCTGCTTCACTGAGAGTTGAACGCTCCGCGCCGTAGCTACGTAGCCAGGCGCGCCGACGCGAGGCAACCCAAGCACGCGATAACAGAGAGGAGCTGTTCCCCGAGATCACGCCGCGTTTCGACGCGTACGAGCCATGCTGCACCGTGTGCGCATGCGTGGGCGCGTGAACGCGAGCTTGCGCGCGTCCGCAAGCGTACGTGTGGTCTGGGCTTAACATTTCGTAGCCAGCTGCGGTTCTGACCGCACAAGTAAACGCATCGCGTTGTTACATTTTCGGCGTAAAACAATATGAGACGTGACGATCACACGAAAAACAAATCACCACCCCAGCACTCCGTACAGGTGGTTAATCAGCGAAGCTGAAACGTGCGGCCCCGGCGTTTATCACTGGGTTAATCCCGACGGTTCATTAAACGACGGTTTGCCAGGCTGCCGGATCCTCAGTAAGCAGTTGCTGCTTGCGCTCGGCTGCACGAGTCTGTTCTTGTGTCCGGGCTGCGGCATAGGCACGGCGTAGACGAGCTCGTTCCCTGTTCTGCTCGCGGCGTTGCTGATCGAAATCTGCCTGCTTCTCAGGAGTACGTAGGACGCGTGGCCCACCCATTTTGGAGCCGGAGAGAAACTGCTGCGCGCGCGCTCTGCTGCGACGGAGAGCAACGACGTCACTACTGCCGTAGCCAATCGCGTGCCTGATTCTCTCTCTTTTATTTTTTTAAATTTCCTTTCGCGCATGCACATGGGGTAGCGCCGGAGGAGTTTTCGGCGTACAGGCGACAGACGGACGGGCGAATCGGCTAGCCCCATATACAGCTTCGCTGTAAAATAAAGAAAAGCCTATCTAAACGGAAATTATTCTCAAGAGACCGCGGTATTTTTCTGCCCTTCAAGCTGGCATGCGGATGGCAGGTTTACATGGCATTAATACTGACGTGCGAATTTCGCGGGACAAGTGGGCAGGCAGTGCTGGCATGCGCCAGGGGCGCGCAGAGCTCGGACAACGACGTTCCAATTGCGCACCTCACCGGACCGGACGCGGCGGACGGGGAGAAGAGGAAATGCGTTTCTGATGCGGCAGGCTCACCTTGCACCCGCGCACGATTTCTCCGTTATAGCGCGCCAATGGTGCGGTCGACGCGCCAGGTAATGTGTGTCGAGGACAATGCCATCGCATATTGCGTGCCTGCCCTTGGAGGTATAGCTCGCAGACGAGCAATGCGCTGCAGTCGTTCAATCAAACCTTGAACACACCGCGTAAAGCGATCTCGACAGAGAAACGACTGTTGTTGTCGTAGTAGTTTTTTTTTTGTTTGACCCATTGAAATGACACGTACTCGCACGAAGGTATCATTCAGGGTAGGCCTCGGAATCACTGAAGTTTCCTTTTTACTCTAATCCCCCTGTATTATAAATGCTTTTTTCCCCACCTTCTTGGAAAGATAAGTGTTCAATTCCACTGTAGCTACATGACCGAGAAAAAAAAGCTGTTCGAGAATTGCGGGGTTTGAATCTACCTCTCTCGCGTTCTCCCTCCCGCTGCCTCGTTCTTCTTCATATTGTCTTTTGATTTTCCTTGTTTTTTTTTCCTTCTCCGCATTCCCTCGTTCATGAAGGGGATTGCCTTCACACTTGCTCTTAGGAAGAAACTAGTGCTCCCCGTCGTCGCGGTCGACGCTTTCCGACAACCATATTCCTCGCAATAACAGCTCAAAACTCCCCCCCCCCCAAAAAAAAAAAAAAAGCAGTTACACAGGAACAGAGCTTACCGTTTGGGACACCAGCTCAACCGCAACACTTATTGCAGTTTTTCGTTCCAATTTCTGTACTTCCAGTCAATATTTATTCTTTCCCGTGGAATAAATAAATAAAAGAATGACTCCGTACGCTGCATTCAGCCCAAGTGAAGAAGAAGAAGAAGAAGAAGAAAGAAAGAAAGAAAGAAGTAAGATAGAAACCGTTATTGACCAGGCCTAAATACGACACGTGTCAGTAATTATACCTATGCCACAGACATACGTTCACAGCATTCGCGAAACTTATCTAGTATAGATATTTCACGAACTTTCAGTTAAGAGCTCGGGGTGTTTGCACAAAACAGACTAGGTTGGCCCACGAGGGTGACGGAAACAGAGGTTCAAATGTTTGCCTACGGCTCGTGTCTTTTATCACTGTTATTCTAAAACAAAGTATCATCCTGCCCAAACCGCCACCATTGGCGTAAGTACGTAGCAGAAAATATTGCGCATTTAAGACAAGTGCTTTCTCACGGCCGCCTAAACAACCTCGCTGAGCAAGATACAAAAGCGGTAGTTGATAGCACTGTTATCAACCAATCTTTCAGGCGTGTCTGATGGTCTCCTCGCGAGCTGAGGGCAATTGCAGGCATACATCACATGAAGCGATTGCGAACCTTTGAAGTCCGTGAGCGTAAGCCTATGTCGATCTTGCGCAAGGAGTAACCGTGGCAACTACACTGGAAAGTTTCAGTGGCCGAACCAAGGCCTGGCAGAAGTTCCGACAGCGCGTGCTTTCGTTTCGTGGCAAAGGTCTCATATGAAGAATTTGTCGAAAACCGCAGTCGAGAACAACGAGCCTTCGCGGTGACTTCTACCATAGCTGCAAATCTTGCGCGTTGTCCAAAACAGCACCCTCTGCAAAAGATACTGTAGAAGCCTTGCAATTTTAGGATGTATACACATCTCTTTTCTTCGTTTGTAAGCACAGTTTAATCAACTCGTAATAATATTATACTGCCAAGGATAATACATGCTTATGACAGATAATAAGAGCGAGTTGAGCGAAAAGAACTCAGGACAACTATTTAAACATATTAATCCATAGGAAAGAATGTCACTTTCATTGTTTCAAAGCTAGCCATAATCTGCCAGCTGTGCTTACCTCACGCAAAGCTTGCTGACCCGTTGCTCTAAAGTATCTAAGTGCTCCGCACAGCATAGCGACAAGTCATTCGCAGAAGAAACTAAGGTTTGTAGCGACTCGGTAATCTCTACGCGACCTCCTGAGTAAACACGACCTGGGCAGGCTGCACTACTGCGTCGTCGTCAGAGTTGTCATTTCCGAGGCTCGCGCTTTCACCAACGTACCGCACAGCGTTTTACTCTCTAAACTTGCTCACAGTAGCCGCATCCGTTCTTATAACCGATAACGTGGCCCGTGGACATCATAATAAGCGTGTTGTTTTACTATAGAGCACATACTAAAGCTGATGGCGCCTCGGCTTTTCATTTTTCATATCCGGTGTATTTTTATAACAGGTATTATGCGTAGATTGGAATGCCAATAGCTTTTTTTTTTTTTTACAGAGCTAATGGGTTACGCTTTCTAGAAGTAGCTGTAAAGCGCATCATAATAAGCGCCTTTTCTGACTGTCATTGCCATGTCCCAAACTGTTTATACAATGAGAAAAAGTTCCAACGTTCAGAGTTGTTTTCAATATGGGTCAGAGCGAAGAAAACTAGAAACAGTGAAGTGGAGGTGATAAAACGACTAGGATCTGGGGCCGAAAAGGTGCCTTCTTTTGCTCCCTCCATGCTGCCGTTAACTCCGTTCAGTTCTACTCAAGGTAGAGCGAAGAAAACTAGAAACAGTGAAGTGGAGGTGATAAAACGACTAGGATCTGGGGCCGAAAAGGTGCCTTCTTTTGCTCCCTCCATGCTGCCGTTCACTCCGTTCAGTTCTACTCAAGGTACACACTCTACCCAGGTACTTCCAAAGCACGAAATAGACCAGCTGTTCTTTCAGTAAATACAAACACAATGTACCAACGAGTACATTAGTGGGGGGAGTGCGCGAAAAAAAAAACATAACCTGCATGAATAGAATGAGCGTCTAAAAATGAACGTTCTCAAGACGTGGCACATGTGGCAGTCGCTGTAGTGTGATCACAGATGTCAGTGTATCGCAGCAACTGTTTCGGCCCTCGAGAAGCGAATCCTCTTTTTTCTCCCCTTTTACATTACGCGGCGATTGCTGTCATACGCTGTCCAGAATTTCTGCGCAAGCGATAGGTGGAAATTCTGAAGAGATCAGAAATTGACTAGAATGCGATTGCTCACGAGAGAATTCCGTCACTGCAATGCGCAGGAACAAGGGACCCGCTCAGTGGCAGCGCACACGCGGTATATAGTTAGCGAACGCACTCGAAGCTATAGAGCGCGAAGCCACCTCAGCCTTTTCTGAAGTGCGCAGACACGCACACTGGTGTAACACACTGTTACACGGCATCTGAACCGACGCTAAACCCGCGAGGAACGTGCTCCAAGTAACGCTACATAGTATGTACAATCCGCCCAGCGTGAAGAGAACAGGGCGGCACCGGCGCTTTCGCTAAGCTCAGATGGGGTCGCAGCGTTCCCTACAAAACATTGCTATAGAGAAAGCTCTGGCGCTGCGATCGCTCAGCTACCATTGGAATAGTGGTCAGTGCGTGGATATGCCTAATCTTCCAGCTTGCGGCTTCCGACTTTATTGTGTGTGCTTTCTTTTAAAATTAGGCTTTATCTTTATAAAATTTCCTAAAAAATTATATTTTTTTAAACGCACGAAGGCAATTAGACTCTACGCACATGCATGCTCATTGCGAATCGTTGCATTCCATAGCGCAATATTCTATTTTCAAAGTCGCAAGGCCATTCGAAGCCGGAAAGACAAAGTTTAGGCTAAAATCCACGTACTATATATTATACGCCCATCGTTCCCGTGCTGGCTGAACAGTCGTACTCGCGCCAGTTCCCGCAATTCCCTCCGGTAATTTCTGCAGGGAACTCTACGTATATGAGGCGTCTCAGTTGGACCTCGAGCCCGCGGATGACGTATTGCGGTGGCCGCGAGGGGGAACGCGGCTCATCGGAGGGACCGAGACGAAGACGACGACGACGACGGAGACGAAGCGGCGGCGGCTGCGACGGCGGACGCTGCGGCTGCGACGTCGCTCAGCTGCGGCGACAGGCTCTCCTCGTCTTCGTCGGCGGCCGGCTGGGGTAGCACGTTGTTGTGGAACTCGCCCAGCACGTTGCCGGCCGGCTTGTACATGGCGACCACGATGATCTTGCCCGAGCGCGTGCGGGCCTTGCCTACGCCGAAGGTGGTGCTGCTGCGCCACACCATCTGGCTGAAGTGACCTGCGTGCATGGAGAGCGCAATGCGGCACCGTGATTGCAGTGCGATGGCACCCGGCGATCTCAAACCACGCCACACACACACCGCAGAATTGCCGAGACAAAAAAAAAAAAAAAAAATGCACCCGCACTCCTTTTTTTTTTTTTAAGGGAACCCGATCCCCCACCTGCTTCTATTCTTTCTCTTTACTTTTGTTATCTCACACACCATCACTCAGCAGCGCCGCTGCTTCGCTCACTTCGTGACTGAATTCTGCAACGCGACTTAACAAAGAAAAGTCAGCTTCGCTGAATTTGCCAACGAAACGCCTGTTGTCGATTTCTTAGAATATTTAGACTTAGGCTTGTACTTTTCGGTCCGCTATCTCTGCTGGAGCTCCGAGCGGACAGGCGATATAAGCCAGTGCTTCCCTTTCGTCTCTGCACACTTGGAACTTGTAAAACGCTGAGTAATACAATCGTGCCTCAGTAATTCACTGTCGAAGTCTTGCGCTACAAGGTTCAAACCAGTTCGTGCGGCCAGGCCAAGTGTCTTGTTGACGCTGGTAGCCACTGTTAATCTTAGTAGCTTAAGCAGGGATTACAGGGCTACATCAAGTGAAAGCAGTAGCACTGCATGCTAGGCTGACCAAGGTTGCGGTTGCGTCTCACGTACTCATGAGAACCATCTTGAAATACAGCGCAACGGGACGGCACAGCAGAAAGGAAGACGCACACAGGCGCAAACTAACTGATTTTATTGAAGCCAGTCTCACGGGTATATGCGTACTCAACATTTACTATAATCTTAAAGGATATAGATAAAGGCCGTAGTGGACGTCGTTTTTTCTGCCCCTGAATGCTAGATGAAACTGTGCAAGATAATTAACTGAGACAAAAAAAGTCCGATTTCCTGATTTAAACAACACCATAAACAATTTGTGCATTGTATGGGAAACGTTGTTTACCCCATACCTTTGTCGTGCAAAAAGGTGTGTATCAGTTAGACAGACACTTGTGTTCTTTAAGAGGTTAAACGAGCGTCATTATAATCTTAGAAAAATAATTTCTGACTATTTAGGCGTACATTGACTAAAGTGCGTCTGCATCCCAGTCTTTGAAGATACTTGCACTTTACATCGGACCAAAAATAAGATTACACGAGAAATTATCGAAGTTTATGAAATCGTAAAAAAGAAAAAATGGAAGAGTGCATGTACACGGTGAACACGCTGTGAACATGGATGGGCACGGTCCTGCGATTTGTACCTAAGACTATATATTATTGTTGTATTTATTTCCGGTCGGCCGATACACACACACACACGCATATATATATATATATATATATATATATATATATACACCCACAAGGTATCCCAACTATCATGCACCAAGATTTAAAAACGTACAAATGCCACGTAGCTGGATGTCGTTGTTGTTAAAAACTTTAATTAAACAAAGGTGTTCGGGGCACGCAGGCCTCTGGGCACCCGCACGACCGTACTCCACTCAAGTGTTTATGTTCCGTAGGTCCATAACACTGGCAGCCCGGCTGGTCGCGATGGTCTGCGTTGCCGGGTCCTCTGAGCGGAGCACGGTCTCCCAGTCCTCCCACGATGTGAGGTGCTCCAGGCCCCGCGGGGGAGGGTCCGCCGGGCAAAGCGAGAGGATGTGGATGGCGGATGCGAACGGTTCGGGACAGAGGGCGCAGGCAGGGGTGGGGAAAGAGGGATGGTAAAGGATAGGGTGACAGGGGAGGGGAGTGTGTGGGTCTGGAGTAGCCTCCACAGTGTCGCATGTCTGTTGTCTAGGGATGGGTGAGGTGGGGGGTAGATCTGACGTGCGGCTCTATAAGCCTGCGTCAGATCGCTGAAGGTGTGCATGCGCTCCTTCGTGAATCCCGGATCGGAGGCCACCTGAGCCCGGTTAATAGAACCTCGGGCTAAAAGGTTGGCAGCCTCGTTTCCGGGATTCCCGGAGTGCGCAGGCACCCATATCAGCTCCACATGGCGGGGTGGAGGTGCAACGGTCGAGTCCAGTATGCAAAAAGCAGGAACATGGACTCGGCCTCGTGCAAAATTTAGTATAGCTGTTTTTGAATCTGTTATTATATACCGGGCTTCCGTATGGGTGATGGCAATGGCAATCGCAGCTTCCTCTGCAGCTTCTGGGGAAGTGTGTGGGGGGAGGGGTAGTGTGATGAGTGGGGAGAGGGAGGAGTCCACCACGGCGGCAACCGCTTGCTCTCCCATGCATGCGGCGTCCACCCATACGGCGTCCGGTTCGGGGCAGTAATAGCGATGGAGCTCGAGCTCGGCGGCGCTCCTCGTGATGTTGTGGGTGCATGTTCCTGGGGAGAGGCTTAATAAGAAGCTCCCGGTGGATGTGGCGGGGGGTGGCGAGTAGTGTAGAGTCGTTGGCCGGTATCCGGATTCCGAGGGAGTCCAGGATGTGCCGCCCAGTGGATGTCTGTGTCAGGCGAATGTATTGCGCCTGTCGGTGGGCTTCTAGAAGTTCCCCGATAGTGTTGTGGAGGCCCACAAGTTCCCCGATAGTGTTGTGGAGGCCCACAACCAAGCTAATGTTGTTTGCCCTTACCGGGAGATGCTCAGGGTACTTCTTGCATTCCGCCTAATTACATAATTACTCTCAGTTAAGTAATCCGCACATTGTACAATTAGGTGAAAAGTGTCAATGAGAAAATTGTAGGGCAACATGAAAAACTCCCGTTACAGCCTTCTGTTGCTCAACACGTGCCACATAAAAGTGTTTTTCCGAGCGCGAGAGAAGCCCGCGAATACACGCAAAATTGCCGAGCGACTGGCCGCTCGAGGCACTTTGCGCGTTCTCGCGGGCTTCTTTCACGCTCGGAAAAACACATTTATGTGGCGCGTGTTGAGCAACAGAAGGCTGTAACGGGAGTTTTTCATGTTGTCCTACAATTTTCTCATTGACACTTTTCACCTAATTGTACAATTTGAGAAGTTGATTATTTAACTAATACTAATTACGTAATTATAGGCGGACGGCAAACAACATTACCTCGGTTTTGTGCAGCTACTTGGCATATGCGTATTTTAACATGTTGGTGCATGACAGTGGGGCACCCCGTTTATAAATATTGTGTGCTTGCAAAAATAGACTGTGTAGTTGGAAGTCGGACTGTGCGTTCGTCATATTCTTCTTATGTTCTCGTCGAGTCGTGCTGCAAAGCTCAGTCATAATTCTGAGCCAACTAGCTCACCAACGCGGGTTGAAGAAGTTCTCTCACTTTATCCCTACCGCCTGCTCCTTTTTATTCTTTTTTTCTATTGGCAGGTATATGGAGATCTTGACGTTTTGAAATGTCACCGGTTACTAGTTATCTCTCAAAGAAAAGAAAACATAAGACATTGTTGAGGTACTAATGACTTGCGATTTTCTTTTTTTTCGAGGAATCGAACAAGCCCACAGAAAACCTCAACGAAGCGGTGTACTCGTATACGTGATCAGTCAGAGCAGCAGCGTAGTAAGGGACCATGAATGCAGTATGCGCATGGCGCTATTATGCACAAAGCATGATTCCACATTTGCGTACTTATAGAATATGCAGATATATTGATAAAGGTAATCTTGTCGTCCATTGATTCGTACTAAACACCGTTTATGAAAAAAAAAAGCAAGCAAGAAAGAGAGCTCTGCAGATTGCAAGGCTGACTTTAATTATCGTTGACCGCTTTTACTGAACTACACAATATTTGCGCTTATTCTCTGAGCGGTACCTCCCACGCAAGACATTGGCATCAGATGTCTTTTTGTAACACTGTAGCCTGATTTTATTATGTGAATGGCATCTATAAACGGATGTCAATTACTTTCGCTAGGTAATTTTATGCTGCAAAACAGACACCCTGGGCGTCATTCTGGCCACTGTCAAATTCCGCTACGTTGGCGTTTTCAGTCAAATAGGCCGGTCGTAGCAGCCTCGTGGGACAATCGAAACCGACAAGATGTCGAATTAAATAATAATGGTGGAATTTAACAATGTCGAAGATAGTACCTCCTTCTTAGTCATTATGGAGACGGTGATGGTGATGATTTCCTCCAAAAATGGCATAAACCCACTGTAGAGAATATAGCAATAAGAATTGGGTGATATTACGACAACAAAACGGCAATACAAAAGAACCTGTTCATATATCAAATAAGGAATGCATCATGCAGCAGTCAGCCTTGCAAAAGTAATAGAAGAAATAAAAATATATTTAAAAGACTAAGGGAAAACGCGGTCGGGGCAAGACTGTTGTTTTTCTTTCTTGAGCGAATATGTGTAATACAAGGTATGATAAATTTTTTGCAAGCGTTCACACCATTGAAGTCACTCGCCAGGGTGTTATGTTCTGTTTGAAAAAAGCGGGAAGTGGGAGGTGAGCGAAAAGAAGAAGGGAAAGGGTGTGAGAAGGAGGGGTGCGTTCCTCGTCTGGCTACGTTTAGCGTTAGCTTTTCCAGACTGATAGGCGCAGCGCTTGCCTCCGTGGTAGTTGAGCAAATTATGCTTTATCGGATATCGAACATACGCACATTACAAGAGAGAGAGTGAGAGAGTGAGAGAGGAAATTTATTTAAGGAAAGAAATTGCAGGACATGTCGGCCTGGGGTACAATCCTCTGACCTGCTACTCATGGCACTGAAGCATACACGTTTGAAGCGTGAACGAGACAAGCTTACACACACACCCAGTCAATACATATACTGCAGTGTACACGGTGCGCATACGACACACGCTACTACAAAATTGAAGTGTAAGCGTGACAGGCTTTCGCACACTCTAATTAACACATGTTTCAGCAGACGCTTTGCACTTATGCTTATCCGCATTCTTTGCACCCCCCCCCCCTTTCACGAACGCATATGAGAGAAAGAGAGAGAGGATGACGACAGTTTCTTTACTTGCCACGTTCTCTGTTTTTAAAAATATTTTCATTTTTATTTCTCATTCTTTCTTTACGCATTTTGTTTGTTTCATATTTATTAATTGGTTGTCTGCTTCATGTTTTTCCCCGTAATGTTCTGGAACAGCACGCTAGGCCTTTGTCTCTAGGCTAACGTTTCCAGCTCTCTCATTAAAATCTTTCTCTCTCTTCGGCATAGCTTCCCTCCTTCGTCAGTTAATCCGTGTTTCGCTTTTATTCTTCCTAGTGTATCAGATTGCTTTCCTTCTCTGTAGCTTAAATGACGTCATATCATGTTTTCACCAATGCGTAACGGAATAGGTAAAGTAAGGTACACGCAGCGCGTCTAACACACGTACGATTGGCCTGGAATCATTTATTCTGCTACCAGCCAAGAAAATCACGCTCAGTTTGCGAAACAAGCACCAAAGCTCCGCGCACTGCGATGGGACATCATTGCTGCCCATTGATGGGCGTCAAACCAAACAGAAAAAGGGAGAAACAAAAGTAATTTCAGTCGCTGCATAATAGATGGGCTCATAGCGGGCGCTGTTTTTTTACGCGGCTACCCATATACCGGAACACTAGCAATCACAGAAAGACAAAGCATCTTGCCGACGCAATAGAAGTCTACAGCCAGCCATTCCATTACAAATGAAGAGACCGCTTGCCGGGAAACCCTACTTGATGGAGCGCTGTTCCGGAAATGCCGATATAAAGGCAGAATCGCAATAGATGACCGTCATGACTCTGAGCAGTTGGACAAGGGCACGAAGCAATCAAGGCATGATGAGGCTTTGAGCTGTATCGCGGCGGTTATTGCTTTGACTAGAACAATGTTTGAAATACAGCGGAATGACGGTGAGCCGAAGGGCATTCATGCGCTGCTCACTGTCGAAATACTCGTAGATAACAAACAAACAAAAAAAAAACGAACAAACAAACAACCGCCGGTAGAAGGCGAGGTGATATGCTAATCTACAGAGCAGGCAACCACTCCCCCCACACACTAAGTAGTAAGTGGTCACAAGTCAGTAACGGCCCGATAAACCGGGTGTTTTGACGCTTTGAACAACTCAGGCTGTCGTTGTAAACGTCACAAAAGCGACTGAAAGATTACTTTAGTGACCTTCGCATTACGACCCTTTAGGACCACGACACCGTGATCTGGATACAAGGATAGAGAGGTGGCATGAGTGAGTTGGTTAGTTAGTTAGTGAGTGAGTGAGTGAGTGAGTGAGTGAGTGAGTGAGTGAGTGAGTGAGTGAGTGAGTGAGTGAGTGAGTGAGTGAGTGAGTGAGTGAGTGAGTGAGTGAGTGAGTCAGTGAGTGGGTGAGTGAGTCATTCGATCGTGTGCATGCGTACGTAGCTGGGTCGTTTAAGATTGCAAGTATGAGACGCTTGAATTTGCATGACATAAGCTATGTAGAAGAAGAACAACTTTATTGACAAATAAAAGGCTCAGTGGGTGGCGCCTCTAGCCAAGGGCCCCACTGACTTCCGCCAGTGTTCTTTTTTTTTGTGTGGGTGTGTCTCGATACACGTGTTTCACAATACACATGACAGATAGGCATTCGGCCGGTACATACGAAATCCTTCGTTATGAAGGTCATTTTGTTGTATAGGCGTACGTTATAGAGGCGTCAGTTGTACGTATGTGTGTACGTTACTTTATGCGAAACAAAATGGAAAGGTAGGCCTATGTAGGGCCAGCTATCCCAGAATCCTATATACGCTACTCAACTAAGAAGAAAGAGGAAAAAGAAAACATGGTCATCGAGAAGCAAATATTACCATCGCACAAGACACGAAGCAACAAACAGTGCCACTATAACGAGCACCGGAAGGCCAGTCCACCAGCACTTGGGACAGTCACCCAGCGCCCAGGAAGGCGGAGGGGGGTAGGTGGAGACTAAACACCTTCCCTCCCCCCTCGTGTATACATATCTGCAGCTTCCTTATCTGCACATAAACCTGACCGTGGAAAGGACAGCACGGCAGCGGCATGAATACGTTATAAAAAAGAAAGCAAGAACAGTGCAGAGGAGACAAATGAGATAATGTCACTCAGGGACAGTCCACGAGATTAGCGTCAAATAGGAAGTCACGCAGGGCGCTGACGGCACGCTTCTGCTTATCAGCATGACCACTGTCCAAGCATTTTGCTCACGGCAAGAGGACGTCTGCCGAGGATGTTCAAACGATCCTGCCGACGAACCAGCTACTACTGGTCATTTAGAGGGCACTCTCTGATAATATTGTCACAGTGCCTCGAGCCTGGTGACGCAACGACAGCGTAATCTGTAATGGCAGAGTGACGAAGAGAAGAACGACATCCCGTGCCGCCCGGCATTTGCCGTCTATAATTGAAAAGAATTCAATGCTAAAATTTTCATTTTAGTTTTCTTTTTATAACTCCAAAATTTTGTACAGTGCAATATGTAGATACAATAGAGTGTATATCTATATCACATAAATTTTAATTCACAAAAATGAAAATTTATTTAACCCCCTGCACCGCCCGCTTCATGGCCGATCCCCCAGAGAGGGTTGCGTCAGATCGTAAAGGAAGAGCAGCAACAACTTGCCGTCCGGCACTTGCAGTCTCTCATACGTCTCATGCAGTGCACGTGCTTCTTTCATTCAGTACGAGAACAAAGGGGGTTAACCGAGGGGCCCGACTTTTATCAATCGTACCATGAGTAGCCAACAAACAAAGGCACCAAGGATAACATAGGGAAAATCACTTGTACTTACTAATTGAATTAATGATAAATTAATGGCAATGAAAGAGGATGAATTTGCCGCAGGTGGGGAACGATCCCACGTCTTCGCGTTATCGCACCCTGAACCGCACGCGCGTAATGCATCGCACGCGTAATGCGAAGACGTGGGATCGCGCCCCCCTGCGGCAAGTTGTTTTTTCATCCACTTTCATTGCCATTAATTTATCATTTACTTAATTCAATCAGTAGAGAGAGAAGAAACTTCATTAATGAATGGTCCGGCAGTTCAGTTGTGGTGGCAGTAAGTACAAGTAATTTCCCCTATGTTGTCCTTGGTGTCTTTGTTTGTTGGCTTTTCATACAGCACAGTGAATTTGGCTACAGACAGGTCAGTCCAGAAGGGCTCCAAAATAGCAGTTCACGACCGCCTCGTCGCGACTTTCATCCCTTTCACCATGTTATCTAAGTTTTCATAATTTACACGTGATTTGTCTTGCTTTTTAGTTTTCTAGGCCTTCACTGTCCCTTCTGGTTGGGCCCTACAGGTGGCCTGGCCATCTCGTCGTCTGGGGAGGCTGCATGCTGTCATTGACGAGAAGGACGACAAAAAACAAACAAACAAACAAGCAAACAAGCAAACAAGCAAGCAAGCAAGCAAGCAAGCAAACAAACAAACAAACAACAGATGGTGTTGGTGTGTATAGTGCTTCTTGATATTTTCTTTTCGTTTACCTTTTCTTTTGCCCGGGTATAGTGTACTCCGGAATAGCCGGCCCTTACACTTACCTTCCCATTTTTGTACTTCTAAAAAAAAAAAATCTTCCTTTGAATATCGCCCTACTTTTCTTCATGTAATAATAAAAAAAAGGCATCTGAAAAATCCAGCGTAACAGAGAGAGCTTCTTTAATGAAGGCCGGAGAGCTCCACCTAGCAGTTGGCCTCGCATGCAACATATACCATGCACCATCTCGTACGTCACTGTTACGGGATGGCGCACGCAAAGCCCAACGTATACTGCCGCAACATACGCAAACGCGCACTCTCATAACAGCGATCTTGTTAAGGCCAGCAGCGCCACGCAGTACAGAGTTGAAAGCGCCAGTTCACACATCGCGGAACGGGCACAGGCAGCGCTGCTACAGCGAAGGTCGTGTCCAGGGCGCTTGCGTAATCAATTTCGCTCGTGAACGAGCGCTCCAGGCGTGGTACTCTCATTCTCGGCCTTGTATTTTCGCGCTATACTCGTCATATCATGAATAAATGCGTACGCCAACTCGCCCAAATTTCTCCAGAGAACGCGCACACGTGTAATTTGTAAAGCTGCGACCTATGTAAACTCAACACTGTGTGGATATAATGTACGCGGCGCGAGCAAGGCGCACGCATTCGCAGGGAGTTTGGCTTTTCTGTCAAGAGAGACAGCTCTACTCCTGCAACACACCGATCACTGTAGAACGCAAGCGAGGTTAACAGTTACACACTAGAAGTGAACAAAACGCCCGTATATCGCACACGGGAGACCGCCTACCTCCTTTTCACACGCCTTCGCCTGGCTCCGGATGTGTCAGGAAAGGCGAAGGGGGATAGGCCACTATACACAGCAACCGCGGGAGCATGCAGGGGCGCGATGGCACTATATGTATAGTCAAGGGGCGCATTCCACTAACCTGCGCTAACGTCTTGCAGGAAAATATTTAACGTCACTGGGCATCTTTGTAAACGGCACCACAATGCACTTCAATTCGTTTTTTTTTATTTCGCTAATTTTTCGTTGCAGTTGACGCAGGAGAGATACTATTCCTGAATGATGCGCTTTGTCTCATTGTGCTTAGCTCTCAGAACAGTGTATATATTCTAAAGAAATGTGTAAATTGTGGTGCATACTCAACTGTTCCCTTTCCGTCTCTGCATTTGTGGTAGGTTCATGCTCTTGAACGCGCGCGGGGCTCAAACATTTTGAATAATTTCATGCCTGCTCGCAAGCTAGCAACGTTCGTTGAGTGTATGTAAGCATCTTTCTTTAGAATTGATTCATTGCGGTATTTCTTTAACGATAATACCGCAGACGGTCACAGAGACAAAATTACAAAGTGCCACTCAAAGGACCGGTAGTTAAACAAGCGATGACTTCCGCGACCATGAGAATGAAGACAAGTGCGACAACGACGACGACGGCACGACGACGGCACGACGCCACAGACGTTGAGGGTCTGGGACCGAACCCTGGGTAGGAACTAACTTTTCTATCCGAATTGATTATTTGATTTGGATGTGCTTGGAAATATTGGCAATAACAAAGTCGCCAGATTCTTTGTTTAATTATCAAGCGATGATGATAACATGAGATAAAACAACAGCCCCAGCGGGAGTAAATAACTTTTTCACAAACTTGCGTGAATAGTCCATTGAACACACACGCGCGCGCGCACGCACGCACGCACGCACACACACACACACATACATACACACACACACACACACACACACACACGCACGCACGCACGCACGCACGCAGGCACGCACTCGCACGTAAGTACGTACGCTCGCGGACGCACGCACGCACGCACACACACATACACATGCACACACACGCACACTATAAAACAAATAAAATAAGAAAAGCACGCAAGCCCTCAAATGTATCCACACGAAGCCCATTGCATCATTCTTGCTGCACGGAGTTTGATAACTCAAAATTGAAATTTAAGAGCAGGAAACTTAACACAAAGCCCGTAGTTGCGTTTCTGATATGCTGCATCGAGATTTCAGTTATAGATAGTGAAGCAAACAAATTACTGGTTAAAAGTTACTATACTATAATGAAGCTTTTACACAAACAACATTTCATTGCTTTTTGTACTAATCTACTCTCCATGGCCAGAAATACAGGCGCTCAAGTTCTAATTTTTCATTGATGTGGAAGGGCGTTTGGGCTCTGTGAGGTTATGCTAAGTCTCACTACATAAATACAGCGTTGACTTCATTGGAAAAAGGTTACTAAGGCTTTCATAGTAGATGTCCGTACTGACGCTATTCCATGGACAGTGCAACATTTATATAGGGAAATAACGCTATGGACGATTCATCGCTAACCTTAATGTACACCTCGACTGCCCATAATGGCGAACTGGTTCTGCCAAATAAATATCGCGAAGATAAACATGATGATCCGTACACACGCCGCGAGAACTGCAGGACGAAGTGGTTTTACGAGCTGTATTCTTGTTCAATGCAAATTTCTACATGGATGAATATTTTCGTTTTTCTTGGGTGATATTAGTTATACCGGATGGTTTCGACGCCAAGGAATCTTCTTTTCCTTCTCGATAATGAAGCTGAAAGCCATAGTCGTTTAGCTCACGAATCCTTTATTCTTTTTTTTTTGTGCGCGTGCGGTTTTTGCACCATTGAAAACGTGCTAATCGATGTTGATCCCATCCTGTGTTTTATAAGACTGAAATTATCGGGCGCGGCAGCATGATTGGAGGGAGCAGGAAGTATACTTGAGGAACCTGTGCTTTGCTAAGATTAAAGTGAAGTATGCACTCAAAGGGGAGTGCGGGACGGATTCACACTCCTCAAAACAGGATTTGCCCTAGCATAGCCCCACTGCTCACGACTTTAGCCTCCTTGGACAAAGAGGCAGCAATTGTTCCGCGTGTGCGCATGGTGCACAGGCTGTCCGAAATATCCGCGCCTTCTTTTAAACTTCGAACGACTAGCGAAATTATGAGCCGACCTTGCGCCAAGCCAATACTAGCATGGACAACGAAAATCAAGAACATTTAAGGTGCAATAACATTGTACGTATGTGCTGTCCAATTATAAGCTAGGTGACCTCATCCGCGAAATGTGACAGTACTGGGGGTGGAATAGAACGTTCGCGAACCAGTTCATGCCTCTTCTTGATCCAGGGTCAGGCTGCCCGGCTCGACGAACTTGTCCTTTCGCGCACTGCCGCAAGGAGAAGTCGCGTGGCGCTTGATTTAGACAGCGGGTCCACGCATGGAGAGCCGTTGGCCGTCTCATAAAATGGCGTCGCAGCCTGCTGTTGTCCGTTGCTGTGTTAATGACAGATGAAATATCTACTCCTCGTGAACGGTGCAAAGTTTGTTTCGCCCAAGTGAGCGCATAACTTGTGAATTTATAAGGAATCTAAAATGCGCACTGACTTTTCGAGAACCCTGTGTACGGGGTGTTTTCGCTAGGAATCAGTGTTACAGAGATTAAGGGACGATTTTTTCGGCAATGCATTCTCCATGGCGGTGGGCGCTATAGAACGTGTGTGATAATCACCATTAGATAGAATAATGAACTAAAATTCTCTAGCTATAGAGAAATAAAAGGAAAGGCAGGGAGGTTACAACCAAGTTGCACCTGGTTTGACACAGTCGGGGAGGGGAAACTTGGAGATAAGTAAAGGAAATAGGAAGGAGACAGGAAGTGATCGGCCCACACACGGAAGAGCGCTAACCGCGCAAGAAAATTTGTTCTCCTCATGGATAACCAACCAGCCCGTTTTGTTTACGCCACTAAGTTTCGGGAACACGTAGTAATTGTAAAATTGAAGCCAGCGAACGCGTAAAAGACACCTGTTTGCTGAAAATATTGCGCCTTGCAGCTGTTCGACAAGTACGACCTCGAAATGTGTGGCGAAACTCATCGTTCCACTTAATATATCTGCATAAGCTCTGCGAAAAAATTTTGGTGCGGTTAAGTGTGAGCAGGGCCGTCAGTGCAAATTGCTGCAGGTTTTGAAGGACGTACTTATCGATATCAGTGGTCTCCAGCAAGTGGCTTTGCGTTGCGTACTGGCTAGCTTCAATTGTAAAATTATAGCGCGCCCCGTGAAGTAGCTAAACAAAACTTTAATTGGCTAATTTACACCTAGTCACTCTATCCATTTGTGATTGTTGCATAGAACAGACCATATCATCCACGCGTTCGTGAAAAACGTGTTGTCGAAAAAAAAAATCAACTCCTAATGTCTATTACACTATGTTTTATAATCGCGTAAAGCTTTCGATGAAACACCTGTTATTAGCATAACAATTGGAGAGATAATAATGACACGAAATCTCGAATGATGAAGCAAATAGAGGGTCAATGGGGATGGGGGGGCGGTGCGGGAACGACCCCGAACGTGCACCTATTTTATCTCCGCCCCCACTCGAGGCACGTAATGGTTTCTGGCGAGCCAAATTTAATTAGAATGCACGCTCGTTGTTTTAACGAGCGCCGCAGCGTATCGCTAAGGAAAAGGCGACAGTCGCAAAGCGCGTCAGGCAATGCGCTTTCGGTAAGCGGAGGCACGTCACGCACACGGTACACCTCGGCGTGGAGGCGCGTGCCAGAGAAATGGGCCGACACGAGACGACTGGAGATAAGAGCTTTCTGGGAACCATAAGACGACAGACGGCGTGCTACGCGAATCAAAGGCTCCGCGTCGACATAGTCCCAAGGTCCGGAAAAAATAAACGATTCACAATAGACGGAAATATTTCGTTCGGGTAAAGGGACGAGGAAAACGAAGAAGAGTACGTACTATACGCGGTTGCTCGAAACGTTTTTTGTTGTTCATCAAGCGATTTCGGTGACAGAACTAGTTTTATTTCTAACAAGTATAGTGCGCACTGCACTTTCGCATAAGTACACTACGGTCGGCCGTTAAAGGGAACACTCTAATGCGCGGCTCCCACGTTTCTGGCGCAAGCGTCGGCTGAAGCTAAGTCAGTGCACTGCACAGGTGTGTGTAGAATGTACCGGCGCCACCAACCACATCTTTTGCGAAGCCGGGCGATTGTGCACTTGCCGTAGGGAAAAAATTTGCACGTGCTCTACACTCACCTGCTGCCTTTAACAGTGGACCGCACTGTACACTACCCGTTGTGTACTGTACTTGTATAGTGTCATTGACATTCACGCGGCATAGGAGGGTGTGAAATCTGAACGGGAATCGTACCATTTAAAGCATTGACACAATGACGAGGGTCGGGCTTCCAACCTTGGATCGCAAGTAACCATTTCAATTGGCAGAAAGGCGGACGATGTAGGATACTATACGCGCCGTGCACGCCGACGGACGCGCCACTGGTGGCGGCCTTGCGCAGAACACGCGAGAGAGGAGCCTGGCGCGCGCCGTAGTTTGTTGTGTCGTTGATCGTGCTTCTCTGTCTTATTCACGTTTTCAGAGCAAGATAGGCAACACCATTCGCACGTGTGGGGTGGCCAAAGCTTCACGGAATGTCGAAGAAGAATTGTTGCGGGGTGGGGGGCTCAAATACAGGTGAAAACGTGCCGGCGATACGGTTCTAATCATTCCCGGCAAAGCCTCATCAGCGGGAGCAACGGTAACAAAAATGGATCGTCGCTTCGAAGGGAAATTTCTTGTTCTCATCCTTTCCTTTGTCTCGTCGGTGTTTTTTTCCCCTCGATCATAGTTAGACGCGTGATCAACGAAGTTCGTCTGCAGTGCAGCATGAGGTTTAAAGGCATTTCGCTGAAGTTCGGAATGCTGTTTGCCGCTTATATTGCTTTCCGCTTCTTTACCGCGTTGCGCTGGCTAGGCAGCACGACTGCACGAGCGCATTGCGTTGTATGTTAAAGCTACTGAAGTTCGCAAGAACTGAAATTGTTGGTTTCATGTGGCGCGGTAAATCCTCGCACCAGCTGTCGCGCACTTCATGTTTTTACATCTATTTTATGCGTGGCTTCGCACATGTTTAACTGTTGCTAGTTGCTCCATGGATAACGCTTGTCGATTCTTTTGATCTGCGAAGTTTTCACACTGCCTTGTTTGTAAAGGGTATAAATCACGCTGTGTCTTATCGGAATGATACCAAGGAAGTGCTTCTTTAACAGCTTTATTCTTTTCGCCCGAGGGCATCTTAGATATTGTTTGCGTTTTTGGAAATGTGTTTAGAAAATAGGTAATTCAGGGCGAGAATTGCTAATAGCTGCTGCATATGGTATTTTTGTTCCATTTCTCGCTGAAAAGTTCGCGTCCCGTTTGGGAAGTCATCACACCTCGATGCTGCCTGAGCAAACTTAGCACGCCGAGTGATTTGTTTGTATCACAACGTAGTCCCTTCTTGCATGTGAGTTTTGTACTCAACTGAATTCTTTCTCATACTTACGCTGTAGACGACTAAACCGGGAATTGCCGCCAGCGCTTATCTACTTTGTCTGGCGCTGCTCTGCCTTTAAATATATCCTGTGGCACCTCTCTCTAGTAATATAAAAAAGTACTGAAAAGTTAGTCCGTCTTTAGCTTTGTACGTTTCCAAGCAGCTCCCTTGGGGAATTTAATATTGCACAAACTGCAGCGGGAACGGTAGTTCATCGGCGTATGCAGCAGAATTGCATCGGCGGTACAGCACTAACAGGCGCTTTTATTAACTCGAGCATTTGGCGACTTCGTTGGCTAGTGTACGCGTTTCCATCAATAAATTGGCAATTACTCTTCTTGAGGCGACTTTGACTGCACTTATTCGGTGACGTCACATGTATTCATCGGCAGAAAAATCACAACGGCATATGCAGAGATTGCACCGTGCGGATTTGTTCGATATAAGTCGGTACTAACGACGGGGGCTTGTTATTCAGGTGCAGAAGCAGCATTGCGGCAAGGGTAGAATAAAAAAAAAAACCATCGAGAGATCGCATCACTCAACAAAATTTATCGGCTAGTGAACATGAGCTCCACGTCATGTAAATGGGGTTCATGGCGTTTGTCTGCGGGACACACCTTGCACGTATGTGGACCATGTTGTCCCAAACACCAGTAACATCGTGTTGATACCCGCTCACACAGAGGTCAGCATCTTCCCTACAGCTGTCACCGCAGAAGAAGCAGCCTGGCACTCGAACAAAGGAGAAATCGCAACCGCGAACTTCAGCCATCCTTGCTGCAAAGGGTTGGCGTCTGCTACTGCTCCCGCGTGTACTGTTGGAAGCATCCGCTAGGTGGCTTTCAGTGGCGCCTCTATAGGCGGTGCACGAGGCGTATACGCAGAAGTAGCGATTTTGAAAAGCGAAAGCCCTCTATAGCTAACGAGCTCCCCTGGATCACTGCTGTGCCGACGCCGGTAGCCGAATCCGCGACCTTTTGGGAGTGAGCTGTGAGTGAATGTCTGATTCATGGGGTGGGGGTTCACGTCCCAACACAACACTGGGGCCATTTGAGGAGCCTATAGTGGAGGGTTCCGGATTAATTTTGATCACCTGGAATCATTTACAGCATTCACACAAGTACATGAGCGTTTCTTGCATTCCGGCTTGCATCGCGGAATGCGGCCACCGCGGCTGGGAATCGGACGCGCGACCTCGTACTCGGCAGCAGCACGCCATCGCCCCCTGATCTACCGCGGCGACTCTAGCGCAGTAGAGATTGTGGCTCTCCACGTTGTTATCGCGCAACGATAGCGACGCTTTTAAGCTCCATGGATTCACACAACGGACGGAATGCCACGGACGAACATGATGCGGCTGAGCTGCGGCGAATCGCGTTACTTGACAGCTTGTACTACGCATATATGCGGCGTCCTTGCGCGTGGCGTGACATTCGGCCGCACTGAACCACGTCGTGCTCGTCCGCGGAATTGGGTCCGTCATGGCGATCCAGCTTTAAAGTATTTGAATCGAATGGGGAAAACTTTTTCATTCGTGTAATGGATGAGAGCCAGAGGGGCCTGTCTCGCTTCCGCGGTCTGTACGCGCCTGCGGCACAGACTGTTGTAGTGACGTGAACCGCTTCCGCTTTGCGCGTGGAGTAGCAATTATACGAACAAAAAAAGGTTAGCGAATTCTTTTGGACCCCAGTTTCTGTTTCGTGGGTAAAATTAACCGGAATTTATTACTCTGTAGAAATTAGCAGCGTGTACTTTTTTTTTTCGATATCTGTAACGTGTTATGAATGGGTCAGATGACGGGCTTCGTGTCAGTCATTGGTAACACTCGTCTGACTCTGCCCGTAAAAAGTTAATTATGTCTAGGTTTCACAATTACTTGCTTCATTACTACCTCGAGTAATCTGAAAATTAACGCTTTTGTGGCAAAATCAAACCCGAGGAAGTAAGTTAATTATCGCATCTTCCCTATTTTTATGGTATTTCTAATGCTTTGTCTGAAATGAACTATATATATATATATATATATATATATATATATATATATATATATATATATATATATAATATATATATATTATATATAGATATATATATATATATATATATATATATATATATATATATAATCAGAATATATATATATCTATTCTGATTTCCCGTAGAAGTAATGGCCGCCTGATCAAGTAATTTGGCTGCAGAGTTACAATTGTGCTATCTGCCAATGGCAATACTTAAAAATTTGGCGCAGCTAAACACACACACACACACACACACACACACACACACACACACACATATATATATATATATATATATATATATATATATATATATATATATATATATATATATATATATATGTGTGTGTGTGTGTGTGTGTGTGTGTGTGTGTGTGTGTGTGTGTGTGTTTAGCTGCGCCAAATTTTTAAGTATTGCCATTGTATATATATATATATATATATATATATATATATATGTGTGTGTGTGTGTGTGTGTGTGTGTGTGTGTGTGTGTGTGTGTGTGTGTGTGTGTGTGTGTGTGTGTGTGTGTGTGTGTGTGTGTGTTTAGCTGCGCCAAATTTTTAAGTATTGCCATTGGCAGATAGCACAATTGTAACTCTGCAGCCAAATTACTTGATCAGGCGGCCATTACTTCTACGGGAAATCAGAATGAAATCGCAGCTATGTTTGCAAGGCTATCGAGTTGAAACGAATTAGGAGAATGGCACCAGTTTCGAGATATGCGCCGTCGAACTGGCAGTAAAAACGCAGTTTTGCTCCACTTACTCTTTAAGAAAACGTTCTTTCACGCATTGAAAAATGAAAGCAACTGGAACGCCAATGCATTTTGCCGGACACTTTGAAAATTATGTCGTAACTAGTGTAGTCCTTAGAAATCTTTCCAAGTGGGTACGCCTTGCGAACTCTTCGGCTACAATTCGTAAATTGAAGTATGTTCCGCAATGCATCTAATTGGAAGTTGATTAGCATAATTACGTTAATATTCAATTATGCATTTTGATTTCACTCAGAAGTGATGGCCGCCCCGTGGAATAATTTAGCTCAAGATTTAGAATTACGTTATTTGCGATCGGCAATTAAAAAAGTATATATTGGTGCAGCTAAAGAACAAGAAAAACCCAAAGCTGGTATTGGCACCTGGCGTGCGCACAGAAAGCGTCTTGACATGTGAACGTTCGCACTCCAAGAACAAAAGAAAGTGCCGGTAACTTGTTTAAGCGGGAGTAGGCGCTTTTCGCATTTTTTTCTTTTCAATAATGCTCCATTCCGGAGAATTATCGGGCTTCCTCAATGTAGAGCGTTATTATTATTATTATTATTATTATTATTATTATTATTATTATTATTATTATTATTATTATTATTATTATTATTATCACATATTCTAAGGGTCCTTTACGGGCATTAGATAGGGGGTTAAAAAAAACCCAATAAAGTGATCATATTGCATAACACAGTGAAAAATAAGAGAAGCATAAACAAATATGCGCAGAGAAAAACAGGGAACATATCTGGATAAAAGAAGTGTTTGAGTACACGCACACACGTCGACCACAATGCTCAAGACAATGTAAAAAAGAATACACTTCTGATAATAATCTACTAAGGATCAGCACAGAGTAAGCACTTCAGTTTGTTCACAAATGCGTCGTAATTATTTTCGGAAACGATTTCTGCAGGTAGTTTATTGCAATGATAAATGGCAAGGAACAATGGCGAATGACGCATAAGCTTGGTGTGAGCTATCTTGGTTTGCACTTTAAGGCAGTGGTCTAATCGGGGAATTATTATTATTATTATTATTATTATTATTATTATTATTATTATTATTATTATTATTATTATTATTATTATTATTATTATTATTATTATTATTATTATTTATGGAAACATACAAGCACACAAAGGAAACAGGGTGGGAGCAAGCTGACAACCGCCACTGAGAGGGACACAACGCCTGCCTACTCTTTAGGGAGGAGAGAAGGAAAGGAGAAGAAAATAGGAAACAAAAGAAATAGGAAAGAAAATAGGCAATAAACAAGTGACAGAGACAGGGACACAAGAAAGTAGGAACATGGAAAAAGAATGTCTATAAACGGGAGGCCAAGTCACAGTTGTCGTTAAACTCTGCTTGCATCCAGATACGAGTGAACGTACTCTATATATAGAGGAGAGACGAGACTCGCAAATGGAGTTAAATGTGCGAGCAGCGCCTATACGGCCGCTTAAACCAGTTACCGCGGCACTTTGCTCTTGTTCTCGGAGTGCGCACGCCACACGAGACGGAATGCACTTCCATTACGATTTCTCTCCTGCCAGCTACGAAGAGCGGCGTATGTTGCCGGCGGAGATTAGGCGCACTTGCCAGCTGACGATCAGAGACTGCAGGGTGTCGATGATTGAGCACTAACGTGTGCTTGCGCATATATACTCACTCATCGTCACCTCGTCACTACAGCCAACTACGTGACCAGGAAACCCACGGCACAAGGACACACACGCCGAATACGTCAAGATCAGTTTGGTTTGATTTCCTTATCTTGCCGCACGAAATTTGAAGAAATTAAGGATTCAATCCTCCCTCCGTTCAGAGGAAGCCGAGGCTTTCTTGATTTCGCCCCCCTGAAAGGATGGCCTCGTAAAGCGCGACTTTCTGGACACCTTCTCCTTTCCGAGAGTGCCTTATTTTTCTTTACTGTCCTTATAATGCTGTTTTGCCGTCGTTTAAAGGGAAGAAGACCCGCTGTTAGAAGACCACAGCGAGACATTTTCGTAGCATAACAGAAAGAAGGCATTTTGTAGCCTGGAACTTCTTACCGGCCTGAACGTGGAGTATGGACGGGTCGAGCAGGAAATCGTAGTACCTGATCTCACTGTACCAGTACCGGGCGACTTGATCTCCTAGAGCGAGGAGAAAAAGAAAACAAAACGGCAGTATAGTGCACTCGCTCTGGCAAACATGCGTAGTGTATTAATAATTCTCTGTCCATGTTCGGCATGGGTCCAACGAATTATAAACCCGCATCGTGCTCTAATCACGTGCCTCCCAACGCAGGGGCCAACAACATCGCGTGCGATGACTGTCGTCGCGAGTATAGACACTAGAATACATTCTTCGTGACATGCCCTCGATGCGGTATACAGAGACAATCGATCCCGTGTGTGCCAGCTTGCGTTGATGACAGAACACTTTCGGAACTAACCATTTTGGGAAGTAAAGCTCACCTGCCCGTCGCAGCTGAGCACGACGAAGAAATTTATTTGTCATGGTTCTCAGGCGAAACCAAATTGTACGAACGGCTTCAGGTCTGACTGCTGCTAACTTGTGTCGACGACTGTTATCGTATGTATTCCGTCTATCTCTCTATTACCTACTTAGCTTTCTACCTTCCCCGTATACTCAGCGTATAGCGCAGGAAGGCGGATTTTTTTCTGTTCTGGTTAACCTCACTGTCATTCTCCTTTCTTTCAACAAGGCCGATTCTTGGGCTAGTTGGTACGGTTTACTCATAATGGCAAAGCCTTTAACACAATTTCAAAAACAGACAGGGACGTGACAGAGACACAGGACAGCGCTACTGTGTCTCTGTCACGTGCCTGTCTTTTTTTTTTTTAAATTGCGCTAAAGGCTTTGCCATTATGAGTAATCCTTTCTTTCGTCCCCCTCTCTCTCTCACGGGGGTGCGACTGTCCCTGCATTGCGCATTAGACGGCAGCGCCGTTTTAAAGCCTGTAGTTTCTCTTTCTTGCTCTTAATCACTGAGAACGGAAAGGATTGTCTGGCAATTTTAAACTTAGGGAAAAAAGTGACGTTGTCTGAAAGGTGGCTGTCAGTTCGTCTAGGCTAGTAAAAGCAGCACGGTACACAAAAACTTTTCGTGAAGAACCAAGGAAAGAAAGTGAAAGCTTTGCGGGATCTTCGAAACTCCGCGGGCAGGTAGTTTCACGCGACGTCAATACCCGAGTCACTCGATGTTTCACGCGTCTAATGAGGTTTTCCTTTCACACTTTCACATACATTCATCCCATTAGGCCTCTTACACTCAATGCGTAGCCTTTGGCTTTTGCTGCTGCCTTCTGTAACCAGCATACGACGTCATATTAAAATTAAATTATGGGGTTTTACGTGCCAAAACCACGGTCTGAGTATGAGGCACGCCATAGTGGAGGACTCCGGATTAATTTTGACCACCTGGGGTTCTTTAACGTGCACCCAAATCTAAGTACACGGGTGTTTTACGCATTTCGCCACCCGATCGAAATGCGGCCGCCGTGGCCGGGATTCGATCCCGCGACCTCGTGTTTAGCAGCCCAACGCAATAGCCACTAAGCAACCACGGCAGGTCGTGCCATCTTCGACGTTATGTTAAGTCAGGTATAGTACAAGCCACGGTCACATGCTTCACTGCGGCGCAAGTTTAAGACGTGCGGGAACGAAGCATGCGACGAGAGAGAGAGAGAGAGAGAGAAATACACGAAATGGCACAACACGCCAAGAACGTTGAGGAGGGTTTGCGTCAGTCTCGTCTCGGGCGCTGCCGCGAACGTAGGTGTTTGAGTAACCTGTATTTCTTAGATTTTTTTTCCCCTCTGTGCTGATTTGGCGACCGCTGGTTTGTTTGCGGGCGCGCCCATGCGGCTCAGAGCGTTTCGACGTGCGTACTGCACTTCAAATGCAGAACTCTCGGCAGCCACCGTGGAAAAAAGTCAACGTCGGGTCTTCGGAGCGCGTCAATCCGCCCCTTTCGGCAGCGCAAACAAAAAAAGGCGGTTGCTCGGAAATTTCCTTACGCGAGCCGGGTTTTGGTTTCACGCAAAGCAAAGCAAGAGAAATGCTGAGCACATTCTCAAAAGCTGGTGGAAGACGAACCTATGCGTGGTACGAGGGACCCTGCGAAGCATATTACCTTTCATCGGCCTTCCATATTCCAGTCTGTGTTTGCCTTCAGTCTTACGTTCACGTTTCGTGTTTACTTTAACTGACATCTCTTATATGTTTTCATTTTATTATATGTATTCATTCGTGCTATTTTTATTTCCCGTGAGACACCCATTGGGGTGGCTCAGTGGCATGGCGTCCTGCTACTCAGCACGAGGTCGTGTACAGTTTCCGTATCAGGACGCCGCATTCCGAAAGGGCGTGGAACGCAACACCGCTCGCGTGTACCGTGCTTTGTGTGCACGTTAAATAATACCAGATGGTTAACGAAATTAACCCAGAAGCCGACCGCTCGGCGTCCCTCATAAACCATTGCAGCACCTTCGGGACATGAAACCCTATAAGTTAAACCTTCCTGTGGGACAACTTGGCAAATCCTACTCGAAGCATTCGCTATTCTTATTTGTTCGAAATGGTATGCTTGTCAGTTACAGCTCCTGCGACGGAGGTCTCGCTTCTCTTTACCGCCCTAGGACTTATATATATATATATATATATGTGTATATATATATATATATATATATATATATATATATATATATAGATATATATATATATATATATATATATATATATATATAGTTTTTGAAACCGCACGTCTAAATAAAATTTAAAAAATGCGCCATGTGCCGTTGCTATAGTGCAACGTTTTAACGGTCCCCGCTCCGCTGAAACCGGCGCTTCCTAACAACTTGCACACAGCTAGCCGCTAAGCCGGATCACATGCGCTCACACCGGCAGTGGAACGTAGAACGCTGTCCACGCTCCGATACAGAGCCGATCGAGTAATTTTGCAGACACGATTTCAGAGTAGCGTTGGAAGAACAAGGGAGACGCTAACGCTTAGCCCACAAACGTGCATGGTACGTCGCTCTTAAACACGTGATCGGTATTTGATTCGATGTATTAAGTTGAACGCTTCGACTAATATGTGCGGGCCAGAAGGTTTAGATATGACGTCTAACACAGATGCATCTATAAATGCGAGGTTATCGTTCCGCCACCCATTATACAAATCGAAGCTGATGAGCGCCCGTGGTTTTGTAGCGTATCGAAGGACAAAGAAATTTAGGACCGCGCGGATTAACGGGCGCACAGGCAGACGAGAACGCTTCTGTCAACAACACAAAACCACAAAAGCATGTTGTAGCCATCCTCCGAGCTCCGTTCCACGAGAGGTTAAACACTAATAATCATATGTTCTAATAATAATAATAATATTTGGGGTTTTACGTGCCAAAACCACTTTCTGATTATGAGGCACGCCGTAGTGGAGGACTCCGGAAATTTTGACCACCTGGGGTTCTTTAACGTGCACCTAAATCTAAGCACACGGGTGTTTTCGCATTTCGCCCCCATCGAAATGCGGCCGCCGTGGCCGGGATTCGATCCCGCGACCTCGTGCTCAGCAGCCCAACACCATAGCCACTGAGCAAATCATATGTTCTAACTATTATGTTAAACTAAGCAGGTCATTCCGAGGCTTGCCACATTTTTTCTATAGCGTAGAGGTCTAGTACATTCACGTAACAAAATAAAAATAAGAATATTAAGAGTCCAAGATACCACGTCACTACTCCTTTAAAAAGGTCCCTACCTAACGCGAGGAGGGCTTTGGCTTAACGTATCCGCTTAATGATTTCCTTCAGTGTGGTGGAAAACTTCTAATTCGGCGAAGTAATGGTGCCCTCTTCCCCCTCTGACAGCCTCTCTGCACTACGAATTGGCAGCCGTCTACATAGTCGCGCTTCTTACCAGCCGGCCGCGCCCACGGACTCAACGCCTGAAGATTCGACGACTTCCGTAACGTGACATTGATTCTGAATAGAGCCAGCGATCCATTGTCTTAGAGCATTAAAAAATTAAATTATGGTGTTTTACGTGCCAAAACCACCATCTGATCATAAGGCACGCTGTAGTGGGGGGCTCCGGAAACTTGGACCACCTGGAGCTCTTTAACGTGCACCTAAATCTGTGTACGGCTAAGAGAGAACTGTCGTGAAAATGCAAAGTTTCGCCGCTCTCCATCTGGTGTAACGTATTTACTTTTCGCTCGTCTTTTTTATAGTTCGAAGAAATATTTTAAAAATTGCATGTAACAGAGAGTGCTTATCTACCTTTTCAGGCGGATTTCGGAGAGAGGTGGAATTAAATTCGCTTAAAATATCCACAAATTAAACTTTCAATGACTTATACTAGGATGGATGTCGAAATTGCGAGCACAAATGAAGCCCAGCAGTAGCGAAGTCATGTTTAGTGAGCACCCATTTCGAATTATCCGTCCTTGAGAATGCGCTACGAAATACACGGGTGTTCCAGTTGCCCAAAATTCTCCCTCTGGCAGTCCGGGACGATCTTAGAATGCGGATGCATTTTTAAAGCGGATTATGCGCGGGGCGGATATCTCGAAAGTGGTGCTAGTTCTAGGATTTCCGTTAAACGGACATTATTTCACTGTAAAGCCGCTTCGCTTCAATATCGCAGGTGCAACATTTTCCCCTAAATTGAGTAAATTAAATTTTGTTTATTGGATTTCTGTTTGTATTACATGCCTGGGAATTATGATTTTTATTGCGTTAGCATTAGAAGTGTGAACGAAAGTGGAAAAAAGGTGTATGTGTGTGAAGTGTAGGAATCGGTCACGTGGTGGAGGAGAGAGGGAGTAGGAGAGCTTCGAACACACACACGCGCACGCACACACACACACACACACACACACACACACACACACACACACACACACACACACACACACACACACACACACACACACACACACACACAATTATATATATATATATATATATATATATATATATATATATATATATATATATATATAGTGCTATTGCACAATATATTTGTCTTCTGCATATTAATCTTCAACACTACTCTTAGACTTTCTTAGTTAAGGTCTTCAATGATTTGTTGCAGTTCATCCACAGTGATACTGAACCGCAAACCGAAGGTCATTGAGATATTCGCCGTTGATCCTCACTTCTAAGTATTATTCCCAGTCTAACAGCTGAATACTTCTAAGCCTCCATGACTGCTGGTATCTCTTATGAATCAAATGCCTTTTCATAATCCATGAAAGCCGTATAGAAAGGTTGATTGCACTCCGCATATTTCTCAATTGCCTGATTGATGACTGGCAAGGGAACAAGAATTCACGATCGCCGGTGAACCTATAGAGTCTGCGCAGGAGTACCATTCATCTAAGTCAATTACTCACGGCGACCCTGACCAGGAGAAGGAAATTTAGGAAAGAGTAAAAATGGGTGGGAGCGCATACGGCAGGCATACCCCAGTATACCGCAGGCGCACCACATACCACAGTCGCTGAAAATAAAAGTGTACAATCATTGCATTTTACCGGTGCTAACATATGGAGCACAAACTCGATGGTTAACAAAGAAACTCGAGAAAGAGTTAAGCACCGCGCAAAGAGCGATGGAACGAAAAAATTTTATGCCTAACGCCAAGAGACAGAAAGAGAGCGGTGTGGATGAGAGAGCAAATAGGGATAGCCGTTATTCAAGTTGACATTAAGTATACAAAAAATGCAGCTGGGCAGGTCAAGTAATAATAATAATAATAATAATAATAATAATAATAATAATAATAATAATAATAATAATAATAATAATAATAATGGTAGTGCTATAGTGCAACTGACGATGGTCTGTTCTGGAGCACCGTCAGTTACACTTCCGCCTAGAAGAGGCAGGGCGTGTGTCGAGGGAGCCCCAAATATTTTGCAATGGGGTGAACGCGGCTGCAGTCATGGATTCTGGACCTCAAATAGGTGCGACGTAATGCTAACGCATTTCGCACACATTTACCTCTAAATCACCACTGAATTTTTTTTAAATTACATTTTGCCCAATGTAGGGTAGCCAACCGGGCTCAGTCCTGGTTAACCTCCATGCTTTTAATTTTTCATTTTATTTCTCTCTTTCTCTCTCTTCTACTGGAAATTTCCTCCTCTCGTGCCCTTGTTCCCGTTACGACCACCACCACCCTCTCCGGACAGCATTAAACCGCCTGCATTCGAGACCACTTTAATAAGCGAAAGTCCCTGGAGCATGACCGTGTGCGTCACAGGTACAGAATGCTGCGAGTGCATTGCTACAGTGCCTCAAGTTGACAGTTCTCTGTTGCCTTTTATAGACTTGCTGCACATCTTCAAGTGCGCGCGCATCTCCTACGTGACTTTCTCTCCTCTTCTTTCTCCCTCTTTTCGCCCCTATATCCTCTCGCCCCAGCGCATGGTAGCAAACTCCTGTTTGCTACACGTGCATGTGTGTTGTATGCTGGTCTTTACTTCTGCCCTCGTCATTTTTACGCATCAGTAACAGCAAGCCCGGACATGCGTCTTCTTGTTAACCTGCTTGCCTGTCCTTGCTTTAGTCTCTCTTTCTCTTTCCAAGAAATCTACCTGAAAAGGCGGATAAGTACTCTCTGTCGCAGGCAAATTTTAGAAACTTTGGTTGAACTGAATAATAATAATAATAAACAGACCCGTGGTATGTTGCAACTGCGGTTGGGCTATACCTCTCTGGTGGCAGCGATTGCCGGCAGCCCATTCTCGCTGTGTAGCGAACTGCCGGCAGGCGCAGGGCCATTGCAGAGGGGGCCAGGCTAGGCCGCAGCTACGATCGCCGCTATGTTTACACTTTTGGGACAATAGACTGCACGTTAGCACCCACCAGCCGCTTATGAGACGTGTCCCCACAGTCGCATGAGCACGCGACTGAAAAAATTGCTAGCGTTGTAATGAAACGACGCGGGCGATTTGTGAGGAGCAGACTGCATAAAAACGACTTCCGGCAAGCCTTGTGCGCCATTGGAATGAAAAGTTTATGTCGGTTGTCTTTTTTCGTGTTCCTTCATCTTTTCCCTAGGTTTATGGTGCGTTCCATATTGCGCCCATTATACGCGCTCTGTTTGACGTTCTCCAACTTCCGCTGGCGAGCTGCCAGCCCCTTTCGAGCTACACATTTTTCTTTTTTTTTTCTCACTGATGTGTCCCTCATAACATTAATTCCACAGAGTGATATATTCGATCGATCGCGTGGTAATTGTTCGGGCCACGTCACGTGTACACATAGGACACAGTTCACTGTGCTGTTGAAGGCTTTAGTGAAATCAATAAAGCGGGCGTCCTTGAACAACGTCGATCCTATAAGCCGTCATGGTTGGAACACATTTTATTTTAGGTCCTGTACTCGTGGAAACGGTTGCAATTAGGATTCCCAGAAAAAAATGAGCATCCGTTGACATAGTAAAAATGCAGTCTTACAAACAACAAACGAGACATAAGCGAGACATAAGTTTACAGGAAGATGGAAGGATGGAAGTGATCAACAATTAAGAGGAAGCTTTAGCTCGGGCAGTTAGGATTGGGGGCTCAGTCCCATCGCTCGTAACCCTTTGTCAAGATTGGAGTCCGGCATGAATTAGAAGGTAGCTGGCCCATGCCGTTGTCCAACTTATCCACGCTGAGGACGTTGATGAAGGGAAGGACTGCTTCTCATCGAGAACGAGGAATATGGGTTTATTTACAGTACCTACATCAGTCTAGTATGACTGCGAGAGAAGAGAGAGAGAGAGAGAGAAAATAATGCAGAGAAAGGCAGGGAGGTTAACCAGAGGTAGTTCCGGTTGGCTACCCTGCGCAGGGGGAAGGATTAAGAGGGATAGAAAGAGAAACAGAGTGGAAGGGGGAGATAGAAAGAAAGGGAGACAAGCACGAACAAAGCGCGTACACTACAGAACGGTAGGGGGCGGCATTCTTAGAGTCTGTCATGAAGCCCCGTAGACCGCAAGAACGTTAATAGCGCGAATAAGGCCTTCAACGCGGATGTTCTTTCGGAGCATTGGCCTAAAGCTTTCAGTTCTGAAAGTGGACGATTGTCCAGCTTGTCCAGTACCCTGCACATCACTTGTCTCTCAGCACTGTATCGCGGGCAGACACAGATAATGTGTGCGAGCGTCTCGTCGATGTTACATGTGTCGCACGTGGGGCTGTCGGCCATTCCTATGAGGAAAGCATAGGCGTTTGTAAACGCAACGCCTAGCCACAGACGGTAAAGCATGGTCTGTTCACGTCGTGGTAATCCAGGCGGGAGGTGCATCCGTATGTCCGGAGACAACGAACGCAACCGACACATGGTGAAAACATTTGAGTCCCACAGGGGCAAAGTACACTCACGGGACATCAATCGCAGCCCAGCCGCAGCGTCTGTTCGCGAAAGCGGAACGAAGACTCGTTGACCACTTTCATGTGCAGATCGGGCGGCTACGTCGGCTTGGTCATTCCCGCTGATGTTACAATGTCCTGGAAGCCACTGAAAGATTATGTTGTGTCCCTTATCATAGCTTTGATGATATATGTGCCGAATTTCTGAGGACAGTTGTTCATTGGGTCCGTGGCGCATTGGGCTTCGTATGCACTGAAGGGCTGCCTTGGAGTCACTGAAGACTGTCCATTGTTGCGGTGGTTTCTGCTTAATGAAATCAAGTGCAGCACGGAGCGCCGCGAGTTCTGCACCCGTTGATGTGGTCACACATGAAGTTCTTAACTTGATTTCCTCAGATTGTGCCGGGATGAAGACTGCAGCAGCAGCGCTGTTGAGTTTTACTGAGCCATCTGTGTATACATGTTTCCGGAATCTGTGCACGTTGTGAATGTGCTCCTAAGTTGCTTGCTTCAAAGATTGCAATGGTGCTCCAGCTTTCTTTCTTACTCCTGGAATTGTCAGTTGCACTTGCGGCCGGTGCAGACACCACAATGGATCTGACAATCGTGAAGCGGGCGTAAATTCTGATGGCAAGTACGACTGATGTCTTACAATAGTTTTAGCAAAAGTTGAAAGTGGCCTTTTTGCTGGCAAGCAAGCAAGATGGTGTGAGGGAATCCGAGTCAGGTGTCGGATGTGCGCTCTCAGGACATCTGTATCAATGTAGACTGTCAAAGGCGCGTCTCTCGCTATGGCCACTGTCGCAATCGATGACGTTGTTTTGGGAAGACCGAGACAAGTCCTGAGTGCTTGGGCTTGCACGCTCTGGAGTTTGCGAATATTCGTAGTACAAGTATTACCTATTACAGGTAAGCTGTACCGCAGGAAGCCCAAAAACAGTGCTCGATATAGTTGCAACATTGACGGTACTGTTGCGCCCCAGGACTTCCCGCCGAGAAACGCAAGAAGGTCCACAATGGCGGCCAAACGCTTCGTCATGTACGAGATGTGAGGGCTCCAAGACAAGTCTCTATCAATGATGACGCCAAGAAATCGGTGCGTTCGTCTATATCGTATGATTTGGTCATTAATCCGCAAAGCATACGGGGACATCGATTTACGAGTAAAAGCAACGACTGCACATTTCTCAGCAGAAAGCTCCAGGCCTTGTCTTCTTAGGTATCTTGACACAGCCGTTGAGGCTTTCTGAAGTCGTGCGCGGACTTGTACACGTGTCACGCCTGAAGCCCATATGCAAATGTCGTCTGCATATACGGAGAGCTGTACGGTTTGCGGTAACGAATCAGCGAGACCTACGAGCACCAGGTTGAAAAGGGTAGGGCTGAGTACTCCGCCTTGCGGTACACCACGACTGGTATAGCTAGATGGCGTTGGTCCGTCTTCAGTCAAAATAAAGAAAGATCTTCCATGCAAATAGTTGCATATCCAGCGAAAGGTGCGTCCACCAATCCCTACAGCTTCTAAGGCGTCCAGAATTGCCTGATGATCTACATTGTCGTACGCACCTTTAAAATCAAGGAATAGGGCCGCAGTGATTCGTTTCAGATGTCTCTGGTGTTGTACGTATGTTACCAGGTCGATAACGCTATCTATTGACGAGCGGCCACGTCGAAAACCAGCCATTACCTCTGGATAGACGTTGTAGAATTCCAAGTACCATTCTAGCCGTGCAAGTATCATTCTTTCCATTACCTTGCCGACACAGCTGGCCAGTGCTATTGGACGGTAAGATGATAATTCCAACGGGGATTTGCCAGCCTTGAGGAGTGGAACAAGCCGGCTGGATTTCCACGTTGTAGGGACCAAGCCGTCACGCCATGATGCGTTGTATAGGCCAAGAAGGGCATCTCTGGCCTCTGGACCAAGGTTTACAAGCGCAGAGTATGTGATGCCATCGTGTCCTGGTGACGAAGATCGCCTGCAACCAGCAAGTGCGGCCTCCAGTTCTTCGATGGAGAAAGCAGCGTCCATACGAGGATCCCGGGAGCAAGGGGGCACAATGGGAATAGGTGCGCAAGGTGAATACGTGAGCGCCGGACCCGCAATCCTTGCGCAGTAATCTTCGGCTACCTCGACTTCTCGGCGTCCTTGATGTAGGGCTAGAGACTTAAATGGACGACGCTGTTGAGGAGCTGTTCGAAGACCACGGATTGTTCTCCAGACAACCGACAGAGGTTTACGTGGGTCGAGAGACTCACAAAACGACTTCCAGCGTTGATTGTGGAGTACAGCAAGGCGACGCTGAATTTTCTTTTGAATGCGTCTGGCCTCTCTAAGGTCGTAGAGTGATTTAGTCCGTCGGTACCGTCGCTCCGCTCGCCGGCGGATTGCACGGAGGCTCTGTATTTCCGAATCAAAATCCGTGTAGTTCTCTAATGGGCGAAATGAGCGCAAAGAATCCTGCATAGCCCTGGCGATCTCAAATTCTAGTGTGGACGAAATGCTTTCGTGGCATGCGTCTTCCATAAGGGATTTAAACACGGGCCAATCTATTGCTTGTTTAAAATTTGACGGAACGGATTTGGTGAGGCCTTTTATCTTCAGGTAGGTAGGAATGTGGTCGCTTCCGTGGGTTTCTATATCTGCGAACCAATGGACGCGGCGAGTGAGGCATCGCGAAACAAACGCTAAGTCTAAACAACTACTGTATGTCCGGCCGCGCAGAAACGTGGGACTGCCATCATTTAGACAACAAAGTTCATGGTCGCAAGCAAAGGACACGAGGTTTCTTCCTTTCGAATTTATCTTGTTGCTTCCCCAAAGTGAATGATGCGCGTTGAAGTCCCCAACAACAATCCATGGACCAGGTGTCGCATCTATAATGTCACTCAGTCTCTGCCTATCAAAACGACTTGATGGAGAAAGGTAAGCGCCCACTAAAGTAAACGCAAGGTTTTGTTGTTTCACGGTCAAACACACATACTGATTAATGTCATGTGGCCGCACTGGATGAACAACATAAGTCAATTCACACCGTATGTAGATGGTCACTTTGCTAATGTCAGTACAAGTCGATGACACATGAGGTTCATAGCCTGAGATCCGGACGGTTGTCTGTAGCTTCGGTTCACAGACGACAACAATGGGGAATCGATTGGTGAAAACGTAATGGCGAAACTCACTGCGGGATTTCAGGCCACGGGCATTCCATTGCATAATAGATGCTTCCTTGACTTGTCTGAAGAACGGCTGACGCGGTAGAGCCATTGTGCTTGCTACTCGAGGCTCGCAAGAACCGGATCCAGGCCGTCCAGCACTTATAGTGCACCTCGAGCAGATGGCGTCTGCATGTCGTTTAACAACACGCGAATGACATTCATTAGAGATCTTATTATGGCGATTACTTGCTTGTCTTGACCTCGCACATGGTCTGTGCCCTCATTGGTTCGTCGGTAGTCCACCGTCGACCTTTGTTGGGCTGGAGGACTTAATGTCGGAAGTGCAGGCCAGTCGTTTGCAGTAGAGGTATTCACTGCGTCATCAGACGCCGTGTTGTTAGTGTGGGTGAGCGCCTTGGGAGCACCAGCCTCAGGAAGTATCGGCTGTCTCGCGACGGTATCAGCATTTCTTGTAGACGAGGATCGTCTACGGTGACGGCGGACACTACGCCGTCGTACTTTGGCGGCGGCCGCTCTGTGAGTTGAGTTGTCTCTCACCATTTGTTTGAGGACTTTCCGCTCTGTCTTGTGTCTCGGGCAGTCTTTCGACGATGCTTCATGGGGACCGGAGCAATTGGCACATTTGAAGTGAGTCGCACGGCAAGCATTTGCACTGTGCTGCTCAGAACATCTCGCGCACACGGTCGAATTTTTGCATATGCCGCTGACATGCCCGATCTGCAAACAATTACGACACTGAAGTGGTCTTGGAATGAACGGTCGCACTGGATGACGAAAAAATCCAACTTTCACGTGGGACGGCAAGCTACCTCCCTTTAAAGTTATCCTCACACAGCGTGAATCTCCTAGACGACGGATTTCAATAATAGGAACATCTGCTGTGGCGGGTTTGACCAAAATAGGCAGATCGTTGTCGTCGATTGACTCATCGACATCATAAATCACACCTGATATAGTATTTGTAAGGTCGCTCTGATTGTTCGGGTTCTTAAGTGTCACGAATCGGCCACGTGCTTTGTGCATTGAGAGGGGGTTCACTTGCCCCCGTGTCAGCCGGGCGACAGTTGCTGTGTTATGTGGGGTCACAGGCACCGCGCGGTGTTGGGTGACGCGTCACGGCAGGTGCCAGGTGGGCGAGTGCCGATTCCGGGAAGTCGGCATTGTGCGCACGGTGTTGGCAGTCCGCCGACGGTCACACGAGTCCACACAGACCAGCCTTGAAAGGGACCGCTGTACAAGGTATTGTGAGTGTGGCTCCCGAGTGCCTGACTAATTGGAGGCACCGCCGAGGTTAAGAAGGGCTTAGCAACTCTGACCCCGTTGAGCATGGACCTAATCTTCTACGCGTCCGGAACGCAATCGCCAGCCTTGTTGTTGGGTGCGACTGCCGGTGTGGTGTCGAAGGCCAGCTTACAATGCACGCTGTAGGAATGCGGTGCACACGTAAAGAGTGCATTCGGACGACGGCGTCTTGGAAACACGCACTCGGAGAACTTTGTCTTGTAGACAATAAGTTTGGAGGACAAGGAGGGCCATCAGTCTCCCACGCGGACAAACTTTGAGTACGGCTGCACTACGTGGTATCGATGCCCCTGCTTCCGAGACATTTGCGGCCTAGACGCCGTTGGGATTTGAAACGGTCTAGCGATAACTTGTTCGGGCCTGGCGTGTTTTGCTGAGCCCGTCACTAACTACGGAGAAATGAGAGGGCAACGGAGTTTTGGCGAAGAAGGAAAAGAGCTTTGTTTTCCAATATGTTTATTTTTAAGAGTAAGCCCATCCCTGTGGGTTGTGGCTTAACAAACGGTTGACCCTGATTGGCAACTGAACCTGTGGGACGGGCCAACGGCCCTACCGCCTTTTTTTTCTTTGTATATTTGGGCTATAAAAATCGGGACGACATGCTGTCCCTCAGACTTGGCTGAAATCAGGATTACTGATAGATCAGTGAGGCTCCGTACCATGTACGTTAGACTTGGCTGAAATCAGGATTGCTGATAGATCAGTGAGCCTCCGTACTATGTACGTTGAAACGAGTCTGGGCTCTAACAGTCATTGAGACAGTCGAAGAGTGAGACTTTGTTTCTCAATTGTTCAAGTTTGTAATGTATTTGTTTTACCTGCCATGTATATAGAAAAGTTTACCTATAAATATTTCTTGTACATCTGATCTCATCGCTTCCTGCCTGCGTTTGATCAACAACTGCCGATCATCGTCCGAGAAGCTTCAAGTTCCAGCGGTGAAGCGAGGACAGAGAACGAACGAAACTTTACTGTATTGCTGTCCTGTGGTATTATGGTGCGAACATTTATCTTGCCCAGCATTTTCACTGTACTCAAGATATCCAACGCTGCTCTGTTCTTGACATCAACCGCGAGAATGTTCTTACGGGTGTTAACTCTCATATCCGTGATCTCATTTGGAACAACAGCCTCTAGTGTTACAGATACGGCTTGCCTGTTTAGCCGATTCAGGTTGTCGGTCGGCGTCACGGGTAAGAAGAGGATGGTATGAGCCGTGTCATGGGCCTTTGCTGCCGCCGTCGTCCTTGTTGAAGACGAGGAGGCAGTGACGATTCTCCTCTTTCCTTTTTGCCTCACGACTGTCAAGTAGTCGCCGTCATCCGACAGATCTTCTTCGGAAGCAGAGTAGTACAGCAGGGTGTCCTCGCTGCCTGTGTCGCTCATCAGGTGATTGCGCTTCCTCGGAGCGCTCGACGCTGTGACGTCGGTCTCCTCCGGACGTCTAGCTGACTCCGCTTCCATCGCCGAAGGTCTCGGAAGCGGCGCCTCCCGAAAACATGCAAAAATACTCGCAAAAAGAGAACAGTAGAAAACGGGGTTCCACACAAGAGCCACTTCTTCGTCTTCTCACTGCGAGAGAAAGTACCTCAGTCTAACAGGACTGCTTGAGAAAGTAAATCAGTCTAACATGACTGCTTGAGAGAGTGCCCTGAGCATCCGCACAACAGCGGTTTATAAACACTCGGTCCTCCCCCGCACGCGCGCACGCACGCACGCACGCACACACACACACACACACACACACACACACACACACACACACACACACACACACACACACACACACACACACACACACAGGTTCACGGTCCGGAACCGACGTCACACGGACTTCGTAGAACTCGGAGCTGACGCCCGCACCGTGCCGCCAGGTGCCCATTGTCTTGCGTCTTGGACGGCGCGTGGGAAGAAGTCTTCGTAGTCGTTCCCGCGGCAACTCCCCCGCTCATAACAGAACAGATCGGCGTTGGTGGGTTCGGTAACAATAGTTGGTCCGCCGATAGCATTCAGTCACAACGGCGACGAAGCTAGAGCGTAACGATGGCGTTCCAAGAAAAGGTTGCCGCCCGCTGTCGCAACAGGCTGGCAAAACTTGCACGTCAGCTGGGCCGTTCTTAACAGCGACTCCACGTTCTTAACAGGCCCAACTCCGACGCGGCCTATTCAAATACACGTAAAACGCAAAAACGTTTTTTCTGAAATAACCCCTGAACCGATTTTACTGAAATTTGTTGCATTTGAGAGAGAAAGTTAAATTCTAGTGACTGTTGGAAGCGGAATTTCGATTTAGGGCTTGAATTTTGTTAAAAAGATTTTCAAATATTCGACAGTTTGAAAAAAATGGAAGCACGAGGTTTAAAAATTCATAGCTCTGCATCAAGAACAGATATCGCTGTTCTGTGAAATGCATCCATTAGATCATTCAAAGTGGACAAATTCGATATGTTATTTTACATCCTACGTGAATTTGTTACGTCGGTTACAAGGGTTCTGCAAAAGTTGTGTTTCCCTATTACTAAATTTTTTTTATATTCATATGTAGCATATCAACTTTGTCCGCTTTAGATGTACTATTAGATACAATTCACAGAATTGTATTATCGTTTTTCGTTGTTGAGTTACAGAGTTCTAAACTTGATAGTTTCGTTTTTTTGAAAATTTTCCTTTTTTGCCAATTTTTAATAAAAAATTCACGACATAACTCGAAAATTCGAAACCAACAGTCACTAGATTTCAAGTTTTCCTTTTAAATGCAACAACAAAACTCGTGAAATTTGGTGCAGTGGTTGCCGAGAAAAACGAATTCTCCTTTTACATGTATGTAGATAGGAGCACCCGAGCCCAGTACCAGTACCAGTACTCACGTACGGGGCAGATACCTGGAGGCTTACGAAAAGAGTTCTACTTAATTTGAGGACGACGCAACGAGCTATGACAAGAAGAATGATGGGTGTAACGTTAAGGGATAAGAAAAGAGGAGATTGGGTGAGGGAACAAACGCGAGTTAATGACATCTTAGTTGAAATCAAGAAAAAGAAATGGGCATGGGCAGGACATGTAATGAGGAGGGAAGATAACCGATGTTCATTAAGGGTTACGGACTGGATTCTAAGGGAAGGGAAGCGTAGCATGGGGCGGCAGAAAGTTAGGTGGGCGTATGAGATTAAGAAGTTTGCAGGGACAACATGGCCACAATTAGTACATGACCGGGATAGTTGGAGAAGTATGGGAGAGGCCTTTGCCCTGCAGTGGGCGTAACCAGGCTGACGATGATGATGACCCGAGCTAAAGCTTCCTGAGGAGCGTCGCTGGAGCCAGCGTTCAACTGCTGCTCATTTGCTGCTGATCATTTGCCTTGCAGGAGCGACGTTCGGCACGCGAAAAAGATATTTTTGTGATAGCGCTTTGGATCTCGGTTACACTCTGGAAATTCGAATTGCTGGGTTTGATCACAGAAGCCGAATTGAAGAAGTGGTTCGATGTTACATACGTGCTCGAAACTCGTTCGACACGTTTCGGCGTCGCCATGGGGATTACATACGAGAATCTTGGACCGGAAATGCAGAGAATGCCGCAACACAGTTGCGTTATGAAGTGTTACCACGCAATGCGCGGCGTACGCGCGACTGGATTTTGCTTAAATTTCGTTTCAGCGCAGCGACGCGTATACATGGTAACTAAGCGTGCTGTGCGAGTTACTGCACTCTGCGTGTATTTCAGTTCTCCCCCGATAGTCGATTCGCAGATATATTCTCGTGAAAGGTCGGCGAGAACGATTGGTGCGGTGACGATACGACAGCACGCGTCACTAACTACGGCATTTGACTTCCCCCAAAACAACTCACTGGCTACGCGAGAGGCGTCTTAATTAGTGGGGATACCCGCCGCGGTGCACGGCTCAGTTTCTGTATGGGGCGGCCGAGTACGAGGTCGCGGGTTCGTTTCCCAGCCGCGGCGGTCACCTTCCGACGCGGGGCGTAATGAAACAAACGCCCGTGTGCTTAGATTTGGAGGCTTGTTAAGTCATCCGTGTGTTGCCTCGGGATGTTAAACCGAACAAGTTTCTTTCATTTGAGCTTAGTACCCTCCGCTCCCTAGATTAATTTCGAGACCCACCTGGTGCTCTTTAACGTGCTCCTAAATCGAGGTACACAGGTACACGGGTATTTTTTGCGTTACGCCTTCATCAGAACGCCGGCTGCCGCTGTCAGGAATCGAAGCCGCGACCTCGTGCTCAGCCGCAGAACGCCATGGCCATTGACGTCACCGTGTTCCGGTTGCACACGTCACTATATGCTTGTAGGAATACGTGCTGCTTCCTTCTTCCTGAACTTCTTTCTTTTTTTGTAGCGCGAATCTTGGCGCGGATCTTGCAGCTATAGGGCGCGAGTGTGTTGTATATATGGGTCACCTGTGACGTCGAAGTCCGGCACGTATGACCAGCGGCAGAAGAGGTTCTCTCCGACGTCCCTGAACTTCCGGTAGTAGAAGTCGTCCGTGTGGGCCAGGTGGTTGGCCCAATATTGCGCCAGGTCACAGAGCTGCGTGCGCGTGAGGTAAATAACGGTATGACATTCCGCGCTAGGGCGTGGGATATATGCGGACTACCAAAACTTGAACGCTCTCGCTCACGTGACCTTTTGAGCACGCTGAAGTCTATGTGCAGTGAACTACACTGTTATTACACACTGGTAAAGTACTAATTTTTTTTTGCGAGAAACAGATGACCACAAGAAGAATACGCACAAAGAAAGGACACAGCTACAGTTTTGCAGGAAACGGATGACCACCAAAGGAATGTACACATAGACGGGAGAGGTGCTGTTCCGTCTATGTGCGTATTTCTTTCGTAGTCGTGTTGCTTCTCGCAATAATCTTGTTATTTGCGGTCATGCACCAACTAGCCTAGCAACTTATCGTTATCACTACACGTAATTTTCAAGGCACGGTTGACTATTCGAGCCTGCTATGCTCAAACATGTCTCGCGCTTCGATCGCCCTGTATGGATAAGCTTGATGCAGAATCCAGTTTCAGTGAGGAAAAACTGCTACCGCGACAAAGTTATAAGACGCTGTGTCATCAGCATGCACTTCGGCACCAGTGCGTTTAACTGACATGATTGGATTACCCATGGCAATATCACCACATACCACATTTTTAACGCTCATTGAGCTAACAAGCGCCAGCTCAACAGTTGTACACGTGGCCTCCTTCAGACGGAGCCGATTATGCTTGACTGAATTCGCTTTCCCGAATCACAAGACTGTTAATGAGTTGTTGGCGCCGACATCCGTCGGTGGCACAGTCGAACTCAGTGAGCAGGTGTCGCGATAAAATAGCGGACTGAATGCAAGTCTGGCAGACCAAGTACATATGCACCGTAACACCACCACCGCCCACCACGATCAGAAAACTTCAACCGTAAACGCTTCATTAAAAGCAAGTTGCACTGCCTAGTAGAGTAGTTAGTCTGTATTCGATCTCTTAATCAAATATGATTACAACTCAGGCGACAAATAAATCAACGGACGAAGGAAGGCGACACGCGACAACCACGTCCTTCGTCCGTTGGTTTATTTGGCGCATTAGTTGTAATCATGTATAACCAACTCGCCCACCAGCACGTGCTCAGTAATCAAATATGTTAAAGCGCTATATACTTGTTTGTTGTTGTTGACACTGACATAAGTAAGACGGCACTCTTCATCATAAAGTGAACTAACTAAGGTGGTGGTGGTGAATAACTCAGGTGGTGCTTTGTGCAACCACAGCATGCTGTGGGTGCACAAAGCACCACCTGAGTTATATAGAGCGGACTAGCTGTTCAGCAAGCACTGAATCTGGACATTTCTGCCGTGGTGGCCTATAGTGGCTATGGCGTTGCGCTGCTAAGAACGACATCGCCCGATCGAATCCCGGTCACGACGGCCGCATTTCGATGGGGGTGAAATGCAAGAACGTCCGTGTGCCGCGCATTGGGTACACGTTAAAGAACTCAAGGTGGTCGAAATTAATCCGGAGTGCACTCACTGCGGCGTGCCTTATAATCAGATTGTGATTTTGGCACGTGACACCCCAGAATTTAATTCTTTTTATCTGAACATGTAGAAGCCGTCCGATGCTTGTTATTTTCGCTGGACTGTTTAATAAATGCTGCCTTCAGTGATCACTGAAAGTGACTTTGTGATAATGGCTAATATTAAGCAAAGGTCTACAGAAGCTTTACGGTACGTATCACGTCACTGAAAAAATTTAGCTGCTCATTCACCTGATCGACGTTTCAGCTGCTCTGCGGGCTCCCATTAGTCTACAGAATCGGTGACTCGCATCGTGAGTTGCAAGCTCCTCCCACAAAGAAGTGACGTGCCACGTCGATACGTAGCTAATTGGGACGTGAAAACCATGACTTACCGCGGCACGTATAGGCTGCCAGGCTAACAGTGAGCTGCTCGCATATCCACGCTTACATGACATGCCCTTCTGCGTCCACAAGGAAATGCATATGTTCAACAACCACTGAAAGTATAACGCAACGATTTTCTTCTAATGCTATTTCTTTGCGAGTTTCGTCAGTGGTCCGAGCACCGCTCCTCCGTCTTCGTTGTCACCGGGATATAAGGCGACCACGAACGTTCGGTGGAGGACGATAAAGGAATATAATCGAGGAAAAAGTATCCTTCGATTGTTTACTGGCCCAATTGCTGACCTAAAGCTAACAGCACAGCAGTTATGAATAGTTCTATGCTTTAAGGAGTTTTTCCTTCCTCCTTGATCACTGTACGGTGAGAAACTCACACGACATTCAAAAACTGGAATATGTAGAAGCGGCGCTATGTATCGTATAGTAGTAGTAGAAGTAGTAGTAGTAATAGTAGTGGTAGAAGTAGCAGTAGACATAGTAGTGGCGACGCTATACGCGATCGCGGGCACGGCGGTAATGCCCACGATGTGCGATTTTGATTACTTTCTTTCCAACCTCGCGGACAAAAAACAGGTCGGCCTGCCGATCGTCGTCAAACCGGTATACCGGGAGATCAACCACCGAGTGGACAACTCCACCCCGACAAGAAATTTTCCCTCTCTGGATGTCTGAGCTTGCACCTACATTGTAGTCTAAAAAAAAGATCCAAACGAGCTTCTAATATTTGAATGCGTACCGAAAGGCCGGTGGCCGTCAGACAACTGCATATAAATTTCTGCCCATGTTCCCACCGTTGATCGACGACGAGACCCAGCGCGCCCGCGCAGTTTATGGACGCATCACATTTGCTTCTTGACGCGAATCATGCGATTATAGCGCAGACAAGTGGTTACTGAGTTGACGATTTGCCATGATGCTTTTAAGTAAATGTTTATTCAATGCATCACAGTGAGCACGCGCGAAAGGCGTGGGCATCGACACTACACGGTGTCAACACGGTCACCACCATCGAATTCGGTCGGTTGCATTCATCGGCCCCTCACCGAGTGACGTGAGAAGAAAAAAAAGAAGAAAAGCGGCTGATTCTGCACGTACTGATATTATTTAATTTAACGAAAAGCCGTTCGCATTTTATGTCCCGCGAACAAGCGGCGACTCGTCCTATACCTGCCCCCTTCGTCTAACTGTAGTGAACCTCCACTGTCACAACAGTCATATCGAAAACACCCACAGGTATAACACACCGAGGGGGGGGGGGGCGCTTCCTATCTGCGGACCCACCGTATGTTTCCACGGAATATATGGAACATATGTTTCTTTTTTGGGGGGGGGGAACCATATTCTTTCTTACAATATTTTCTGGAAAGAAATACGCTAGCGCAGTCTATGCGAGCTTCTTGAAGGCTACTCTGACGTCATGGAGATGCTGCCATATTGGAGGTACGGCTTGACCGAAAACGCTGTCGTGGCTGCACAAATAAAGCTTTCTTCTTTTTTTCGGGGGGGGGGGGGGTATTAGACCTTAAGAACAAGTCAAGCTTTTGCCGCAGTACATATCGGTTTTATGCTTGCGCACAACTAAACGAAGAAAATAGAAACATATATACGACTGAAACGAGTACGCTGTGAATGAATACCTCCTTGCTCTTTCTTCAAATTTGGCGACCCGCCATAAGTACTGTTCACGTTAAGTAGAACTGCAGACCTTAGCACCCACGCACTCACGCACGCACGTACATGCATGTGTGATAATAATATTGCAAAAAAAAAAAAAACTCCTCACCGACACAACGCAGGTAGCCAGACACTTATGACTATCGCAGACTAAATTATGACGACCGCAGACAACAGGAGCAGCGGATCGCGGTTTATGACGCCAGAAGCGACAAATATGTCAGCTTTGTCAGATTACCTATAGGCTTGCACGAGGAAACGAAAGAAACTTTCACTTGAAGGATATCTTTATAGACCGTCAATCAAGCTGCAATCTGACAGGCTGTATGGTTTTGGCAAGTTTGAAGAACACGACCAAATGAAGAGTGTAAGAATACTGAAACTTGTATATAATATCCTCGTAGAATATTCTCGTATACGAGGATATGGTGTTAATGGCGCTATCCTTTAAACCACTGCGAACGAATTCGTTTCCAGAGAACCCGCATAACTTTTTACTGCGTGCCTCGGTAGTTAATTTGCTTGTGTATATGGTTTAACTCACGGCCTCCGAAAGGGGACAAGCTCTCAACACTGCTGTTTTGACCATCTGAAAGATTGTAAGTTCAGTACTCTGGACCAATGGGATCCGGAACATCAAAGGCTTATGGCCATTGTTGCAGTAGTGATTTTCTCAGGACTTCACTGTTCGAATTATGCACCCATTCTCTGATGCACAGTTTCGCATACGTGCTGGTCTTCAGCGTCAATTTATTCTTGTTTTACTATCGTGCCGACGAATTTCGCTTTGGGCGAAATTCGGGGGACGAAGCATAACGGCACGCAGCCTGAATTCCGAAGTTTGTGCTTTCTGTGAGTCCTCGAGAACATCATTTGGAGTTTGTTTCACTGCGATTTACTTATTTGCATACATAATAAATGGTCGAAAACGTCAGTTGTCGCGTTGCCTCACTACTTCGAACCATTCACGCTGTTTTTCTTTGTTTCTTTTTTGTGCCGGTAGCAGGACATCCAGATTTAATACACAACGCAATCAATCTATCATCGCATTCTTTTTTTTTCTTGGCTGAAGGTTTGCGCAAGCTCGCGTTCAGGCACGGCTCCTATTTGCAATACTGCTCCGGAAGCTTTCCGCCCTCTTCTATTACCTCCCGGAAATTGCTTTATTGGCTTCGGTAAACCTCAGTAGTAGGCGCAGTCAAGTTGCTCTGAGTGATTGCACCGTAAGGAGAACGCCATAGCTGGCCATGCGGCAGCACAGGTACAAACGTGTTGCTGCAATCGTATTCTCCTATTGATCAACAAACTCTGAGGTGAAAAACAGGTGAGAAGCAACGCAAGAGGCCTGTGTCGTGCTTGCTTTCCAATATACGTGTGCTGTAACAGAGGAGCGGTCTGTTATGAAAAAAAAAAACGAAATTAACTTATACGACAGTAGCCCCAAGGTACAAAAGGGAACTTGACTCCGAAGCTTTTTTTTTTTTTTAGAAACCCACGTGCACGGGTTTATTTTGCAGCTTTTGTGTTACTTACGGGTGGATGACGATAGTTACATTTCATGAATCTTGCTCTACATTGCGGTTTTACGCAAAACTAATTTGTCATAACCACGTCTTACGCTCAAGACTGCTGCTATACTTCCTCCTACGCATCTGTAACGAAAATGACGTCACTGCTGGCGAATATCGGGATTGTCGTCTTCTTCGAATTCATGGCAGGCAATCAGTGCAGAAACGACACGAGACAAAGGAGTGAAGAAGCACAAAGAGCTGGTGTTCCACTCCTACGTATGTTTACTTGTTCTTTCGTGAGGTATATGTCCTTTTCTCGCGCCGATTGTCTGCCATGGATTCGATTTTCCGATTCATTCAGATGAGTACCCGGTCATCCTTCAGTTCGACACGCTCGAAATGCGTCAAGGCGTGCCCAATAGGCTCACCAGTCCCACTTTCTGCACTCTCTTATACCCTGTATATATATAAAAAAAAACCTGCTCATTTCTATTTTTTTTTTCAATCAAGAACCAGCAGTGCCATTAGATCACACAAGGCCTGCGTGCCTGGAACCGGCAGGAGATATATGTGGGCCGATGCTTGCGTTACCAATCACAGCCCGACAAAAACACGGAGGCGACGAACAGCGTTGCTCGCTTGGTCCCCGCTTTAGAGGATGTAGGTTATCGGTCCACTTTCTGGACGTCGTGGCTTAGAGCGCAAACACGTTGCGTTATTTAGATTGCAATAGTGTGCAATACTTGTAACTCATTACATAAATCATAATAAATCATTATATAACATTTACAACCATTGCATACTGCCGATACTAACACATGGGGCAAAAAACTTGGAAGCTAACACATAATCTTGAGAAGAAGCGAAGGACCGCGCTACAAGCGATGGAAGGAAATAAGAATGTTACGCATACACAGGGTGTCCCAGCTAACTTAAGCCAGAGTTTAAATATATGCGAACGCCACGTAGCTGGGCAGAACCAATGTAATGTTGTTTGCCGTCGCTTGGAAATGATCAGATTATTATTTTTCATCCCGCATAATTAGATAGTTAGTATTAATTAATTAAATTAATCAAATTAAATTAATGAGTCAACTTCTCAAATATTGTAATTTGATGAAAAGAGTCAGTCGGAAGATTGTAGAGCTAAATGAAAAACTCCCGACACAGCTTTCTGTTGCTCAATACGTGCTACACAAAAGCGTTTTTCCGAACGTCAAAGAAGCCCGCAAATGCTCGCCAAATTGCCGCGCGACTAGCCGCTCGAGGCACTCAAGGCCGCGCTCTACACAAGGGTGATGAGCACTGTGCGTTAAGAGACAGAAAACGGCTGCGTTGATTACAGAGCAAACGTGGGTAGCCCATATTCTATAGCTTAGCTTAAAAGGAAGAAATGGGGGCTGGGCAGGTCCTGTAAATGCGTGAAGCAGATAATCGATGGTCTCTCAGTTACAGAATGGGTGCCAAGTGCGAAGGAAGCGCAGTCTGAAACGGCAGAGAACTGGCGTTACGATATTAGCATGTTTGAAGCCACAGTGTGGAGTCAACCGACGTCAAGACAGGGGCTAATTGGATATCGCTTCGTCCACTTGCATCGGACATAAGCTAGGATGATGACGATGGGGAGGATAACCTTATCTCCTCCACGTTTTCTCGTTGCGAATCTTAAGAAAGCTATGAGTGCATGTGCAGCGTAAACCACGCATACCTTGGAACAGAGCCGCAGCGGAGGCACCTCGTGCCGGAGCCTGAGTTCGTTGTGCGTGCGCAGGCACTCTTGAACAAACTCGCTGTTGCTGAACTCGGCCACGCCTTCACCTTCTGTGCGCCGCACCTTGAGCGACCGGGCCAGAAGCACCTGCGCGGGACGTGTCGTGTGTCAGAAGCACGTTGCGGTCACACACACTGGCTGGTAGATTCACTGCGCTGGTATCAACAGCGCTTCTATATACTCGTTGATCACGTGATCGGACTTGGAGGAAGCCACGCGATCGCACAAGTCGTCGTCCGTGCTTGACGCGTTTGCTACATACAAGAGAACACGACATTCAGTTTATGACACCAAAGGCTTGACGCACCTACAATACACGCTCCCGCTCCCACGCACTTGCTTCCTCTGCTTAGCCCGAGGTCGCGGGATCGAATCACGGCTGCAGCGGTCGCATTACAAAGGAGGCGGATTTCAAAAACAGAAATAGAAAAAAAAAAACTTTTGTGCTCACTGCGATTTCGGGACATGTTAACGTAACCCAGGTTGTCATAATTAACCGGAAGATCTCTCCTATACGGCGCCTCTCATAATACACATCGCAACTGCGGGACGTTACACTATTATACGTTGTCCAACACTGGACGCACGGAAAAAAGCCTCGGCCTGAAGCCGTCGTTTGGACAAGGATTTTTTTGGCCAGGATCCTGATGTGGACATGTTGCCTTGTCCAAACGTCAGATAGTGGGCTTTCCTTGTTCCCCCACTGTTGAATACTTCGAATCTTTAACTTCCTGTGATCCCTCTCTCTTATTACCCGATGCATTTGATAGAAATCTACCGTTAATTTTATCGTTGTGGTTTATGCACCACCTGAAAACTAGCGTTGAAGAGAAACTATCTAGCAGTTTAATTTGATCCCGCCAGAGTGGCCAACTAGGGATGCCGGCACTTTTCACAATCCCTAAGGGCTCCGCGAATGAGGGCGTCTCGCAGATTCCGCGAGACGCTGTTTGGCCCCCGCGTCGGAGCTTCTCACGTCGCGAATCAATCAGCCAACGACGACGCGTTGGCCCAGATTGGTGACGGACGCGGCGTCGACGCCAGTGCATGCGCAGTACGTGATGGCTTAGCTGTTGCACCAGCGACTGTGTTGATTACTTCCGGCGTTCTATGAACCAATGAAGAAAGCGAACCTACGCCGGACGACTGCACGTGGACCGGCCAGCCACTGCTTACCTTTCGCACACCTGAATTACTCGAACGGCTGCTTGTGCACGGAGCAACCAGTTCAGCTTTCTATAAGCAGTTATTACGATCGTTTTTCTATAGCTCGACTCTGCGATTCCCTAGCCATTCGATGACATAGCCTTTCCGCTTACGTTATATAGGAAGAATGTGGCAAAACGTGTAGACGATGAAAAATATGGCGCTGCTGTCCACTGAGCGCGGGCGCGTAATCGCATAATACTTCTTTTTTTCATATTTCTCCTTTTGTCAGAAAAAAAATTTAACACGCGATGTCTACCACGCGAGATACATCTGATTCTTGCATCTCTTACGGTTGTACACAACTGCCTATACCCGCCGTGGTTGCTCAGTGGCTATGGCGTTAGGCTGCTGAGCACAAGGTCGCGGGATCGAATCCCGGCCACGGCGGCCGCATTTCGATGGGGGCGAAATGCGAAAACACCCGTGTACTTAGATTTAGGTGCACGTTAAAGAACCCCAGGTGGTCGAAATTTCCGGAGTCCTCCACTACGGCGTGCCTCATAATCAGAAAGTGGTTTTGGCACGTAAAACCCCATAATTTAATTAATTTAATTACAACTGCCTGATTGATGTCCTGACAATTATAGCAGCAATCAAAAAGTTAGTCTTTCATTAACTAAACTGATGTCAAGGACAAAAAAGAAAATGCTGGTAGTTTCTCAACTGGACGGAAGTGCCAGCTGCACATGCTTGGACATGTCTCTTGCACATGGTTTGATCGCGACAGGCGCGTAGACGTTTGAGTAGCCAACCGGACAGTTCATCTGGTTAACCTCTCTGCCTTTCACCTCTTGTTTTCCTTCTTTTCTTCCATGTCATAATAGAACCATACTGGGTTTTCACTTGCTGTTCGCAAAAATGACTGTGCCGCCATTAGTAGAGCAAACTGCCTCGCGGGAAAGCTAGCTTTACAATTATGAAAAGGGTCTCCTTTGCGCATGCTCCTTACGGACAGTCCCACGGTGTCGCGTGTGCGATTGTGTCCTGTATTCTCACCCTGTCGATGAAGGTCGGGGACGGGTAGTGAAGCTGGCAGCCCAGGAGCCTCGACGGCCTTCGCTCCTGGTCTGCGTAAGGTGACGGGGGAGGGGTCTCATCATCCTTGGTAGAACGGGACATTCGCAGCTTTTCCAGGAAGTACTCCATGCTGGTGTAAAAGGAACAAAATGAAGGCGAGAGTGAGTGATCATATCCAAGGGGAGGAAAAATTTTATGAGGCATTCTTATCATGATTCGGGTGCTATCGGTTCGTAGGAAACGAAATCTGTCGTTGTCATGGAAGTGCTCGAAATGCCACGCAACCCTTGTCGTCAGCGCCAGAGGAGATCTGTTCATATTAGTCAGGGATGTTGCTGCGAGCACCTGCTTTCTGTGCTCCTATATGAGCTGCCGGTGAAACGGTGATTGCGTGCAGCTATACTTGGCGTCTCATCGTGGAGCGCACAATTAGCCGCACAGCGAACTAGCCATGGATGTGATTGATGATTGTGGAGGCTGTTCGACGCGGCGTCACTTTAATTCCGACTGCAGAGTCGAAACTCGGCAGAACAACGTGCGTAGTGTACTGTGTTCTACTTTAGTCTTTAGATTTGTGCTGTTGCTCTTCCTTTCCTCTTTCCTCCCTTTCTTCCTATCTTCCATTTCTCTGTTGCTGTCACCTCCCTTCAGAAGACTAGGCAGGCGTTGTGCCCCTTCCGGTGGCAGTTGCCAGCCTGCTCCTCGCTTTCCCTTTCCTGTTAACTGTGTATATGTGTATTTGTGTTCAAAACAAATAATAATAATAATATGAGCTCAATCAGTTATGGTAAGTAACTAAGTCACGCGCGCGAGGCACTATGGTGGCCGATGATTCGCGAAAGAAATTTTGTCATTCAACGATGCAGAGCCGTGAGTATCCTTCTTCCAAATATGATTGTGCAAGCCTCTTACGTTTTGGCAGATATTCAAATCAACGGCACCTTACATCAATTGAGCACCAACGCTTATGCGTTTTTTTCACTCTCTTATTCAGCGCGAGCAGTACCGACGCAATGTTTGTTGGTCGAGTCAGTAAAGGGCATGCAACGAAAATTAGCATTTTTTATGTATTCCGTTTCACTATATTTACTACTTTTGTGGCACTAGATAGAAACAGATTACTCCCTAGAGACAAATAGAAAATGACATGGTTTTGTAATTTTTGTTTGTGCGTGGTTTAGGTTGGCGCGTGATCCTGTCTGTCACCTCCCCATCCCCCTCCCACTCTTCTTCTATGGTATTATTTTTTTCATTTACTCGATTAGATAAGGTGATGTGGCTGAGCGAACCGTGCGGTTTTATGTGGTCTTCTTTTTTACTGGACTTCGGGAATAAAATGCGACAACCAGCAACATCGCTGTTAGCATCAATGTAAGAGGGTACCAGCGATGGTATAACCTAGGAATTGCGTCAGCAACGAACACATACGAGAGAGGTTTTTGCTGTAAGACACCGCTATCAGTCACGCGTAGCGAACCAGAACCAACTCGTACAACTATTTGCAGACTTCAACCGCAGCACGTTAGCGCAGTTCAAAGAAATCCGCAAAAGAGTGTATACACAATTGTGGCGTGTTTTGGTTCACCAAAAGAGGGGAAGAAAAACCGGCATACGGCCATCCTTTTACCCACTGCGGCGCATCCGCAAATTTGATGTTCGAATGCCTCGACGATTCAAGTTCACTTTGGCGCAGGTTCCCTCTCGACGCCTTCTGAGGAAAGATCCCTGCTCGCAAGCCCAAGCCGTCGCTTCGCGGGGATATATGCACGCCCAATGAGGAAAATCTCGGGCCTCGGAGGTGCTCCTGTAGCTGTCTCGATAACGTGGCGGTGGCTTGGGTGCTTGTGACGAGCGTCATTATTATTCTCCTTGAAGGTCATCCCGTAGATTGCGTCTGCGTCTTCTGCGCGTCGCTCGAAAAAAAAAAAAAGGCATCCGCACTCACACACTGCACGCTTCGGGAATACCACTCAGGTCTGGTATGCGATTGCGGCCTTGTGTGTCACGTCATGAAGGTGCGTTGTATTCAATACTGCCGAAGTCTTCTAGGCGTGTGCCGCGCTTGGCCCGGCGCCGATCGTTTATCTACGTACGCGTTTGTCATTCGTTCTACTACTTTGGCTACTCCGCCTCGATTTCAGCGGCGTGTAACGCCTTGTATGTACCCCTGACGGCAAGAAATTTCGGAGCAACATAAGATCGTCGAAGGAAAAAAAAATTCGACTTTCGCCCGCACGAATTAGTGACGCGATAGCTGAACGAAATAGTATGCTCAGTAAGACTTGCATTGTTTTGTGCGATTCGCTGATTATCGATATTGCCTTGCTTAGTAACTCAGGGGACCAATTGCAACGCACGCTCACTGACCTGGAGAGGCAAAGTAGAAGAGTGGGTCTAAAAATTAATCTGCAGAAAACTAAAGTAATTTTTAACAGTTTTGGGAGAGAACAGCAGTTTACGATAGGTAGCGAGGCACTGGAAGTGGTAAAGGAATACATCTACTTAGGGCAGGTAGTGACCGCGGATCCGGATCATGAGACTGAAATAATCAGAAGAATAAGAATGGGCTGGGGTGCGTTTGGCAGGCATTCTCAGATCATGAACAGCAGGTTGCCGTTATGCCTCAAGAGAAAAGTGTATCAGCTGTGTCTTACCAGTACCCACCTACGGGGCAGAAACCTGGAGGCTTACGAAAAGGGTTCTACATAAATTGAGGGGGACGCAACGAGCTGTGCATGAAAAGAAGAATGATGGGTGTAACGTTAAGGGATAAGAAAAGAGCAGATTGTGTGAGGAAACAAAGGCGAGTTAATGACATCTTAGTTGAAATAAAAAAAAAAGAAATGGGCATGGGCAGGACATGTAATGGGGAGGGCAAATAACCGATGGTCGTTAAGGGTTACGGACTGGATTCCAAGAGAAGGGAAGCGTAGCAGGGAGCGGCAGAAAGCTAGGTGGGCGGATGAGATTAAGAAGTTTGCAGGGACAACATGGCCGAAATTAGCACATGACCGGGGTAGTTGGAGAAGTATGGTAGAGGCCTTTGCCCTGCAGTGGGCGTAACCAGGCTGATGATGATGATGATGATGATGATGTTTGGTGCGCTAAAGGCTGGAGGAAACATTTGCATATGAGCACGAGCAATCTGCTTTCTAAAAGAACAGTTATTTAGTCATGGTGATGCAGTCGTCTTTCTTTGTGTAGCTGGCGCTCCCTGCGGTGGTGGAGAAACAAAGGAGACACGACGACTTCGTCCTCCTTCCTGTCCCGCCTTTCTCTTCATGCCACTGGCGTCGTTCATATTCATTCATCTCCACGCTGGTTTACGGATCACCTGCAGAGCGTGGCGTCAGCCAATCATTTTAACAATCGTTCGAGAGTTCAGGCACAGAGGCGCAGTATTCGTTTCCGCAGCATCGGCGGAGTGGCTAAGAGGTCGAATTTCCGACTTGCGATATGCGAGTCCGCCGTTCGAGTCCTCGCGAGGCACTGCGGCTTAATTCTTTAACTTTATATTCTGGCAAATCACTCTGGCATTCCAGCGACAGACACCGGTGGCATCGGCGAACGTCAAAAGAGAGAGAGAGAGAGAGAGAGAGAGAGAGAGAAGAGAGAGAGAAGAGAGAGAGGAAGGCAAAGGAAAGACAGAGAGGTTAACCATAGATTATCTCCGGTTGGCTACACTGTACCAGGGAGGAGCAAACGGATGCAATAGTTGAGAGAGAGAAAAAGAATGAAACACACACACACACACACACACACACACACACACACACACACACACACACACACACACACACACACACACACACACACACACACACACACACACACACACACACACACACACACACACACACACACACACACACACACACACACACACACACGATGCAGAACTGTGGGCACTGTCACGCAGTCTGGGAAGGCGTACCTAGTGTTACGCAATGTCACCATCCAATCCTTCGTGAAAACGACTAGGAGTATATAGGGGAGTGATGCCATAGCAGTTGTGACTGCAGAAACTAAATTTTATATTACGCTTCCCAACTCCAACACGCCACTAAAACGATATTTAAGGCCGAGTGGCCTGAAAGGCCTCAGAAAATCGTGCAGGAACGCGGCGTCATGTCATTTCCCTCTCATAAAATGTTGCGAAATACACGACGACGAAGGTTCCGAGCGTGATCAATCAATCAATCAATCAATCAATCAATCAATCAATCAATCAATCAATCAATCAATCAATCAATCAATCAATCAATTGGAAGCGCACATTTCTTGCATTCCCCCTTCATGCAGCTGCCGAAGTTCATAACAGCATGATGGCGTCAAAGGACCGCTGCTGAGCGTACCCTATGGTCAGGTTTCAGATTGTCGCTCTCGGCACCGGATAAGCGATTTGCACGCGTGAGACGTTTTGTTAACGGGGGCACGAGTTTCAGCAGTCAAAACAACAGGGACATGGGTCGTATATAGACGGCGAGAGCAAAGGTGTCAAGTCTCCTATATATATCAGCCTGTGAGATTGTGGTTAACCTGTTAACTTGTCGTTAACCTGTCTCTCTCTAAGTGCACTCGCACAGTGAAGACAGTAAGCGATGTCGTGTTTCAAAAGTTCACCGGACATGCGAGAGCATCGCGCGAAGAACGTTTTATTCATACGTGTAAAGCGTCCTTTCATTAACTCGAGTATTCAATGCATAAACTCGTTATTCGACGCATCGCTGCACGTGCGCTGCCAAGAAATACAAAGAGACGCATGTCATTGCGACCGGAGGGTGGAGAGCCGCAGCCTTCGCATCGACTGACCGATCGAGGTTGGAAATGCAGAATTCGGAAAAAGATTTAGCCGCGTATAGTATAGGTGCGTGCTCTTCGAAAACACCACGCAGAGTGAGGCGCAGCAGCAGTCCGAGAAAAAAAAAAAATAAAGAAAAGAGGAAAGCGAGAAAACACATCACATGGGCGGATGGCAGAAACTTAGTTTAAAAAATTACAGTCACTGGAGTGTGCCACTTTTTTTTTTTTTTGCTACTCCGAATTTTTAAGAAACGGGCAAGAGCAACGCACGGCAGCGCCATGAGAGGTAAAAGAATTCCTCGATGAAGCGGTGTGCGCCCTCCTCAAACTAACCTACAACTGCAGTTGTGTGCTATAGGTTGCACACATTTTACCGGATTGTAGGGCGTACACTACAGTAAAGAAATAACAAGGTACGAGATGAATATACAGCCGCTCTGGCAAGGCTCCTTGTCCAGACAACAAGTCGCGTGTTAGCTATAGGCATCTGGCGCTGCCCGTTGAAGCGGCGTCAAGCCTTCGACATCTTGCTCGCTCACCTCCGTTCAGTTGCCTATCTTTCAAAACTCCTAGATTCAAATGTGCACGTAATTTAATACATCTGCAGTGAAAGCGAAATGAGAGGTCGTGTTCTTTTTTTTTCATTCCTTTCCCTTTTTAATTATTCCTGTCTTCTTCTTTTCTATAGATTTGTCTTCCCTCTCTCACGAAGAATATAGCAGACAGACAAGTATACGTAATGCTGGCACTAAGGTTTGAATCCTAGATAGTTGGTAAGACAACATCTTCGAAGGGAACAGCGCCAATCGCGGGTCAAGTGGATGGAGCGCACGCAAACGCGCGCACGCAGGCACACACACGCACTTACGAATTAATTATTAACACCAAACGAACGTTTTTTAAACACGGATAACTTAAACCAAGTTATCCATTTAAAAACGGATCCTCGGCGTCGATAAAATCGATTAGAAATCTGTGCGTGCGTGTGTTTGCCACCCTGTTGACCCGTCTTTTGCGCGGTTCCCTTCAAGGATGTTGCGGAAATAATACGCCGGCAAAGCTCTCTGCATTTTAATAATCTCTCTCTATTTGTGTCTTTCTCCCTCTCGTGGACCTCTCACTAACGTCGCCTTTAAAGATGGCAGATTGACTAGCAGGTAGCACGGTGCAAGGTCAAGAAAGGGTTGTTATAGTTATAGGCATTACATGCAGCGTGCTATGTCATTTAAAACGAGGAAGAACCGGAAGCACACAACGAGAAAAGCTGCTACTGTATTTGTCAAGAAAGAAAGAAAGATAAATAAAGAGAGGAAGGAATAAATAAAGAAAGAAAGAGAAAAAGAAAGGCAGAAAGAGAGATAGAAACAAAGAAGTATTGTACTGTTTATAGGGCACGCTCCAGAAACTCGGAGGCACACTCCGAGTTTCTATAGTGCACGCATGAGCGCCAAGTTCGACCATCGCTACTTCATTAGAAGAGAGATAGAGAGAAAGAAAGAAAAGAAATGAGACGATGTACACATATATTTTTACCCGTCTTTCCAGCCTTCGCCAGACCCGCGTTTGAACGTTTTGCAAAACTTCGCGTCTGCGAAGTCTCGCGGTTTCGGATCGCGAATGCGAGCCCGCGTAGCAGCAGCAGCAGCAGCAGCAACAGCAGCCGCCGTGCGTTCGGCACAAGGGGCGGTCGAAGAAGAACACTGGCACAGCTCCAGCGACCCTTGCACGGTTGTGTACGGCCGTTCATGCGTGAACGCAAGATACGCCGGCCGCCCTGGGCAGCCTTGATCAACGACGCGGCCGCCACCTCTTCGCTTTATTATTCATGCCGGCTCGCCTTCGCTGCGGTTCGTGTACCATTCCGTAACGTGCACAGAAACGAGCATCGAAGCTATCTTGCGGCGATAACGAGTTAGTTGCACCCCAGGCAGGCGTGGTGCGTAACCAACTATTCAGGTTTTGGTGTATTTGTTTTATATGGTCTGATGTACGTGTTTACTTACTCGCAATCTCTCTCTCTCTCTTTATTTGTAATGCTCGCGGCTGCATGCACTTACACCCTTCAGATGCATGGTCTAGCTGAGATAGACGTCATATTTATTGCGCCTCTCGGCCGCGCTTATAGCGGGATAATGAAAGCAAAATGGACGTATTGTAATGTGTGCGTGTGTAACCTTGCGGCAGCGCCTTCACCCTCTGTAATTGACAAGGACGCTGTCGCTCCCGAGAGATAGGAGAATGAAAGGCTTAAAGGTCGGGGCTGTGATTAACTTTGAGGTTTTGTCGTTGATGTCGTCTTTAGACACGAAGTAGACTTGTCTGCAGTTGAGCGCGTCAGCTAAATGAAACAGCTCGACCGTCTTATAACACGATCTGCAAAGCAGAGTTCTTTTTTAGAGCGCAGCTCTTTGGCGTCCGTTCCTGGGTTTCGCGTCGTCGTCGGCGTTGTCGTCGGCCTCGTAACCAGCTCCGCCCCCCTTTCATCCCCCCAGCGCTAGCAGCGACCGACTGATACCGCTGGATGCCGCTGACGCCGCTAGAGTCAAGATAACGTGACTGCATAGAACACCGTCGCCGCCATGCAGAAAGAGGAGGAAAGGGTCCCCCCCCCCCTGTTCTTGTGTGGCGGATAGGGTGCTCTTCAGTTGCCGACGCGCCGGTTATTTCACGTAGGCCCCGGCACGTCGACGAATACGTGACCACCTTCCCACGGCTAGACCTGGTTCTTAGCGCTGCGGAAGCGAGGGTATCATATTGTTTGTATCGGCATCGGCGGCGTTGTCCCTGAAACCAACTCCGCAGCTGGGGTTGACTCACTATCGGCGTCAGCGGCATCAGTCAGTCGCTGCTATCTCTTCCCTCCTCCCTTTATCGTGTAGTCCGCTTACTGCGCGCGCTTCTGCCCCCATCGTTTGCCGCTGGGTGTACACGCCGCCCCCCTCCCCCCTCTTCCTGCGAGTCTCCGGTTGTCAAAGCGCCAGCTCGAACTTAATTCCTTTCTTCGCTCCTCCTCCAATGCAACCCCTGTGCGGTGGCAATCAGAGAGCCAGATCGGTGGCGGCGGATCTGTATATGTGCACCGCCCGAGCCGAAATTGCCGCTGCCGTTCGCCCTGTGCGGTGGCAATCAGAGAGCCAGATCGGTGGCGGCTTGACATAAAGACAAACAGCAATTTCCTAACACTTATGCGGGAGAACATCCCGTTCCTCTCGCTCGTAACGCGTCCCACGGCTGTGACAACCTCGCGAGGCACTTGTATAGATCTCGTCTTTGAGAATCAAGCATTGGTGTACCAAGTCGAACATATATCAGTCTATTTCTCCGACCACTAAGCTTCCTTCATGACTGTCAAGAACTGTTAGTGGAGTCTTTGTTAAAGGAATACGTGTGAAAAATAAAAAATAAATTCTGTGATAGCGCATACATGTGTTGCTCGATTTCTTTGCCTCAATCTATCGAAAAGGTGAAACAGCTTATTTGCTGCGCTCAAATTTCGCATTAGGAAGTAACGTAATCGTCGGTAATTTTTTTTTCAGTTATCTCGCAGCGCAAAGTGACTATTTTGGGAAATAAATAACGAGCCGTTTTCATATTCACACCTTTCTTTTCTTTTCTCTCCCCCCTCCTCCCTCCCCCCCCCCCCAAACACACAAGAGTTTCTGGGTGCCGTATAATTTCAGTGGTGTCGTTGAACGCGAGCTTATAGAACATTAACAAATTAAATTTAAATTCAGTTGCGCGGTTTACTATTCCGCAACTGCACAGTGGGTTACGAGGGCCGCTGTATAACACCCTTAGTATGGTTTCACTTATGAATCCATTTAGTAGCTGGAATTTTTTTTGCAAGCTTTTCCCACTTATCTAGCGAGAACTGCGTTTGATAAGAGACAGACAGACAGACAGACAGACAGACAGACAGACAGACAGACAGACAGACAGACAGACAGACAGACAGACAGACAGACAGACAGACAGACAGACAGACAGACAGACAGACAGACAGACGGACGGACGGACGGACGGACAGACAGACAGACAGACAGACAGACAGACAGACAGACAGACAGACAGACAGACAGACAGACAGACAGACAGACAGACAGACAGACAGACAGACAGACAGACAAAGAGCTTTATTGAGACGATAAATGAATATTGGGAACGGAGAGACATATAACTGCAATGGACTTAAGGGGAAACTGTGCTACGCGGAAAAATGTGTGGAACAATGTTCAACGTTTTCCTTGCACTCTTTTCCAGACAACGTCTCTCTGGTATACAGTGGAGAGGTGATTAATTTTGACCACGTATAGTCATCTTAGAGAGAGAGAGAGAGAGAGAAGAGAGGACAGGCAGGGAGGTTAACCAGACGCACGTCCGGTTTGCCACCCTGGACTGGGGGAAGGGGTATGGGGACGAAGAGAGAGAGAGAGCACAGTTTCGCGCACATTTGAAGGGTCACACCCAGTGTATACACGGTTGCCAAAACCTGTCGACTTGAGATATTTCAACAACGCTTTCGTGGGTTTCTGTGCCATCGACGCGTACGGCCACCGTCTAAGGATTTTCATTTCCGAAAATAGTCTAGAGTCAAGCTGGTTCAATGCTGTTCGGAGAGCTTCACGCTCGACGTCGTACTGGGGAGAGAGACATAGGATGCGTTCAATCGTTTCTATGATTCCACAAGAGCCGCACATGAGCGTATCCTCTATTCCAATGTGGAACGAGTAGGCCTTCATAGATGCCACCCGAGCCAGAGGCGGCACAATACTGTCGCCTCAGAGCGGGAAACGTTTTATGTCACTTGTAGCTTTAGGGATGGATCAAGCATATGAAGATGACACTTCAGGAGATTGGGAGAAGACCAGTATTTGTGTGTCATAGCTTTAGCCACGATCCGAAGCTTTCTTGCAGCGTCAGTTCTGGTAAGGGGATTGGAACTGGCCGGGCTTCCAGATAAGCAAACCGGGTGGCTTCGTCGGCGAGGTCATCATCGCCAATGCCAGTATTTCCAGGTAGCCACTGGAATATATTTTCATGCCCTTTAGCGATAGCTTGATGGTGGTCTTCTTTTATTTGATATGTCAGCTGCTCATGGGGGGGGGGGGGTGAGTCCTATGATATAGCGCCAAATGCAGACTCTAATTGCTGCCTTAGAGTCGCAAAAGATGAACCATTTCTGAGGTGTCCTTGCAGAAGGTATTTGACAGCAGCACGCAGGGCAGCAAGCTCTGCCGCCGTTGATGTCATGTGTGACAGTTTGAATGTCATTGTGGCTTTCGTAGCCTGAATGACAACGGTACCTGAAGAGCTGGTAGGTGAGACCGAACCATCAGTATAGATGTGTATTCGGTCCCCGTATGTCTCATTGATTAATAGCAGCGCCATCTGTTTCAGAGCTATTGTTGGGTGATTGGCCTTCTTCTTTACACCCGGAATATTTAGGCGCAGTTGAGGCTGTTGGAGACACCACAAGGGTAATGAGGGCCTTGCTGCTGGTATGTATCCTGATGGAAGACAATCTGTATGAGTGATTATAACTTCAGAAAACGTTGCACGAGGTCTCTGCGATGACAAGAGCGCCAAGTGATGATCGGGGACGCGGGAAAGTTGACGGATATGCGTCCTGAGACAATCCACAGCAACGTATGTTTGGATGGGATGATCTTTGGCGAGCAAGATTGTTGCAGCTGTCGACGCATAGCGAGCAAGTCCTAAACACGTGCGCAATGCTTGGCGCCCCATGTTTTCCCGCACATGAATCTCAGTACCTGGACAATTGACAACTGTTTTTTTACTCAGGTACGTGCAACGAGGGCTCCAGGAAAGATTTCGGTCGATTATTACACCCAAGAATCGATGGGTCTTTCCATAGGTGATAGTGTGTACATTAATGGAGACTGGGTATGGTGTCATAGGTTTACGTGTGAATCCAATCAATGCACATTTCTCGGTCGATACAGTCATGCCTTATGCTTGAAGGCATGCTGATGTCAAAGTGACCGCAGAAGTGCAGAATTCCAAAGGCAGAAGTCATTTGCGTATACCGAGAGATAGATTGTTTTAGGTAAAACTTCAGCTAGCCCAATGAGTGTTACATTGAACAACGTGGGACTCAATACTCCTCCTTGAGGCACGCCGCAGTAGGTGTAATATTCAGCTGTGGGGCCATCTATTCGTACAAAAAACGACCGGCGAGTTATGTAGTCGGATAACCAGCGAAGCATGCGGCCGCCAATTCCAATAGTCTCCAGGGAGTTGATGACGGCGCTATGTACAACGTTGTCATATTCGCCTTTCACGTCGAGAAAGAGCGCAACTGATATGCGCTTACGGCTTTTATCCTGTTGCACAAACGTTGTCAGGTCAATGACGCTATCAATTGAGAAACTACACCGACGAAAGCCTGCCATGGAAGCGGCGTGGATATTGTAACTAACGCAGACAGTTGGGCCAGCTGGTGTTGATGAATTTGCTGTGACATAGTTACTAGCGCGCACAAGACTAACGGAAAAAAAGGTGGGACAGGACAGAGGGCTAGACTTCAAATGACAGCTTTATATGCCGCCAAGTCCAACGGAGATTTTTCCGGCTTTAACAAAGGTACCAGCTGACTTAACTTCCATTGACGGGCAACTGTACCTCTATGCCATGACTAGTTGAAACTCCTCAGAAGCGCTCTTCTTGCCTCTTGTACAAGGTGTCCCAAGGCAGCATAGGTGACGCCGTCAGGGCCTGGAGAGAATGATCGTTTGGAAAAGCCCAGGGAAGCTTCGAGTTCTAACATGGTAAAACACACGTGTATATCTGGTACCCGAGCCGCAGGGCGGTCACTCACATCAATGTTGGTGTTGAGAGGCCCGCCAGTGACTCTCGCACAGAATTCGTCCATCACACCAAGCTCAGTTTGGCCAAGATGGAGGGCCAAAGCTGCGAATGGCTGTCGTTGTTGCGGTAATGAACTAAGACCACGGACTCTCATCGCGTATCTGACCGCGGACAGATATGTGAAAGAGGCTTGCGAGGGTACAGTGATTCACAGAATGTCTTCCATCGCTCACTCTCTAGTTTGTCTATGCGACGCTGAACTTTCTGCTGAATGCGTCTTGCGTCTCTGAGATCATAAATTGATTTAGTGCGTCTGTATCGTCGCTCTGCACGCCGGCATCTTTGACGTGCTCCGAACGCACATCACGTGAGCGTTCTTTTATTGCGCCCTCATCGGAATGCGGCGGCCGCGACCGGAAGTGGAACCCTCGATCTCGTGCTCGGAAAGCACAAGGCCGTAGCCACCGAACGTCATAGATGATGCGTTGTCAAAGCAGGCGATGAGTCCTCAATCGAAATTCGAAGTTCTCAGGCCGTATACAGGTATAACTCGACGCGCCCTCAATTTACGTCGTAAAGTGAATGCTGCTTCGGCACTGTATATAAATATATTTTTTGGAGCGCCGTCTTTTTTAAGAGTGATAACGTTCCTGCTTATACTTGCTCACTTATAGGCAGCAGAGAACGACGCTGATTTTCATGAAAACGAGAGACATAGAAATAAATATGTGTTTAGAGATAGAGAGCTTGGCTCTACAAGAGAAAGCCGACTGCTCCAACCTCATTATGCTTCTACAGAGCGAAACAAGAAACAGCAGGGCCAGCACTGACAAAAGAAGTAAATAAATAAAACGATCAGTATTTTTGTCCCATTTTTTTTTCTTCGCCCTACCGGTAAGAAGTGTTCGATGTTCTTGATTTCCTGTTTGGCCATCTGTTATTAATTCTTGCGTACGACAGGTGCCTAAATGAAGCGGTAAAAAAAAAAGTATACTAGAGATAGCCCCCCTACAGCCAAGTTATCGAGCCATTACCATTTATTATATAATTTTAGTTTCTGTTTTTTTTTCATTGCTTCCGGATAAAGTGCAATTTCGGCAAACTTAAATATATGAGCCAGCGATTCAAAATGGCGGGTGACACTGTAAAGCATTGGCTTGCTCTGTGTGCATACGCTGCTTCATGACGATCCTCAAACCAGGAAACTGCAATGCATCGAGCGCAGTTCTCGTTTTTCACCAGACTCGATGATTTCGTTAAGCGGTCCGCGAGGCTGGCGCCCCGCACAGCGCCAACGTTCCCATCATGCAGCGCCTAATGAGTGACACTTCCTGCGCGTAATTAACAAACTCCGCTGGTCGATGCGGAGCAGCTTTTTCGCCGATAAGCGTTCGACCGGTCGATTCCATGCCAGCTCGCACTATTCACCAATTGATTCACAGCAAGTGATTCGAAGTCCACACGAGAAGCACGTATACCGCTTCGGTAAAAGCAGCAACGCGGGCTCAACCCTGGAGCAAGTCCAAGTTGCTACTCTGTTTGGTATATATATATATATATATATATATATATATATATATATATATATATATATATATATATATATATATATATATAATAATAATATTTGGGGTTTTACGTGCCAAAACCACTTTCTGATTATGAGGCACGCCGTAGTGGAGGACTCCGGAAATTTTGACCACCTGGGGTTCTTTAACGTGCACCTAAATCTAAGCACACGGGTGTTTTCGCATTTCGCCCCCATCGAAATGCGGCCGCCGTGGCCGGGATTCGATCCCGCGACCTCGTGCTCAGCAGCCCAACACCATAGCCACTGAGCAACCACGGCGGGTATATATATATATATAATCTGTTTGTACAGTAACTGTGGAATTAGCCGTTTCACCTAATTTAGCGATCTAACGATTAATTCCGCTTAATTTAACGCACGAGTATTGCGCTAACTCAATATTAACAAAAAAAAAAGAAAGAAACAGCTCTTCGATTCCGCTGTCGACCCGCACCGACGACTGTTCGTTTCTTTTTTTTTTTTCTCGTTTTTCTGGCGACAAGTACAAACCAAACGCGGGGTGCCAGCTGAGATCGACTGTATAAGCCTGGAGTTCCAGCCAGAGCACCACGAGATGTCACGTGACCCGTCCCGTGACTACGTGATGCAGCCGTAAGGCGTCGCACTGCCGCTCGACGATGGCGTTGTTTTCATCGAGCGTTCATGCACGGGCGTGGTTTCGCTTTGGCGCTAAAAATTAATCGGCACTCTCCGTGCCAGCGTGCTTTAAACGAGGGCTTTAAAATCATTTTAAAAGCCGATTTGTTATGCGCTCCCCATTAGCTACAAACAATTGGCGTTGGCAACCTATGGCTGATAACAAAAAAAGTATATTATCGAATCTTAATTACGCTGCTAAATCATCCCACAGGGAATTTTTTTTTGTCCGCTCTTGTTGCGAACGTTGTCATGCAAGAAGTATTATTTTGTCTCAAATCCTCTATCTTTAATAATTATAGTCGTCGCTGACACCCGTTAAGTGTAGTGCGCAAGAAAGGCATTGGCAGCGATATAGAGTAGCAGGAGTACGTTAAAATCTAAGCCCGTATATGTTCAACATTTTTCTGCTGTACATAAAGACAATTTTAAAAGTCAAGGTTGCGGCAAGCTAAACGAAAAATTTTGTGTATGTGTCTCGAGGCTTAAAGCGCACGTCTTTTATCTCAAAACCTAAAAACAGGCCTTCTGCTCAGTGAAACGACAGGTCAGCGCTGATCGGCGATCAGGCGCTCCTAGCGCCTCCTCCAAGGAGGTTATATAGACTTAACCTCCTTGGTCTACACAAGTGCACTATGTATGGGAGGGCTCTTCCACGAGCAATTACTCGGGAATAATCGATGAGCGCTGCTGTCCTACCCTCTGCGGAGTCAAAGGAAGGTATTCGAGCAGTGTTGCCACGGATCATAAAAGAAATGGTTGATTTGTTGCTTAAAGAAATCAGCAGAAATCAGTAGATTCCTTTACACTGACAAAAATTTATATTTTAAACGGAAGGTTTTTTTTTTGATGGCACGGATACAGTTCTTATGGTTAGTTCCACAAAGTGCCATCTCCGAGGCAGCAGCCCAGTACAATGACCTCCAAAAATTCTTGGCGCTGTGAGGGTTACGAGAAGCCACGCGGAGCCCAGGGAGTCTCGAACACCACAACTATGAAAAAATACCGCTTTCCAACCGTGAAACCAATTTTCGAAGTATCTCAGATGACATCTGGTACCTAAATCGTGAAGTCTGTTTTGCACTACGTTTAACCCAGAAAAGATTAAAAAAGGGGCACATATCTCTCGTTGTTCGTGCGCAGTAGAAGTTGATTGCGCTTTAGCAGTTATCTGCAGAAAAAGTAGCACATTTCGTAGAAAGTAATAGGAAAAGTATAAGCATTTCAAACGGTAGCAGATGTCGCTATCGCTTTTTTTTCTCTGGAAGACGCCAGAAAGCAGTAGGCGCCGAAGCTTTATCATGAAATCAATGAAAATCTGAAAAAAAGGAAAGCTAGTAGCGGCGGCAACACTGGATTCGAGTCGAGACCCGTTCGCGAGTACTGGGGTGAAGTCACCTTTCTTGTATACAGCGGCTAGAAAGAGGGACACCACACCTCTTGCGCCTTGGAAGTTGCTGGGGAAGGACCTGCAACTTATCTTTAGTCAACTAGTTCAGCGTCGTGCTGCAGCTGGGGCACACTACTAATTCAGTGGCCATTTCCGTCAGCGTCGCGCACGAGAGTGCTTCGGCGAGACAGAGCGCAAATCTTATTCAGTGAGTGCTTCGCATCTAGTTCACCGTAGTAGACATACAAGCACATATCTCCCGTTTAAGCGACAAGGAAAAAAATGGCCACATCACACAACACTTATCGATGTCTCAAAAAAAAAAAAAAAAAAAAAAGAACGGAACGCGTAAGGCTCACTTCGGTGGACACAGGGCTGGGCAGTCCTAGCCGTCTTACTTCAGCAAGGTAAAGAAGTAAGCCAGGCACTGCAAGGTTAGGTTATAGGTTAGGCGTACTCAATCTACCGAAGTAGAACAAAAGTAAGACCACTTACCTCCACCACGTTGTCCATGCGTATTGTTCGAAGTGTCCTTGTGAAACGAGGTTACAAGTTAACTAAATGAACGGCAGCAACTATACGAAATGATCAGCCCGTAAATAATCTGCTATTTCGCACGGTCGCCTTGGTTCCCAAGAGCCTTCTGTTTGTCCAGAAGCACCGGGAATCACGGGAAGCGCCGCAGTCGATGAAGAGTCATACCGTGTATGCACGTCTTATAGCTCAGCAAGGGCCAACTTGCGTGTTCAGGCACGCCCGTTATCACAGCGCGATACGCCACCAGCCGTTTCGTCTCGTGCACAGCCGAAAAACCCGAACCGGCCCCCGCGGATGCTCCCTATAACCGGCGCGCTTTAACCTTTGGCAGCGCACGCAGTGAAGCGGCAGCTTCCCTTCTCTCCCCAATCGGGCGCCGCTCTGCATTCTTTTCGCGAGGCGGAGGATTCGGGATTTCGGGTATAGATACAAGGGCGGCCAAACGGAGCCATTCACACGGCCCCATTTAGCACCCACGCGCGTTACGGGGTAGCGGCGCGACCCCTGGCCTTTTATTTACACTTGTACGTGTTTTATAGTTCTTGCCCCGTTTCCAGCGTCTTGTTTTCGTGCCACGGTCGACTGAGGTCCATGGTCGTGTCACGGCCTTCTGGGCCGCGCTGGTCATGTCCGGGTGCTGCGGAATGCGTTCACGCTCGGCGCGCCTATTGATCCGCCGGCTGTGTGGTCCTTGGGGCACGCCTGTCCGGCCGCGCACCGCTGCACCGCGCTTGTGAGCGACCACTCTCGCGTCGCGCAGGCAAGGAAAGGCCGCGCCGCTCAACAAATCGAGCTTTTTGCGAAAGAAGGCAGGGAATATAAGGGTTTGTCCGGTACCTAACGAGAAGAAGATACAGCCAACATTTTTGGCAGCGGTTTCGGACGACGGCGCCAGCGTCATTTGCGCGAAGAGCAGTGCGTTCGCTTCCTTTTAAAGGCGCGTCATCTTCTCTCAGGCGCTGTGCAGCCCTAAACGACTCAGCAGTCGTTTGATCGACAGTGGTCGAACGAGAGGACGCCTCGCGCTGGAGCCAATGTTTCGCCAGGGGTCTCGTCTTCGCCCCGACGAAGACGCGTACCTTCTTCTGTAAAAAAGTTGGCTCCAGCGACATCCCTTGATTCTACCACTGTCGCTGGCTTCAAGTGATCATGCTATTCGAGCGATCAAGCGATCGCCAGCCTCAGCGCCGGCGCGTCAACGTAGCCAAAAGCAGCGATTCTCTCTCCCGACCTTTGTCCGCCGCGCGCCAAATCGAGGAAGCAAGAGTGAGAAGAACGGCGATCCCGGGTGGCAAGCGTGAGGCATTGCAAAACGCGACGTGACGCGCTATAGCGGTAGCTGCGCAAAAATTTCTCCAAAAGTACAAGATAATACGGATAAATTGATCGATTTACAATCCTGTCTTTAAAGGATCCACGCTGTACATTTAAAGCTTCCAGATATTTTATTTCGTTTAAGGTAGTTTATAAAAATTGAAGGCCTATTATGGCTTAGTTGCAATATTTCCTTGAGCAACGATGGTAGCTTTAGAAAATAGCATGTTTCGAACGCAGTGGCTTTCACGCTTTCAATATATTTACGTTACTCGAACGGTCACTGTATAAGAGGTAGCGACCATTCCCTCCCGCTCGCTTCACAACAGAGAAAATCTAGAAGACAGAGAATGGGATGGAGTGAAGGCCAGTGTGAGCGAGTGCTTCAGGTCTTCAGGTGCTGTAGATTTATTAATCAATTGCCCTTATGCTACTGTATAATTTATTGTTCTTCGCATTTCTTGATGTCATGGACACTACCTGTTTCTGTATACATCAGTACTGCCTTGTAGAGGGGGTCATGGGCCTAGTCAAGCTGTCGAGACAGCTTTTAGCTCTTGACCCTTTCCAGGACCTATTATTTCTGGAAAAATAAAAATTGAATTGAATTGAAGATTGACGCAAGCGTTGAGCGCGCGAGGAGATTAAAATAGTCTCCGACCTCCTGCTCCCGATGCCACTGTCTTGTGGGCCTGGCGTTGCTCCGGCGCTGGCGAGCCCTTTTTGTGTGGTGGTCGTGAGGACTCGGTTCATATCTTTACTTAATTAACTCGGCAAGCTGGACGAGTTCGCGATTGAACATGTTCCTATGGGTGGGCAGCGCAACCAGGATGAAAGAAGAGAGGAAGTACTTGTGTACTTCCTCTCGTATTTGGGCCAGGTTGCGCTGCCCACCCATAGTAACATGGTCATATCTTTATGCAGTGTTTGCTTGACGCGGCTCTTCTCCTGCGGATTGCTAGTCTTTTTAGTCTTCCAGGTGTTCCATATCAGGCGGTTCGCTTTTTGCGCCCTTTGCTTAAGCAGGCGATCAACTAGTTCGCGCTTCTTTTCTTCTCGAGATCTCCTACCAAGTTTGGTTGGCACGCTGTGATGCGGTTTTCGGGGGGCGGACACCGGGCCTCCACGAAGTGCTTGCGAAAGCACGGAAGGAGGTCTGGTTCCATCTCACTCGAGCGGCATTACTTGGGCGACAAAAAGTTTCTCGAGGTGTGGGCTCGCTCGGCCGTGATTTTTGATGAGTCAGGTGGAGACCTCTCCATTAAGTGATGATGCATGCTCCCAAGGTCGCTCGACCTGGCCGCCTGCGCCAGTCGATCTACGGGGTATTGTTTGGCTCAGTGGAACCCAGAGCCAGAACCAGTCGTGGCGCACCCTCGTGCGGTCGCACTGTTCCGCGATTGGCTTTGGTGGTCTCCATGGTTGTATGCCTTGGCCTCTTTTGTGCTAAGGCAATCAGAGGGTCTGTCAGGCTCGTGTCCTGCAAAGCTGACATGGATGTTCGTGTGGTGAGGGCAGTGGCTCAGTTGTGCTGCGCCACAGCAGCCCCCTTGTCCGGAAAGCGTGTTCCTATTTACGCCCAAGCCCAGTGCTCGGCCGCTGCGCCACCATGCGCCGCTCGCATGTACCAGGTTTCTAGGTACTTTTTCCCCGAAGCGCCAGTGCGAGCGCCCTAGATCTTTGTGCATAACATGCGCCCAGGCATATGTTATGCCTGGGCGCACAATCTGCTCGCCCAACTGTCGCTAAGAGAAAATAGGTTTTTCAATACACGCCGCCCGGGCTATATCGAAATAAGAGTTGCGCGCGGAAGCTGAAGTAACAACGGACGAAATTTTTCAGTCTGTATAGGGGTGTGATAAGAAGGTGATCGTGGTGTGCCAGACTCTGCGATCTACAAAAGTTGGGATAATTGGTGGCTCATGAAGGGTTTCTCGCACCACGATCCACATCATCGCTGCGCTCAGGCGTCATTTCCTTCTTGATATCACTATCTCTCTTCCAGCCGAAACAATAGCAAGGCGCTGGCGTCACACACGACGCATGTTAAACAAACTATCGCGCGACGTCCAGGACAAAAAATAAATCATGCAGCAACGCCTCTGGGAGTTAGACGAACTATGCGTAAGCAGCGTAAACATTGTGCCACTTGTTCATCTACACGAAGCCCGATGCCATTACCAGTTTTATGAAACTTGATTAGGCCAGTACTAACGACAGCTCAGCGGCGACACGAACTGGTGCCGACGGCGGCGCAAGGAGCATTGATGATGCAAGCAAAGTACTGCAGGTGGACGCGTCAGGTGCGCTGATAAACTTCCGATCATTATAAGCCGTTATCGCTCTTTAGCGCCTTATCCATCCACTTCGAACCATTATTGAACCGTGAACGTACTCAGGCAGCGGCTTGTAATGGCCACTGCAGCGCGCGCCGCAGCTTGAAAGCGATCTGCGATGCCACGAAGAGTGCCGACTGCTTCACGCGCTGTGTTCTCTCCTGTTCAGGAGACGCGCGCGCCCGTAACTTAAAAGCAATCTGCGAAAGTGGCAGAGGTGTTTGCTGAGAGCACCGTCAGCACTGTTTTCGCTGTTTCCGTTGGCGTAAAAAAAAATTAAATTATGGGGTTTTACGGGCCAAAACCACCTTCTGATTATGAGGCACGCCGTAGTGGAGGACTCCGGAAATTTCGACCACACCTGCGGTTTTTTAACGTGCACCTAAATCTAAGTACGCAGGTGTTTTCGAATTTCGCCCCCTTCGAAATGCGGCCGCCGTGGCCGCGATTCGACGCAGCCCAACACCATAGCCGCTGAGCAACCACGGCGGGTCTTTGTTGGCGTTGAAGCGGCAGGCAGCGCAAAGGCCAATTCGCTCGCTGCTGCGGGCGCTATCTCTAAAGCGGTCGTCTCATTACGGGACGGACGAAGGGACGGTTTGCTCGTTGGGTAAGCATACAAATGCTCACGCATTTAAAATTAAAACTCACCAAAGCCATCCTGGACCCCACCAAAACCAAAGCAGAATGACACAAGGCTCTATAGAGCGGTTACTACACACCTACCTAGGTAGCCATCAAGACCTCATCAACGCCATCAAGACCAAGTGCTATGGAGATCCCCCTCCCACGCAACCATGAACAAGACCCTACACAGGACAACCCAACCCTGTAAAGGACGAACCTATGACAGAAAACGAAATGAGAGCGGTCATCGCAGCCCGCACCCGTAACACAGCGACGGGCACGGACCACATCACGAACTCCATGATCAGAAACCTGAGCGACAAGTCCACCTCCGCGCTCACGGCCTTTCTCAACCAACACTGGGAACAAGGTACGGTGCCGGCGATATGGAAACACCCACGAATAATCATGATCCCAAAACCGGGCAAGAAAGTGGCAATTGAAAAGCTCAGACCCATTTCGCTCACGTCCTGCCTCGGCAAGGTGCACGAGAAAATTATAAACGTGATACTTCAGAGACGAAGATAACAAACACCTGCCGGACACCATGTTCGGTTTCCACGCAGGCCTGTCCACACAAGATCTGCTGCTCCAAATCAAGGAAGACGTCCTCAGCAACGTTTCCCGCAGCAGCAAACACGTTCTCCTAGCAATCGACATCAAAGGGGTTTTCGACAATGTCAGCCACCAAGGAATAATAGAAGGGCTGGCCAACACCAACTGCGGCGAGCGAACGTACAAGTATGTTCAGAGTTTCGTGAGCCACCGCATGGAGGAGCTGAAGATGGCAGAGACCCAGACTCCAGTGTACCACCCTCCCAAAAAGGGCCCACCACAAGGTGCTGTCATCTCACCCACGCTGTTCAACGTCGTCATGATCGGCCTCGCAAGCAAACTGCAGGACGTAGCAGGTCTTCGGCACGCAATCTACGCAGACGAAATAACGCTCTGGACCACAATAGGGTCCCTCGTTGAAAAGGAATGGCTGCAAACTCCAGCGAATATTATCCAAGAATACGTCAGCCAACGGGGACTACAATGCTCCCCCGAGAAATCTGAGCTGCTACGCGTCTGGCGAGGCCGGGGTAACGACACAGTCCCCACAGACCCAACAAGAAAACTTGAGGTACGCCTCAACGGGGGTCTCATACCAGGGAAACCATTGATCAGGGTTCTGGGCATGTGGCTGCAGTCCAACCATGCAGCGGGCCACACACACCCTTACACTCCTCAAAGCCAGTGTCAAGGCGATACTATGCATGATCTCCAGCGTAACATCCAAGAACGGAGGCATGAAGGAAAGAGACACCTTCCGACTGGTCAGAAGCCTGGTGGTGAGCAGAATCACATACAGCCTGCCCTACTACCATCTCACACAGTTCGAGACGAAGCAGGCCGACACACTTTTGAGGATGGCTTTCAAGACCGCTCTCAGCCTGCCGATGAGTTCTTCGACTGAAAAATTATTGGCACTATGGTTGCACAAAACCCTCAGTGAACTGACAGAAGCCCTTTACGTCTCGCAACAACAGACACTTGCGCGGACTCGCACGGGCCGGGTCCTACAAACCTTGGGGTTCCAAGCTATAATAACACGAACCCAAGAAACCTGCTCGATACCTCGTCACGTCCAGGACAGGTATCACGTTGCCCCGACACCACGCAGCATGGACACTAACGTATACTCCGGCAGCAGGACAGCAAGGGCCCAGTACATGGAAAAAAGCATTCAGGTTCAATACCACGACCAGTTTTACGGACGCCGCCATGTATGGGACGAATAACAAGGGTGCAGTGGCAGTGGTATGCGACCACCGAGGCCACGCCACCTCCGCTGCATCGACACGCCCTGCACGATCACGAAAACCGAAGAGCTGGCCATCGCGTTAGCCATCCGCAAAAGCCAACACGCAAACAAACCACTGAAGATCCTCACGGATTCCCAGCAGGCCTGCCGCAGCTTCCTACAGGGAAGAATTGGAAGACCTGTTGCGCAAGTCTTAGCCCAAATACTCAAAGAGAACCCTGAGGGCATCACCACCCAAACGATCATCTGGATACCGGGCCACATTGGCATCACTGGTAACCTGCAGGCCGACAGAGCAGCTCGAGGATTCATGCATAAGCGAGCACTCATCACGCCGGGTGCAGAAGATCCAGACCCTGCCGACCTCGAGTATTCAGCGATCGTGAACTACCACAGAGGGAGTCGCTTGCAATATCCACCACCCCATCGAAATCTAAGGACAGAGGATGCCGCTGCCTGGCGTAGGCTCCAGACAGGCACTTACACGAACCTACACATATTACATCGCACACACCCCACAGCCTACAGGGAAGAATGCGCGTGGTGCGGGGCCACACCAACCCTATACCACATTACGTGGTAGTGCACACTACACAATATAGAACACCCCGACACGAACGCCACGTGGGATCATTGGGAGGCACTGCTGTCCAGCTCGGCCCTCGACGACCAGGTCAAGATGATAGAGAGAGCTGAGAAGATGGCAAGAGCCAGAGGAGCCCTGGACTAGGAGCCCCGGCCATTAGCGGTTCTTCTGATTATTATGTTAATAAAGTCTATCTATCTATCTATCTATCTATCTATCTATCTATCTATCTATCTATCTATCTATCTATCTATCTATCTATCTATCTATCTATCTATCTATCTATCTATCTATCTATCTATCTATAATATAGAACACCCCGACACGAACGCCACGTGGGATCATTGGGAGGCACTGCTGTCCAGCTCGGCCCTCGACGACCAGCTCAAGATGATAGAGAGAGCTGAGAAGATGGCAAGAGCCAGAGGAGCCCTGGACTAGGAGCCCCGGCCATTAGCGGTTCTTCTGATTATTATGTTAATAAAGTCTGTCTATCTATCTATCTATCTATCTATCTATCTATCTATCTATCTATCTATCTATCTATCTATCTATCTATCTATCTATCTATCTATCTATCTATCTATCTATCTATCTATCTATCTATCTATCTATCTATCTATGTGGCTGTAGGCCAGTTGGTAATTTATGATTTTAGGAAGTTGTCGCAATCAACCGCTTCGTGTTGTCCCTTCCTTCAAGTCTCGGGTTTTGCTCTCGGCAACTTCACGAAATCAAAATTCTTGTCGGTACTACATGTGCAGCAATGCCAGATCACTATACGTTCGCAAGCATTACGTCGAAGACATGGTCATAACAATGCACATGGTTCTGTGAAAGCCTCTGCCCAACCGGAATTGAAGGGCTCAGTAGGTTACGTAGGGCTCCATTAGGTTACGTCTCTATGAAGCCAACAGACGATGAAGCCGATTAAAGCATATAAGAAATTATTCTTTTTTCCCCGCTTGTTCAAGTGATCACGTATCCACTTGAACTTTCGCCAGCCCATTTCTACACTTTCTAGCATAATAAGAATAGCTTCAGGGGCTACATTGTCATCGAGGAAAAGCCTGATATTATGCTTGAGGGTTTTGTGTTCGGATAAAAGCCGAAAGCTCGATAACATTGTCAACAGAAGAGCGGCTTCTCCGGAACCCACCATTGCTTAAGGATAAGCGTCATAACGCTCCAGATACAGACCTGCGCGAATCACCCAGTCATTGACATTGCCGACGCAGTGGCCAATGCAAGCAAGTGATACGACGTCAGGTCAAGTGGAATTTTTTTCAGGTTTGAGTAGCGGGACCATCCGGTTCGGCTTCAATTGCTGAGGGACGATACCGTTAAGCCATGACAGGTAAGCCAGAAGCATTATACAGACCTCCTGTTCCGGATTGTTTACAGCTGGGTTAGTAACTACGTCACGGTCAGTTAATGAACGCATATAGGAAGCGAGAGCGATTTCACGTTCTTGAGAAAACTGGACGTCCATTTCTGACATATGGGCGACGCTCGCAGCAGCGCTGATGCTGGTGGCAATCTCACCAGCAATCTTCGCGCAGAAATTACGTGCCACATCAAGCTTTCGACGATCTTGGGAGAGGGCCAAAGCCACGAAGGCGTACTGTTGCTGCGCGCAAAAGCGAAGACCTCGCGTAGCGTTTGCTATAATCGCGACAAAGTTTTGCGAAGAGCAGTCGACTTGGAGAAGTATTTCCAACGCTCGTACTGCAGTTTTATTTTTTCGCGCGGAAGGAACGTTCAAGCGCAATGGCATACATGGACGAAGCAAGTGTACACACATAAGAGCTATGACTGGCTTCATCCGTGTCTTCCATTGCGCCTCAACGTTATTCCATTTAATTTAACTTGATTTGCTGTTTCAGACAAGGTCTAATGAGTACAGAAATCGAGAAAGCCCAAAGCCTGACAGGCTTCTCCTTCGCATGCAGTCCGCCTAGTGGAAAATATACAGGGTGTTTCAGCGAACACTTTCAAAATTTTTTAAAGGTCGCCTGTGGCAGGTAGCTCAATTCTAGTTTATGAGCCGGTCTACTCAAAGCGGCGGACACTACTTGCACAAGAAATTCAAATGCAATATCGACTAATTGACAAGAAATCACTAATTAACTTTTAAGCTAATTTCATTGTCTCCGGACATACGGATGCACCTACCGCCTGGGTTACCACGACGTGAACAGACCATGCTGTACAGTCTGTGGCTAGGCGTTGCATTTACGAACTCGTATGCTTTCCTTATTGGAATGACCAAGAGCCCCGCGTGCGCCACATGCAACACCGATGAGACGCTCGCACATATTATCTGTGTCTGCCCGCGATATAGTGCCCAGAGACAAGTGCTGTGCAGAGTACTGGACCAGTTGGACAATCGTCCACTATCGAAACTCAAAGCTTTAGGTCAGTACTCCCACAGAACATCCACGCTAGAGGCCTTACTCCCGTTATTAAGGTTCCTGAGGTCTACGGGGCTTCACGACAGACTGTAAGAACGCCACCCCCTACCGCTCTATAGTGTACGCGGTTTGTTGGTGCTCGTCTCTAGTTCTCTCTATCTCCCCCTTCCGCTCTCTTTCTCTTTTTATCCCCCTTCACCCTTCCCCCCGTGCAGGGTAGCCAACCGGAACTGCCTCTGGTTAACCTCCCTGCCTTTCTATGCATCCTTTTCTCCCTCTCTCTCTCTCTCTCTCTCTCTCTAGCAGTGGACTTAGCAAGGCATGGACTTGGAACAAATTCTCAGGACGACACCAGTTTCGAGATATAAATTCCCGAACTTTGCGGAGAAATGCATTGGCGTTCGAGTTACTTGAGGGCTTCATTGCATGAAACAAGGTTTCGTTAACAAATTAATTGGAACGCCAATGCATTTCTCCGTAAAGTTCGGCAATTCATATCTATTAATAAATAAATAAATAAATAAATAAATAAATAAATAAATAGCTCGCGTGTAATATAAACAGAAAAGCTTCGTAATCGCCTTGCCGGTGGCGGGTCGTTGTGCGCCACCACAGCCTGCTGCGAAGGCCAAGTATAACGAGGCGTGCAAAACCCGTTCAGCAGTCGGCGCTGCGAGTGCACCCACGTGGCAGTTTTTGCCCCCGATGCACACTGTCGCCACCTCTACGTTTTTATTGTGTGCAAATAAAGCGATCGCGCACTGATAGACGCGCTGCAGAAAGCTGTCTCCGATTACTCTTCGAAAACAACAGCCGACAACCCGCCCAGTTTTAGTCGGTGCGAGAATCACACGATGCCTATTATATACAAGAACGCCCCGCAATGCTGAGCGAACACTTATGGGAGACCATTCAACACGTGCGTTGCGTGTGTGACTGTCCTCGCTACAATGTACCCGAGACGATCGCACGCAATCGCGGTAGCTCACTTCCATTAGGGACCGCTGTCGGAGCTAAACTATTTTTGGAATGCCGACTTCATAAGCCATAGCAGCTGGGGGCGACGAAGACAATTAACTGTAGAGTTTTTTTTAAAGGGCGACGGACCTGTACAAAGTAGTTGTAACCTGAAGTGTCCGTTGCGATGCAAGTAGTTCTGTGCTGTGATAATGTGCGGTGTTTGTGACCGGCTGTGATCGTGTATCTGCTCTCTCTCTCATTTTTTTTCTTATTTGTCTAGCTCCCTCTCCCGCTTTACCTAGTTTAGGGTAGCAAACCGGATTTTCAGCTCTGGTGAACGTTCCTGCATTTCCCCTTACCCTTTCTCTTTTTCTACCTGTCTTCATTAAACCTCTAAAAAGAAACCCCCCCCCCCCCCACCTCACACAAACACACTCTACCAAGTCCATCTCGTACAGACTGAACAGCCCCGCCTCATGAAGCGATTGCTGACGTTTAGCAAACAATGCAAAACGTTATTATACCTCTCAGTTTACAAATCAGGGTCGCTGAGAAAACTTAGTAAGTGGCGAAACACCTTATTCGTGGAAATCCAGCGACCCTGCGATTACGGAATCGCCTTGTTGATATCTCTAGGTAGCTTTCAATGATACGCGGCCTAACCACGCCGCATTCAATATTGTTGAATGTTTACCCCCCCCCCCCCGCCCTTTACACACACACAAATATTAAGAGAAGACGTTGGGGCACAGGAATTCAGGGCAAGCCTTCAGAAGGCTAGATCCCGCCTCTATATAGCTGACAACGTCATCTTTCTCGTCTCTCGTTTTATTCCATGCAGACCCGAAAGCAGTTCGAGAAAAACTACCATAGAATATCAAATTGAATACCAAATTGAATATCGAATTTCCCAATTTCTAAACAAACGGAAATATAAAGGTGTCGTGGAGTCTGTATGGTTTAAAAAAGGCTTATTTACATTAGTTGATAACAATGAATGCCGTTGACAACTGGATGCCCGCTCAACTTGAGAACTTACGAATGGGGAAGAAACTGGAAGGCGATCTTATCTGGTGCACCATGGCGATAGCAGTAATGAAACAAAGGAACCGTGCCCCACCCAGGTACGCGTATATATATTGTTGTGTTCGTTGAAGGAGGCAATACTACAGCTCTACGAACACCTGTTTCAAGGCTTGTTAACATGTCTAGGTGCGCTGGCCAAATAATAAATTGCTTTGCCTAAATCGACACATATTTGTAGGCCGCGTAAAGACCAGGGGGTAGCCGTGTAGACCAGGGGGTAGCCACCACCCCACCCTCCTCCATATTTCTGTGTACCACCGAAGGGGGTGAACTCCGCCGATAATGCTACCGCATGATAAAAAAACAAAGAAAAGAAAAAAAGAAAAAGAAGTGTTCCAGACGCAAGCGACCCGCACGACGAAAATCCTAGTCGGAAACAATCTCACCGACTGCGGCGACATCAACGCATGCTGAAGGTCAATGTTTGCGCGTTACATAAACGCCCGACTTCACGCGTGGGGGCGCAGTATAATAGGGAGACAAAGGTAATTACTATCCGAAAGTGTTTTTTTTTTTAATGCTCAATTTCATTTTTTCCCCGTATTAGGAATGTACCTGCCGAATCTATTATGTCAAACGGTGCGCATGTACCTTTGATATATTTAAAAGCCCCGAAGCATATCAATGGTGTTGGCTGAGTGATGTTGAATGCTTCGCGATGGGCCTGCATGTATCTAACGTCGTGAGCTCTTTTGGTGCAACGAAGCATTTACTTTGCTTCCATCCCCCATAAAGTATAATGGCTTCTAGCAAAAGTAGGAATGACAACAGTAGAAGACGAAAGAGCACTCAACTGCGAACACGCAGATGCGAAACGTCTTTCCCTTTTATAAACTTGCGTAGTCGGTGTCCGTTTTTAACTGTTGTCATGCATATTACCTACCAGACGGGTTTCCGTCGAATTCCTGATTTCAAAAGTAGGAACGTAAATAAATAAGTAAGTAAATAACCGTATATCTCCACGTCCGCCTACTTCCCTTCATTTGGCATAAAGAAGCCACTGAGAAACGCGCTGCCTTTCCCACGTAATGTGAGGCAATCACTGTAAAAACCCGTGCTTTATTCTTTTAGTTCTAGCAGATTTTTCTTTTTTTTTAAATCGTGTATGACACATAGCGCTGTTCCTAGAAGAGACAGAAATTACCTGCAGAATGATTGAAAAGCGGCTGAGTCGGAACCTCTCCATTCTTGGGCAGCGAACACACGAACGAAACACGAGAAAGAAGACAAATTACCTGCACGACAAATAACGTTTTTTAAAAGTTAGTTAAGCTGAACTTTAAGTTAATTAAGGTAATGAGAACACACTCACTAATTAGAATTTTAATTTTTCGCTTCTAAAGGGCACATATGTCCCAATTTTGGATTCGAAGCCGAGCAGTAGTGAAGTCGTATCCATCGTATCCTCCGCGTTCTGACGGAGCGGGGAGGCGCCCCGTTAGCGCTGCTGTGCCCTCGGCGTTACGTGACACATCTTCAATGTTGTGCTTCTTCTTTCCGTGCAAATCGACGGGCGCTGCTGGCAGCCACACTTCCGGTCGACTATTTATCGCTGCGTGGCTGGGCGACTGCGTTGGCTGCGTGATCAAGGCGTCGGTGGGATTTCCCGTCATTCTTTTAGTCCTCCGATCCGCGGTTTGTGATGTCTGTGCGCGGCCTGCTTTCGATCGTGCGCGTACATCGCTCGTGCGCGTGACAGCCCAGCACTGGATCCGGGCTCGCATTGAGCGAACGACTTGTGAAGGTGGGGCTTCGACCCTTATGGTGGCACACCTCGAAGGTGTACAACTCGGGAACCGGACGACCCCTGGCCCTCCGGGACTTCCGCAACGCGGTGACCGCGACATGAACTGGTACGTGAAAGCTTACACAGTACCGCGCGTCGCCTTAGCGCGCATTAAACATTCGTTCATACCTCACATGTTGCCCAATTATATAAGCTGTGCTTTTTTTGTGTGTGTGTGTCTGTGTGTGTGTGCTTACGTGTGTGCTTTGCAGCGTCTGTTATCATCGACGCAAAAGTTTGCACTACAACAACTTTGCCTGCGCGACGAAGAAATTTCAAATGCCCCATCGGCTGATTTGTTGCTTTGTAACGAGCGGCCACGTAGCAGTGCCGCCGGTGCCACGCTGCCCTCCGGAAACGCCACTCAGCTGCGCTAACGGCATCGCTAGTGACGCACTTCACGAGCGTGCCGATGTCGGCGAGTGTTAACAGCCCTGCTGTACTGCTTCAGAAATCACTCAACTCGTATACGCTGCTTATTGTAACAGAGTAGTGAGTGCGGCGGCTGACGAATACGTCGCATCCGATGACGACCGTGGTGATGTTATCGTGACCGACGACGTCCTCAAAGCTTTCTAGGGCGGAAAAAGGACGCGAATGTCGGCGAAGCCAACAGCGAAGAAGAGCATGTAAACAAAGGAAGAGTTTTGACGCAAAGAAAGGCGATATAACTGAATTCGACCATCTGCAGCTTTACCCGGCGTCGATTCCGCGTTTTGCCGTGGAGCATGCCAGGAACCTCGGTGCAATGAGGTCGGCTGCTGTCAAGCATTCTCCCAGACTAAGTGTGAAAAAAAAAAGAAAGAAAAATAACCCGGCGACTTATTTTACTAAGTGTCTCTTGAATTCCTGTTAAATAAAGGATTTCTGTCGAATGTGTTCAGCATGCTCTATTGTGAGCGGTATGCGGTGCGCGTCTTTGCAACGAAGTGACCTGTATGTGACGAAGTATTTTGGGTGTCCGAAGCACTTCGTTATAATGGCGTTATCAACTATATATATACGTGCAGGATACGGTGCCATGTTGCTGACGCGTCCTGGATTTATAGCAGTCTCGAGGAATTGGAGACACACTTCAAGGTTGTTGTCCGCCGTCTGTGGCAATACACATGTGTAGATGATTGAGTGTCAAATTCCTCGAAAGCGGAATAAAATAATGTGAGTAAACCAACTCCGTACAGGTCCACATGCACCGAACTTATATTCATGATGAATACTTTGAGTAGTCGCGTACGAGCTAATTTGGAAAAAAGAAAAAAAATTGAAGGCAATGTGCAATATAATGTACAAGGGAAATTAGAAGGATATATATATGTATATATATATATATATATATATATATATATATATATAGAGAGAGAGAGAGAGAGAGAGAGAGGATATAAGCGCCGTTTTCTGCTACCATCCTCGGAGCACGGTTCAACGCTTCCACAGAATCTTGCGCGTGCCGTGACGTTGATACCAGATCTTCCGATACCGGCGTGTTCGCGAGGGCGTAAACTGTCCGCACATATATACATCGCCGGCGGCGCAACGGAGATGCCCCGATCCCGTCAGCCCCTGCGCTATCCCACACGGCTTTCCAAAGAATCATGACAAACGTGCCGACGGCATATGCCCCTGAGTGACATGTACGCGGCGATGCGGCCTTTTATATATATATATATATATATATATATATATATATATATATATATATATATATATATATATATATGTTCTTACGCGAACGAAGCATTAAGACTGGAGACTATTTACAAAGTATATTTACAAAGGATAACTGCAACGCTGGCCAGTTCAGCCGACAGCTCGAGAGCCAGAGAGCGTTCGTCGTCTTCGTCGGGGCGCCTGCGTGAATCGTCCACAAGAAACACAAATATGCATGTATCATTATCCCCGGCGGCAGAAGCACCATCCCGGTGCATCTAAATATCGGTGATAACAAGAAAGTAATATGGTTTGAGGCGTGCAACATGCACAACGTCAGTGGAATTCGAGGCAGATGAGGCACTGGTACTGACTGGGGCGATTTTGTACGTAACTGGATTCACGGAATGCAGCACTCGATATGGACCTGTGTACCTAGACAGGGTTTTTTTTTGACAGACCGACGTGCCGAGTCGGGGACAACAAGAGTACCAGAGATCCAGGCGAAAAGTGGACGTCTCTGTGCTGACGATCGTACAAACGCCGTTGCTTCTCTTGGAAGGTCAGGAGGCGAGCGCGGGCAATTTCGCGTGCTTGGGCTGCCCTGGTGATGGCGTGAAGTGCATACTCGCTGGTCTCTGCTGCGGCGGATGGAAGTGGCAATGCGGGTTCTCGGCCGAACAACAGAAAGAACGTGGAATAACCGGCAATGTCGTGACGCGAAGAATTATACGCAAAAGTGACATAGAATAGGGCAAGGTCCCAATCAGTACGGTCGGACGAGACATAATTTGCAAGCATGTCTGTTAGGGTGCGATTCAGACGCTCCGTGAGACCATTATTAGCCTGTGGATGGTGAGACGTAGTCAGCTTGTGCATGGATGAGCAGGACTGCAGGATGTCGGCGATGACTTGAGAAAGAAATGTCCAACCACGGTCTGTGAGCAGTTGGTGTGGAGCACCATGCTGCAGAATCAAGTCGCGTACAAGAAAATCGGCGACATCTGTGGCGCAGCTTATTGGGAGCGCTCTGGTGATGGCGTAGCTTGTGGCGTAATCTGTCGCCACAGCGACCCACTTATTGCCAGACGTGGATAGAAGGAAAGGGCCAAGTAAGTCCAAGCCAACGCTAAAGAATGGCTCGGAAGGGATGTCGAGCGGTTGAAGGCACCCGGCAGGGAGCGTCGATGGTGTTTTTCGGCGCTGGAATTTCTCACACGCAGCAACGTATTTTCGGACGGAGCGGGCAAGGCCTGGACAAAAGAAGCGTCGGCGAATCCGGTCGTAGGTGCGGGAGACGCCAAGGTGACCTGCCGTTGGTAAATCGTGAAGTTCTTGGAGAACAGCTGACCAGAAGTGCTTAGAAATGACGAGGGGTAGGGCAGGACCATCGGGGCGTACATTGTGGCTGTATAATACACCATCCCGGAGAACAAAAAGGTGAAGGAACGAATCAGAAGGCGAAGATTCCAAGCCATCAGTGATGGCGCGCAAGGTGGTATCACGGTGTTGTTCGTCGACAACGTGTAGCAGCTGAGAAACGGAAAAAACGCAAGCGTCGGCATCGAGGTCAGGGTCGGCGGGTGGTTCGTCAGCTGGATAGCGTGATAAACAGTCTGCGTCTTGATGTAATCGGCCCGACTTGCACACTACTGCATAGGAATATTCTTGCAGCCGCAGAACCCAGCGACCAAGCCGGCCGGTAGGATCCTTGAGTGAGGAAAGTCAGCAGAACGCGTGGTGGTCCGTGATTACCGAGAAGTGCGTGCCATACAAGTACGGGTGGAATTCGGAAACCACCCAGACGAGAGCCAGGCATTCACGATCTGTAATCGACTAATTGCGCTCCGCTGCTGTGAGGAGGCGGCTAGCGTATGCGATAACACGATCTTGACCTTGTTGGCGCTGGGCTAAGACGGCTCTGATACCGTGATCACTGGCTTCCGTACGCACCTTTGTAGCAGAGGACTGGTCAAAGTGGGCCAGTATAGGTGGCGTGGTGAGAATGTTGGTGAGGTGGGCAAACGCGGCAGTTTGAGCGGGACCCGACGTAAACGGCACGTCCTTCTTCAGAAGATCAGTAAGTGGTGAAGCGGTAAAGTCGACGCAAGACGACGTCGCAGCCGGGTTACGGAGTCGGGAGAACTGTGGAATGACGCGGCGGCTTTTGGCGAGATTAAACCGGCGGCATTCCTTGACAATGACTTCGATGTTGGACACATTGTTGAAGACCAACAAGTTGAACGCGTCGTCCGCGATCCCTTTGAATACGTGGCGGTCTTTGTCAACCTCGGCCATTTTCTCGTGGACTTTCCAGCGAAGAGCGAGCACGTCTTGTATGTATGAGACATACGATTCAGTAGAAGATTGAACTCGGGTAGCAAGCTCTTTTATAGCAGCCAGCTGCCGACCGGTGGGATTTCCAAAGCGGTCGCTGAGCTTCTCCTTGAAAGCATCCCAGCTAGAGATCTCGTCCTCGTGTGTCCGGAACCAGACACGAGGAGTTCCGCACAAGTAGAAGAGGACATTCGTTAGCATAATGGTAGGGTCCCAGCGGTTGTTTCGGCTAACACGTACGTTCATAGAGGCTGAGCCAGTCCTCAACGTCGACATTATCTTGGCCGGAGAATATGCCAGGATCGAGGGGATTGGTAACCGTAACGTACGTGGTTGTCGGGGTCGCAGGAGTAGAAGCAGACGAGGTGTCGTCACCGGGAGCCATGGCGGAAAGCAGGACGATGCGGCCGCTCCGGAGCTCCGTGGCGAGGATGGGGAACTGCACCCTCCACCAAAATGTTTCGTGCACGAACGAAGGATTAAGAACTGGAGACTATTTACAAAGTATATTTACAAATGATAACTGCAGCGCTGGCCAGTTCAGCCAACAGCTCGAGAGCCAGAGAGCGTTCGTCGTCTTCGTCGGGGCGCCCGCGTGCATCGTCCACAAGAAACACGCAATATGCATGTATCAATATCATTGTTTTATCTAGGGACATTATGGCTCCTCTGTCGAGAATCAACAGTTCTACGAGCACTATTGATGCGCCGTCGGCTGCTAGATAATAACCTGCGCGAGTGTCGTGCATGCGTATAGGTTAGCGCAGTTGCGTTCAGTCCAAAGCTGGGTATGTCAGCGAACTTAACTGTACTTACCTCTAATTGAAGTTTGGCGATTGCTTCTGGATGAGAACGACAGCGAAGCGCCGACGGGGGAGCCTTAGCGCTTTTCTTTTTTTTTTCTTTTTGAGACGGAAGATCACTCGCGCATGCGTTCGTGTGTGCGTAAGCGTGATGCACGGAAGTTACCACGTTATTCGAAGAAGTCTGGAAGAAGAAAGTGCCTCCAACGGATTGGCAGTCTAATTCAGGTTGTATTTCCGAATGTATACCTTTGGACCCAGATTTACTGGCGTTATACTGGCTTCTTTCAGGTATTATATTCAGACTTTAGAAAGGAGCTCGCGCTCCTATATAGTGCATACTTTATCAAAAACGTTTTGCATTTTAACCCTCAGCTTTCTTACAATATTCGTGTTTTTACAAGACGCAGTCCAGAAGCAGAACCCGGTTACATTTACAGGGTGTTTCACGAAATGCGTTCGAAATGTCTTAAACATATATAGGGAAGACGAGAGAATGAAATGATTTTGGACTTTTTTTGCGACAGAGTCATACATTTTTAGAAAGGGCTCAATGCAGTAATTAGATAAGTAAATATGCCAATTAGAATAATTGACTTTTTAACCAAAAGAGCCATGCGATTAATCCCAATGGAAGACTTAAAGCCCACCACCCAAGGAGCTTGTTGTGATCGGCCATTCATCTCGCGACAGCCTCCGGTCACGGCTCGTGCGATTATGGGGATCGGGCCTACGGCCTCGTCAAACACGGATGATTTATGGCCAACACGGGAGTACCTCGGTAAGGAGAGGTTTGGGCAATTAGCAAGTATACGGCCATCACTTGTCAGCCACACAAATTGGCACGTCCACGCCGGAGACGCGGTCAGTGCCATGATACGGTCCGTCACCTGTCAGCCGCTCTAATGGGTATGTCCACGCCGGAGACGGAGTCAGTGTACGATTGGAGACAACGGACAAGCGGAGTACTGGACAAGCGGAGTACTGGACAAGCGGAGTACTGGACAAGTGGAGACAATTGACAAGCGGAGTAGTAGACAAGCGGAGACAATGGATCAACAAGCGGAGGCAGTGTACGATCCCCTTCCCCTGTTTGCGGCCAGTGATGTGCGTGCGTTTCCCACAAAGCTCCCTTCGGAGGGAAAGGGCAACAGACCTCCGGATTGGTGGGGCCTGATGACATCGGTCTCCTGACGCCAGACTGGGGGAAATGACTGAACAGTAACCACGCAGGGCATAAAAAGAGCAACGGACGGAGGGAGTGATCGGCTGCTACAACTGTTTTCTGTATTACTTTGAATTTTCTTGCAAATATGTAAATATAAACGTGTTTGTCAAACGTCCTGAATATCGGGCCCAGCCTCACGTTCCCTTATTCCTCCACGAGCAAAGTGAATTCCACATTTTCGGACCCCCAGTCGCAACAAGCTCATAACTGTTTGCGTAAATGGGGAAAGTTGACGCCGTTAATATACAGTTCGACGAATTCTGGCCACTTTTACAATGCAAAGCGAAACAGCCGGAGAGCGCAACTGTGACGCCCATAGTAGACGCCCATGAGTGACGTGATTGAATTTACCTCACACGTGGCTGAGGCGGGTGAGCAGAAAGCGAGCGTCCTTATCAAGGCACGTTCTCGGGCGCTTCAAGATTGGGTGAGGCGCAAGCAGCGTTATGGACGTCTACTGTGGGCGTCACAGTTGCCCCTCTTAGGCTGTTCAGTATCGCTTTTCTGTGGGAAATTGGCAGGAATTCATTATACACTGTAAAAAATAACAGTCTCAAGTTTTTCGCATTTCTGGTTACGAGTTCTGGAAACGGCTACGAGCTCCTCGGATAACGTGCGCTTCAAGTCTTTCGTTGGGATCGCTCGATCAGTCACAGAGCTTTCTTTTTTTTGGTTGGAAAGTTATTTAGTCTAATTTACATAATTACTTGTTTATTTGCTACGAAGAGCGATCTTCAAATGTGTGACTCTGTCGTAAAATTAATCCAGAGGAAATCATTTAATTGTCTCACCTTTCATATTTTATCAGGAATTTCGAACGCGTTTGGTGAGAAACCCGATGTATACTCAGCCCGCACGCATACTGGCCAGCGCCAGGGTCGTGGTGTAGGAACTGCGCGATAGTGCTGCGCACAAGCTTCGCAAGGCTTCACAAGGCTTCGCAAAGCGTTCAAAGGCAATCTAAACGAACGAGGCGCCGTGGCACCGATGCCGGAAAGCAGTGCGGCCAAAGCTTCGTTGGTAGGCGGGCGGGCGCGCAGCCGAGCTTCACCAGACGACAGTCGGTTTCTACCGGAAGTGCGTCACTCGGAGCAAACTTTGAAACGCAACGTTTTTGCTTGACTTCAGCCTACTTAGCTAATTTTGTGACACACTAACCATAGGAAGAAGCGCACTGAACCATAACATCCTTCTCGCTTCTGGTCGGCTATCGGCCAATGGCGGCCGTCTATGAGAATGTGCTCGATGACGACAAAGAGCCGCCGGCGGCAGCCTCGAAATGGGTGAGAAGAAGGCCTCTGTTTTAAAAAGAGGGGCGTTTCATTAAATGTCAACTTTGCCTTCCTCTGGTAAACTCCGCGCGCCGTGTGCGACTATAAAATTTGGCTGAGACACTCGTAGCCCCGTCTTGTATTCGTGGAATGCATTTTCACAGCGAAGCTGTCAAGGGCTACTTTCCCCCCTGTCGTGCCCGCGTGCAGAAAACTATCCGGAAGATAGTGCAATGGCGGGCCGAGCCGCGGCGGATGTGCAGTTCACCATTAAGGGACTCACATACGCAGCCTCGCAGGTCATCCTTCTGCACAGAGTGGAAGGGCACTGAAGTTTTTCACTAAGCCTGAGGGGGTGTAGTTCAGGGCCCTCTTTAACAGACGGAACAGCGCGATCTGTCGCACGCGATTGAAAAACGCGAAAAAAAAAATGTTCGAAATAGAATAAAAATAAAATACAAATGGTCGACCAGTTGTCCCTTCAGTCGAAAGGTGAGGTGCGGAAAAAATGTTCAAGGTGTAGTTAGTAGTAGTAGTAGTAGTATGTCAGGTACAAAGAAGCAGCGGTATATATCAATAAGAACACCTTATCTTGAAATTTTACGCTTTAGACGAAAGGTTACAAGGGTCAATTGATTGCATTGAATGTAATCAGCACGATGCTTCTGCCAGAAATAAAAGGTTAGATGTGATATGTTGCCTGACCAGACTTCCTTCCCATTGCATTGTAAACGTTGGCCAGCGGCGGCAAAAAGTATTTCAATTCAGTTGAACACAAAGTAGAAAAAAAAAACACCACCATTCAACCTGACATAATAATAATAAAAAACAACGCGAGATATTTAATTGGTATCCTCATTGGTATCCTTAGAAAGAACACGAAAACTCCCCTGTTATCAGAAAAGAACTTGTCGAATCTTTTCGCATAGTACCGTTTTTACATTGCTACGGAGGGAGTCTGACGCTGAAGCCATTCAGTCTCCGGGAGCATGATGGGTAATACCAACTGTTAAAGACTGGTAATACGTAGGTTTTCTGTACGATTTGGCGTAGATTCGTTGGCAAAACAGAATAGATCTTCGTTTAGTCTTCTCTGTGGTTTCGTTGTGTGGCGTCTAGGTCACACAACGTTTTATTAGAGCAGCTAAGTGTTATACCTGCCCGAATAATTCATTTCATCGCGTAATTTCCGGCAGAAAGAATTGTAATTATAAACACAATTATTTCGTATAAGTAGCTAAAACTGGATGATGTCTGTTAAGTAACATTCATCGTAGACAATTATGTCTGATTTTCTAGACACCATCACATTTATTCGTAATGTTCTGTAGAAAAACCATCTATAATGGCTAAATCAGGGGTAACTGTTGACATACAACAAATCTTCGAAGAAAAAAAAAAGATCTTATATAAAGAAAGTTGGTCTGCGGCTTAACAGGGTTGCGTGAAGCGAAAAGGGACGCTATGTTTGGGCAAATCCACGCATAATGTCCATCATTACCATACTTTCTGAAAGAACGTTGGGCTAAAGCAGTGTCCCTTCTCCCCTCTCCCCTCCCCCCCTTCGCCCCGCTTCAAGCGGCGCCTCCGTTTCAGCGGTCCGCGATTGCTCGTCCTGCGTCTATGACGTCGAGAACGCGCGCTATCCAGTGATGGAATATATATGAAGGTCACCGCCATTCGAGGATTGGTTTGAACGCTAGTGCGGAGCACGTTCACCGACTGACCGGAGAAAAAAGAAAGCAGAGAAAGAAAAAAGAAAGAGAAGGAAGGAAGTACCGCGGTTACGCCTGAGTGGACGGGGATACCGCTGACCTGCCATGCGATCCGCGCTGCATGGGCCGGTTGTCCGAAACGTTTGTGCAATCGCAAGGGTTAGATAGCGGAAGGAAAACAAGAAAACTGCAATCGCGTCACCGGTGTACATGGGAACTGGTGAGACGCGCGAATCGTGCAGAGTTAAATGAAATTATAGGATTTAACCCGAAAAACCACGGTGGGTTGAGGGCCGCCGTATAGTAATGCATGTATACGGATCAATTTTGACTGTAAAGGGTGTCCCGACTAACTTTAGCCAGAGTTTAAAAAAAAAAATATGCCGATGCACACTGAGACGACACGACTATAAATTCATGTTGCTGACTATTGTGTGGAGTAAGTCACTATTCGTTTTATTCTGCTTAATTGCAGAATTAGCCAAGATTAATCAACCAAGTTCTGAAGCGACGAAGTTAGGCAAAAATGCAAATTAGAAAGCTGTAGAGCGGTTTGCAAAATGTCCGATTAAATAGTTTCAAAATTTCTATCTATTTAGTATTTTCCCCCGCTTACTGCGGATGCCCGCGAAATAAAAATAAAATACCGCGTGACATGCCCGCTTGCGCGCCGTCATTGCCGCGCTCCCTAACGTTCTGCGTACAAACGAACAAGCCGGGTTTGCTGCCACCTGAAAGGCGACAGGGCAGCGACGCAGGCGTTGGCTGTGCAATTCACGCCAGCAACCGTACGCCATCGCTTGCGCTGCGATAAGGGTTGCCCTAGCAGACGCCGCCAAAATTTATGACGTCACGGCGAGCTGGTGCGGGAACTTCAAGGCGGCGTCGCCACCGGTCTTTCCTTCTTTGCGTCGTGTCTGGCTTATCAAGCATCCCTTTCACGGTAAGAGTGGCCTTTTTTTTTGTGTTGTAAAGAATTGCAGTTTCCATTACTAAAATAGCTCAAATTAATTTTACGTTTAGTGTCCATTTATATCGTGCGCCCATAGCACGGTGCACGATGGTTCTTTTTTTTTTTTTCATTCCGCCCCCCATCGGGATGCCTCCGCCACAGCGAGCAATCGAACCAGCGAGCAATCGACTCACCCCCCCCCCCCCTCGGGGGAGGGGGGTCTCATACTAGGACGATACGAAGTTCATACTAAGACTATACTACAGAAGGGAATCACGCTGGGGGCTGTAACAACTGTTCAGCGTGTGGGAATCACGTATTGTAGTACGCGCAGGTTTTGTCCATTTGGCGCGTGACTTCATTGAGAAGGTATAACGTGGCGTCCTTTTATAGTTCTTGGTGGCTCAGCTACGTAGCGTGAACCACACAGCGTTTCTTGAGAGCAGCTAATTAAACGGTTTACGCTCACGCCTATAGTTAGGCTAATTGCATCGAGTAATTTTTCAGAGCACGAATAAACTGCTAAACTTGTGAGTACACGTGTCTCAAATACCTTTAGGTGATGTTTGTCTCAGGAACACTCACAATGGATAATCATTTATTCTTTATACTCTACAAACAACCGCATTTGTTTGGGATGTTCTGAAAACTGATGGTCGGCGCGCTTCAACTATAGTGCATAGTACTTCCAACAGGCGAGGACAGACACAAGGACGCTTTTTTAAGCCAAACAAATTCCAAAAATCACACAAACAAGGAATCATATCAACAAAAGAGGAACCGCTTTCAGGAAAATTTGTTACAACGACATTGTTTACGAGAGATGCGTAAGGACCAACGTCGCGATGTATTTATACGCATTACGACCCGACAAAAGTCTGTAGGCTCGTAATGTCCATGTCAACGTCACAGGACAATCCCCTCCCCCTCCAAGAAAAAAAAAAAGAAGCAGTTCTTCTTTTCCTCCTAAGGCTTTGCTCCCGGGAGGATCCGAATGGTGTTATTGCGCTAGATGGAAAGAGTTATGGCACAATGTGCAGCGACACGCGCCCGACAGCGGCAGTTGTGTTTTTTTTTTTTTTTTGTTCTGTCGCGCGAGCACCTATACACTTCCTCCCAAGTTTGGGAAAGGCAACGTTTGCTATAAACTCCGCTTCTTGTGGTGCTCCGGGAAGCGCCTCTATATTATTTGAGCAGATCGGCAGGAGCCACGATCCATGGTTGCGGCTTGCGCACTCGTGAGATTTTATGTTCATACGCCTTCGTTACTAAGACTGGTTTCCTTCGACTTACTTGGCCCCATTTGTATCTTGATAATCACACGTTCTTATATGCTGCGAATTTCGAACGGTCCATCCCTCCTTTATTGTTTCCTTTAAGTGTCCCGCGATAATACAAGACGCACATTCTTCTCCAAAAAAGAAACACACACACACACACACACGGCGAAGCTTTCAGAATTCTTCGAATTGTATTGTAGTTCGCAAGAGAGTCTACCAAAATTTAATCAGCTGTCCTTTCTTTCTTTTTTTTAATCGATAACTCACGTCCTTGCCAAAGAAACATGCGAATTCTTCGTTTTTCGTCTCTTAACGTCTCCGATACTCCTCGGGGTGGCCTCAGCAGGAGTATAAATATGTAAGAGCAAAAATGCATGTGAAGTATATTCCTCTGTTGTTCCCCCGACGGCAGAGACGTTTTCTGGGGGGGGGGGGGGCGTTTATACAAAGCGAACGCGCAATGTCTGTTTACGAGGCAGGCCTCGTTCCCCGGGACAGGACGACAGCTCAGCGCGCGGCCCGGAGAAGCCTTCCACGCGCTCCGCTCCGGAAACACATTGCGGGCCGACTGCGCCGACAGACATTGTTTAGGACCGCGCACTCAGTGTTGTCGTCAGTGCGGCTGAGAAGAGTTATTTCTCCGGAGGAGAGGGTCTGCACTGCATCCGACCGACCAGAAACCTTTGGCCAGGGGCCAAGACGACGACGACGACGCCATCACTGCAGCGCCCCGAACGACGGCGTCCGCTGACGGACGGCCGCCCGAACCGCTCGACGCGATGATTAATTGGGCGCATCATTTCGGGCTCAGCGGGTCACGGCCGCTTTATTATCACCACCCGCCTTCTCGCCGATGTGCAGCGCCAGCCGGCCGTCCAGCGACGCCATCACTGCGCTCCTTTTCTTCCGAGCGCCCGTCGGCAAACTTGCGCCAATTCATCGCTCATCGCCCTTCTCACCTCCTTTTCTCGGTCGCTTTCTCGAGAAAAAGTCGTCCAGACGGGCGTGCGAACGTAATGCGTTATTCTTCTCTTAGTGTTGAGGCGCTGCAGCGACTATGTATAGGTGCCGGAGGCGTCGGCGTCGTTACGGCTTTCTTCATCTTTCTTTTTAACCGAGTCCTTTTTTAGTTCTGAGTGCCTCTTTAACTGCCCGTCAGGATCTGTAACAGAGCGTACGTCATTATCGCCGAGCAGTTAAGGCGGAAATGAATATATAAGAGGGTGATTACGCGGACTATAGGGAGGCTCTAAATTAAATTAAATTAAATTAAATTTTGGGGTTTTAAGTGCGAAAAACCACGCTATAGATTGTGAGGCACGCCGTATAGTGGGGGTACACCGAATTAATTTCGACCACCTGGGGTTTTTTAACCTGTACCTAAATCTAAGTAAACGAGCGTCTTTTGCATTTCGCCCCCATCGAGGTGCGGCGTGCACCGTGGCATGGAGGGAATCGATCCCGTGACCTCGTGCTTAGCAGCGCAACGCCATATCCACTGCACGGGCTACCGCGGAGGGTACCTGAAGGCTCTTTCCCAGCAAGTGCAAATAAGTACAAGTTGTGCCAAATAAGTTCAAGGTGTGTTTTCTTCTGGCGTTTCTTCCGCATTTACCACCGCACTCTCTCGCGCCCGCTACCTGCTTCCTTTTGGCCGTGCCCTTTATGTCCGGTCTTGCGCATGGTTTAGATATTTAGTTATAGTAAATATATAGTAATATATTTAACTGAGGAGGGGGCGCTTTGGTCGGGATCTGGCACAAACTTCAAGAGTGGAAAAATTTGTAACGGAAATCCTGCTTGGTGGCTCTGGGGCTATGACGTTATTGGTGCTGAATTTTTAAGTTCTTGTTGTATATAAGTAAAAAAAAAAAATCTCTAAAGTAACTTAGCGCAAAGGATGAAGAAAATTAATAAAAGGGCAACCATCGCTCCTGCATGCACCAAATTAATGAAGGTGATGTTTTATCTAGTATAGCACGTAAACAGGAATAATTCTTTTTTAATTGTTACCAATCGAATTGGAAAACGAGGCTATTTTTGATTTACTGGTGAGGGAAAAGCGTGAGTGACGCAAATCCAGCACATATAATTATTTCGCGTCGTATACAGGAAAAAAAAAAGGGGGGGGGAGGAGGGGGCGACGGTATATTACGTCTTTTCTTTTTCCGTTTTGGCTTTGTCTGTAGCCACTATAGTATGTCAGAAAAACAGAACAAAGAGTTGAAGATGGCGCGGGATTCGCGCACTGCAGTTCTGCACTTAGAACCCGATTCAAAAATTTAGAGGACGCTTAAGCTTCGCCTTTAAGAGAGGAACGCGATAGCGTTCAAAGACCCCTTACTGCTTTTCATGCTTCCCGGCAACTGCAACTTGTGTAAACGTAACGTTTACCGGGAAACGCTGGCTGCTAACGCTATGCGCGAAGGCGAGCTTTCTGGTTATTTTCGATCGATCTTCCGATCTCCTGTTATTGTTTCGAACCTTTAATAGTTCACTCTGAGAAGAGCTAACATAAAGGACATGCGCTGTCGGTGCTTTTTTACATTACATTTGTTTGCGGGCTGTCATTCTCAACATTCCGAGGAATACCTTTGTAAATAATGAAAGACAAGGTATGAGCAACTTTGGTGGTAAAGAAGTGGTTGGGTATGCGTGGTTCAGAACTTCATACGAAATTATTTTTGCCGAGGCGCCGTCCGACGCTGGGCACCGGACTTTCTGCGACACGGGCTCCTTAACGCTCTCGCGCTAAAACATTCAGAGCTTTACGCGCCTTTGCCACCGCGAGGTCTTAATTTTGCACAGCCCTTTTTTGTTCATCTTTTTTAAAAAGAAGTTCGCCTTACGCCATAACTCAGGAGAGCGTTTTAAAAACTGTGGTCTGCTAGCCACCGACGTCTTCAACTACGAGGGCCCCGTGCAAGCTAGCACGTGGCGAAATCTGCGCAGGCTTCTTTTTTCTCCTTTTTTTTTATTTCCATTGGTGCCGTGAACAGCACCACAAATTGGCGGAAATTTCGTCCGTGGCACGTGGACCAGACGACGCTCAGGGGTTATTGCGACCTTGGGCTGGACAGCACGGCATTTTTTGGAAACGGAACTGTTACAGTGCGGAAGCACGGGTCACAGTAAGGGGGACACAAACGCGTAGCGCTGATACGTCTCACGTTACAGGTGTGCATGCTGAACTGCTGAACTGAGAAGGGTTAAAGTCAAGCCATGCATGAAACAGAAGCAAACAAATTGACGCGCGCGACAGAAGTGCGGAGACATCGAGCTGACAAAAAAAGACGTCGCAGTTTCGCTCGAAAGGAGGAACATCGATTGCGATAGCAAATTAGTAGGCAGCTATACGAAGTAAGGATAGTAGTTTTATCGACCGTATGAACTTGCAAACATTCGCTTGCTAACTAAATTAACAAGCACAGTGTCACGCGCGCACAAGCATATATGAACACAACACACTCGATGACCACGCATACTCGCTGTCAAAACGCTAGAGTGAGAAAGCGCGGCAGCAGCAGCGAGCGAACTGACTTTCGTGATGCCTCTCGCTTGAACGCGAACTAATCGGCGAGAACACAGCGCACACGAAGCTATCAGCACTCGGCGCACTCTGTGCAATAATGCATCGGAGATCGCTTTCAAGGCGCGCGCGGCCGCGCCATAAGTAGCCGCGCCGCCGGAGTAGAACGCCCCCCTGCCTTCCCTCGGGTGCTTAGCGCGGGACGGAAGATGGCGCTTCCTTCCCGCTTTCCTCCCTACGCACGCGAGATTGAGCCACCATCGCACGCTTCACTCGCACATACACCATACGGCCCGCGACGAAAATATCATCGCCCTTGGACTTTATACGGAACGTCACGGTGCCGCCGACGACAGAACTGCGCCTGGAGTGTCCACGTAATTGCTATCGCAATAAGAAGTGTTTGATCTACCAGAAACAAAGTTTAAGAGAACGCTGCGTGTGTGTCCCCCTTACTGTGTCCTGTGTTACCGCACCCCCTGTTATAGTTCCGTTTCCAAAAAAAAAAGAAAACAAAAGTCCGGAATGCTATTCTGGGGCGCTATAACGTAAAACTATTCCAAACTTTTCTATTCCAATTCTGCTATCAGCCCTCCACGATTGGTCAAAAACTTTTTTCAACCACCCCCACTTCACCTGTCTGTCACGCGACGTCACGAAAACCGCGATACCTCCCCATCTGATATGATGTGTACACACTGATTATGCATGATTTGACAGAAAAAAAGAAAAACAGTTATTTATGATTCAGACCTTTTCGCCATTAGCCCTCGGCTATTGGTAAAAAGTTTTCGGGCTGCACCCACTTCACCTGCCTGTCAGGCGACGCCACAAAACCGCAAGAACTCACCGCGTCAAAGTGACGTGTACGCGATAAAGATGCATTAATATGCTGAACAAAACTGAATTTTCTTCGGAATAGCCGCAGGCTGCCGCGTCCCGAAAGGAATAGAAGATGGCTACCGCCGATCGCTCAGACCATGGCTACTCGCACTTGCCGGAGAGCATGGGTGTATTTGCGAATAATAAAACTTCTTGCGTGGCCGCGTTACGTTTTCGAGCACTTTCGCCACGTTCACGCCCTCATTCTGCCAACTCTTCTTTGCTGAGGAACAGTTTTAGCGTCATTCTTGAGGTTCCGTTGCATGCCGCGGCGATTTTCGACCAGCCACCGCAAGCTAAGTAAGGGAAAGCCGATCAATCGTAGACGCCGGCACCACCTTCTTCATCCAGTTATCGACTTTCAGTGCAGTGGCTCGGCCCCATCGAATCCCTCTCCACTTGAGCGTTCTCCTCGCCTCTTGTCAGCCAATTAGATACGACAAGCAGCTCAGTGTAGGCAATGTTATTCGTTTTTCAAGCAAACAAAAGTGACCTCCTATGAACGAGGAGAGCGTTTGATAGGTCTGTTCGACAACCCTGCGGGTGACCGCCCGGTGGTTGCGTTGGTGGTTACGCAAATTTGACGTCAGGAGATTGGAATAGAAACATATTGGAATAGCTTTACGTTATAGGGCCCCTGGACACTGCCCAACTCCACCATGTTGTCGAATTTCGCCATGTTGGCCTTTTGAGCCGATCAAAGAGTCCGTACAGCTCTGCGAGGCCAATTAGAGCTGACATGATGGCGAATTTGAATATGTGACGGTATTCGACAAGAATAGCAACCCCGGAGGAGAAGTGGCGGGAATATGACACCATCTTTTGTGGTTTTAGACAGTTTGCATTTCACTAGTCCATTTTTTTTTCATGAGACATGCTGTCCAGACCTCGAGGCACATCTTATTGCTTACTGAAGAGGTAAATGTTCGCGAAAGTGACGTTGAACATAGTTCATTGGCTCTATCTCTCGCTTTAAAAGGAAAGTAGAGACGTTGATAGCTCTAAAGCTCGAGTGGTCAGTCCGCCTTCCTTGGCATGCTATTCATGGTGAAAAATTGGTTCAGCGAACATGTTCTTTAGCCATTTTATGGCCCTGGACGGGGCCCCGCGAACTCTTCTACAGGTTAGCTAGTGGCCACTCAGAATATTACACTTCGTAATTCTCGGTCACGCAGCTTTAAATGACATCCCCGACCAAAGAAAAATAAGAATAGAAAGAAAGAAAAAAAAACAGAACGAGAAAAGAAAGATGGGGGGGGGTTATATTATAAAATAAAGCTCGTTTTACTCAAACATATCTTTAGTTTGTGCATTTATCCTGAGCTTCCGGTGCACAGCAACTCTAAAGACACTTTGTAGTTAGGTCACGCCAATTCTGTGTAATCACGAACAAGGCCGGTGCTTCGAGGCGGGCAAATGAAAGATGCACCGTTGGATAGCTACTTAGTCATGCATTTGCTTTTGAACGCTTTACTGCGACGTAGTTGGTGTTTAAATGGCACCTGAGTGACAAAGGCCAAAGGGTGACAAAGGCCAAAGGGTGGCGAGGAAAAGGGAGCCTCGTCACCCAGGCCCAGCAGGTCATACTCCAAATTCTATACATGTTTCATTTCGCGAGAACAATGTTCGTTCGTAACGATTTCGAGTTCATCTTTCGGAAAACCGGACACTGTACCCGATTGGACCGACTCGGGCCTCCCACGTCATCATCTCGACTACATAGCCCCTTCCCCTTCTTGCTCACCTTCATGATCGTCTCCGTTTTCAGCGCAACGTGATTAAGCGGCGCACTGGCGCAAGCACACGATGGCAGCGTACTGTACTACAGCGCTACGCGTTAACCACGTGTGTCACCGCAGACGTTCCCCTGCGGCTGCCGCGTATTCTTTCAGCGGAAGAAGGTGGGCGGGTAAGTGTGCCATGCCGTGGGCACCCGAGTAACAGCACCAGCGGTGGAAGCACCTTTACGCTTCACCTGTCGCTCCGTGAAGTGCAGCGAAAGGTACGGGTCGCGTCAGGCTACCCAAAAGGGAGAACGAGGCTCCCCCACTGTCCGCCACTGTAATCGTCCTCCGCGCGAAGCCGACCGAATGGAAGCTGAGTTGGTAACGCACGACGGGCGAGCTCCCCTGTCAACACGTGCGACCGGCTCTCGTTACTGATTGGCTGACACGATCCCTAGCCTTAGCTGCACTGCACCGAGTTGGGGAGACCTGGCGAGACTACGTGAGACGGAGTAGTAAGGTCACGTCCCCGTCGCCGTCGGCGTGGTGCGCACGAGGGAGGTGCTCCCTTATTTGGCTACATTCAATTTCCCGTAGACCTGCGTCAGGCCGCCGCGTCCCTCGGAGAGCTGGGCGGTGTCCGCGCGCCGGGATCGATGCTGCGGCGTGCGTGCCCGGCCGCGAGGCTCATCCGTTTCCCGACGCTCGGTCGACGCCGCGGCTCTGTTGCCGCTCTCCGGCCCGCGGCCTCGGTCCGCCGCCGGGCACGGCGCGCGTTTGTCTTGCCGGCCTCCTCCTCTTTTCCTTTCCTCCGGCGATGCTTTCGCTCCGTCACGCCTGGTTCCCCTCACGACTGCCCCCTCCGGCGGCGTTATACACCTGTACATAGCGATGCCCGTCGCGCTGTCACCGTCCGACGACGACCATATACAGTACGTGCGCGCTGCGCACGGACGCGTTGCACACGTCTTTATCGCGCGTGGTGCCCGCCGAGGCCGGGCTCCGACGACGTGAAAGAAAAATCTGCGCTTTCTTTATTCCCCCCCCCCCCTACGGATCCAATGAACGACCTAAGAAGAGCGAATTTTCTTCGCGTTTTCTGTGAATAGAGGGTTCCATGTCTGCGGCATTAGGAGCACCGCCCATAGGCTTACTAAATAGATGAAGCCACGCAACAGAGAATGTCGCAAATACTCCAGTCTCTCTTTTTGGAAAAAGGGAGGGAGTGATATTCTAAAGCTGGAGTGGTCCTGCAACTTTTCTTTACCAATACGAACTTGGACGTTTGTGCATCGACATCCACACGACTTAATTCTTCCACCTCGCGGTCATCAGCGGGTTATCATGACCTTGTGATCGGCTACAATGCCGCCGCCGAACGCATGCCGGCGCTTGCCTTGTTGCGGCGCCGCGGGCACGACGCGACGCACGCAGTTGACGCGCGAGCGCGTTCCCCGTTTGGTCGGCGTGTAATGGGCGCTGCACAGACAACCTGCGGCGCACTGGGCCTTCTGTACGAGAAATGAAAAAGGTCTTCGACGTCAACAGAAAAAAATGTCGGCTACTGAACCGTTGTCTTCCAGAAAGGAAACAACATCAAAAGAACTATCTATGCCATAAGGATCATCGATAGTTAAATGCTTCAACTGTTTTTGCAAAAAGCGGCTAACCGAAACCTGCCAACAGCTGTTTGCCAACAGACAACCGACATCCGTACCACTGGCTGACATCACAGCACGATGCGTTTGTTATTACATGCGAAGCTAAAGAAAAAAATAGCGTGCACCTTTCCACGTTGTAGAAGCATATAGAACGACTCGTGAAGGAGCGGAGCTTGCTTGTGGGCGAATCGCTGAAACCTCGGCTGCATCAAGACTATAGCTGTTCGCTATCTAGCGCCTAACCTATAGCAGTGCGGGCTTGCAAATAGCTAGAAAAAAAAGAATACTTTTATCGCACCTTATGGATTCGTCGCGTTGTGAGATGCCATTTTTTTTAGGTTACTACAGGGACGAGTATCCTGAGAACTATATACTATGACGTCGCTTTTTTGCGAACTTCCAATGCAGTTTCAGCATCATTGCGCAGTGAAGATTTCATTAACATACACATGTTCCGCGGTGCCTCTAAGACGCACTGCTCTATTTGCGGCCACGCGCTCATCCCGCGTGCAGCCAGTATTTCCGAACAGAATGTCATCTCTCGCCATCGCGGCCACGTGGCCCACTATGGACGCACCCATGCTGCGACGATGCAATAGGCGCATTGCAAAATAAAACACCAGGCTTTTCTTAAGACGGTTGTCAAAATTATGCCGTTAGTTTCGTTCACCTGCACGACGTGAGACTTTTCGAAAGCTGGGCTTAGGTTGCGTGATGCGCTTCGCATCTGTGAGCATTTATCGTGCAGCTATGTTTTGAATTGTGTGTGTTTACGTTCGCGATGATTATGTTGTTCTCAACCGTTCGCTGTTCAACGCTTTCATTTTTTTACCTTGTCTCACTCTCTCTCTCTCTCTCTCTCTCTCTGTTTTGTTTCTTTGTTTGAGGCGACGTTTTCATCGCCACATCTATACTAGCTCCAAAAAGCGCATTCGGTGATTAACTAAGAGCAGTCACCATCGCCACCACTCAGTTAGTCAGTGGCACGTAGAAGCCGCAAAAGATGGTGGCATCCTCGACTGAAAGAAAAACAAAAATGTAGGAAAGTCCATAAACTTGGCCGCTTCGTCTCCATTGCGAGACCAGCAGGACAGCGTAATACATGTGGTCAACGCCCGTCAACAGCCGTCTGTGGAAACACCGAGAGCAGACGGTTGTTATGAAACTTCGTCGAAAGCACCGTCAAGTCTAGAGCACAGAGGCGTTTACGGGTGCCAGATGATTGCCGCATCTCAATCTTTGCGTCAACGAGTGGCTTGCGCATGTACCGGCGTGCTGAGCTAGCTGACACAATGTCTGCGGGTTTTTGGCAAAAGAAGCATGAAGAGAGAGAGAGAGAGAGAGAGAAATGTGAGGGAGGCCAGACACTTCGAGAACTTGCAATAAGATGCATATTCCCCGAGCCAGCCCGTCGCTGATGAATAGCCATACGTAGACTAGCACGTGGAATTGCTTTTAAACCAACCCGGCCGTGGCTATGACCATCTGCTGCCGATCACGAAGTCGCGTCTTCGATCTCCGGCAGCGGCGACCGCATTCAGATTGGGACGAAATGAGAAAAAAAAAAACGTGCTCGTACTGGAATTTAGGTGCACGCTAAAGATCAGCAGGCGGCCGAAATGAATTCAGGACCCTCCTATAAGGCGTCTCTCATAGCCCCATTGCTGCTTTGGTAGGTTAAAGATTATGGGGTTTTGCGTGCCAAAACTGCGTGCGATCTGATTATGAGGCACACTGTAGTAGGGGACTCCGGAATAATTTTGAACACCAGGAGCTTTTTAACGTGCACCTAAATCTAAGTACACGGGTGTTTTCGTATCTCGCCCCCGTCGAAATGCGGTCGCTGTGGCCGGGATTCGATCCCGCGACCTCGTGCGTCCCAACATCCTGAGCGACTAAGCAGCCACGGCGCGTCTTTGATAGGTTGAACACCATCAATCAACCATGCCTTGAACGAGACAAGGGTTCTAAAAGAGGCATTGAATAAGCAACTGAGTCGCATAACGCTGGTGCTCAAATAGTAATTTGAAAGTAATTTAGAAATGTTACAACAAGGTCAAGGTTAATAAAACATTGCCAGTCGGGATGTACCCTCTCTTTTTCTTTTTTTTTCTTTTTTAGACTCTGCAGTCACAGCAGAGTGCTTTTACTGAACGTTCGTGGCCACTGCATCTTCAGGCGCCATTTCCAGAAGTCACCGAAGCGTATCAGCTGCCCTTGAGGCCGCTAGCGGGCCAGAGAGCTCTATATCAGATTGAGGGTCTGCACCGCTCATCGAATGGTCAATCGCTCATTGATCGACTAATTCATCGCCCATTTTCTGGCATGGGGAAACTGACAGCATCACTTATGAACATTGCTGGCATTTCTGAAAATGCTGCTTCAGTTACGCCTCCGCCCCCGGAAGATATCACCAAACACGTATTCCCCATTTATCTCACAATCCCTGACATACACAAAAAGTCGGATATGCCTGTTTCGGCAATATTCCAATTGGTTCAGTCGTACACGTTCGACAGATTTCCAGATTATCTCGAGGTATTCATAGATGCATCCGTACACAACAAGATTCAAGGCGCCTCTGCAGTATTTTTCTGCCCTTGGACTCAAGAACGACCTGTATTTCATATGCCCCATCCAGCCTCTCCAACAACTGCGGAGCTAGCAGCGATTAATGTTGCACTGAAATACGTGCCAGAGGAGTTGACCCCATCGATGATTGCCATCTTTACAGACTCCCGCGCTGCTTTTAGCAGATTACAACGCAGTCAAACTGATTGTCCAGTTTTGCGTAGCACTATACTGGGCCGCTTCGATTATCAGTCCCTGACAGTCCCGGACTGCTTGGAACTGCTGTCCCGCATTCGATTTTCATCGAAGACTTTCGGAAGCTTCGCCCACCAGTCCGAGAGTTGCCAGAATCGCATTCGAATCGCATTCACATTTGCGGGCTGTCTGTGGACTCTCGTAGATGTCAGTAGATTTTTGCTCGGACAAGCGCAAGCACCTAGTAGGCGACGACTGTCTTGAAAAGATTCATCATTGTGTTTGACGTCATGTTGTAAGAGATGCCGTGTGCTTCTCCGTACTTTGCGCGTTCCAGACGGCAAATATTGTGTAGTCAACTATCACTTATGTTACATCTATGCCATCGTGTGAGCTTTTCAATAGCGGTCCTATTGCTGCAGCTAGCCTGTGTTTTTTAAGAGAGAAGCACAGCGATCAAGCGCACATGTTTGCATTGTTTATGTGTTTTGAGAAATCTGACATGTTCATTGATATATACGTAGTAAACAGGTATACGTTTCGCTTTTCAGGTGAGTCAAATTGGTATGCGAGGAAGCATATGATACTGCATGTGGCTATTTGATGCCGGTATCTGGGGTGGTATACAATCAGAGCTTCGCCGATTGATGCTGACATATATGCTGATCCCTTCTTTGCTAAGTTAGAGCGTCTGCTTTTGGACGTGCAGGATTAGTAGACGGTGTACGCGCGCTTTGTCCTACACAGTCGTCGGGCCTTTAGTATAGACGGTCTCATGAGCCTTGAGGATATCGGCGGGGGCTTTCTCCGTGAACAGCGACGTGGCGCGACCACGATTTCGCTTATGTCCGTGTGGGAATTCCTCTTAAATTTCACAGGCAATGCGCTAGCTTAAATACAGCGGTTAAGGGGCACGAAGAGTGAGAGCGCAACGTAAACTGCGCTTTGCGAACACGTTATATGCGCTCAGGTTGCGATTTCACTACGCATGCTTTATGGTTGTGTCGGAGTAGTGGCCGCCGAGACTGCACCCTTTCGGAGGCCACGCTAATGAATTCGCTGGGTAGGGGGCTATCTACGAGTAGCTAAGAGCACACGACGGCAGCCAGGAGAGCGATTTCCAATGACGGTGTTTTCGAACGAAACCTTGGTCAGTCCCCGACAGCTGGATCAGGTGACTGTGACGCGCTCTTCTGTCAGGGCTTGTCAGGCCTGAAGCCGCAGACGGTTTGCGGATGTTCCGGGACTGCATAATAGAAGAGGCCCACTGACTCTGCCAACAAAACTGCATCACATGGTGTATCTCTCGTTGCCCAATGGATGCCTACACATGTAGGGATCGCCGGGAATTGAGAGGCTGGTCGGCCGGATTCAACTTGCGCTCATAACGACTTTGTCTGCTCTGAAATTTTATGCAAGCTTGATGACGTTCGTCTGCTGATTCGTCGCAATCTACTCAAGCAGCATCCGGATCAGCGTGTCGCAAATGGAGCGTTCCCGCCCCGTGTTCGTGGTCGAGGCTTGCCTCGTCGTGCTAGAGCACTATATACTACTCAAGCTAAGGGTTGACTGTGTGAACGGACTCGAACGTTTATACCGAAAAAGACGTATGGCCAGTCCATCGCGTACGTCTTGCGGTCGCTGCGAGACACTTCAGCACCTGATATTGGAGTGTCCCGCTTTCATTGCGCAGCGCACGCCGCTAGTGAGGGGCTATCATCTCCTCGGCCTGCGGTGTACGACACTCGACGAATGTTTGTACCCCAGTAGCTGTGCGTCTCGACGCGGCCAGGCTCATCGCGGCCTCCTTACTTTTCTAGAAGTAACTAATTTAGGTTCACGTTTGTAGCCTATTTCTATTTTTCAAACGACGATACCTCAGACGCTATTTTATTTTATCATTCTTTAGTAGCGTGACCTGTAGTGGAGCGGCCCCACTGTGTGCGACCTGTGTTTTGCGTGACCTGTACTGTGTGTGTTCTGCTTAATTCCTTGAGATTTGTCATGTTTCTCTTTCTTTCATCTTTCCGGCCCTTTTTCCTATCTATCATTTCTATGTTTCTGTCTCCTCCTTTCGGAAGAGTAGGCAGGTATTGTGCCCCTTCCGGTGGCAGTTGCCAGCCTGCTCCCCGCTTTCTCTTCCCTGTCAAATGTATATATGTTTTCACAAATAATAATAATAATAATAATAATAATAATAATAATAATAATAATAATAATAATAATAATAATACACTCTCGTTTTAGTCACGCCACATGCAACATGCACTCCACGCCCCCAGCGTATATACTCCGCCTCTCCAACTCGGTGCAGTGCAGCAAAGCCAAGGGCTCGTGTCCGCCATTTAGCGTAGAGAGCCGGCTACATGGTTTCAGAGAAAGAAAGAAGGCTCACGCATTGTGAGCTAGTAATCCTTCTGGGAAGCCTCTGTTCATTAGGCGTCGCGTGGAAGGCTATCAGAGACTGGCTATTGAGGAGCCCTTCTTGTGTGTGTCTCGTCTGGTTGGTTGACGCTACCCATAGCTTTGGGTATACACTGTACGGAATTTCCGCCGTGACTCGCGGCTGCGGCGGAATGCTACGACCACGAAAGTCAAACCTGGCCCGTCCAGCAGGTCTCGGCGGCTCTTGAAAGACAAAGGCCGAGCGAAACCGACGGAACGTTGCCCCTCAGGGCGACCGACCGCGGGAGTAACACGCGCTGGAGTTGAGTAGAGACCACCCGCTGAGAAGACGTCAGGGCCCGCGTCACGGCGCCATTTAGTCATGGTGTCGTTCTGCAGGCGACTACATGAAGTTGTCTCTCTCTCTCTCTTAGGTAGAGCACAGTTCTTTGTACGCTTGCGGACAGTGAAACATTTACATTAACACTGTAGCACCAGTCTGCTGAGTCCCAAGTGCTTCAAGTTCGATGGCCGACTCAGATTGGCAGACTTTCATTTTCTTATATTTGTTGTACAGTTGGCCAGCCAAATATTGGCTATAAAGTGTAAATATGTGCATGGTTCCCGATGCTCAATATGATCGGGAATATTTTGCCTGAAATCCGAAAACTGGAAAAGTATTCTATGCTTATAAGTGGCACATGTTCGAGCTTGCAACACTCACTCGAGGTAGCTCATCTCGGTGGAACCGCGTGGCATGTAATGTGCCGGTGTCCAGGCTGAAAAGTGTGTTGCCCAACTCGAATATCTTGTAATATTTAACTGCCCGAGGTCAGTAGGAGGGCTAGTGAACTCAGGCTGCGTCACCCAGCGCTATAACAATGCGTGCACCGACCCCCCCCCCCCTCATTAAATAAAGAAAGAAGTCGTTATACAGCGGAATGCTTATGTCATTCTACTTAATAAGCCGGACTTCTGACTCGACCTGCTCGAGTCGAGTTCATATAAACGAAGCTAGTGCGAAGCTAACTCTCAATTACCTCTAAAGAACCTGGCACAAAAAGGACGAACACAGGACCGGCGCGACGCAGGTGAAACCCTTTTCTGGCTCGAGTGATCTTCTTGCCAAATCGCGTAAGATAAGCATGCACTATGCCAGTATGGGGTACTGCTCTAACTTGAACAACCACGCTGCCGGAGAGAAGAAAGAAAAGCGGAAACAAGTGTGGGCTAGCCAGGCTACTGCGGCCCAGCAGTGGGCGCTCTGTAGCATAATTCCAGCAATCTTACGTTCATTTCCTTCGGCTCTATTACACGCCGTATAACGCAGCGGTTTCCTCTCAGGACACGTGCGTAGCAACGAGGAAAGTTAATAACAGAGCCCCCTGTCGGGGTACACGGGCAAAATTCGGCATTACAGAAACGAGGAGGCCCAGGGCAAGCACAGAGAGAGGACACCGAGAGAGGAGGAGAGGCAAGGTCATGGGCGCCTGCTTCCTGCTCGCGCCGTCCGCGGCCGCGAGGCCCTTGACTCTGGGGAGGCGATGGCCCGCGAGGGTGGTCCCCGCCTCGCATTGTGCATGCCGCTCACGGCTGCGCGTAATCGACTGGTTAAGGCTCCTCATTTGACTCCGCCGCCGCCGCTGACCCTGGCCTTTGCGTAGCGCCCCGCTGGCTGCCCGCGAGCCCGCGACGCGCGTATACGTGTGCCACGCGGCTGACGACGAGCACCACAGAGAGGCGGAAAATGCACGCCCGAGAAAAGGGCAATAAGGGCTACGCGGGAAAGCAATTATTCCCGATTGTCTGCGTTCGCGGGAAGAATACGTAACGTCGGGCGTCAGGCGGAGCGGGCGTGCGCGCAACCGTCTCGTTAGAAGAAGGGCCCGCTACGTTGGGACATTTGTTTATTTCTTTTCCGGCGGATTGTAGCTTCTGCGCCGTGGCCTCCTGCCACGTTCAATGCCACCTGAATGCTGAGCACCTGCGTCGCTTTAACGAGAGTGGCGGATGGCAGGCTGCGAATCGTTGCGAGATGATAGAAACACTGTACATGCCGTTATATATAAAGGTCGTACCGCGTATAGGAGGCCGTGAGGTCTCGGAAATGACGCGGGATTGAATGCGAAGCTTACGGCATACATATGGAAATCAGGTCCGACCGCAAGTGTATAAAGGATGAATGTGCACTGATGTAACCGAGCTCCCATGGTGTGGAGTGGGGAGCGCCTACGGGAGAGCATTGCCCTGATAGTTGCTCGAATGCAAGCTTGCATGCTATTCTGGCTGACGACAATCGGCCAGCTTCAAATACACCCTGTATAGCGGGGGAAGCTCGACTCTCACGCCTCCCTCGGTGTTGTTTTCCCCGCATGGTTCTCGCGTCTCCTGTAATCTGGCTTCTCCACGTAGCTAAGCGCTGGCGGCGGTTGGTGTGATCGCAGCATATTACGAGAGATGGCGCGAGTATTGCGCTGCTAACGCCACCTAACGGATGGGTTAATGGGGGCGCGAAAGGAAGTAGGCTCTTCGTCACGGAGGAAGGAAACTAAGGAGAGGCCCTGACGTCACTCTTTGTGAAGCTAAAGTGAAGCCGGAAGTTGGCGTTGCTCATGGCGTTGCTCCGCCTATCGGGCCTGCTCTCCTCTCTTGTTTACATTTCTCGCGAAACCACACCGCGCTGCGCGCAACCATGCTGCTCGGACCCGCGCGCTCCGCAGCAATACTAAGCAATCGTTAGCATGTTAGCATGATTCCGCGAAAAAGGGGCAAAGTTTCCCGCGGATATTCCTTCGTCCGTAGCCATTGCCGTGGCGCGGTACATTGCGTACAGCGTTGCATGCGCGTTCAATTTACGAATTTTAGTTCCTCCTGTCCCACCTGGCCACAGCAACATCCGGGAGAGCACGGTTCAGATAACGCAGCGAAACAAAACACGAAGACCAACGCAAACCTGCCCGCACGGCGCCTTTGCCACGATACGAAACCTACGGAGCAACACGTGTGAGCGCACAAAACCGAAACAAAGCCGCCATTGTGGCCCGAAAGGCGTGGCCACTATGATAAAGAAATAAAAAATCAGCAAAAAAGAAGAGAACGTACTACGTCACTTCCTCCACACTTTTCTCCTAGCGCGCGGAGGGGGTAGGGCCTCTCCTCAGTTTCCTTCCTCCATGCTCTTCCTCTTTGACTTGGGATCGGCCAGCGGCGCGGACATTTCGTGGGCTTGCCCACCATTCGCGGGACGGTCTTGCGAAAAGCTTAGGAGCAGGACACCGGAATGGACGGACACGGTCGTTCGACGCGACACCGTTCGCGTGACTGCGCACGCGAACGATTAGACGTTGGTGTCCAGCATGGGAGCGAACATATTCGCTCGCCATCCGGTCGCGGTGAGTCGGACTTCCTCGACTTGCCGCGCACCCATCGGTATGTTCTATGTGTTGTGATTCGGCTAGCTGGTATTAGTGCATGGAAGGTGCAATAAATGCCTTTGTTATTGCTTGCACTACTGTGTTGTCCTTCCTTTGTCCCAAGAGCATTTGTGAGACCTCACAATAGAAATGCCACGGAGAATAACAGTCACGGCGAGCTGCTATAAAACGCGTTGGTATGCGTATAAGCAATGTAACCACGACCTCGACAGCTTCCTCGCGAGTGTCACCGTTTGCTTTCAGTATGGGTGGTCTTCAGCCAAGCGGAAGGCGTAGCTATTAGGCCCGTTTGGAGCAATAAGACACCGCGTGCAAATTTACGGCTCGCTTCAATGTTTCATGGCACCCACTCACGCGCTGTTCTCGCATACTCCGCCTATTTAGCGGGTGGCACTGGCGTGATGTCTACTACAGACAGTTATTTTGGCCGAGCGCCGTTCGTCGAGAAGAATCTAGCTCCAAAATTTCCTCGCAATTTTATTGACTTCCGGCCAACCCTCGTCAACTTCTATCCACACAGTGCTCGCAACCGCACAGTTTCCACACAGTGCTCGCAAATACATATACAAGGAGGCGCGTACATCCCAACCATCATGACCTGCCACCGCAGTCCTGAATACTACATATTCACAAAGATTGTATGCTTAACTGCGTTTTGTAAATGGCTCGGGACTGTGTGCGAGCCAGTACGATAGTCTAGTCGATAACGATGACGAATAATCAGGAATCGCGGTTAGGCATGAGCGTCAGATGATCACTGGATGATGCAGACTTGACGTGATCAACTATGGCCGAACGAGGGCATGTCTCTGGAGCCAACGTTTCGGCAAGAGAATTTGTCTTTGTCATGGCAACCTGTTTATGAGAAATGTTTAGGAATGCGCTTTCCCAACCGCCCTCAAAGTTTCAAGGACGTCCTCAATGCCATCAGTTCAAGCGTTGGTCGAGACCATGCAGTTTTTAATGCAAAGTTTTCTTCGCCTGCTTTAGGCATCTTGAATCTATTTATCTATCGCCTTACGTCGTGATTTTGTCATGGTCGTTTATTTAACTGGACATGTATCAGGATATTCATGACATGACATGTACCCATAACATGAATGACATGGCCTGACTTGCATGTCATGAATGGCATGATGTCATCGTGGTCGTTTCTTTACCTGGATATATACGAGGAGATGCATGCATGACATGACGTGCGTATCATGGCATGTAATGCGTGTCATGATATGAATAGCATGCGTGACATGACCTGGATGACAATTAAGACATGCATGACAAGATATGAATTACACGCCATGATTTGCATTACATGCTTTACAGGACATGATAAGAATGACATGCATGCATGACATTAATACAATGATATGATTGGCGGAACATGTCATAACATTGCACTATTAGCACGTCATAGCATCAATGAAATGCATGCGACACATGCATGAGATGAATGACGCAATGTGTCGTATGATGCAGTCATGTAATGACATCGTGCATGCCAGCCATATATGCCACGAATGTATGCCACTTATCATTTTCTCATGCTGGCCCAGTGACCAAAGTTGTGTGCTGGCTTTGGCCCAGTAGACAACTTCGCCATTTTAACTTCGTCATGCCGCTCTCGCCTCTGACTCTCATGCACGCTGCCTGCACTCGAGCCAGGTGGCTCGCCTGATTAGATACGGGCATCTCGGCAGCAGCGCACCAGCTGGTGGTCGCTTCCGCTCGAACGGCGATTCAAAAGCAAGTCTCCAGCAGTGCTGATTGCGCTGACAAGACCTGAAAGTAACGCGCCACCTTCGCATAGCCAGTTACTTGCAAAATGCTTCGTTTTTTCCTTCTATTACGGCATGCTTCCAGAGATAATTGCACGAGTGTGCAGATTGAGCGAAAGCCGAATACTTGGGCTACGGCACAGGCTATTCGCGGAAGCTGCCTTTCCAAAACGAAAATCAGCTGCCCAGGCGCGTACGCGGGGAATGTCCGCTAACGCTGTCCACTGGTGCCGTTGTCTCCCCTCTACACCCCCCTCCCTTTTTACAGCGAAGCTGTATATGACTTTTCCAGCGGATCGATGTCCGTAGGCCAAAAACCGTGGGTCGACCCCGAAGATAGTGCAATACCAGGCCGTCCCAAGGCGGAGGTGAAGCAGCGTTCAAGCACTCAGCAAACTTGCAAAAATAGGTTTAATATCTTCGGTCTGAATACAACCCGTATCAGATTATAAGCTGATAAGAACAGATACTTCACTTTGACCCGCGTCGGCCATGTCTACGTTCGCACCGCCCTCTCCTTCCCGGCATTCCAAGCGCTGGCGTATCTCCTTTCCTTTCCTTCCGCTCTCCCGTGGTGGCGGTCCCGTCGACACGTCACGCGTGCTTGCCGTGGTTTCCCCCGGCTCCTCGGGGCGGCGGCCCCGTCGTCCACGCGAAAGTATATATAAAAATAACCAAATTTATGCATAACCATAACCAAAGAAGGGAGTTTGTGGGGAACCAATTTGGTGTTGCCTATGTTGTGTGTGACCGCTTGCGGTTTTCGAGTGACCTCGCAACCATTACTGCACTGCTCCCGGGACGTCGACCAATGCACGATCGCCTTGGCTACGGTGAAGCAGTGTGTGCCCTCGGAGTGCGTGAGGTGCGTGTCTGTTCTACGTGCCGGAATTCGGCAATAGAAGGTGTCATGCCATATTTTGCAACATGGGTACCCCCCCCCCCCCCCGGCGCCTTATATCATCTTCCGAGGCTCAACACCGTAGAGGAGCGACTTGGCGGTTTAGCGGATGCAAGTAATACCCTTTTTGACAGGTTGGGAACGAAGTGTACATTGGCTTTATTCCACAGTAAAACAGTTTGTCGAGTGACAGTGGTGGCCCCCCCTGTCGGGCAAGCCACCTCACATCCCAAGAAATAGCAAGTGGCAATGACCCCCACGTGGAAGCCAGGCAAGGTAACTCAATTCCACAGAAGCGGGGGACAAATCACAGTGACAGACGGTTGCTACAGACTAGTCGCGCCTTGCCTTCCATTTATGTGCACACGGTGTTTGACGCACGGCAATGGACAGCTCACAATTAAGGAGCCCGCATACAAAGCTTCGCTGGTCATGCACCTTCACAGAGTCGAATAGCCCTATTTCTTTTTAAAGCGAAGTTGTTAGCCCCTAGTTGGTCGGGATATTTCGCGGCGCGTCTCCACACACAAAAACCTTCAGTGACTGAAGTGATAAGTGCAAACATTCATTGGCATCGCACATACAACATACAGCGCAGCATTCGTTTCAATAAAGAACAAGCACAAAACAAGCATCCAAACAACATCATTGATGATAAGGCGCTTCTGATAGCAATGCGAAGCACGTAGCGCTCCCCGCATACGGTTCCCGGTCAAGATTACTGTTGCGTAAGCTGCCGCGGCGACGGCAGCTTGCGACGTGCCTGCTGGAGTGACGTCACTAGCCTTTCATATTTAAAAGAACCAGCCTAGCAACTGATTGTTGTTGCAGCAGCGCTATGGATAGGCAACGCATAGGTAGACTCCCGAGGAGCAGCGTGAATATGAGGAGCGGCAAAGGGAAAAGAAGCGGCAACACGACCAGCGGCGGCGTGCTGCCAAAACTACCATTACTCATAAGCAATAAAGCATTGCATGCACCTCTCAGCAGTTGCACTGGTGGTTTTCAACAGCTTCAATGGAGATCCACTTTCGCAGGACCGGAATGGCGAGTGATGTGCAGCAAGTTTTTTGCTTTCCGTGAATTTCTGAAAACTTTCCGTAATAGTCATGCGTCATTTCTTAAAGTTAGCATATCAATATATATATATATATATATATATATATATATATATATATATATATATATATATATATATCTGTATTGTTTGGCTAGTGAAGTAATTATTTCATTTTCGACGCAGAAGTAGTATAGATTAACAAATACGGAACCGCTTTCATAAGGACGCAGAATAAAATTAAATTTTGCTCGCGAGCCGCATCTTCTCCCACCAGCCACACCGTTAAAAGCGAAACATTTTGCGGAAGAAATCGTCTGGTAACGGCACGGCTAAAAAGCGTTTGTTGCTGTGTATTTTTTTAAATTCGAAAGCATGCCCTTAGGCGTAATACAAGAGATGTTAAACATACACGAACAGATTCGACTCGTGCAAACAATCTAGGAGTGAACGATGATGTGGTCCATGAATCCAACGTTCAAGGTCGGGTGGGCGGCCAGGCCGAAGGCCTGTTGCCCGGAGATGGCGGAGACGGCTTAGATGAAGTCCTGGGCACGTCCATAATAGGTGTGTCACTGTCACATTTTGAATTTCTATGTTGCGATATGGGCATGATGAGCCGTAAGGACCATGGTACTGTTGTGGCCAGAGAGCGGTCACAGACGGGGTGAGCGCGACCCCGACACGTAGCCTCCTTAACGTAACCTCCTCTCGGCGGGTTAACCCATCAGGGAGGTCTGACCCACACGGAGGTATGAGAGCTTGTGTGGTACGTCGGAGGTTTTCCATTTCCCAGATCAGTCGTCCACAGGCGTCTTCAGGAACATGTGGAAGTGGGTATGTTGTAATCTGTGGATGGGTTGCCATATCTGCTTCAAGGAGACCCGGCAGGGCTGCTCGAGGCACCCACTGGACGCGTATGAGGATATTCGTAGTGGCAGCAAGACGGTGAATGCTATCTGAGAATAGAGTGGACCAAGATACCCTACGTATGTCGTGGATGGCTTGACTAGAGTCTGTGCGATTGATGAGTTGAGAGTAACGAGCATCTTGAACAGTAGGTAGCAACGCGGCCAAGCCGTCTCGTATGGCAGCAAGCTCGGCAAGGTAGGCCGGTGGTGCAGGATCGGCAACATACGAGCACGTCTGGCCTGCCTCTAGTTTCAATGGACACACGAGAGCTGTGTGAATCATGGTGCCATTAATACTGGCATCAGTGTATGCTACAAGAGTCGCATCGTCTTGATTGTCATCGGCGCGATGAAGGCGGGAAACATGGGCATTCGCCTGACGAGGAACCGGGCTATACAGACGACCAAGAGGCTTATTGTCACTTAATTGTACCCTTTTCCACGGAGATACATCGGGTCTCGTAGATGCTGGATTGTCTATTTCGTGTCCCATGTACCGGGCCAGTGAAGCAGCCGAGCAGGAATATGATGGCTTTAGGGCGCGCGCGCATCGACGTTGGTGTACGAGTTCGTCAATAGTGTTGAGTTGGGACTCGGCCTGTAGGGTTGGCAATGGAGTGAGACGTGGTAGTCCCGTTATGACCCGCATGGCTTCGTTATTAATGGCCTCAAGGCAAGTCCATTGTGCCTTCGTGAGATGATGAAACTGGGCTTTGTAGACGAGTCGTGGTTGCAATACAGAACGAACAAGAAGGCGAGCCATGTTGGTGCTCGCTCCGCCAGATTTCTCCGCAATCCGACGTATCAACTGTATCCTTTCTGCGGCCTGTTGCTTTGCATTCTTGACCCATGGTCCCGCTGATCCGGAGGAATCTATTTCAAGGCCGAGTACACGGAGAGTTGAAGCCTCGTGTAATGGTTGCTGATCCAGAGTTAATTGAAGAGGCCGGAGTGCCAGTAGACGGCGCCCATACTTGTTCGCTACTGACATGTACGTCGTCTTGTCCTTGGAAATGTCAAGGCGTATCTGAGCACACCAGTTGTGCGTCATGTTTAGGGCCTCTTGGAGCGGTTGTTCTTGGCGGCAGATTTCAGGATCAACTGACCAGACAGTGATGTCATCTGCGTACATTATGTACTGTGCGTTATGTATCGTGGCTAGCTTCCAAGCTAGTGGAAGGAGAGCAATATTGAAAAGGACTGGTGCGAGCACAGATCCTTGTGGGACACCCCGATGTGCGACGAACTGACCTGCTGCTTGGCCAGCCAGGCGAATGGAGAAGGTGCGAGCGCACAGGAAGGCTTCGACGAATGTGCAGACACGGCTAGGGAACTGAAGCCAATGGAGAATTCCGACAATTGCTTCGTGACTCACATGGTCGTACGCTTTACGAATATCCATTGCCAGAATCGTGCGAATTCTTCGGGAGCAGCCTCCGGTGAGAACCATAGAAGATGGGTACGCAAGGCCTTCCTCTGCGCCTAGATGAGCACGGAAGCCGATTTGGCCAGGATGATACCATGAGTACCGCTCGAGCCACCATGTAATAAGTGTCGCGAGCATACGCTCCATCAGCTTGCCTAACGTTGAGGTTAGTGCTATTGGGCGCATATTAGCGATATTATCTTGGGATTTTCCGGGTTTGGGAATAGGGACCATTTCTGCATGCCGCCAAGAATCGGGAATGACTCCTGTAGCCAAAGCTTCGTTTATGGCCCCCAACAGCACTTCGAGAACCTTGCCTTCCGTGTTTTTATAAAGTTCATACGGTATGCCATCCGGTCCTGGTGCCTTGCATGGCTTCGACAACTCTATTGCCGCTCAAAATTCCGCCATAGTGAAGACAGCTTGTATACCCTCGATGTCGGAGAGCGTAGGCGGCGTGCCTGCGTCCGCGGGAAGGCAGTTTTGAACAACGAAGGGAGGCGGTGCTGTGTCCAAAGCCGGAAAAAAAGTGCGGGCGACAGTTTCTGCGAATACTGCTGGTGTCTGGCCCGATGCTAACAGGGCGCAGGCTGCGGGCTCTGGAAGGTGCCGACCACGTTCCATTACTCGGAAGGTGCGCCAAATGGAGGCATTGGACGACGAAGGTCCGAGAGAAGAGCACCAGTCCATCCAGCGGCCACGTTCTAAGCGGCGTTCATGGCACCGAGCTACTGCAGTAAGGCGTTGGGCCTCTAAGCGAAGGGTATTTGATACACGGTCACGTTCTGATGCAAGTTCTGCTTGGCGGCGCGACGCCCAGAGACGCAGAAGTTGCAAATCAGGAGCGGTTCGCGATTCATCAACCCACGACGTACGTGTCGCCTCAACTAATGCCGCCTTAAAACAATGGGACGGGTCCAGCATGAAGTTGGATACATTGCTTTCTGATACCGCCCTGTATCGATCCCAGTCCACCACTCGACATAGTCGGCGGAGGCGGCCTGTCCCGCCCGAAGATAAGCCTAGGTGAATCGAATAATGGTCGCTAACCCAGCAGTCGGATTCACATGACCACGAGACGGTCGTCCTTCCTAGCCACCAAGATAAGTCTGGTGAGTGTGGCGGCGCGCGAGGGTGGTCACGCCGCCGAGTAGGCACTGACACATTATTAAGCAGAGTGAATTGGGCGTCCATAAATGTGTCCAGCACACATGTACCATGCGCACTGGAAATAGCGTATCCCCATGTGATGTGGTGCGCATTAAAAGCTCCTGCGACCATAATGGGGCAGCCAGGATGTTTCTGCCGTAGGTGCGCCAGCCAGCCGAGGCACAACCGAGCCGCACGACCGCTTTAGGGGCGGGCATAGTACGAAACGATGATAACGTCCGTGCGTTGGAGACGAACCAATACGGCCACGACTTCTTGCCATAGAGTACACCACCATGAAAGATCAACGCGAGTCTGATGAAGAGTGCATCTTACATATGCTGCAGCCTTTCCTGGAGGGACATTGGGCGTAGCACTCCTACGATCCAACATTGAAGGCGATGAGTATTCCACAAATCCTGGAATGGGTGGCAAGCCGTTGGATTCTTGAAGCAGTAGAGCCCAAACACGCAGTTTCCCATATCTGAGACGCTGACGCAGCTCTCAGACCTTCCGCGCAATGCCGCGACAGTTCCACTGTAAGATGCCTTCTGGCACACTTGAAGACGTAGCAGCCATCATAGATTAAGATTGGCCAGTAGAACCGAGGTGAGATGCTGAAGCTGTTGCGCAACGAAGGGCAGGAGTTCTTGGGGTGAAAGAGGTTTCGACACAGATGGCGGGTTAGCCATATGAGCAGGACTAGACGTCGACGGCGAATGCGACGGCCGCGCTCCGTCATGACGACGCCGGAGCACTGTACGGCGTTCCTTGAGACGTTGGATTTCCTTTTCAAGGTTGGCCAGGCGAGCGTCGATCTCGAACTCTTCGTCTGCCAAAGGAAGCGGCGTGTTTTCTATCGATTGTGATGCCCGTTGCGGTCGTGAAGTGGACGACCTAACAGCTGCGCTATAGGTACGAGTGGCAGCATCACTTGTCGCTGTACTTGCTATTGTCACCTGGCTAGCGTCCTCTTCCAGCGAGGCCAGGACGGCGTAAAGGTTGTACACAGGGACTTGTTTCATTGATGGATCTCGAGGGGTCCTTGCTGGCTGTCGAGAATGGCGTTGTCGAGCCTTCTTAGTGGCCTTCAACTTCGTAGGACACGTCATGGAAGTGATGTCATGATCGTTCGTTTGGCATAGGCCGCATCTAAACGATGCTGACGATTCAGGCTCCATGGTGTCGTCCTTGGGTGTGTAGGGGCAGGATGATTTCATGTGTCCCTGTCTAAAGCAAGAGTAGCAGTACACAACCGAAGGCTTGAATGGACGCGGACGCAGTACGCAGCCGTAATACAGGATACGTTCAGGTGGGGAATTAGGACCTTGAAGCGTGATTAGGCACGTACGACCGCTGCCTAGGTAGCGAGCAGCCACGACCTTGTGTGTGGGACACGATAGTTCCTGCAGGAGCCTCTCGGGTTCTTCGTCAAGGTCAACGCCATTAACCACGTAGCGTCTTAAATCGGTACCACTGGCGAGGTACGCCTGAACTGGAAGGACACATTCTTCCGAGACTTGTATTTGTTGCAGTTCTTCGAGTTTATAAACTAGTGCCATAGCAGACACCCATAATGAGACCATATAAGTGGGTTTGTGTAGAGCAAAACCTTGAAATCGGGAAGTCTCGAGGCAGGCGTCTAGGGCTGCTTGAATGATACGGTTGTGCAGAGTGGACATGTCATATCTAGCACGAGGCTTGATAACCACTTTGTACCACGATGTCGTTGGCGACTCCGGAGACGTGCGTGTCGGTCGTGCGGGCAGGCCTTGTGATGAGCGAGGTCTTTTCGGGGCCGCTGGAGCTACATTTTCATCCGATGGAAGGCCAGTAGCTTCCTTCGTTCTCTTGGCCGAGGTGTGCGCCACGACAGCAGGGCTGTTCTGCTCCATGTTGGTGGTATCCATGCTCAGGGTACCGCCATCGTACGTTGCACTTGTCCCCACGAAGGAGACGCTCCTGATTTGGATGGCAGTTGCATCGGTAATGTTCCGCTCTTTCGACGCAGCGGACAGCAGCTTGGATGCTCCGCGCCGACGCGACGAGTGCCGCGGGAGCACTCGCACTCGCGAAGCCACACAAGAACTCGAGTTCGACGACGCAGCAGGAGGGTGTAGATGACGACGGACCTTGTAGATAGGCGTCAGTAGTAATTACGAACCGCCAAAGCGGTCCATAAACAACAGAGTTCCAGTAGCGGGGAAAAAAAGAAACCAGCAAACGGGGTGAAAATCCGTAGCTACGGAAGAACACGTCCGAGCGGAACGAGCGCTGGAAACGCCCTCGTTGCTCGTGAATAATGACGAGATCCTGAGAAAATAGGTGGATGAATGGGCGACTTTCCTTTGGCGATAAAGGCTTCAAAAGTGAAAACAACGTCGCAAGGACCTTTTCCTCACTAATATGTTTACGCCTTCTGGCAGCGTAAGCTGTTAAAAGCTACGAGTGTGGAAAGTATAGGCACACTGTAAGCCAACATCTGTTTAGCAAGGTAAAGTTGTAGGCCAATTGGTTCCATGGGAGACTACAGTGTGCTTGTAGATTATTTTCTTTGCGGCCACACAAAGCGTGGATGCTATACATTAATTTTCGAAGGCAGCGAACCCGTTGTCTTCATTTTATCCATTTGCTTTAACCGCGCAAAATAGTAATGTAGTAACAGCGTGATGAACTTAAATGACATGACCAGAGATACACAAACATGAGATATATGCATTGACTATAAACTAATTTTAGAGCGCAGCTCTTAGGCGCCCGTTCCCGCGTTTCGCGTCGGCGTCCTCCCTCGGCGTATCCGAGCGAAAGAGCACGAAGGATAAAAGAGTGAACGCGGAGCACAGCGGGAGATGAAAGACGGCGATAGCCAAGAGAGCACGAGGAGGAAAGCGGAGGAGGAAGGCATAGCGAAAGCGTGAGGAGAAAAGCGTAGTTCCGTGCAAGACGGGCTCTGCGGCGACGACCGCTACGAGATGGCGCTAAAGCCCCTTAAATTTCGTAAAGTACTGCCACGCTTTGAAGAATGCCGCTTCCTCCTCGCGCGCTCTGGCCGAAGCCGACGCCGCGTGGCTATTGGCCTAATAGCATCACGTGGGCCCTTGCGCCGTGAATCAGCGCCATTTTTGCTCGAAAAGCGTCTACGGAGTGGCGAGGAGCGCATGCTGGCGCCGTCGCTACGCTCGAGCAGTGTGAGGAGGGAGCGTGAAAGAAAGGAGAAACGATGAGGAGTGAAGGTGGAGGAGGAGAGTGTCGCTACTTTACGAAGTTTAAGGGGATTTAGATGGCGCCAGAGTAGCGCGCCGTCTAGCGCCGTCGTCTGTTCACCGATGGAATGCGGCGAGCGCGTCGACCGATACCATACATGAAAACAAAGCGCTGCATTAGCGGAAGTCTGTCTGCAGCGGCTGCTGTGAATCGCGCCAACGCGTCACCCACGCGCTGCCTCTCGCGACATCCCGACTAGCGAGACAATCACGCCAGCCTTCGGTGCGTTTGTAATGTGCCGCACGAGACAGATGATCCGCACCGCCGCCAATATATCGCGCAATGAAAACACGTATAGAGGTGCGCTCAAATTTCACAATAGGGAGCATCGTAATCATCGGTGAATTTTTTTATTCGTTAGTTGCTCAGCCTGCTGGCAACTAAACTAACTCAAAACTAAAGTAATGAATATTAATAAACATTATTAGAACAAAACTAAAATAATCTGAGTAAATATTTCTCAAGAGATTGCCTTTCGGTGTCAACAATGTGCACATGGCTCCAGAAGCTCCTGGCGGCATACCTACGTTCGGTAGTCAACTTTGACGACGACGACAATGACAACAATCAAAGAACGAGTAAAAGCGCTTCGTCATATGCTTTTAATACGTTTAAGCGTATAAAGAAAGAAAAGAAAATATAATACCGCATGCTTGCAACTCATGCAGGATGTATTTCGCACTACTCGGTGTGTGTATCGTTTTTTGTGAAATTTTGTTCGTTCTTTTTCTTTTTTCTTGCGTAACGAATCTCGTAAAAAGTTATTCTCGTATATACGGCTTTTTCTGTACCTTGCGGCAAAATCAATTGCTAAAACTGTGAATAGGTGCAGAGCAAGAGTGTTGTAACTCAGTGGTGCCCCATATTGTCGAAGTAAGGGGACCTGGCCATGTTCTTTATTGACTATGTTTGGCCATGTTTTTATTAGCTGACCATGTATTGGCCGTGTTTTTATTATTTTTTCGTTTTCCTTATATTTGCCCGCTAAATTTAGAGGGCGAGCTATCCCGAAAGTAGAAACCAGCACAGCATCCAGGGGGTCACATAAACAATGAAAGGACATTTCTGTTATTCTAAGGTAGAAGACAGCAAATGAACTTTCGATCCCTTTATCTGTTCAATATAGAGTTGTTTACTCAAGAACGCTTGTACCTCAAAGCGTCTGCGCAGGACGGGGCTGCCACTATTACTTCTAAGCGTGCAGCGCAGTGCGTGTGACATTGCTTGGATGGCCACAACCGCTCTGGAATGCGAGCACAGTGCAAGCGTGACAGCGGGGTTCCACCGACCGACCGGCGCGGCCTCGTGCCTCTGCAATGCGCAAAGCCACAAAAGCGCTGCGGCGTTTCTTGATCTGCACAGTCTCTTACAGAATACGTTTCTGGGCTATAGTTGATTCGTACTTACAGGTTTGACCAGCTAAAGTTTACTCGGAGCAGACAGCATATACAGGGTGTTTATTATTTTTTTTATCTGCACCAAATTTTTAAAATGAGAAAAATGTAAACCACGGTAACGTTATGGCTTATCATTCTACTGTACGGATAGGCGGCCTCTAGATACAGAGCGATTTCCCGAATTACGTGCGCAATTAGCGAAGTTATGGTAATAAACTTTCTAATTATCAGCAATAGGTAGCTACAGCAAAGGAGTACTTTGGGGCCCGTCCTCGACACAACCTACCCCAACGATCAAATTTTGGACAGCGGATTTCATGTGGGAGCTACGCGAACAATTAGTTTCCCTTGGCAGGCTCCTTGAAACCGAAACTGGCTGGAAAAAGAGCGTCTGTGTCGTCGACATCACTGCCCCCCTCCCCCCCAACTTTCGTCACGTCTCCGAGGTCAACGCTGGTCCGTCCCCGTGAGCAGCTTGCGTTATATCTTTGCTGTCTGCGGCGTTGGCCCAGCGCTTCACTGCCGGCGGGCCGTCAAATTGACTTCGTCATTCTGATGGGCCCCTGAAACGGCCTTTCGTCGATGGAACTGGACACGCGGTGGCCAACGGAATAGCAGCTTCGTGTGTTGTCGACCAATTCGACTTCGCCCTGCCATCTGCTAGCCGCCTGGTTAGGCCAGATGGTAGAGCGGCTGCCCCGGAAAGGCGGTGGTCCCGGGTTCGAGTCCCGGACCAGGACGAATTTTTCTTCAACTCTGAGGCTTTTCTTTCGGGGAACCCGTATGGGTTTCCTTTGTAGCAATTGCTACGAACGGGTGGATGTCTGATTTCCCTTTATTAATGCTAATAGCTTTCGTAACAATTGAGGTAATACCCGCCGTGGTTGCTCAGTGGCTATGGCGTTGGACTGCTGAGCACGAAGTCGCAGGATCGAATCCCCGCCACAGCGACCGCATTTCGATGGGGGCGAAAACACCCGTGTACTTAGATTTAGGTGCACGTTAAAGAACCCCAGGTTGTCGACATTTCCGGAGCCCTCCACTACGGCGTGCCTCATAATCACAAAGTGATTTTGGCACGTAAAACCCTTTAATTTTTTAAAATCTTGCACCGCATATGAACAATCTAATCCTAGCATTCTTTCTAAAAAAAAAAAAAACACTCGTTCATTGCTGCGGCGAAACACTACAGATGTGTGACCTACACATGCTTTCTCATTCTGTCTGATTTCAAAAGCTTGCACTCGCGCGCAAGCCGGTCTCCCCTCTTCCCCAGAATTGGGGTGCTTTTCAAAGACCCACACGCACAGGCTCGACAACATGTGCCGGCGAATGCGATATGCGGCTTTATTCTTCATAAACAGCTCGCGTTCCCCTTGCTCGGTCGTTTATCCAACAGGTCTGTTTGTCCGATATGAACCCTTCCGCATGCAAGCGGAATTTCGCCGACTGTATACGACAACGGCGCACGTAACGCAAGACATTACATAACCGGGCTCGGCCAGGTTAGCCTCTCTGCCTCTTCCCGATCACTTCTCAGCTCTCTTTGCTGCAGGTTGGAGCCTGTTAAAAAAAAAGTCTATCATAACAGCGTTTCTTTTTCCGAGTATGGGACGAGAAAGCGAAATCTTATTCTGCGCATTCGTACAAAAACCGCGATCGTCACCGCCGGTTCTTTCAGCGGCCGGCCCCAACCCCCTTGGTATGCCGTGCTTGTTTTTGCGTATTCTCCGAGGCACGCCAGCGCAGGGAGCTATTCTTGCGCCGCTGGAAAATTTCTATACATCAGGCTCGCTCCACCTTCCGCGCGGCTCCTTTCTGCTTTCGGAGCGTGCACCTTTTGTTCCGCGGCGCCGGGCTTCGACACAGCGCTTCATCTTCGCACCTTCTCTGCACTGCTTGCTTCCTGTACAGCGGCCTCCCCGCAAGGATAGAAATACAGCGTGGGTTGAATGGGCTCGCTCTGAGGTTGCGCGAACTCCGTAAGTGACAGTTTTTCCACTTTTATATCCAGCGGTCTCTCGTTGCTTCTTTCTTTCTTTCTTTCTTTCTTTCTTTCTTTCTTTCTTTCTTTCTTTCTTTCTTTCCCCCCATTTCTTCTCAAAAAAAAATTTGGACAATGTTCATTGTTTAGAACACATCCTATAGTGTTTTATGTACGAATTTTAATGAAGAGCAAGAGTTATCGGAGCTATAGCTATGAGTATATCTGCCGAAAGAGATGCGCGAATCGCGGTGGCCACGACGTCATTATTCAATCTATTCGGAGCGCGGTGCGAAGGAAGCAGAAAATACGAGCATACGCCGGCTTTGTGCCGACTATTAATTACGCGTCATTCGCGGTTCGGGAAGACGAAGTCGTTATAGGCTCGATTGTCGCATTCGAACTGCATGCCCCCGCCATTAACGAAACAATGCCTCGTTCATTCGCTCTTGCATTTGGCCCATTGCCACGACGCCGCTTGCGGCCGTCTTGTCATGGATTTCGTAAATATACGTACGTTTCGTTTATTATTTTTTTTTCTTATCGCTAGAATTCGCTATCCCACAAAAAAAGTCGTCTGTTTGTTTTGAAGTATGCCTCTTACTTTTGCGTAAATATTTGGCGTGGCATAGTTGCATATGGGCTAGCAGATCTTTCTTTCTTTCTTTTTTCTTTTCCCAAAAGGGAGTCGAGTTTTCTGGGAGTCGCTGGGAGCAGAGTTAGATGTCCATGATCTTATTGAGAATGTTTCAAAAAATTTCGGACAGTGTAACTTAAAGAACGCTGCGACGTTTCGAGCGCTAAATCGCTCTGAAAAAAAAAAAAGAAAAACAGTTCGACTGTCTGAGATGGAGAAATTTGTTCGGTATCTGGAAGGGTTAGCCTATAGGGGCAGGCCTGGCATGCTACTCCAGGTATGGTGGTGAGGGATGCAAGAAGATGAGTGAGGTAAAACAAAAAGAAAACACACGTACTAACACATGCATCTAACACAAATGCACTAATTAACACAGATGTCATTTACAGAGGCTCACTGAGGCCTATCTCCCGCAGGAACGATATAAAGTCAAATCTCGATATAATGAATCTCGATTTAACAAAATTCGCGATGTAACGAACTATTTTCCTTTCCCGATCTTCGTTGCACTGAAAACCGTGTATTTATTTTTCGCGATTTAAAGAAGTAGCTTCGTGACGCGGATTCTATTTAACGAAGTTTTCGACCATTTCGATGATCTACTTGGAATCTGTATGGCTAGCAAATCTATCAAAACGCAATATCGGCCGAGGGAAAAGTTATTTCAAGCGTCCTTCTGCATGAAAAGTTCGAGCGGCAAAACCGCTGTCAAAACGTACGCGCCGGGACGCGGTAGGCAGGAAGCACCGCTGCGACATTTGTCGCGTTGGCAAATAACTCCGAGAAACGCGACAGCTGACGATTCCTTCTGCGCTAAAGGGATTGGGAGGGAGTGAAGGTGCGGTAACGAGATCAAGCACGCGTTGGGGGGAGGGGGGGAGGCTGCAGGAACTCGCGCCTATCTGGCTTCTCTTCGCTGTCGCCATCAGTGATCCACCTTTCTGGCAGAACTGGCTTTTTTTTTATTTTTTTATGTGGCTCAGGACCAATATCCGCATCTTTTTACTCTTTTGTTTTTAATTTATAGGCGCCGGCTGCGGGCACTAAGTGCGGTCAGCTGCGGCGTCCAATATTTACGGTGCCGCGCGAGGCAACACACGCAACTCGGACGTCGTGGGCCACGTCGATGCATTGCTCTCGGTGCGATCTGCACGGCAAGCGCTGGCGCTCATAACCGCGTTATTATGGGCCGACCTTCCTGCGATTGGCTTATAAGTGATTATTAATAAAACGTTATCCACCCGGAATGCTCTGGGAATTTGTGAAGTTGATGTTAATGCTGAAACTTTAAAACCTCGAATTAACGAAATTCGCAATTTAACGAAGTATTTTGCTGCAAGTACAGCTTCGTTATATCGGGGTTCGACTCATATAAACGGACATTGCCACGGTCCAAGAACATCCCGCATCTGCAGTGGTGTGTCGTGTCGCATGTTTAAAACGTTCCTCAAGAAATGGGCGGGTCCCACGTACACTGTAGGAATCGATGTTGTGCGAAGCATTTTGCAGGTATCTGGCTATGCTGGGTTGGCGCGTTGCTGTCCGACATTCGGAAATAAACACTCGGGGAAAGCGTGCTTTTGAATGTTTGTTCGAACGGTGGCGACCACCAACCGGTGCGCCGCTGCAGATGATCTTATCACGCGAGCCACATGGTTCGAGCGCAGGTAGAGCGCGAAAGTCAGAGGCGAAAGTGGGATGACGAAGCTGGAATGACGACGATTACGACGGCATCACGAACACGAGTGGCCAAAGCCGGTGCACAACTTGGAGAACTGAGTCGCGTAAGAACATGATATGAATGACATGTGTCACTTGCACATTAATGCCACGACATGAATGACATGACTGCATGACATGACATGCATGCGTGATATATCATATCATTCATGTCATCCGTGCGTCTGTCGTGCATTTCATTCATGTCATGGTTTGAATGACGTGCATGCATTTCATCCTCGTCATGTCGTGTAATGCATGTCATGTGACGCATGTCATGCATCTCTTAATCGTCGTGTATGTCATGTCACACATGCCATTCATATCACACACATTACATGTAATGTCATGACGGGGAAATCATGCCATTAATTTCATGTTATGCATGCATGTGTTGCATATCCTGATATATATCCAGTTAAAGAAACCGTAACGTTAACGTCATGTCATTAATGTCATGCATGTCATTCCCTGCCGTTTATTTTACGCGTATTCTGATATGTATCCAGTTAAAGAAGTGACAACGACGATATCACAACGTCAGTGAACAGACAGACAGACAGACAGACAGACAGACAGACAGACAGACAGACAGACAGACAGACAGACAGACAGACAGACAGACAGATAGATAGATAGATAGATAGATAGATAGATAGATAGATAGATAGATAGATAGATAGATAGATAGATAGATAGATAGATAGTCGGTTCCTAACTTAGGCAAAGAATGCTTCGCATTAAAAACGCCCTTGGGGTTGTAAAGTGACTACGAATACAAATTGAGTAATTGGCTGGCGGCTTTGCAGTGCCTGAGGTCACCAGGCCTGGAACACTAGCTAGTCACTGACATTAACTGCTTAGGTACAATGACCTGCAGGTGAAGTCGTCAAGTCACATGTGTTGTGCTTCAGTGCTTGCCCGCCCCTCATGGCATAGCAGGCAAGCACAGTTAAAGCTTATCGTGGAGCCACGTACGAATGCAAACAATAGCTCATCCAAGCTGACTCTGATTTCCAAGTGATGCAGTGGCGCTTGTTTAAGCCGTTGCGTGGCACTCTCAGCGCAGCCTGTGGTGTGACGCAGAGGGGCAATACGAGCTACATAATCATTCCAACCTCAAATGTAACTTTCGTATACCACGTGCTTTTGGTAGGCGTAATCGAACGTGCCCTAATGTAGCTTATTCAAGACACTATCTACATAAAATTTCTTTGTTCAGCACGCTATTAGATGTTCCACCAGCGATGTTGACGGGGACTACGACTGTCCGAATTTCTTCACGTGGTGTAAGGGAGAAAATCAACCCTTCGCGTGAACAACCCTCGCTCATTTTTATACGTCTATATTCGTGATCATCTTGTAACAGCGCGTAAAACGAGGGACGAATATAGAAAAGACATACACAGGGTTGTGTATGTCCCTTCTGTGTTCGGCCCTAGGTTTACGCGCTCTTTTTAGATAATAATGAACAACAAGATGATCATGAACTCTAGTATGTACCTACAAATACCTTGGCATTTACATTTCTCAGAAAGTTTTCTGGTAAGCTCATGTTGGACCACATTACTAGTAACGCTAATCGTACTCTTCGTTATATTAAACATAATTTCAGCCTAGCTCCCACCAACTTATAAGCCGCCATCCTTCTTGTGTCGCCCTCGCACGCTTTCCTTCGTACGTGCTGTTGCTTTATAAAACAATAGTTAGGTTCAAGCGTGAATACGGATCTCCCATTAGGGATTCTCATGTCAGTTCGCTTAATCTCAGCTAGAAGCCATTCAGAACCGTACAGCACGTTTCATTTTGTCTAATTACTCGTGCGCAGCAAGTGTCACTTTAATGAAATACAATCTTATTCGCCTAACCTGTCACTTCGTCGTAAGATCTGGCGTCTCTGTCTATTTCATAAAAACGATCATTCCAATCCTACTTCAACCGACTCTCTTCTGTTACCATCATTGTACAGCTGTTCCAGAAATGATTGTCAGTTCAAGGTTGCTGTGCCCCCCATGTTGCCGCACTAACTTGCGCTTCAATCCTTTCATTCCCACAACAAGTGCCGAGTGGAACTACTTCCCCGCTTCCATTGTTCCGATCGTCAATGCCAACGAATTCAACAAAACCATTGTAAACAATTTGGTGTAACCCTACTACGCGTCTAAAATCGGTTTAGTTTTTGTTTTCGTGCCACCCACTCCACTGTGTAATGTCTCAGTCGTGAGAGAAAATAAATGAACAAACTAACCCGACTTTCCGCTATAGTGAAGTCTGTATTCGATCATCCGTTTTATAAAAAGTCGCAGCTTCGCTCGAAAGACGACTCATTGATTGCGACAGCAAATTATTAGAGAGCTATGAGAATTATTAGGGATTGTAGCTTTATCGGAGATATAAACCACTGTAAACATTTGGTTACTAAATTAACAAGCATGGTGTCATGCACGCACAGGCAAACACGAACACATCTCCATCGTTGACGACGGACACTGACGTGATGGAGAGCGCGGCAGCAGTGGCTAGCGAATTGCCCTTCCTGCTGTCTCTCGCTTCAGCGCGAACTAGGCGCGCGAGAATACACATATTTTCCTATCTTCCCAATTTTCCTAGCGCCTGCACATCTCTCCACTCCCCATCTTGCGCGCGTAAGAGGACGGTGCGAATCCTCCTCGGCCTCTTGCCTTGCGAGCGTGAGATCAAGCCACCATCCTTCTCGGCTTACCCTCGCGCGCCTACCCTTCAACCTAAAAAATAGGGTGCGAGGCCGCGATCTTATCGCACTTCGACTTTATGCGGAACATCACGGCAAAGACCTCTAGGCGCGACAATGGAACAACCCCGAACATCAGCGAGGGCACCTCCACAGATTCGACGCTTGTTTACGATTCCAGCTTCCACTTCGGTTGCACAGAGGCCAGGAAACACTCATCCATCGATTACGGCTGGGTGTGGCGTACACTCACCGGTACCTTCACAGGATTGGACAAGTACGGGACCCTGACTTTAGCGTCTGTCACACTCCAGAGACAATAGCTCACGTACTTTGCGTGTGCCCTCAATATGCGGCCGAAAGATGAACACTTAAGTCTAGTGTTGACTGCTTGTACTCCCGCCCAAAATATTTTGGGCGCGTGGAGAAGGGTTGACTGTGCCCAACGTGCCATAAAGTCACTCTTTAACTTTCTACGTGAGACTGGTTTAGACGATCGCCTCTGTGAGACGTGCAGACAGTGCGAAATGTGTTTGCGCGATAACATTTTGTGTGGACAAGATTACTCTTGCGTGTATTGTGTCTACAGTGCGCATCCGCATATTGAACAACGCGTATATAGTAGCTCATTGTACCATAACATAATCACCTGCCACCTACCTTTCCCTGTATTTCCCACTTCCCCTTTCCCCAGTGAGTAGTAGCAGGCTAGAGGCACGCTCTCCAGGCCAACCTCTCCTCCATTCTCTTCATTAAAATCTACTCACCCTTCTCACGGCGACGGAGGAACTTCGCCTGGGGTGTCCATACAATTGCTATCGAAATAAAAAAAATTCACAGAAAAACTCCTCTGGGAGTTGTCTAAGTATATGCGTAAGCATTGCGACACTTGCTCATATCCACGCAGCTCGGTGTCATTAGTAATGTTATGAAACTTGATCCGACCAGTATAAACGACAGCGCTGTGGTGACACGAACTTATGCGGACGGCGGCGCAAGGTGAATTGATGACTCAAGCAAACTACTGCAAGTGGCGGCACCAGGTGCGCTGATGACACTCCGATCATTATAAGCCGTTGTCGCGCCTTATCCATCCGCGGTGAACCATTACAAACCGCGATCAACCGTACTCCGGCGGCGGCTGCGTATGGCGCGGTCGATGGGCCCTATCTTGAAAATGATCAGCGATGGGGACATATTACGCGCAGTGCTGATAGCTTCGTGTCCACTGTGTTCTTGCCGCCAAATGCGCATCGATGCGAAACACACGGGCTCTATACTAAAAGCGAGCTGCGATGGGGACAAACTGCGCCGAGTACTGATAGCTTCGTGTGCGCTGTATTCTCGCCGCTAAGTTCGCGTTGAAGCAAGAGGCAGCACGAAGGTCAATTCGCTCGCTGCATCGGACCCTACCTTCAAATTTAAGCGATCGTAGACGCAGGGCTTTGAAGTTTGTTCTGGTAAAATGCATGCATGTCGGGTCAGCATAAAGTAAGCATTCTTAATCTAGCGATCCTATTCCTTGCTTATCCTCCACCGCTGGCGCCATTCGGGCTACTGATACGAGGCTTGAGAGGTACAAGAATCGGCATAGATTTGTTACGTTATCACATCCCAGTATTCCGCAAGACAAAAAAAAGCTAGAAAAACAAGAAAAGCTTCGAGATCGCATCACGCCTAGCCTATTTTCTTCATTTGGAGTACCACACCGAAGTGAATACATGAAGGTGTCATAAGTGCCGTATCCATACATCTGAGCTCCCGAACAATCCATGTTTTCTCCTTCAGTAGAATGGGAGCCATGGGCGCTATAACGTATCCCACTGCAAACTTTTCTATTCCAATTCTGCAATCAGCCTTCCACGACTGGTCAAACATATTTCGAGCCGCCAACCACTACGGCTGTACGTCACACGGCGTCACGGAAACCGCGAAAACACCCCATCTGATATGATATGTACACAATGATTATAGATGATTAGACCGAACGAAAGAAGTATAGTAATTTCTCATTCGACACCTTTTTTTTTGCCATTAGCGAAAACGGCGTCGTTTGACCAATTGCTATTCGTTAAACTTTTTCGGGCTGCGCTCACTCTGCCTCTTTGTCACGCGACGTCACAAAAGCGCAAAAACTTACCACGTCAAAGGGATGTGTGCACGTTAAAGACGCATTAATATGTCGAACAAAACTGAAAAATTTTCTGAATAGTCGGAGACTGCCCCGTTCCTAAAGGAATAGAAGATGGCTGTCCACCGATCGCTGTGTAACTGGCTACTTGGAGCTGCCGGACACATGAGTTTATTTGCGCGTAATAAAAGATTTGACATGGCAGTATAACGTTATTGAGACCTTTCGGAACGTATACGACATTGTTCTGCCAACTGTACATTGCTGACGATCCGTTTCAGCGGCATTTTTTACCTTCCGTTGCTCGCCGCCGCGGTTTTCGACCAGCCACCGCAAGCTAAGTAAGAGGAAGCAAACCAACCGTAGACCCCGGCACCACCCTCCTCATCCAGTTATCTACTTTCACTGTGCTGGCTAGGGCCCATCGAACTCTCTGCAATTCAGCTTGCTCCTCCCCTCCTAGCCAATTAGATAAGAAGAACGGCTTAATGATATTCGCTTTGAAAACAAAAGAAAGTGGCATCCTATAAACGGGAAGCGCGTTTGATTGGGCTTTTCAAACAACGCTGTCGGTTACCTCCCGATGCTTGCGTCGGTGGTTAGGTAAATTTAACGTCAGGAGATTGGAATAAAAAAAAATTGGAATAGTTTTACGTTATAGGGCCCCTATTACAAACTTTTCTATTCCAATTCTGAAATCAGCCCTACACGATTGGCCAAAAACTTTTCGGACCACCCCGCCCCACTTCGCCTCTCTGTCAGGCGACGTCACGAAAACCACGATACCTCCCCATCTGATATGACCTGTACACACTGATTATGCATGATTTGACTGAACAAAAGAAAAATTGTTATTTCTGATTCGACGCTTTCTTCCATTAGCCCTCCGCTATTGGTGAAAAGTTTTCGGGCTGCACCCACTTTAGGTGCCTGTCAGGCGACATCATAAAACCGCAAAAACTCATCGCGTCAAAGAGACGTGTACGCGTTAAAAATGCATTAATATACCGAACAAAGCTGAATTTTCTTCAGAATAGCCGTAGGCTGCCCCGTTCCGAAAGCAATAAAAGATGGTTGCTGCCGCTCAGGCACTAGCTACTCGCACTTGCCGGAGAGCATGGGTTTATTTGCGTATAATAAAGCTTTTTGCGTGGCCGTTGTTAGGAATGGCCTGCCGAGGTGGCAACATGCAAGTTTCTGCAGCCAGCTGCAGCTGCGAGCGTGGCGAGCTTCCCCGAAGATACCATGGAAGCCTTCAGCACCGGCCGCGGTGACTCGTTTCGTAGGGGCCGCGAGGTGCCGCGTCAACAGCCCCTCAGCGCCGCATGACTAAACGCGATCAGCTATTGTTAGTGAAATCACCAACGCCTTCACTGTTCGACTGAAGCAGGGGATTTCCTGGAAGGAGATGCCTTGCGGTGCCTTTTTACGGGCCTTTGAAGACGAAAGACAATGGGCAGCGGCGGAGGCCACTGTGCGAGGTCCGCTCTGGAATTTAGAGGCGCCGGCTGGGGTCGGGCATGACCACCTGGCTGCGGGGACGCAGGACAATCGACAACACGACGGCCGCGTTGCGAAGGTCAGCTCCGAGTGCTGTGAGGGTCGACTGCGACGTTTGACGCTGCTAACCGGCAGTGAAAGTGCGTACGTGTATGTGTAAACCGTCCCACGGAGAGGCGGCTTGTCTACGATGGCGTCGAACTTTTTCCCTCACCTAGGGATCTAGGGAACACGAAGTCTTTATAAGCGGCTGTTGTCGGCTGCTAGAGTGTGCTCGTCGTCGTGCTCTGTGCTCGTGAGCTGCGTGCTCGCCAGTGTGTTTGGAGCTTCGTGCTCGTATGCTGTTGTTCGTCTTGCGGGCTCCATTTGGGAGTCACGCTAGACTGTGTAAATGTATCCCATGTTCAAATGTAAATAACATGTGAATAAATCCTGCACGCCTAGTCCTGTTGCCCTAAATTCCTCCTATAGTCCTACAAGCCCGACTCCAAATCTTACACCGTGTAACGTTTTCGAGCACTTTCGGCACGCTTGCGACCTTGTTCTGCCAACTCTTCTTTGCTGAGGATCCGTTTTAGCGTCATTCTTAAGCTTCCGCTGCATGCCGCCGTGATTTTCGACCAGCCACCGCAAGCTAAGTAAGGAAAAGCGGACAAACTGCAGATTCGGGTACCACCCTCTTCATCCGGTTATCGATTTTCATGTGCAGTGGTTCGGCCCCAGCGAATCCCTCACTACTTGAGCGTGCTCCTCGCCTGTTGTCATCCAATTAGATAAGACAAGCCGCTCAGTATAGGCAATGTTATTCGTTTTCTAAGCAAACAAAAGTGACCTCTTATGACCGAGGAGAGCGTTCGATTGGTCAGTTCAGACAACCCTGCGGGTGACCGCGCGATGCTTGCGTCCGCGGTTACGTAAATTTGGCGTAAGGAGATTAGAATAAAACATATTGGAATACTTTTACGTTATAGGGCCCATGAAATCTGGACACTGATTATGCAAGAGTAGAGAGAACCAAAGGGAAACAAATATTTCTGATGCGACGCCTTTTTCGCCATTAACCCTTTGCTATTGGCGAAAAGTTTTCAGGATGCGCCCATTTCGCCTGTCACGTGACGTCACAAAACCGCGAGAACTTACCGTGCCAAAGTGACGTGTACGCGTTAGAGATGCATTAATGTGCCGAAGACAAAAATGTTGCCTAAATATCCGGAGACTGCCCCATTCCGAAAGGAACAGAAGATGGCTGCCCGCCTATCACTCTGGCACTGGCTACTCGCGCTTGCCGGAGAGCGTGGGTTTATTCGCGCATAATAAACCTTTTTGCATGGCAGTATAACGTTATCGAGCCCTTTCGGCACGTATAGGACATCGCTCTGCCAACTCTTCTTTGCTGAGGATCCGTTCCAGCTAGAGTGTACTAGAATACTGTTGGAGTGGGATGAGCGGCTGGGGCAGCGCATGCTTTGCAATGAGGCGCGCGACGATGAAAAGTACTGTGGTGACGCTGCGATCGAACTGGATTGGGCCTCAACAAGGTCGCGCCTTTGGAAACTGCTAACGATCCTTCTCGGAAGGGTCATTCGTACTACTTCGCGCACTGGTGTATGCGTTCAGACCGCTCAAACAGTGTCTATAATTGCATATGACATGTATTTATGCCTTAGGAATAGATGCCTTTCTTTGTGCTCTTTATTCTAATGTTTTTTTTTAGTGCAGCTAAAAAACCACCGCGGCCGCAGCGTCGACTTTCATTATACTATGTGATTGTACAGTCCCCTTTGGAGAACAAATATTTTTCTTGTTATTCAAGCAGCATGTATCTCTCGAGTGTATTTGTGCGCATATTGTTTTCCGTCAGTAGGTCTTGCGAAACGGAGATGGAAAAACATATATAAACTTTCTGCTTGCCGCTTCAACAAATAAAACATATGTGCACCATTCGGCACCCTGTACTCTGATTCGCAGGAAGTATTCTGATAGAAAAAGAAAGAATAACTGCAGTGCAACATTCCATTCATGTTTCCGTCTTCCTCGAGTAACAGAATGCGAAGTGATTGGTACGGGTTCTTTTATTGCGATCGGACCTCAGGCACCGAAAACAGTTTTAGGAAGCCATTATATATGGTAATCTTTGGCCCGTAAGCCGGCTAAAATTTTTGTCCAATCCATGCTTAAAAAAATAGGAAAAGGAAAAAAAAGGCGGCGTGGTAGCCTAACTTGGCGACGTAGTGGATATGGCGTTGCGCTGCTAAACTCGAGCTCACGGGTTCAAACCAGGTCGTGGAATTTGATGGGAACGAAATGGAAAAACACTCATGTACTTCTGTTTAGGAGCATGTTTAAAGAACCCCAGGTGGTGAGAACTGAACAGGGTGGCTCATAATCACATATCGCCAGAACTAAAACGCCCAAATTCTTTTTAATAAAAGAAAAAGAAGGTAGCTGCGTCCTTCCGCTTTTTTCTAGGGGAATTAAACGAACGAAATTATTCTAGAGTCTGATTTATGAGAAAAAAGAACATTTCATACATTTCACATTTCATACCTAAATGTAATGCCGTACCAAAAATATACGTCCGCTCAACTAAATGGCTTCCGCATTAAATACGGCTGCTTTCAGTTATCCGGTGCACTATACCATGAGGACAACAATGAAGCAGTTAAAGGAACGGCATGCCCCAGATACACGTGGATATATTTATAGATCTGCTGTGTTCGTTGAAGACAAGTGTGGTACCACACCAGGCACCCAGTTTTAATGGGTTGCAGATATGGTGATACTGTCAAAAAAATGTTTTCATGGCCTGAATCAAGTTAGCAGATTTGCAGGCTGCCACGAAATTGAATGAGAGCTAGGAACTTGTTCAGCTGAACCGATTAGCACCCGTGCGTTAATTCTCTCAGGGACTGGTGCGCCTCTACGCAACAGCCATGGCTCTCCGCAGCACGATCATTCGGAATACGAGTCCTCACTTGCATCGGCCCCTCACCTTCGAGACTTCAAAAGTGTTGTTATGCGTTACATTCGAACGGAAACTGCTATTCGATAATTTTAATAGTGAATTCTGAAGTCGAATACAATTTGAATAGCAAATACCATTCAATTAGACTATATGTTTCAACTTCATTTCGCCTGCTGGCACGTTGAAGGAGATCGCCAGACAAGCCACGGAGGTTACATTAGTAAAGAGTGCCCGGTCTCTCCGATTCAATCGGAGAGACCGGGAACTATAGGCACCGGGAGCGGGAGCACATAGGCAATATATTTTCCGTAACACTGTTGTTCATATTAACGTACAATGAAGGTCCAATAAGCGTGCCTTGATTCCTTTTCTCGGGAAGTGGATTGGTTCATCTGGGGCTGGTGCAGCTTTTAAAAGAAACACGCTTATTGCGGTCGGTAGTTCTCACTTTTTCAATGAGCGCACTTATAATATTTGATAATTTTTCTCTTAGATATATGTCGCGGGATATATATGTCTGTGTATCCTTAGATTTACCTAGTAGTGCATTGGTCGTCTGCATCTCTTCGCGCCACGCAGTTAATAAGCCTAATTTATTTCACTATAATGTTTTTTTTTGTAATCGTTGTTCCTGATCAACATTGCACCAACAAGAAGCGCACGTAAAATGACACGATATCAATAAAACTTTCTTACTTAGCTTCATGTTGCAGATAGGTGGCTGCTGTGGCAAAAATTATGTGTTACTTTTACGAAATAATGTTAAAAATAGCAGTTCGCCTGGCTAAAACTACAATTGAACCGGCCGACAAGAGTCGCTGGCGCACCAAAGCAAGTAAAACCATAAAAAGGTTTAATGCAGAGACTTTCTGCGAGCAAAGCTGGGCGTCCGCCAGCGTCCACGCAACGAACGCGCACACGCTAGCAGACGACGCACTTGACAGCGACAGCAAAATTGAAGACGTCATGTTGTATAACCCATGTCACAAATATGCGTACGTAGCAAAAAGATGTCAATGTAAATGTGCAGTTGGAATAAATCGCCATTATAAGAGCCTACGTGCGTATTCGGTCTCTGCGCCCGCAGCGAAATTGCGTTGAATATGCCGCGAAGCGCGTCTCCGACGCAACGCAGTTCGCTCGCAGCGCCCTCGCACAATTTTTCCAAACTCGGCGCCTCATCGAGAGAGCGCCGTTCGGCCTACTCGACCATTGTCTAGTACACGCTAGTTCCAGCGTGTTCCAGCGGCATTTTTAACCTTCCGTTGCACGCCGTCGCGGTTTTCGACCAGCTACAGCAACCTAAGTAAAGGGAAGCGGACCAATCGCAGACGCCGGCACCAACCTCCTCATCCGGTTATCTGGTTTCACTGTGCTGGCTCGGCCCCATCGAAACCCTCTCCACTTCAGCCGGCTCCTCGCCTCTTGTCAGCCCATCAGATAAGGAAAACCGCTCAATGTGGGTAATGCTATTCGCTTCTAAAGCAAACAAAAACTGACCTCCCATGAACGAGGAGAGAGTCTGATTCGGCTTTTCAAACAACGAAGCGGGTTGCCGGTTGATGCTTGCTTCGGCGGTTACGTAAATTTGACGTCCGGAGATTGGAATGAAACAGATTGGAATAGTTTTACGTTACAGGGCCCCATATGCGACATCTGAACAACGACGAAAATGGCGTTGCATCGCCGATTGAATCGCCTTGCGGTGCTCGAACCTTGCCTTATCACTTACGCTTCTCGCGTAAATATGCGCCTACATATCGTTTATATATTCATGCTACGAAAACAAAATCTAGAGGAACGCTCCTTGGCGTTGTAATACTTTTGGGGCCAGTTGCCGGCCGCTTTCTCTAATAATATGTTCAGCATGACTAGTTTCCATGCACTCTTACGAACAGTTCTAGCGTGGGAGGTTTTGTTGTCTGCGTGTATGTTCGCGTGTCTCTGTGTGCGTGTGAACACGGGCTATCGGTCTCTGCGAGTGCGTACTGAGCTATACGGAACTGGAAAACGCGACATCGTGCGCCCACGGGACGGAGCTAGAGAGAGAAGAGTGAAAAGAGGCCGCGCGTGGAAACGAATGGCCAGAAACGTCATGTTATCGGGAGAACAGCGGCAGAAGTAAACGGGCACGACAAAGGAGAGGCATAATTTAGGACAAGGGGAGGAGAAGGGAGCCGCGACGGGGAAGACGTCGCTTTGTTTTCACGACGGTTCGTGCGCGCCTTCCGGACGCGCCCGCGTCAAGCTGCGGCGCTGTGCGAAGCGAGGCACTAGGCGAAAGGATCCGAGCACATCTCGGCGGCGGCAGCTATAAAGCGTCTTCGGAGCACTTGTGCGAAATAAACCCGCCGCACCGCGGTCGTCCGCTATATATATAACTTCCTTTTTTCCTCACTTGCGCACGGTGAAGAAGCGGCCGCACCAGAAACAGCAGCAGCGGCGGACTTCAGCGAGGTTCGCCGCGTTGGCTTTGTTAACTGGCCTCTACTTTTATGCTCCTCGCGTGCGACTACTGTTTGGGCGAATGAAAAATCGTAACAGAAGTTCTGCTGCAGTGAAGTTTCGGGAAAGAAAGAAAAATGACACAAAAAAATGAAGAAGGGCGAGACCCCCCTTTCGCTTTTTGAGAGAAAAAGAAAACAGACACAACGCCCCAGACTTATCGTCTGGGACATTTTTTTTAACATTTTTTTTGTCTCCCACAAAACTAGCTCGACAAATTGCGGCACCAGAAGTCTCGTGGGATGGTTATATTGCTTTCGTTCAGTTTCTTCCCCAAATGGCCGTAGCTCCATCTTCCATTAAAGGAGGCAAGCAAATCGTGAACAGCGAGCTTTTAGGACTCCTTTGTTTATTTATTTATTTATTTTTATGGCGAGGGGGGATGTGAGAGGAGGGGTAAGGGTAGTCGGTGGAGTGCGTAGGCTAATGCAATGCCAAGTTTCCTGGTTCACCGTTGGGAGTGCATTATGCGGAGTATTTTCTTTCTTTTCATTTTTTCCCAAGAGTGAGGCCGCAAGGGCACATTTCCCCTACGAGGTCGCGTGCTTGGCAAATTTCACCCCACAGCATTCAATGTCAGCTACGTGGTTTGCGGCCGCCTTCCTTCCTTTTCTCACCGTACCACCGACTTTTTGTTGCTGTTGTTGCCCGATCGTTGCAGTTGTTTACAGGGTCCCTGAACGCCGGAAGAAGCCTTCGTGACTGCGAGCGAGCATTTCCTGCACTAGTCATTGCTTATGCGAGCCTTGTGACGACTTTTGTTATTGCAGTGAACAACGAAATAGGCCACGCGCACCTACATGACAAATTGTGAACGTTCCCCTGGCGTGTTGTTTTTATTTCTCTCAACTCATACACGGTTTACACGTGTATTATTCATGCATCGTGCTTGCGCATTTGTGTGGATTTTTTCTCTCTATCTCTTTTATCTGTATGTACTTATGATCTTTGCAATGCACATGTGTGAAAATGCACGTGTTCTCCTCTATCCTTACTTCATTTCTTCCATAGGCAAAACAGAGTAGCAAGGTGAAAGTTTTCTCCTTCAACAGGATATCCAATAAACTCCGCGCTTATTTACTATACGCTTGTTACTGCGACGCGTTCACTGGAGGCCCCGAGCGGCATCGGCAAAAGGCGAACAGAAAAGACGGCGCTGCGCGGATATAGTGTTGCGTACTCCAGGGTAGCGTACCGTACTGCTGCCGAGAAGTAGCGGCGCCTGCCTAACGAAGCTCGACCGACATTGCTTATTGGGTAGCGTGGCGTTGTCGGCGGGCTGCAGGCATCCGGTAGATCATGGCGACCAAGCAGGGGCGAGACGAATTGCTAGTGCGAAACTTGCACTGTTTATTCAAAGGTAGTTGAAAGAAAATAAGAAAAGCATGAAGTAAAGTCTCAAGTAAGAAGTATATCAAAGTACATTTCGGAGCCCCTTAAATAGCTCTCTACGAGTGTGAGCGGGATCTTGCTTCCATCGATGACACGTGACAGGCACGGAGAGAGGGCCCCTCCTCCTGCAATACCAAGCACGGGAAGGAGACGTCGATCCTCTCATCGACGAATCCGGGGAGAAGGTCGGGTGAATGACCCCTCCGGTGCACGTGGGCTCCGGTTCAGAGAAGGTCGGGTGAATGACCCCTCCGGTGCACGTGGGCTCCGGTTCAGGCGGGTAGGGTGAATGACCTCTCCGCCACGTGGTGTCAGACGCCAACCCTAACAATAGTCAACGAGCGTAAGGACTGCCGTCCAGTAACACTGGTTCTGTTCGGAAGAACATCGCCTTAAGTGCGTTTGGGTAAACGAAATCGCGACTTTTGCGGCGAAAGGAATTATGTGGGAACTATTTGGGCGAAACTGTGCCGCTTGCCGATAGCATATAGAGTCGCGTCTGCGTCGGAGGACGGTTCCTTCCAACGGAGGTAGGTCGTGGAACTCGTTGAGCACAGCAGTATGAGAATACCGTTAAAGTCCTGTCATGCTTTTTTTGCGATGTCACCGGAATCAGTGAATCGATTTCGTTGACTACGACAGCAACAGGCTGGTGCAGCGGACACCGCCATCTTCTCCAGAACTACTTTGCGACGCAAAAAACGCAGTCTTCGCCCCAGCTACAGCGTTTCCTGCCATATGGCCTCCGAAATAAATGCACGCGCACCAACGCTTGAAAAGTCAGCGTGGCCCACAAAAACCGGCACAAATTTCCAGGTTTCTTGATAGCGCAGTGCTTAGCGCGTCCGGCTTCCATATGCACATTGCCACGAGAGCGTGAATGAATTCGTCTACCGGTGGCGTTAATGGGCATCATTTTCTTTACAGGGTCAAGGTGACGCTGAGGATGGGGAAGCCACCTTACGACGACGACACGACGAGAACATTACGGCAGCGTAACGGAGAGGACGAACGGACGCGACAAACTCAGTTTCGAGCCGTTAAATAGACACTACAGAGAAAAAATAAGTCGAACTGTATTTGTAAATTGCTCATCTACAATACCAAAAAAAATCCACTCCTGCCGCGCAACTAAGTGCCATGGTAAGGCCATAAAAGACGCAAAAACTTAACGACAGGCGGCTACGCCGTCTTGGAAGTGTTGTGATCGGCCGTTGACCCCGCGACAACCTCCAGTCACGGCTAGCGCGATTATGGGAAACGGGCCGATGGCCTCGTCAAAATGGTTCTCAAAACGGATTATTTATGGCCAGCACTGGCGTAGCTCGGTCAGGAGAGGTTTGGGCAATTAGCAAGGATACGGTCCTTCACCTGTCGGCCGCCCGAATTGGCACGTCCACGCAGGAGACGCGGTCAGTGCAAGGATACGGCCCATCACCTGTCAGCCGCCCGAATTGGCACGTCCATGCCTGAGACAGAGTCAGTGTGCGATCCCCCATCCCCTGTTTGTGCCCAGTGATGTGCGTGTGTTTCCGACAAAGCTCCATTCGGAGGGAAAGGGAAACAAACCTCCGTATTGGTGGGATCTGATGTCATCGGTCTTCTGACGCCGGACTGGGGGATGCGACTGAACAATGACCACGCAGGGGATTAAAAGAGCGACGGTCACTTGGAGACATCGGCTGCTACAACTTCTTCATGAACTTTTTATGTACTGCTTCCAATGTCTTGTAAATATGTAATATAAACTTGTTTGTAAAACGTCCTGGATATCGGGCCCAGCCCCACGTTTCCTTACTCCTCCACGAGCAAAGCGCATTCCACGTCTTCGGACCCCCAGTCGCAACAGAAGTTCCCAGATCTGTTCGCCTTTACTTCATGAATTTTGACGGCGCGTGCTTGGGCTTTGTTAATTCTTTATCTATAGAACCGAACTAAATTTCATTTTAGACGAGTTAAAGAATGAACTTAGCATATTCCAAGAAGTTTCCTGTTCCACAACGGGTCCAACTAGGGGACATGAAAATACAGAAAAGGGAAATATAAGTTTTTTTAACGCGAGAGCGTTAAGGACTCAGTCGCTTCGGCAAAAAAGAATTTCGAACCACGCATACCCACCCACGCAGGCCCTCCATATGGCGCAAGGAAATTACTGAACGAATTGAATTTCTCAAGGTAACGTACGTAGAAAAATCGTAAAGTACGACTTGAACATGACCGACAAACATGATAGCGTCGGATTGTAATTTTAATATACGAAAAAACATAATTATGTTATGCGAAAACTAAATAAAAACCACAAGCTCCTTTTCCAGCGTTTCTACCACACATGGAGCGGCCATGGCCTCACAGATTTGCGCGCGCAAATCTCAAAGGCCATAAAGCGGCGCGCCTGGTTCTTTGGAACATCTCCAGATGGCGCTCGCCTCGGCCGCATCGCGGCCAACACAAGAAGCCGCGTTTCTACCAGAAAGCTCACCTTCGTGCACATTAGGGTCACATAAGCTGCAGTTGCCTGGAAGCGTGAGAAGCACTCGGGGGTCATTAAAAGATATCGCGTTCCGCTCTTAAAGGCAAAGCTTAAGCGACCTCTAAATTTTTCTCTTCTGATTACAAGCAATTACCGCAAAATTGACAAAAATAGAGCATTCAAAGAATGCTTTATATCAGTCTAAATTGACTTGTTCTTTCTCTTTGTGTCCCCCTTTGTCTATCACAGCCATGTAATTTACTCATTATAGAGCTTAAAGAAAATTATTGTGTTAACATGAATTAGTAAGCTACACTACTGCGATAGCCAAAACATTTCTCTTACATTACACTGAGGAGGCTTGGTAACAGGCAGGGAAGCTGAAGAAGAAAGCAAAATTATGCGGATCCCACGCACTGTGGGAATCGATGTAAGCGAAGCTTTCTGTGCTGTTTGCTTTGATTGGCGATAAGTGGCGGTGATGTCGACGGTGAATGTTTAATTTCTTCAGCGTTTAAACTGGATTGCTGAGTCGAGTAAGGAAACGAACTGGGCTCATTGGTGGAAGTTCATGATTGTATGCGCTTGTAAGCGCAATACAATCGTGATCGATGTTAAGTGTTAATTACTTTACCTGCACCACTACTGTTTGTCTGCGTGGTACACAGAACACACACACAGCGAGAAGTGTTTGCTTGAGGCGTTGTTGTGCGTCATTGTTTATAACCTCCTAAAAATGTTAGCATTGTCATTGCCTCACACGGCACATCGCATCGTGACCGAAGCGTTAAACTTTAACTGAATTATGGGGCTGTGCGTACCAAAACCCCAATCGGATTATGAAGCACGCCATAGTGGTGGACTCGGAAATACTGTTAACTGCCTGGGATTGTTTAACGTGATCCTAACGCTGATATTAACGAGCTATGGAAAGAAGAATGATAGGTGTAACGTTAAGGGATAAGAAAAGAGCAGAATGGATGAGGGAACAAACGCGAGTTAATGACATCTCAGTTGAAATCAAGAAAAAGAAATGGGCATGGGCAGGACATGTAATGAGGAGGGAGGATAACCGATGGTCATTGAGGGTTACGGACTGGATTCCAAGGGAAGGGAAGCGTAGCAGGGGGCGGCAGAAAGTTAGGTGAGCGGATGAGATTAAGACGTTTGCAGGGACAGCATGGCCACAATTAGTACAGGACCGGGGTAGTTGGAGAAGTAAGGGAAATGCCTTTGCCTTGCAGTGGGCGTTGTTTGGATCGGACCGCTGGTACGATCTGTTGGGAACTCGGCGCTGACGCCCGTGGTTGTACCTGGGTCGCAAGCCCCAAGGGTAGCGTTGGCCTGGCGGCCTGGGGTACAACTGCAAGCATCCGAAGGTCCCGGCAAAGCATGAGTCGACTGGTAACAACGAAACAACTTGTTTATTTTAACATCGCAAAGAGTTGGCGGTCAGGTTTGACCGAAGTAGAGAGACGGGAGAGCACTTCACTCAACGGAAGAAATCGGAGCCCTCCCCTGGCGTCCGGGGGCAGCTGTTTTTATACTCTCGCAGTTGAGGGCAAGAAGGAACCCCTCAAAAGACGAGCACGTGAATGTACAATGGGCTAATGGTGACGCACACTGTCGTAGCGATGCCGTAGCACCATGTCGTGGCGCTGCGCACGATCTCGTAGCACCTGGTCGTGGCGCTGCGCAGCACACTGTCGTGGCGCTGCGCAGCACACTGTCGTGGCGCTGCGCAGCACTGGTCGGACACAATGACTGTAACGAGAAGATGGTCCCTGCTTTGGCTTCGCCTGTTTCGGGCACAATGACTGGAACGAGATCCCTGCTTTGGCATCGCCTGTTTCGGGCCCAATAACTGGAATGAGATCCCTGCTTTGGCATCGCCTGTTTCGGGCACAATGACTGGAACGAAATCCCTAGGCGGTCGCATCGCCGCAGACGCGCCTGGAAACACCTGGCGATGAGTGTTGCGGTGACGACGATCGGGCCAAAATGTCCGCCGCCCCGCCGCCGTCGCGCCGGCAAAACCACGTGTCGCAGGCGAAACGCAACAGACCGCCCCGCCGGGGAAAGGAGATCCCGATGGACAGGGGACTGCATCCGCTGTCCGGAGGGATGTCGCTCGATGATGCTCATAACCGAAGTCGGGCGTCCCTTGACGTTTCTTGAGCGCAGCGCACAGAGAAGGCCTCGTTCTCTCGTTCAGGTTCGCACGGGACACTGCAAAGTGACTTCGGGAGAGTTCACATTTTTGTTCTCGTTCCCGGCAAGCGTTAGAACTACGCTGAAAACTCAACCGCTCAGTCAGCAAGCACGGCACAACCCTCACTAAGCCCTGCCAGGCTCTTTCCCCTTTTTATACCACTGCCTAGTTCCTTACAGTAGTCTAGCATCACTCAGAACGCGTCCACAAATTGAAAAATTGCACTAGAAAGCATATCATCACTTTGAAACACTAAACAAAAGCAATATGTTAAAAAAAATCCTGCCTCAGGAAGAAAAACATCAGTAACAAACAATTTTGAGGCTGATTCCTACGTTAGGGGCTTCGACTTAAGCCATCGGCGTTACCGTTGAGACTCCCCTTTTTGTAACGCACCTCAAAGGAATATTGTTGTAAAGCGAGGCTCCAGCGCAGGAGGCGGCCATTTTTGGGAGAGATGGTCTGCAGCCATTGGAGAGGGCAGTGATCCGTCTCAATGATAAACCTCGAGCCGGCTAGATAGCATGACAATTTCTGAACGGCCCACACGAGACACGCACACTCTTTCTCGGTGGCGCTATACGCCTGCTCACGATTGGTCAGCTTACGACTAGCATACAGAACGGGGTGTTCTACTTCTCCATTTTCCCGTTGGCACAGTACAACGCCCATGCCTCGCTCACTAGCATCGCACTGAACAATGAAACCTTTTGTATAGTCTGGCGATCGTAGCACAGGCTGGCTTGTTAGGGCACTCTTTAGGGCGCTAAAAGCTCTTTCCTTGGTCTCGTCCCAGACGACTGTTTGAGGCTCTGTCTTTCTTAGAGCATCCGTCAGGGGAGCCGCGATATCAGAGTACCTAGGGATGTACCTCTGATAGTAGCCGGCGACACCTAAGAACGACCGAATATCGGTCTTTGTGCGCGGTTGCGGAAAGTCTCGCACAGCGGCCACTTTTATTTCAGAGGGGCGGCGACGACCCTGACCAATCACGTGACCGAGGTAGACAACCTCGGCCTGTGCTAACTGGCACTTAGGAGCCTTTACTGTCAAGCCTGCTTCGCGCAGGCGGGTTAGCACTGCCCGCAAGTGTGTCATATGCTCAGACCAGGATGCGGAGAATATCGCTACGTCGTCTAGATACGGTAAAGCGAATTCTTGCTGTCCCCGCAACACTTTATCCATGAGACTTGAAAAACAGTATGGCGCGTTCTTCAAACCAAAACTCAACACTTTAGGACGGAATGTTCCCATTGGTGAAATGAACGCCGCATACCTACTAGCCTCTTCTGTAAGTGGAACCTGCCAATAACCCCTGACAAGATCTAGGGTGGAAATAAACTGAGCGCTACTAACTGTCTCAAGGCGCTCCTCGATGTTAGGGATCGGATAAATTTGATCCTTAGTGATGGAATTAAGCCTGCGGTAGTCGACGCAAGGACGAGGTTCCTTGCCCGGTACCTCAACTAAAATCAAAGGGGAGGTATAGTCACTCTCACCTGCCTCAATAACACCGAGCTGTAGCATTTTCTTTACCTCAGCCTCCATAATATCGCTCTGGCGGGGTGACACCCGATACGCCTTGGATCGTACTGGCTCTGTGGAGGTAAGTTCTATATCATGAGTAAGTACAGAAGTCCTACCAGGCCTCTCAGAGAACAGACCTTGAAACTCTTGTAATAGCTGGTGTAGTTCGGTTTTCTGCTCAGGCGACAGCGGTGCTTTACTGATAAGGTCACTAATGACTTGACCGGTGTCTTCCCTGTTCGTCACTGAGCCTAGTCCCGGAAGCTCGACCGGAAGCTCTTCAGGAACGTTTACCATCATGCACACCACTGCTTCCCTTTGTCTATAAGGTTTGAGCAGATTACAGTGGTAAACTTGCTGTGCTTTCCGCTTTCCTGGCAGACTTACCACGTAGTTAACGTCCGATAGTTTCTGAACAATTCGCGCTGGGCCCTCCCACTGCACGTCTAGTTTGTTGTTTAGCGATGTGCGCAATATCATGACCTCATCGCCAACCTCAAAACGACGGGCCCTGGCTGTCCGATCATAATAAACCTTGGCCCTCTGCTGGGCCTTTGTCATTGCTTCACCTGACAACTCCTGTGCCCTTCTTAAGCGTTCGAGGAGCTTAAGCACGTACTCCACCACGACTGGGTCGTCGCCCCTACCTTCCCATGATTCTCGAAGCATGCGAAGCGGAGATCGAAGCGAGCGACCGTACACCAGTTCAGCTGGCGAAAACCCCGTAGCCGCATGCGGCGCGGTCCTTAAAGCAAACATCACCCCAGGCAGACACAGCTCCCAGTCAGTTTGATGTTCAAAACACAAGGCTCTCAACACGCGCTTCATGACGGAGTGGAGCTTCTCAACGGAATTCGACTGTGGGTGGTACACTGAGCTGTGTAACAGCTTTACCCCACACCTTTCGAGAAAAGTTGTCGTCAAAGCGCTAGTAAACACTGTGCCCTGATCTGATTGGATTTCCGCAGGGAAACCAACTCGCGCAAATATGGACAGTAGTGCATTAACTATCTCAACTGAGCTGAGTTCTTTAAGCGGCACCGCTTCAGGGAACTTTGTCGCTGGGCAGATCACAGTCAAAATGTGTCTGTACCCCGTGGCTGTTACCGGCAGAGGTCCCACAGTATCAATAACGAGCCGTCTAAAAGGCTCCGTTATGATAGGTACCAATTTCAACGGCGCCCTTGATTTGTCCCCTGGTTTGCCCACCCGCTGACAAGTGTCACATGTCCTCACGAAATGGTCTGCGTCCCGAAAACACCCTGGCCAATAGTACTCTTGCAAGAGACGGTCCTTAGTTTTCTTAACTCCTAGGTGTCCGGACCACGAACCCCCGTGTGACAAACGCAACAGATCCTGACGATAGCATTGAGGCACGACCAGCTGATCGAACTCCACTCCTCGGCGGTCTAGATACTTCCGGTACAGGACTCCACCTCTTTCCACAAAACGCGCAGTTTTCCTGGCGATACCTTCTTTGACATTGCAGCGCACGTTTTCCAGGCTGCCATCCTTTTTTTGCTCGGCTATCAAAGCCGTCCGGCTGACTTTTAGCAACCTATCAAGTCCGTCTGACGTAGGCGCGATGAGCAAATCAGTAGATAGCTCTTCTAACTTTCCCGCGTCGGGATTTTCCTCTCCAGTATCTGGCGCCTTCAACGCTACAGACTCAATTTTATTCTGTTCGGGCGTGCTCTGAATATCAGCTTGCTGCGCCTCTGACCCTTTTTCGTTGTTTGATAACGTCGGCCCCGCAACTACCGCCTTTGCAGCGAGCTCCCGAACCTTCGATCTGGTTAAGGCCTGAACACTAGCTTCACCAAACAAAAGCCCCTTCTCGCGCAGGAGGTGATCGGACCTGTTTGAAAATAGGTACGGGTACTGGGTTGGCAGCATAGATGACACTGCCGCCTCCGTCTCAAGCGCTCCGAAAGGTCCTTCAATAAGCACTTTTGCTACCGGCAGACACACGCTATGAGCTTCCACGGCTTGCTTGATCCATGCGCACTCGCCCGTGAACATATGGGGTTCTACGTAAGATGGGTGAACTACATCCATCGTAGCTGCGGAATCGCGAAGCACTCGGCACTCTTTCCCGTTCACGAGGAGGTCTCGCATGTAAGGCTCGAGAAGCTTCATGTTCTCGTCCGTGCTGCCTATTGAAAAAAACACAACTTTTGGTGTTGTTTCCGGACACTGCGCCGAAAAGTGACCCGGCTTCTGGCACGTATAACAAACGCCCGCTCGCCTCATCTCGAACCGCTTTCTGCGTTCGGCTTCGGCTGCCGTCTCTTTACGTTTGGTCGGATTGCTTTCACTCGCATCCTCACTACGCGTGTCCCCCTTAAATCTCATGGGCGTGAACCTTGGCCTCTCAGACTTGGAGCCAAATTCACCCTTTTGACCGTCCTTAGCTCCGCGAGCTCGACGCGTCACAAACTCCTCGGCTAGCTCAGCGGCTCTAGCCACCGTACTCACGTCTGGCCTATCCAAGACCCAGTATCGCACGTTCTCCGGTAACCGACTATAAAACTGTTCTAGCCCGAAACACTGCAGAACTTTATCGTGGTCACCAAACGCTTTCTCTTCTTTGAGCCACTCCTGCATGTTCGACATAAGCCTATACGCAAACTCTGTATATGACTCACTTCTGCCTTTCTCATTTTCCCGAAACTTCCGACGGAACGCTTCCGCAGACAGCCGGTACTTTTTTAGCAGACTCGATTTTACTTTGTCGAAATCCTCTGCTTCCTCTCTATCCAAGCGAGCGACTACGTCGGCCGCCTCGCCGGGTAACAAAGTGAGCAAGCGCTGTGGCCACGTTTCCCGAGAGAACCCCTGCTTCTCGCACGTTCGCTCAAAGTTAACCAGGAACAAACCAATGTCCTCTCCAAGCTTAAACGGCCGCATCAGGTCAGTCATTTTGAACAATACGCGTTCTCCTGCACCGTGTGCCTGACTTCCATTACGAGCGCGTTCCATCTCTATCTCGAGACGCTTCATTTCCAAAGCGTGTTCGCGCTCTTCTTTTTCTTTCTGCTCTTTAAGTTCGCGCTCCTGTTTCTCTTTTTGCTCTTTAAGTTCGCGCTCATATTTCTCTTTTTGCTCTTTAAGTTCGCGCTCATGTTTCTCTTTTTGCTCTTTAAGTTCGCGCTCCTGTCTTTTTGACCTCTCCTCAATAGTCTCAAGGCATTCCGACAGCTCGTCATCCTCAGCCTCTAACTCAAGAATAGCCTTTAGCAGTTCAGGTTTTCTTAGTTTGTCTGAGACATCCAGACCCAACTCTCTTGCAAGCTCTAACAATTTCGGTTTGCGCAACGACTTCAAATCCATGGCTGCTCTGAATGCTGCTTTCTCTACTGCTTACTATTGTCTTGCCGCAAACTAACCCGGCAGCAACGACAACCACAATTACCAGCTCTGTTTCTGACACTAACAAAAAGCCTGGCAAAGCTCAGAAGAAGAAAGTCCCGCACTCACCTAACCTCGCAGGCAGGAATTCCGCGCAGTCGTTCCGCTGCAGGCAACCAGTCGTCACACAGGGCTCGTTGCACTGCTCCCGGATCGTCGTTGAGCTGCTCAGCATACTGTCAACTGCATCTCTTTGCTGCTGGCCTCCGTTGTCGCGATCTCGCCGCTGGCAGACAGTTGTTTGAAGTCGTAGGCGATCTCACCGCTGGCAACCAGATGTTTGGATCGGACCGCTGGTACGATCTGTTGGGAACTCGGCGCTGACGCCCGTGGTTGTACCTGGGTCGCAAGCCCCAAGGGTAGCGTTGGCCTGGCGGCCTGGGGTACAACTGCAAGCATCCGAAGGTCCCGGCAAAGCATGAGTCGACTGGTAACAACGAAACAACTTGTTTATTTTAACATCGCAAAGAGTTGGCGGTCAGGTTTGACCGAAGTAGAGAGACGGGAGAGCACTTCACTCAACGGAAGAAATCGGAGCCCTCCCCTGGCGTCCGGGGGCAGCTGTTTTTATACTCTCGCAGTTGAGGGCAAGAAGGAACCCCTCAAAAGACGAGCACGTGAATGTACAATGGGCTAATGGTGACGCACACTGTCGTAGCGATGCCGTAGCACCATGTCGTGGCGCTGCGCACGATCTCGTAGCACCTGGTCGTGGCGCTGCGCAGCACACTGTCGTGGCGCTGCGCAGCACTGGTCGGACACAATGACTGTAACGAGAAGATGGTCCCTGCTTTGGCTTCGCCTGTTTCGGGCACAATGACTGGAACGAGATCCCTGCTTTGGCATCGCCTGTTTCGGGCCCAATAACTGGAATGAGATCCCTGCTTTGGCATCGCCTGTTTCGGGCACAATGACTGGAACGAAATCCCTAGGCGGTCGCATCGCCGCAGACGCGCCTGGAAACACCTGGCGATGAGTGTTGCGGTGACGACGATCGGGCCAAAATGTCCGCCGCCCCGCCGCCGTCGCGCCGGCAAAACCACGTGTCGCAGGCGAAACGCAACAGCGTAACCAGGCTGATGATGATGACCGCTGATATGCGGCTGCCGCGATGATGATCGAACCCGTGACCTCCGTTTCGATCCGCACATACGAGTGCGAGGGGAAGAGCGACGCGGCTTTTTAGTTCGAGGCTATGTTTTTCCTCGCCGATAAAGTTGTTTACAGGAACCACCAGACTCCGTACAGCCAATATCGAAAAACTTTCCTTCGTCAAAACGGCCAAGTTAAAAGAAAATATCTTGGAATTTGTGACATCACACTGACGCATACCGGCGCTAAGATATCAGCGCGAAATTCAACTGACGAAATTTGGGCCCTATAACGTAAAACTATTCCAATATGTTTTTATTCTAATCTCCGGACGTCAAATTTGCGTAACCGCCGACGCAAGCATCGGGAGGCGACCCGTAGGGTTGTCTGAAGAGACCAATCAAACGGTGTCCTCGTTCATAGGAGGTCACTTTTGTTTGCTTGAAAAACGAATAACATTGCCTACACTGAGCGGCTTGTCTTATCTAATTGACTGACAAGAGACGAGGATCACGCTAAAGTGGAGAGGGTTTCGATGGGGCCGAGCCAGTACACTGAAAAGGGTTAACCGGAAGAAGAGGGTGGGATACCGGAGTCTGCGATTGGTCCGCTTTCCCTTACTTAGCTTGCAGTGGCTGGTTGAAAATCGCCACGGCATGCAACGGAAGCTTAAGAAGGACGCTAAAACGGATCCTCAGCAAAGAAGAGTTGGCAGAACGAGGTCGTAAATGTGCCGAATGTGCTCGAAACCGTTACACGGCCACACAAAGTTTTATTACACGCAAATAAACCCATGCTCTCCGGCAGGTGCGGGTAGCCAGTGCGTGAGCTATCGGCGGCAGCCATCTTTTATTCCTTTCGGAACGGGGCGGCCTACGGCTATTCAGAAGAAAATACAGCTTTGTTCGGCATATTAATGCATCTTTAACGCGTACACGTCACTTTGACGCGGTGAGGTTTTGCGGTTTTGTGACGTCGCCTGACAAGCATGTGAAGTGGATGCAACTCGAGAACTTTTGACCAATAGTCGAGGGCTAATGACGAAAAGAGGTCGAATCAGAAACAACTTTTTTTCTTTTGTTCAGTCAAATCATGCATAATCAGTGTGTACACGTCATATCAGATTGGGACAAGTGAGGTGGAGGTGGTCCAAAAAAGTTTTTGACCAATCGCGCAGGGCTGATTGCACAATTGGAATAGAAAAGTTTGGTATAGTTTTACGCTATAGCCCCTTTGTTTGGCTTCCATAGCCTCCCTAAGTACCTTTTTTGCCTAACGAAGTGGCTTTTGATGGAATTTTGCGTTGCTGTTCAGTGCCCCGTGGAAGCTGTCGCAGTTAGAAGAAATAAAGAAAAAAACACAGAATAATCAAATAGAGAGCGAGGTAAAGCCATGCCGCTGAAAGCCATAGAATAGCGACATTTTACTGAGAACAGAAACACACACAAAACGAGCCACTTCGAAGTACGAAAAAAAATATAGTGACAGAAGGACGGACGCTGATCTTTTATGCCATGACTGCGGTCAAAAAGAATAGAGAAATACATAAAAAGGAAAAGTTAGGAGATTCATTCCGTTGCCTTTTATTTTTGGTAGGAGGGGGGGGGTTAGTAGCATTGGGTGCTTCAGTATTGCTAATCTCATAATTATGCTTACTCGCACCAGCGTTTTTTTTTTAAAGATAGCCTCGCATCGTTGCCAACTGCCCTTTTCGTAACAACGTTATGTAATGTCGAAGGAAAAGGAAAAAAAAGAGAAAAGGAAAGAAAAATAAAGGAATGTTGGGAAACAACACCAATGGCCCTTTTCCCTCTCTTCCCGAGTCAGCCGGTCGAAATGGCCGGCCCTTTCGTCATCAAATTCGCGCCGCAACGGAAGCTATATCGGCCGCCTGCGCAGGAGACAAAACGTCGCCTCGGCTAATGCGTTTCGGGGTGTCGCGACGCCAGGACGCGCCGTCCCTGCGAATAGTGCACTAGAAGGACCGAATGCTTGGGGCCAAACCAAAACAGGAAATCTCTGGGGGGGGGGGGGGGGGGGGGGGGGGAGGGAGGGGGATGCATGCTGACGATGTAGCAGCCGCTCTCATCTCGCAGTTCCAGAAACCGCCGTAACAGGGAAAATCATTCGCGTCGAGACAGGAGCCGCGCATGAGAGGAGGAGGACAGGAATTTAAAAAAAAAAAAAACTTCCACAGGGAAGCAGTCGAGGCGGCACCACGGGGAAGCGAAAAGCTAAAATCTGTTTATTATTATTCCTATTTTTTTTCTCAGGAGATTTCAGTCGGGGTGTCATGTGTAATCGGTAGGTGGTGTTTCACATGCTGGTATCAGGAAGTCTTGTTTCTAGCAGAAAAAAAGCATGTCTCGATGTATGTTACGTGTAATTAAAGGAGTAAAAAAAGCAATGTTGAAAGAGACGGACGGAAGTCCTGCTGGTCTCTTTCATCGGGCAACAAGCATGCGGATAACTAAGAGACAACTTATGGAGACACAAAGGTGAAAACAGAAGTTTGTTCTACTGCTAGTTTCTTTTCTTTTTCTGCGACACGCAGAAAAGTGCGCAAAACTGGCATGACTTTATATGACACGACTATATATATCTACAGCCGCTTCGTTCGTTCTTTTATCCGCACTGTGTACCCGTGATTTATGGCACCGCTGTTTCCTTTCTTCCTCTCTTTTGCGACTCCACACTTGCTCGTCCCATTTGCGCTCACAATTGCTTGTCTCCTGCAAGCGTACGGTGTACGGGTATGAGTGGAAGGCTTCTTCACTGGGTTGGTTGCCTCTGAGTATATAGACGGTTGCCTCTCAGCCTGTCATCGTCTTCGTCTGTTGTTGCGCTGACAGATCGTGAATATACGTAGACCGGTCGTCCTCATACACATCCAGCAAAATGCGGCTTTAGAGGAGACGAAAAAGAAAAAAGTAAACACTTTCTTATGTATGCGTAATAGGCGGACATTATTGGAGCTCAGCGAAGCTGCGGCAAAAAATAAATAAATAAATATATAAATAAATAAATAAATAAATAAAAACAAAAACACATACATGGAAATAAAACGGAAGAGAGTACAAATAAAGTAATAATTCATCAGAAAAAAATGCGAAGCACGACACGCTTTGAAACCTTCTATGATTTCTCTGTTTTTCTTATAGTTTCGTATATAACCTTGCTCGAGCTTGCCTGCGATAGTTATGGCAGCGAGGTAACAATCGAGCATATCCTCTGTCATTGTCCTCGCTGCAGCTCCCGGAGACAGTCGCTCGTGACGGCGTTGGCACGCCTCGACGATCGGCCGCTTTCTGAGCAGACTATCGAGACTATCGTGGAGTGCTGGCTGACGCGGTGTTCACACCAGAAGGCAACGAAGGCGCTGCTGAAGTTGATCCGGTCAAGCGACCTCTTTGAACGACTGTGACACTGCCGCGTTCCTTCTTGTTGTGTGTGTTTTCGTATCGTTCTCTTTCTATGCGTGTGCATTTTCCCCCTATCTTTCTGTATCCCCTTACCCCTTCCCCAGGGGAGGCTAGCAAACTGGATATCTATCTTCCGGTTAACTTCATTGTCTTTTGAATCTCATTTTTCTCTCACTATCTCTCTCTTGCTCGAGTTGCCGTTTCGCAAATGCTACTAGCACGCATTTTTTTAAAGGAAGAAGGCAGAGAAAATTGAAAAGGGCGAAAATTTGGCTGCGGCTTAGCTCAGCTAACCCTGGATATGCAAAGCGAAAGCTCGGTTTAGCCTAGTTAAGTCTTGGTTTCACTTGGTTAACCTTTAATTTAGCTGTAATTATTATGCTTAGGTATGCAATCATCGTTAAGCCAGGTATGACGGCTGGGCCTAGGTCGTTGGCTAGACATGACTGTGATTAGGCTTGGGTAGACACGCATCGTTCGACGGTGCGACGCCTGTTGTGCCACAGGAAAAGCGCAAGTGCTAAACATGCAAAGAGACGCCGCGAACATGCGCCGCGTCGAAGCACAAACGGACAGGGCACGAACGCGGTCGCTGCATTGATCGCGACGGTGCGACGCCTGTTGCATTCCGGACCCTCTCCAGTGAAGCACCTCGCCGGGCGATATCCGCGGGGTGGTCAGACGCCGCTTGGCGACGACGGCTCAAAGCCTCCGCTCCCGCGCAACGCTCAGAGAAGACGGTCCGGCCTCGCTCTCATCCATGGCCAAGCTCTCAAAGACTAGGCGAGCGCGGCGAGTCACGTGGTCAGGCGGCGACCCAGCTGCGGAGAGCGCATGCGCCAAGATGGCAGTGGCGGCGGAGCTCGGCGCGGCGAGTCACGTGATGCGTTGCCAAGGCTACGGCGCAGCTGCAGTCAAATGAAGGTCAAATTGCTGGCGACGGCGAAACTCGGCTCGACGCGGTTAGTAAAGCTTTCGCTTTAAAAACTCCTAGGACACTTAAGCACTCCTGATGTATCATGAATGCTATAACATTAATGTCCAATTAAACGCCGCTGAGCAGTCCTTCGAGTTAGGAACTCGCGGGCAAGCGAGCGCCTTGATACGCTTGGCGCTTTTTTGATTTGTCCTTACCGAGGCGCAGTTAGAACGCAGGCGAGAGCTTGCGCGGGCAAGCAACACGCCTGTAACACGGGCTGCCGAGGGGGAGGGTTACGTAGCGTTGCAGCGATGTCCTCTCCCCTCACGCAATGCCTGGCGCGCTGGTGCTCCGTTTCGCCCGCTCTGCTCCGTCGAGGCGCGCTCGTGACGTGGCGTCGCAGCCAATGGGAATTTAGGCTGCTACAGAAGCCGGACGCCGGCTTTTTCGCTCAATGAGCCATTTGATGCTATCGCATTAAAAAACGTTTTATGACTGGTTGCTCTCCCGGCAACTCCCTGAAGTAACGGTGCCTAAAATGTTCGGTAATTTGTGATTCTCGCGCTACTTAAATAGCCCTTGACCTATGAATCACTCGAAAAATTTCTGGACGCACATCTCACTGTGCGTCCACCCGACGGCAGTTCTTTCTCGCATACGAGCCCTTACTCCAGACAGATTTGGCATTCCAAAGTCGTTATGCACGCTGTTCAAGTGTAAAGCAAACATCTGCCGTTTAACGCTCGCTGGCAAAGAAAAAAAATATACGCAATCTTTCAAATTACTATATTAATCATATCATAAGAAGTCAACAAACAGAGACACCAAGTACAACACAGGGGATTTTACTCGTACTTACTAATCGAAATACAGAAATAATAAATTAATGGAATTGAAAGTGGATGAAAAAACTTGTGGCAGGTGGGGAACGATCCCACATCCTTCACGAAAATCGGGGCCCCCGGTTAACCTCCTTTCTTCTCATAAATGACTATAATGTCACTTGAAGCTTACCGTGACCAGTACGTGGCTTCCGAATAATACCTCCGTCGTCAGAGTTATGTTTTTGCTCAATACGCGTAATGCCGTTTTACGGCAGTACTGTAGCAGGAAGAATGTGAGAGTTGTCTCTGACAGGCGCGACAGTATTAGAGTAAAACCAGTACTAAAATGTCAGTAGATATGGTCTGTTGGGAACACGTTATTTTAGGGCCCTTGGGCAGACGTTTAATCGAGTTTTAAGGCCATCCAGACCTTACTTGTTCTATAAAAAAAAAAAAAAAACGGGCCTGGGCTGTAGGCTTTGACTAGTCCAAATTGCTTACTGTATGTTTTACATCTTCCTCCTCTCATCACAAACACCCATCATGTGCCTTTTTCGTCCCTCTTTCTTTCCATCTTACCCTTCCCCCAACGCGGAGTAGCTGGCTAGAGGAATGTACCTCAGGCCGTCTTCTCTGCATTTCATATCATTAAACCTTTCTCTCTCTCTCTCTCTCTCTCTCTCGCAGCTACTGCACCCAGACTTCAACCAGGGGCAACGGCGTACATGCCGAGTTTCGCTCACACGTTTAGCACACACACCAAACTTCCGTGCGCGTGGGAACAGCTGACTTGTCTCCTTTCATTGACGTCCTCCTATGTGAGAAGTGTGTGCATGCATTTGTCATTGTCGCAGCCTGTATACGCAGAATGCTACGAGGAAAAAAAAGACGAAAAAACAAATAACGTTCCTGACACTGACAGTTATCCAACAGCAGCGTATTAATATTGCACGATGTGCAGACCTTTCTACGCGGTTCTCGAAACGCTCGGGAAAAGTTAGTGCAATCCTGCCTGCGGTTGGCAGGACCGTCCTTTGAACGACACTAGATTTTCTGACGGGATCAGAAAAAGACAGGGAACTAGCCCGCTTCTTTTTCAAGCGAGCCTTTCCCTGGCTCTTCCCTCCCCCATCCCCTACCTCATTGTGCGTGTACGGCTGTCTGGCCGAGTAGACTACCTGAGCATGCCTCAGCAGGTTCTACTGGGAAGCAAGCTATATCGGTTCACTTTGACAATCACCTTATACAATGCTTTCCGCTCACTATTTTTCTTCTCTCTTTCTATTTTGTTCCCGCGTTGTCGAGCCGCACCTGTTCTTAAAAACCCGGGCGGCGACGCGACAGCTCGCTCAAACACTGCCGCGAACCAAGGCGCCCTTCCACCGGGGAGCCACGAGGCCAAGAGTTCGCACTCACACAACGCAGCAGCAACAGCAGCAGGGTCGCGTCTCTCCATGGATCCTCCTCCCTGGCGTTCCGGAATCCGTCGTGCTTTACCAGCCGGCGTGACGACCGCAATCCGCCCCCTGGAGGGGAGCTCGAACCCGGCGCGCGGCTGCTGCTCGCCGGGATGATGCTCCTCTCGCGCGTTCGCCGACACCGAGCTTCGACAAGCCGGCTCCTCCACGCGAGGCGCCAGCGCCGGCGACTGCTGCGGCCCGCGGACATCGGGGAGCCGTGCACGGCACCACGTGGTGCGGGCCTCTCTCTCTCTCTCGCTGCCGCCTCTCTTTCTGTCCACGCGCACTTCGCGCGCGCGCTCCCGCCCTCTCCCGTTGTCCCGCCCGGGGTCCCAGCGAACGAGCCCGGTGCGCAAAGACGAGGGCGTGACGAGAACTGGTCGAAATACGCGTAAAATCCCGAGGCGCTGGTTGCAGTTTTACGGTTTTACTGCGGGTGTGAGAGCACGTGGTAAGCAACCTAGACAGTCAACACACCCTCTACTTCGCACCCTCTCCTTCCTTTCTTCTATACCTGCTCTTGCGTTTCGACACTCGCGTGACCACAGGGACAGTGCTAAATTAAAGCGAACATATATTTTGTTGTGTTGCGTACTGTGCTCATCAGGGGTGCTCTGAAAGCTCTATGAAAAAAAAAAAAAGAATATGCTTGCTCTGATCTGGGCGCTGGGTCGGGATTTTGCGGTGAGTAGTTGGTGCGTTATACTGCCAAAATAACCGAACAAAGTAAGAAAAAGGAAAGAGAACAAGCTAACGAGACAAAGTGAACAAATGAGGGCGCGTCCTCTTCCTGAATTTCTTTTTTGGTTTTTGTCCGCGCGTAGTTCTCATACTGCACGTTCATCGCCTGTGCAGTCGTTAAGAGCAGCGCTGTCGTCATTGCAAACAGGTCGAAATTCACAAAGCAGTCCGTGCGCTGTAGATGGATTCGAAACAACAGATTTCTGTCCAATCGTGTCACCTACATATTGGAGAAAGGCAGAACGACTAACAGTTCCTAGACGAAACCGTTTGTGCATTCGGCCCCCTTAGTTTCATCTCACCTCGGCGCAGGGCACTCTTTGTGGTCAGCATTCTTCATCACCACCAAAATGGACCCCTGGCTACTATTTGGTCAAGATCTCTTCCAACAGGGACTGACGCTCTTCTTTATTTTTTTAACCCCTCTCCCCTTGGCGATAGTGCGCTTGCGCAGTTCATGGTCATGTTCGCTCGTGTATGGAGGTGCACGGTGGACACTCTCCCAGTGACGCAACTTGGCACTTCTCCCCGGTCGCTTTCCTTTTATTTTTCGTTGTTCTTTCTTTCATACCAATTCGGGCTGATACTGCAAATTGGCGTGGGCGTTGCGAAAAGGTCGACCCGGACGTGCAGTATTGGGGCAAGGTATAATGGGCAGTTCTAAATCGGTGAACATACACAAGGCTCTTCGCTAGCGTTTCTAACGGATACCGAGCGGTCACGTTCGCCGCCGCTGTATGCGGGTAGAGCTCAGTCCGCGAAATCTGTCAAATGGCAAGTGAATGAAAAGTGTTCCATTCACTGAAAAGCGTTAGCGTACGCTACGCGCAAGCGGGTACTACACGCGTGCGGAAACTCTTTTTATGCATTTGGCGAAAAAGGGCTCATTATTACTAGAGAAAATGAGGCCCAAACTACTCCTTCCCTTGCTTTTTTTCTTTTAAATGCGTAAGCGTTTCTGTGCCCGCCCAACGAGGAAAAAAGTCCGTCCGTCCGTCCGTCACGTAAGACGATCGCTTTCAGCGTACGGCCCGCAGCAGCGAGCGGATTGACCTTCGCGCTGCCTCTCGTTTCAGTGTGAACTAAGCGGCGAGAACACAGGGCGCACGAAGCTATCAGCATTCGCCGCACCTTGTCCCCTTCGCAGATCGCCTTCAAGATAAGGGCCCGCGCGGCCGCGCCATACGCAGCCGCCGCTGGAATACGGTTGGTCACGGTTGATAATGGTTCGACGCGGATGGATAAGGCGCTTAAGAACAATAATGTATTATAATGATCGGAACGCGTCATCAGCGCACCTGGCGCCGCCGTCTGCAACAGTTCGCGCTGTCGTTTATACTTGTCGGATCAAGTTTCATAACATTGATAATGACACCGAGCTGCGTGGAGATAAGCAACTGGCACAATACTTACGCACACTTAGACAACTCCCAGAGGAGTTTCTGCTTGTTTAATTTCATTTCCAAACCACAGTCCCAGTGCATTAATCTGGTGTCATAAACATAATAAGAATAATAATATTTGGGGTTTTACGTGCCAAAACCACTTTCTGATTATGAGGCACGCCGTAGTGGAGGACTCCGGAAATTTTGACCACCTGGGGTTCTTTAACGTGCACCTAAATCTAAGCACACGGGTGTTTTCGCATTTCGCCCCCATCGAAATGCGGCCGCCGTGGCCGGGATTCGATCCCGCGACCTCGTGCTCAGCAGCCCAACACCATAGCCACTGTCATAAACATCAGAGGGTTTTCTTGTATTTGGGTGTTGTGAGACTAAAAGGATACCCCAAGGTTGCCGTGTTGAGTGTCCGGTTCCTTTAAAATGCAATATGGTCGGTCTTTACCGATAAACAAATGATTACGCCCGCGTAGACGCTGTAGAAATACACGACGTCCTGGAGAATTGGTGGGAGAACTTGAAGGTGGCGGTGTCGCCCATCTTTTGTCATTGCGTCTTTTCTGCCTACTGCAGAAGCGTTATTTACTGACGCGGCCTAACTTAATATTCATATATCTTTAGTGTACGAGATCACGGGTCTCTGTTAAAGTTGCTTTCGCTACATAACATATTATTTGAATTTTGATACCATATATGACGTGCTCAGAAACTGTCAGGAAAGTAGCCGTATTAGCTATCTCACGATAAGCTCCCGCTGTTCCGTTTTTGCACATTAGGAAAGTTTCTGCGCTTGCGTCAGGGAAGTGTTCGCTATTCTTTTGCAGAGTGAATTAAGTCCCCAAACTGGTAATGGCGCTAGAGCAGGACAATATCTGCGACAACCTATTTTTTTTTTTTTTTTTTGCAGCGTGACGTACAGCTCTTTACCATTTGATGGGCCCAGTGGATATGTCCATCAATGCGTCGAAAATGCCAGTTCCGTTTTAGAGCGCAGCTCTTATGTCCCAACCACTGGCACGCGTCGGCAAGCTTCGGCACGCGCCGACAAGCGAACGCTTGGCTTCGCGTTGGTCGGAGGAAGAGGGCACGCAACCACTGGACACCAGCTTTGATGCGCGCCGAAGCTCTGTTGCTGGACTATCTTGTCTTCGTACTTCAAAGTCCGGCCTAAAACAGCCTGCTGTAAACTAAGCTTGAAGCAATAAGTTAGTGATCTGTATGCTCTTTCAGATACGAAAAACACGTTTGAATAATGTACGCCTGCCGCAACAGTTTATTCTTATCTTTGAAGTAGCAATAGTGCACAAAATATCGACGTCAGCGCTCCCGCTCCCGCTCACGCGTCGTCTGTCTACATGATCGCTTTGCAAACACCTGCATGACGATTCCATATCATATCAAAAACTGTTGTACCATTTAATTCTTTGGTAGCTCATTGCACAGCCAACTATGTAAGAATTAGGCGCGCAAAGTATCATTGAAAAAAAAGATCTGTGTTTGAAATACTGTCACATAGTAATGACGGTGGAAAACGATGCAGGCTCAATCGCAACGATAGCGGCGAGCGATGTCGGCAATCGTCGAAAATCTCATCTGCGGGTCAAGCGCGTCGGTTTGCATACATCAGTCATCGAAGGTTCCAGCGTATTCGCTGATGCCCGCGCGCCTTCCAGAAACTACTACACAATTCGTGTCGCGTATGCAATCAGATTTTACAAGGTACGTCAACAACAGACAACCGACAGAACCATCGATAACGTTCGCGAAACTTCCGATACGTTCAGGCGCATCCTGCGCCTAACGATAACGTTTAACATTTTTTAGCCTGTGAAATACGGTCGCCGGATGTCAATAAAATTATGCTTGTTGGGGCAAGACAGAAACGTGAAAAAGTGGGTTCCGAGAAAATCAAGAAAAAAGAATTGAAACACTTGCAGCACTCACAAAAAAAAAAAAAAAACATCTAGAATAGCTAAAAGTTATGTAATTCGTAGCTTGTCTCCCCCTCGGTTCTTGATTCTGTCAAGTCTTGCCCATGTAGCACCTCATTTATTATTCTAGGTTGGCTTGATGCATCTTGGCTTGATGCACTGGGAGGCCTTCACATTGAGTGTATTGCTAGAAAACATTTTCACAGTGTAAAGTCCACGTTCTATTGTAACTGGTTTCAACATGTCAAGTCTGTCTTTCTGGACACTAATGAAATGGGATACCGTCAGATAAAACAAGCTTGAGAAGTGGAGGGTTTTAATAGGGCTATTTCGTTGCCATTTGCCAAGTCGTACTATTGCAACACTTACTTGAATGTATGGGTGCAGCTTACTTGCATTATATATATATATATATATATATATAGACAGGTTATTTCACAATTTATACACTTCGTTACCACACGCAGAAAAAAAACTGTTTATTGTTTTCACCCTGCAATGATGTTTTGACTGAGAAAGACATTCAATTTGTTCTCTGAGACACGCAATAATTGCTGTGGCATATTATTTCATTGCACAACGCTGGATACTGTAGCCAACCATTATTAAAGCTCAGAAGAAATTAATAGCACAATGTATATGATGAGGCACATAGCATATTATTGCACTTTCTTAATTCATGCCTTTTTCTTTAATTGCACAAAAGCCACTGCACTGAAATAATATACTAGTGCATACTTAAAAAGCACAACTTTATACTACGATAATAATCAATCATTCAAATGTTTATCATAGTGCCCAGGAACAGCTAGAGAGCATTTGTACAGGTGCACTTACCGAGCAATATGCGAGACGAAATGTACAGAAAACATGAATGTGGTAGACAAAGAAATGCAAGATAAAGGAACAAATAGGGAAAAATACGAGGAAGAGTAAAAGGGAGGTAATCATACATGATTATCTAAAGATGCACAAAACACAGGAAATGAACTCCGAAGTGTGTCAATACAGGCACAGTCCTTATTGCGTGTTTTGGAGTCGAGACATATATAGCTAAGTCTTGCAACAAGGCCAGACAAAGAATGTGGAATGCTGCCTGGTATATTGTTGCGGCACGAACAAATGCATATGATCAAGAAGCTTTGGGGAATGTATAATGTCGTGGACCACCTTATACAGAAACGAAAGGTGTGATTAATTAAGTCTTGAATCTAGAGGTGCGAGTTGAAGTATACTTGAGAAGGCTCAACTGCTGTCGCCAGAATGGCAAAAGTGGTGCTTGAATATAGATATCAATTTATTCTGGATGCGTTCAATGAGGTCAGAATTAGATTTGCACGCTGCACCCCCTCCTACAGAGGCATACTCTAGTAGTTGGAGGCACACAGCAGAATTTCTGAAACACAACAGGTGAGTGAAAATCATGCAACATATGACATGCAATTCCAAGAGCGTGAAGGGCATGTTGTGTAATTATCTATGTGAAGAGAAGCTTAGCATTTTGTCGAAGTACACACCAAGATTTTTCATTTCATCGACCCTAAGGAGTGGAGCATCCCGTAGGGTGTATGAAAATTTCACATGGTGTGTTTTCCGCATATAACTTAATGCCATAGTATTGGAAGCATTTAAGAGCACCTATTGTTTCGGCACCAGTTTGAGAGTGAAAAATGTCTTTTTGGAAGTCGATGCAGTGATGAACACTGTTGACAGTTTCAAATAGTTTTAAGTCGTCGGCACAAAAAGCCATGCTGTTCATTTATTAAAATGCTCTTAGCACTAACAGAAAGAAAGGAATCTAATACCGATTCAAACACTTTTGACGCACTGCAGAGGACAAATATAGGCCGGTAGTTAGTAACTGCACATCTAGCACTCGATTTGTGCCTGGGCAATGTCCATGCTGCCTTCCGAGTGCTATAAAACGTACTAGACATTAGGGAACTATTGAAGATGCTTGTGAGAACAGGGAACAAGTATGCTTCCACACGTCTTAAGCTCTGTGGAAGAAATACCATCAGCACCACAAGAAAGGAAAGGTTTGAGGCACTTCATACATCTTTGGCACTCTTTCTAGAAGAGTGAGAGCGCACAAAGCTCCAGAAATATTTTGAATTATGTGTCACGCTGGGGCTTCAACAGAATCAATGTGGTCGTAGGGATGATTCTAATAATAATAATAATAATAATAATAATAATAATAATAATAATAATAATAATAATAATAATAATAATAATAATAATCTTAGTGGTAACGTGACACTCTAGACAAAAAAAAAGGCTGATGCCTGTATGTTAGGGCGTCTGCTAGTCAGCCATCTAGAGCAGGAATTTGCAGGGTGCAGAAGACACGCCCTTCCCCTCCACGTGCACACAAACACACGCACACACACACTTGCTCAATCACACATCACGGTACACGTGCACACAGCAAACGGGTGCACAACACACAGGAGTGCCAATTCAGTATGTCGCAATGAAGGGGAGTGCGAATGGCGGGGGGGGCGGGGGGGAGAGACAAAGCTATGTATGCTAGATATAATCATGGAGTTGTGGTGTCGGGCCATACAGGCGTGATGGGGCTCAGGCTGTGCTGACCACTTGTTCAGACGAACTGAACATGATGAGTGCTGTCCAGATAGCCGTCAATCACCCTGCAGAATAGACACACTAGTGCAATGTTGCGCTGGTACTGCAGGGTGTACCACTTGAGGGGTTTGAGGCAATCCTCGTAGGCTGGTATGAATGAGCTTGTGACAACCGAAAAGACGGGAGTAGAGGGTGCGTGTTGTCCGGCGCTGAACAAGCTGAAGTTGGTTAGCGTCGCGAGTTTGGTACGGGGACTATACTGACGAGCAGTACTCAAGTCATGACAGAATGATAGAAGTGTAGAGTGCTCGGAAAACCTCAAGTCATCAGGGAAGGGAGACACGGGACACAAACCCAAGAATAGGCCGATGCTTAGATACGGTGCTGCTGGCATATGCGGAAAAGTTGAGAGACGAGCTAAACGTTACACCCAGAATGGGAAGGGCCCGAACAGTCTTTGTAGAGGTGCCTCCGAGGAAGTAGGTTGGATACGCAGCAGTTTTGTTGTGGCTGATACGCATGGCAGCACTTTTTGCAGGGCTACTACAAAGTTTGTTATTGTAGGGCCAGTCGTTCACCTTTACGGAATGTATTTTTTTCAAGCACGTATGCTGTGCATCGGCATAATGTTGCTGTGGAATTATTAACTTTTTAATCAAAACACATTCTGCGCAGATGCACTAGTAAGTTGGTTTTGAGTAGATCTTTGTCCTGACTACAATTTATAGCATTGCAGCGAGAAACATTTTAGTAGAGGCTGAAGGGATTCCAGCAGTTTAAGCATACTGACTGCAGAAAGCACTTATGACACCTTTTCACCTTCCCCACAATGCACTCATGCCATCTACACTTTCCATACACAAAAAGTGAGATAAAAAATCAATTACAGTTTCATTGACTCAGTACTTGCTGCTTCTGAAGCAAGCATAGAAGCAATCCTGGTATACGCTGCTACATGCATAGTTCTTGCATGATGCAGGTCCTGCTATGCATTGCACACGGTGCACACGTTGCAAACAGATCATTTCTTTTTGCAGAGCTCAAGTATAAGGACACACTGACTCAAACATGGCTGCGCTGTCACGTATGCCTCAGTGCGCCAATGTTCTTGATTGCTGCACGAGCGATGTATCCCCAACTAGCCCAAAAGACGCATGAACTTGAAAGAAGTGAGTGAAGGAGTGCAGTGAACTTGTACTGAGCCGGATTCACATACCGAATAGAAGAACGCACTGTCAGCTGAAACGGGTGGCATGGCTGATAATGTAAGTACTTCCCATTGTTCGGCTACTAGTGTCTTTCGCTTTCGAAAGTTATCTTTGCCACTGGATACAGCGCAGAGCTCGCCCGTTAAACTTGAGTCACCTGAGACCACACGAAACACGCCGCGGTTGACCACCCGAACTTCCACATGGTTCATTCACCACATCACACACCACACGAAGTCAGGAGTGCCATATTTTAAATCGCTGCAGTACCAAACGGAACTGAAAATTCATTTCCTTCGATAGAGCTTCCGAGCTGGGCTCGTTCCCTCGCCAGTGACGAACTCGATGGACGCGCTAAGCCTACGCATAACGTAAACAACATCGGCGGTAGGCGAGTGCTGATTATCCAGACTTCGGAAACATGTTTCCATTCGTTTTGAGCACAACAAAATACATATACAACAAGCACAGACGTTGCGGCAATCGTGATTCGGTTGGCTATTTTAGCAGACGATTGCCCTGAGGCCGGCGGAACCCAGTGGGCAGGTTGTATTAGTCGGTGTCATTCGAAGTCGCTTCGGATCTACGTCGCACTGCCACAACCCACTGTCGTCGGTCGTGTCGTCGTCGGCCTACTATTACAGCACTGTCTTTCAGGAACACTGTCGCGCGCATCGTGCGACAGGCCATCATAGGCATAGTTGCCGGAGGCTTCGCAGCCTCCGATTAGTTGACACCGGCGACGGGTCGCAGCCTCTCATTGGTGCACGCTGGCGAAGCTTCGCCTCGCGTCGGCCAACTTCTAGCATCGGCAGACGACATAATCGCTGCGCGTCGTCACTCTTCGCCCTGTTCCAGACCGACGCTTTTGACGCTTCGGTGCGTGCCAAAGCTTTCCGACGCGTGCCAGTGGTTGGGGCATTAGGCACCCGTTCCTGCGGCGAGCGTCGGCGTCGGCGTAACCGAGCGAACGAGCACAACCAAGGATGAGAGAGCGAACGCGAAGCGCAGCGGGGGATGAGAGACGCGAGGAGGAAAGCGGAGGAGGAGGAGGGTATGGCTAAAGCGTGAGAAGAAAAGCGTAGTGCGGCGACATGGCTACGAGATGGCGCCAGAGTAGCGCGCGTCGTCTGGCAGGTCTTTCAGTGGCGGCTGCTGTGAATCGCGCCCACGCATCACGCCACGCTTCGCTCCGTTTGCAATGTGCCGCATGAGACAGATCCTCCACGCCAGCCAATATACCGCGAAATCAAAACACGTATAGAGCTGCGTTCAAAGTTCGGATTAGGGAATATCGTAATCGTCAGCGAATTTTTTTTTCTTTAAGAGCAAGTGCGCTCCATCTGAGATAACGTTGCGCTTGTATAGGGTCTCACTGGACAAGTATATTTCGGAGAGCACTCCTCGTCAAACCCGTCTAGTTGACGAATATCGAACACCTGTTTATCGCAAGCCTACAGAAATGCGCAGTCTTCTTAAGCATAACCGCAGGAAGTTCGCAGAATTAAGTCTTTTATTCTCTAACGTAAGATCAGACTTGGAGTGCAGTTCTAATATTGGCACTCTTCGAGTATCTGTCCCTGTCAGTTCCGGACTGTCCGAGGCGGTGCTTTCAGCCAGTGAGCATTGCGTACGTATTATTAGATCTTGCCGTTGAGTGCGGGAGTAGGCCGACGTTGAGGAGGATTTTGCGAACTGAAGGTTTATTTGCATTAATTACACTAATAACACAAAGTAATGAACAGTCATAAAGTCATCGACGGCCGCCAGCAAATCCGACGCTGCGGCCCGTCGCAAGAACAACGAGAGAAATGAATGAATGTATCTTCTCCCTGTCTCTCGCTTTTAACCCCTTCGGTCTCTCGGAGTCACGTCATTTTCGGCCAATCATCGAGCCAGCTCAGGTGTCGTCATTTTCCTCCAATGGTAGGCGCCCGTGCAAGTGCCGTCTCATTCGGCCCATGGAGTCGCTCCCAGGACTCCACTGACCGATGGGTGACTTGCCTCCGGCGTCGCCTCCTCGCCCGGAAGCGCTCAGCTGGAGGAGACGGGTTGTTCTCGAAGGACCTTCCAGAGCCGCAAAACAGCTTTGCTCGGGACCAAGATCAACTACCTGGAACCGTGCCAGCCTCCCGTTGCACTTTCGGGAAGAGTCAAGCAGCGCGGGGGGGGGGGGTTGAGACAATAGCTCGACGTGCGGCGCATGAGGTGGGGGTCGCCAATCTGTCTGACGAGTCCGGCGACGTAGTAGACGTGCCCTAGCGTACCATAATTGGAAGGCGACGGCGATTTGATGTGGTCGGGGAACTTGAGTGATGCCAGGAAAAGGGTCCGTATCCAACAGTATGCAGAGTCCCGGGCAGTCCTGGACAGTCTGGGACAGTCTGAAAAAAGAAATCGGAAAGGCTAGTGTCTGAGACTCCCATCTTTTAAACTTACGCAATCTATTTGAACAGGCGCAGAGCATCGACCAATTCGATCAGTTTACGCAAAAAAAAAAGATAGAATCTTTGCTACACCAGTATGTGGTGCTTCTCTTCTCTGTTGATCCCGAACTTTGCGGAGAAATGCATTGGCGTTCCAGTTACTTTTGTGCTTCAATACATAAAACCACGTTTTGTGAAGAAAGTAACTGGAACGCCAATGCATTTCTCCGCAAAGTTCGGGAATCAACATCTCGAAAATGGTGTCATCCTGAGAATTCGTTCCTAGTGGATCCGCCTTGCAAACTCCATGGCTAGAATTTGTAAATTGCAATATGGGTCATAAGGTAATTAGTTAAAAACTTAATTAGATAATTGTTTAATTAGTTGAATAATAGTTTCTATTTTTGTGCAAGTAATGTCCGCCTCTTCGAGCAGACCAGCTCTTGAACTAGAATTGTGCTATCGGCCACAGACAATTTCTTTAAAAAATTTTTTGAAAGTTCGCTGAAACACTCTGTACATCTTGAAATGTAGATATAATGGCATATATGTTAATAATAGTGAACTAGCAGCCTTCTTGGACGGCTGCGTGCCTAGCTTTTATGAGCGCACTGTCAAGGAAAACTGGTCAATAATTACGAAAATCTCAGTGCCCCTCCACTCTGTGAAGAAGGATGACCAGCGAAGCTGTGTATGTGGGCCCCTCAATGGCGAACTGCACCTCCGCCGCGGGTCGGCCCGGCATTGCACTAGCTTCGGGATCGGCCCACGTATGGGCCGATCTACAACGACACGAAAATTTCCTTGGACGGTAGAGGTATACAGCTTCGCTGTAAAAGAAAGTTAACTGCCTAAGAAGCAAATGTGTGCCTCTGCGGGTCATCCGTCGCAAGCGAAGGTCACCTTGGTTTAATGTGTCCTTAAAGCGCCCTCAGAATCAGAAAAAAAGCGCCTTTTCCGAAAAATAAAGTTCAGGCATGGTCACGGTGGCTGGACCGCATATCAACAGATCACCCGCAAATGTAAATATGCGATTAAGGACGCCAAGCACACTTTCTTTATCACTACTTTACCTACTTTGTTAAAAGACGACCCCCAAAAGTTCTGGAGTGTTATTAAGGGTGCACGCGAAAATGTATTGTCAATATCTGACGACAGTGGCGTTATCGTTTTTCATTCGCAATGTTGTTGCATATTGAACGAAGTATTTTGAAAAGCATTTTTAGATGCGTGTGCCGAGTGCCTGCCAGAATTTTGTGATGCGAACTTTCCTACAATCGTTCCTGCGGTAATTGATTACGATGATACCATTGGCCTTATTAACAATTTAAAGGTTCCGTCATCATGCGGTGTCCATGGTGTAAACGCAAAATTTTTGAAAAGTACGGTTGCTTACTCGTCCATATTTTTTTTTTTTTTGTGCGTGAACCTTTCGCTCAGACTTTAAATTCTGGTGAGCTGCCTTGTGACTAGAAGGTGGATAGAGTGGCGCAATTGTTTAAATCTGGCGACACTCATTCTGCGCTAAATTATAGGCCAATATCATTGACCAGCGTCCCTTGTAAGATCTTTGAACATGTTTTTTTTTTATTGGAATGAAAATAAAAGAAAGAGACGTGGTCACCTTATAATGGTGATGACTACTCCTTTTCTAATAGCGGAAACAACAATAGAAAAGATAGGAGGAAAATGAAATGAAATGACTTCATACGGTCACAAATTCACAGCACAATCCTATACGCCCATGAACATAGCAGTATAAAAGTCAAATACAAGTTGCACCACAATGAGTTCGTAAACGGAGTCACAAACACGCATAAACGGCCGTGATGTAGAGTTCGATGAGCATATACACAGAGGAGGAATTACACAGTGTTAAAATGATTCACGCACAGAAAAAAAGTATAACACGTAATATACAAGCACTAATAATTGCAAATAATAGAAGAACGTTATAGTAACATCGTGTGATTATTCATTGCAATACCTAGTATTTGTTAAGGTCATTTATTCTTACCTGGTTAACTTGCTTGAAGCTAATTCTTTTTTCACATCTCGTCAGCATGGTTTCAGAAGACATTCTCCTGTGAAACGCAATTAATTTCATTTACTAATGAACTGTTAGTAGCTCTAGACTTGGGATTTTATACTGATTGCGTATTCCTAGCATTCTCTAAAGCTTTTGACCTTGTCTGCCATGAACTACTTTATCTTAAGCTCAGTAAACTAAATCTTGATCCTAACATTCTTGCTTGGATAACAAATTTTTTGTTGAACCGAGAGCAATTTGTAACTGCTAATGGCTACGATTCTTCTCTATGTTCTGTCCTTTCAGGAGTGCCCCAAGGTTCTGTCCTTGGGCCCCTTCTTTTTCTAATTTACATAAACGATTTACTTGATTGTATTAACTCCTTTATTAGGCTTTTTGCAGACGACTGTGTTGTATATCGCGCGATTTCCTCTGATAATGACCCATCACTACTACAGACTGACCTTGGCAGTATTTCTGATTGGTGTAACACATGCAAAATTAAACTCATCGCGACGAAGTGAAAACTAATGAAAATTTCTCGTAAACTTTCCGCTAACGCTTGTAAGTATAACATAAATGGTTCCCCTCTCGAAGAAGTGACTGCTTACAAATACTTAGGGGTCCACATTAATTCTAACTTGTCTTGGCAACCACAGATTAATCACATTGTCAGTAATACTAACCACATGCTCGGGTACCTGCGCCATAATTTTTCAATGGCCCCATTCTTCTCTTAAACTCCTTCTTTATAAAACTTTTGTTCGTTCCAAACTAGAATATGCATGAGTAGTATGGGATCCATTTACTGAAAGTCTTATTAGTCACCTTGAAGCTGCACATAATCGTAGCGCGCGCTTCATTTTTTCTGACAACCCCGTCTTTCCAGTGCTTCATCTATAAAGACAGCGTTACGGCTTCCGTCCCTTTCCTTACGCAGGAAAATAGCCCGTCTCTCCTTATTTCATAAGATTTACTACCATAACCCTTGTCTTAAGCAAGAATTACTTTCCCACCCTTCATTCATATCATCTCGTATTGACCATCTTTATAAAGTGTTTGTTCCTCGTTGTCACACTAACCAACACTTTCATTCTTTCGTTCTTCAAACTTGTACTGATTGGAACCACTTGCCCACCTCCACTGTATTTATTACGTACCCAAGTGACTTTAAAAATGTGCTTGAATATGTTACCTAATATTTGCTTTGTATTTTTTTCTATTTATGGTTACCACTCCCTTCTGTAACGCCCTATAGGCCCTGAAGGTATTCAAATAAATAAATAAATAAATAAATAAATAAATAAATAAATAAATAAATAAATAAATGTAAGTTGTACTAAGCAGTATATCGCCGCAGCGATAATTTCGGGGCGTGTCATTGTCATGACGTTGTTCTGAATGCTGCCTTACCATTTTTTTTTCTTTATAGAAGGCCATATCGGTCTCACGTGTCGTCAGCTACAGTCGTAATTTCTCTCTGGCCAATGCGGCTCTTGTTCCTTCTCATTGTGTGGCCAAACCATCTCTTCAGCGAACCATCGTTTTTCATGGTGACATAGTCAATTTATTTATTTATTTATTCATTTATTTATCCCATTGTACATTATGTACATAATTTCCTTCGTCATGGTGTCTCTTCCCCTCAACCCCACCCCCACAGACAGTTACAGTGCGGCCAGCAGCAATTTCCATTGCTTGCCTTCTTCATTTTATTTAGAATAGGCAACCAATTACTACTACTACTACTACTACTACTACTACTACTACTACTACTACTACTACTACTACTACTACTCTCTTCAGCTTCGGTCGCATGCTGACTTCCTTCACCGACCCTCGCACGCGATGTTTCAGAGGTAATTCCCGATAAGTTTTAACGCCCTCACCCATCAAACTATACGCAGAAGCACATTTTGACTTTTTAGAATATAAAGTCGGGTTCAAAAGTCTTACCAGCTGTATAGTCATAAGAGAGGAATACCGAGTTACTGGAGAGGTCTACGGCAGCAACAACGCTGGTAGATGCATCTCTGACGTAGTGTTTAACCAGAAAGAGCGCAAAGCTGATTATGCAGTGGCCAACAGTATTATTGTTAATTAACTGCTGGTGCAAAGCGTTAGTACCGATATAATTGCTACTAGATGTGTCACTAGATGTCGCTCGCTACGAGCTTTGCAACTGCCGTCCACGGATCCGGTAACCCAGTAGTCTGTAAGCGGTGAGAATTAAGCTTACGGACAATCTAAAGCTCTCGAGAAGTTGCTCAGAAATTAAACTTTATCTCTCATAGTGCGGTCTTTAAACTTTTCACACCGACTGCATACACCCTACGACTACCAGAATTCCTCTTACCTTGGGCGCCCCGCTTGCCGGGGCTGCAGTCCAAACCCATCTTTCACACGTGTCTCGGCCTTATCTTATCTTATCTCTTATCTCTTATTTTTGCTCGCTGCCGGCGCGCTTGAAAAGCGCCTTCTCGCTGGGGCGCGCATAGCCGAGTTTCGGACTTCGCAGGCTCATTATGTATATATTTTTTTCGCTTTGCGCAGAGCATGAGGCTCGGCTGACTATATACTTTCTGCACACAAGAGGCACGTGCTTTCGGTATAACGGCGGTACACTATATTCACTTTTCCTGCCCGTCTTTTTTTTCCCCCCTTCTCCTTCTTCTTTTTCATTTTTTTGAAGCGAAACTTCCTTGGCCTCTTTCTACACTTTGGTGTCCGTTTCTAACCGTTTCTAGCATCTGTCGACTCTCTGTGAGCGCACTCCGTTAGAATAAAGCATGCTAGCTGCACCCTTTGCGTGCCCTAAACTCCCCCGAATAATAACATAACCAGCCCTGGTCGACCGTGGCGTTTGGCTAAAGGCTATGCGCTACACGTGTCCTTAGTTCGCCCGCGTGATTTTGCACGCATGCGCTTAGCAGCACGTTATTTAAACGGTTTAGACGTCTGCAACTCGTCAGCACGGGGTCTTTCGGCCATAGCAAGCGCAGTTGCGCTTCGCAACTGCTAGCCGGCATTATACGACGTCATGAGTACGTAGAGATTCGGTGGAACACGTACAGATCACGTGTTCACCAGAGAAATTGTCAACACGGAAGCCCCGTTAGATACGCGCCTTAGTTTCCCGTGCACATGTACCGACAATATGAGCAAGAGTGCAAGGATTCGAAACAATGATCACATCGTAATCTGTAAATAACGTGACCTATATACCTGCACATTGTACGTACCATGTGTCATGTTTCAGTGCACCGCTCTTTGAAAGAAGGTTCGCTTACAGGGACAAACGTCAAGGATGTGTTCTGCACGAATGTTTTTTCTTTCATTTTATTTATTTATTTGTATACAACATAGTGAGATAAAACATAACAGTGGTTGGATCCAGAGCCCGGGGACCCCCAAATAGTAAGCATAAACGCGACTGATCTTGTATTAATAAATACCTTCAATGCAAGTATGTTTTGTAGGCGTTAAGGCATACGAAAATAATGGTTACACATTGATCAAGTTCACAGAGCGAACTGCGAAAAAATGCGCCAAGGGCAAATTTAAAACAACGTACACACTTAATTGTACAGATAATTCGAAAATATGTGCTCAATAACGAAACGTTTCAAGCGACTCAAGCATAATTTTTTTTTCTTTTAACGACAAAACAATTTTTTCCCGAAGTTTCACTTTTCTGGTCATTCCAAGCATTGGCGCCAGGAAATTTTATAAATTCTCTTTCCCTCCGTCTCCCTTCTCTCTATCTAGCCGAGAAAGAGGCGGCCCACGGGTCGACGACACCCCCTAGCCGTCTCGGGGTCCGTGCCGCTCACAAGGCTGCGGATTTATATATAGCGCGGGCCGGGGGCGTCCAAGAGGGCCGCGTGGGATATCGATGGCGCTCGACATCTTCGAGGCCAATTTGACTCGTCCGGTTGTTGTGTCGCTCAGGCGCCAGCATCTGCGGGGAGATCTATAGCGCGCGCCGGGCGATGCGAACGTTCCTCTCTATATGCAAAAGGACGCGCGCTTGATCCATATCCCGACAACAAGTGAGTGACACGCGAGCCTTTAATGGCACCCTCGGGGCTCAGAACTCCGGTTCCTCGGCGTTTTGAGCGCAGTGTTGGGTAATCGGAATGAATCTGGAGAAGGGCGCGCGCACTCTGCGAAAGCCGCTTTTTTTTTTTTTTTTAAAGTAAAGCCATAGGCGGAGACTTGCGCGTGATATTGCTCAATGACAGCCGATGTCCCGCGACGGCGCCATTTAAGCGCGCACCAGTTCAAATGAGATGCGAAGAAGAAGCGATATGGAAGAGGCGTGACATATTGTATGAGGGTGTTGCGCATGTCGGCCGAGAAAACGTGCAAGATAGTGGCGCCGCTGGTGTATACGCGTTACTTATTCCGTGTCTTAATCGTACTTTCTAAGTTAAAAGGAAAAGTACGAAAAAACTACACTTTACGTTACATTTTACATTTGCCATTACAAACCTAAACATTTCAAGCAGGAAGAAAACAAACACAAAACTTTCAGCTATAGTGTTGAAACATTTGTCTGAAGCGTCTTTCTTTCATGCTAATGCCTGCTGGGAATTTCGTTTGTAAGGAATCCGTTCCTCCCAGCCGATTTATCGCTAAGCATCAATGTATATATACTCGGCTCGGCCCGCATGCATAACTTATAGGGCCACTGTGCTAGTAATACCGCAGTGTTTGACGTCAGTTCATGACTACATACTGTCGTAATATACTTGAACAATCTAAACACATCCCGGACTGAACATGCTGTCTTCATGTTTTATAAAGAAAGCAAAAGGAAAAAGAAGATAAATTACACGTCCTGTCTGCTCAAGCGGGAAAAAAGACACGCGTTTGTCACAATAAGCTGTGAATAAATAGCGGCAACATAAGCAAGCACAAGAATGGCGTGACGATAAACCATTACCCCATAATTATCTTTTCATCCTGGTGTATACTCGTCGTTGCGAAGTTGTTCCCGTCCACAACCGTTCGTCGCATCCCGGAGCGGACCGAACCACGTGACTGAAGTTGTCGTGCGCACCGTCTACAGCGCATGTCTTAGTGACCGTCGCGGTACCCCACCGCTTTTCGAGGGGCATTAGAAATCCCCTCGTAGTTTTAAAGCAAATAGCTTTTTCTGCTCTCTTTCGCCCGGTTTTCGTAGTTGGCCCAGTCGGTGCGAAGGCGCCGGCGCTAAGGGCGCGCGCTCTTGCGCAACCGGTGATCATTTGCGGATACATCTCCTCTGAGACGCGCATGTTCGTGCTGTCACGCGTGAGCATGCGGTGTCCGACGGCGTAGATGATACAGTGGAGCCGCAACCTCCCGTCCACTTTGGCGGAGCGCTCGTCATGGAAAGTGCCCCCTCTGCTACGGCCGCCCTCTCCCCACGTGGCAGCTCCGGCGGGAGAGGAGGACGGCAGTCGCTTCGGCGCTGGCGCTTGCGCCGCTGGAGGCAACACACGTGATGACGAATCCGGCTTATATCTAAAAGCCACTTATGCTACTGCTGCAGACGTAGGCTCTATGCGGAATCACGCAATGCAACAACAAGCGCAGCCTAAATGCTCTCGCTTCAGCAAACATACGCCAATAAGCGCATCATTTCTATTATGACGCGCATAGCTTTGGGGAAGCGTTTGGCTATTCGCATATATTGATAATAATCGCTGATGGTTTTTGCCCGACTGTGTATTACACCGTTTATTTTGGTTACGCTTTCATCCGAGGTTCCGTGCGCTTAGCTCAGTTGAACTTTCTGCAAATTTAGCTTCGTAGTCTCGAACGACCTCAAAAATTTTCGCTTCTGTTTGCGGAGCTCTATTCGTCAGGAGAGGCGCAGTTGACTGTCGAAATTGTGCTCTATGCATGCTTGATTTCTGTCCCGTCTCTGCGCGTTCGAATTCCATCTCCGCTTTCGCTTCTATTAGCCTGCTTCGCTCATTAAGCACTTTTAGGCGTCCTACACCCAGGCTGCACCGACGCAAGGTATAGCTCTACTACGTAGGTAACAGCTAGAAGTTCCCTCCACGAAAGCTTTCTCAGCTCTCGTACGCTTGCCTGGCAGTGCTGCGCGCGATATCTGTAGTTGTCACGAGACCAGAAAGTCGCAGTTTCACCCGAAAAGTGAAACAGTGATAGAGATGGCAAAGTATTACACAACTACACGAAGTAAGATTCCTAGTTTCATCGGCCATATAAATTGCAGTAGCCACTCACTTACTAACTTAACAAGCATAGTGTACGCGGGTGCACGCAAACATGAACAGGTCTCACTCGACGACCTCACACTTGTTGTCACAACGCTGGCGTGATGTAAAACGCACGCAGATGGGAGCGAACGGTTCGTGCTGCATCTTGCTGCATCCGGAGAAAAACCGAAAAGAAAAAAAATGTGCAATAACTATCGATGATGATTGTCAATATAAGAGAATAGCCGAATGACTGTACGAACGAACGAACGAACGAACGAACGAACGAACGAACGAACGAACGAACGAACGAACGAACGAACGAACGAACGAACGAACGAACGAACGAACGAACGAACGAACGAACGAACGAACGAACGAACGAACGAACGAACGAACGAACGAACGAACGAACGAACGAACGAACGAACGAACGAACGAACGAACGAACGAACGAACGAACGAACGAACGAACGAACGAACGAACGAACGAACGAACGAACGAACGAACGAACGAACGAACGAACGAACGAACGAACGAACGAACGAACGAACGAACGAACGAACGAACGAACGAACGAACGAACGAACGAACGAACGAACGAACGAACGAACGAACGAACGAACGAACGAACGAACGAACGAACGAACGAACGAACGAACGAACGAACGAACGAACGAACGAACGAACGAACGAACGAACGAACGAACGAACGAACGAACGAACGAACGAACGAACGAACGAACGAACGAACGAACGAACGAACGAACGAACGAACGAACGAACGAACGAACGAACGAACGAACGAACGAACGAACGAACGAACGAACGAACGAACGAACGAACGAACGAACGAACGAACGAACGAACGAACGAACGAACGAACGAACGAACGAACGAACGAACGAACGAACGAACGAACGAACGAACGAACGAACGAACGAACGAACGAACGAACGAACGAACGAACGAACGAACGAACGAACGAACGAACGAACGAACGAACGAACGAACGAACGAACGAACGAACGAACGAACGAACGAACGAACGAACGAACGAACGAACGAACGAACGAACGAACGAACGAACGAACGAACGAACGAACGAACGAACGAACGAACGAACGAACGAACGAACGAACGAACGAACGAACGAACGAACGAACGAACGAACGAACGAACGAACGAACGAACGAACGAACGTTTTCCTTGCTGAGACCGACCACAGTCCATCGACCGCCGATTAACCACCGATCACTGAACAACCACGAAGACGAGTCAAAGAACCAAAGAATGCTATCCGCTTTCAAAAATACTCGTTTTCGGTTGAGGTGTGCCACATTCTCTGGATGTTTTCATACATGCATTACCTGCACTTACGGCTCAGCCGTGCTACCTCATTCCTAAACGCACACGAGCTTCCCGGAATTTTAGAAGTGACAGCACCGTTCGTACTGCTTTCTACGTGTCGTGTTGTTAGGCAGGTATATGTTCGTAATACACTCGTGTACGCTGGAAATTAGTGACCATCAAATACTTATCCGTTAAGAAGCGCTTCCTAGCTCGGCGGTTGCTTTCCATCGCCACTGGTATGTAAACTGAAGTAGGTGCGATATAACTGACGTGTTATACTTCAGAGGTGTACTTCCAAACTTCATTTTTAAAGCGAAGCTTACTTTATCTACTCCACCTGGTTGCTGTCGAAAATGTTTATTTGTATTAAACCGGCGAGACCTCCCCCCTCGGTGCGTAGTGGCCATCCAGTAATGAAGGGGAGAATTAAGGAAGGGGAACTAGGACAGATCAAGTGAACACTACGCAATTTTCTTTCTGTGCTGTGGCTCTCCTGGTGGCCTTGTCCGCTGGAAACTTGGACGGATGATTGCGGGTAACTTGCTCATAATCTTGAGTCAGTGCTGAGTAAAGACTACGCACCACGACAAGAGGTGGAAAACATTGACATTTCTGATGTTGCAGCTCAGAAAGCGATCTCTAGATGGTCCACCAGGACTAGAACTAGTTAGTTCTTTTGGAAAAGAGCACCAGCGTTGCAGGTGTACCGTGCCTGCTTGTCTGTACTAGCGTGGATAACGGATCTCGTGACAGTAATTTTTCTAGTGCCACTTTTCTAGAGAGTTCTTCGTCATCCTATTCTTCCTCTTCATCTGATTTGGCATTTGGTAATTACTGTGCCAGTGTCGTAGGTCTGAACGCTTGAATCAGATCTTTGTGTGTGTGTGTGTGTGTGTGTGTGTGTGTTGTTAAGAACCGCCCGCTGAGGTGCAAGTTTTGCCAGCCTGTTGCGACAGCGGCGTCAACTTTCGCTGTTAAGAACGGCCCGCTGAGGTGCAGCGGCGTCAATTTTTTCTTGGAAAGCCACCGTTACGCTCTAGCCTCGGCGCCGTTGTGACTAAACGCGATCGACGGACCAACTATTGTTACCGAACCCGCCACCGCCGATCTGGTCTGCTGTGAGCAAAGGAGTCCCCGAGGGAACGTAGTCGGAGGCCCCTTCCCACGCACCGTTCCTGACGTCAGCTCCGAGTTCTGCGAAGGCCGTCTGCCCTCGGTGGGGACCGCGAACCTGTGCGGAAGTGTGTGTGTGTGATCCCTCGCGCAAAGAGGCGGCTCGTCTACTGGTCGAACGTTTCCCTCACCTTGGGATCGAGGGAGGACCGAGTGTTTATAAACCGCTGCTGTGCGGCTGCTCAGTGTACTTTCTCTCGCAGTCATGCTAGACTGATGAACTGCAACGTCCTGATGTAGATACTGTAAATAAACCCATGTTCCTCGTTCTCGGTGAGAAGCAGTCCTTCCCTTCAACAACGTCCCAGCGTGGGTAAGTTGGACGACGGCATGGACCAGCTATCATCTAATTCATGCCCGGCCCCAACCTTGACAACGGGTTACGAACGGTGGGATTGACCTCCCAATCCTTATAGTGTGTGTGTGTGGGGGGGGGGGGGATATTCTTATTTTTTTGCGTTTTTGGTGCTTTCTCGCACATTAAACTGACTTATATAGGGCTGAATATTGACCGAAAATAGGATCGGTTGTTGGAACCTGTGCTCTGCATAATGAAACCTGAAATCATGACAGATATATCGTACATATAATGTCGGCTCCTATGAATCTCTAAAGCACACATATTCTTCTATGGAAGAAGGCATGACAGATTCAACGGCCTCTTTCATTTTATTAAATTCCTTGTATTGGGCTGCCCCGTCTTGACTCGTTAGGTATCTGTCACTGTGCAGGCACAGAAGGGGTGTGTGTCGCTATGGCACAAGGGGCATAGAATCCTTAAATGTATTTACATCCGCATGTGTGCCTCTCATCACCACTTTTCCTTCGAAACACACCATACATCCCCTTATTCATCCTCACATTATATGAGTCGACGTAAACAAAAGTGTATGCCTTGTATGGTATCAATTGGATCGCTTCACTAATGCTACACTTCACATATATTCCAACGTTTGCATTGAACCTGCATAAATTTTTGTTTTAATTTACAGGCCGCCCGAAGGAGTGCACGCGTACCAGCTAGTTTTGTGCTCAGGAGCAGAGTCGTGTTTTTTTTTTTTTGTAAATAGGTTTATGCTGCTTTCCTGCAGTTATTGTTCGGTTATACAAACGAACGTGAACCGGTTCAAGTCGACATGAACCGTTATTTTTTCGCTCCGAAGTTGAACCGCAACGGAAGCGTTTTCGCTGAACAGGAACAAAAACCAAGGTATGGTGCGTGGATCGCGTATGCGCTCAGCCGCGCGGACAGCCATGCGCAGCCGCGGCGGTGCTAACAGAGGAATCGCGCGCTCTCCTATACCTAGAACGCGCTTGATCATGTGACCTCTAAGACTGGGCACGCAGGAAGCCACCATCTTTCTCGGCTCACCATCGCAAGCTTTGCTTCGCGCCCCCGGCGCAGGGAACGCGGGACGCGAAGGGTGTCTCATCGCACTTCTACTTTGTTACGGAACATCGCGGCGGCGGTGAAACTTCGCTCCGGGTGTCCGTACAATTGTTATCGCAATAGTACTACTTTTTTCAGATGTCTCTCCTTAATTTGATGCTTACAGGCGAGCGCTCTCCATCGCGTTAAGATGCTTAAGATCGCCGAAAGACCGGCCATTGTTTGTCTGTAAACATACAAATAATGTGCGTGTGCGTGTGTGTGCCGGTGCGTGCCGCCAGCCCGATGATGTCCCCACCTAATTGTTGTGCTACCAGGGTTACAAGGAGACTTGCATGGCGCGGGCTCGATCCTTTCCCCGGACACCCCTGAACAAGTTGAGTGTCGGCTGCAGGGGACGCGCGCGCGCCCCACCAAGTGGGTAACCGGCGGCATCGAGGTTTGAACCAACATGCTGCAGCTGCGGAGGCGTTATTCACGCAAGTGCACTCGTCACAACGCCCCTTTAAGTGCGAGATAAAGAAAGTTCTAGATTTTTTTTTTTTACGTTGAAGCGTTAATATACAGGCGCGTGGTAACTTCGCATAATTTTTTTTACGTGAGAAATCGCCGCAGACGAACCAAAATCGTGACGTGGTTGAGTCGCAGACACGAGGCAGGAAGCGGAAAGCGCTTTATTACTGGACACAGTCACATACATGCAGAAGCGCTGAGATGCGCAGTAGCTTCCACGTCGAAACAGCGGCTTTGTGAAGCGCCCTTCTTTCCGTACTCAAACAGCTCGACTGATACAAGGCTGTATACACAGGGACGCAAATACCATATGCACGTAACAAGCGCTGGTACTCAAACAGCACGACTGATACAATGACACACAGAGACACAAATATCACAAAACAAGGGCTCAGTGGTATTGTGTCCTGTGTGGCATGTTCTGTCTCTGTGCGTCCTTCTATCAGTCGCGCTGTTTAAGTATAGTTCTGGAGACGAACGAACTAGCTCTCACCAAGACGTTACTACATATAGCGCCAATCCCTTCTTTCGCTCACACCGACCTCTCATCATGCCACAGAAATTCCTATGTACTAAGTTCACTAGAGGGGACTCTGGCGCTGTGATTGTTCAGGCACCATGAGCCATAGAGCTTCGTGCAAAAGTTTGCAAAAAGAGTTTGAAAAGGTTTTCATGCAAGGGAACCCTGGCGCTATAGTTTCTACGCGGGAGCCGCAAGCATGGCTGTTGAGCCGGTCCGGGAATAATGGTTAGCAGATAGATTTGCCTAAGCTCGGTCTTTCTGGCTTTAAACGGCTTCGTATTTCAGCAAACTGACGATGTTCAGCAAAGTGTTCATTGCGGTATAAATGACACAATTCACAGCAATTATGCGTGCACGAAGAGTCTTGTTGCCTCCTGCGTTTAGAAAATTAGGATTGCTTCGAAGTTATGGGTAATAAAGGCACACAATGTAAGGTAAACAAAGTCACAAGAACGTCCGAAGCAACATGCGCGGAGATAGTACATATCGATGCCTTAACCAACATTACCACGGTGGCTGAACGATCGCGACTCCATGGGTCCCTCGGCTAATTTTTCAAGGAAACCCTATGTCAGAATCGTGACGGATTTGTCTAATCTTTGTGATTGTGTCTTCAAGCGTTGTTCTTGTGATTATTTATTTATTGATACAATCACTTTTTTTTAAATCACGCGACCTACGCCTCATGGTCTTCCACTTCTCCCAGCCTTTACGTCACACGTTCTAGAAATGCGTTCCGTGCCGGCTGCTTCGCAAGGATGGACGCCATTTCTCTCAGAATCTGTGCAACCTCTTCCGGCCTAGTATGCAGTGTAGCATGGCAAAGGCTGAAGAGTTTCTAGCCGTGCTTTTTTCTGTACCATGACACGGGGTTGGCGGCGTTAGCATGTGGTGCAGCCGTGTTCCCAGTTCTCAATTCCCATGCGATTTCTTACAAAGACGTATGTTTTTCGCTTGCATTCAAATTACGCACATAATGACGTACACACGCGCTTGAGACGCGGTAGGCCCGTTTCCCAGCCAATTTCCTCACAGGCACTTTCCAAGTCATGTGCGCCCAAATTAAGTGCACAGTGCGGCAAAATTGACTTCGGAAACATTGGCCGAATGATCAAAGCAGTCGGCGCAAATCGGCCATCTTTCTCTCTCGGGGAAGATGGACAGCTTCTTTTGACACGAGTTTTGATGCAACCATTGGGCGCAAACGGCGAGAACTAGTTTCTGTGGTAACAGCTAACAGCGTGGCGCTTATAATAAACTTAGGCAGTAAAGTGCCCGCTAATATAAACAGAACCAGAAATCTGGTATTGTGTGCACAACAGGCTACTTGTACAAGCTGAAAAGAGTGGCCGAGCGAAGGGCTTCCTGAAAGTAAGCAATAAAAAAAAAATAATCGATAAGTTCCTCTTTAGTTCCGTGGCCTTCAGCAGCACACTGTCTGCGCTCGCCATCGTCGAAGGCTACGAGAAAAAAAAACGCTCTTGTTTGATTGATTGCTAATAAAACCAAATCCATCACTTTGACTGCGCAATAACACGCTTGCACGCGGGAATGACCGAAAGTCGCTTGTCGAGATAGCTCAGCCATAAATGCTACCGCCCCTCACAACGCCAAGTCGAAAGAAAGAAAGAGAGGCGGGGGAAGGGTGCTTTCGCATAACGAGAACGACTCTTGCTTCTTTGGGAGTCAAACGCCTGCCGGCGAATCTATATGGATAAGGGAACTTTGGCACTTTTCCAAGAGGAGCTGCGCGACTGGGTGGGCATTTCCCGAATATGATTACAAATTTCTGCACCGCTCAAAGTTTCACTTTCCCCGCCACACTCGCTTGTCGTCGTAAATCTTAGGTCGCGCCGATATGTGACGTTTGATCGAAGCGCGTCTGATAGGCTCTCAGCGGAAGGCAACTCGGCGCACGAATAAAAAAAAAAGTTTGATTTATAAACGGCTCCCTTCGTCGCTTTCTGTGCTCTGTATGTACTCTCCTTTCTGCGATACAATGCTGTCTAAATATGAAGAAAAAAAAAACAGAACTACAGCAGAATTGTGAGGTTCTTTTTTTCTTCATTCAGTTTTTGTTTTCTGCGCGATCGTCTCTATTGTAGACCCTTCTAGAGGCTCGGCTGGGTTTCTACAAATGACGCATGCATCATATCCCAACAGTAGCTGCGGGACAGCAGCAGCAGCAGCTGAAGCAACGTCCCCGGGAGTGCTTTCAGTTTGGGCACACTTTTGCGACGACGCCTGCCGTTGCGCTGCAAGCATTTCTTTTGACACGTCGCTTGACAAACGCGGTGTGCGTCAACCTCGCATCCGCGGAACCCGTAGCAGCCGTTGTACTATAACCGAGGTCCCGCCGCACATCGTGGCGCCGATGTGCGCTCGACAAACCTTTGTCACCGGCATTTTTTGTTATTATTTTCTTCCATTCCGCATCTCTTGTTATCGTCGCACGTTACTCGGAACACGTACTTGGAAGTACACGTGAGGGCTGCCTTCTCTTTACAGCTTGTGGGCCTATAGTACCGCTAGACGCTTCTTTCTTTCTTTCTTTCTTTCTTTCTTTCTTTCTTTCTTTCTTTCTTTCGTTCTTTCTTTCATTACCCTGCATACTACTGAGCTTCGTTAACACTTTTGTGACTGGAGCCAGTGCCTGATGGAGCTTGCTTCATTTCGTCCCGCACTTGAATATAGCGCAAAAAGGCACGGACGACCAATAATCAAATGGTGATTTTGGCACTTAAAACCTCAGAATTTAATTTTTAAGGCACAGACGAGTGAACAGACGATAAGAGCACTTTGTTTCGCCTGCGCACAAGTTCATCTCTTGAGCGCAGTTTCTTGTTTCTTTTTTTTTGTGTGATAGCAATTGTTTGGACATTCCCGCCGTATTTCTGCGTCGCCGTCGCCGTGATGTTCCGTATAAAGTCCAAGCATGGTAACATCGTCGTCGTGCGTCGTATGCTGTATGTGCGAGTGAAACTTGCGAGGGTCACCCGACGATCGTGAATTTATCTCGCGCGCGCAAGGGAGGAAAGTGGGGTGGAAGCGCGCCGTCTTCCGTCGCGCGCGAGGCACTAGGGGGGCATTGTACTCCGGCGGCTGCTGCGCACGGCCCGGGCGCGCACGGGCGCCCAATCTTGAAAGCGATCTGCGATGTGTACAAAGTGCGAGGAGTGCTGGTAAGTTCGTATGCGCAGTGCTTTCGACGCCTAGTTTGCGTTGAAGTGAGAGGCAGCACGAAAGTCAATTCGCCCGCTGCTACTGCCGCGGTTCCTCACTCCATCGTTTTAACAGCGAGTTTCCGCGGTCATCGAATGAGCTGTGTTCATGTTTACCTGTGCGCGCGTGATACCGTGCTTGCTAATTTAGTTAATTAGGGAATGTTTAGAAGTTTATACGGCCGATAGAACTACCATCCCTACTTCTTATAGCTGTCTACTAAATTGCTATCGGAATCGATGCTTCGCCTTTGGGGCGAGACTGCGACTTTTTTTTCAGTTAGGGAACATAGCTCATTAGCCTAAGCCAACACCTTACTGAAAACCAGTGGCGTAGCCAGAACATTTATTTTAAGGGGAAGGGAGGGGGGGGGGGGTAAGAGGAGCATGCGCTTAACCAGGGGCGAGTAGTGTGAGGGGGAATGAGGGGGCACGTGTCTGGTGTCGTTGTGCCCCCCCCCCCCCCGGCCATGAAACTGCCGAAAACTTCATTTCGCCGTTGCATCGATTGTGTGCAGTATTCCCAGCACCTTCCTCTATACATTGCACATTTCCGTGCAGTGTATAGCTGCGGCAGGGCTGTGCTATCGTTGGACAAATGAAACGCGGACAGGAAATTACAGTGTAGAACACCTCTTACGAGTAATAACTTGAGAGTGCGAATCCGTACCACTACTATCCTGTCGTAAATGGTTGTGAAGGCATATAACTGTATATATGCGTACAAGCCGAATTCACGCCGAAAACACGTGAGTTTTCAAGGCGGAAACTAAATAATGCATTTTAGTTAGTGCTAACTTGTTCGTGGTTCACATGTGCACGATGGTATATATGGGAAAGCAAAAAATAATACCCCCTTCATATATATATATATATATATATATATATATATATATATATATATATATATATATATATATATATATATATATATATATATATATATATATATATACGAAAAAGACGGCGCGCGATCAATGCAGAAATAAATTTTGAACCTCTAGCTTGAATATTTAAATCACATTTCGCTCGTCGTCATAATTGTAAAAGTTATTGATTACCGTTATTGAGCTCTTATAGATGACGCGTTGTATCCTGTAACGAACTGAAATATTTCAGACAAGTATTTGCACTGGTTACTATTAAGTTGAGGGCCTTCTGAAGCAAGGGAGACCACTAATTAACTGCAGTAGCGTGGAGCAACACGGCGAACTTCTCATCAAATCTGGTAACCGGTCGTGGTAATCCTGTGGATATGGCGTTACGGTGCTGTGTACTTTCTCCATGCCATGGGTTGGATCCGGGCAGCTGCAGCGAGGACATTTGGATGGAGAGGGAGTGAAAAAAAAAACACAGTCGTGTACATAGATTTTGATGGACGTTGAAGAGCACCTGGTGGTCAAAATTAATCTGGAGTGCCACACGGTGCACCTCGTAATCAGATTGTGGCTTTCGCGCGTACGTGCAACCCCAGAATCTTTCTTTCTTTTTAACCTGCAAGTGAAGCTCTTAAAATGTCATTGTTTTGAATAATGATCCTTACCAAAGTGACCTACGATATTGCTTTTGATTAGCCGAGGGTTACGCTTAAATTCGGCACTGCCGTTTCGAGAATTTTGATATTGTCGAACCAGACGCTAAGCCCTGGTTCGCTTCCCTACACTTTCGTCTCCTCGCTTTCTCTGTCTATTTTTGTGGCGCCCATAGTTGGAATATTCAAGGGCTGAGTTGCGTCTCCATGCGAATACAACGCGACCGAAAGCGGGCTGTCGCTGCAGCGTGTATAGACGGCGAATCGAGGCAGTTAAAAAAAGAGAAAAAAGAACAGGACGGTATTGCTTCCGCGCGCGCAGTGCTCGTTGATGTGACGACGGGTTTCCGCTCGGCTCCCGTCAGGAGAGATTGCTGGCGTGTGTATACGACGTCGTTATAACCGTATACGTGTACATGGACCGCCTCCACGAAGACCCCGTGATACGCGCGCCCGCGCACGGAGAAGGCCCCCTCGTTGGTTCCGGGCAAGGTGCCAGAGACCAGATTAAGCCGTTCTTCGCGCAAACCCCGCTCTTGGAGGGCACAGCGGGGGTGGGGGGGGGGGGGGGCAATCGATGGGGAACACCAATCACGGCGCCTCATTCGAGGAAACTCCTTAATATACCGTTTCTATTTTTTTTTTTTTTGCCCCCCATCTCTATCTCCTTCTTTTCACTGCGTCTCGTGGAGCATCGTTTTTGGTTAGCGTGCCCGATGCCCTTTAGCGCTGATGCGTCGGCGGCCTTCGAACTCTTGGCGCAGGCAGCGCGTTATACACCGGACGACGCGACAACAAAGCGCTCGCGCTACTACTCCACTATATATAGATGCGCGTCTCGATGAACTTCCGAAATATATAGACGTGCTCATCGGAGCCACGTCATTTACTTGCGCATAGTTTCGTCCCAGTTATTTTTTTTTAGGGTACTTGTTTCTTCATTTTTTTTTTAGAGAAACAGATGCCATAGAATTTATAGCGATTGGCCTCGGGGTATCGTGTCCCGTTCTCTGCCTCACCCCTCAAACCTGGAAGCGAGTTCGATAGCTGACTGAAAATTGTCTATGCAAGTAGATCGCATGCAGGAAAAAAAAAAGAACTAGAAAAGGAAAAGAAAAGCAATGTTATAGTGCTATAATGATTCGATACCGCGAAGTAGTCTTTTTTTACGGCGAAACTGTATCTGGCTAGGGTTCCGTGCATTTTGTTCTCCGTGAACAAAAACTATCGTCATCAATGGCTCATACCGCCGTAAGCATTCATGCTCCCTCCCGTAAAGCTCCTTAAGTTTCCAGAAACAACCGCTAAACAAGACTATATATATATAGTCTTGTTTAGCGGTTGTTGTAAAGATATATATATATATATATATATATATATATATATATATATATATATATATATATATATATATATATATATATATATATATATATATATATATATATATATTTATATCTTTACGGAAACGGTGCCAAGAGCAATATGCATCGAGGCCTCACAGAGGCTCGAGCTCCGTGAAAATTTTGGCAACAACGAATAGCTTACACGCAGCACAAAAGTAAACACAACATCGTCGTTTTAAGATATAACAAAAAATGGCATTGTCAACTAGCATATTACAATTACAAATAACTACTAGAATTGAAATTATTCGTTCTTTTAGGACAAGTGATATACGGTTTCTGTGTTAGATGCACTCAATACAAATATATCAAAATAAATTACAAATGATCAATTTAATATCCAGCACGAAATTAATAATAAGTAACATTACACAGATTTCAGGTCTTTAAACAGCGTGAACAACTTATATAAAGCATCATAAGTATCAAGGAACAAGAATTAACAATCTAGTAATAACAGCACACTTTGAATATATAATGGGAAGTAAAAAACAGTCAGTTATGTTCGATTTCATTTTCAATTAACAAGAACTTGAAAGATTTCTTAGTAAGCATATTGCATTCCGTAGTTCCTAGACGATTCAACAGTGCAGAGATTTGTAAGTTACATGTCTGCCATAATTCGTTCTTGTCCCCGTAACTCGAATAGCTTTCCTACGTTGTGGATACTGATTTTGCGATTGTAGCCGCATACACCAAAAAGTTCATTAGCTTTTATATATTGTAATAACTTATAATAATAAATTTATGAGGCCTTTAGTAGTTCATATTTCATAAACAAAGGCTCTGTGCTCAACTGTTGCGGCCTTCCTCGATAATTGTCGAAAACTCTCAGCACGCTCTTTTGTAATATAACAAGTTTCTTGTAATTCTGCGTATATGTAGTGCCCAATACTAATTTACAGTAGGAAAGCCTAGAGTAAAATAATAATATAGGACACTTTTTAATCAAACAGGTATAATGTCACTTATTTTAAAGAAACAACCTGTAATTTTGCTAAGCTCAGCTGTAAGGTTAATAACATGAGTATTCCACGATAGGTCTTCTCTGAACCACACACCAAGAAACTTGTGAGCTTGTACCTGTTCCAATTCAGCCCCACGGAATTTAACTGTAATTTTATGATGATGTGGTCTGTTAATTGGTGCAAATAGTATGTGCTTCGTTTTGTTAACATTATATATATATATATATATATATATATATATATATATATATATATATATAGAGCGTTACAGCGCGTTTATAAACAGGTCAGAGTAGGAATGTCGTCCGCTGGCTACATAGTGTTGCTATCAAACGGTTGCTATTACAGCGAAGCAGACCATGTTTGAGATTACGACAGCGACATAAGCTAACGCGGCTGCTTGCTCTCGGTCAACGCTGCGAAAGCGCCCGTGAACGGTCTCTCGTTTGCGTCTTTCCACGTAACGCTGTATTTTTTAACACCAATAATACTGCTAATTCCCGCAAGTGAGAATGTACGCGCTTATGACAGAACACAGAACAAGTTCAAAGTCCTTGTTCTGCTTCATGTGCATATTTTCTTCGCCCCTATTCTGTCGTAGCTTCGCTTCAGCACCACGGTATTTCAACACCACATGCACGCCGTGCTACCGCCCTTTTGCCACCCGCAGATGCGATTCGATGACGACAGCCCCGGCCACGCTGAACGAATTCGCAGCGTTGTGTCACCGCCATAAACTCGCGTCTACGCTGCCTCTCTTGTCAGAGCAACGCTGTAGCAGAAACGTCTCCGTAGCGGAAACGGGAAACGTCTGCCTCTCGTGTGGTGGTGGCCTCACTGTTTTACCCTTCCAAAGGTGCAAATGGGGAATCATTGGCTGCAACAGTGCCATATGCAGGATGACACCAGCGCCAGATTGATGATGATGATGATCATCATCATCATCATCATGATTTATTGGCATGCCTTTTGAAACGAGGCTGTGACAAATGGTCACCTAGCCTGCTTAAGTTAATGGGTATGCTATACATGCTTTTTTTTAGCCTTTCGTGTATATCTCCCTATTCTCTCTTTTTTTTCGCTTCCTTAAAACTTTTATATCTACCTTGTACCGCTACTTACGCCTGTAATGGATCCTGTCGCATGAATCTCTTTACTGCTTTCTTTCCACCAGTACTCTAAACGTTTCTTGCTTATCTCGACTGCTGACCAGTTGATGTTTCCATCCACTCATGAAATTGCAGCCCGGTCGCACCACCGTACAATAAAATTGGCAGGCGACAGCCAAAAGTCTTCATAAACTGCGCGCGCCGTATTAGTGCTCCCTTCCGATACACATTCAAACGTCCGTCCGTCCGTCCGTCCGTCCGTCCGTCTGTCTGTCTGTCTGTCTGTCTGTCTGTCTGTCTGTCTGTCTGTCTGTCTGTCTGTCTGTCTGTCTGTCTGTCTGTCTGTCTGTCTGTCTGTCTGTCTGTCTGTCTGTCTGTCTGTCTGTCTGTCTGTTTTACGCTCATATTCATCCCAGTCAAACTGAAGTTGACTTGCATGCGCCAATGTGTGTAGCACTAAGATATCAGCATCAAGAAATTGGTACATAAGATTGGAAGAATTCCATCAACTAATATTACTCCACAATGGAATTATTAAGAAAAAAGTCATACCTTGAGATTTATCACCAATTTAAGATAACTTATATTTTTTGGGGAAAATTATAATGATTCATCTACACCACCTACCAAAACTTTACCTCGAATTAAATATTTGGAAAACGTCTCGACCAATCCTAGAAAAATGGTTGGAAGCTTGTGTAAAGATTCTATTACAGCAGTAATTTTTGGAGAAAAAATTTTATTTGTATAATTACAGCAAACTCAACCTTCCAAAACTTTAACTCTTATACAGCCATATTGTGACAAGTGTTGAAGTTATTATTTCAGGGCTTAATTATGCTGAACAAGCAAAAGAAAATGATCTAACTCTGTCTGTCTGTCTGTCTATCTGTCTGTCCCCGTCATAAAAAAATACGCAGATATTGAACACAGCTAGTTGAAGCCATAAAAGCGTTATCCTTGAAAATCATTGGACTGATTCCAATATGACCTTTCTATTTCCTGCAGCATCGCCTCCACATTTCCACATTGCTCTGTGCGCCGGCGCCATATCTTCGATACGCGTCATTTGTCTTACCACTGCCTTGCTACTGTATGTTGCAATCACCGTCAGCGTCAGCGTGAGGCAACACGTCGGGAAGCGTTAGGTCGTTTTAGCGCTTTCGGGTGTCGCGATGGCACCATCGGTTGAGCGCCAGTCTCAGAATTGAAAGGGCACTGGCACGATCTGGGCTAGTGTGTCCATTTATTCATTTATTTATTCATTTCTGTAACAACGCTAACCTTTGACATGGTAATATTATCTGCTACACGCGTCCACAAATATTTCCAACACAATGTTTTTCGATTGACTGTAAAATGAAGATTTTTCTTTTTAATGGGCTTCTCCTCACAAGAAACCTTATTGTGGGAAAGCCAGCTTTCAAAGGGTTCCTACGCACGGGAAATTACATTCACAATAGTGTCCCCAGCGCATACGACTCCAGACATTCCCGCAGTCAACCTCAACGAGGTAGCACACCGCGAAGCTCGAGGTCTTACTCGCCGAGCTGAGCAAAGAGTGACTTCCATCGGTCAGGAGAACGCGGAGGAGGAAATCTGGAGAGAAAAAGATGTATTAACAAGATTTAGTGATATTACCAAATTCTATCAAAATCGGAGGCGGGTATTACCACCGCCTCACACTAAACTGAACAGAGCTGAGTCCGTTACTTGGAGGCGACTACAAACAGAAACTTATACGAGTCCCGTGCAACTAAAAACTTTCTACCCCGATATATACGAGAGCGATATGTGCAAGCTATGCAAGTCTGTTAGAGCCACCCTTCAACACATGTTGTGGGGATGTGAAATATACCAAAATAAAATGGCAGTCTCCCCAGAAAATCTACGGGCGCGGTGGTCGGCCGTGCTGCTCAGCTCAGAACTCCAAGACCAACTTTGGGCCGTCCAGCGAGCCAAGGAAGCCGCACGGGATCAGCAGCTCCCAGTGGCCATCTAGGCGGCCCCAGGCCCGGGCCTCCCAATCGCCGGATTCCAAATAAAGTTATCACACACACACACACACACACACACACACACAGTGTCGAGGCTCACCGATAACGTACTTGGAAAGACGTATATCGCCTCTAATAGAGAAAAACTCGAAGCTATAGCTATCATTCTGCCCTCTCCCTGTCATGGCTGCACGGTAAAAAGCTCCCGTTCCTTTCACGGCTTTTCTTTTTCTGTAAAAATTACGGTACTGTGCCTGTACTCAGTGAAAATTGCGAGATTAAAATTGTCGAGCCACGCGCATTCGCAATGTCTACAAAAATAAAACGAACAGACGAGCAGAAGCGTGAACGTGCAACGCCTGTAGCAGCGTGGGGGTGCACACATCGCGCACGCGCTAGCATTGTATCTTCTACGTCTGCCGAGCAGTTATAATTTGGTGAGCACTGTACGCTTTGAGTTTCATAGTGTCTTGAGAGTGGCGCTTGGATGAAGAACCTTGGCGCTCGTGAAGTTGAAGGCAATACTTTACATTTGTAGTACGATGCGTGTGCTCGCCGAACTGTGCGTTGGTGTCACGTGCCTCGACGGCGGTGAGGGAGACGTTATCTGACAGCCATACTATGTTATTGATATTAAGTTTCCTTTTCTAAGTTGTGCTAAACTGCACCAGCACGTGAGTTCGCTACCGTTTATTCCCTTCACGTACCGCCGTGCGGAGCTCGTAACACGCATCCATCATTTCTTTTACTTGTTGTTCATGTCACGCGGGGGACGTCACGATAACTTGTCAGTTTCAGGCACACTCTTGGGATATGCTCATCATTTCCAGAACGAAAGCTGTTATTCCACCTATAAATACCTTGCACGATCTGATTCTTGTTCTCGTGGAGTTGTGGCTTATGCTGCACTGACGTCGCCATATTCTTTGCATTCACAGAAACATAGTTCCCGAATGCAGTTGTTTAGTCTTGGACATGTATGATCGAATTGATGGGAATAATGCTAAGGCTATTGAATTTTTTTGCACCTGAAGGGAACTTGTAATTTTCTTGGTCTTGTCAAAAGTCTCAGCTTCACTGTACCAACTGGAGGTAAACGATATGTCCCTCACTGTAGCTTAACGAAGAGTTCAGCGTAACAATGTTTATCAACAAGGAGGCCAGTGTATTTTTTGCAGCATCAGCTGTCTGTTTTTTATCAATTAGGCGCGGTACCTTTAATGCGCACTGTTCTATTTCAGCAAGCTCGCTATGCAAAAGCTAAAATTTTACCATATTGCAGCCCATACGCGCCGACTACGGGGGAGGGGGGGGAAGCTAAGAGGCCCGAGCTCCCTCCGCAGTTTTCCGGGGGCGGCTGAGCGCCCCCCCCCAACACACACGCACACACACCTAACATGCCATTACGAGAGCTTTGCTACCCACATCAATTGAGGTTTCTTTTGACTTTTCTCGACCTTTTCACTTGAAATTTTACTGGGGCTAATAGCTTACTGCAACATTGCTGGTTCGGACGTGCACGGCTTTTAATTCATTGTTTCGCTTCATTTCTGCAAATCCTGACAACATTAGGACACGAGCATTAGAAGCACTAGCGGCGGCGGCCTCATCCGCATTTTCTCACTTCCAGCATTGTCTCGAATTTCCAATTTAAAAACCCTGTACATGCGCAATATATTTAAATATATACCCAGGACAAAGTTTATTATATTTCTGAACGAGATGGGAGGTAGCCAGTTAAAATTATTTCCGAAGGTATGGATAGCCTATGCCTACGGAATGAATATGTTGATGTATGTTCAACATGCTTGAAATTGCTTTGCGTGCTTTTTTGACCATGAAAAAAACCTATAGACTTCGGTGACCCCTTCGGCAGAGACCTTTATCAACGACGTGTAAGATGCACGTGAATGTTCTGTGTCTCATTATTGCTTCTCTTTCCAGTAAGCAATGCTAGCGACTCATGAAAACAAAAACTCTTCTAATAATTAACAACATTTATAAGGAATGGAAACGTCGTCAATTGCACGTAGAGGTCATAAATATATACAGCGTGTCCCAATTAACTATCATGTACCAAGATTTAAAGAAACAATGCGTTACTCGAAGAAAGCCTGCTGCATATTGTTTACAGTGCAGTGGAGTAGCTGCCAGTAATTTTTTCGTTGCTGAAATTTAATTAGGTAATTGTAATTATTTATCTAACTAGAGACGTACTATCATAACTATCCAAGTGTCAGTGAGCATATGAAGGCACATCAAAGGGACATCTAATTGCAGTATTTTCAGCGATGTACTAATTGCGTACTAATTTCTTTCCCACTGATAAATAAACCCCGCGAAATATGGAAAACATAACGTGACTGCGCTCCTACCCCGATCACAAAACAGCGCCCTCGAACAGGCTCCGCCTGAGTTATTCAGAACGAAATGAAGTAAATAAATAAAAACACCGGGATCCAGCTAGTGCCTTATCTGCCGCGCCCCGGCGGTAGTAACACGTCGCCTCTGGTGTTAGTTGCAAACAAGCTGTGATAGCTGTTGTCCTAGCGTAGATAAAGTGCATGGATGTTTCCTTCTTTCTTTTTGCCGCTAAACCTATCACCACAAAAGCGAATTGACAACGTCAGTGCAAAGGTTTAAAGGTGCTTTTTGTTCATGAGTTTCTCTAATGAGCAGAAGGTAAACATGATATATATATATATATATATATATATATATATATATGAGAAGAAAGGGGGTTAACCGAGGGGCAATTAATGGAAATGAAAGTGGATGAAAAAACAAGTTGCCGCAGGTGGGGAACGATCCCACAAGCTTCGCATTACGCGTGCGATGCTCTACCAATTGAGCTACTGCTGCGCCGTTTCCGCATCCGCTTTCTTGGGTATTTATGTTTCCCAGTAGAACCCTGGGAGTGTTAGCCAGCGCCACCACTAACAAACCTTGGCGGCGGATGTGGAACATCCTTTCCGCCGCAGGCGTCACAAGAACGTGATCTTTTTGGGTGAAGGCAACCTGTCAATAAACCCACACATGCTACCTGAAGGCATCATTGTTGCCGGATTCGAGACCCTCGTTATGTAATAAACGAGAAGAAAGGGGCTTAACCGAGGGGCCCGAATTTTATTAGTCATATAATAAGAAGCTAACAAACACTGACACCAAGGACAACATAGGGAAAGCTACTTGTTCTTAATGAAGGAAATAAAGTGTGGCGTAATGCGAAGGTTGTGGAATCGTTCCTCACCAGCGGCAAGTTGTTTTTTGATCCAGTTTCATTTAAATTAATTTATCGTTTATTTATTTCCTTTATTAAGAACAAGTAACTTCCCCTATGTTGTCCTTCCTTGGTGTCAGTGTTCGTTGGCTTCTTATGATATGGCTATACATATATATATATATATATATATATATATATATATATATATATATATATATATATATCAGTCATGGAAATGTGGCGGTAGACCTAATGCATCGACTATCATCAGAAATTATGAAAACCTCAGACAAACCGGCAGCTTCAAGAAACAGTGGCGGAGGACTCCATCTTTGAGTTCTGGCCTACGCACGGATGTTCTAGCATTTATGGCCTCAAACCCTCATGCTAGCGTGCGGGATGTGGCAGCCCAGGTACCAATTTCGAAGTCACCAGTTTGGAGGATTCTGAACGACGGCCTTTCACCCGTACCACCTTAACCAGCACCAATGCTTAGAAGATAGGGACCTGTAGAATCGTCTAGATTTCTTGAATTGGGTCCTCACACCATCCGATGAGTCACCGGACTTTTTGAGCAACATCATGTGCACAGATGAAGCCAATTTTCGCAGAAACGCCTAAGTAAATTTGCTTAATGCACACTATTGGAGTGACTACAATCCACACTGGGTCAAGCGCAATCAGCACCAGTACCAATGGTCGCTCAATGTGCGGTTCGGAATTTACGCCGGTGCTATAATCGGTCCCACCTTCTATTACACACTGGCTGGACAGCGTTACGTGGACGAAATCCTTGGAGGAGTGGTGGATGAGTTTGTCAGCGACTGTCACGTATTCCACTTCTGTGGTATCAGCAAGATGGGGCACCATTGTCCCTCGACACGATTTTCACATGCCGCCGACAGAAGACATCGCAGGTGAAGGCGACGAAGGGACTACTTCAGTTTTTGAAAGAGACGGGATTGGACAAGCGGCTCTGACAGTGTTATCACGTACAATGCCAGATTGATAGACTCTACCGGACGATGTTTGTGTGCTGTGCTATGTGCTCTCTCTCTCTCTCTCTCCCCCTTCCCCATCTTTCATCGCACCCATCCCTCTCCCATGTGTAGGGTAGCAAGCCGGTTACGCTAAACTGGTTAACCTCCCTGCCTTTCCTTCTCTACTTTTTCCTTCCTTCCTTCCACACATAGCAGCAGCCGAGCGCGAAACTAGCTGGATGCGACTTTTTATGCAATAGATTGAAAGGCACGGGCCTGTAAATTGGCCGGCTAGGTCACCTGACCTCTCTTCACTCGATTTCTTTCTTTGGGGTGATGTGAAAGATCGTGCTTACATGATCGAGACGGACGTCATATTAGTTCAAGACAGGGTTAACGGATGTCTGATATACAATTCCGGCGTCGGTCACCAAGAAAGCCACTGAAGATGTGATAAAACGGACACATATTACTGCGTAGCTGCAAAAAAGGAGACCTATTCGAACATGTCCTCTATAGGATGGTGTTCAACGGCGCTTACGAATTCATAGATAATAAGGGAACACTGAAATCTGACTTTTTTTGTGTGCAGACATCCTGATTGCCAATTCGGCTCATCTAGATGTGGTATATTTACTTTCTTGAGCGCATCGGTTTTGCCTTTTCTCTACACGTTGGTCGCTTCCCGGTCTGTTTATTTAACTTTTATTTTTACACACGACTTTGTGTTTGCAGCACGTATATCCACGGTCATTAAAAATAAGATGGTCACTTTCATTCGGCTTTGGTGCGAAGCAAGTTTCTGGCGAGAAATATAGCTTTACGCGCGCTCTTTCGATGCGGTGCGAGCAAAGCCGGGATTTTGAGAACTTCCATGCCTATTCCATCGCTTTTCGCATTTCTTGCGTGGTCAGAGCGGCGCTTCGGCCGCGTTATCAAGGGGATTTTGTTATCAATATGATCAGTCGGCCTTGAGAGACGGATAATAAGTGTGACGTAGAAATGAGAGGAAGGAATAGCTGCCAAGCCGGGAAACCTGCTGTTGGTGCTCCTTCCGTACCATTATCAATGTGATGCGCTGTCTCTTCGGGTTTGCGACATGCAGTGTAGTTGCTTTCAATCAGCATGGCTGGTGCTCTGGGCCTCACGCTGTAATGCAATTTTTTACGTTTTTGCCATTTTCGTGAGAGTCACTTGATGAAACATTAGCAAGAAGATGTTCCCACGACCACCTAAATTAGGCCAGTCGTCTGCTTCATCGCTCACTTTTGGACGACGTGCCTTTGGAAGCTCGGACCAGCTCGATTCCTGGGAGAGCTCAACACCAGAAGCCATGGACTCTGACAGCGAGTACACCGTAGTCATGGGCCGCCGTATGAAGAAGATGCGCCGTATGTCGACTGAGGCGACTTCATTGAATCAGAGTGAGCAAGAATCCTTCATGGTTTCTTACGTGCCGCTCTCGACGTCACACAGCATGAACTCCCTCAGCAGGCAGTTTCTAACCGAATATTTTGAAAGTGTAGCCCCTGGGAAAATCAACGAGATCAGGATCAACGCTCGCAAGAACATCCTGACAATAGATGTGTAAAATTCCGCAATGCTGGATAAGTTAATGACCATTCCACAATTAAGCGCAATCTTCGTCCACTCCTTTATTACTTACGGGAAGGAGACAACGACTGGTGTGATTTCTGACGTGGAGCTTGACATCAAGCATGCGGACCGCAAGAGTCTTTTGAGGTCATCGGTGCGCATTCTTGAGATTCACCGATTGGGGAACTCCCGATGTATCAAGTTAGTATTTGCTTCTTCGACATTACCAGCATCTGTCAAAGTGGGCTACGTGATACACCGTGTACGACTATTCGTTCCGAGGCCCGTTCAGTGCAAGAAATGTCCCAACATAGGACACTTGAGCGCTGTTTGTATACGAGTAAAGCCACCTGTTTGCGTTGCGGCGGAGAGCATAATACCACTGACTGTGGTGCGTCTTCATTTAAATGTCCCAATTGCACTGGCTCTCACGAAGCGACTTCGAAGGAATGCCCGAAGATGAAACAAGTAGTTCGTATTCTTCGAAAAATGGCAAAAGACCGATCTTCACGTAAAGAGGCTGCTCAATCTGTTCGCCAAAGTGACCAACGCTCGCGACAGAAGCATCACAAAACCATTTCAGTAGAACTACATAGCGGGGCACAGGCGCCACGACCACCTCTGCCTGTGCGTGCATCGAGGGTGGTAACGGCGCCTACTGCTAATTCAAGATCGATGACAGCACGCGGCAAACATTCTCCTCCAACCGCTGATACATACACGGAATGGCCTTTGCTGTCCTCTAGGCCCACGGCCATGCCAGCGGGCCCTAGTGGTCCTCTGCGCCATGAAGCCAAGAATGATAGGGCCAATGAAACCGGTGGCACTAAAGACAAGCAAGGAGATGCGCACAATGAGAAGGAGAGCGTACAGGAAATGCTGAAGCACCTGGTGGAGTCTATGCGCGTGATTCTAAGTGGTCTCCAGAATCTGGCCGCTAAAAGTGCCCTGCAGGTGCTCGCCGTGCTGGAGCCGCTTATCGCAGCTCTTTACATGTTCTAAAGCTTTTGTTTGGCGCTTGTGCTGCTCACGCAGGGGAGGCCCGCACAGCAGCTTCGTCCTAGCGCCTTTAAGTTCACTTGAATTGGTGACTACTGACGAGATACGGAACCATATAGTGGCTTCATGAATGAGCTTTCTGAATGTTTATTATCAGAATGTAGAACTTGCTTTCACCGTTGCGCATCCCTCCTTCTATGTCATCATCATCCCTCATCACACCTTTATGTCCCTGTTCCCCCTCCCCCTGTGGAGAGTAGCAGGCTAGAATGCGTTAGCTCAGGCCGACCTCTCTGCCTTCATTCAAATAAATTATCACTCTCTTCAATCAGCATATTTGAAGGCGATGCATTATAATGCGGGTGGGAGCGCACTCACGCGGTATTTTTCATATTTCGTGAGGCTTATTTACCAGTCGGAAGAAATTGTACGCAATTAGTACGTCGCTGAAAACACCGCACTTAAGTGTTATATTAGGGCGCTTACAAATGCCTCGTTGATACTCTGAAAACTAGGACAGTACTTCTCGAGTTAGTAATTCATTGGAATTACCGATATAAATTTCAGTGACGAAAGAAAAACTGGCGGATACTAAACTGCACTGGAAACAATATGTACTACGTTTTCTTCGAGTAAAGCAACTACTCCTTCTTTAAGTCTTGGTGCATGATAGTTGGGGAACACTGTATAATTCACTCAGTAACCGAAATGACGCCAAGCCAGATTCACTCTTTATAAGAATCAACAACAGTCATACTCAGCAGCGCTTATACAAAGACACACATAAAAAAAAGAAAAGAAGAGAGTATTCCGGTGAAGCATATCAAAAGTGGGAAGGTGAAACTGTCATGGGACACGGTAACTATTTTTTAATTCTATACGCATACACTCGCCGTCTCCTACGACAGTGCGAGCCCCAATACCGCTAATAATAGCAGCCCTATTGGGCTAGATTTTTGGCGGAATTTAGGCCCTCGCTAGAACACGTGAGTAAGACGGGGCTTGGGGAGACAACATCCAGGCGTTTGAAGGTGCGTACATGTCGCTCTTCCGGCAGTGGCCCCTTTGTCCGTCGCCAGTCACCGGTTAATTCAGCTCGTTGAGGTCCCGTGCTCAGTGGGAGAGCGCACATCCTTCCGTTGTCTTGATGCCCCGAGGCAGTGCCGTCTGATTTAGACCCCACCTGTTCCTTTGTTTGTTTTTCTTTCTATTTTCTCTGGTATGGGGTCATCATCATCATCAGCCTGGTTACGCCCACTGCAGGGCAAAGGGCTCTCCCATACTTCTCCAACAACCCCGGTCATGTACTAATTGTGGCTATGTCGTCCCTGCAAACTTCTTAATCTCATCCGCGCACCTAACTTCCTGCCGGCCCCTGCTACGCTTCCCTTCCCTTGGAATACAGTCCATAACCCTTAATGACCATCGGTTATCTTCCCTCCTCATTACATGTCCTGCCCATGCCCCCCCCCACCCATTTCTTTTTCTTAATTTCAACTAAGATGTCATTAATTCGCGTTAGTTCCCTCACCCAATCTGCTATTTTCTTATCCCTTAACGTTACACCCATCATTCTTCTTTCCATAGCTCGTTGTGTCGTCCTCAATTTACGTAGAACCCTTTTCGTAAGCCGCCAGGTTTCTGCCCCGTACGCGAGCACTGGTACCACACAGCTGTTGTACACTTTTCTCTTGAGGGATAATGGCGACCTGCTGTTCATGATCTGAGAATGCTTGCCAAGCGCACACCAGCCCATTCTTATTCTTCTGATTATTTCAGTCTCATGATCCGGATACGTGGTCACTACCTGCCCTAAGTAGATATATTCCCTTACCACTTCCAGTGCCTCGCTACCTATTGTAAACTGCTGTTCTCTTCCGAGACTGCTAAACATTACTTTAGTTTTCTGCAGATTAATTTTTAAACCCACCCTTCTGCTTTGCCTCTCCAGGTCAGTAAGCATGCATTGCAATTGGTCCCCTGAGTTACTAAACAAGGCAATATCATCATCGAATCGCAAGTTACTAAGGTATTCTCCATTAACTCTCATCCTCAATTCTTCCCAATCCAGGTCTCTGAATACCTCCTGTAAATACGCTGTGAATAGCATTGGAGAGATCGTATCTCCCTGCCTGACGCCTTTCTATATTGGGATTGTGTTGCTTTCTTTACAAAGGACTACGGTGGCTGTGGAGCCGCTATAGATATCTTTCAGTATTTTTGCATACGGCTCGTCTACGCTCTGATTCCGTAATGCCTCCATGACTGCTGAGGTTTCGACTGAATCAAACGCTTTCTCGCAATCAATGAAAGCTATATATAAGGGTTAGTTATATTCCGCACATTTCTCTATCACCTGATTGATAGTGTGAATATAGTGTATTGTTGAGTAGCCTTTGCGGAATCCTGCTTGGTCCTTTGGTTGACAGAAGTCTAAGGTGTTCCTGATTCTATTTGTGATTACCTTAGTAAATACTTTGTAGGCAACGGACAGTAAGCTGATCGGTCTGTAATTTTTCAAGTCTTTGGCGTCCCCTTTCTTATGGATTAGGATTATGTTAGCGTTCTTCCACGATTCCGGTACGCTCGAGGTCATGAGGCATTGCGTATACAGGGCGGGCAGTTTTTCTAGAACAATCTGCCCACCATCCTTCAACAAATCTGCTGTGACCTGATCCTCCCCAGCTGTCTTCCCCCTTTGCATAGCTCCCAAGGCTTTCTGTACTTCTTCCGGCGTTACTTGTGGGATTTCGAATTCCTCTAGACTATTGCCTCTTCCATTATCGTCGTGGGTGCCACTGGTACTGTATAAATCTCTATAGAACTCCTCAGCCACTTGAACAATCTCATCCATATCAGTAACGATATTGCCGGCTTTGTCTCTTAGCGCATACATCTGATTCTTGCGTATTCCTAGTTTCTTCTTCACTCCTTTTAGGCTTCCTCCGTTCCTGAGAGCATGTTCAATTCTATCCATTCCTTATTCTATCCATTCCTTCCTTATGTCAGCTGTCCTACGCTTGTTTATTACCTTGGAAAGTTCTGCCAGTTCTATTCTAGCTTAAGGGTTAGAGGCTTTCCTACATTGGCATTTCTTGATCAGATATTTCGTCTCCTGCGATAGCTTACTGGTATCCTGTCTAACGGAATTACCACCGAATTCTATTTCACACTCCTTAATGATGCCCATAAGACTATCGTTCATTGCTTCAACACTAAGATCCTTTACCTCAGTTAAAGCCGAATACCTGTTCTGTAGCTTGATCCAGAATTCCTCTATTTTCCCTCTTACCGCTAACTCATTGATCGGCTTCTTATGTACCAGTTCCTTCCGTACCCTCCTCAAGTCTAGGCTAATTCGAGTGTTAAACTCCTATGGTCACTGCAGCGCACCTTGCCGAGCACGTCCACATCTTGTATGATACAAGGGTTAGCGCAGAGTATAAGGTCTATTTCTTTTCTAGTCTTGCCATTCGGGCTCCTCCACGTCCACTTTCGGCTATCCCGCTTGCGGAAGAAGGTATTCATTATCCGCATATTATTCTGTTCTGCAAACTCTACTAATAACTCTCCCCTGCTATTCCTAGAGCCTATGCCACATTACCCCACTGATTTGTCTCCAGCCTGCTTTTTGCCTACCTTGGCATTGAAGTCGCCCATCTGTATAGTGCATTTTGTTTTGACTTTACCCATCGCCGATTCCACGTCTTCATAAAAGCTTTCGACTTCCTGGTCATCATGACTGGATGTAGGGGCGTAGACCTGTACGACCTTCAATTTGTACTTCTTATTAAGTTTCGCAACACGACCTGCCACCCTCTCGTTAATGCTATAGAATTCCTGTATGTTATCAGCTATACCCTCATTAATCAGGAATCCGACTCCTAGTTCTCGTCTCTCCGCTAAGCCCCAGTAGCACAGGACGTGCCCGCTTTTTAGCACTGTATATGCTTGTTTTGTCCTCCTAACGTCACTGAGCCCTATTATATCCCATTTACTGCCCGCTAATTCCTTCAATAGCACTTCTAGACTCGCCTCTCTAGATGACGTTCTAGCGTTAAACGTCGCCAGGTTCAGATTAAAATGGTGGCCTGTTCAGACTCAGGTATTCTTAGCACCCTCTGCTTCGTCACAGGTCTGACCGCCGCCGTGGTCAGTTGCTTCGCAGCCGCTGGGGACTGAGGGCCGGGGTTTGATTGTTGTATTCATATAGGAGGCTGCGGCCGAGTACTGCATCAGGGTGGCCAATCCTGCTCTGGTGAGCGAGTGCGTTACCGGTTCTGGTCACCGGGATCAGGCCGCACTCCAGGCCTGTTTATGCAATTTTATCAACACACGGATTTTTTTTAATCCGGTGGAAAATTGCGTGGATTCGAACCATGGTCCTCTTGCAGGCGAGCCGGATACATTACCTCTACGCCATATATATATATATATATATATATATATATATATGTGTGTGTGTGTGTGTGTGTGTGTGTGTGTGTGTGTGTGTGTGTGTGTGTGTGTGTGTGTGTATTCGGAAAGCTACTCGTCCCCCCCCTCCTCGTACAGATGAAAACTCTCCGCCTATGTTGCAGCCCATTTCCTAAATTTCAGAGCTTTTCACTCGAAATTTCTTTTTCATTTGGTTTATCCCCAGCTGTAGGAGCGTTCTCGAATTCTATGATCTGATGCTCCTACCATGAGCATCGGATCATAGAAGCCGACTAGGGCATTTTGGTATCTTTCTTTTTCTACCTTAAGTATCTTTCCTTCAGAGCCAAAATTAAAGTGAATTTCGGCGTAGTGAAAACGCACGGCCCAAAAATTTTAATCTCCAGAAATTATACTCTTGCGTTTATTTGCTGCTCCACAGCTCAAGCATCCTGCCATTCTCCAGCGTGGACTTCCCCAACATTGAAATGCAGCCTCAAATGCCGTTTTTTTTTTCTTCGACAGTGCCTGAAAATGTGTTATGTCTAAAAAACCAGTTACTTTCTACCTTCTCATTTATTAACCATAGAAGTTTATGTATTCGTTCATATGCGCATTTTCTTACAGTGTAGGAACGAGGCGCCAGCATCGTGCCAGCGGTTGACGAAACAGTACACTGCCCGCCACAGCCTTTGACTGGAGCCATGCATCCGACCGGGGTAGCCGACAGCACGTGATTATGATGAGGGCGATAGTGTTACTGGTGGTGATGATGGTGGCGATGTTGATTTAATTATTTCTTTAGTTTGTACATTAGTGGATGGAAACCAGTTTATTATAAATCCGGCAAAGTTTAACGACCCGGGCTCAGGTCTCCCATGAGGAGACTTCGAGCTCTTGCCTCATCGCCGCCTCTAGGGCCTGCTGGACTGACTGCCCACTCTTGTGTCTGGAGGTTGGAGCTGCGCAGAGCGGCGGTCCACTTCCACGCAAGAGCCTCCGGAGCTATTGCCATTTTAGCTGTTGTAACAGGACACTCCCACAACATGTGTGAGAGCCTCGCTCTAGTTGCCTGACATATCTTGCAAAGAGCACTCCTCTGGTATTACGCGGGGAAACGGTGCCGCAATCAGGAAGATTTGTGTCTGCAGTTGGTCGCCAGACGACTTTCGTGCGCGACGCAGACGGAAATGGCCACAGAATTAAATGGACCGGTAACGCAATAAAAGCGTACGTCTAGGTACTTCATGGACAAATAAGATATATATATATATATATATATATATATATATATATATATATATATATATGTTTTACTTTATAAAAGTGATCAATGGGTGTGTTTATTTTCTTTCATTACCCTGAAGTTGGCCAGAGGGCGCTGCAACTAGAAAGGTCCGCATTGATTCACAGTGGAAGAAAAGAACTAGCTAGGAAGCTTATCAGCATGTATGCGGCCTGTAGGGTGGGCAACACAGCAACAAAGAACGTCCAGCGGAAAGTCAGAGAGCCTGAAATAATCTCATGGGTGGCGGCAATGGAAAAGAAACCTGCCATGAGTAACTACTTAAGAGGAAAAAACGAAATCAGGAAAGAAACAAAGGGAAGCTCATTACTTTTCGAAGCGAGATCAGGATGCCTTAGAACACGCACCTATAAAGCGATATATAAGAAGGAAGAAGAAGCATGTGCTTGCTGCGGTAAAACTAGGGAAACGATGGAGCATGTTTTATTAGAATGTGAAGACATCTGCCCAGCGGTCGATTTAGGCACCACAGGTCTCCTTGAAGCCCTTGGGTTCAGCGAGAGCAGGGAAAAGTAAATATGTCCGCAATAGAGCTTAGTAAGAGGCGATTGGAAGTATGGTGGAAGAAAAGTAGGGAAACGACAAAAAACGGAGACTTACAAAAGCAAAGTTCGTAATAGGGGGTCAGAAAATTTGGTTGTGGGAGTTCATAGCGGTTTTCTTCTTCTTTCTTTTTTCTTTCTTCACTTAGGTAGGACACAAGGCAGTATAATAGCAAGAACTTGGTGGCACAACCCACCGCCCCGTTCCAAAGGGGACGCTCATAACATCCATTCATCCATCCGTCCGCTCCGCTATATGTATACGCTAAACGTATAACTAAGGCGTGAAAATCTCCCGCCGCTCCGCTGTGGCTTAGCGAGGCAACTTGGAGCGGAGCGGACCGTAAAGACGCTCAACTAAAAGACTCTACTAAGTTTGGGTTGAGGTGGGGCAATATCCGCCTGCCTAGCTGGTAGTGCTTGGTGATGTCGTTGTATCTGACTAAGCGTTCGCGCGTGTTTCGAACCAGGAGTTACGAACTCGAAGAGGGCGTTTCCGATTCTGCGCGGCGGGTCAGTTCTCGAGCAGAGCGGTGTGCTACCTCGTTCAAGTTAGGGGTGCCCTCGTCGGTGGGGATGGCGACGTGCACTGGATACCACATGATCGCGGTGGTATCGAAGTGCTGTCGACCAGCTTTCCTTACGATCTGGAGAGCTGCGGAGGAAATGGAACTCCGGGCGTAGTTGCGAACTGCGGATTGTGAATCGCTAAACACTACCTCGCAGAGGGGGTCGGTAAGCGCAAGCGCAACCTCTTCCACTGTTTCTGGGTGCTCCGTGCTGAGACTACACGCGTGCGTAAGCCGAGAGTTTGCGTCTACGACGACCGCCGTGAACCGGTGTTGTCGTGTGTATTCTGCCGCGTCTACGAAGCGCGTAGTCCTCTTCCCACAACAGGAGCGCAGCAGAGCATTGGCACGGGCCTGGCGTCGGCCCCCGTTATATTCGGGGTGTATGCTTCAAGGGATAGGGGCGACGATCAGCGTGTTGCTGAAATCGAGTGCAATGACCTGTTTCTGACCATGTACGTGGTAATTTGTTACGTTCTACCGGCCAAAGGCCGGCAGCTGCGCAATGAAATCCAGGCCGATTCGCAGAGCAAAATGACGACGCTTTATTTCCAGCTCCGAAATATATATAGGAGAGAAAAGAGAGAAAGAAGAAAAGAGGGACCATCGACGCATGCGCGGAGGCGCACGTGGCTCCGAATAGGTTATCTGCAACATTCCTTTCCCCTAGTAGCCGTAGCGCTCCACTGGCTTTCTGGTTCTTGTGGACCGACGTAGGTCAGGAACAGGCCCTTCGGGAAGGTCTTGAGTCTCGTATTTCGGTGCCCCTATGGTCGTCGGAGGCGATTCCTCGGGACTTGATCTTTCTATGCTTCCGTCCGTGTCTGATGAGCGTTTCCGGATCTGGTCGACATGGCGTCGAACGACACCGTCCTCGGTAGCCACATTGACTAAACGGGCACCACTCGTCGATTTTACTTTGCCTAGTGTCCACTTTTCTCCTATGCCGTAGTTGCGCACATAGACGGCATCTCCAGGGGCGAAGTACCAACTGGCGGAATCAGCCGCTGGATTCTTGGGCTTTTAGTGGCTCCTAGGAGGAAGACACATATCTAGTCTTGTACGCAAACGGTACCCAAGAAGAAGTTCAGACGGTGAAAACCCTGAAGTCCTTACAGCACAGATTCAATTTTCCGTTGGAATATCGCTGGAGCTGATGCGATGGAAAAAGGTTACCTGTTGTAGCAAAAGAGCCTTTTTTGTGTGTTTATCACTGCTCATTTCCGCGAGTCTTCATCTAGCTCGACCTGATTGTAAGCATCGCGAAGGTCTAAAATACTGAATTTTTTTTCCTCCACACAGGTTTGCAAAAATATCGTCTATGACAGGCAAGGGGTACTGCTCAACATCGCACACAGGGTTTAGTGTAACCTTGAAGTCCCCGCAAATGCGCACTGTTCCGTCCTTCTTCAAAACTGGCACGATGGGCGTTGCCCATTCGGAATGAGGGACTGGAGCGGCAACGGGGACATCAAAGCTAGAACCCAGACTGGTCCGTGGGTTGGCGCTCGCAGAGGTCTGCGCATGCCAGAGGAGTATAAGATCGGATGTCCGCTATCGCGGACAGCCAATTTTTTATGCGAACACCCCCTGGCACGCTTCGGCCTCCGCGGCCCCAACCCACGGGCCGCCCTGCTTCCAGCTTTGATCCCCCTGCTACCGCTTGGGTGCCCCGGAGATCCTGCGCCACCTGCTTTAATATAACCGCAGGTGCTCTCCTGAGGCCTCCGTTTGCCGGTTACATGTGCCCTCCTGGAGCAGTGCTTGTAAAAATGCAATCTATCGTCGCGATTCAAAAAGCGACCCGCGACTTATACATAACACCAGTCAGAACCTTGCCCCTTCAGACACAGCGATCACCAAATGGGGCGTCCGTGCCCACTGCCTCGGCGCGCGGGCAGCTAGCGGCGGAGCGTAAACAAACTGGACCTCACTCCGCAATGCCGGCATGCCTAAGAGACAAACGCCATACAACACGCGTTAAGAAACCTCCTCCGTTGTGCCTAGGCAGACTCACACATTCAAGGAGCAAAGGCCCCCAGATTTTCTCTCTCGCACCCGCTCTTACTCGCGTCTGCGCAGAAACGTCGAGCGCCAGGAAAAGCGCCACGCCCCGCTGTACCTACTAGCAATTGTAAAAACGCCTCCTGGGACCGTTCGGGGGCAGACAGCAGCAAGTGTTTTACGGTCCCGTTGCTGTTCGGCGTCCTCGGAGGTAAGAGAGAGAGGGAAAGCGGTGGCCCGCGCACGCGAAGTTCGAAAGCGACCTCGCCGCGATGCGGCTCCTATGCCCCAAACGTGCTGCTCTATGGCGCCGCAACAAAATAGACCACGCAGTCCCCACAAAGTTTGCATGTGTTACCTAGACGACGTTGTGATCTTCAGTCGAACATTTGATGAGCATAACAAAGCGTTTGAAGTTGGCGCTGAACTGCTTGGACAAAGCCGGCCTTGCCCTCAATTTCAAGAGGTGCCATTTTGATGAACGCCTAACTCTTGTGCTGGGACATTTGGTCCATAAAAAAAGGTGTACGACCAGATCCACAACAGACCACCGCTGTAGACACATTGAAGGAACCTCCTTACGCCAAGCAGTTACGAACTTTTTTAACGCGATAGATTTAAGGGCCTCATAAAGCACAAAATGTGGTGTCGGCGCCGGCGTCCGGCGCCGGCGTCCCCGTAAGCAAAAACTTCTGTGTATATTTAGGTATATGCATATGCCACGCCTTGACATGTGGCATGCGTTATATGCGGGTTATATTGCCACACCATTCTATCACCAACGTTATTCATACCTTGTCTTGCATTCTCAACAAAGTTATTCCTCGGATTTCAAGAATGGCAGCCCACAAACAAATTTCATAAAACAACACACCAACAGCGCATGCCTTTTATGTTAAATATTCTCAGGCCAAAATATTAGAAGTGCGAAACGACAACAGAAACCTGAAAATAATCATTTTTTTCGCTCTGCTGTGCACTACCTCCGGGATCGGCACACTCAAGAGGTCGCGGTTCTATATCAGAAAGCTCGCCTTCGTGCATAGCGTTCGCCACTAGTGTTTCCCTGTAAACATTACGGCTACATAAGTTGCAGTTGCCAGGAAGGGTGAGAAGCAGTCAGGAATCTTTGAATGCTATCACGTTCCACTCTTAAAGGCGAAGCTTAAGCGTTCTCCAGTTTTTTTATGATTATGTTCATACTTACGCCGATTCATTCCCAGATTGGCTGACGTGGCCCACCCACTTACGCGCCTTCTCCAGAAAGAAGTTCCTGTTGATTAGACCACAGAGTGCGACTCCTCGTTTCTCCAGTTAAAGCTCCTCTTGACGTCGTAGCCTATTCTACGCCACTTCGATCCCTCAGTACCAACAGAGGTTCACACCGATGCCAGTGGTGTCGGCATCGGCGAAAGCGAGCACGTGATCTCGTACGCTAGCCTCTCCTTGAGTCGTCCAGGTGCAATGATACAGTGACCGAGCAAGAGTGTCTGGCACCTTCGCGGTGAAACGGCTTCGCTCGTACCTCCATATATGTATACGGACGCTCCTTCACGGTGGTTACGGATTATCATTCACTATGCTGGTTTGTGAACATTCGGGATCCTTCTGGTTGACTTGCGCGTTGAGCCCTCCGTTTGCAGGAGTGCGAATTAGTTGTTTCCTACGAGAGGCGGTCGACGACACGTTGATGCTGATTGTCTCTCTCAGATGCCACTTCTGGTGACTTGATGCCATGCTGATAACTTCGATCAATACGTCGCTTTTGGGTCTCCGGAACTTCCGGACATGCGTACCGTCATATCCGAGCAGCAGATGGACAAGAGCTTACAATCGCTTTTGGCGGCCGCGCATGAAGCCGTTTACGCCTACGTGACCGCGTCCTTTATAAGAAGAGCTATACTCGACCACTGACGCGCGCTACCTTTTAGCTGTCCCTAAGAGCCTTCGCACTCAACTACAATGCGCCATGCACGACGATCCAACTTCAGGCCATCTTGGCTCTACACGAGCACTCTACCGTGCTCAAGACCGCTTTTGCTGGCCCAGGATGAGTTACAATAGCGAACGACAGGTCGCCAGCTGCACCGAATGCCAGCGTTACACGCGAACTGCGAACACACTGTATGGTCGACTTCAGCCAGTCCCACCTTCCAGCGCCCCTTTTGAACAAGTAGGAGTGTATCTCCTGGGCTTTTTCCCGCGAGTCTCTAAAAGCAATTGCTAGATTATTGTTTGTGTAGATTACCTGACCCGTTGTGGTGAGATGGCAGCGCTGTCATGGGTCACAGCAACAGAAGTTTCTATTTCCTGGTTATATTCCGTCATTCTCCGACATAGACCTCCTCGCATCATAATCAGTGACCGTGGGCGAGAATTTACCACAGATGTTGTCGAAGGGACCCTTCATCTGTGGTAGTTTACCTTCCACCATTCCACGCCATACCATGCACAAACTAATGGTCTGGTCGAACGTACAAACCGGGCGCTTGCCAACATGCTATCCATGTATGTCGATTCCGCACATAAGAACTGGAACAGTATCCTGCATTTTGTCACCTATGCGTTCAACACCGCGAGACACGAGACCACCGGTTGCCCACCGTTCTTTCTTCTTTATGCTTGTCCGCCTCGCTACACGCTCGACACCAGGTTTCCTTACTTCGCTCGTGGCGATGGCTCTATTACCAAGATCCGTTTTCGAGCAGAGCCAGTGGGTGCGCAGTCGAGCAGCCTTGCTCGGCTGCGCACCCAGACCTCGTAGGATCGGTCAGACATCTACTACGATGGCCGTAGCCTACATGTGTACTTCGACCCTTTTGACCTCTTGGCCCACCTATGTTGGGCCCTACGTTATTCTCGAATTAATCAGCGAGGTAAACTATCGCATAGCCCGCCTCACAAACTGTGGACGACACTCGGCCAGAACCGAAGTTACGCACGTTGCCAGCCAGAAGCCGTACAATCATCGAGCAACTGATTGACCTGCCCGGTGGGCTTCGTCTGCCAACGGGAAAATGTCACGAGCTGTCTAAATAGAGTGCAGCAACAGCGCGAAGGACCACGGAGACCAGGAGGGCTGAAGAAGGATGATCTTCGGCGGGCTGCCTCTGTACCGGTCCCGGAAAACTCCAACCATCCCAAAGGATCTGCCTTAAACGCTTCGCGCGGAACAATAAAGAGCGCAATTTCGGAATACTCGTATGTTATGTTAGCCACGTCACATAGTCGAGATAGCGGTTGCTCTGCTGACATTGCTCTGACGGCTTCGCAGCAATAAATCATGCCGCGAGCGGTTAGCCTGAAGCGTCCTTGTGTTCTGCGTGATTCGGTGGCAAGAACATACGTCACACTCGTCTATATGGGGTGAATCGGCAATTCTGTTCAACGCGTGAATCCAGGCGCTGTATTTTCGACTGATCACTTTCAACGGCCGCTGATGGCTATAATTCAGTGGGCAGAGAAACCAGCGCGCTAGTGAGATGCGTCGCTTCGGTCGCTACGTCACGTAAAAGTACCACTCCCAAAAGATGTTTGTTGAGAATACGGCTTCAGCATTAGGCGTGAAATGCGTAGGAGAGACGCTCAGAACGGATGGTGCATTCTCTAAGGCGCAATTGCACGACATATCTGGTTGGAGGAAGTTGGCCGGTTTGAAGTTTCTTTATCTTCCTTACCATGACCTCATAAACTTAACAAAATCCAACTACTTGGTGCCCCCCGGACGTTATTCCAGTAGAACTAACCCTGTTAAATGTATTAGACCATCTTTTTTCGCGTTCTAACAAACTAAAATACTCTTTTTTTTTTTTTAGCAGTAGAGCACTGGAATTCCCTTCCAAGTGACGTTGTTCGTTCACAATCTGTGCATTAATTCGACTCGGCACTCGAGCTGCACTTCGAGTCATTAGGAGAAGGGCGAACGCATTGTTGTCGTCTTGGCTAAGCGTTCATCAAAAGTTATCATTGACGCATTTCCATGCCGCAACTTCTTGCACAGCGTCTGTGTCCGCGTACTTTCTTTCGTGCCTTTTTGCGCTCGGTTTTCGCACACGTTTGTTCATTGGATGCACATGTTAATATACATTGTATTCGATACTGTTAGTACGTTACACGGCACACACATTGCGCATTTCTTTTCCGTTATAACTGCTTCTTGCACTTTACATAGCGTACCCATTGTATATTTTGTTTTTGTGTCCTTGTAGTTACTTTTTACTTCCATGGCGTGTCGATTGTAGCCATTGCATTTTGCTTCTAAGCTTGATGCATCCCCTATATGACAAAACGCTACGTCTGTACTGTTTGTATATACACTCCTCTGTGAGCATTTCAATGTTTACAGCATTGATAAATAAATAAACAAATAAATAAATAAATAAATAAATAACCATTTAAACGTCCAGCTTACCTCTTTCTTAGTCACCACACCTACAAGCTAGTCCAAAAACAAGAAAGGGGCTGACAGATGGAATAGCACACTGTGGTATAAAGTTTGTAAACAGGGATGAAGTGCCTCAGACAGGCTGGCCAACGTTTCGATAGGAGGTCCTATCTTCGTCAAAGGCGGCCTCGTCATCCTCGGCGTGTTAGTTTTAAAGGGTTAGTGCAGTGACGTCACGTGCGGGTGTTGTCGCTGGCGGCTGGTTTTAAAGAGAGAGATTACAAGAGGAAACAAGCGCTGTCGTCCGACGTCTCGGAGCTTCATTCTCAAGACGAGGGGACAAGAGCGTGAGAGTGGGCACGCGGGGAGAAAAGAAAAGAAATAGAAGCAGAAAAAAAGGAAAAAAAAGAAAAGAAAGGGGGGGTGGGAAAACCAGGGCGGCACCAAGACAGACAAAAAAGGGGGAGTGAAAGAAAAAGAAAGAGAAAAGTGAAATCTTTAAGAAATACGGGGGCTTGGGAGCGTGTTGGGGATGCGAAAGGTTAGGAGGTATTCAGGGGGAGTCGTTGGCGGCATGTTTTTGAGGCATTAAAGCGGCCGGTCAAGCGGTCAGCGCGCGAGTAACACAAAAGACAAAAAAAAAAAAGAGAAAGGAGAAAACCCAGACACACACACAAAAAGAAACATGAGTTGAAAGTGACTTGAGTAGCATAGTAGTAATACGTCGAGTAACTTTGAAATAGTTAAGGTGGCGACGAGGAGTCTGCGGTGCAATGTATGGGGTGACTGAAAGGCAGCGGCATGGTCTTTCAAGGGGCACTGCCCCACGCGCTTAACGTAGGTGTCGTTACGGCGGCATCCAGAGATGGCGATACTCTGGGTTGAGGCGCCGAAAAAGGCATATTGACTTCGGAATGTGTTGTCGAGGGGATTTCAAGAAAAAAAAAGGATTAAAGAAAAAGGGGGGGAGGGAAGGGAGAGGGGGAGGGGGGCCGGAACCGGTATAACAAACAGGAGGGTGACGAGTACATCTGCCGCATCAAGAACATACTTAACTGCCGAGTACAGACGGATTCGGTTGGAGCGGTTTAACTTCATAACAGTGTCTTGAAAAGAAATTAGGTCAGGCGCTTCTAGAGTGCAGAGCGTTAGGTAATTCGTGACGCAGTGAACCCGCCTTCAGTGACAACCTCCATGCACACCACGTCGCGAAAGAGATCAACTTTATTTGCGAACGGTTCGGTGTCGGAGCCACAAAAGTGTAGGTACCACGTTGTCATGCGGCGCTTTGTTGGTGTGGAAATTCCCTGAACGTGCCTGCAGGAGGAGTCACCATAGCATGGGGCGGACGTTCTCGGGCCGAATCGGTGTTGGCGGAATGGTCCAGGTCATTCACCAGTGGGGAAGAAATTGGGGCAGAAGAGAGGGATATGGAGGAAGAAAAACGGTGATGATGAATATGCGCGAGGACAGCCACATAAGCCCCCTCCCTCTGCCCCTTGCTGGGTCAACAGGTAGCGTGCAAGTGTGGAGGTGTCGTGCCCCAACAAGAAGGCGCGTTCCTAGCTGTTGCGATTTGCTGGCTGATAAGCTGGTTTGCTCGCTGCCAAGCTGCCGCTGCCAGCTTTGACTTGCGGCTATGGCGACACGCGCTGGCATATCGTTCCCGCTATATATGGTAGACACGCGATTTCTTAAAACGAACATGATGGATCGCAAGTTTTGGTGGCGGATAAATGCTTGCATAAAATCTTGCCATTAAAGTCTTTACCAATGTGCAATGTCCTTCAAGAGTTATAGGCCTTAGGCATGCTCCATGAATGTGTACTCTAACCATTCAAATAAATAAAAAAAGAAGTTAATTGTTGATTTTTGTTTAATTTTTGTCTGATCATTCTAAGTAGTTGTGGAATTTCTGTCCTCTGATATAAGCCGCTCCGAAAAACGGAATCGCGCTATATCTAGCATAGATATTTCTCTTCGGCATTTGGTCCTCTACCTGAGACTTGTATAGAGCGATTCCATAGAGCACTATAAACTGATTGTAACGCTGTTCGCACAGCATCCGCCCTTGTACTTATATTGTAACAATGAAAATTGATTCGTTATTCATACTTTGCGAGTCACCTTTCCCTTCACTTAGAGTAGAACGTTTTTCCCATGCAGAAAGTGAAACGAAAGTGGGACAATTGACAACATGGTCATGCAGAATTTCTGAAACATTTATTCATTTTTTTAACAATATTTACGGGAATGACAATGATTGAAAAGGCTCCAGACACGTAGCTCCAAGCCCGTGAGTTCCAGCGCCGGTTTGCACTCGCTGCAAAATCTAAAATAAACCAAAGAACAAAATACACAGGTGGAAGTATAGACAGGCCCTGCCTTGAGGCACTGGCTAAACCGCGCTGCAACAAGTTTGTCCCGATGTCTAATAAAGCTGACACGCGAGACGTTCAATACAAACTTTGGCACAAGAACTGCTGATTTGAGGGACCATGAGACGACACTCGTTATTAATTAATCGTAGTCAATTGTGTTGATTGCCACACGTGATTTTTGCCGTACCGTAAGCGAAACCTACGGACAAATTCCTTGCGATATGAAAACTCTTTTTTTTTTGGTGTTATCATCATAAATTTATAACATCCTCTCAGGAACTGCAAGCGTCGGCCTTCCAGTCTTCCCACAGTCAAACACCTCAACGCAGTAGCGTTGCTAGAAACATGCACGATGTAATAATGTATACGCGAACTGCCAAACGTACAGCTCTTTTGTTCGTTCGTTCGTTTGTTTAATTTGATCAATTTTTCTAATGCGCCGCATGAAAGCAAATATCGCCACTTTTGTCTTTGCAGCTGTGTTATGCGGAGAAAGGGACGTATAACAACCTGCACGACAAAGAACAAACGTCAAGAAGCAGAATGACAAAAGTTTACCAATTATGTGCCGTTATTATACCGAGTTTCGGATGCATCCTTACAGTGCAGATTCGAACCGTGCCATTCTATCCCGAAGCCGCTCCATTCTGTAAACGCCACTGGTGCCACCGTTCTTCAAGACATAATTAACCAATGATTTCAATAACTCAATTTCAGTTAGAATATCAATTGAGTCAAATGGAACGTCAAATTTATTTAGGCAATGTCTCCGCGACGCGCCTCATAATCGCGTAGCAAGCTAGCTGACATTACTCATAAAGCCGGTTGTAATTAGGAATAATTACCTATCGATCATTCCGCGTTATATCACTCGATCCATTTCGAATTTTCTTTAAAATTTTCTTCGAAACTGTGGCCTTTGAGAAATTGGCTTGGTGCAGAGCTTTGCCGTGAACACTGTTATATATTGAAGTGGAGCCTTTACAGGTTCTGCAAGACAAATGCTTTGTCGTGGCGAAGGCGCCAAAAATTACAAAGTTTTCTTACTGACGCAGTATTGTATACGTATGTATGTTAAGCAAACTCCGAAATGGCCCCTTGTTACTATAAGAAGAAAAAAAAGAATTAGCGAAAAAAAAATTCGGGAGACCACACTTCAGAATACGCATTGTGTAAGAGCCACGATTGCTGAAATGAAAATATGGGTTGTTCGAGCGACACGTTCGACACAATGAGTCGAAATTATCCCTACGTGCTAGGGAAAAATAGGAGCCGAAGCACTGGTGGTGCGGCTGTTTTTAGCTTCCACGGCACTTCAATCGACGTTTTGAATCGCCATTTGAACACCCTATAGCCTGACGCACAATTGTGCTGAAAAACTTTCACAAATTGGAATGGCTTTTGAAAAATAAAAGAAAATAACAGCCTTCTACCCCTGCAAGGTAAACACATCCCGTAAACTCAGTTTCCAGAAAGCTGTCTAAAGAAAATTTTGTTACCTATCCAACTGACTATTCTGCTTGCTCCAGCAAGACATGTCCGCCTATCTATGCGGTGCAGTCCAGCTGTAGTGGTCAAACTGTGCCTGCTATCTGCTACAGGCCATTCTTATCTATATGTGTCCAGCTCAAGAAAAAGAAGAACAAGAAAACTAACAATCAATGTCGCATTGCGCGAAGGCCAGTGGCCGCCTAACAGTCAACCTACTTATCGAGAAAGACATCTCCTACAACAGTATAACGGGAGCATATATAAAACAGTTAATCGAATAACTATGTCACAACACTGACGTTCGACTAAGTTCTGGGGCCCGTATTCACAAAAACACTTCGCATACCCTGTACTCCATCTCTCCAACTCCGTGCAGTGCGGCGAAGGCGAAGTTCATGCCAGCCAATCAGAAACCAGAGAGCGTTGTGTATTCAACAGAGTTAGAGGAAGACCGCTGGGCACCGCTGATTCTTTCGTGAAGCTTTCATTCTGCCGGTGTCTCGCGGAGGCCGACCGCAGAAGCTGACAATGGAGGAGTCTTTGTTCCGGTTTTATTTTGTGGCACCAGCTGGCGCAACCCATATAGCTTCCGCTTAACTGCATGGAATTGCTGAGATGAAGTATAGAAAAGTGTCTGTGAGAACGAACGGCGCCCAATTACAATAGCAAACATATATTATTCCTATAGGAAAGGCTATACCGACAAAGGGCAAAAGCGTTCCTTTGAAAGAAAAGCCTTGCGAATTCAGTTGGCCCCCTTCAGGGAGCGTCGTAGTAGCTGCGCCACTTTCTTAAAAAGAGAATCCGCAATGGACCGCGAAGTGGAGCTGTGAGTCACGTCCCATTCCACTGTGCATCACACTGCGAGAACGCGGCCACCTGGTTCCGCGGGCGCCGGCAGATCACCGAGCGGCTTTGTGAAGTTGCGGCTCTGTAAAAGGATGATCTCAGGAAGGGCTGCGGCGCCAAAAGTCGCGGCCTCACGTGACTCACTCACCCGCTCCTGCCACGCGCCTTTCGCAGAGTTTCATTATAAACTCGCAAGACCACGGACCTAGCGGTACATTCCTCAAGGTAGGGAAAAAGCATACGTGATGACTCTGGTTCCCGGCGCGTCAACCGTACTCCACGTGCAGCTACTTCTTCGCTTGGCTCGCAGCCGCGGCGTTTTCTTTTAATTCGCTGTAAGCTTGGAGCTCATGGTGCGCGCTCGTCCAGCACCGCACTGCTACAGCGGCACTATATATGAAATACGCCCAAGGAGAGAAGGTGCGCTATATGCGAGAGCTGCTGCTGATCTACCATAACGAGAGGAAACACTGCGGGAGTGCGCGCCGGAAGTTGTGACCTCGCTGCTCTCTAAATAGAATTCATTTTCAATACTTGGATCCAGCCAGATTTAAGGCGCATGCCCAAAGCCCACTCCGCTGTACATCTACCTGCTCCTTTTGCCGAACGTATCAGCATCTTCTCGAGAACGAGCGCCTCGCCCTCAGATGGAGAACGCTGTCGTCGTATCACTTATCGAGGCCCGCGTACAGGGGCGTTCAGTACGCCAGTGCTTCCAAACGTGATCAACAACTCTCACTGAACTCATCCACGGTTAACAGCTCCATTCGTGAAGCGTCAAGTGCTGTCTCTCCAACGCGGCACAAACGGAACACGAACGACGCGAATTAGATTTGCACTTCAGGAACTTGGTCGAACGCAATGAACACAACTGGATAAACACGTGCACTTGTAGTGTCCCTATATGCGCATGCCTGTCGATCTCGATGGTTCTTGTTCTGTTCTCGACAGATTACAAATGGCTGGTGCTTTCTCGAATAAACTTCAGTTGGCATTCACCGCTCGTCTCGTCGTGGTTGTTTTTCTTGTTCATGCCCTCGTCCCTTCGCGCTGCTTCAAGTTGTACGCGACAACATGCGACGCCGTCCGGCGCGAAACACCCAGTGCTCCTCTATAGGGTTGATTCGTCCAAGCTTGCGCAGCGCAAGTGTAGTTCCGCTGCATTCAGACCAACCAGCCAAGAGACAAACTATGTGGGTCTCTATAACAACAGCCAGTCGGGCAAGTCGGAATGGAATCGTAGTGTAATAAACCGCAAGAAAAACGGGAAGACGTAGCACACCCGACAAGAGTCCAGGGTGCCGTACGGCGCTGCTTCTTCACAACTCAAAACAAGAAAAAGAAGAAAAAAATAGACGGCGCGCACTACTTCTCACGACTCGAACGATGAGCATACGTGAGAACTGTGCTCGTCTCTCAACGAGTTCAACCGCGGCTTCCATTCGGGAAACGTCTTGGGCCGAGGGCCGCCGTTTCGCTCACAGGCACGCGGCCACGAGCAGGGCGAGCAGGGGCACGGTGAGCCGACGCGAGGCGAGCAGCGCCCGGCCCCCTTCCTCGAGCAGGGCGCACGCCTCGTTGCCCGTGTTGCAGAGGCTCTCGGCGCAGCACGAGTGGCACAGGTAGAGCCGCAGCCGCTCGCCCACCGCCACGCACTCGGTGGTGCAGTGCTCGCTGCAGTTGCGCTCGATCGAGAAGGGCCGCATGGCGCCGCCCGGGTCCACGCTGTAGTCCACGCGGGTCACCTGCGCGGTCGTGGCGTGACAACCCGTCCTCCGTGAGACGGCTGGACGCGGAGTTTATAGGACTAAACTTACTATGTAGGTGACTCTGATGCCGCCCTCGTTCAGCTATTCCGTGTAAATGATGTGGTAATAGGGCGTGATTTTTTTTTCTTCTTTTCCTCCTCGTGATTGGGGCCTTACTTATTACCCTTAATCTGCTGTTTATTGGCCTAGATTTTCAATAAATCATTTTTTTTCTCTAAACGCACGAAGACAGTAAGGCCCTGCGCACACGCGTAGTCAGTGCGAACTGTTGCACTTATAAGCCGACGCTTCGTAGAGTGCGATTCATTTGAAATTTACAAAATCGTTTGTAGCCAGAAGGACCAAGTTTATGGGGCTGCTCCGTGGACCTTGACGCGCCATTCCCGTGCTAGCAGAACGACCGTGCTCGCAGCTCCCGTAGCCTCTTTCCCTGCATGCCAGATTTCCCTCGAGTAATTTTTTTTTTTTTGCTTTTTGCAAAGCTCGGTGTATTTGACGAAAAGCGATGCCACGTGGATTGAAACGATATATACTGCACAATCGGATGCATTTTTTTTTTTTTTTTTTGCCCACGGCATCCGGTAAGCCGCGATCATCTTGGCCGGAAAATAATGCCAGGAAATAACGGGATGATGAGGTCTTGCTAATTCAATCGTGCGTGTTTTATTTTCTCACCAGCACAAGCGCCGTTCTTTTGCTGAGTTCCTTCGCTACGAATGAAGGACAGCACGTGCATCGCAAAAGGGGCTTCGTGCTGGCAGTATTTTGCAACCAGGGGGGAAAAGAAGGCTGACCCAGTAAGTTGTTCGCGCTTTTAAGAAACGTTCCTGTATTGGCCTGCGCCTCGGCGCTATATAGTCATTCACAATACAATAACTATGGCGTCGGCGGATCTCCAGCCGCTCATTTACCGTCGAACAACCGTGCGACATTGTATTCAAGAAAAATAGATAGTAAAAAAAAAAGACGCACACAGGAAACATACAAGACAGGAAAGAGGCTGGTTCTTTCCTGTCTGTTTTTCTTTTCTTAAATACAATGCACCAACTAGTCCAACAACGTCCCCCCCCCCATAAGCCCCCCCCCCTCCGAAATTTTTTCGCGCTGTCCGTGCACCGCCGACCAAAACAACCCCCGGCGCCGGAAATAATTCTGCATTTAGTCTAGAATGGGGGTCATTTTCACGCTCGAGAAGACATCTCATCGCGTACAATCCGAACTCGGGCTGGATTTCGCTGCAACGCCCATGCAGCGGGAGTCGCATAACACAAGGAGCCCCGTCCGAGCACAAAGATTCAATGGCGTTTTGATGACGAGCGGGCTCGTCGCGGCATCTCGCGGAGGCCACGGAATCTACGGAGCAGATGGACTGCAATTCCGAAACTATATGCGTCTAAAGTTCTCATAAAATTTTGATACGAAAGGTGCATTGACATTTCTAAAGTCGTGATTTAGATTTTCGATTGCGGAACGTTGTGGGTTTAGTGTTGTTATAAACATTTGACGCCAAAGGCGCATTGACTTTTCTAAAGTCGTGCATCGGAACATACAATGAGACAAGCCAAATCGACTCACTATCGGACAAATTGACAAAGCACGCAGCGAGGTCCGATGAGGCGAAGCGTTGTGGTGGTTCATTTGTGCCGTCATGTCACAGAAGAGAATACTGACATTTTTTTTTCACCTGCCCTAAAGTATCCATGTGAAGCCGTTAAAGTCAGCAAAGGTAACTACGTTCTTATTTATTTTTATACTTTGACTTTTATTCGCGAGGGTACGTTGAGCCTCTTCAGTTTTCTTGTTCTCTCTACACGTGCGCTGCCAGAGCCAGCCAGAGCGCATGCATTTTTCTCGTGTTGCTCCGACCACCACGCGGCGCACTTCGGTGCGCGTTCGTTTTTCTCTGGCTGAGTGGATTTTCGCCCGGCAGAGTTTTGGACGCCTTCTGACTAGCAGAAGAGAAAAAGAAACAATGGTCGCTCGCCGCCATCACTGTGGAGACTCGACGTATTGCAACGCTTTCGCTTGAACGCAACCTCCCCGGAAAGTCTTTTGTCTCGCCGGTGTACGATACCAAGCAGTATGCGTATGCTTCACTGTGGACCAAGCGTCGCACGTTTTCTTCGATATTCCTTCGGTAGCCACATTAGGTGCCCAAAGTAGGCATTCGATTGCAGCCAACATACTTTCCTTTGCGTTTCTTCATTTCGGTGACCCCATCCTACAAAAAAAAGGGGGGGACATTGTTGCGGCGCTGCGAATTGTCGCATGGTGAAAGTACGATTTTGTTACTTCTTTTGCGGAAAATAATGGGCCACGGGACGCTTCAGTTGCCGGATATTCTTATCATATTATTGCGACAGCAATAATATGGACACTTCAGGCGCATTCCTGCCGTCGCCCTTATGTGCCGTACAAAGTCCAAGGGTGGTAACATCGTAACCGCACGCCGCATGCTGTACGTGCGAGTGAAGGGAGGAGGGGGAGGGTTAAGTGGGTGAGTCGACGATGGTGCATTGTGTGCGCAAAGGAGAAACACGGGCAGGAAGCGCTTCATTCCGTCACGCGCTATACATCGGGGGGAGTGGAGGGAGGAGGGGCGGGCCTTAGGATTCTGTGATGTGTGAATCTTCGATTGTGCAGCATGTTTATTTGCCTTGTTTGACGCCTTATATACCGTGACTTTTTCTTAGATACGTAGATTTATTGGAGACTTATACGGATATTTAAATATCTTATTGTGAGGTTTTGTGTATGCGTGTAGTGAACTTTGTTTCCAGTAACACTTTTATTTTGCCGTTTATCAAGCTGTATCTTCGCATTTGTATATTCCATTGTATCTTCGCATTTCTAATATACGAGGGCGAGTCAAATGAAAGTGAGCCAACCAACCCCGCGCAATAATGATTCTGTTCATTGTCTGCGAAGCAAATGCGCGTAACACACATGCATCACCCATTTGCAAAAGTGACACCCAGGTGCGAGGATAAATGTTATTTAATGCTCTCATACACTGGTTTGAACGTGATTACGTGACATAATGGACACTCCTAAAGTTAAACGGCGTGGTGTCGTGAGCTTTTTGACAGATGAAGGTGTTTCCTAAAAAGAAATTAGTCGCCATGTATGTTGAACATTGCATTTCATTGGCCACTGTGAAGCGTTGGAGCAAATGGTTCAAAGAAGGGCGTGAAAGTTGCAAAGACGATCCAAGGCCGAGCCAAAGCCATCGTGCAATCACCCCCAACACAATTGCAGAGGTTGATGAGCTGATTAGACAATAACGGAGGATAATCATCGATGAACTGACACGCTTGTGAACATCCGTCACGGTTCGGTTCACATTATAATTTATTAACATCTCGATTATCGGCTCTTGTGTGCGCAATGGATGACCAAGGTTTTGAACCACCACCAGAAGACGGAGAAGTTCGGCGCTGCCTTGACTCATCTGATCCGGTATCACAATGAGGGTGACGACTTCTTGTCTGCAATTGTGACCGAGGACGAATCATGGTGCCACTACTACGAGCCTGAAACACGACGGCAAAGCTTACACTGGAAACACTTGAGTTCACCCCCGCCCCCCAAAGAAAGCAAAGGCCGTCCAATTTCCGCCGTAAATGTGTTGTTTAATTTTTTTTTCGATCGTCAGGGGCCATTTCTGATAGAATTTGCTAAACTTGGAGAGAATATTAATCGTTTCTGATATTGTGAAACGCCGTATCGGCTGTGTGTTGCAATCAAGAACAAACTACATGGAGAATTGACGAATGGGGTCATCTTGCTCCGCGACAATGCCCGTTTCCACGTCGCTGATGTGATCAATACAAAACTGCAAAGTTCAAGCGAGAAACGCTGCTACATCGGCCATATAGCCCGGACCTGTCGTCTTGCGACTTCCTCATTTTGGGGCAATTGAAAAAACAGCTCAAGGGAACCAGATTCATGTCGGACGATGACGTGAAAGAGTCAGTTACACACTTTAGGAAGCAATAACCCAAAGAATTGTATAAGACGGGAATTACGCGGCTGTTTAGTAAGTGGGACAAATGTCTAAATGCTCATGGAGACTAATTTTAAATAAAGTACCCCGTTTGTCATATGTTCACATTGGCTCACTTACATTTGACTCGCCCTCGTATAGTTTGCTGAACTTCTGCTTTCTATATGTGCTCTCTGTTACGACTATGACTTCGGTGCAATTGCTCACAATACACGACCGGTGACAGCTGCTCCTGTGCAATACATTGGAACAAAGGACAGCGTCATTGAGATTTTTCCCTGGCCGTTGTGTATGTACAAAAATGTAAACAAAGTTCTTGACTGAAAAAGTTTCATTAAAATATTTGTCCCCAACGCGTTCATATCACGGCCTTTCCATTTTTCATATCAGCGGCATGCACTGCTTTGCTGGTTTCGAACTGATATAGTTCTAAAGTTTGTGTAATATTTTCTTTACTTATTAAACAGACAAAAACATGGAAACATTGATATCAGTTATTTCAGACACAGTTTTTTGGCCATACGAGTGTATTCTTTTATGAAAAGATAATATTTTAGTTGTCTTGACAGTGCGTAGCGTTCCAGAATTCGTTTCCAGCTTCTTTCGTGATTAAAAATTGAATTAAATTATGGGGTTTTACGCGCCAAAACCACTTCCTGATTACGAGACACGCCTTAGTGGAGGACTCCGGAAATTTCGACCACCTGGGGTTCTTTAACGTGCACCTAAATCTAAGCACACGGGTGTTTTCGCATTTCGACCCCACCGAAATGCGGCCGCCGTGGCCGGGATTCGATGCCGCGAACTCGTGCTCAGCAGCCCAACACCAGAGCCACTGAGCAACCACGGCGGGTATCTTTCGTGAAGTAATGCAGTTATTATTCATGTATTTGATCCCTTGACAAATTTTATAAGGAGGAGGCCAAGCTGCAATTTGAGCCCCGCTCCCCCCGAACGAAATTTCTGGCTACGCCACTGAGGACAGTTACTAAGGACAGGCACTTGTCCTTTGCCCTTCACTTATGTCGTTGTTGACTTTATTATTTTTTTTTTACAACCACAGCCGTTGTATGGACTCTTCGCTTGCTCACATTAACGTTTCCAGCCTGCGGCTGACATCGGCTAATACCTATACTTGACCAGCCATGCATGCACGTTTACACCTTCATCGGACTGCCGGGAAACATGTTCTTTGGACAGTTCCGCGCGCGGATAAAAAAGGGCGCATACTGCCTCTCCAGTGCATTTCGAACACTGCATTCAGGAAGCAGAAGAAAGACGGCGAAAAAGAAAACGTCTGAGAGAAATAGATGAGAGAACGAAAGGGAAAGGTTGGCGTTCAATAGCAAACGCTTGATATCTCGTTACGGAGCTTAGCGCATGCGCGCTAAAAGAAGGTCTCGGTGCTAACCGTGCAAAATCGGTGCGACGGCGGGCAGGTGCGCCTCATGGCGAGGCTCATGTTGTGCGGGAAGCGGCATCCCTCGCCTTCCAGCTGCGAGTTGCACGAGTAGCAGGTCAGGTTCTGTCGCTCCTCCGTGGCTGCCACCACGGCCGACGACGGACTGCCACCGGTGGCGGCCGCCGCCGCAGCAGCCGCCGCTCCGCGTCCCGGAGAACCGCGGACCCCCGAACCTGTGTGGGACGGGGAAGATTATCGTGCGACGACAGTCCGGCCTCTCCTCGTGCTGGGTTGACCGGACAGACTTGGGCATATTCCGAGAACCACAAAGTTAGAATAAGGCAGCCGTTTTACTTGAAGAGCCGGACGGATAGAGTGTGCTCTACGAACGGTTCACGGGTATCGCATGGCATTCGTTGGGATCATATAGATGGCGCCGCACCTGCGGAAAGCCACCAGAGGGCGCGCGAGGTTGCCACAACTTAGAGTTACTGCATATGCTACAGTTGGTAGCATATACAGTAACTCTACCACAGCTATTAACTGGATTAGCTGGTCAGGAGCCGAGATAAGTAAGAGACGGTTAGAGTATTGTTGGAAAAATAGCAGGGAAGAGATGGATAGAACCGGAGTCATTGCAAGCGTAGGTATAATGATACAATATAGTGATAGAGGTTTCAAATACGAAATCTAGGATCGAGTTTTAAAAAAATTAAACTATGGGGTTTTACGTGCCAAAGGCACTTTCTGATTATGAGGCACGCCGTAGTGGAGGACTCCGGAAATTTCGACCACCTGGGGCACCTAAATCTAAGCACACGGGTGTTTTCGCGCCCATCGGAATGCGGCCGCCGTGGCCGGGATTCGATCCCGCGACCTCGTGCTCAGCAGCCCAAAACCATAGCCACTGAGCAACCACGGCGGGTAGGATCGAGATCAGATAGGCAAAGTTATAGATAGCGATAAATACAGTGAAGCCTGATTAAATCAAGCAGGCTAGGTGACTATTTGTTCCCGACCCGTTTTAAAGGAGATGCCAATAAATATCATCATCATCATTATTATTAGGGTAACCTCGTTACAGCTAAAAACAGCGGAACCCCCCTTGTTCGATTCCACTACCGTTCGATTCCGATTCCTCCGAGGAAGCAAGAATACAGAATGTCTTCATGATTGAGAACGCCCACCACGGTGTGTTGTCGGTTGGTGTGCTTCAGGAAGCAACTGTCAGAGATCCGGCAGAGGCCCAGCTGCGTGGTGCGCTGTAGTCGAGAAGTCATCCGCACCCTAGTCTAACACGTAACAATCTGAAAGAGACGAGTTTACCTGTATTGGCAATTCAACCTTCTGTAATACCAAATGGGCCACTGTTACCTAGACAGGAGGCTTCGTAAAAAAAAAAAGGAAATACGCAAAAAATGAAAAAGAGCGGTGGGTGTACGCCGCCCTGAAGTTGGTCGCCACCAGGGAACCACACTATTGTGAGAGTGCCGGCTCGAGTCGAGAGTTAATTGCCTACCGGAAGTCAATTATGGCTACACTGCAAGGAACAAAATACACAACATAGCAACTTCCAAGGACAACTACTGCGCCAAGACGGCTCAAATACGTGAAAGTATACTTTCGAATACGTGACGTCACACTGGCGCACCAACGCACAAGTTACCCCGCGGAATTGAAGAAACGAAGGCCGACTTATATTTTCTCCACCAAAGACCAACATTCTCCCTCCAATTGAATGAAACTATAGAACATTTAAAGCATACTTCTTCAGCCAAAACTCACTAACTCTACGGTGGCTCTTTGATAATACACATTGGTGCGGTTTCCGAGAGAGGCCGATGTTCAAGTCAACAAAAGTATCTTTGTTCGACAAGATAACTGTGGATATTGCGCGAACAAGAGAGACAAGCTACCTCTTTGGCAGATGTAAAACCGGCTCCCGAGTCACACGTTAATCAGCGAAAAGTCGCGCGCGGTTGCCGAGATCCGTAACTGTTGGTCGCACCATCACTCCATACAGTGAGAAATACATTTCTATCAGGTAAGCGCGTGCGATGTGAACGTACGAATCGCACCTGTGTCGGTTCCCGCCACCGATGAATCTGCTACTCCTTCACAGTATTACTCTAGGCATCCAGAGTAAAACAACAACGTGCGAACGAATAAGCAATTGTGTGACTAACATTACCCCTATAGCACACGATATATACGTTCTGCGTGTTCTATTCACACTGTGCGCATGATACTTGTGTTGCGTGCGCAAGTTGCTCGGTGCTGATTGTTTGAAGACAGAGGAATAGAAAAGTGAGGCAGCGACCAGGGCAGAAAGAACAGCACGACAGACAGGACGTAAAGAGGGGACAAACAACGGCGCTCGATACGGCGGTGCTTATATATGATGCCGGCATTTCATTCTTTATGCGTAAAAAAAAAAGTAAGAGAAAAAAGAGAAAGAAAACGATATTCTAATATATTCTAACGCTTTGCAACCCTTGGAATGCAAGTGCGTGTACGAGGAGTTCGCGTTGATCACTTTCGATTCCCCCCCGCATACACGTGCGACACTCTCTTCACTGGGGAACGTAAAAAAAAAATCTCGGGAGCTGTGCCCGCTGTTCTGCCCCTTGCGCGACGAACGCCATCCGAGGTGTGCTGGCACTAGAGCACCACCACGAGTTAGATCGGCTTTTCATTGCAACTGCATTATTCTGTGATCCTCGCGCCACGCAACCCTCCTCCGCTTCCGTACCGCAACGTGCTGCGCACTTCTGGCGCGACTGAGCTTCCTTTTTCCACAGCTTCCTCATCCGGAATTACCACGTGTCGCGACGGATCCCCGTTGGGGCGCTGAGCAGGCCTATCGCGGCGGTAACCTGCTGCCGCCTGTTCAAATTAATTAATCAAATTTAGGCATATTAGAAGGTAGTCTTCCTTCCAAATGCACTATCTGAGCAAGAATTGCAAGAAAAAAGAAAGAAAGCTCTGAAACAACAACAAAATGTGCTTAGGCCCACGGGTGCAATAAAACTCCGTGGAAGCGTGCGCAGTAAAAGTTGTACTCGTGATTTTACTTCCACAGTGAGCACAGGACAACGTAAACGCGGCGTGGTGATGGTGTAACAGGGTGTGATAGGGACCACAGAACCGGCGTACATTGTCTAAAGCCTCGACGGGTTCTAAGGGCTTTTTTTTTTTTTGCCGACACTTTCTTTTATGTTAAATTTCAGTGCAAAACGTGAAAGCTATCTCAGGGAGAAATCGCACGCATGCGCACAGCATCACCCTCTCCCCCACCTGCTACCCCCTCCACTTTAAACCCACACACACGCACACACACGCTGTTCATAAAGAGGTGCATTAGGCAATGTTTCGCAGGAGAAACGTTGTGCTTTTGCGCTCATCGGGGTAAATGGCCCTGCTCCACTGCATTCTTGAGGTGCCAATGCCGCGCCTGACAACGCGAAATCGCGGACCGACTTTTTCCGATATGCACGTTGCCCAAGATACGGTGGCTTCAGTGTTGCTAAAATGCGTGGCTAATGCGTTGTTCTTGCTTTCGTGCATTCCTCCCTATCATACTTCGTCTTTATATACACGTTAGTTGTCTGTCGCCACTCCTGCCGTATCACGTTGTTTAATGCTACGTACGTTCATTTTCTTTGCTCGTCCCTACTCCTTTATACAGGGTGTCCCAGCTAACTTTGGACAGAGTTTTAAAATATGCGAATGCCACGCAGCTGGACAGAACTAAGGTAATGCTCTTTGCCGTCGCTTGTAGATATTCAAACTATCTTTTTCCTTCCGCCTATTTAGATAATTGGTCTTAATTATTTAATCGACTTCTCAAATATTATAATGACATAAAAAGTGTCAATGAGAACGTTGTAGAGCGACATGAAAAAAAAAAAACTCCCGATACAGCTTTCTTTTGCTCAATACGTACTACATAACCCCATGCAAGCGATCTTGCGCGCGACAGCGACAAGCGACGCGATGGAGATGGCTGTCGCGTTCGCTCGTCGCCTACAAGTCGTACCCCATGCGAGCGATGACTTCGAGCTACGTCTCCCCAATGTTGCCGGAATGAGGGCAGCAATAAAGGCGCCGAAACTAGCGTGACGCGTGCTTTATTAACTTAAGTTGATGTGTTTTACTGTAAAAAGCAGCATAAAATATTTCTCAAGGTCTTCCAGTAGGTTCTTATCCTTGCACGTATAAAAATTCAATCGTTTGCTCGTTCCGTGCGACAATCGGAAGTACTTGAGTTATGTACATTCAGTTCCGGCTTCGCGCTATTGGCTAGTCGCTCATAGCACTTCCGGGCGACGAGCGACGAATTCTAGGTTTGCAGAACCGAGCGATCGCGCGACAAAACCGGGCGATCTGTTCAAGCGACGGCCCGATCCGTTGCTCGAAGCCGTCGCTCGTCGCTGTCGCGCACGAAATCGCGCTCATGGGGTTTAGCCTTTTAGTGCGAAAGAAGCCCGCGAATACACGCAAAGTGCCTCGAGCGGACAGTCGCACGGCAATTTTGCGGGCATTCGCGAGCTCCTCTCAAGCTCGGAAATACACTTTTATGTAGCACGTATTGAGCAACAGAAAGCTGTATCGTGAGTTTTTTTCATGTCGCTCTGCTATTTTCTCATTGACACGTTTCTCCTAATTATACTAGTTGAGAATATGATAAATCAATTAAGACTAATGAACTAATTCGGCGGAGTGAAAAAAAATTAGTTTGAGTATCTCCAAGCGACGGCAAACAGCATTACCTTGGTTCTGTCCAGCTACGTGGCATTGGCATATTTTTAAACTCTGGCTAAATTTAACTGGGACACCCCGAATGCGTGTCTATATTCCTCGACTCACCCTTGTGTGCAGGAGAACGCCTTCAGCTCACAGATTTACTCAGCGTCATCTTTTAAAGTCGCCAGCAGCAGTAAGCAGCTGCCACATTCCGATGTGGGGAAAATGCATAAACTCTCGTGTATTTGAATTTACACGCTACATCGAAAAACCCCACATGGCTGAAAATCCGGAGTTCCCCCCGTGCGGCATCTCTCATCACAACCCGTTACTTGCCTTGGGACAATTAGACAATAATTTACTTTAGATTTTTTTAATACGCAGCCATCCCGTGATTTAAAATCAGGAAACGAAAGTGGGATACCCTTTCTCAACAATTCAGTATTCCAGAATACGCATTGATGATGCATGTCTGACGACTTGCGATACAGGGTGAATTTAAAAAAAAGAAAAAGAAAAGAAAGAAAGCAAACCGCAAGAAAACCCCAGTGCGTGTGGATCGCTTTCATTGTTTTCTAAACTTCAACCTGGTACTTCTTTTACCTATTTCAAGGAGGCTCTCAATTTTAATTTCTCGTTGCATAATACACCACAAGGGATGACGATTTCTTTATTTATTGATATCATACTGCAGGCCATCAGTAAGGGCCAAAGCAGGAGGGGAATAATTTACATACAAAAAATGCACAAAAAACATACACAAACGTGAAACCTAAAGGACAGTAAGTTTGAACAATTCGATAAAGAGGATAAGACACAATCAAGAAAATAACGATGTGAATGAAGAGAGAATTCGGCAAATGCACAAAACCATTATAGAACTAAAAACAAGGTATCTATGAAAAACCTATAACTAATTTAGCAACATATTTTCTCCATATTAACAGTGCTACATAAATGTGTTGCGCTTAAGTTGTCCCAGTTTGTTACTCAACGCGAGAAAAAAAACAATATTTGAAAAGGTTAGTTATGGTGAGATAAGGCGTTAAATATCAAAGGTGTTGATGCTTTGTTCGTCGCGCTACAATAAGTTGCTTCAGATAAGAGTGTGGACTGAGAGTGATTATTATTATTTATCAGCGAGAAAAAAAATTTTAGCCTGAATTTTCCTTCGTAACGGTAATGTTTGAATGATATGTGCCTGCATTAGGCTGGTTGGTAAGTCAGTTGAATGGTGTTTGTAAAAGAATAAATCTTACCGCTTTGCACTGTATAATTTCCAAGAAGTCGATGTTACTTTCGATGTAAGAATCCTATACAGCGCATGCATATGTCACTTTAGGTCGGATGAGTGAGTAATACGCTAATAATAGCGTGTCTGGGGGAGCCTGTTTTGATTTATGTCTCAGAAAGCAAGGCTTTTCGAAAGACGACCCACATGCGTTAAAAACGCGCAAGTTTCAGGATAAGTTCTTTGCTATTGTGATGCCAAGATACTTATATTAAGCAACCTCTGTGAGAGGCTCGGAAGGAACGCGGTAGGCAACGGACAGTTTGTTAATTCTTTTTATTTTAGTGAAAACGGTTTTGTTAGCATTTAGTTCCCTGTTACATTCACTGCCCCAAGATACAATGGTCAGAATCAAGTGTTATTTGGTCTTGATGGTAAGTTATTTCATTAAACAGCACACAGTCACCAGCAAACAATCTCATTTCTACGGACGGATTACTTACGTTAACAATGTCATTAATATAAATTAGGAATAGTAACGGTCCTAATACCGTTATTGTGGGTGCTCTGTGCGACACCCGAAGTAAGAAAAGCTACCCGGAAAAATAATTATTCATTTCACCAAACTGCTTGCGGTTAGTTATGTACGCAGTAATTACTTAAATTGGTAGGTTAAGCAGTTCAAGTTTTTTGGACAAGCTGCGAGAGTAAAACAAAGTCAAACGCTGTCCTAAAATCCAAAATTATGGCGCCGATTCCCCCGACCTGTCAAGAACACTTGCAAACGTGTGAGTGAAGGTAGTCAATTGGGTAACAGTAGAAAAATAATTTCGAAAACCATGCTGGAAGTGAGAGAGAATATTTCTATCAGTAAGGAAATTGTTAATCTCTTTGGCTATAATATGTCCTAGTGGCTTGCAAACAAGAAAACGTTAGCGATATAGATGGTAATTTGTTAAAAGCGTAGCGTCGCCCTTTTTTCTTTTTCTTCTTTACCTTGGGGGGGGGGGGCGAGGTACGATTAGGATACGTGCCTTTAGCCAGTTGCTAGGAAGGACGGCAGAAGATAATTATGCATAAAAAATAATAACAAAGAACTCAGGTAAATTTTCGGCGTACCTTCGTCGAAAATCGAAAATTAGTGATGGGATGCTACTTCTCGTGTCATGTTTCTTGCAAACTAAGTATCCATGCTCAAACCGAAAAAAATAATAATAACGTAAGTCAAAATTTGATAGGCGCCTTTTTGTACCGCGAAGCACACATACAAAATGCAGGATGTTGTAAAAGGAAGTGACAGAAATAGAACAAAAGCAGTGTTTGCAAGCACCAGTTGAACAAGGAAATCTACGATTACACGGAGATGAGGAAAGACAGCAAAAAGGCTGCACGAAACAAACAATGATGTCCTGAAGTCGGCTATCCGGATAGCCAGCACAGAGGTAGAATGGAACGTTTGCCCACTTGAGTCCCACAAACGCTAGCCAGCGCTGATCAGTCACTTCTAAAGTGATTAAATGTGCACATGTAGAGCCTCTCAATTCCGCAAGGTTTTACGAGCGATGAAAAATGCCAACCGCTGCAGTGAACGATTTACCGGCGCTACCTAACACGAAAAAATTAAGTAGGTAGGCTACAGCTCTTCAGTAAGTGCAGGCTCGCGTCTCAGCTGTTTGTGGCCGTTGCTCCACTTCATGCTCGAATAGTAACGCGAGTCGAAAATATTACAGTGAACTGTGTTAAAAATTTGCGATTATTCTCTATCCTAAACATTTCTTGCCACGCAGGCAAGGCCGTGGTGTCTTCGGACTTCCTGTAAAGCATGCAGCACAGCAAGCATTAAAGGCACGCAGAGAAGCCACAAGTCGGAATTTTTGTAGCGCATTGCGAAACGGGAAAACTAGACAGAGGATCTTAATTTTTTGCGAAGGCTTGCTCTCCATTTGAACAAAAATGACGGACTCTATTAGACCAGATGACGAAACGAGTGGTTTTTACCTGTTACGAAGATGACCATGCTGATAATAATGCACCAACACGTACTGTTCACATTCCAACGCTTGAAAAATGACAGCGCTGGATCGTTTTGAGTGATGATGAAATGAGATTTAGATGCGGGTGAATGAGGTGCGCGGCACGTAACGTAAAAACCTATGTTGTTTTGGGGCCAATCTTCCATAGTCGATTACAACGTCGGTGGGTTTAGCGCCCGTAGCGTCCTCTCACTGCCGAGAATAATAAAACCGAAACTGGAATGTTTTAGAAAATACCACCAAAAAATAAAAAGTACGTTCAAAAATATTCTCATAAATTAAACATATTGTAGTTGTTTCTGAGTTTGTTCACGACTCTAAATTTTCTTCTTAGGAGCCATATATTACCAGTATACTCAATAGTCTCAGCCCCTCTTCAGCGTAAAAAAATTAATCTTGAAGGCAATGCTTTAGTTGGCTGCATCAAACACTTTTAGGAGTCAAAGACACGTCATAAAAACGCACCAATCTGCAATTAAGTGGTCTAGAACTGACAATTTTGTGTACAAGTCAACATAATTATCTCTAATATAAGGTTACCATCATTATAGTTACGTTTACCTCGCAGTAACTAATGCTAATCTCAAAGGCCATGCTTTTACGCCTTGCAAGCGCCAGAAGTGATCGATAGGCAAAAACACGTATCACTCTTTTTACTGAACAGCAGGGCTACTTGGTACATGATGCTAAGATCAAAATCAACTATACAAAATTAGGACAAAGAAGAGAGGGACAAACACACATAGACGCACAATTCCTTGTTTTGTTTCTTGCGCTTTTTTGTTAGCAGCATATTGCGTTTTGGATAATGAGGGGGCGCCACTAGCTCTAAGCGTCGAAAATGGCGTCAAAGGCAACCGTCGGCGGCAGCGGTAACCCGCGCGGTGGTATGATGTGAGTTGCCGCGCGTCCTGTTCGTTCGTTACGCGACTGGGCCGGGGCACTGGACTACGTGTTGTAGAATATATCTCAGGGCAACATCTGAGTGAGCAACTTCCAACGATTTCGGTTTGTCTAGAATGAGTACGGAGACAGGCGAGCAGACTTCGTCGAGTAACCTTGGCGCCGAAACACAAGGCTCGGTGTTGTCAGTGTGCAAGAGGTCTGAAAACGTGGACACAGATGATAATTCCCAGGGCACAATGAAAGGCGACGAAATAGTTGACGAAGCTAGCAGCATTGAGTCGGATGCCGACAAGGTGGCGAAGGAAAGCGACAACTGCGCCAGGGACATTCCCATGGAGGAGGAGTCAAATCTTGAAGATCCCGCCTCGTCTGAGACCACGAGCAGCGATCAGCCACCGTCTGCACAGGCAAACAACATCCTGGAAGGCGCTGATGGTTCTAAACTGGCTTCCGATGCTTCAAGAAGCTCGGATCAACAGTGCTATTGGTAATGTGAAATGAAAAAGCAAAATTTTACAGGTGTTTATTCCGTGCACGGCTTAAATTTCGTGTTCTCTCAGGTGAAAGTGTGTAACTGGAACCGGCTAGTTTAACTGGGTTATCGTACTGTTCCTATTTGTAGCCGGTTGAACGCATAATAAACTAACACACGGGAAGTCCTGCCGTGTAGGCATCGAGAAATTGTCCGGCACAACTGGTCAGTTGTTATTTTCACCGGAGGTTTTTCTGCTTGCTTCGTGCATGGTGCCGCAAAACTACATTGGAATTGTGTGTTCCTCTTTGGTGCCATTAGCAACAGGGGGGGTGGGGGGTTCTATAAGTGCCCGCCTAGTTGACACGTCCATTTAGTCTGCTGCTGAAGTTCTGATTGGCTGGGCTGGGGCAGGCATCAAAAGGAGACAAGTGCTCCCAGCCAATCAGCACTTCAGCAGCAGACGAAATGGTCATGCCCACTGCGTTTACATTTACAGAATGTGCAGGAATCCGTAAGAATGCTGCGATTATTTTGCGTTTGGTGACCAGTTACCCTGTTTTGTATCTTTCAGTGGGAAAGGGCGCAACATGAACGTCGTTGAACTCCAGTGTATTGCCTGCCTCAAGTGGTTTCATGACACATGTTTATCATTACCGCTTGGGTAAGATATTTGTTCAGGCTATAGCATTAAAATGTTTTAACATTGTATTGTGATATTGTCACTGCACAGTTGTGCCTATATGCAAGTTAGTGTAGCTGCAGGCGTTTCTCATGTCAATGCACAATATCGTATATTGCTGCATGGCTAAGAACTGAAGCCGATGACTTTTGTATTTTACTCTCGTCATGTGATGTGTAGTTCCTGGAATGTCTCAGCAAAGAAGTCAGTCATTACTTTTTTTTCTTCTGCTGCTGAGATCACACCGTAAGGCTTTGAGAGAGCTTGCTAGAGTGCCCAGAATTGCCTTGGCATAGTGCTGCATTGATCAAAGGGCTTGTGCCATTGATCATAGGACACTAACTAGTACATAAGTTCACGTGTGTCTATTAGAATATTATAGGAATGCAACAAGTGGTACATGTAATAGGTGACCGCAAGTAGCTTGATTTTGCAGGTGCTAAAACATTACACTAGAACTGGTACAGTCCAACATACAAAGGAAGAAACAAGCCGAGCCCGCCAGATTCTTCCTTTGTATGTTGCGCTGTACCAGTTCTAGAATGCAATACCAACTCGCCCAATCCTAAACCCTAGTAAAACACCATAAGTGCACCGAGATTAGACATTTCAATGAATTGGCTCTTGCATCGGCACCTGATCACAAGTATTTTTAATGGTGCTTGGAAACTACTTTCTTAATGATGTGTCAAATTTTTTGTATGTTTTCAAGCACCTGATGAAATCTTGTATTTTGTTGCTCTAAATAACATATTGTGTTCCGTGTGCAGTCATCAGCGTAAGTACAGCCTCAGTTGCGACTGTCTCGAGCATGGGGCAGTGCGCTTCTAATACATCTGGCGCAGCGTACTGCAGGAAGGTGGAGTGACATAGTTACTTCTGAGCATGCGCAGCCAGTTGGACATTGTGTGGCCACTCATGGTCATAGCCATGTGCTTTGTGCATCTCCCTCTTTATGTGATTCTGCCCGATAACAGGATGCCGATGCACTCATATTTTTTGTGTTTTTTTTTGCGCGATGACCATTTGTGTTTTCATGCTAGGATGCGCACTGTTAAAGAACCGTTCCTGCCACCTGCTCCCCGTCATCGGGCAGAACATATCAGAACAGGGGAGCTCACCATGAGTGGCGGAGCACTGTCCACCTGGCAGTGTCTCTTCAGAAGCAGCTACGGTCGAATGCCTCTATAATGAAGGATTCCGCAGGTACCGGCCAAAACAAACTCCTACCATTGAATATATACTAAATGCCTCTACATCAAGCACCACTACAAACGAATTTGCCTATACAACGAAGGAATTCAGTCCGCGACAGCTAATTTGTTCCTTTACAATGAACGCTCCTCATAATATCACTCCCCCTTAATTGCCCTCCCCAGCTGCCACTCAGAAGTGGAGCTGAAGGGGGACCTGCACATGAAAGTGTAGGTTGATACCAGAACTATTTGACCACGAGAGCAGGTTCGGACCCCACAGTAACTCCTTACTGCCAATGCAAAAAATTTTAAAAACCCCAAAGCCTGTATGATCAAGCACTATCGTGGGTAACACTGGTGTGGCCTCCTGGCAAGAAGAAAAGGAAAACTAGACTACCTAGTGAAGGTCAATGACTGTAGCAATGATAAAGAGCAGGCAGATGAACCAATAATTTTGATTATATATGCTCTTAATCTCTTTCAGAACAGGTTTCACTGAGTAAATGGAACAAGTTAAAAAATATGTTCCACTTACTTAATGGAATCTATGTGGAATGAATGTCCTTGAGCTTCAGCTCTTCCTTCGGTTGAGCTTCTTACCTCTGTTACTATATATCACTCTTAGTACCATTCTACGTAGGTTTTACTAAGGAAACGGAACATCTTCATCTCATTTAACACAGATTCTACCAACTAAGTGGGACATATTTGCAAAATATGCTCCTCTTACTTAGTGGAACTTATGTGAAATGAGATTAAATGTGTAGAAAGGCAACAGCAGCATTAGACGCACTGCAGTTGTACCTTGTGTTGCCCTCAGCTTTGGCCGCAGTGCACATTGTGAACCTTGATACCGTAAAATTGGCTGAAGTTGCACATCCCATCTGATGAAGTGTGTAGAAGAAAATTGTTGGCTTCTTTAGTGTTCAATTTTATATTTAGTTTCGTGATGCGTTTTCATATTAAATTCATGTTAAATAAAGGTTTTCATTTGCTAAACGTGCCTAGTCAATTACATTGTGAGCATCAGAGTGCTCGCTCTTTACAAAAAAAAATGTTATGTATAACAGACTATTCTGGAGGTCCCAAGCATTTTGTTATAAAGGCTGTATGCTGTTCTAGCTTCTGCCGGCAAGCTGCGCCAAGTGTCTCAGAAGCACACTGCTCCCATGCTTTAAACAGCTGTGATAGGTTTGTACATTTTCACATATAGTTGATGAGCACAGTCCTCAAATTCTAAACGAGAGGAGGTCTTATGCAAAAATATCACATACTTCCAGTTGCGTTTGATGCTTGGTACGATGAATGGTCCGGTATGCAGGCCACTGCTAGGGGCTGAAGTTTCATGACCAGTAAAAAAAAAAACGTTGGACTACTCTGCTCTTAAGATGCCATGCTTGTTGCAAGAGTAATTCATGTCTGCATAAGTGTGGCATAGAGGTTTCCTCTATGTGCCAGTGCCATGGTAAAGTGGTTATTATATTCAGTGTCTACCTTTTTGTGTGAATGCGACTGGTATCCCTTTCTTGATGTCCCGAATGTAGCTCAGGAAATAAGCGCATCATGGGATTGGAGATCGGATGTGGTTTGTCATGTCCAATTCCCTTTTACTTTACTCATTGCTTCTGATGGCCTAGTGAATTGTATTGTAGATGTGGAGAATGTGCCTTGGTTGAGGTGAATACAATTCACTTCTGTTACATTCATGGAAACACAGCTATGATGGGCTTCATACACTGTGCGTAAACCTTGCATACATATGTGCTTTGTAAGTTCAGTCAGGGAAACTTACAAGTATTATAAAATGAATTGCTATTGCCAGATTGAGAAAGGATGTCATTTCATTAATAACAGAAAAGTAGAAAAGAAAAAAAAAACCTAATCTGTTAAAATTTAGCACAAGTGACCAGAGCCCCAAAGTTGTGATATGCGATGAGGCCACACAGAAGGTGAACCTCACATTGCAAAAAATCACTATTTAACAGATGTAAAACTAGAAAAGGGCCAAAAACACAACAAATGCAAAAAAGACTACAACAAAAAATGGACAAAAATAAAAAAAAGGACTTGTAAACGTGTGAAAACAGTCCAAAAAACAACCGAAAAAAAAAAAACAGTATACGTACGCAGTAAAATAGTCATTTCTTTTTGCCATGTGGGACTTCATTCTGATTTTGTTTCTGCTGCATTTTCTGGCTGGCCGGCTGAGCAACTTGCAGATAGCATTATGACTTTTAAGTTTTCTGTTTTATATGCTATAAGAATTCAAAAGAAAAAGACACTTAGTCAATGAAACTTTGTTATCACTTGTCCTGTCGTCTGTGCTGTCCACCATGTTGAAGGTTTGTGAGCTGTTGAAAGTACTTGCCTTTCCTGTTGGCAGTGATGGTTTCTCTCGTATTGGAAGACACTTAAAGAGTATCAAGTTATAGTTTTGCCTGTGGGTTTTTTTGCTTAGATAGCTTTCACTGATGTCATAACGGCCACCATGTTGGAGAATCTTTGGTACAGTAATGATAAACTCACCTCCAGCAACACTGCTGTAGCTGTGAATGGTGCTGCAGTGCGACAGTGATCAGATAATGTCATCTGTGCAATATAATTTGTGTTTTGGAGCACAGTATAGGTGAAACAAAAATTCGGCAACAACAAGCACATAGGTTTCACAAGCACATATTTTTTTTTTTCAGAAAATGCGTTCCATTTATGACCAACTACACTTTTTCCTGCAAGCTGTGCAATCCAGCTGGTAATGAGAACTTCTCCAAAAAGCAGTCAAGTGAGTTGCCTGAAATGTTTTTAACTTTGAAGCTGAGTAATTTGGTTATGACCAGTAGTATGCCTCAGTTGTGGTTGATCCTATCCACATACTTTTTCTGTTGGGCAGTTGGTGGAGACAGTATGCTGAATGGTTGTCAGACAGCTATCTTAAAGGGGCTGTGTAACACTTTTTGTGGATTTCTTGGTTTTATGTTCACTATATGTCGCCTTTAATCATTGCAAACACTGCTTGATCAAATCCACAGAGGCACATATGATGCTTGTGATACCCAACCGTTCATAAGCAGTGGCACTTCAAATTTTTAAATTTTTTTTCTAATCAGCCTGTGAAAAGTACTGCGCAACTGTCGAGATGACTTGTTAATGGTGGCTTTTATATTAGAAGACGACTTATTGCCACCGTTAAAAACGCAAGGTACCACTAGTTATTGAAGTTTGCAAGAAAGGGCAAATTGGGGTGTTCCAGGTCTTCTTCAAAGGAAGACCTGGCTCAAATCATCAACTTTTGACGCAATAGGTAAATTAACTTTTAATGGAAATTGGGCAGCTTAATTATGGTAATGATATAAAGCACTACTTAATATCATTGCTCGAGCTCAATTTTCAAAAGTTGTGATTCGTACAGTATGGAAATAGATATGGTTACTAACAAATATATAGTTGGAAAATTATGAGGAAATTTGGCTGCCTTGAGGGTTCCATAAGAAGTCCCAGGCTGTGCAATTGGGGAGCTGTTTATTATATTTCACTAGTTTTTGTAGAAAGATTGAGGCGTATAAATGACACCGCTACATTCCCCTTCCACCTAAATTTACCCTTCCTGGCAAAATTGAGAAATATAACTCTACAGTTGGATTCTGCATAAAATATCGCAGTAGAAAACACCATAAAGACAAGACTGTCCTGTGCAATTTGGTAACAATAGCTTTTGGTAACATAAACCTTGGGGGAAAAAAAAAGAAACTAAGAAAAACAACTTCAAGGATTAAAATTTGTACCTATAGTCGGATACAACTTTAGAAAAAAGGGGAGGCCCCGCCCAGATGACCGAAGCGCGACAGCCGATTGCCTCCGCGACTAAAATAGTCCCGCTCGAAACATTGTGCTCCTGAAACGCGTAATTCTCAGTATAAATAAAGACTTTTGCATTTTGATGACTGGTTTATTAGAGCTCTCATGTGCTACAGCACATGCCGAATAGCGGCAGAAAAATAATCCCGTGCCTTTCACAACGCTGCCCGTCGTATGCTCTTTAGCTTCATTGCAAGTGACAAAAGTAGAAAGAGCAGCTCTGCAACGCTTTTGCGCTTGTTCACTTGTACACGGCGTATCTAATACTCGTTTCTCAAGCTTAAAATGAATCAGTTGCTATTGAAAAAGTACTTATATAAAACAGTGCATTTATCGCAACCATTATAAACCTGGGGCGAGAATACGGTCGAGGCAGGAAGGTGCAAAAATGCTTCATTCATCGTTTTAAATAAGTACTCTTGGTTTTAAATAGCATAAAATTTATATTTTTTGGTTTTGTGTTTTCACAATTTCACAGCACGCGTTCTGCAGCTTGAGGTTTGAGGTTTTATTATTAATAGACAAGATATAGTACAAGGCAGTATTATACAGGACGAGGTCCCGAGGTCAAAGACTATAATGGGACCTCCTTTGCGCGTGCTTGCGCGTGCAGTGAGAACTGGTGGACAGCAATCAATCGACGGTGCCACACAACGCTAGAACACCGTCGCTAGACGCTCGGCTATCTCACTGCTGACAATAGAGAGGTTTAGCTTGTCCGGTATTCCGGTAAAACGCAGGCGGACGGGGCATTGAGGCGTTGGGGCAGCAACACGATTATGCCAGTGCCGAAAATTTACACCAGCAGCGAAGAAGAATACGCTCGGTTAATGCAATATTAACTGTTTCTGTCTGTTTGAGCACTGCGCCACCAGGTGGCTGCACCATGCGGACCGCTCGACTGCTCACGTTTACGCCTCCGCCCCAACACCCCGGGCGTCCGCCTGCGTTTTACCGGAATACCGGAAAAGCTAAACCTCTCTATTGATAGTTTACGCTAAGTTGACGGCGACAAATCTTTGTGTTGAAGGCTTCTTCTGCAAATAGTTTTTGTTGCGCGCACTTTTCTGATTACTCCTGAGAATGGTTTTGCTTCATCACTTCACCCCGTCCGACGAAAAACGCAGCGACACAGTATACGAACACACCCGCCGCTACCGTAGGCACCAGTCTTTGGAAAACTTTCTCACCGTAACTTCACTCGGGAGCGAAATAAAACAAAACATAGAACAAGCACGCGGGATGTGTGTTCGCAGCGGTCGCCGCGGGATCCTGTTTTCAGGCAAAGCGTAGCGCAGCGCCAGCGATGCTCGCTGCAATGTTCTTTCACCGGATCACGGCTCATAATAAATGCACGCGGCACAAATGGTGCATCGTAATCTCACTGTAATATTTCCGGCATGATAGACCATCACAAACAGTTCTGGAATTCACTCTGACGAGGGGCTGAAGCACACAGCTGGCGTGACCTCGCCCAGTTCGAAGCGCGGGCTGCCATCTTCTCCATCGGCGGGGTCACCGGCCATCTGGCTCATGACGTTTGTCCAGAGCGCGCGCCCATTGGTGGATGCTCGTGTGCCTCCGCCTCGGAGGAGTAAACGCCCCCTTTTTTCTAAAGTTGTATCCGACTATAGTTATTCTCATTGCATGTATGGAGTGGCTAGAAGAGCGGCTAGAGGAGTGGCTAGTGGCTACAATACTCCTGGAGTGGCTTCTGGAGCGGCAGGCAGGGTGTGGCAGGTCTTGTGCTAGGGTGGGTGCTTGGGTTACCCCCGGGAGTGGCAGTGAAGAGGTTAATACTAATAGCGAGTAATTCTGCCAGATATAAATACACTGCAAATAATTTTTGTATAACTGTGCCCCTGTTCCTACACAATGTTCTAAATTGGTTTAGTAAAGTGGTGATGCACTAGCACTCCTGACTGTCCTGGTATTTGTGTGCATTGTTTTTTTTCTTTTCTTTGTGATATTGCTTGCAGTAGCACATTCAAAGTGCAGTTGCAGACATTTTTATGTCATCCTTGATTTGACACTTGACAGAAAGCGTACTAGTAAGTGCATGGCTGTTATTTTCCTTTACCATGTTTTCCGAACCACAGTTCGTGGACTATGCAAGCTTAAAAGCTGTAATTTCGCAAGATGCAGAATATTTATGGTTTTGGGCAATACGAGATTTTATTTTTCGACATCTTTTGTGAAATTTGACGTGCTTGACTTGTTTTGTCCTGACAGCCCTGATGAGAGCGATTAAGGCAGGTTTTAGAATTGACTCTTATATGCAGTATAATAAAGGATCCAGACCTTTTCTGGTTGACATAAAAACGTCTGCTTACCTACTACTGTATAGTGGTTGTAGACAAGCTAAAAAACCTATATTCAGTCAAAGTTTGCCCCTGAGGGCTATACAGCGGGTGCGGACTAGCTAAAAAAAAAACTTTTTATTTTAAGCCCAAATTTGTCCTGCGGACTGTATGTTGAACCCTATTATAATAAAGTAGCATCTCTTCATTATATACTGTGTTCGTTATAAGTATATATTCGATAAACGTTGATTTTGGTGAGAAACATGTTAGGTTTTCTTCATTATATCTTATAATTTGATATAGCTGTATTTGTTATATCGAGGTTCAGCTGTATCTCTGCAGGCACTTCAACTGACCTAGTCGTGTGCTAGCAGCAAAGGTTGTGCCTCAATAAAACTAGCCCATTTCTTTCTTTCTTTCTTTAGTTTGCAGAACAAAGTCTAGTTTCAAGGATGTCTCATAGCATCCATCTTTCGTGTCCTTTCAGATTTTAGCCAGATGTGTGTGACAGCGCTCGCCAACTTAATACAGAAGAACCGTGCAGAGGGAGGAAGTCAGGCATTGTTTTCGAAAGACAAGGTGAGCATGCGGAATGTTAGCTACGAAGCATTTAAGTTTTGTAGGCTTTAGGACACCTTACAGCATGCATTTTTTGTCACAGGGTGATAGTGTTTTGGTGCATAGCACAGTGCGGGTTACTGCTGTGTAAAGTGCATGATTGGCTGGCTCCAGTGTATGTGGTTGACACTTGATGTTGGCTTCTGGACCCAAGGTAGTACGCCCAGGAGCATGAACGGCCTAATCAGCACGCAGATTTGCATCCGTCGCTTTTAATGACTGTTGATGTTGGTAAGCACCTTTGCTTTGCCATGTGTGCACATGGCCTGAAGGCACTGTGCAGGGTGTCTTCCAACCGTGAAAACCGGGAATTCTCAGGGATCTTGAGTAGTCTGGAAAAAACTCAAGGAAAACTCAGGGAATTTGTGCTTCTATCAGGGAAAATTGGCTGTAATTTTATTGAAAGGGAACGAAAGTCGCGGTAACACTGGCTCGAGTAACAGAGAGGAATCGTAACGAATGGTCTTTGATGCCGCGTTGTCGGCTGGAGGAGTTGCTAGAGTACAGTCAACGAGCGACTTTCCGGATGCCAGATAATTCTGACGGCTTCGCGGCCCCACTAGGTACCCCATAGGGTCAACGTATAAGAACGTCTGAAATTTCGGATGCCAGAACCCTTCGCCGTCAGATTTTCCGAACTTTTTGCCGTGACCGCAGGTCCGAAACGGCATTAATAAAAGCCACAACCGCCGGCATTTCGATAACTTCGTCGCCTCGAACCGGCACACTCGCACGCATATCCACTGGCAGCCGTAGCCAACGTTCTTAGATATACTTCAGTTTCACAGCTCCGCTCGGAAGGTGGCCGAAGTGGTGGTCACGCGAACTAGCGGCGCTGCGATCGCGTCTTTCGTCGCTTCTACCACTTCTGGTTTCGCTTCTGTTTTCATTTTGGTGGTGCTGCTTTGCATGTCGCTAGTGTTGTCATGATGTTGATGTCGTGTGATGTGCGGCGGTTTCTTCTGGTGAAAAGTTTCGCGCGGATATGTTTCAGCGTCTCATCACAGGAAGAAGTTTTTTGTGCAGTCTTGCTTTGCGCATGGCTGCTCGAACGGCCAGATGCAGCGTGATGCTGATGGCCACTATTTTCCCCTAACCTCGACGACGGCAGAGAGTTTTATATACGGAAACATATGCTCCGCCGAAAGAAAGAATGCCCCACAGATAAGTCCGACTTGTGTGAACGTCATGTTGAGGATGGCAGTCTATTTTAATTCTTTAGAACAAATGTACATATATATTCTTTCCTCACTGGAAACATGGACGCTTTTTCACAGCGTGATTCCACGACTTATAGTTACTATCGGTCTTCACGAACACGTCTCGAAGCCAAGAAATGTGATGCAAAAGCGAAGTTCTCCAACAGAAGCAGCTTGAGAGTTGACAGGTACTTCGGCGGAAGCTTGCAGGGATGCGCTTCATGCAGGTTTAAAACCAAATGTACTGGAAATATTGTTGTACGTGCCTTTGAAATATGCGTTACAAACTGTAATGAACAACCTCACAACTGTGATTTTGCCTTCTGTACACTGAAAGCTTGTATTTATTGAAGACGACACCACGCAGCAGCGATAGCTGAATCGTTTTACATGAAGCAACTTGTAGGTGGAATCTTCTGAGTTATGGAAAGTGTTGCCTGTGAAGAGTATCGCACCTAATTTGCTGCATGAAAAGGTGCAACAAAATCCACAAAATGCTATTTCGAGCGGCTGTACTACCCTCAAAGGCATAATTGAAATCTTCCTCAGAGAAGCAGACGGCTTGACAATTAAGCACGGCCGGGTGAGCATTACATCAAGCCAAAGTAAAACAGCAACATACGTACAAGATCACATGTGCACCCCAAACAGTATATTGCAGTACTTGCGAAGGTTATGAACATTATATCTTGCTGTAGATGCAACTTTGCTCGAGCAAGCCTCCGAACACAACCTTAAGCGACTACAGAAACATAAGTGTGGGCAATACGATGAAGGAAAATGCCTGTGGCTTCAAATGTATGTGATTCTGTAGCGCCCACAAGCCTCTTTATTGGCAGAGATATGAGGTCGTTCAAAACAATCCTGGCATATTCACCATTAATGAACACGTACAGAATTAAACATTAATTCATCACACTTAATGAATCCTGCTTCTGGCGATTTATTCTGGAACACCCCAGTCAGGCTGGCGAAACCGTCCGCGCGTGCCTGCACTTAGATGTGAAGATTTGTAGTTGTTGACATGACTAATCAAGTTTTATGTGATCATGGGCATTCACTTGACAAAAAAGAATAAACGACCGCTTACAGAGCACGTGCACGTGACCAGCCAGTAAAAAATGTGAGATTACATTGAAAAAAGGTTTTTCAAGCAAAAAAAGAAAACTTCGCAATGTTCGTTGCCAATTTTGTTCGTAGAAAATAAAATAATCCTTTGACCTACGAGTATTCAGTAGTCGAATTGGTTCTTGCCACTTCCTGCCGATCACATTGAACGTAAATATATTTATATGCGTGAGGGACATGTAGAAATGCTTGCACTGATTAGATTTATTAGACACGGAACAGATGGCGGGTGGAGAAGTTCACCGAGCACATTCAGGTTCCAGATAAGAATTTCATTTGTTTATTGTTTATAGCTTATACAGATACGAATTATCTACATTTACACTACCGTAACGAATTAATGTGCCTCTTAACTTCGGAAATGATGCATTTTTGTGTTGATACAAGGCATTGCACTTTTCGCGTGACAGGCAGATTTTGCAAAGGGTACTCGCCAAAGAATGCTTATGCATTAAAATAACGAGATGCAGTTAGCTTACCAGCAGAGGAGTAGCATTTGGTGCACCTTACAATCTCGAGCAGCATGCGATACCTTCTTAATACCGCTGCTGATATAAAGGCACTCGTCTTTATTACACAAGGTATGAATACACTGCCAGAAAAAAGCGCTCAGCAGACCACTTTGGCCCTTCTGACTAGGAAAAATTAGTTGGAAAACCGAATTGTCGCGACCGGCCGCTCATTTGCCCCCTACAGCAACAGCCTCAATGCGCCGACCACGCGTGCATTTCGATGTCGGCACAGGAAAATAATGTTTTTTGCATTAAGCTTGGCATAAATATTTGAGCGGGTAGCTAAACCACATTCACTAACAAGCAAGCGGTACAAGGTGGGGCAAACGACGCATCGCGCCCATCATAGTAGACGAAGCACCATGCATGAAGAGAGATGCGACTGCAAGACACATTGATACAGATATACCGACACTGTAAAGTCGCTGTTACTTAAGCGCTGCAGGTTTGTCACAAAACTCGGGAGTGCTTATGTAAACTACATTTACCGACGGATAAGCGCTACATGCCAGTTGGTGCAAACAACGCATCGCAGCAGGAGCAAACGACGCGCGGCATGTGATGAAAGACATGACTGCAGCACCGGTAGTTCCAGTGACCGCCGCTGCGGCCATGTCGGCCAGTGGGCTCGAATAGGGAGCTGCAAAACTGAAGTATGTCTAAGAACGTTGGCCGTAGCCACAATGCTAGGCCTAGCTGCTTTGAGGTTTGGTATTAAGCTTGAAAGAATTCGCCGTTGTCAGCAATGGCACCGACACTGCCTTTGTGGTCATCGCGATTGGCGTCGAAGTTCGGAAAGCACGGCGCGTTGCGTAATGCCGGCTCCCGAAAGCCAGCTTCGCCTCATTACAGCAATGTTACGCTGCGAAGCATATTGAATGTGGGAAGGGGCAACTGTTACGGGACACAGTATGTATTCCTTAACTATACACACATGCACCCGCCATCTCCTGTTACAGTATGAGCACCGATATGCCTAATAAGTGTACTGGCAGGCCTTCAGAGCTTTTTCGGACGTGCCTGTGGCGATTTGAGCCCTTAAGGGCTGTAAAAGACATGCATTCATTTTCTCAGACGGGTTCGCGTTCCCTAGGGAGTCCGAAAAATCGTACGCTGACTGTACAACTGTCCAAGAGGATGCCTCAAATAGTCTGTGTGGCGAACGCTGAGCCAAAGGAGAACAAGAAGACAGAGGACCTATGCATTGAGAAATGAACAGGAAAAGAAGCATGCCGCCGCTTTTCTTAAGGAGCTTGCACTCTAAAAGCAAAGTGTTGGCTGATGCCGAAATGCAGCTGTCCCTCATCTAAGCAAAAGAACTCTTTAAAACAGTGAAATGCAACACTGAGTTGTTGTGCGTGAGCTGAGAATATTTCAGGACAGTTGAGGTTGACTTACCAGCTGTTGCGAGAGAATTTGACTTGTGATAAATTTCGGGCCTCATACCAATCATCTATCATGCTATCAGTTGGTAGATATAGCTCATATTCGAAAATATTCTGCATGCATCTCTTTTTTATTCATATTTGAGAATTTTCGACTCGATTTGCAATGGGCTTTACTATTTCTTTTGAAGATATTTTATTTGTTGTGCATTTTACTAACCCATCCCTTCTGTTTTTTCTTTTTAATAAAATAAACACTACTCCTTACTATTCAAACTGAATTACATTGTTTTTTTATTTTTTAACATGCTCACTGGAGAGTGACACCATTGAGCGACACGATGTTGGGAGCCCGTCTTGACATAAAACAAAGTTCTGAGTCACTCAGGCAATACTGCAAAGGCACTCGGGTAAAACCTGGAAAACTCAGGGAATTTGGAAATGTAAACTTGGTAGACACCCTGCTGTGTCACTGGGCTGGGGAATTACATGCGTGGGCTAATAAACCAGTGTGATTTGTCACACCAGTTGGTAGGCCACTTGCGTGCATGTGTATTTGGTTAAACAAAAGAGCTTATCAGTGTTGCTGCTCATGAAAAGCAATGTGTGCAATTCTCTGTGTCTGTTAACCTGCGCATGCTTGTGGGTGCATTATCTAATCTAGCAGCTGTCGTTCACCTAATACACCAGAGTGTCGCACTTGTAGACTCTACACAGTAGGGAACAGCACTGTCCTATATTACGCAGTGCAGTTGATCTTTGGGAGTGTGTCATTTGGTGAGGACTGCAGCTGTAGTAAGATACCGGAGGACTGTAAGGACACTGCAACTTCCTGGAAAGCATCTCCTGGTGACTGACCACTGATAAAAATCTTAAAAAGGAAGGACCATTTTAAACTAGAGCATTGCCAGAATTAGTAAAGAACATTCCTATTTTAAAGTGGTGTTAGTGAAGCAATGCTGGTTCATACAATTGTCTGCTGACATTACTGTATCACGTGTAAAGGATATCTACTTCTGTATTTTACTGTGTTGCATGCACAGGTGCACATTATGGTACTTCCTTTTGCTGAGTGACCTCTGTACAAGTTACATAAGCAGCAAACCTGGGTCTATTCTTGGTCGATCACTTTTGGGGACAGTTTCACTCTTGCATGATGTGGTGCCCAACACATAGTCTCCAACATTACCAGTGCCGTAGTTTGGGTGCGGAATCTAAAGAGGGAAAGCTTGGTCTTAATTTTCTGTGCTGCCCGTCGTGGTCTTCGGCAGTGCCTTGTGACCTTAATAAGGTTGTGGCTCAGTTATTATGGCACTCTGCTGCTGAGCATGAGGCCGCAGGTTGAATTTTTAGTCATGGCAGACATATTCCGGTAGGGGAGGAATGCAAAGACGCTCGTGTACTTAGATTTAGGTGCACATTAAAAAAGTCCCGGGTGGTCTAAATTAATCCTGAGCCCCTTACTGTTGCGTCTCTCATACCTTGTGTGTTGCTTTGGGATGTTCAACTCCATAATTTGGTTTGATTTTTATGTCTTGCGCTAATAAGCGAACATTTTATTTCAAAGAAAAGGAGCAAGAGCTTTTCAGGTATAGTCTAAATGTTAACTTATTGTTTTTCTTTAGTGTTCCATTGAAAGACATTGCCACAACTTCGGCTTGAACACTGGCTGCCTCCGTACAAAAACAGAAGGGTGTGCTTGTATAGTGGGGTGTTCAATGATAATTCCTGAGAAAATAGTTTTCTTGCCTATTATTGTGAATTGCGTGTACAGACATGGCCTCTTGATGTTCAATTGTGCTGATAAAGCAGGTTAACTTTTCTCTTGTTCTTCGCTTACATAAAATATTAAACTGGTATGGCATTTGAGAACTGTCCAAGAGGGTAGAGCTTTTGGTATAAAAAGTTTGCTCCTTGTTTCATAAAATTCAAGACACCCACCTCCAAAATGATCTCGACTTCTTGTGGGGATGCACCACTCCAACCACTTTATCTAGACTTGTCCAGGACTTCTTTTTCTCAAAGTACACAGTTCTCCTGTCCCATTTTCCAGGACGTCTTGTACACTTTTGAACAGCACAACTAACGGTCACATCGGTTGTCAATCAGCTAACTACTAAGTGCAAGTTGCACATGTTAGCAGTTGAATGAATTAATCGAGGAAGTTATTTTTGCGCAATACTTTCGGTCATTCAAATCTGTGCCTCATCTTATTCGTTCTATGAATTTGTTATCTCGATTCAGGCAAAGCAACTTATTATTTCGTCCATCTCATCATGCTGGTGTGGTAGCATTAATTATACTTAGCTCCTTCATTGAACACTACAGTCTACAACATGCATGTTGTAGCCTTTGTCTCATTACTATCAAGGTCACAGAGCACCAGATGTGATCAGACTTGTTTCTCAAGTACAAGTTTCCCAGTTTACCTGACTTTCAATTGTTGACAGAATTATGTATATCAAATAAGTAACATAATTCAGCCTTTCTTGCTAAGGGGATTCCACACAACTTTGATACTTCACATTATTGACAAGTTCGAAATATTTGGTACTCAATATTCGAAGGTAGTCTTTCTTAAATATTTGTATTCAATTTGATTCAGAAATTTAACTATTCGAACACCCCTACAGAAAAGTTAACACAAAGTTTGAGGTTTACAAATGTTGTGCAAGAAAACCAGTGGCTGCAAGGACTCAGAAGACCACTTTCATCACGTAATAAGAATGTTGCTCTCAGTAACTTTGGTATTTGGGAATCGAGCTGTACTGGTAAGGGAACATTGAATTAGTATGCCTGCACTTAATTCAGCTGAGTCCTATACGAAGCACTGAAAAAAATCTGTAAAATAAAATGTACCGTTTGAATAGGATCAAGTGCTTTTCCATCTCTGGAGATGAAGAAATAATGAAGTTATGCTCTCTTGAATGCCAATAAGGTGGGCAATAATAGTGGGCTACACTGTGACTCATGGCAATCTTTTGCTTAGAAAGGTTTGCTTCTCTCTTTTCATCCAGAAAACACAGGTTTTTCTATCTTTATGATAGGGTAATTATGTGGGATATGGGAATCTCAATAAGGCTATTCTGCATGGCTGATGAAAGTGTAAAAAGCGTATCATGTGACCCAATGTCCGGCACAGCACGCGCCGACTACTGTCAGTAGCCAATGAGTTTGCAAGGCGTGTCCACTGTGGTCTCACTCACTGCTCATAGCGTGCGCTGAACAGCCACTTAGGGTCTGAGCACATCAAGCCTGCATATGGGGCACTGCGTCAGCGCCTGCTCCACTCTGTATGCCGATGCACTACTGCGTGCATGCCACCAGCTGGTACCAGCTTGGGGATGGCAGCCCTACACACGCAGCAAGGGAGGCCCAAGGCAAGGCTCTGCTGATAGAATGAAGAACCTTTATTACGCTTAGTTTTGGTGCTGAACAAATATTTACAATAGTACTGAGTTGGAATCTAATTGCTATATAACATGACTGCCCGATTGCCAGTGGCTGCTAACAGTGCACCGCAACAGAGGAAACCAGGAACCCTATTGAGAGCAGCTGCCTGTCCTTTGGTCAGCACTTGCCATCGTCCACCCCATACCAAGCTGTGCAGTGGTGGCGTAGTGGAAGAACACCCGCCTCGCGTGCAAGAGGTCCGTGGTTCGAATCCCGGTGCCAGCAATTTTCCACCGCATTAAAAAAAAAAAAAATCCGCGTGTTGATAAAATTGCATAAACAGGCCTGGAGTGTGGCCTGATCCCGGTGACCACAACCAGTAATGCGCTCCCTCGCCAGAGCAGGATTGGCCACCCTGGTGCAGTACTTGGCCACAACCTCCTATATGAACACAACAATCAAACCCCAACCCTCAGTCCCTAGCAGCTGCGAAGCAACTGACCATAAGCGGCAGTCAGACCTGCGACGCAGCAGAGGGTGCTAAGAATCCCTGGCTCCGGACAGGCCGCCATTGGAATATGAACCTGGCAACATTTAACGCTAGAATGTTATCTAGTAAGGCGAGTCTAGCAGTGCTATTGGAGGAATTAGAGGGTAGTAAATGGGATATAATAGGGCTCAGTGAAGTTAGGAGGCCAAAAGAAGCATATACAGTGCTAAAAAGCGGGCACGTCCTGTGCTACCGGGGCTTAGCGGAGAGACGAGAACTAGGAGTCAGATTCCTGATTAATAAGAATATGGCTGGTAACATACAAGAATTCTATAGCATTAACGACAGGGTGGCAGGTCTTGTTGTGAAACTTAATAAAAGGTCCAAAATGAAGGTTGTACAGGTCTACGCCCCTACATCCAGTCATGATGACCAGGTAGTCGAAACCTTCTATGAAGACGTGGAATCTGCAATGGGTAGAGTGAAAACAAGATACACTATACTAATGGGCGACTTTAATGCCAAGGTTGGCGAGAAGCAGGCTGGAGACAAGGCAGTGGGGGAATATGGCATAGGCACTAGGAATAGCAGGGGAGAGTTATTAGTAGAGTTTGCGGAACAGAATAATATGCAGATAATGAATACCTTCTTCCGCAAGCGGGATAGCTGAAAGTGGACGTAGAGGAGCCCGAACGGCGAGACTAGAAGTGAAATAGACTTCATACTCTGCGCTAACCCTGGCATCATACAAGATGTGGACTTGCTCGGCAAGGTGCGCTGCGGTGACCACAGGATAGTAAGAACTCGAATTAGCCTAGACCTGAGGAGGGAAAGGAAGAAATTGGTACATAAGAAGCCGATGAATGAGTTAGCGGTAAGAGGGAAAATAGAGGAATTCCAGATCAAGCTACAGAACAGGTATTCGGCTTTAACTGAAGAAAAGGACCTTAGTGTTGAAGCAATGAACGATAATCTTATGGGCATCATTAAGGAGTGTGCAATAGAATTCGGTGGTAATTCCGTTAGACAGGATACCAGTAAGCTATCGCAGGAGACGAAAGATCTGATCATGAAACGCCAATGTATGAAAGCCTCTAACTCTACAGCTAGAATAGAACTGGCAGAACTTGCGAAGTTAATCAACAACCAAAAGACAGTTGACGTAAGGAAGTATAATATGGATAGAATTGAACATGCTCTCAGGAACGGAGGAAACCTAAAAGCAGTGAAGAAGAAACTAGGAATTGGCAAGAATCAGATGTATGCGTTAAGAGACAAAGCCGGCAATATCGTTACTAATATGGATGAGATAGTTCAAGTGGCTGAGGAGTTCTATAGAGATTTATACAGTACCAGTGGCACCCATGACGATAATGGAAGAGAAAAGTAGTCTAGAGGAATTCGAAATCCCACAGGTAACGCCGGAAGAAGTAAAGAAAGCCTTGGGAGATATGCAAAGGGGGAAGGCAGCTAGGAAGGATCAGGTAACAGCAGATTTGTTGAAGGATGGTGGACAGATTGTTCTAGAGAAACTGGCCACCCTGTATACGCAATGCCTCATGACTTCGAGCGTACTGGAATCTTGGAAGAACACTCACATAATCCTAATCCGTAAAAAAGGGGACGCCAAAGACTTGAAAAATTATAGACCGATCAGCTTACTGTCAGTTGCCTAGAAACTATTTACTAAGGTAATCGCAAATAGAATCAGGAACACCTTAGACTTCTATCAAGCAAAGGACCAGGCACGATTCTGTAAAGGCTACTCAAGAATACACCATATTCACACTATCAATCAGGTGATAGAGAAATGTGTGGAATATAACCAACCCTTATATATAGCTTTCATTGATTACGAGAAAGCGTTTGATTCTGTCGAAACCTTAGCAATCATGGAGGCATTACGGAACCAAGGTGTAGACGAGCCGTATGTAAAAATACTGAAAGATATCTATAGCGGCTCCACAGCCACCGTAGTACTCCATAAAGAAAGCAACAAAATCCCAATAAAGAAAGGCGTCAGGCAGGGAGATATGATCTCTCCAATGCTATTCACAGCGTGTTTACAGGAGGTATTCAGAGACCTGGATTGGGAAGAATTGGGGATAAAAGTTGATGGAGAATACCTTAGTAACTTGCGATTCGCTGATGATATTGCCTTGCTTAGTAACTCAGGGGACCAATTGCAATGCATGCTCACTGACCTGGAGAGGCAAAGCAGAAAAGTGGGTCTAAAAATTAATCTGCAGAAAACTAAAGTAATGTTTAACAGTCTCGGAAGAGAACAGCTACTTACAATAGGTAGCGAGGCACTGGAAGTGGTAAAGGAATACATCTACTTAGGGCAGGTAGTGACGGCGGATCCGGATCATGAGACGGAAATGATCAGAAGAATAAGAATGGGCTGGGGTGCGTTTGGCAGGCATTCTCAGATCATGAACAGCAGGTTGCCATTATCCCTCAAGAGAAAAGTGTATAATAGCTGTGTCTTACCAGTACTCGCCTACGGGGCAGAAACCTGGAGGCTTACAAAAAGGGTTCTACTCAAATTGTGGATGACGCAACGAGCTATGGAAAGAAGAATGATAGGTGTAACGTTAAGGGATAAGAAAATAGCAGATTGGGTGAGGGAACAAACGCGAGTTAATGACATCTTAGTTGAAATTAAGAAAAAGAAATGGGGGGGGGCATGGGCAGGACATGTAATGAGGAGGGAAGATAACCGATGGTCATTAAGGGTTATGGACTGTATTCCAAGGGAAGGGAAGCGTAGCAGGGGGCGGCAGGAAGTTAGGTGCGCGGATGAGATTAAGAAGTTTGTAGGGACAACATGGCCACAATTAGTACATGACCGGGATTGTTGGAGAAGTATGGGAGAGCCCTTTGCCCTGCAGTGGGCGTAACCAGGCTGATGATGATGATGACCCCATACCAGAGAAAATAGAAAGAAAAACAAACAAAGGAACAGGTGGGGACTAAATCAGACGGCACTGCCTCGGGGCATCAAGACAACGGAAGGATGTGCGCTCTCCCACTCAGCACGGGACCTCAACAAGCTGAATTAACCGGTGACTGGTGACGGACAAAGGGGCCACTGCCAGAACAGCAACATGTACACACCTTCAAACGCCTGGATGTGGTCTCCCCAAGCCCCGTCTTGCTCACGTGTTCTAGCAAGGGCCTAAATTCCGCCAAAAATCTTGCCCAATAGGGCTGCTATTATTAGCGGTATTGGGGCTCGCACTGTCGTAGGAGACGGCAAGTGCATGCGTATACAATTAAAAAATAGATACCGTGTCCCATGACAGTTTCACCTTCCCACTTTCGATATGCTTCACCGGAATACTTCGCGTATACTTCACCATGTAGCACTACTGTATAGGGTCCTGAATATTTCACTGCCTGTTCGAAAAAAGATTTTGTGCTCACCACTGCACTGGTCTTGCTCAAATTTTGCAGAAAGATCGCATTTTGGAGTCTATGTCGTTTAGTACAACAGTTGGCAGAGTTAATTGGCTCGTTTTTAAAAAGAAAGTGCAAATTTACCTTCGCCTATAGGGATGCGAGTTGCTGTTGCGACTGCGCAAGCATAAATTTGTGTCACCACGTGCTGCAGAAAGGAGCGTTTCAGGGAGGGCAATCACGTTCCCGGAACTTCAGGTCGATGGCTGCGCTGTATTGGTTCAGGAAATCCATGCCGAGAATTACGTCTCTTGAACACTGTTGGAGGATAACGAAGGTGGCAGAGTAGGTGCGGTCATTAGTGGTCATTCGTGCCGTGCAGATTCCAGTTGGTGTGATCAGGTGTCCTCCAGCTGTCCGGATTTGAGGGCCTTCCCATACAGTCTTTCTTCAACTGGGCGGCAAGGGGTCCGCTCTTGTCTCCACTAAGGCGGTGACTGTGTGGTTATCGAGAAGCACGTCGAGGTCGGTGGTTCTATGTCTTGCGTTGCAGTTAGGTCTTTTCATTGCGTCATGGCTGCGTCGTGCTGACGTGTAGCTGGAACGTAGCGTCGTCAGGTCTTCTTTCGTTGGCGTATTTTTTGCTTCTAGGCTTTGTCGGGATGGCAGCAGCTCATTGATATATCGTCGACATAGACTTTTCGCATGTTTGTCAGTGGCGGAGGATCTTCGTCAGTTTGATGAACAGCAACCACACCTCCATGATGAGCTTTTCAGGAAGAGGTCCGTATTTCGGTAGCAATCCTTGCTTCCTACGGCTAGCTCGCTGGTCCTTGGCGACGCTGGTGTTGTCCTCGAGTTTCGGGCTTGGATCACGGCTTTGCGGGGGAGTTTGGTACATGAATGTACTAACACCTCCACCCACCGGATGTCACGTAGTAGTGACGGTAAAGAACACATTAGCAATACTGTCAATGATGAAACTAATTTTTATTAGGCGCACCTGTGCCCACAAAAACAGGCTTCACTTAAAGCACAATTATAGTGGCCAACACAGTCGACAATCGTCTCAATCTGCTCAGTGGATCAAGCGCATCAGCTTTTATGCATCAGTCATCGAAGGTTCCAGAGCAATTGCTGGTGCCCGCGCGTCTTCCAGAAAGTTCCACACCATTTGGGTCGCGCAAACATGAAATCAGATTACACAAGGTTCGGGGACAACAGACAGCGAATAGAACCATCGATAACATTTGAGAAACTTATGACACATGCAGGCACATCCTGCACTGTACGATAACATTTGTTAGGTGGTGGAAAGCGGTAACCCGACAAAGATAAAGAAGAACACATGTCAATATTCTGTTGGGAAATGTCTGTACATTTGTGCATTTGTGTTTCTCAAATTTTCACCCCAGCGTGTTAGCATTCAATAGACTAGGTGGACACTACTTGACGTGAATAATAGGTTAGAATAGAGCAACTCTAGGCTAAAATAAAGAATATTAAAAGTAACTTGCACAGTTAGTAGCAGTATGTGTGCTTGGCATGCATGCTAACCATGACGCTGCAATTGGCTAGCTGTGGTTTCTTGGCGTATGTGCACAACTTGAAAAACTATGCGCTTTGTAATACCCGGATGGCTTTGCATTTGTACCAAAGTTCAGCAGTAGTAAACATGCTGTCTCTACAGTGGACTTTCACGACTTGCGAAGCACAATAAGGTCTGAATGGCGCTACGAAGCTTAGAGGTTTAGGAGGATATATATATAAGCTTGTTTCTCAAAGGCTCACCAGACGCTTAGACTGATACACGGGCATATATGGGACAATTTACTAGCAATTCTATTGAGGAGGAGTCCCATGTTTGAGGAGCCCTGCGCGTTGTGCCAGCTGCTGTGGTTGACCCACAATGATCCGCGCCATCTGCCGAGAGATATATAAACCACGACCAAAAAAATCGTCAGTGCGGCAGCCTCGTTCAGACACCTTCTCTGTTATTCCACCGTGGCCACGGCTGCCAGCGGATCTGCATGCGAGAGTGCCGGTTCGAGGTGGCGAGATAATTAAAATGGCGGTGGTGGTAGCTTTTATTAATGCTGTTTCGAACCTGTGGTCATGGCAAAAAGTCAGGAAATTAGACGGTGAAGGTTTTTTGGGTCTGAAACTTCAGACGTTATTATATATGGACCCCAGTGGTGCCACGAAGGTGTCCGAATTACCAGGCATGTCCGAAAAACCGGGTGTCCGGAAAATTGGTCCTTGACTGTATACCCATATCTTGATGTGTTCTCACAAAATATTACTGTTGTCATTCTGCGCATCGTTTACATTGACAGGAAAAACAATACATGTTTATTATCCAATCAAGGAAGCTATTTGTAATGTATTGTGCTTTGTTTCAGGAGATAATTCCTTTCATTGAAAAGAATTGGGAAAATATGACAACGGTCCCACGAAGAGTAAAGCAAACCTGGCACACAACTGTTTACAAGACCATGGTCAGTTCATATATGCCTACTTTCATGTTAATCCATGCATTGCCTTCTTTCTGTCGTTGTTTTCCTTTGTGCTTCGTTATTCGTCTATCCCTTTTTCTGTTTCAGGAATGTGCTGTAAGTAGTTACTTGTAGTTTTCGGCCACTTTTTTTGTTATTCAATGTTAAGTAAAATGGCGGAGCAAGTGGTCACAGGTTTGGCCCCCATTCACAGCAGTCGCATCCTTGTAAGGTTGAAGTACAAGAATACCCATTTATTCATTTACACATACTGCTGTCTTGGGAATGAAACAGTCAGGGTGAACACAAGAGTAACAGAAATTGAAATCGTATATGATGGTAATTAAAACATAAAGGAAGAATATGTTATAGAAATATGCCAGAATAAGGTAAACATTAATACCAAGACATGAACCACTAGCATACAACTTCTCGTACAAACACTGAATAGCAAATATGTAAGTGAACTGTCCTGCTTGTTCTGCCGTTCACCGCCTTTAGAGAAAGAAGAGTGATTAAAACAGTAGGTATGCGAAATAATCAGTGCAGTGTTTCGTGAGCAAGTATGACATGTCGTGGTGCAGATGAGGCTGTCTACAAAATTGGCATGTCTATGGCAGAGGATGGATAAATGACCATCACAAGGATGGCTTAGTGGGCTAGTTGGTAAAGCATCGTAAATGTTTAACAGCGCACAGAGATGGCGACAGCGAAAAGAACAACAGGAAACAGCATTAAACTACATCTTAGCGCTGTGTCCAGGGGTGCGATCGGAGATCATTGTTTGGCGCGTTTGTTCGGTCACTGGTGCGCACGATTGGCCTACTCCGTTCTGATGTTGCTAGCCGTGGGGTGCGGCCACGTTTTTGGTGACGTCAAAAAAATGACACGCTCCTGTCAATCATCTTGCAACCGAGCACGTCGTCTGCTAGGTGCTGAACCCGACGGGAGTTGGGAAGTTTGAAGTGATCACATGCTTGTACAAGACTGGCTTCGCATGGCGCGTCTGGTGGATTAGATTGGATCCAAACGGCGTCTTCGATCACGGATTGGCACGTTGGGATTCAATCCATAGTTTAATTCAAGAAAATGGCGCTTGCAATGGGAACTTCGTTTGTTGCATTGGCCTTGCTTGAGGAGGAACGAGAGCAGTGGAGGTGCAAAATGCGTTTATAAAGAAATGGTAGAAAGCGAATTCTGGCGTCGCTTTTGTTTCTTGAAACAAATAGCATGTTGGTTGTGTGGCGAACTCGACCCCACCATCGGGTGCCAGTGAGCCACTAGCATGTTGTTGCCTCTTGAAAAGTGTGCCACTGTTCCCGCCATTTCTCTTTTCTTTTTTTTTTCCTCGCTGTGCACGACACCACCACCACCTAGAGACAATGCTGAGAAACTAATAGTTATAAATTGTAGTAGTCACACATATTACTATTTGAAAACGTGTTTAAGCTTGAGAAGAAAAAATACATTTTTTAGATAAAGATTTCATTCATTGGAAGACAAGAAACGTTTCGTTTTGTAGCATGCAAGCAGACGACAAATGAGGGAAGTAAACTTCTGGGGAGTTCACCGCTTGCCGATTGGCTGCTCTCTCCGCCCCGTTCTCACAAATTTTGCATACTGCCACTTTGTGACGTTGCAGCAATAAAACAGGATGCGTATCGAACAAAGATATCCGATCGCGCCCCTGTTCTTCTCTCTGTCGCCCTCTGTGTGCGCTGTTAACCATTTAAGATTAATGATCTTGTTCAACGTGACAAGGCATTCCTCTGAACTAGAGACTGTAGGGAGAGATTATGAGCACACAGTAATTGTAAGAATTACTGAAATAATGAGCATATCAATTGAAGATAAATCTGATTGCCTTCTTTTAGAGCCACTCTAGTTTTATGTTAAAAGAATGGCAAGATTTCGATGTGCTTTAAGGACTCGGAGTCATCAAAATTCAACTGAAGCCCTCTAGTGTACTTCTTTTTTACTCAGAGCTTGTGTAGAGCTCTTTGATGCAAAGCCTTATCAAGAAGAAATAAGGGGAACATCGGCCAAGAAAAAATTGTGAACAAGGCTCCCATGTGGCAGCCGAAATGTCTTTTAATTTCTCACTAAAAATTTTTTTCTTGGTCAGTGTTTCCTTTTTTTTGTCACGCCTCTTCCCGACCAGACAGGGTTCCGTAAAACCCTGGATTTCAAAACGTTATCAAGGTTGGAAGAAATTGCAACTTAACTTTAATTGGGTGTTTTATTGACCATTACATACCATGAAACCAAGTCTATGGGCAATCAGCGCTGAAACTTCATGCACCAGCAGCAGCACCATAACACACATCCTACCAAGCGGAGTAAATAGTAGTTTTGAGTTGCACATGCTGTGATTTCATGTTAGCAAATTCACCGTTCATTTTAAGCATGTGTCCAGCTTGTGACCTGATGTGGTACTGGTGTGCTAGAATGTAGGAGTGCATACACTCCTTGCAATGCGCACAGCTGTGGGCAGAGCTTGGCTGGACGCAACAGGCTAAAGCAAACGTAATAAGTTCAAAATGTGCCATTTTCATGGCCTCCCTACCAGATGGTGGCAGCATATTTCAGTTGCGTACTCAAAGTCCTGTGGCAGCTTTTTGCCAGTGCTGGTTCCCCACTGCCAAGCTTCTTATGATTTCCAATTTTCTTGGTCATTTCTACCCACTGGGCTTATTGCACTTGTCTTCCTGGCTGCAGGTTTTGTTTATGTGCTTGTGGTGACTATAACCATAGAAAATAGCTCCATGCCAAGGTTGTAATTGTATCTTGTGATTTATGGTATGTGATGGTACTGATAGTACTATGTGTATGCAAAAATGGACACAAGAAGAACAAAATGGGCAACAGAAAATGTTCCTTTTGCTTTGTTTCTAACCTGCAAAGAGGAGGCATGCCAATCAAAGTTGTGATCTTGAAAATCATTAGCCCAGTAGTATATTTCACGTACTCTAGTCTAAATGAGCATCATCATCAGCCTAGTTATGTCTGCTGCATATACTGTTTAAGAGAGGAAATGAGTGTGGCCAATATTGTAATTGATATTAAGAGGAGGAAGCGGAGTTGGGCAGGCCATGCAATGTGTAGGGCAGATAACAGCTGGTATTATTATAAGTTACAGAATTGGTGCCAAGAGAAGGGAAAGTTTAGTCAAAGACGGCAGAGAGCGAACTTGTGTGCTCAATTTAAGAAACTTGCAGGCATCAAGTTCTTCTTGTATTGGCACTCTTAGTGACTTGGAACTGGTAATTTTTGTCTATCATTTAGAAAGATGATCTTGGGTGTTTGTTATCGTTCTCCATCTAGCAGCAATAATTTTGTTAATGACCTTCATTATGCTATTAATTCAATCAGAGTATGTTATCTAAACGTTCCTATAGTACTGGCTGGTGATATTAATTACCCGAATATTGTTTTGCCAACTGTTTTTTTATGCTCAAGTTTGTTTTCTACAGAGCGCAGCAAGTTTTTGAGCCTTTGTTATGATTTAAACTTCAAACAAGTTGTCACCAAATCAACCCGGATAACGTCATCTACTTCAAGTGTATTAGACCTTTTCCTTGCTACAGCACCTTATGTTATGTAGCTCTGTTGATTACCTTCCGAATCTGAGTGACGATGCCCTTCTTTATTTCACACTGAATGTGCCAGTTAAGCATCATAGAAATCATATGGAACATATCCGAGATTATGGAGCTGCTGACTTTGACACTATTAATTGCAAGTTGTATTCATAAACGAAATCTTACTGAACACCAGGTAGAAGTCGTTTAGAGACAAAGTTGCATCACTCACAGAAGCCTTTTCTCTAGGTACTCTTCTCTTTCTCATTTTCATTAATGACTTGCCCACAAACATAATGTCTTCTATCACTAATTTCCCCAATGACTGTCATTTATAGACAAATTAATGGTAACTTGAATTTAGTTATCCTGTAGTCAGTCTGATATTAACCGAGTTTATGAGTAGTGCCAGTTATGGAACATGAAATTGAACATTAACAAATGCAAATATATGCATGTTTGTTGACGACGTATTAATCACCCAACATTAACAACACTGATTTGGAATCTGTACTCATACAAGTACCTTGGCATGCACAACTCGTATAAGTTATGGAGGAAAGGGAACCTACGAGCCCGATTTGGTAAAAGCATCACACGCATAATGCGAAGACGGGGGTTCGTATCCCACCTGCGGCCAGTTATTTTTTCATCCACTTTCATTTCCATTAATTTATCATTTCTTTAACTCAATTAGTGAGTACAAGTAATTTCTCCTATGTTGTCCTTGGTGTCTGTGTTTGCTGTCTTATGATATTATTGAAGAAAACTCACATTGATTGCATAACTAGCAATGCCAGTCGCATGTTTGGTTACCTCCACACAAATATTTCTCAGGGCCCTGTATCTCTCAAGTTGCACCTTTATAAAACATTAGTGCAAACTAAACTAGAATATGCAGCAGCTATATGGAATCCTGGTCTTGAACCACTCATAGCTGAGTTAGAGGCAGTAGAAAATCGTGCATCATGTTCCATTTTTCCAACTATAATCACACTGTTATTGTTGCAGATATGAAAGTCACACTTTCCATACCCTAGCCCTTCTCATCTTCAAAAAGTTTTCCACCTTTGTTTATTTTATAAGATTTATCCTAACAATCCAGTCCTAAGGATAGGCTACTAATGAAACCGTCCTACAGTTCCACATGCATTGATCACCATCATAAAGTAGATATTCCATGTTCAAACACTAAATGTTACAATGACTCATTTATTCCCAGTACATCTTCCTGTTGGAATCGTCTTCTGCACAATGTTGTGACCATTAGAGATAGTATTAATGCTTTTGAAGTGCTACTATGAATCTTCTTTGTCAAAAACTATCAAACTGTTGCACCATTCCTGTTATGATAATTGTAGTGTTTCTGTTGTTGCGGCTGTTGTATTGCATTTATTAACATTGTGCCCACTCCCCTCTCTGATGCCCTAGGGCATTGAGGGTGATTGAATGAATAAATAAATAAATGAGGTAGGGGCCAGCTGGTGCACAACAGGTAATTGAAAATCGCTGGGAGATGCCTTAGTACTGCAGTTGACTAAATATGCATACATCGATGCATCGTAATGCTGTTGTAGCAACCAAGTAATCTTAAACTTCCTTCTTTCTTCTTCAAGATACTTTTGCACCAAGGGGACATGCTGTAATAATTCTTATACTGACGGTCATAGTGTCACAGTAGTAGCTTCCACTTACAAGCTGACTGCTTTAAGCACTCATTCATACTGCAGCGACTGGCACTGTGTACTCTTGGCTGAGGTGCAGCTGACGCATTTGGCACACTCATTGTACCCTTGCGCATAGTGATAGAGAAGGTGCTGTCTCTGCACCAGCTATACTGCCAGACATGATGGCATCATGTGCCATCTGACGGCAGCAAGGTGAATGGTCCTGCGCTGGCAAGCATTAAGGAGCTATTCCTGCCTTTGTAAACTGGTTCTGAGAGAACTGAATGTGTCAGAGTGTAAACAAATTTTAAAAACATGCACATGTTTATGATGGGATGGGTTTTTCCAAACCTAACCCTGATCAGCTACCATGGGGCACCATAGCTTCCCAAAGCACATGTGCACCTTACGGACCTTCATGGCACTCAGGTGCAAAACACAACATGCACGTGCAGCAATAACAAAAGAAACATAATGGCTTATTTGGGGGGGAGAAGTTTACTACTAGGACACGCTGGCTTTCGAGATATTTAGTTCTTAGACACAAAAGGCAATGCATGCAAAAGGCAGGCAAACAATATGCTGAGGCATTAACCTTGGTTTCGTGCTGTGGCCTCTGGCATTCATTGTTGCGAAGTTGAAGTCTTTCTTATGGAAGCATTTGGTTCCAACGAGGTTTCCTCATGGTCACATTCTCTCAGACCTACATGTGCACGTGGGCAGTCCCTTTCAAGATCCCCTCAGCTCTAAGTTGAGCCCTTGTTACAGTCAAGAGGGTGCAGGGCTATTCTGCCTTTTCCCTCAACAATAAAAGCAGCCTAGAAATGTTTATCAAAGTTATTTAGTAGCAGATAATGTTTGCAATTAAGCGAACATAATTTTCTTTTGTTTCAGCTGCTGATTTGGAAGAGAAAGATCTGCACACTCTACATCTGTTTTTGCATGTGGCTGTTTTCAAATTCAGCTAATATTTCATCTTGTTTCTCCAAGTACTGCTGTGTTTCTCCTCTTGGCATGCTATCTTGTCATATGTTTTTTTGCCTTCTCTTTCTTTTTCCCCAGACCAAAGACACGGATGTTTTTGTGTGCGAAGAAAAAACAGAATCGGGGGAAGTCACTGATGCCCATCCATATTTTGGGCTCATCCTGACGGTAAGGGTCCATCCATGACTTTCAGGATGGAAATGCTTGCACGTGTAGTCAACGAGGTTTTATCTGTGTTCTGAGAAAACCTCATTGAAGCATGGTGAGCGTGGGCCAGAAAGTGTCTTTCCCCATGGATCAGATTAAGGAAAACTGTCCAACTGTTTCAGTCCAGAATTGTACAGTTAACCGTTTTGATCTAGAGACTGGCCCTGTGCCGACTGAGCCATGCACTCATTACCATCACCTTGTGCTTGCAGGAGCTAACCCTGCTGGCATTGTATCATTTTGTATCAGTTTGTAACATGCATTGTCCTGGGCATTTTGGTCACGTGCAGGAAACAACATGATTACAAGTGGTGTAGTTTTTTTTTTTTGTAGTTGTGTGCGCACTTGCGATCCATGCACTTTCAACGGTGGTTTCTACTGGCATAGTATGCATGCTTGCTGCTCATGATGTCAGTACAGGAGCAACATTTGAGGTGCAGGCATCTTTTGAAGCTGTCTTTAAACAATGTTTGTGACTTGACCTTCTGTTCTGCCCTTGGAACAGTAGGTATAACTTTAAAAGGAGAGCAGAAAATGTTGTTCTGGAAGTTGCGTGTTAGAATTTGCTATCAGGTTCACTGTAAAAGGGCTTATTGTGTGTGCTATTGGGGTGCCAGAAGAAAGGTGGCCATGCTTGGCATGTCAGGGAGATGATTGGGCTGCATGTTCCCCACATGCCCGTCAGGTAGAAAATGCACGATTTAGACAGTGAGTACTCAAAGGAAGCAGTCACAAAACTTGATGCAGCGTTGGCAATGCACTTATAGCTATTTGAAAGGGACACTAATGAGAAACACTAAAATCTGTTTAGACTGTTTAATTTTCTTTAAAAACTGTATTCTCACTAATTTTGTGGTGTTGATTATTAGAAGAGAAAATGAAGTTCAATGTTAAATTTTTTGTATTTCACACTGAAACCTCAGCGCTGGCACGCCAATGTGATTTCACAAATTTTTAATTTTTTTTTTCATATTTGAGCCGTTGTGGCTCAGTAAAAGTTCTTGAAACTTCCCAACTTTGTTGCTTGGCAGCCTTAGAATACAATGTAGTCTCAGGGTGTCTACCAACCGGGAAAACTGGGAATTCTCAGGAATATTGAGTAATCTGGAAAAACTCGGGGAGAACTCCGGGAACTTGTGCCTCTATCAGGGAAAATTATCTGTAATCTTATTGAAAGGGTCGAAAGTCGCGGTAATGCTGGCTTGAGTAACAGACAGGAATCGTAATGAATCGTCCTTGACGCCCTTTCATCGGCTGGAGGAGTTGCCAGTGCACAGTCAACGAACGACTTTCTGGATTCCCGATAATTAGGACGACTTCGTGGCACCACCACGTACGTACCCCATAGAGTCAATGTATCAGAACGTCTGAAATTTTGGACGCAAGAACTCTTCACCGTTCGATTTTCCGGACGTTTTGCCGTGACCGCAAGTCCGAAACGGCATTAATCAGAGCCACCACCGCTGCCATCTTGATTACCTCGCCGCCTCGGACCGACGCTCTCACAAACAGATCCGCTGGCAGCCGTATCCACCACTGTGGCAACGCTAGGCCTACCTGCTTCGACGTTTGCTATGAAGCTTCTTGCCTTTGGGTGCCGTGTTTTTTATTGAAAAAATTCGCAGGTGTCAGCAATGGCACGGACTCCGCATTTGTGGTCCTCGCGATTGGCTTAGAAGCTTGGAAAGAACGTGGCGTTACATAACGCTGGTTCCCGAAAGTCAGCTTCGCCTCTGTACAGAAGTGTTACTAGGCGAAGCATACACAAAAGTATTGCAGTGAAGCATAACAAGCGTGGCAAGGGGTTATTTCCACGGGACACAGTATGCATTCCTTAATTATACACGCGTGCACCCGGTAATTCCTGTCGCAGTAAGAGCACCGGTATGCCTAATACGTGTACAGACAGGCCTTCAGAGCGTTTTCGAATGTGCCTGTGGTGGTTTGAGCCCTTAAGAGCAGTAAATGACCTGCATTTATTTTTTCCAACTGGCCGATTTTTCGGACGTTTTCGCGGCCCCTAGGGAGTCCGAAAAATTGGACGTTGACTGTACAACTAAGAGGACGCTTCAAATGGTCTGTGAACGTACGGCGGAAGGACAACAACAACAGAAGGGACCTACGCATTGAGGAATCAACGGGAAAGGAAGCGTGCTGCCGCCGTTTTGAAGGAGCTTGAGCTATCTTTACTGAAAAAAAAAAAAGCTAGACCTAAAGAGACGCGGTCAAAATCGATGACATCACACCGAGCTGATGCGGGAACTTCAAAGAAGCGTCACCACCTGTCTTGTTCTTGTGACATTTCTTGCTTGCCAAACCTTTTCTCATGGTAAGAGTGTCTTTTTTTTTTGTATTTTACACTAATAAAGCTGTATTAGTAAGTTATGCTTTCGTACCCACCGTGGTTGCTCGCTATGGTGTTGGGCTGCTGAGCACGAGGTCGTGGGATCGAATCCCGGCATTTCGATGGGGGCGAAATGCGAAAACACCCGTGTACTTAGATTTAGGTGCACATTAAAGAACTCCATGTGGTCAAAATTTCCGGAGTCCTCCGCTACGGCGTGCCTCATAATCAGAAAGTGGTTTTGGGCACGTAAAGCTCCATAATATTTTAGTAATGCTTTTGTTGCAGTAAAACTGCCACTCTTGCCATTGGATGTTGTTTGATAAGCCAGAAGTAGTTACAGAAATATAATAACAGGTAGTAACACCGCCCTTAAGGGTCCCTGAAACGGTTCGGGCAAATTTTATAGACATGTAGTGCACAGCTACAGTTAATCATTTGCACCAAAATTTGTGTGAAGCATCTCATATTTAGAGAGCTAAGGAGGATTACAAGTTACCCTCCTCCATAGCCATGCATTTTCTCCTCAACTCGTTCGCCGAGTGATAGGGGCTAAGCTCCACCTTCACTCGCTCTGCGTTATGATGGCACGTCGTGTCGTCTACTTCCGGTTGTCTAGGAGCAAACGCACGAAGTCTCTCCATCCTCTCCGCCAGACAATTGGTAGTCGACTCTAAGCGAGAGCTGTCGAGCTAGTAGCGAGCAGCGAAGCGTTGCGAGCATTCTGTCGCAGCACCGAGCGTGTCTGGTATTCCGGTAACCACAGGCAAGATGGGCATTTCAGCGGATGGGTGGAGGCATAAACTCAAGCTGACGAAGGAGCTTTAGTGTAGACTTACGTGAGCGGCCTGATCGGTCTGCATGGTCCAGTCACCTGGTGGCGTAGAGCTTAAGCAGCTAAGCAAAGAGCTAATATTCCTCTAACCATGTGTAAAACATTTCAAACATTTACAAAAACAATGTGTTCACGATTGTGCTCCTCATAAAAATATACACCAGCAGCAAAGTAGAATACACTTCGTTGCAGCTGCTGTGTTTGGTTGAGCTCTTGCCACCAGATGGCTGCACCGTGCAGACCATTCACGTTTGCGCCTCTGCTCATCCCGTAAAACAGCACGGTCAAATGGCTAGGCCCAGTCTGCTTGCGCTTGCGTATACCCGAATACTGGATCCGCAAAACACTTTTGTGGTAGTAATCCTCCGGTGTAAAGTGATGGCCACAAACACTCAAATCCTGGCTCCTGGCGCCGATTGGATAGTGACAGCCCGATGCGCTGCAGCCACTCTGCTCGTCGGCTGCCTTGCAGAGGGACGCAGTGTAGCAGCTTGACATATTGCCATTTGCTACGTTTGTGGCCCACAACGTAAGAAGGGCGAACCATGGTGCTTGCAAAAATAAAGATCGAGATCAACACTGACTGCGGAGCTCTCTTCAACACGGAGCACGTTGTAACACAAGCAGACGACACTTGCTTTGTACCGGAAGTGCTTAAGTGTAGTGAGAAATTGTCCTTGGACATTCTCTTTCAGTTACTCTCTTTTTATAGAAACAAATTAACTAACATTCCAATGAACCATGGTGCTTGCGAAAATAAAGATCAAGATCAACACTGACTGCGGAGCTCTCTTCAACACGGAGCACGTTGTAACACAAGCAGACGACACTTGCTTTGTACCGGAAGTGCTTAAGTGTAGTGAGGAATTGGCCTTGGACATTCTCTTTCAGTTACTCTCTTTTTATAGAAACAAATTAACTAACATTCCAATTATTACGAACAACATTTGTTCACCATAAAGTTAGAAAAATTATCGATGAGGTGCCCTGGGCAGCCAATCGGATAGCACGCCCTACTGTCATCATTAGGGCAACTTGCGTTAAATGGTCAGGGGTGGCTGAAAATTCAGCCAAGGGACATGCTGTGATCGGTAGCAATGTGCATTTTTAAAACCTTATAATAAATTACAGGCTTTACGCGGAGCACTTAGATGCGTCAATTAATGATCAGGAGGACCTACCCTAACGACTCAGTACATTTGTACAAAATCTTCAAAATCGTTTCAGGGTCGCTTTAATTTTTTGCACCAGCTTGCTGTAATGTCACAAGTTTTCACACTGTCCACTTTTGTCTAGTTAATTGGTCATTGGTAAAGAAGGACTCCACTGTGTTTTGGAGCTATGAAATACTCAACTTCGCAAGTTTCAAGTGCTCTTCGTGAGCCAGAATGAAGCAAATGCGAGAAAATGCATTGAAATCTGCAACATCACATAGATGTGGCGGCGCTGATGTTTTCGCACAGAGTTGAAGAATGAAAGAGCATAACCTTCATTTATTGCCCTATAATTAATCTTTTTCCCCATGAAATGAATAAAAACAGCTTTCTAACATTTTGCCAGTCAAGACTGATTTAGTGTTGCCCTTCATTGAGTCTCACTCATCATTACGAGAAAATGGCCATTTTTCAGGGGTCCAAGAAGAAAATTTTTTGTCGCCACAAACAACACTTTAACATATAATGCTGCTTTATAAATTTAGAAAACTAATTGGTGCTTTCAAATTCACAAGTTGCAAGAAATACATTTTTCATAAATTCAGAATATGCATTTCACAGATGTGTGCTCCAAGAACACTTTTGTAAAATAATAATTATAATGACTGGCACACAACTGTTCTTTAGGTACAAAACACAAAAAGGTTAGCCTTGCCAGTGCTCATTCCATGCAATGAAGCTGTTTCTCTAACTCGTGAGGCAAAGGTAGAAAATCCATTTCTGGCACCAAATGTTTGTTTTTTTGTTCGATTTTGCACTCATATATCTTAGCTTGCAGTTTCAATTCTTTTGCACCTTCCTGGGATGGTGTTGAACTTCTGGTACTGGTTTGAAAGCTCGCGATTTTACCCTCGAATCCCAGCAACTGCCGGATGGGCTCAGTTCTGAACTGGCCAAAGTTGGCACTTCGCTAAAACTGCAACTGTTCTAGACTTTCTGAAAATGCCCTGTTCTGCATGTTCGACATGTAGCAGACCTTTCAAGCTGCACTTGAGGGAAATAAAACTGCTCAGACGTAAAACGTAAACTTATCGGCAGATGGCTGCTCACTATTTCTTCCAATAATCACCCATCAGCACTGCAAATAACACATCTTCGTTAGGAAACAACTCTTCGTTTCCTATCACTACAAACATGGTGTTTGCCAGAAAGCACACATCGGCCAGGGGGAAGCCACTCCCTGCTTTGGAGTAACGTGATACGCCGTCTGTGTTTACCAGGGTCCCACTCCCGTGCGATGAGCAGGCGCTGAGCAGTGCGTCTTGTCTTCTTGGACAGCTTAACGACGTCAGTCACAGGACGGTGTTGTTTGGTTCTCTTGGACTCTACATTTTCTTTAATTGCATATATATATATATATATATATATATATATATGCATGCAAGATTGTAAATGTAACGATGTAATTATGTGCTCTCACTTGCTGCTGGTGCTGGGATACAAAAAAGTTAAATGTTTATGGGATCTAATAATGAGGCACACACTTTATTTTTCCAGGTGTAACGAAAAAGAACCACATGAATTTTTGAGAAAATGTGCACACCTCAGTTTACCAAAAGTTGCATAAAATATCATTGGTTTGCCACAGAAACAAAACCAAAACTGATTCTGAAAAGCCCTTTTCCTGGGCTACCTTCTGAATAGCATCATGTATCTGAGAAACAGTTTCGATGTGCTGAAATGGGTGATCAATTGGAATAGTTACGGTAATGAAAGAGTAAAACTTGGTCCTGCATCCAGCTACAGGGCAGCTTCCCAGAACTCTGGACAGTCACTCTGAAAGCACACCTTTTCTTTCAGGATTTAGAAAAGATTGGACCCAACTATGAGAGCCTTGTTCGGGGCAGCCAGGGTCGCAATGTGGATTCACAAGTTTCTTCAGGCAAGCGTTTGAGCCTTCTCATCACTGTTAAAATCTATTGTGAACTTGCTGTTTTGGGGAAATAAATGCACTGTTTTCTCTATCCTCTTTGTTGCATTTCATGCACTCTGTGCAACTATCCTCTCGGTAGACTGCAGTTTTCGCACTGAGAAATAGTGCATGCTTTATATGGTGGTTTACTCCTTGTTTAGCTGTCGTCAGTGTGAAAGCAGTGCTTAGGTGTTATCGGCAAGTTTTTTTACCCTGCCATTACATGGCTCTGCTACCTACTGAAGATACAAGTGAAAAAGCATGTTGAGTATTTCTTGAATTTGCATGGTAACTCTTGGTGCACTAACCCTGGGTGCACTAAATATTTGATAGAAATTGGCTTAGTTTAAGCTAGTATAGTTCTCTTTAGTGTATTAGAATAAATCTTAATGCACAAGCTCGCATAAATTTGGATGAGTGATCCACTGCGATGGCTCAGTGAATATGGCGCCCTACTTCTGTACAGGAGGTTGTGGGTTGGACTTCCAGATTCCGTGGCCGAATTTCAATGGTGAAATGCGAAAATGCTCTTGTATTTAGCTTTAGGTGCACTTTAGAACCCCATGTAGTCATAATTAACCCAGAGCCCTCCACTGTAGCGTCTCTCATAACCTACCTTGCAGTTTCGGGACACTAACCCACAATTTAATTTAATGATGGATAAGCCGTGGCAAGCTCATGTCAGTCAGTATCAATGGACTCTAGGTGAAATGGGTGGGGAAGAAGCCTGACTGGACTGGTGGTGGCTCCCTGTGCTCTTCTAAAAACAAATCTAAACGTGATATGTTCCCAGTGGAGTTGCACATGGCTAACTGATCTGTGGCTTCCTATCCAATTCTCAATGGTGTGCAACGGCTTGAGTGTTTATAGTGTTGGTATTTCTATTTATGTAGAACCACTATGGGAAAATGTAGTTGGGTGCCAATAGTTGATGTGACAGCAATTTCATGTGAGGGCTTCTATGAACTGAGCCACTATTCTTGTTTCCTGCTTTATATTTGTCTTTTGGCAGTAATACCCCTAATTGAATGTTGTTGCTGTTTCCTGTCATTGCACATCCATTCTGTCTTTCTTCTTCTTCTTCTTCTTCTTCTTCTTCATCTTCTGTACTAATTTAGGCTGAAATGTTTGCACCATGTGATAATCTGATTCAATTCATTTGGTCTAATTTACCTGGTTATCTTGCTTTCTTCTTTTCAACCAATTAATTTAGTTTGTTAATAACTGTGATAAAATGCTCTGGCCTCCTTGTTAAAAGAAATATAATTTCTGAATTTTATCATGATGTCTTTTTCTTCTTCCAGGCAACCCTGTTCCTGGTAAAGGTAGAGGCACCAAACGGAAGCTGCCAGGGGAGAGTCAGACTGCAACCTCGGGAAAGAAGAATAAAAGGTAGGCTGGCTGGAATTTTAACAATTCATGAACTCAAGCATTTGTTTGGCAGGGTTGCCCTAATTGTAATAGCAGCTTCAATATTACCTTGGATGTGGGGGTAATGTGTTTTGTTGTTGGATACTCTAATGCACTTCCAGAGGGTACTTCTCACTTTGCTGTTGCCATGTTACTGCGGCTTCTTTGTGCCTAAAACTTGGTCTTAAGGCATCTGTTATTAATGTGAGTGAGTCTGAGAGGTACTTGATAAAATGGAATGGTCTCATCCAGCAGCACCATAAAACATTTTACCTCTTGGGACCTCTTGTTGTTGAGATTGCTGTGTTGTTTTCCCAAGAAACTACATTGGGATATAAGTGTATGATGTAACTCCAGACAATTGCCACGCACCTAGAGCAGTATTTCCTATAGTGGCTTCTGAAAAACCCAAGTGTTCCATGGTTGGCATTTGTTGGGTTCCATGAATCTGTGAATCCACACATTTAAAAATTAAATAGAGCAGTGCACAGGCTGCTGCTGTTTGTTATAACACAATATGGATGAAAAGGCTGGCACTTCTTACTTTTGCCTAGGCAGTAAGCACTGGAACTGTCTGAAATAGAGCAGTTAACTTGAAACTGACCCTGAACGTCAATGAGCTACACATAGACTCTGTGCATATCAGAAAGTATCCACACCCTTTGCACTGATGTATGCAGTGTGCGCAGTTTTGATTCTGCATGACAGATCTTGAGTAACACTTTGATCTATGGACTGTGAATATTCACTGGGTGACTGGATCTGGGCGCCTTCATGTGCTCAGTCTGCTTGGGGCATGCCAGGCTGAAATCTCTGTCGACCTCTGATTTAGAACATTTGCTGGTGATTCCTGTGCCTTACATCCTGGTGTGATGTGCTTAGAGTGTATACCCCTCATTTTTTTTTCCGTTAATGTTTATGCTCTAAATTTTGTGCTTGCATGACAGATCTTCATGTGATGGGGCCGTATCACTTGCCATATTGATCAGATATTTTGAAAGCTGCTGATGACTGTTTTTTAACCTTCTGGCAGGCTGCATTGGCGGCTTCTTTTGTCTGTTTGATTATTTGAGTTTGTTGAGTTTCTGCAGCACCCATTCCTGTGTGGAACATCAGTCAGTAAAGCTGTTGTTTCATATGGCTACAGCTGCAAAAGTAACAGCAAACAATGGCTATTGGGTGTAAAAGCATTTCAAGGATATTTTATCTACAATCATGGTTGCCAGAGTACACCTACCCTTTTCCAAAAAATGATGTCTGGGGGGGGGGGGGGGGGTGAATGTCAGGGATGGTGCAGAAGTAATATTTAATGTTTGCAATTGTTGAGGCCTTATGGCTCACATTGAGATGCGTATTCTCAGACTAGGTGCGAGGTCTGGCTTTTCTATTAAATGAATCCATGCTCAATATAGTTTTGTAGCAAGCATGTACAGCCTTTTGGAATGTCTATTGAGCGTCTTCTGCATGAAATTACTAATATTGCAGCACCTTGGAAAATAGTCCAGATAGCATGGTTGAACTGAAAGATTGTGATACCCCTCTCGTATTGAAGAGCATGCACTTACGTTGCTTCAGTTATTTTTACTCAATTGACTATTAATGAGATACTATATATATAAATATAATTCAGATTTATCCATTGTCATAAGTGCTCTTGATACTAGTTGCATCTGGTTTTGAAAAACAGACTTCAAATGTATTGGCAAAGGATGGGAGAAATTCATACAGTACACATGGTAAAAATAAGCCAGCGGACTGAAGTTCCTGTGTTACAAGGGACTTGAAGTTTTGAAGTTTTCTCGCCTGTATTGGCTCTCCAATGTTGTCCTGGCATGTCAGAAATTTTAGAAAGGACTTTTCAACCACAAGGAGATTTCCGGGTGGTTAATTTGCATTACTGCAGCTTGTGTGTTTTGGCATTTGTATTTCACTGTTTCTGCTGTAGGTAGCTATGCTAATTTCAATTTATACAAATTCCATAGCTAGATTTCAGTTCATTTTAGGTGGTGAGTTGAAAACTGAACTGAACATTGGGCAAATTTAAAACTTGTGCTTGAAGAATGCCATAGAGCACTATTAATGTTTTTCATTTTCTAGTTTATGGCTTTCTGGAATTGTGGGGCTCTAGGTCTAGGCCTTCTGTATCACAATTCTGTTACGGACAAAAACATTATTTAAATTCATAATTTCTCTCATTTTATTTTCATTGTACATAAAAAAAAATTATTCGCAACAGTAGTCAACAAGAATAGGCAACAGTTCGTAATTATATGCGACTTTCGAGTTTCCATGGTTAGTTACTGTTAGAATGATCTACTGCAGTAACTGTTTTCTTTGCATGACATCGTGTGACTGTTGCTACTTTGACCATGAGGTTATGGAAGATAAAAAGTTACAAACACTAGCAACCCTGGAATATTTGCTTGCCTCTCATAAGCAAGGGGCTTAATTGTTATTCATAAATCATGACCACTGTTCTGACCATCATGCACCAGCAAAATCGGGCAAGCTTGTGCACACATAAGATAGAGAAACACTGTCTCGATACTCCATCTGCTTTTGTATTTGCCACGGGATAATTAATGGAATAGTGTGTATTTATGTCTTTCATGTACAGTCAAGCGCCTATGTACGCCTCTGCAACAAGATGACCTGTATAATGGGGTAATTTTGTCCCAGTTCTATTGCGAGCTGTGCAGTGCACGACCTTTACCACGAAGTGACCTGTATAACGAATGACTTTGGAAAACCCATGCACATGGTTATAAAGGCGTTCGACTGTATTGCTGCCATCAATGGTTGGAGAAATAGTCATAGTACAGCTTCTTTCTGGAGCTATCTCTCAGCGACTATCACAACAGCAATATGTTATGCATATATGCAGTGTGTTGGCCATGGTTTATCACATTTTAATTTTATATACCTCAAAGAATTTAACAATTTTATGTTGTCATTGTACCTTCAATGTGTGTTCATGATTGCTGTTGCTGTATTATGCCTGATGGCTTTCATTTCATGTAAAACAGATATTCACGCATTACATATAGTGAGTAAAGCATTTTTGATGTTTCTTTTCTTCAAAGGTAGTTGTGCGAACACTTTCATTGTTTGATTTTTCCCCCAAAATCTGCGACTGCTTGCATTGTCGTCATCTCCTTTGTACAAGTGCATGTATTCCACCCGTGCATTTTAACTTCCAGGCTTCCTGCCATGTTTTTGTGAAGAGTTTCCTTGAAAAAAAAAAAAAAGCTGCTTTGCAAGTTTAAGCAGGGCCGGTTAGTGGCTGTGTTCACAGCTCTACATAGTGGTCCTACTGATTTTACTCTTCAGCGACTTGGTGATGCCCAAGCTACCACCAAATGGCTACCCCCTTGACCATCCCTACAACAAAGATGGCTACCGGTACATCCTCGCGGAGCCCGATCCTCATGCGCCGTTTCGTCAGGAGTTTGACGAAAGTACAGATTGTGCAGGGAAGCCTATTCCAGCGTGGCTCTACCGTAAACTGCAGCCATCGTCTGTGCTGTTGGCTATGCACGACAGAGGTAGGCATTTTGTTTGATGCACTTACATGCTCTATGCAGTCGTGTAATTCTTTGCTAATCTTGCGCTCAAATTGAGGGTACCTGCTTCACAGGGTGGATGTAGAGTTATTCAGTATGTATAAGAGATGTGCAGTTATGAGCAAAGTCTAGCGACAACAGCATCGGGAAAAATTGGAATTTCTTCTAGCATAGCCGTGCAACCTGGAATTGTCTCAATGGATTGCATTGGTCAAGCAGGCACAGGTAGGCTGAAGCACTTAAGGGGATGTGGAACTAAAATCGTAATTTTCACCAGAAAAAAATCTTTTATAATTTTGTTTGTGTTGGATTCCTGAACATATAAGGAAGCTCCTCACCAAGTTTGGTTATTAGAAGTGCGATAGAAAAAAAAAAAGTTTTTTTCCCAGCCATGACACGCGTTTCCCATCGAAAGCACCTGCGAACACCATTTTCAAGATGTTGCCCTAGAGAGGGAGAGGAGCTTAACGCTGAGTCACTTCACTAGTTATAAAGTGTTTTTCGCACTTTCCAGTGATGAGAGACTTTCTGTTGAGAGTATTGAAAAACGCACAAAAAAAGTGAATAATAACGAGTGAAATAAAGGTGCACTTACCACCACAGTGAGTCTGGATTGCCAGCGAAATCGAAACTGAAGCTTCGTTACCCTCCATTTTTCCTGCCGCAGGGTTTTTGTTGCTGTTCGTCATCTTCATATCACTCCAGATTTTTCTGATAGCTCATTGTAGTCGGGAAGTGGTCGGTGCTGTGGTGGACTATGGGCCTGCCACGAAGGCTTCAATGTGGTAAAGCTTTCAGATGCGAAAAAGCATAGCAAAACAGAAGCAGTTGCTGCTGAAAAGCTTTGAGTTTAAGGCGAGGGCCTAAACTATGCAGCAGGGGCATTCGTTTGAGCACTATGGCCTGATGAATAAAATGACATGTTTTGAAATGTTTAAATAGATTTTTCTCAGTTTGCACTTTTTAGCCCATACACACTCTTAGGAAAACTATCTTTCTAAAGCTGCAGTGATGAGTACTGTTTGCGAGTTTGTTTTTCAGCTGAATATATGCAAGGAACAAGATTATGAACATATTTAATTTCTCAATTGCTTCTGTCATGAAAAAAATATAAATTTCTCGATCATAGTAACAACACCAACAAAAAAGTAACTTAGTTTTCAAGTGATGCAGTTCTGGCAGAAAAAGCATAAAATATTAAGCGGCGTCTGTTATCCTATATTATAGGGCATTCAGAAGATATTTATTCAGAAAAATTTTATCTATTTTTATAATTTTTAAAGTTATAACTTTCCTAAGGTTACACAATCATTTGCTGAATGGGACATGCATACTCTTCTTGTCCATTCATGCTAGGGTAATGAAATTTAGATGTTGTAATAACAACAACATGAAGCATCCTGCCAAATTTTTTTTTTTAATCTGCAGGTTGGCTTAAAAGCTGATCTCTTAGCCCCGCACCTCCCCTTAATTTCAAGCTGCATGCCTAGGCTGCAGAAAACATTTTTTTAACAGCATCTGGGGTTTCTAGACTTTTTTGCTTGCAACTGTACTTAAGTCTTGTTTAGCAACTTTTGTTGACGTAAACTAAGTTTTTTAAGGTGATTGTCTGTGCTTTCAGGCAGGTTATGGTGGGTTCATCATCATCGTCATCATCAGCAGCAGCAGCCTATTTTATGTCCACTGCAGGATGAAGGCCTCTCCCCGCGATCTCCAATTACCCCTGTCCCGCGCCAGCCGACTCCAACCAGCACCCGCAAATTTCCTAATTTTTCGCACCACCTAGTCTTCTGTCATCCTCTACTGCGCTTCCCTTCTCTTGGTACCCATTCTGTCACTCTAATGGTCCAGCGGCTATATACTCTATGCATTACATGACCTGCCCAGCGCCATTTTTTTCTTTTCATGTCAATTAGAATGTTGTCTATACCTGTTTGCTCTCTGATCCAAACTGCTCTCTTTCTGTCTCTTAAAGTTATGCCTAGCATTCTTCATTCCATCGCTCTTTGCGCAGTCCTTAACTTGTTCCAAGTTTCTTTGTCAGTCTCGAAGTCTCTGCGCCGTATGTCAGCACCGATAAAATGCACTGATTGTATACCTTCCTTTTCAGTGATAACGGTAAGCTTCCAGTCAGGAGCTCACGATCTCTGTTGTATGCGATCCAACCCACTTTTATTTTCCTGTGAATTTCCTTCTCATGGTCAGGGTTCCCTGTGATTAGTTGACCCAGGTAAACATATTCTTTCACAGACTCTAGAGGCTGACTGGCGATCCTGAATTCTTGTTCCCTTGCCTGGTTATTCATCATTATCTTTGTTGTCTGCATATTAATATTCAACCACACTCTTACACTCTCTGTTAAGGTCCTCAATCATTTGTTGTAACTTGTCTCCAGTGTTGCTGAATAGAACAGTGTCTTCGGCAAACTGAAGGTTGCCGAGATATTCACCGTCGATCCTTTCTCCTTAACCTTCCCGGTTTAATAGCTTGAATGTTTATTCCAAGCTCGTAGTGAATAGCATTGGAGAGATTGTGTCTCCTTGTCTGACCCCTTTCTTTATAGGTATCTTCCTGCTTTTCTTGTGTAGATTTCCAAGATATTTACGTAAGCGTTGGTATCTGGTAAGCTGGTATCTCTACTGAATCAAATGCTTTTTTGCAATCTATGAAAGCCATATAAAGAGGCTTATTGTACTCTGCGGATTTCTCGATAACCTGATTAATGACATGGATGTGATCCATTATAGATAATCCCTTCCTGAAGCCCGCCTGTTCCCTTGGTTGACTAAAGTCCAGTGTTGCTCTTATCCTATTGGATATTATTTTGGTAAGTGTTTTGTATAATACTGGGAGCAAGCTAATGGGCCTATAATTATTCAGTTCTTTATAGTCTCCCTTTTTGTGGATTGGTATAATGTTTGCATTCTTCCAGTTTTCTGGCACCCTTGCAGTTGATAGACACTTCGTACAGAGAGCCACCAGTTTTCCAAGCATTATGTCTGCTCCATCTTTGATTAAATCGACTGTTATTCCATCTTCTCCTGCTGCTTTTCTCCGTTTCATGTATTGCAAGGTCCTTCTCACCTCATCTCATGGTGGGTTAGTCAGATCTAAAAGCATTTCTTGTCTTCATGATAATCTGAATTCTTAGTACTAGTGACCCTCTGCAGGGGCACTCAGTAGCTGCAACATTGTGCCACTTAGTACAAGGTTGTGAGTTCAGTTCCTGGCTGCAGCAGATGCATTCTGATAGGGGCAGAATGCAAGTGTGTTTTTGTGCAGAGCTTCTGGTTCGCAGGTGGTCAGAAGTAATGGAGAGCCCTCTACTACTGCACATTTCATGCATTAAATCCATTATTCAATAAGAAAGTCTTATCACTAGTCCTGGGGTAAAGAGATGCATTTATTAGCTAAAATTCTCCACAGTTTTCTTATATGCTGTCACAAACAGCAGCATCATTTTTGCATGTTCGCATGGTGCAAGATGCACAGCCGTGATCACATATTCAGCATTCTCAACCAGCAGATGCGACTAGAAAAACCACAGAAAAATAGCTTAACTTTTTCCCTACGATGGGAAAAATAGGTGTTTTTTATAGGTTATACCAGATCTTTTTTTTTCTGATGGAACTACTGCACTGAATATTTTATGTAATACATAAACAAAAAAGACAGAATGAATGCACTTTTCATGCATAAAAGTCTTGTTAACGAGATATATGTCATATAAAATATATAAATTGCTAGAATCAAGATTGTGGAATAAAAGTGAGCAATGTTTGTAAAGACATGCTTGTATCTACTAAGAAAAATATGTAACAAGAATTATGGAGAGGTACAAAAAAATGTATTGCCGTCTAATAGACACTTTCCGAAAAAAATCAAAATTTTTAATTGAACAGGTATTCCACTACAAAAATTTAACTGCAAGCACTACAGTTGGGCCTCAGAGTCTAAGTCCGACGAAAAGGCAGCATCCTCAGACTGGCTGCTACTCCATCCATCAATAAGTGAGCCGCAGATGCAGCGGAATCACAAGATCTGCGATCCTTCGAAGTGCGTGCGCTGCTTCTGGAGGCAGCCATTTCTGCTTCCTGCTTTCTGCTTCCTGCTTTGACGATCGCGAAAATTCGGAGTGCATTAAAAAATTACTGCCTCTCCGGAAAAGAACAAACTGCTTAGAAAACAAAAATATAGTTCTCCATCACACCTGATGGCGATAAAGTATGTTCGTGAGCGGCGCGGAAGGTCTTGAAAGCAATGTTTCAAACATTCAATAGCGGGCGGCAATTTTCACTTTCTACTTTGACGATTGCGAAATGTCAAAGCGAGCTCAAAAATCACCGCCTGGTGGGAAAAAAGCAAATTGGTTAGAAAATAAAAATATCATTCTCCTCCTTTGTGTCCGATAGCGCAATGTGTCTGTGAGCGGCATGGAAAGTATCAAAAGTGGCGTTTCAAACTATCATCAGCGGGCTAACGATGCACAGTGGATGTGGTACAAAAAGAGTTAAGATGAGCGTGTCTGTTCCATATTCTAGCTATCTTTACTGCACACTGCCTTTGTTAGTGATTGATTGATTTGTGGGATTTAATGTCCCAAAGCAACACGGGGGCTACGAGTGATACCACAGTAGAGGTCTCCAAATTAACTTTGATCGCCTTGAGTTCTTTAACGTGCGGAGAAATTTAAAAACACCACTGGTACTTTGATTTAGGTTTTTAGGATTTAGGACCTAAATCGAAGTGCATGAGTGTTCTTAAATTTCGCCCTCCTCAAAATGCGGTGACCGTGGCTGGGAATAGAACCTGTGACCTCGTGCTCAGCAGCAGAGTGCCGTAGTCACTGATTCATTGCTGCTGATGCGTTTGTTGGTGAGACAGTCTGAAGAATTTGTTAAATTTTGGTAATTTGAGAAGGTTTTATGTTCGTTTGGAGCTATTGAGCATAAATGGTGACTATAGCCATTGCAAAGAAATTTGTTAACTTGTTACAATAACACGCTGTTTGGTTTGCACATTAAAGATTCCCAGATGATCAAAATTCATCTGGGGCACCTCACTACGATATTGTCATCCAAGCATGGATATAGCATCTCAATTGTTAGAACTTAGCAGTGCTATATAGAGGGCAAATATGGGAAAACACACATAGCAGCCCGTTGTCTGTAGTGAGCTCATTTGAATACATCTAGGGGTGCATGAAGGCTGTTGTGTTCAAGAGATTGGAGCGAGCTTGCATAAGAAAAGTCAAAGGGAAGTTAGAAAGAACAAAATTGCAAGTTTTGCATTAAAAATGTTTCATATAACCCTCATAATATGAAGTATTGACAGCAATAACTATGTACAGTAAAACTCGCAGTGTTTCATGTAGTCTCATTGGCTGGAAACATTTAGAGTTGTGCACAAGGAACCTGCAGGAAGCTTTCCATCTGAAGTTGGGCATTTTAGGTAGCCTGCACGTCAGACGGATGGTCTTTTGGTCCACAACAGTCGGGAGCCAGAAACAAATACCTGGATGGCCCATACCTTACCGGCTGGGCTTTTGAGTCAGCTTGAGCTCTTGCTGAGGTGTGTAATGTGGAAAACTAACCACTATAAACTGTCACCTCATAAATGTTTAGAACTTCAGCAAGGACTGAACTGGCGCAAACGGCATAAGGTGAAGTTTTTCAAAAAGGCAAATTATTTTTAACATTTGATAGCCATCATACATGTTTGTCCGTGACAATTTTGGACTTGTTTCCACTATGTACGGTGGTTACTCTCGAACAGTTAACCAGCTCACCAATGTTTACAGCAGTATGAAAGTGCTATCAGTGTTAGTTTGCTGGTTCAAAGTGTTCCCTCTATTGGAGAACTGGGACTTTTGGTTCTTTGCATTTTTGTGTTTTCTGTGTTCCAGTTTTTTTCAACTCCTTTCACCTCGGTGCTGGTTCCTGACAGTCTTGTGGGCAGTAGCATGCACTGCATTGGCAGCTTCATGAGGCATTGCTAGTCAGTAAGGCCCCCTACTTAGCCTATGCCTTGGTGGTGCGATTAGCTTGTGTCCCAGGTTTTATACCAGCTGAAGTGGCTTCCTTTTTAAATTTTATTTTATTGTTAGCATATCTCGATGATGATCATTACCAGAGAGCTGATGCAATGGCCCATGACAACACCTTGCAGCAACCCCACGATGGCAGCTGGAAAGTCCTTGATGTAGCTTTTGCTCCGTGTTCAACTCATGTATGTTCAGTGTGCTGACAGAGCGCTTTGGACGATAGTTAAAGGAATGCAGTACCTTTTTTTTTTCTTCATCAACATTATATGTAAGGATTGCACAAAAGGCAGACTTCACATTTTAACACCTTAAGGGATTCCAGAAGCTAATATCTTCATATAGCATGTGAATTGTCATGTCTTGAAGATTGCATCAAGTTAAGCTTCATTAGCTTTAATTGTTATAATGATTGATGTTAACAATACCAAGACAGTAGCAGGAATCCTAAGATTTCAGGTGACTTGTGGTGGTAGCTGGTAGTTGCAACAGAGGTGGGAATGAGGTCATTTCGTAAACCGTCATCTTCAAACTGCATCATTCATCAATGCTGGACATAGAAAGACGTAGGAAGGAGTCTGTCTTTCTTGTGTTCATGAGTATAGCAGTGAAATTTGAAGGTCATGCGTAACTTTAGTGTTTTTCCTGTAAATTTCATCCTTTGCTCCTAGTTCTGCTATGCAATGATAACACATTCTTACTTCGTTACATGTGACACAGTTTGTTATTTGGTGATTTTTAGAGTCTGCTTTCCTTTTTTTTTTTTCCTCCAGCACCCCAGTTGAAGCTGTCAGATGACCGGCTCAGCGTGACTGGGGAGAAGGGCTACTGCATGGTCAGAGCAACTCATGGTCAGTTCCTTTTTTTTTTGTTATCAGAACAAGAGTAAACTCGGGCAAGGCTGCACATCATCATCATTTAATAACCCTTAAAGGTCGCTGTCGGGGTATTACATAAGGAGGAAGCATACATGAGATAAAGCCAGAAACAGTCACGTGATGTGAATAAAAAAAATACAACGCAACGCTACTGGATACAGAACTTGCACAATGCAGGTAAATACAGCCACAAATATGACAACTACAACCAATGCAAACAATGCAAGGGAAAGATAGAAAGAAAATCATCTAAAATACATTAAGCAGCAAGACCATAATTGTTTGTTAATAATTGCCGAAACTTGGATAGGTTATGTTCCATTACTATGTGGTCAGGGAAACTTTCATTCCTCAATAGCTATTGGCGAAAAATATTTGTTCAGAGTGTTTGTTTGGTACGATTTGGTGGCAGAAAATGCATGGCACATGTACTGTATTTACACGATTGTAAGTCGACCTATATTTTAAAATTTTAAAATTTGAAGGGGGGGGGGGGTTGACTTACAATCGAAATCAAAACATGGCACCACAAAAAAAGTGAGACCAACGGGATATCAAGGGAGCTACAACGTAGTTATAATTTTATGTTTGCTCTACGGTCCTACCCATAGCTTTCCGCTATCCCGCGCGTTTGTTCACTTTTTGGAAGGGTTTTTCAACATTTTTGAAAGTTTTACAGTGCACGCAGCACTCATGGTGGGGTGTCGATAGTTCATGGAAGTGCCGCTGTTCCATTTGCGGCGGCACCCTCAGAACAGCGGTGCTTGCGAGGAGTATTGATAGTTCATGGAAGAGCAGACGCCGCTCACGTGTTTCTCTTTCCCTGTAGCTCTTCCGTGTAGGCCACGTGCTACTTCCATGCTTCCTCGGTCGTCATGAGTGCTCCACATAGTGGTCCGAGTCCACTAAACATTCGGCGCTCGTTCACAGCAGCGTTCAAGAGGGCTGCCATCCTTTACACTGAAGAGACAAATAACTGTGCGGCAGGCTGCAAGTTCGATGTTTCTTAATTATTTCGTTGTGGCAGAAAAGTGGCTAATTTACAGTGCTTCCAGAAAACTTTTTTCTCTTGAACAACGAATCGCATTTAACATTACTATACATAAAATCATAGCTTATTGCTGTGGCTTTTCATATAAAAAAGGGCTGTGCTGTGAGAGTTAGAATTATTCACATTTTATTTGTCAAATAAACAAAAAAGTACACATAAAAGCATAAACAAAGAGAAATCAATGACTGTGCTTAGCCAGAAAATTATTTTCAGAATTCTGAAATATACAAACTGTTACTAGGCCCCTTAGCTATGCTTCCAATATATATCAATCCTGTACACTATGTATTGCATTTATCGGGGCCCACCAATCTAGCAGCCTTGATGGCTGTGCCACTCGCCGAAGCAGTCCCGTGAGGGCAAGAAGCAAAGGTATATTTCACAAGTGGAGCAGTAGATGTTTGTTCTGTTCCGTGTCTTTGTTTTTTCATAGCAGATTTTGCAATTTCTCCTCTTCTTCATTCTTTTTGGTTGGTGCTGAACGGGGTCCAAGGGTGAGAAGGGGGGTAAGAAAGGAGCACAAGCTTGTTCGACTTCATCATGCTCAAATATCTGCTGAATCAATTCTTCCCTAAATGCAAGCTGGTCAAAGTAGGTGCTTCGAGAAAGCTCTCAAACTGTTGGGTTGTCTTTTCGGTGCTGCTGGAACAGTATGAAACTGTTCAAGCATGCGATGTCCACACAGTGAAAAAACAGCGTCTTCCACCAACGTATGTATTTTCTAAGGACGTTGTATGTGGCAATTATTTGTTCTGATTTGCCCACGCCTAATATCCCAGCATTGTAGTCGTGGACAAGGAGTGGCTTTTGGATGACTCTCAGAGCCCATTGGCACCCCCTTTTCTCTGTTCTCTTGGCGGGCACATGCTCATTTGCTGTGTGCATCGTGCTCATCAAGTTTACAGCACGCCAGTCTTTCCATTGCATGTAAAGGATGTTACCATCACGAATCCATCGAACATCTCCACGCTGTGCCCTTTTTCCCCATGATGAGTCTTTCAACTCGGCTGGAAAGCAGCGACGATCTTTGAGCATTGTTCCGCATGCAAGAGTCTTGTGCTTGAGGAGGTGTTCAAAAAGTTTTTTTGAAGTGTAGAAGTTATTTATGTAAACTTTGTAGCCTTGATCAAGGTACTTTGTGCAAAGCTTGTTCACGACGTCAAAGGCTAAGCCATGTGGTCCTGGTGCCTCACGCTTGCCAGTATACACAGAAAATTGAAGGGTGTATCCAGCTCTTGAATCTGCCAGCACCCAGAGTTTATATCCAAATTTCGTCACCTCGTCTCGGATGTATTGTCTTATACCTGATCGAGCCTTTGATTTTACCCTGCGTTCGTCAATGGCGAGGTCGCACTGTGGTTGAAACAAATTTGCAGATTCTTGATTGATGTTATCCAGAAGCCAGGATACCCTCCAAGTCTTGCCAACAGATGCTGCAGCTGCCAAGTCTTCTGGATCCCCTACACTTAGGAACGACAGCAATGAGAAAAAAACGGACCCTTGGCATAATATTTCGCGAGAGAAGATTACTAACTATTGCTGTTGTGCAGTCGTGGCACTTCGACAAGTGCCACGACTTCGAATAAGTGCAGTCGTGGCACTTCGACAACTCCCATGTAGATGATTATTCCGATAAGTCTCAGCATCTCCAGTGGAGTGACTTCCTCCCAAGAGCCATCATGTCGAGAGTATGTTGGTCGGTCCAAAATATGCATCCAGGCATATTTATTTGTGTTCCCACACAGAGTTTTCATCACCTCGGTAGTAAAAAAAAAGAAAGAGTAAAAAATCCAGCACTCTTGAGAATCGACGCGCATCGCTCTGCAGCGCTGCTCCGACATGGGCACCAGGCTGTCTCGTGGGCGAAAACTGAATACGGCGCGGTGTATTTGGCAAAATATCCTGTCCGTAGGTTGTTGAGACCCTAAACACAAAAATAAAACTGCAGTCGTCAAATCTGAAGCACGTTTTTGTATAATTACAGCGCAAATTCAAAAAGGAAACTTACCTGCGAGCACCTGTTGTCGTTCGAGGCACTTGAACTGGGGCGTCTTCATCAGAGCTAAGAGAGATAGAAAACATTTATTTGGACTGTCGAGGGGGTTGCTCTTGAGGTCGAGTGGGTGGTGTCCTCATTCTAGGACTCCACTGGCCATGGCTGCTGCTCGACGTACTTGCTGGACGAAAGCTTCTTGTCCCGCCAGGGTATCGCTGGTCAGCTGTACCTCCCACCGCTCAAATGACGTGCTAGGCGCCTTTAAGTGTTGAGGTTTGCCCCCGCACCCCCACGAGATGTGAAAGAGTGTAGGTCGTGTGTCGCCGCACCAGGGGCAGAGCTAAAATCTGATCATCAGACATCGTTACTTGAACCATCACTGCTGCTTGGATCATAAAAATCAGCAGCAGAAGCGGCTGAATGAAGTGTTGGAACAGGAGTCATTTGTAGCGGCGCAGCGCCTATGGGATGCCATTCTATTCTCACTGAACTTGAAACTACCTTCAGTTCAAATTTCACTTCCAGCCGGGCCTCCCCACGGGGGGAAAAAAAAAAAAAAAAAACGAAACTGAAAAAGGAGTTCTCAATGAATCCGCCAGATGGAGTTAGTTGTCAGTAGCGTGGCGGTTTTAAATTTTGTGGGGAGATTCAGTCATCGGAACTCAGTGTCCGATGGTCTATGGTGCCGTACTGAAAGAGTTAATGGGTGGTGCGAGAGTGGCGACTGCAGCGAAGCAAAATTTTCACCTGTGATGGCAAGCGAAGAGGTTTCCGCGGGCCGAAGTTGGGACGCTTTCTGGAGCTGAAGGCCAAGCTTGCGGCATACGTCGCTAAAATGCGTGATCGGTCCCTGCCAGTGACGTGCGACATGGTCATGAGACAAGCCTGGATCTTCACCTTTTAAGGATCTGCTTCACCATGAGTACGAGTGGCTAGCGGCAGAAGACCGCGAACTTACGCCAACTGGACATGTCAAAAGAGCCTTCCTGATGGCTGTGTGTGGTTGGTTGCTTTCGGTGTGGACTTATGTATGCAAAGGCGGAATTTTGCTGGACGACGATGTGCTGTGGGACCGTAGCAGCAATGACGATGGCAGCACTAGTGAGGACAACTAGTCCAGTGACCATGCCAGCTACTAATAAATTTTCATTATGGAACGCGCCCGCGGGTATGCTCTTCATTCTTTTTTCCCGGTCACACGTGATATGGGGGTGTCGACTTACAATCGTGTAAATGCGGTATGTGAGAAGTTGTAGTAAAGCTTTTGCAACTAACACATATGCAAGATTTTGTGACAATACTCCAAAGGGTGACTGTTTAGTGGATGGCTTAATGCTACTAACACTTAATCAATAGTCATATTTAGAAGCAGTAAAATGGGCTGCACAGTTCTGGACAGCTTCAAGTAGGTCAACAAGGTAGGCTTGATGAGGGTTCCATATTACTGATGTGAATTCCAGTTTTGTGTGGGTAAATGTATTGTACTCCGGTTTCCGAAGTAAAAGAGGTAACATTGACAGGGAACTTCTAATGAATCCAACAAATTTGTTAGTTTCAGCAGCTAGATTTTGGATATACATACAGTTAAACTTCAATATAACGAATTTCAGTATAACGAAATTCTCGGTGTAACGAAGTATTTAACTTTTCATAACCTCTTGTCCATAGAACACCATGTATTTAGAACCTCAATATTATGAAGTGTGTTTGTATGAGATTTCAATATAACAAAATTTCACTGCCGCTGCGAAGGAATGCCGAGACAATAAATGGAAACTTCCACGGATGCAGATGGTGATGGTGATTGAATTACCAGCGGCTGTTTGCAAATGCACCTCTGAAACCACGCAACAAGAGCGACCGCTGAAGTGGAGCCGCATCATGTTTAATATAAAGTCCAAGTGCAATAAGATCCTATTGCGCCCTGCGTGTTGTGTGCTTTGGGTGTGAGTGAAAGTGCCAGCGTGAGACAAGAAAGATGCTGGTTTCACGAGTGACGCCTTCTCACGTGAGCAAAGGGAAAGAGGGGGGGGAGCTCGCTCGCGGTAATGCAATCAAGTGCGCCCGAGGGGAGGGGGGGCAGAGTAAGTTGGCACGCATTTTGATTTCTGGTGCGCATCTCGGCTGTGGCTGCGCATGGCTGTAAGCATAGCTGAGCGCATACGCAGCCGCGTACCCTGCTTTAAAGGTAATCTGCCGTGTGTGCAAAGAGTGGGCGTGCCGAGACAGTGTGGCACCATGTAAGCTCTCTTCCCGAGTGCTTAGTATTGGAGGTTGCGTAATCTCGAGTTTTGGTGACCCGTTTTAGCGAGAGGCAGATGACTCATTTCGCTTCCCACTACCAGCGTTTTTCCTGATAGCGTCGTCCCAATGCGTGCGACACTATCAGCTACGGGGGCGGAGTGCATGTGAAAGTGTGGCTGGCTTTGCTCAGTATCATACCACCAATGTGAAGATATGTTGACATACCTGGTATGAAACGGTATCACTCGTCGCCGTCTACAAAATGTATCAAAATGCATTGTTTTCTCATTCAAGTTTGTTTTTTTCGATTGCCCGATAATTAGGAAAATTTCCATCTAAGAAAAATAGATTGGCGACTGTACTTATTTGCATAAAAGGTCGAGTTTCAATATAGCAAAATTTCTATATAACAAAGCAAATTGCTGATTTTACTGACTTTGTTATATCGAGGTTTTACTGTGTTCTGACCATGTAAGTTTGCTAGTGATGGTATCTGCAAGAAATAAGGAAATGAGATTACAGTAGTCTGTACCTCCTACTGTGCCTCATTCTGGTGTTGATGTCTTTTCTACAAACAGTGTGTGGTTTGCCACGGCCACTCGGAGCCTGCATGGCTTGTTCCTGTTAACTTCTACAGTTCTAGAAATGTATAATTGGAGGACTCAGTGTGAGTGGATCCAACCACAGTAGCAGTTGTATTTCCTAGTTATAGGTATTTTCTTTTCTTGGTACCAAATTACTTAATGAGAATTGGGCAATTAATTATTATTGATTTCAGTGCTAAGATCCTAACTAGAAGGCTGTAAAGCATCTGAGTCAACACATCTGAGGAAACCTGCATAACTGTGCCTGTTGCACTTGACGTCACTGTGACATCATGAATGTGTAAATTGTACAGATGTGATTTCTCCATTGTAATTAAGGCACAATGGCGTCATGATGCGAGTTGGTCATCTGCCCTGCTAGGGCACCCTGCTCTGCTACTGTTACTAAAGTTATTTAATGCTGAGGGAGATCTTTAGTTTGTCACTGAAACAAGCTGCACTAACTTTCATCGAAAAAAGCTTTAGGGACAAGTTTACATGGGGAAGCACATGTTAATGCAGCATGTCATTTTCTTCTGATAATCTGCATGCCAACAAAAGCACAGCAAATGAGCCATTACATTTCAGTGTAGGGCTCGTTTATTGATTGCCTGACATAAAAGCCCTGAAGGACTGCTTGAAATTTTCATATTCTCTTCTCTCGACAATACACGTAGGTGCCTAGTGAAGTTGGGTGCACTAGTGCTTAGATGCCTAGATATAGCTGCCACAAAGAAAGCAGACAAGGACAAGAACAGGCACGAAGGCAATTGTTTGTGTCTGTTTTTTGTTGTCCTTGTCTGCTTTCTTCGCACTGGCTATACCATGATGCAGGTACTACTTGTTTTAGTGTACTATAGGATCACACAATCTGCTATCTCTGCGATGTGCCTTGGTAAGTGGCAGCTTGCATCATTAGCAAGAGGCAAAATGTTAACACATGCAGCATTTGTGCTTACTGTCCATCACTCAGCCGGCTAGCAAGTTCAGTGCAAGAAATGTGTGCAGACCTTGCTTTTTAAAGAGATACTAAGGAGAAACACTAAAACAGTTCAACCTCATTATAACCAAGTCGCATCGGACACAATAATGCCTTCATTATAGTATCCAGACGATGAGCAAAACGAGAACAAGCTGAAAGCAGGAGCCAACGTTTCGACAAGTGGACTTGTCTTTTGCAAGGCGACATATGCTTTCCTCGGCACAGTATATATAGGTAGGGCTCTTCCAAAGGGGAGAGGGGGTAAGGCGGGTGGGCGCAGCAACGAGCAAAGGTGTAGAATTGAGAATAAAGGAGCGCTTAGCACAAGGCCAGTGACACAGCCGTCTGTCAGCCACGTGTCAATGGCCGTGTGTCAGCCGGTGTGTCAACGGCGTGTTCTGTTCTGCTGCTCTCAGTTCTGCAATGCTTGCTTGTGCACTAAAGATTGGAAAAATGAGATGATGAGACAGGGAAATGTGTGGCCAGGAAGGAAGTAAGACTTGAAGCTTTAATATTATAGCAGGTGGCTCTCTTTATAGGAGAACAAATGTAAGGCTTGGTGAGCAAAGTTGTCTCACAAGAGCAGCATATGTGTGTTGGAGCACTTTTACAATTTTGTCAGAGAACTGTGTAAAAAAATTGCTGGCTCTCTCACAATACAGAGTAGATGTAAGCATAAATGGCAACTGGCAAAGCAGGTTGGTTGTAGATGATACTAGCCACAATCTTAAAATTGGTGTAGTGCATGTTCACAACGACACACCCCACCACACCACAATGCACCACACCGCACCACGCCATACTGTGTACTGGTCCATAGGGATGCTGCCCAGATAGAAGAAGAAAACTGGCTAAAGGTGGCACAACAGGCAGTGAAAGACACCAGGGAGACAGTGCACTGCCCAGCTAGAAGGAAAACGCCTGAAGGAGGTGCCACACAGCATGGCGCCATCTCGAGGTGACGTAAAGCCCGTGCTGTGGAACTCACAGACTGCTGGTTTTCAAACGAGCACAGGCAACCCTATCTCAGCGCCAAAAGATGACAATGAAGTGTATGGTGCCCTGTATCTGCCTTTTGAACGTCGCTATTGGAAATGACAAATAAAACTTCAGTGTACTAGAAGTTACAGCTTGAGTGATATTGTGAACAAACATTAGGAAGAACTCGGAAGCAATATTTTTTAACTTGTTGGGGCAGTAACTAGCATATCTACTGTGGTCCTGTACAAAGGGTTGGGGGCCAGAGACCGCATTTTTAAAAGTTTTGACTAGTTGCCCGGTTGATCTCATTTTGTTCTCGCAACTTGCCCGGATGGTCTCATTTGAGCACCTGGATAACGGCTCTGGCTTTTTGGCTCAAGGTCACTTGAAGGTCACCGACAATGGGAGCTAAGAGCATTTCATACTTAAAATCATCTGATACCAACACTGGCCACGTTGTTTGTGCCTTGCAGGTGTGGAAGAGGGTGCCTGGTATTTTGAAGCTACCATTGAAGACATGCCTGAGAACTGTGCCACTCGTATTGGCTGGTCTCAAGAGCTTGGTAAGAAGCAGTGGCCACTGCATTGTCCTCTGTTTTCTGTTTGTAGCATTGTCTCTATTTTTGGTTACTGCAAAGTTCTTCAAAGAAAGTGTCAAGGTTATCGTAGTGCATTCCTAAGTAAAACATTAGTATTGATTTTAATTACTTTGATGCTTTAGTTATGTCTTCATTTTGCTTGTTACAGTAGCTCAGTGGCTATGTATGGCATGCGCTGATGAGTAACAAGATTCCAGGTTCAGTTCCAGCTGCAGCAGCCACATGTAAATGGGAGCGGTATGCAAAAACACATTTGTAATGTGCATTGAGTGAACATTAAAAAAAAATTCGCCGATGGTTACGATACGTACTAATGCTAAATTAGAGCGCAGCTCTGTACATGTTTTCATTTTGCTATATATTGGCTGGCGCAGACAATGTCTCGTGTGGCACATTCCAAACAGAGTGAAGTGTGGCGTGACTGCCTCATTAATCAGGAGATCACAACAGGCAGCGCATGGGTGACGTGTGGGCATGATTCACAGCAGTCGCCGCAGACAGACCTTTGCTCTTGCAGTGCTTTGTTTCCATGTATGGTATTGGTGGTGTCATGATTTAACAGATGGCGTGTGCTACTCTGGCACCATTTTGTAGCCATTGACGCCACAGAGCCCGTCTTGCGCAGCACTGTGCTTTTCTTCTCACACTTTCGTCATACCCTCCTCCTCCATTTTCCGTGCACCCTCCTCTGCTGCTTGCCTCCTCATGCTCTCTTTGCTCGTTTGCTCGGTTACGAGGGAGAACGCCGAAGCTGACGCTTGCCATAGGAACGGGTGCATTAGAGCTTCAATCTAAGACCCCTGGTGGTGAAAATTAATCTAGAATACCCCAAGACGGCATGCCTCATAAGCAGATCACAGTTTTGACACGTAATACCTCAGAATTTAATTTTAATATAATGACTTTGTTTTGCCAGCAAGAAGACCATGAAAATGGCCTACAGCATTCACTTTTGTTTTCTTGTCACTTAGCGATTTCAGTGTCCAATGCTTGAGGTCATAAATATATACAGTAGAACATCATTAATACGATCCCGTTCCATACGATTTCCCGGTGCCAATGTTCTCAGTGGAGAACGCAAAAAATGACTCAATACACTTACACTTCTTTTTTGCCAATTAACTCTTTCCCTACCATGGGGAAAATGTTTTTTTTTTTTTGTAGGTTACGCCAGATTTTTTTTTTTCTGTAGAAACTACTGCACTCAATATTTTATGTAATACATAAACAGAAAGCAGAATGAATGCACTTTTTACACATAAATGTTTTATTAACGAGATATATGTCATAAAGAAGGTATAAATTGCCAGAATCAAGATTGTGGGATAAAATTAAATAAAGTTTGTAAAGACACGTGTGTGTCTACTAAAAAAATATAATAAAAATTATGAGATATACAAAATGTATTGCCATCTAATCGGCAATCTCCGAAAACATCAAAATTTTTCATTGAACAGGTATTCCACTACAAAAATTTGACTGCAAGCACTACAGTTGGGCGGGCTGGGCTGCAGCCGCTGATGTTCTGGGCTGGCTTGCGTCGTTGTCGCTCTCAAAGTTCGACGAAAAGGCATCGTCCTCAGAATTGCTGCTGCTTGATCTAGCGATAAAATCAGCTGCAGACGCAGCAGAATCACGAGATCTGCGATGCGCCGCTCCTGGAGGTGGCCATTTTTGCTTTCTACTTTGACGATCGTGTAACTTCGGAGTGCGTTCAAAAATTACCGCCTGGTGAGAAAAAAAACGAACTGCTTAGAAAACAAAAATATAGTTGTCCTTCTTATGTCCAATGGCGCAGTGTGTCTATGAGCCGCGTCGAAATCACGAAAGCGGTGTTTCAAACTATCGTTAGCGGGATAATGATGCCCAATGAGTGCGATACGGAAAGAGTTAATACGTTCCCGGAAAACACTAACTTTCTGTACAATTTCCAGTATATTGGTAAAATGCGATCATAAGATGCGTATCCTGGCTGTGAGATCCCATTTAAACAAGAAAAGTTGCAGGGCACGTGCAATTGAGAGCAGCAGGTGCCCACAATTTCAGCTTCCCAGCAGTACTCGCCTGCCCGTGTCACGCGAAAATGCAGCCGTACACTCGGTTTCCTGTTCCGGTACCAGCAAATCTCTTTGCGAGTTGTCGCACGTGCCTGTTCACAGCTATCGCTGCCAGACCATTGCGATACGCATCTTCACCTATCTGTCTCACAGCATGTGTGGCGTAGGAAGTGTACTGCACACTTTCATAGGAGAAAACCCAAATTTACCACTGTTCCCTGCTGCAGGCAATTCGAAGTGAACAGCATGTTTCGCTTTGGTGGCATCATATTCGTGGATTGTCCAGTAGCTTGATTTCATTTCTGTTTCCCATGGCCATTTTAATATGACAACACACGTTTTGGGTCGCTCGGCCCCCAGAAGCTCAATGCGCATCAGCGTATTGTGCCACAACAATTCTCGCCAAGCGGGCATGTCAAAACTTCCAGCCAAAATGCATGCCCAACAAAGCTGCTGACCCAGGCTGAAGTCAAGGATCGTGACCGTTAGCTTGCCGAAGTGGTAAGAATGATGCTTCGCGCTTTTTGAGCCGCTTGGACCCCACCAGATCGCAGGCATTGGTGTCTCATGCTGGAACACTTCGCATTATGTAGATGTCAACTACAGTTGGTGTCTGCCAAATGTTTTAGCGACTGCAGATTGTATGTTATTCCAGTGAGTACGTTCGTTTCTCGGAATTTTTTCCAGAACATATAAATGAGGCTCTACTGAACATAGATGCTGCTTTATTGCGGGGTTCTGAAACACTCAGCCCTCCAAACCCTTGTATGTGGCATGCATGACTGCTTTGATTTTTCCGCCACTTTGTCCAACTTGCGTTGCTGAAAGCTTAGCCATCTGTTTCTGTTTCCTGAATGGGCCACAATGGGAACCGTGTGGTGCACTAAGCCTGCAGTACTAAGTGTGCAGCTTCATTTCACTTGTTTGAGATTTGTGCTGCTTTGCTGAGATGGTTTAGGGCTAGAGAAAGCCATTTGCTGAGCTCCTGTTTTGCATTGGTGTGAAATCTGTAGTTTTTTGAGGCAAGGCAGCTAAGCGAGTTGTGCCTTCCTCGTCCAACAGGCTATGAAACCAAGGGAAGTATAGGTGAAATTAAGGGTGTTCTTTCATCTGTCATAATAATTAAATTGGAAGAAAAAAAAACTTGGCCAAATTGCCTGCGCGTTAGTTTAGGTAAAGAAGTGATGGCTTGGCCATGAGTGGTACTGGCTAACACTTCCAGGGTTAGGTTTACTGCACGTACACAAATATTCAAGAAAGTGGACGGGAGAGGGCGAGACATTGGTAAAGCATCACATATGCCATACGGTGGTCGTGCGTTCAACTCTCTCTGGGGACAGTTAGTTTTTTTCTTGCACTTTCATTTCTCTTATTATTATTATTATTATTATTATTATTATTATTATTATTATTATTATTATTATTAATTCTACATTTCAGTTTGAAAAGTTACACACTTAATTTACCCTATGCTTTCCTTGGCTTTGTCTGTTAGATTCACTTGGTTGTTCAAACACTTTTTGCATTAATATACACTTCTCTAAAATTAATCTAAGGATGTGGCAACCAAGTTAAATAACCCTGGTAGAAGCATCAAATTGAACTGATGCAAATAAAATGTGTCGCTGGTTATGATTGCACTATGGTGACACTGAGCACAATTCAAGCTGAGATTGCAGAACTTTTGAAGTTTAAATTTTTGGTTAGCATTTGGTTATGTAGGCTAGGCAATCATTTTACCTAGAAATTGTTTATTAGGTCTATAGTCTTATTTTGATTGGCTTATAACCATCTGACAGTCTCAGAATTGTTTTTGCCCACATAGTGTTCACCTCATTTTTTTTTCTTGTTCATCGTTTTGCTCCATGTTACCAGGCAACTTGCAGGCTCCCTTGGGGTACGACCGTTTTGGTTATGCCTGGCGGTCTCGCAAAGGCACGAAGTTCCACGAGAGCCGTGGCTACCACTACCACGATGGAGGTTATGGCACTGGAGACACACTCGGTTTCCTCATCGAGCTGCCACGAAGAAAAGAAAAAGAAGGGCAGCTCTCTCTGCCAGATGCTTTTAAAGACAGGGTGAGCAAAATAATGGCTTAGCCAGGTTTGTTGGCATGACGACATTATATGGCAAGTGGCGCAAACATGGGACAATGACTAGGAAAGGATCATGTGAGCACTGACTTCCAACTAATGTTTATTGTGAAGTGGCAAAGGATATAAGCAGCAAACTGGCACAAAAAGTACATGCGTAACTAAGGGAACTCTTTGCACCTGCAACAAATGTATAGTTACTTTCTTATCACGACAGTTTTCTGCTTACCATATTTGCTCAGTTCTAAGGCACATTATTTTCTGGAAAAAGTTTACTAAAAAATTATGTGCACGTTACGCTAGGGTACGAAACCAAAACTACTAGTGGGGGCGAGGACTTACGGAGTCGCCATCTGTCGGTAGAGCCTCGCTTGCATAGTATGAGGGATAATGCAGTGCGCTCCTCATAGATTTGGCTGTTGGCGCTCAATAAAAACACCGCGCGGGCACCCTCGTGGACATTTCTGTAAGTATTCTCAAAACGAGGGAAGTTTTCTTGCGGTCAAAATTATAATCTTAGGCAAACAGAAAGCACAGTATATTTTACAGACGCTATTTGTTTACTGAATACGTACAGTGAACGCCCACTGCCCGCGGTCGCCGCGATGGAATCCCCCTACCCAGCTTCTTGCGTGAAAGGTAGGCATTCGCATAGAGTAAACTATGTAAAGTATGTTCTTATAGTGGGCTGTCTGTGTAACCAAATGGGGCATAAAGAATGAAGCCTCAGTGCAGCAATCCCACGGGTTCACAGCGACTGGCTGAGCTTTAGGCCACAACATATGAGCATTTGACAGTACACAAGGAACCATTGTTGCATGGACTATGAGAGCTGTTCAAAAATAATTTCGTCATAACTAGAGACTTTGACGTCTACGGCGACTTGTGATGTGCTGTCGCGACGATTCAATCTTTTTTTTTTCTTCTAAATTCTTGGACATTTCAACATCATTATTTCTCAAGTTTTGTAGCTCTGTATGTGTATCAGTCGTTTCAGCGAGCAATTTCCCACTTTATTTTTCTTAATCCAGTACATTCATTGTTTGGTAACACAAGCATGAGCATATGCCATGCCTTTTTTTAATGTGCTTCTTACCGTTCCCTCTCCATTCCAGTGAACTTGCCAGTATCTTATATCAACAAGTTCATAGACCAAAGCTTCATGACATTAGCCGAGCTGCGTGTGTGGGCAAAATTTTCAGTGCGTGCTTTCTGGCACTCACCACGAACATCACAGCCCCGACGTCGTAGCAGAAATCTTCCTTGGGGAAATGCTTGCTGCACACCCGAGTTGTAGCCGATGGCTGCTTGCCGGTTCTAAATTTCCTGATCCAAGGTTCGCGCAGCTTCTTGTCCTGCGGGTATGTCTGAAGGCTGACACCAGGCTCCGTTTCATATGTCCGGCACTTCGACACCGACCAGTAGTCTACCATGTCGGACACCTTGAAAGGCAGCCACTACCTATTATAGTCCTTTCAAGTGTTATTTAGCAGACACCCAAAGCATGAAAACCTCCCCACTTAATCAGAACTGCAGCGCATGTGGGACTTGAAACTTTCGTTTTCAGCTCGCTTTGGTGCTTCCGAAACAGTCGACACCGGTGCTGTGGCCACGTGATCCCTCATACCATGTCACACCAATAGCGGCGCCAGCTTTTGCAGTGGTAGAGCTCGCCCCCAATATTGAGAAGCTATTGTCATTAGTTGTTCAGTGTAGCGTTCCAGTGCACTCCAGTCCACACGTTGCTGCAGCTGTGATGGCTGTGGTAGCTTTGTGCCTCCTGTGTAAGTTCGCTAGGCTGCCTTAGTCTCCTAGGTGTTTGAAAAATGTGGTATCTCAAATGCACCAAAGATGAGATGCTATGGCATCTTGATAGGGCTTAGAAGACCTCCAACAGCCGTGATGCTCTGTCCACTGTAGCTCAAATGCAAAAAAAACTTTTTTTGTCCAAGTGAGAACAAATTGCCATACTGTCACTCTTACCGTGAAAAAAAAAATTGAGTGAACAAACAGAGGCATCAACCAAATGGCCTAGTGATGCACTCTTTTGCAATGAAAGGCATTGCATAAATACTATGTCCAAATTAACATGACTTCGATGCCATTCAATAATGCATATGCTTGCTGGGACTACAGAGTGAATTCGAATGATCCAAATTCTCGTATTAACAAGGGTAGAATTGCTTGCACTATATAACAATATAACAAACGAACAAACTACTACTAATAATAATAATATAATAATATAAATAATATTGTTACGGGAAGGAAGAAGTGCACGTCTATTCACAGATGGCTTTCTAATGGTGAGCCAACAGGCGTAGAGCAGCCAAAACACCAAACTCTTCTTCATCGACTCGAAGGCCACCACCAGTGTCCTCTTCTTCCCCTAATTACAGACTGTGACATCACCCCCGTTGGAAAAAGCACCTTATTGATGTGGCTCATCTGTCCACTACAGAAACAATGTTGTGTGGGAGGAAGACATTGTGAGAAAGCAGGACTGCAATCGCGAGAGTAAGGACATAGTCTCCGTCAGGTACAGGTGGGCAGGCTAAAACAGTGATGCAGGTTGCTGCTAGAGACGGGAGGCGAATAAAATTCGCAGAACAAAGCTGAGTTGAAGCTTGAGCAGGAAGGTCAACGGGAAGGGGTAGGTCAAGTTGTACAACACCGGCTGAACAGTCAATCAGAGCAGAATGGGCAGTCAAAAAGTCGAGTCCGAGGATCACATCGTGAGGGCAACAGTTGAGCACACTAAATGAAACGGACGTGTGGCGGTCGGCGTCACTCACACGTGCAGTACACATTCCAAGCACAGCTAGAGTTCCACCGTCGGCGACCTGGAGCAGTCGAGTCGGACCAGGAGTAAGTACTTTCTTCAAGCGCATTCGAAGCTCGGCACTCATGATGGGAATTTGCGCTCCAGTGTTGATGAGTGCTGTAATGAGCAAACCATCCATCTCCACGTCCAGAAGGTTCCAGTCAGTAGGCAGGGTCAGCAGAGGAATTTCAGGCCAGGGTGCTAGAGCAGCGTCACCTCCAGGAGATGCCCCAGTTAGTTTCCCGTCGGAGAGCGCCGACGATAAGCTGGGGACGGCGAGCGACACAGCTGGGGCGAGCGGGAGCGGCGAATGTATAGTGATGGCAAACGGCTAGTTGCAGTGGCTCGAACATTGTCAGGTGCGTCTTCAACCTCGGTGGAGAATGCAGGCGGACAAGGATTCAGTGGAGAGCGGCGGTAGGCGGGGAAGCTTGGTCGAGAGTAGGCTGGCCAGGAACTTCGACAGTGGCGGGAGATGTGGCCCACACGTCCACCATAAAAGCAGATGGGTCTATCATGTGTACACCATTCGGCCGGGTTGCGATAGCTCGTATATGGACCGTATTGGCTCCGGTGAACCGGGGCAGAGACAGCAGGTGAAGCAAAGTCAGGATGGTTGGCAGAGCAGATGGACGGAAGACCCACATTGGCAAGCTCTTGGTGAATGACCGACTGAATGAGAGACATGAGAGACCGGGAATCGTCAAAGCACTGCGTCACTGGTGTGGCAGGAGACGCTACTTCAATTTATCGCCGGACGATGCGTGTGGCGTTCTCGAAGGACGTGGGCGCACGCGGTGGACAAATGTCTTTGGACGTCGATGAAGCTGCGGTATTGGGTAGACGCGTAAAGTGTTGAACTATGCGGCGGCTCTTCGCATCTTCAAAGTGGCGACATTCGTGAATGATCTCATTTACAGTTGTTATAATCTTGTAAACAAGAAGGTTAAACGCGTCATCTGCGATGTCTTTTAATACGTGGCTGACCTTGTCTGCCTTTGCCATATTATTATCCACCTTGTGGCAAAGAGCAAGGACGTTGTGGATGTACGCCACGTAAGATTCAATGGATGTCTGTGCACGGGTCTCAAGGTCCTTCTTAGCAGCACGTTGGCGGCCAACGAGCTTTCTGAACAAATTTCTAAGCTTCTGTTTGCACTGGTCCCAGCTTGTAAACTCTTCTTCATGGGTTTCGAAACAGACCCATGCTGTTTTCTTTAGGTAGAGTATTATATTATCCAGCATAAACGTGTTATCCAACTTGTTGTGTGCGCTGACCCGTTCGTAAGTGTGCAACCAGTCATCGACGTCAACATTGTCAATCGTGAGTCGTGAGGCTGGTCCAGGATGACCGTCGGTGGCAACGACGGGGCCATGGTTGAAGGCTCTTCTTCGGATGACATGGCGGCCAGATTATGTCCGCTGCAAAGCTCCATCTTGCGCATGTGATTGCCCCGCACCTCCACCAATGATGTTATGGGAAGGAAGAAGCACACATCTATTCACAGATGGCTTTTTAATGGCGGAGCCAACAAGCATAGAGCAGCCAAAACACTAAACTCTTCTTCGTCGTCTCCAAGGCCACCATCAGCGTCCTCTTCCCTTAATTACAGACTGTGACAATATACTAATAATACTACTAATACTACTACTAATACTACTACTAATAATAATACTAATAATAATAACAAACTGACTAGGAAGAAATATATATATATATATATATATATATATATGTATACAGTAGAACCTTGTCGATACAATCCTGTTGCGTACAATTTCCTGGCACCAAGGTTTATGATCGAGAACACAAAAAAAATGGCCCATTACAGTTACGCTTCTTTTTTACCGGTTTATACATTTTCAGAAAACACAATCTCTCGGTTCAAACGTTCAATACATCGCCAAATTGCAATCGTATCATATCTTTAAGGCTGCTATATTCCATCGAAACAAAAAAAGGCATAAGACATGTGCTATCAAGAACAGTAGCCTCCCGCCACAGCAGCTTCATTGCAATACTTGCCCACCTCTCTCACGGGAAAGCGCTGGGGCACACTGAGTTTCCTATTCTGGCACCAGTAAATCTGCTCCCAGTTCGTTGCATGCCGCATTCACAGCTAACGTCACCAACACTATTACAATAAGCATCCTCACCTATCTGTTTCGCAGTGCGTAAGGTGTATTGTCGTTGGAAGTGTACTGCACACATTTAATAGGCGATAATGCAAACGAGCCACTGTTCCATGCTATAGGCGGCGCAATGTGAGCATCATGTTTCACTCTGGTGGCATCATAGGCATCGTATTCCGGGGTCGCCCACCAGCTCAATTTCATTCGCATTTTCTGTTGTCATCTTTACACGATAAGAAAATGTCCACGTGCATCTTGGGTTGGTTGAGCCGCACCAGCTCGATGTGCGTCAGCATTTCGTGCCACAACAATTCGCGCCAAGTGGGCATGTCGAAATTACCCCCCAAAATGCCTGCTCGAAGGAGCTGCTGACCCAGGCTGAATTCTAAGAGCACAAACGTAGCTTGCTGAAGCCGCAAGGACGACAATATGTTTTTTGAGCCACTCTGGCCCCACTAGCTTGGTGCCCGTCAGCGCTCGTGCTGCAACCATTTGCACAACACTTTGCATTACATAGATGTCAACTACGTTTGAGTTTAGACAAATTTTTCAGTGACTTTGGATCGTATGTTTTTCCAGTTGGTACGTTCTTTCTCTCATTTTTTCCCATAACCTATTATAAGGTTCTACTGTTTAGTATACTGTATATATTCATGTAAGGGATGCACTTAATAACAATAAGCGCACCCCCAACTTCACTCTTGAAAATTTGTTTTTTTGTTTTCTCCTATATAATAATCTCATCAAAAACGTTGCTCCTGTGCAGTCCCACAATCAAACAGCTGTGCTGTAGTTTTTCTAATAGACTAGAAGCTTTTACTCTCGAGTATGTGTTTAGAGCAAGCACACTTAATCTCGCTGCCCATCATCATCATCAGCAGCAGCAGCCTGGTTACGCCCACTGCAGGGCAAAGGCCTCTCTCATACTTCTCCAACTACCCCGGTCATGTACTAATTGTGGCCATGTTGTCCCTGCAAACTTCTTAATCTCATCCGCCCACCTAACTTTCTGCCGCCCCCTGCTACGCTTCCCGTCCCTTGGAATCCAGTTTGTAACCCTTAATGACCATCGGTTATCTTCCCTGCCCATTACATGTCCTGCCCATGCCCATTTCTTTTTGATTTCAACTAAGATGTCATTAACACGTGTTTGTTCCCTCACCCAATCTGCTCTTTTCTTATCCCTTAACGTTACACCCATAATTCTTCTATCCATAGCCTGTTGCATCGTCCTCAATTTAAGTAGAACCCTTTTCGTAAGCCTCCAGGTTTCTGCCCCATACATGAGTACTGGTAAGACGCAGCTTTTATACACTTTTCTCTTGAGGGATAATGGCAACCTGCTGTTCATGATGTGAGAATGCCTGCCAAACGCACCTCAGCCCATTCTTATTCTTCTGATCATTTCAGTCTCATCATCCGGATCCGCGGTCACTACCTGCCCTAAGTAGATGTATTCCCTTACCATTTCCAGTGCCTCGCTACCTATCGTAAACTTCTGTTCTCTTCCGAGACTGTAAAACGTTACTTTAGTTTTCTGCAGATTAATTTTTAGACCCACCCTTCTGCTTTGCCTCTCCAGGTCAGTGAGCATGCATTGCAATTGGTCCCCTAAATTACTAAGCAAGGCAATATCATCAGCGAATCACAAGTTGCTAAGGTATTCTCCACCAACTGTTATCCCGAATTCTTCCCACTCCAGGTCTCTGAATACCTCCTGTAAACATGCTGTGAAAAGTATGGAGAGATCGTATCTCCCTGCCTGACGCCTTTCTTTATCGGGATTTTGTTGCTTTCTTTATGGAGGACTACGGTGGCTGTGGAGCCGTTATAGATATCTTTCAGTATTTTTACATATGGCTCGTGTACACCCTGATTCCATACTGCCTCCATGACTGCTGAGGTTTCGACTGAATCAAGCGCTTTTTCGTAATCATTGAAAGCTATATATAAGGGTTGGTTATATTCTGCACATTTCTCTATCACCTGATTGATAGTGTGAATATGGTCTATTGTTAAATAGCCTTTACGGAATCCTGCCTGCGCCTTTGGTTGACAGAAGTCTAAGGTGTTCCTGATTCTATTTGCGATTACCTTAGTAAATACTTTGTAGGCAACAGACAGTAAGCTGATCGGTCTATAATTTTTCAAGTCTTTGGCATCCCCTTTCTTATGGATTAGGATTATGTTAGCGTTCTTCCAAGATTCCGGTATGCTCGAGGTCATGAGGCATTGTGTATACAGGGTGGCCAGTTTTTCTAGAACAGTGTGCCCCCCATCCTTCAACAAATCTGCTGTTACCTGATCCTCCCTAGCTGCCTTCCCCCTTTGCATAGCTCTCTAGACGTTCTTTACTTCTTCCGGCGTTACTTGTGGGATTTCAGATTCCTCTAGACTATTCTTTCTCACATTATCTTCGTGGGTGCCACTGGTACTGTATAAATCTCTATAAAACTCCTCAGTCACTTGAACTATCTCATCCATATCAGTAACAATATTGCCGGTTTTGTCTCTTAACGGATACATCTGATTCTTGCCTATTCCTAGTTTCTTCTTCACTGCATTTAGGCTTCCTCCGTTCCTGAGAGCATGTTCAATTCTATCCATGTTATAGTTCCTTATGTCAGCTGTCTTAAGCTTGTTGATTTACTTCGAAAGTTCTGCCAGATCTATTCTGGCTGTAGGGTTACAGGCTTTCATACATTGGCGTTTCATGATCAGATCTTTCGTCTCCTGCGATAGTTTACTGGTATCCTGCCTAACGGAGTTACCACCGACTTCCGTTGCACACTCCTTAATGATGCCCACAACATTGTCGTTCATTGCTTCAACACTAAGGTTCTCTTCCTGAGTTAAAGCCGAATACCTGTTCTGTAGCTTGATCTGGAATTCCTCTATTTTCCCTCTTACCGCTAACTCATTCATCGGCTTCTTATGTACCAGTTTCTTCCATTCCCTCGTCAGGTCTAGGCTACTTCGAGTTCTTGCCATCATATGGTCACTGCAGCGCACCTTGCCGAGCACGTCCACATCTTGTATGATGCCAGGTTTAGCGCAGAGTATGAAGTCTGTTTCATTTCTAGTCTCACCCTTTGGGCTCCTCCACGTCCACTTTCGGCTATCCCGCTTGCGGAAGAAGGTATTCATTATCTGCATATTATTCTGTTCCGCAAATTCTACTAATAACTCTCCCCTGCTATTCCTAGAGCCTATGCCACATTACCCCACTGACTTGTCTCCAGCCTGCTTCTTGCCAACCTTGGCATTAAAGTCGCCCATTTGTATAGTGTATCTTGTTTTCACTCTACCCATCGCCGATTCCACATCTTCATAGAAGCTTTCGACTACCTGGTCATCATGACCTGATGTAGGGGCGTAGACCTGTACAACCTTCATTTTGTACCTCTTATTAAGTTTCACAACAAGACCTGCCACCCTCTCGTTAATGCTATAGAATTCCTGTATGTTACCAGCTATATCCTTATTAATCAGGAATCTGACTCCTCATTCTCGTTTCTCCGCTAAGCCCTGGTAGCACAGGACGTGCCCGCTATTTAGCACTGTATATGCTTCTTTTGTCCTCCTAACCTCACTGAGCCCTATTATATCCCATTTACTACCCTCTAATTCCTCCAATAACACCTATAGACTTGCCTCACTAGATAATGTTCTAACGTTAAACGTTGCCAGGTTCACATTCCAATGGCGGCCTGTCCGGCCTGTCCGCTGCCCATCACTGTGTTGGAAATGTTTAATAATGCCACGTGAAAAATACCAAGGTTATGTAAATTAAATTCTGCAGCTAACTTGTTGCTCCTTTTCTGCCTGTTTTTGGATTTGCTGTGTGTAATGGGCCCTAAGTCTAAGTTATACACTTGCTGTGGGACAGAGGTCATCTACTTGCAAAACTGAAACGCTGATCAGATATTGATAAACTTTGACATGCCAATGAGCAGTATGGTCAAGAAAGGAGGCGCACATTGTGCTTGTGAAAATAAAAGGGGCAGAGAAGCAGCGCTTCAACATGTTTGCAATAGCGGCAGATGATCGGAAGTGGCTGGTAGGGTGAGCTGTAGTGGAGCATGCCTTGATGTGTATGAAGCGGCCAGTGGAGTGAAGCAGTAAAGTGAAATAAAACCATTGTTACGGTTTGCAAACAGTATACGTGTATTTTTACTGCAAACCTAAGTCATCTAATGGATTTTTCACATGCTTACCATCTTGCTTTAAAATTTTCTCTATTTTGAAAAGTTTCTATAGAATTTACCCCACATAATGAACGCACCCACAACATTGCTTCAGTATTTTTCAGGAAAAAATGTGCATTTGTTACAAAAGTATCTACGGTATTTGTTCATGTAGCATGAACCTTTCTTTCTTTAAGTATTGTTGGCGTTTGTGTGTTTGAGTTATTTTTCACATTTCTCCCTTTTCCTACAGCGGCTCGTAAAGGTGAAGAGTTATCTTTATTTTGAAGAGAAGGATGAAGTGCAGCAAGCCATCAAGGCTCTCAGGTCGCTGCCAGGAAGTAGAGTAAGTCAAATGATGTTGCATCTTTTCTGGTACTACAGTCGAATCCACTTATAACAATCCCAGGTAGAATAGTCTACTGATTATAATGACCACATTTCAATGCATTTACAATTTTCTGACCATGCCTATTGAAACTGCTTCCTGATATAACAAATGCTTTAAAGCAGGTCACGCTAAAGGCGAGTGCACTCCCTTTCTGCACTCCCTTTCTACAATCTCCCTCTCTTCCTCAGCGAGCATGGAAATGCGCCGCAGAAGCAGCGATAGGTGCCCTGACAAAGCGCAAAGCTGGGTCGCTTGAGGCGAAGCTGCAAATTTTACACAAGACTCAAACCACTAGCTCGTGCAGTCTATGATATCGACGATTCTGAAAACCGCGAGCTCCACTATCGTGAAGGCTAGAACCAGTGACCATGCCGATTAACGGAAACAGTGGGCTCTGTGTGCTAGGGTGAAACCAGCATGGTGGCAGCTGCTGACATTACTGAACTCTGGGAGCACGTTGCTACTGGCGATAAAATAGGTGGTGCTTCGATGGTGAGTTTCTCAGTGCACATAGTGCTGCCTCGTTCTGCGAAGAGACCTCCAGTGGGGGCGATCGTTGTCGCGACAGACGGTGGCGTTGTGCAACAAGACTGACAGTGGCCCGTCTTTGACACTGACCCCAACATTCACACAAAGTGCACTGTCGTTAATAGTGTCGCTCATTGATTTCATGTACGCTAAATTATAGCCGCCAGTGTTCGCGTAGCCACTGGACGCGATGCACACCGCATTTGTGAACCTGAAACTTCCGTGAAAGCAAGTGCAGATTTCTGACTATTTCAGCGCGCCTAATGCATGACATACTGTTTAGAGGTACGAATAAATGTTTCATTTTTCACAGCCTTCTTTCTACAATGTCAATTCTTTATCGTAAGTGCCAAATTTGGTTTTGGAGCTATGAAGGTATGTTCGGCAGCTTTCCTTTTTCTTATTTTATGGCACTACAGATATACAATGATCGGTTATAACGATTGGATTTTTCGTTCTTCTTGATATTATTATAAGTGGACTACACTGTATATATATATATATATATATATCTCCTGTTGAAAACGCCTATTTTTCACATGGCTTAATAAAATTTTCAAGCAATACGGCAACCATAGCTCACAATGTCCGACTATTCCTGCCCGATTATTCACATAATTTTGCGACGCCATCCTTGTCCGAAAAGATATGTTAGTGACTGTATTTACTTTCAGTATACAAACTGTAGAGCCAAAAGCGACAATGTGCATACATTTGGTGCGGAGTGCATGCCTCTGACAAGCAGCTGGAGCAAAGGCTTTCCTGTTGCCTAGGCAACACCTGCATGCCTGCAGAGCGCTAGTGCACTACCGCTGTGTTTTCCTTTTCTTCTTCTTTGACTCTGCATCTCCTCCTCCTCTGCATTGCCCTCACCGCTCTCCCCTCGGCCAGCACACGCAGTTGAAAAGCACACTCACTATCTCGCTTGTCTGCGGGATTTTCTAGTAGCCGTGTTAAAACCAGTATTTTGTTTCGCGAGTCTGCACTGTAAGTGGCATGCGTGTACATTAAGTTCTATGGAAGTGTAAGTGGGAGTCAGAAACAACCATGGTATATCTGGTCCTACACTACAAGCGATTAAGTTATAAGTGGTCTGTACTGTATTCGTGTTCAATTCGACATGAAAATTTCAATATTGGAACTCCCCTTCAAGATTTACACCACTGCTATAGGTCATGTCTTTTGTATAAATGTGTAGGTTTCTAGTTGGTGCTTCATCTTGATGGGAGACTAGCATGACACACAACGAAGACTTAAAAGAGACACTAAATAAAAAAATATTACATTAAGCTGTGCTAGTGAATTACACTGCTGTAACAGTAAAATGCACACTCATTATGTTCAAATATGCTTGCCAGCCGAAAAAGACGCAAAAATGAGATATAGGTAAGGATGCTGCCTTGAAGTTCTCTCACTGTCTTGCCGTGATGACATGAATTCTGGCAGCATCAACTTGGGTCTAGCTGTTTAACAATAAAGAAAGACAATGTTGCACTCTAAAGAAGCCAACAACTCAACTCTAGGAGTCAAAAACTTTTCTAGTGACAGAACTGCCAAAATGTGAGAAAATACCTTGAAATCCATGACATCGGGCTGGCATACGGGCATGAAATACCACTGAGAAATTCAAGAAAAGGAAGTCTGGCTTTCATTTTCTCCACTAGGAACTATAGCTGTTTTCCATCAAATGAATTAAAATAAAAATTCTGAATTGACTCTTTACTAGTCTAAACTTATTTAGAGTTGCTTTTTTGGTGTTAAACAAACATGCACTATTTATGCATCCATGCAGAGAGCTAGTTCATCCTTCTGTTCATGACCTTGTGCCCACACTTTGAATGTTTTTACATTGTACAAACCTCTATTGGGACCCAAGCTCTGGGTCCAGCAGTGTTTTTGATGTGTTTGTTAGGCAAAGCAATAAACTGATTTTGGCAAAGTATTCAGAGAAAAAGTTAACCATCAGAGCTGTTTGAAGCCTTGACTGAACCTTTGACATGACACACATACACGTATGCATGCACGCACGCACGCACATTGAGAGAGAGACAGACATACAAAATGGGACATATTGACGTCTGAAGGTTTATCATGCCAAATAAGAGAGAATGCTCACAGTGTAAAACTTAAGGTACAAATTCTATTTCCAAAAGGCGTAATTTACAACTCTCTTGAATGTTTTACATTCAAGGGAGTGTACAATATTGTTAACAAGCTTTAGTATAAGTTCAGGTCCTGTAATTTGTTCAGGAAGTTGGAAGCCAGTATAAAATTTCTGTGTTTGTTTTAAGAATTTCATGTGTTTCAGTTATTAGCTTGACCAAGATTGTTGCCCTCTTTGCTTAATGACAGAATTGAAGTGCTTCAGTGCATGTGGGTATGGAAGGAGGAGGTCATCTGCTTTTAAGTGGTATAATGAACACTTAATAATGGTTACAAATCATATGTGTATAGTTTGGATGGTTCTAAGTGAAACAACTTGTTTTGTTGACAGATTGTATTTTATAAGAATGGAGAGTGTATAGGGACTGCTTGGAAAGATATTTATGAAGGAATGTACTACCCAGCAGTGTCTGTCTACAAAGGGTGCACGGTAAGCCTTTTTTTTTTTACATCTTTCTGCTGTCTGACTTGGTCTACACATAGAAAGCCTCAAACATTTTAATGGCTTTCTGCCTGTTTCTTGCCTGGTCACTGGAAAAATGTAGTTTTCGTGAGGCCTTTGATTACCCAGTTTTCCACTGAAGGAACTATGTATATTAGATAATAGTATGATCAAAATTGTGGAAATGGAGCCTTGTAAATTTTGCTTTCATATGATGCTAAGTTTGAAGTGGGGGCTTAGCTGCCAATTCAAGATATTGGTACTTAATAAAACTAAAAATTTTTTCTAAAAGCTGCATCAAAGCTGTCTTAAGATATGTCTACAAAAATTTTCTTTGTGTTCACAGTTTGGCTACAAAAAGCTGTCCCAGTGCTAAAGCTACATACGCAATCTTGTAGCAGCACTGTTAGAGCTGCATGGGTGCACATACCTTGCAGCTTTTAAGCTTCATGTGGACAATTTCATTGGTTGAGGAAGCTATAGCTTTGACAGTGCCACAAACAGTTTGTAAGACACAGTGTACCTCAAGAAGTTTTTGAGCCCTGAAAAATTGTCATCCCTCACGAAATTCACTGATACTTGCCATTGGACAAAGCAGTTGCTCAATTCTACCTTTTATACTTGAAACACTGCAAAAAGGAAGAAAAAAGGAGTAGAGGATAGGTAGGTAAAATGCTCTGTCTGTCCTCTACTCTCTCTGTTTTTCTGCTGACAGTTTGTGCTGTTTGCTATGTATATAACACTACCAACACTACCACATCTAAATGTTGTAGTTGCTCAGTGGGGTAAAGCTCAGGTGAAGAGGGCAGTTTTAGAAGAAAACATCTGGGTTGTGTTTTACTGTTTTCTGTCATGCTACTCAAGCATTTAGTGACCATACAACAGAGAGTATTATAAGAGAAGCATTTGTGATAAAATCAAACCTCTTTATAACAATGTGGCATCGAACACGAAAATAATATTTTTTTTATTACAGTTGAAACTCTGTTTAACAAAGTGATAAACATGCAAGAATTATTTCATTTAATTGGGAAGTTCGCAAAATCGAGTAAGGGATTTTTCGGTCCTTCGAAATCTAAAATTGTAACGCAGTGACACTGAAAAGGTACCGTGGCATTGTATTTGCTGCTAACCCACGCCTGCATGTGCAAAAAGTACATGAAGGCGGCCCAACTGCCACTGCCCCTAGTGCCATCTGGTATGTAAGAATGCTAGCGACTGCCGAGTCCATTCTTCTGTGCATGGGCGTGGCATGCAGCCTCATCGAAATAAAGCTAGGACCATAATTAGGATCCCTAGATGGTCTAACGCGATAGTGTTAGAGCACTCGGTTGAAGAAAAACCCATCTGCATAAAAATTAGAAAGAAATCACAGCTTTTATTACTCATTTATTTCTGGAAAAGCTTCATTAAAGGGGTTTTAATGCGAGCTAGTTTCATTAATTCGGGTTGATGACAACATTGAACCTCATGGGTACTTGCCGGAGAATGGAAATTTCTTCATTAGGTCGGAAACTTTGTAAAATAGGGTTTTGTTAAAAATTTTAACTGTATTCGATATTTACTGTAAGCATACATGCTCATGTTGACTATAGAAAAAAAAAAATTCGATTGGATCTATGCAAAAAAAAATGCAAGTGTGATTTTTTTGACAAGCCAGCACCTGTCGATTTTAATGGCCCTTCAGCAGCTTCCCATGCTGGTACATGGCACACGAGCAATGCTAAATTACAAACACACCTTACATTGCCGTGATACGCAGCCATGCAATTGGCATGATCACATCAGATCACCATGTTGGCTTGCCGTCTGCAGGCCAGCCAAGCCAAACCACTGGCCACAGCATGCATACATGTCCAGAATGTGCTATTTCAAGTTGTGCTTACTGACTGTTTGATATTTATGCTTCTTGATTGCACATTTTGAGCCACATGCAAACAAAAATTTGCATTGCTGTAGCCAGTACTGCATAGGATCTAACGTTTTAGGTTTCATCCTAAGCAGTAGAGCTCATTGCAATAAAGCATGGCTGACCAAATTTTATATTTACTTTATTATGTCCGATAATTCATATTAGTGTTTATTATATCCAGGTTTTACTGTGTAGCACTGCTGCTGTCATAATATAGCACTTGGCTACATTCACAAGCGCCATGCGATATGGCCCTGCCATTTTTTTTTAGTACATGGACAATCAGAAATGAACATTTGCAAAAAAAAAAAGGAAATTAATAACATAGAAAATGAATGAATAACATATTCTTAAGACAAAGTGAAAGTAACTTGTGATGCTGTAGTAGACTCCCGTTTAGACGAATTCGAAAGTTTGTGTCTTATCAGGAGTTCGTCTTAACAAAAGTGATGCACAAAACCCCAAATGTACTATTCCTAATGTGCCCAAATAGTCATGACACAAAGCAATAAATGAAATGGTAATGACACGAGAAGGGTGGCATGAAAAATTTATTCTATTTTCATTATGGGAAGTATCCCTTATGCACTTTTACTTGAAGGCCATATTTGAACTTTGTAAAAAGCCTAATTTCAGAATTTCAGCCTGCATGTAAAATTTTGCATTTGAAATACCAGTGGATGGTTCGCAAAAAGCCAGCAGAAAAGGATGTTTTTGATGCTGAAACTGGAAAAAAACTCTGTGATTGACAATTGCTAGGAACGACGCCGAACCTGTAACATTAATAATAATAATATTTGTGGTTTTACGTGCCAAAACCACTTTCTGATTATGAGGCACGCCGTAGTGGAGGGCTCCGGAAATTTTTACCACCTGGGGATCTTTAATGTGCACCTAAATCTAAGCACACGGGTGTTTTCGCATTTCGCCCCCATCGAAATGCGGCCGCCGTGGCCGAACCTATAACATTGAGAACCAGCACAGGGCCTGTGGCACACTGAAGATCTTGGGAGGTCGTCTCTAAGATTTGCATCATATCCACTGACCAGCAGGTGCATGCATCGTCTACTGAGGGACTATTTAATTAACAGCTGTTGACAAAAAAAAGTAGACAATTAGCAGCCTTGCAGCTCTTCCATCGTTTATACGCTTTCAGCAAAAATGCAAGAAAAAACATACTAACCAAGAAAACCTATGGTAGGATTACTAAGAAATTGAGGCTCAATTGTAGCTGACATCTACGTAATGTGAAGCTTTGTGCGAATCATTGCAGCACGAGACACGCCAGCGCGAGCCAAGCTGTCGGAGCTCGAGCAGCCCCTAGACGTGCATCATTGTTGTTATTTCCGCTTCAGACATTTGCGCTCCTCGGATTTGGCCTTGGTCAGCAGCTTCTTTGAGTGGGGCATTTTGGCAGGAAGTCTTGACGTCCCCACTCAGTGCGAATTCTTGCCGCTTGAGATGCAGATACTCGTCAAGCTAGTGGGGCCTAAGTGACCCGAAACATACATTGTCGTTTTCCTATTTTATAGTGTTTTAAGACTGCGATGGGAAATATAAACAAAATCAAGCAGGAAATATAAACGAAATTGAGCTGGGGGATAACCTGCAGCAGGAAACGGTGCCATGTTAAGGCGTGCAACATGCTTCCTATGGTACTATGCCGCACGCGCTGTGAAACAGATGAGTGACGATGCTTATCGCAATAGGGTTGGTGGTGGTAGCTGTGAATTCGGTGTGCGATAACCCGGTGTGAGATTTGCTGGTACTGGAATAAGGAACTTGGAGCACGCTAGCGTTTTTACGTGAGAGGGGCGGGTGAGTATTGCGAGAAAACTGTTGTGGCGGGCAGCTACTGTTCTTGATCGCATGCGCTTCCCACCTTTCTTGTTTGCATGGGACCTAGGGGTTGGAAAATCTGCATTCAATCACAGTTTGACGATCTAGTGAATGTTGGTGCCGAAAGATCGTTTTCCGGGAATGTATGAACCGGTAAAACATGTCAGTTGTCATTTGTCTATTGTCATTTTTTTGTGTTCTCAATCACGAATGTTGGCACTGGGAAATTGTATGTATCGATATTGTGTAATGAGGTTATACTGTACTACTCATTTATAACCAATTTACGCAAAGTGAAATTTAGTTGCACTTAGCCTTTAAAAAAATGCAGTGATGTGATTGCTGCGCTATTTGTGCCAACCTGCGCCAAGAGGTGAAACCTGCAATATCCTACTACATTTGGCCAAAAATGGCATAATTTGCTCCAGGCCTGTTAAAAGACATAATCTGTGCAGTCTTTCAGCCAAAAATAAAACTTAAAGCGCTCAAAATCTGTAATTCAGTCTCACATAATTGTAGTGCTATTTTGAGTAGTCGTGAGAGCAGACAGGCAAGAGTGCTCTGGAGTTAAAACAAGGGGACGTTCTGATAATGCACTGTGACACCTCTGAATGCCACTAACACATATTGAACAGAATATCATATTTCATTTGGGCAGACCACTATGCTCGAAAATGTTCTGCATCATGACAAGCAAACAAATTGTAGTTGAACCCACTTGACAGATGCAGGTTATCACAGTTTAAGTTTCATTACCATTTGCACCGCAGTTCAAAGATGCCGTCGGTCGTCATGACCATTAGCTCAGCTATGAAGATGTTGTTCCTCAAAACCACGTCTTGCAAATGGCAACACCAGCATGGAGACGTGTGCCCTGCTACAAACTGCTTTGCCGTTCACCTTGCAGAACAAGAGCATGTGTGGAAGATTTGCTCATGTACAAACAGTTTGTGACATGCAAAAATGCACAAACTTACGCAAAAGCTTCACGGTCTGCCACTGATGTGCATGAATTGTCATTAATAAATGCCTTAAATTTAAGTACATTGTTGTTAAATAACGACAACCGTTGTGCCTGCCATGCAATCTCAAGACCAAGGGCATATATACTGTATCACCATTTTTTTATTTCAATAAGGAATCCATTTGTATTTTACTATAAATCCACGAAAAAAATTGCAGTTTTATTTGCATTCAAAGGATAAACATTCGCAGTCATAATGAATGAACATGCAGAAAATTTCTCTTGAATGCAGAAACTTGGCTGCGGGTAATGAGAGTGCAGCATCAGCATGACACACACTCTTGAAACGGTTGGGCGATTTTCTCAAGTGAGCATCTATGACCAGCAACCTTGTTGAGTAGTTCAATAGTCAATGAGTTTTTCGCTAGTGCAGGGGTAGAAATCGAAGTGTCTTTAAAAAAGAAATTCAGGGATTTTACATGCCAAAACCACAATCTAATTATGAGGCATGCTGTAGTGGGGGACTCCGGATTAATTTTGACCTTTATCCTTTGACCTTTTATCCCACCTTTGTCTATTTTAACCTTAATTCATTAATGTGCACCTAATGCTTGTCACACAAGTATTTTTGCTGTTTGCCCCAATTGAATTGCGGCTGCCGAGACCGGGAATTGAACCAGTGATACAATGTGCTTAGTAGTATAACGCTAGAACCACTAAGCCACCATAGTGGGTGAACACTGTTCACTGTGTTTTTGAATGGCTTCTGTGGCCACTTTGCACTAAAAGCCTGCTCTAACTAAATTTTTGACCACGTAAAAAGCCCAGTTTCAGATAATTTAGACATGCACTAGCCTCCATGCAAAATCTTACACTTGAAATACAGGTCAGTGCGCCATAAAGAGCTCGCAAAAATTCGTTTTTTATACCGAAACTGAAAATAACGCCGCCATTATCGCCCGGCGGAAGTGACATACAGTGAAGAATGTGGAGAACCAGTGCCCATGCTGCCTGGTTTCCTTGCTTGTATTCCGTTCCAGTGTATCAGCGAACAGGACCCGCACGTCTGCTAGCCACATAGTTAGTGTGTGTGGTGTGTGTTGCTTCCCTATGTCCGGTGTTTGTAGCACTCAAAGTTTTTATAATAATGCATTAGTTTGTATACTTTGTTAGCGGCTTCATGCACTGTGACAACGCCGTTGCGCGCACACGATGTTCTTTTAATGCAAAGTGTTCTCCAACTCCAGCCGGTTTTCTCTGTCTGGTTGTCAACATTCAAAGCAGGATCTCGATGTGCTCTGCCTCCACTCAAAGAGATGGCCTGGGTGGCCAAGCTGAAGGTACAGTATAGTCCGGCTTAACTTGGACGCAATCCACGTGTGGCGTACTTGCGCTAAATCGGCGAATATTGGACACTCTACAGTCTAGTTTGGCTGGCGCTGGAATAGAACATGTCCTATCGCACGCCTAAGCAGCTGGAACAGGGTGCTTCATGCACTAGCTTGGCTGGCCAGCAGCATGCTGTTCGGCCTCGCTGAAGCAAGCGTGTTGCATTTGTGCCTTTGACAAACAATGAAGCACTCGCACCCCAAGCACTTGCTCGCTAGCACTGCGGCAACAGCTCATTTAAAGTGCAGGGTAAAATTGTAGTGATCTTAGCGCCTCCGGCATGACGTATCCGACGTCACAGGCACGCTGGAAGCGCCAGACTCATTTATGATCAGACAACTATTGCCATCTGTAGCAAAGGATGATCAGTAGCTCAGGCTTCACACGGGTGGGCTAGAGGGCGTTGAATGGCCTGTGTGCTAAGTGTGCGTAAACTCACGGCCAGACAGGTCGGACTGCAGCCGTGATAAAGCTTTGCCCACTTCACACAAGGACAGCTTTGCCGATGTAACACGCCAGGGGGCAGCAACACAACGGCTACCGGTGACTGTCCAGCCCACACACAGTGAGCTGCCATCTGCCCCCTTGGTGGGTGCAGCTAGCGCTGCTCCGCCTCCCCTGCAGAAGGGGCCATCGACCTCCAGGATCTCGTCTCTCGAGATGAGACTGCAGTACCGCAGGGTACTGCAGGTTGGTGTACTTAGCTATACCCTTTTTATTGTTAAAATGAACTCTGTGTTCATGTATTCCAAAAGTATATTTTATTCAGCACGTGTCGATGATGTACAGATTGACCTTAGATCAATTAACATCGCAGTCTGTGAGCAACACATTCAGTACAGGCTGAACAAAGTCTCAGCATGAGTAAATCGGGACAGCTTCAAGCTGAATCCGCAGAAAATCTCCTGTCTCCTCTTTACAAGAAAAAGGGGCCTCGTCCCGGAGCCTAGTATCCAGCTCAATGATCAGCGCTTACCTTTAAACACACAGCACAAATTTCTTGGATGTCATACTTGACTTTAAACTGACATTCATTCCACATCTAAAGTATCTGAAATTGAAATGTTTGAAAACAATAAACATTCTTAAAATTCTGGCACACACGACATGGGGCAATGACGGGGGCTGCTTAATGAAACTGTACAGGAGCCTCATAGGGTCACGCCGGGACTATGGTTCCACGGTGGAGCAAACTGCCGGTTCAAGTGCATTAAAATTTTGGATCCCTTTCACCATTTAGGTATTCGCCTGGCCGCAGGCGGCTTCAGAACAAGTCCTATACAGAGTTTATACGTAGAATTCAGTGAGTGGTCACTCCACCTGCAAAGAACATTTATAAGCTTCACATACTTTCTCAGAGTGCAGACTAATCCTGAACACCTCTGTCATAGAACCGTTAATGATTTGACATCTGCCACACTACTTCAAAAGCGACCTTCAATGAGAAAACCTTCCTCACTACACGTGAGGAAGCTGAGTGAGGAAATGAACATCCCACTGCATGTGCATTGAATGATGGCTCTAACAAGGCAGTTGCCACCGTGGCTGTGGCAACTGATAGAATGCGACACGTCCTTTGTTGAAGTTACAAAGCATGCTCCAGAGATGTACATCCGTATGCACTTTCTCGAACTCTAGTTGAAGTGCTCCTGTCCAGAATTTTATACTGACGCATCAAAGTCACCTAATGGCACATCCTACACAGCAGTTGGGCCATCCTTCTCGGAATACAATATTCTGCACGCAGAAACTAGCATCTTTACGGCAGAAGCTTACGCATTACTCTTGGCCGTAAAACACCATAACGGCATTAAAACTACAAAAAGCTGTCATATTTACAGACTCTCTAAGCATAGTAACGGAAACATAATAATCCAGTAGTCAATTAACTTTACTCATGTCTGTGTACTATGTATGCATTTCAACAGCATATCTTAGTATGTTGGGTCCCAAGCCACAGAGGCATTGTGGGCAATATGCTTGCAGACGAACTTGCTACATCCATAACGAGAGCCTGTAGCACCACCATAACTACCCCTCCCACAGACTTAAAGTCTTGCTTAAGCAGAATGCTGAGGAACTCTTGGCAATCCATTTGGGACCATGAAACCTCTAATAAACTTCATTTAATTAGGCCGCACGTACGAAAATGGCCTTTGGTAGCAAAAGCGCGACAAACTGATGTCATGTTCTGTTGACTGACAATAGGACACGCATACGGTACTCATTCTTACCTGCTGACTGGTAGTGAACCTCCCCTCTGTGCTAGCTGTTGTGCGAGACTGACCATCCTCCACGTCCTGGAGAAGTGTCGGGAAGCAGAAGCTGAACGAAAAAAGCACTTTCCTCTAACATACTGATGCCACATTCCCCTTCATGCGGTAATGTTTCTTGGAGCAGAACGAATTTTTGATCATAAATAAGTTTAAAATTTTTTACAAAATGTCGATTTATTGCGTGTTATAAGCCCATGATATTTGTAGAACATCTGATGAGAGGCTGATGCTGCAATAGTAGCAAGCTGTATGGCACATGCCTCCGGGCCCTTGTCCTTAAGGGCCTTGGTGAGGCAGTAGCACTACCTGTAACAACATACTTTAGTACATCACCTCTTCATAGTCATTGTTTCTTCATAGCATATATCATGTATCATTGTATAGATTTATTAAAAATATATTTACGCGCTTTCCAACAAATATCTTTTATGCCTCTATACATCCATGTTTCATCCATGTCTCGATCATCATTATTCATTTATCAGTGGCAGTCATTATCATAGCCTTGGCGCTCTTTGGCCACTTCTGGCCCTTGCGCCAATAAACTCCAATTATCATCATCATTTCGCTCTGGCAGGCATTGCATTCCTGCATGGCTTGCTGCCGCCGCATCTACACCATGGCCACCGTGTCGTGTAGGTCCTTCGGGACAAATGCAGCATGCGGTTCCTGCTCGTTTCTGGTGCTTTGTCAGAAAGGATTTTGCTCGTCTAGTTGGACGCGTCCGATGTAGAGACGCATGCAGTATATTGAAGATGATGCACTACCGGAAATGATCACTCAAGAATATCGCCCTTGAATACAAATTACCTTTGAACGTTACCTTTGGTTTTCATGCGCCATTGTGGCATATAGTACTTGTAGTCACGCCGAGAAAGCGTTTGCCAAGCAGTTCTTGGGTAAGTGACTGTGCTATTGAAATGTAGCTTGTGCAGCTTCATCAACTGCAGTTTACATGCTTTGTGCGCCTTGGCTGGTCCGTGTCGCACTTCCTTGCTGCGCCGCGGTGCATGCTTTTGCTCTGAAAACTGGAACAGGAAAGATGTGTTCGGCCTTCGTCTGCTCAGCATTGTGTACTGCACAGCTATTGATCATGTTCAAGTATGTATTCAAGCACGATGGCCACACAACACATTGGCATTCTCGCAACAGCTGAAATCACGAGCGCAACAGGGAGAATGTACGCCGAGAGAGATGCCCGTCAGCTCGCAAATGATGAGCAAGCAATGCGCCTGGCTGCCTAGGTGCAACATAGCGCAACTGAGAGATCAACAGTTGCGTACAGTTCTTCAATATTTACCATATCCGCATCGCTACCACTTTGCCGCCATGTGCACACGTCATCTGCATAGGTGCTATTTAATAGCTGCTAATAACAAATTTGGGCAATTACTAGCCCTGCAACTTTGCCAAGATTACTTTAGTATATATGCTAGGCATTTATAGTCAATTTAGCCCAAGTAACATTTCGTTGCAGATCGCCTTTAAATGAAAACTAAACTATAGACACCCACTGTCCATCATGAGTACCTGATGCATGTTACCAAATAAGACGAATAAGAAGGAAGAGAAGAACACGCAATTTCATATCACAAATATATATATATATATATATATATAATATTTTAAATAAGCTCAGTTTCAGCTGGATGATAGGTGTGCTTTTGAGTTGCATGCACATTTACAGTTTGCAGTGATCCTCGATTGCAGGTCTTGACCTGATCAAGAGATGTGTATCCAAGTACCTCCTAATGAATAAATAAAATGTTCATGCCACATAAACAATGGAGAATGCAATAAAGGCAGTCTGAATTATTCCTTTTAGTCTATCAGTTTTGCAGCTTGTGCATACTGTGAATGTGAATACGGAATCTGTGAACCATACTACAGGATTACTTTGACAAATCGTGGAGAAATTTTTATCTTAAATATTGTGATGATAGAGAAAAGAAAGAGAAATACTTGGTATGATAACAGGTCTTGTCATATGCAAGTTCTTCAACTTGAAATTTAATTGCATTATCTCTAAAGTAAGCAGTAACATATATATGATACCCAAATATATTGTCTCTTTTTTCCCAGCAAATGTGTGTCTATTTCTTCAAATGATGTTCAGTAATGTACATGTACTTGTTTTTAGTTTAGATATCAGACTAAGGGCAACAGTTCGTTAAGAATTCCAACTGCTGCCGTGACATAGTACCTGTGGAAGTTTGCTATTGAGAGCACAAGGTCGACATAATGAATATTGGCCACGGCAGGCACATTCTAGTGAGTATGGAACTCAAAAACGCTAATTTACTTAGATATAAGCGCATGTTAAAGAATGTGTCAGAATTCATTCGGAGCACTCCTTAACAGTGTCCCTCGTAGTTCACAGGACATAAAGACTCCTACATTTATTTAGCCACTCATTCTATGAAGTGCAGTGAACCATGAGCCTAAGGATTCTGTCCATCAACCAACGGATAAGCACAGCAGGTGGACTGCACCACACAACTGCATTACCTAACTTGTACTAAAAGTGCAGGCAACAAAATTTACGCATTGTGCGCTCCCACTACAGTAAAGGTCCAATTTTTCGGACTCACTAGGGGCCGCGGAAACGTTCGCAAAATCAGGCAGTCCGGAAAAGTGAATGCATGTCCACAGGCATGTCCGAAATAGCTCTGAAGCCGGCCTGCCAGTACACTTATTAGGCGTATCGATGCTCGTGCTGTGACAGGAGACGGCTGATGCACGCGTGTCTCATCAGGAATACATAATGTGTCCCGTGACTATTGCCCCTTCCCACTCTTGGTATGCTTCACCGCAATAATGCGCGTATGCTTCATCGTTTAACACTGCACTACTGAGGCGAAGCTGACTTTCAAAAAACGGCATTATGCAGCGCGTCGTGCTTTTCGAGGCTCGAAGCCAATGGCGAGGATTACAACAGCGAAATCGGCGCCGTTGCCGACAGCGGCTAATTCTTTCAATGAAAAAACACGGCACCGAACAGCAAGAAATTTGGTAGCGAACGTCGAAGCAGGTAGGCCTAGTGTTGCCATAGTGGTATGGTAACTAGAAGGGGGCAGTGGGATGGGCGGCGTATACTGCGCTGTTCAATGGAGAGGCGCGATGAGTGATGAAATTTCCTGGTGTTACTAGGGGCACTGAAGCACGCTGATGTACAAGGACAAGCCGCAGCGCGGCCCTTGCCAGTGTAGCGCCAGCGAGGTCTGGCGGGCAAGTGCAGGCATGTACATTGCGCTTGTTTGTACGTTGATCGCGTCGCACATGTGCCACTGGGATTATTTTGAGGTGCGTAGTGCGTGATATTGTGCAGTTCCTCTGCTATGTGTTAGATAACGCAGCATGGCGTCGAAGGCGCTAGCATGTTTTGTACCCAGGTGTGGAAGCAGGTACAGAATGTGCAAAGTCTAGGCCTCTCTTTTCAGACCGCCTAAAGATGCAGCTCAGCGTGAATTGTGGTTGTAAAACATCACATGCTGACAGGGAGTTGACAACAGAGTGTGTAGTTTGCGAACGGCACGTTTGCGAATGGCCTATTGTACCCTGGATATGAGTTAGCCACGCTCATTAAAGTGCTAGAGGATGCATTCACATTATTTTTTTCAACACAGAAGCTTCATGCTTTCAGTGTGCATGTTTTTATGTAGTTCTTGAGCACTTTAGCACTCCGCCAAGTGGGATGCTAGCTCCATCGCAAAGAACTCACTGCAAAAATTATCCATTTTGTGGTGTTAACTAAGCTACACTTTTTCACAATATATTTGAAGAAGGACAAGGCTCTTCAAAGGGAGTATCAGAAACATTTAAAGTTTAGGAGAGTCAAGTAGAGCCTACTGCTAAGCTCCGTATGATGGGTGCATGTGGATTTATGTATGTAATAAAGTGTTTCCTCTCATCTTGTGGACCTGTACAACAAAAGCAGTGATGGAAAATATTTAGTGCACCCGCCGCGGTTCCTTGGTGGCTATGGTGTTGGGCTGCTAAGCATGCGGTCCCGTGATCAAATCCCGGCCACAGTGGCCACGTTTCGATGGGGGCCAAACACGAAAAAAATCCCGTGTACTTAGATTTAGGTGCACCTTAAAGAACCCCAGGTGGTCAAAATTAGAAATCTAGAGTCCTCCACTACGGTGCATGCGCCTCATGATCGGATTATAGTTTTGGCACGTAAAACTCTATAAGTTAATTTAAAATGTTTAGTGCATGTTGAGGCTCACGAAGGCACCCACATATAATTATAAATAAATAAATATGTATCTAATTTTGTTTTACAAAGCTAGAGCTTTTTAAAGACCGTGTTGCTAGCGCCTGCGGATGCGGAGAGTGAACTGAATGATCCGCTGATGTTATTCCCTGGTTTATTGCATGTAGCCCCAGCGTTCTTTTTGTCTGTTAGTGTTTGAAAAGCTGAAAGTCGGCGTTTTGGGTTGTTTGTGTTCACGGTCCACGTTCACTTGAGCTAACACCAAGCCTTTTAGTAAAAACCAACTCATTCAGAGCAGCCTTCAAATGCAATCTTTCTTATTTTTAAATTGCATGGCTAAACATCTGCTGTGCGTTCTGGTGTTCCAAATAACGCATCTTTCCATTCTCTGCTCTCTGAAGACGTGTCGCCCTTCTTAATAATGCATCTCTGAGCGGCAAAAGCTTCGTGATGTTTGCACCGCGCATTTTTATTTATTTATTTATTTCAATACCCTAAAGGCCTTAGTGGGCATTGCATAGGGGGGATTTCAGGTGAGTACATTTATGAACAATGCAGTATCATTTATATACAATATCAATACAATATCATATACAATACAATATCATTTATAAACAATACAGGTCAAAGACAAGAATACTAACAACAAAACAAGAAAAAAGAAAAGAGCAAGTTGATTTGAACCAAGGTGTCCAGAATAGTATAGTGAAAAAAATAATCAACCAAATACATTGAAGACGAGTATAAAACATTTTGTTAAATAGCCATTAAAACATTGATCATAAATACATTGGAAAGAAGACCTGCATAAATATAGCGTGCAAAGCCTGTAAATAAAATGAAGACAGGCAGATACGTGTTATCAGTGTTTTTAATTTTCTAAATAGCCCAGGAGTGCTGAGGGAAATATTGAAGGATCTGATATCTCGGCGATGTTGGAAGGCAGCGAGTTCCATTCGCTTATACATGCTTGTTGCATTAAAAAGTACAAACGTTATGCAAAGTGAATGCGACGCACATGCTAGCTGCCATGTGCCGCCCCTTTAAAAAGCCGCGAAAGCTGTTCACCAGCTGCAAGTAGCGCCATCTACAACTTTCATCGCTACTCTGTGTGCACCACCAGCTCCCTCCCGCATGTCACACTGCCTCCTTCTAGCCACTATAGTAGTGGTGGCTACAGCTGCCAGTGGATCTGCATGCGAGAGTGCCTGTTCGAGGCGGCGAGGTAGGTAATCAAAATGGCGGCAGTGGTGGCTTCAATAATGCTGTTTCAGATCTGTGGTCACAGCAAAAAGTCAGGAAAATCGGACGGCGAAGGATTTATGCGTCCGAAATTTCAGATGCTCCTGAATGTTCTTTGCGGTGCCTCGAAGGCGTCCGAATTGTATGGCAAATCGGGTGTCCAGAAAATCAGTCGTTGACTGTATTGAAGCCTCTGCTTTAATTTCTTGTCTCAGACACCGCAACTAAAGCATATTAGAAAATATGCTTGAAATACATGCTAATATAGACTGCAATAGGAAAGTCTGTGTAGGCCTGCGGTCACGGGTTTAAAGAAAGAATAAGGCTCTTCACAGGGAAATGAAGAGCAATTAGTGAATTTAACTCTTTGACATCCTAGACAAGCGCACACCCTGCATGTGTGCAATACTAGTTCTCATTGGAGAATATGACAATACTGCACTTTCTAGACTAAATATTTGTATGGAAAAGTGTGTGGCTGGTAACTGCACCAAAGTGTTAATTTGCTGCTCCAAAGCGACGTTTTAGCTGCTCTAAAAGGGTCTCCGAAGTGGCTTGGACGAGTCACATCATTGAAAATTGCAGTTTTTGCTTACCAGCACTGTGCAAGCCTGTGAACTTTTACATAACATGACATTTCACCTACCTGGCTCAGAAATTATTCAGTGCCCTCGTGTTGAAAAAATGCACCAAAGCATTCAGGGCATTATCAGGTGTATCACTGTTGGTTCTTGTGCCTGCTGGGTAGCGTTCTCACTGTAGTTATCAGCCCTGGAGATACTTGTCATTGAGAACACTGTCGTAGCTGTTTATTTCCACAGAAACACTATATTTTTCTCACATAGCTAGCAAAGTTGCCTCCTCGAAATGTGCCAATCTGGGCCCTCTTGCTGAGCTGATTAGCAGCTAGGCATCATTGGCAGCTGCAGAAGTTCAAGCTTAGTTAACTGTTCTTGTTAAGAGGATTCCTTTTGCACTGGGTCTATGGGAAACCAACCAGATGTTTGCACATTGTGGCTCATATCTGAAAATTCAGCTTAACGAGGTTCACCTTAAAGGGAGTCTTACTGTACCTCTACTTTCTCCAAAAACTTTTGGCGCGACCTTTTTCTCTTAAAACATCTAATGCCTTTATTTTCTGTGCTAGGTGCGTTTGAACTTTGGACCCAACTTCAAGCACAAGCCAAAGGATGTACCATGCCTAGGGGTGAGTACAGATATATTTCATTTCTCATGGGAGACACACTTTGGAACATGGCAAAGGTGCTGTTGGGGCCAGAATACACGCGCACAGTCAAACCTCTGGATGACAAAATGGTTTATTACAAAACAGCAAATACTTTATTTACTCGCATAATGAATGCAGCCCCCACTTTTCCAATCAAGAAGTGTGTTTCCAATCAAGAAGTAGGAGACACACAGTATGATTCCGCATCTGATATGGCATCTGGCAGGTGCGATTGTGTCTGACGCCGAATCGTACCACGTCTCCTACTTTTATTGCGATAGCGATTATATAGACGCTCCAGGCACATTTTTGTTGTCGCCACCGTCGCCGTGCTCTGCATGCTGTAGGTGTGAGTGAAAGCGCGCGAGGGAAGCCAACAATCGCAGCTCAATCTCGCGCGACGAAGAGCCACGGGAAGGAGTGGCAGCGGCATTGTACTCTGACAGCAACTGTGTATTGCATATCCATGCCCAAGAGGTGCCAACAAGTGCGGCTCAATCTCTCGCGTACAAGGGAGGAAAGCGGGAAGGAAACACACCATCTTCCGTCATGCACATAGCACCATGGGAAGGAGCGGGGAGGGGGGGGGGCGTAATGTTTTAGTCCGGCAGCAACTGCGCATTGTGCTGCTGCGGTGTGCCGTATCTTGAAAGCGATCTGCGTCAGGGGCCGAGTCGATGGCAGCTCATACCCTTGTGCATGCTGTGTTCACACCGCTCAGTTTATGTGGAAGTGAATACTTGTTGAAGTAAATACTTCGTGTAGCTGTCTTCAAATTTGCTATTGCAATTGATGGGTCACATTTTGGGCGAAGCTGGCTTTTTTAAAGTTGGCCGTAAAAAAAAATTTCTCAAAATTTTACGAGCGCACCCCCCAATTTCACGCTTTTCGGGAAAAAAGTGCGTTCATTATGCAAGGTAATACGGTATAGCAAAGTAATCGTAATTCCTCTTCGAATTCCCGCTGAAATTAAGGCATATAGTACTATATAATCTCGAGCGAGGGCTGCACTCCTCGATGGGCTGCATCCCTAACTTGGCATGCCCAGAATTTGAAGAAAAAATTTGGGCTAGCATCACAGACTTAACGTCGCAGACTGATAAAAAAGCAGAGCTGTTTGCTCTCCTCTCGCCCACTTAAGCCTAAACTTAGCTTAAGCTCAGCTCAATCTTAGCTTAAATTTTTATAAGACACACACACACAAGGCTTAGTCAAATGCATGTCTTTATTTAACCATTCAGCATTGCTCAACCGTTCATCGCGATGTGTGGTGTCATATCGCCGTTTTGCTTCTGCTTGTCTGGCCCACAACTCGGAATCGTCACCCATCTTCCGGTGCTTAGCTTCGGCAGCATTACCCTTATATTCAGGATCACGAGTGGCTTCCCTCCTCTTTCGCATTCGCTCAGCTTCTTCTTCAGGAGAAAATATATTCTTCAGTCTGCCCACCTCGTCAGTAGACCAGATACTGATGCCGCCGGCATACACATTGCTTCTCTTCCAGGAGAACACCTGCACGTCAGAGCTTACGTCATTACCAGGTTCAGCCAACCCCATACGATGCACCTCCTCTCCTGGCAGCCGTGTGCTTATACACAGCTGTCCCTCTCCCCCACCTTGCTTATCCTCTCCTCGCTTAGCCTTCCCCCTCTCCACTTTGCTGAGTGGAGTTTTCTGTTGATGTTCTGCACGACCAGAGTTCAAGCTTAAACAGCTCTGCTGTTAAAAAAATTATGCGAATCCCACGCACTGTGGGAATCAATGTAAGCGAAGATTTGTGTGCTGTTTGCTTTGATTGGCGATAATTAGAGGTGATGTTGGTGGTGAATGCTTAACTTCTTCAGCATTTAGTGCAATACGAGAGTGGTGAGTTGATGGTAAATGTTACCTTGCATGCACCACTGCTGTTTTTCTGCGTAGTACACAGAACACACAGCGAGACGTGTTTGCTTGAGGCATTGTTGTGTGTCATTGTTCATATCCTCCAAGAAGGTTAGTATTGTCATTCCCTCACACGGCACATTGCATTATGGCAGAAGTGAATTACGGGTCTGTATGTGCCAAAACCACAATCGGATTATGAGGCACACCGTAGTGGCAGACTATAGATTAATTTTGACCCCCTGGGGTTTTTTAAAAAGCTTAAACCTAAGTACACGAGCGTTCTTGTATTTTTCCCTCGTCGAAATGTGACTACTGTGGTTAGTATCGAACCCACGACCTCGAGCAATGCCTTAGCTGCAAAGCTACCATGGTGGGCACAGAAGTGTTGAAATGACATGTGGCATCTAGATGCTACGGTGCTACGATGTCACCTAGATGCTACGGTGCTTCTATGTGGCTTTGAGTCTGCATGCCGTGCGTTGGTTGTCCACTTGACATATTTTCATGGTGTTTATTTTTCAGAAATATCAGAAACATACTGTAACGCACCTTCAACTCATCGTTTCAGCTTCAGCGCCATCTTTTCTTTGTTCGGTTAGTTATTGCAGCCCAGTTCAGCCAACTCCTTTGACTCATCTGTCAGGAGTCTGCAATGGAGAGGAAGCGTTTGCTGTCGTACGACGCTGCATTTAAGATAAAAGTAGTTGCATATTCCAAGGAGCACGGCAAGCGAGCAGCCGGTTGCGACTTTGGCATTGACGACAAGTGTGTATGAGAAGTGTGTGCGACAAGTGCGTACAAACAAATTGAGAAAGGTGTTTGGTGGGAAAGTGTGCAAGTTCTCGAAACTTATAGTTGGAAAAATTCGACCAAATGATACAGTCCCGTGTAAGGTCCACACCTCATCAATATCCTAGAAAAAAAGGGCTGTCCTTAAACGTGTCAATATGGTGTTAGATACGGGACCGTTTCCTGAGCCTACTTCGAGTTCCCCAGACTTCATCGAATCGCACCACAGCTAATTAAGGAGCGCAGAGACACGGATACTGCATTCCTGAGGCACGACACGTGCAAACAAGTTGGCGGACCCCACTTCGTGAGCAGCCGGTGGAGCTATTCACTGCTTGGCTCTTCCCGAAAGTAAAGCGAGAGCCTGGCACTGTGGCGGGTAAAGTGGGTCCCGAAGCAAGACGGCTGTAATGCGCCGCGACAACCTGACGGCGTCGCCCTCTTCCCTCTATGGTGACGGCGCATTGCAAGTCAGCAAGGCAAGACCGCAGGGGGACCAAGGAGCGACTCTCTTCGCCGGGTGTGACTCCATCGCACGGGCGCCTACCATTGGCTGAAAATGACGACACCCAAGCGGGCTCGCCGATTGGCCGAAAATGGCATCACTTGAGCGGGCTCTCGCATTGGCCGAACGTGACACCGAAGGGCTTAAAAGACGCAGACCGGGAGCAGCAGAAGAGCATTCCTAGAGATTCCTAGAGCATTCCTTGATTCATCTCTTTCAAGCTTCTTGCCATGGGCCGCAGCGTCCAAGTTGCTGCCGGCCCGTAATGACTCTACGACTGTTAATTGACTCTCACTGTAAATAATGTAAATAAACCTCCCAAGTTTTTATCCCGACGTCCTCCTCAACTCCTACAATGGTAAAATCTTGTTTTTACAAAGGAAGAATTTTATATGTACAGTAAAACCACGTTAAACTGTAACTGCTTAAACAGTAGTTTCATTTTAAAAGTAGTTAAGTCAAATCCTTGACTCAGCGGCCATTGAACATAATTCGTTTTGTATCCGCATAAACCATGCCAGCTTATTGCGTACGTATCGGTTAACACGTAGTGTTTGCACTTTTCGTAGCGCAATCACGACGGTAGGTCGGCCAGGCAGAAGAACGAGCCTAAGAGATCAGAGCGGCCTCCAAACGCAAATGCAGAGGGCGCTTGGAAAGGTGAAGCCATGTTAATATAAACATCATTTTGGCACTGATCCAGAGAGCATTGTGGCTGGCTAGTGGTGGCCTGTGTTGTGGCATCATGCAAGCTAGGACTCGTGCCATGCCGAAGCTCGGACAAAAACTGAGCACTCAGTGTAAAAGAAAAATTGGACATTGTTCGTGCTATAAAACATGGCAAAAAGTTGGCGCTGGCATGCGAGAGGGATCTGCCGTTGAATATGGTGTGTGGCATTTGGAATGCGAAGATGCTTAGCAGTGCTGCTGCGACTGCAAAATGATGTCCGCTACGAAGTTCTACTTTTCAACACCATTACCTCAGTTATTGCTGAAGTATCGCCTAACAACAGTGATGAGGATGACATGGAAAGCGCCACCACGGGCGATTCAGGCCCAACAGTAGCAGAAGCTGTGCGTTGCGTCAGTCTCACACCGGTATTTGCTGAGCTTAAGGGAGTTTGAGGCCGCTGCAGTCGCTGCTGGGCCGCTGTGGCATCAAACAAAAATAAGACATTTTTTGCGCGAAATGAATAAATGCTGCATGTTTTTTGCCCATTTATCGCATTCTCTCTGAGTTCAGTTCTTGACAGGTAAGTGGGCGATCTCACGCTATTTCCGTTAAGCGGTACTACTGTTTAGTACATACTTTTTCCGAGCTCCGGCCAACTACAGTTTAACAAGGTTTACTGTATATATGTAAATAAAATGTTATTTATATATATATATATATATATATACAGTCGATCCCGGATATATCAAACTCAAAGGGGATCGCGAAATATTTCGATATATCGATAATTCATAATATAAAATATGCATGTCAAAAGCTTCTCTAACAACTCCACACATCTCAAGGCAGTTTCCTGATGTCGTGACTAACGGGAGCTTACCGATCTGTACCTCCAAGGCGCGTAAAAAAAAAACACACAGCGTGATGACCAAAGCACTTTATTTTGGAAGAAAAAAACCTGTGACCTTTGCTTGCTTTTTCTTCTGCACCATCAAGTTCATTAAGCTGTCCTCAAGCTTGTTGACAGTGTCCAAATGAGGAAGGCTAGCTCCTTCCATCAACAACAGCGGCGAATGATGCTGAAAGCTGATGCAAGTTCAGCTGCATTGCATGGTGGTTGGTCCTCTTTGTCGGAACCTTCGCTGCTGCTCGAGTCTGCGTCCTCGTCACCCATGATGTCAGCCACAATCTCCTCATCAGCGCGATCCGCTACAGCTTGCACGCCGTCGTCAGCGCTGACGAAATTGCGTGCTGTAACGCCGCCTGGGATTCGCTGTCCAGGCATCCAGCATCATCGTCTTCACTGTGAAGATATCCATCTTCTTGCGCGCACACAACATGCTCCAGGGCAACTGGACTGCACTCCCTTCTGCTTAACATCGGCTTTGTTCTTGAGGATCGTACTCAGGGTGTTGCGAGGAATTCCGAATGCCGTGGCGACCGACGACTTTTTCTCGCCAGCCTCCACACGTCGAATGATGTCCGCATTTGTTGAAAAATCCAAATTCTTGCGCTTTTTCGTGGCCATGGCTCCGGAACACGTGCCGAAAGCGGAAAGAAAAACGCACTGCACCACACGAATCTCAAGCCTTCACGTTGGCCTCGTGAATAAAAGGAACAAAGTGAATCGAAAAATGCACCGCTCCGCGTCTCCGCACTACCACAAGCCCAAGCTGCACTAACCTCGTTCGTCTCGCTACGCCAGTGGTGTCAGCCAACCAAAATACAGGAAACAGGTGCCTGTGGTCAGCGTGATTCCTCCCTCCTGCTTCCCTTTCACACCCAATCGCACTCCAGGTGCTCCTCGTCACGTGCCTTTTACCCACACGCCCCTTTCTCGGAGTGCGGGGCGGCGCACGTGAGATCGCGGGAACATAGCGAGAGTTTCATGAGGAGAAGCGGACTTGCGAGAGTCAGTGTTACGCGTCAGTGTTACCGGCCACCCAAATTCCGTTTTGTTCACCGTTCTCACCCACTGTTCCACTGATGCCATCCTCGTTCTTGACTTTTTATCTGCCCACTCTGCCCTCATCGATTGTTCTGCTGGTACTGTACAGCTTGACCTACCTGGTGTAATTTATCCACCCAGCCCAGTCAAAAGTCGGCTCTGTTCTGCTGAGCACATCTGTTTGTCACCGCAAGCCGTGACTTGTGTTGCTGTTATGCCCTCTCCACCAGTACATGATGGTGACTATGTGCTCGCTCCCATCACTGCCGTTCTGTTGATACACAGTATTGGCTTTTCACACACTGTTATAACTCTATGTGACAATCATACTTGCCTTCCTGTGGTGAATTTCAGGCTGTGCTCACAAGTGCTCACAAAGGGCGTTTCCCTCGCTATGCTGATGCCCTCCTATGATTATGTTATCTCGGCGTTGTCTCTACCTGATCTTGCTTGCTCGCACACCACCCATATCCTGTTTTCTTCACCAGATCTGTCTCCTACCGACTTGAATGATCACTCCAGTGGCAATCTCCTTCAGCTCCTCTCCTCTTGTTAAGTTGCCGGCAGTCCACGCAAAATCTCCAGCTGTCATCTTTCCTTTTGACAAGGACCACAGGAGAAGCCCAAGGGCTGCAGAATGGCTTGATTATTTCTTTGGTGAGCATCTTGTTGACTTATTTATGAATGATGTGGTGCTGATGTGATGCCCATCCGATCCACCGATGGCCATACCGGGTATCTCCAGCTGAGCGCCACATCATTCATAAGGAAGTCAACAAGATGCTCACCAAAGATACAATCAAGCCATCCTGCAGCCGTTGGGCCTCTCCTGTGGTTCTTGTTAAAAAGAAAGATGACAGCTGGAGATTTTGCGTGGACTGCCGGCAACCTACAAGATCACCAAAAAAGAGATGTACCCGCTCCCACACATAGACGTTGCCCCTGATTGCCTTCACAGCGCCAAGTACTTTTCTTCAATTGGCTTTTGGTCAGGGTACTGGCAAATCGCCGTTGATGACATGGACTGTGAAAAAACCGCTTTTGTTACCCTTGACGACCTTTATCAGTTTGAAGTCATGCCCTTCGGCTTATGCAATGCCCCGGCCGCCTTCGAGTGCATGATGGACACACCCTCTTACAAGGTTTTAAATAATCCATTTGCCTGGAGATTTTTGGATCTTGATGAGGCATAGTGGTGCAGCTATCGCCACCAGAGCCGGTGAAAAAGAAGACAACTCGCATGCTTATAGAGTGAGAATAGAACATTCTAGCATGCTCGACCTGAGAGGCAGTTACCGTGGCTACGACGGCTACCTCTTCACGCCACCTCCTACAAATTGGTGACACTTGACGACCGAGCCCAGCCATGCCAGAGTCAACGCACCAAGTCTACCAAGGTGCAAGTGATGTGGCCTCCCTCGGTCTGGCAGACGTCCCGCGGTTATAGGGTGTCCAAGAATTCTACACCAACGTGCCAGACATCTGGTTCATCCAGCTGGACAACCACTTCCATATCAACAAGGTTCCAAGCTCCGGCTGCCACCCCCCAGCCCCGACTACTACAAGGACTTGCAGCCTGCCATACTTGCTCACTACTTTACCTCAAGCGCTCAGTCACAACAGCTCTCACCATTTGAACCATTGAGTTATTCTGCGTCTTATTGTCCCACATTGCCTGTGTCCGCCCATACCAATCGTCAGCATGTGCTGGCCCCAGCAACAAAGTTTACACAGTCCGTGAGCTTCCTTCCCCATCTCAAAGGCAGCTGCGCGACTACTCTTTCCAAGGAATTCAGTGGGCCAAACGCAAGCTCTTTAACCCTTTGAGGGTCGATTTTTTTCGCCATATGCGACCACCCAGGGTCGATTCTTTTTATTGCTCATTTAAATTCTTCAAAGGTACCTATTTCCAAAAAGAATTACCGTAATTTTTCCAGGGTGACCGCAAAGTAAGAAAGAAATGTTTTGCGTTGGCATATATGTACTGTTTATTCATGAAAAACAATAAAAAATTGCAAATAAAGTTATAGGAATTTTTTTAAAATTGGCGCATTGTTATCCACAATATCCACACGAGAAAAATACACAAGAAGAATGCGTACACGAAAACTTTTCGCAAGCCTCAAATGTTCCTCTTGCACTAATATTTCTTCAGCGTGTGGTAGTCCTTGAAGCATGACTCTACAGAGAGCGGTTTGTTGCACTCAGCGCACACGTACCTTGCGTCCTCGCGACGTTTTTGCTGCCGAGTGGTGTTGGCGCAGACGTGGCACCTCCTCTGGGTACTACTTCCCTGAGCAGCCGTGGGAGACAACTTCTGAATAAAGTGCCAAGAAAGGAGACGCATGCACGGCAGCATCCTTCGTATGCGGACCCCTGTGAGCAACAAACGAGCGAGTAACAGGCGGTCACCCTTTGAGTGATAAGAACGAGATAACCATCAGCTTTGCGAGCGAAAGAAGCCGAAACCGCGTGCGGAACAAAACCAAAACTAACTGCCGCGTGCCCGCGAAGGCGCCAATGCGCGAGCGGTAGCAGACACGCCGGAGCAAAAAAAGAACTATACAACGAAACCGAAAGAGAGAGACGCGAGAAAAAAATTCCATGCATTCCCACATAGTGGCAGTGCATGCCAGGCAAGAACAAGTTAGGAAATTAGCACGCGTTTTAAATGTACAGACGGCGCCGTAAATATACGGCATCGACCCTCAAAGGGTTAAGCTACTCTATGGCCCACGGCACCGCTCTTCCTTGCACGTTCCCTCAAGCTGACCGCTTTCCGTTCAGGGGTACCTCCCTCACCACCGATCCGAAAGCTCTCCCACCAGCTCCAATAGGCGCAAATTTCACTCTCGCAGGAATGGCGATGCCACAAGCGCAACCTTCGTGATGCCTTCAGCAACCACCGTAACCCTGATGCTATCGGCATTTGAGATTTCACCGCAAGCAGTAGCAGGCAAGCCTTTTGATGTTCTGTGCTCACACCTTCCACGGATGCATGGCCTACCAAAGTTTTACAAGGGCAGCCCTGCCATCTGGTTTCTTCAGATCAAGAATTGCTTCTATGTCAACAGCATGAGTGACCAACACTTAGTGCTATCTCCACACAAGTCGCGAGCTGCCAGACGTTCTTCTTTCGGAGCTCCAACTTCTACCAGGCCCGGGCATCTACGAGAACCTGCGGCAGGTCACGATTTTGTACTACAGCATAACTGTGGCTGTGCCTCGCTCACAACCTACACTGCTGGTGCTGCCTGGTACATCTCTCTCGGATTGCGTGAACCGGACACTACCAACGATGACAGCATCTGCTTTCCGTAGCCTCTCTGATGAAAGCCCTAACAAATTACGCAACGAACGAGCAGCGGCAGGACGGATCACACCATCTCGAGGCCAAGGTCTTGCTACTCGTCACAATATGCCGCCCGACACAACCGTGCCCGCACCTGAAATGGTGATGCAGCATGAATTGCAAGGGTAACAAAGCACACTCTTGACTCTCGCAGTTCTCCACCACTGCCACCATTGTACGTCGTTCGACGCCGTCTTCAATGTTCCCCTCAATGGCCTTAACTCAGCACGCGTCAAGAGCCGGTCAGTATGCCTCAATCTTCTTGCTGAGTTGCATCACACTAGGTATGCAGACGTCGACAATGCAAGATGACGTCCTCAATGCACAAGACAATGCGCCTTGTGTCCAGACTTTTTTAGCCACAACCACCAGAGCACTAATTGTGGCCTTCACCACAACACAGACTTTACCTGGGTTTCTCAGCGGACGCTACGAATTGCCACTCATGTATATAGGCTTGCAGTCCTTTTTCTATATGTGTGCCTTTTACACATATTTCAATTGCGCTTTGCACTGGGAGGGGGGGCCCTGTAGCGGCACGACTATCGCCTCCAGAGCTGGTGAAGAAGAAAATGGCTTACATGCACGTAAAGCGAGAATAGAACATGCTAGCGCGCTCAACCTGAGCAGCCGCAGTAGCTGCCGCTCCCGAGATCCTGCGACGCCATGGCTGGCCGGTCTAAATAAGCTGTGGCAACGGCGGCTACCTCTTCGCACTGCCTCCCACATCATCATTGTATTTTCACCGCCATTTGAAGCGCATCTCAACTGACTATCCTCTATTCTTTCTATGTATCCCAAAGCTGGCCTACAACTTAATTCACCCAAATGCCACTTCGGACGTCACCAACTTGCAATGCTTGGTCATCTCATCGATTCGACCAGTGTTTGTCCCAACCCTCACAAAGTTCTAGCCGTGCAGAAGTTCCCTGTTCCGAATTGCATCAAGGAAGTCCATAGCTTTTTGGGACTGTGCTCCTACTTCCGTTGTCCTGCGAACAATTTCGAGAAAATAGCATGCCCTCTCACAAACTTACTTAAGAGGCGTCTAGTTTTTTAGGGTGCTGTACATGCTGCAGCTTTCTCTTCCCTCATAACACACCACTTACCACACCACCTGTCCTGGCTGATTTCGACGTCTCCGCTCCAACAGAACTCCATACTGGTATCAGCGGCCACGAAATTGGCGCTGTTTTCTTCTAGAATCAGAATGGGCATGCCTGTGTTATCGCCTCTGCTAGCCGTCTCCTTTCCCTAGCCGAACAGAACTACTCCATCACGTAACGGGAGTGTCTTGCTCACGTTTGGGCGGTGGGCAAATTCTGCCCCTATTTACATGGCCGGCATTTCACCTTCACTACCGATCACCATGCACTTTGCTGCTTTTGTCCCTTACCCTTTATTGACGAGTGTTGCCTGCACGCAACATACCAGAAAAAAAATTTTTTCTTGCCAAGTTTCATTTTATTGAGTACACAGTTTTTTCCTAAATGTTTTCAGCCAACACTGAATGACAGGCAGCAATCCAGGAATCCTCATTTGTTGGTTTAGAGCAGGAACACTGGGTGAAGAAGAAGTTTGGTACACGACAGCCTGCCTTTTGAAAGCAAGGTCAGAGGAGACAGACTGATGCAAGATCGCCGGCTGCAGTGGCGTCACACATGTGATGTAAAGCAAATGAAATGTGCACCTATGGTTCACCTGTGATAAGAGCTGTCTATACAAATTGAAAACAGAGCCTTAGGTGGCCTAGGGTGAAGCCCACTTCCAGTTTCCTGCCTTGGGTTTTTCCCCATTTCTAGAAAACTTTCTGCAAAATATTTTTTTCTTTTTGTTGATTATGCTTATTCTTGATGTATTTTGCATATTTAGATAGAAAAGAAACATTTTGTCTGGTTATATATATGTCTCAACCTTAAAGGGCTAAGGATCCCACTGGGCTTCTTGGTCACTGAGCACTGTGGCTTCGAGAATACACCCTGGCCAATTGCGCTGGTACGCTGACTGTTTTTCCCACAATCCCATGGATCCACCTGAAGCCTCTGACAATGTGCCTGCATGTGTGCTCTCATTCTCTGCTTTAAGCCACATCCGCGAGGAACAGCGCCGTGATCCCATATTGTGTGAGCTTATTCAGAAGCTGGATTCCTCAGCAGCCGATCCCTCCCTTTGCGTCTTCGTGCTTAAAGATGGCACATTCTATCGCCACAACGTTCACCCGGACAGTGGCGAAGTGCTGCTTGTTGTTCCTACACATCTACATTTGAGCGTTCTTGGCCAGCTCCACGACGCCCTGACCGTTGGTCACCTTGAAGTTTCCCATACCTACAACTGCGTTTGGTGTCACTTCTTTTAGCCCGGTCTTCGCCACTCTGTTGATTGCCACATTGCTGCACGTGAACCATGCAAATGCCAAAAGAAACCATCAATACCTCCTGCTGGTGTCCTTCAGCCCTTTGACGTCCCACGTGACCCCTTCTTCTGAGATAGTCTTGATCTCCTCAGTTCTTTCCCTGCCTCCACTTCTGGAAACAAATGGATTGTCATTGCTATGGACCACACTGCCCGACAGGCAAGTACACGCACTCTTCCTACCAGCTGTGCTACATATGTCACCGATTTCCTGCTACATGATATTGCCACATGCATAACAGTTGGCTGTGTGTGGGTTTGCCACTTCTGTGGAAGCTGAGGACAATGGAGTGAACTGGGTGTTGACAACGATGAAGAGACATTCTCAGTTAAGGTGTCAAATGGAAACTGTGTTCTTCCTTTAGATTAAACTCAGTAGTTCTTGCCATATGTATATAGGAACAGGACTGGTGGAGGTGCTGGGTAAACTGCTCCATGCACTGTGACCAACAGGAAGCTTCAAACTTTGATTGCAACACCTTTGGCACTGACCTTCGGCGCAGTCAGCAACAACTAGGGCTACCACCAGAACTGGACCCTCTCTCAGTAAAGTGTAGAGCCATTACAACCACTTCAACAGCTAGCCAGGTTGGAGAGACCACCACTCCACCTGCTCCATGGATTTTAAACATGCCATGAACTCCAAGGTCGTTTCACGGTGATTCTTTCGAGGATGTTGAGGACTGACTGGGCCACTACAACTAAGTTGCCAGTGTCAATGAATGGGCCATACACTGGAAGCTCCGGTATGTCTGCTTCACCCTCGAGGACTTGGTGCACATCTGGTTTGAAAACGACGAAGCTAGTTTGGCAACCTGGCAAGAATTTTGTGGCCATTTGCGCAATACCTGAGGAAGTCCAGACCAGAAAGAGCAAGCAGAATGTGTTCTCAATTCCAGGAATCAATGACCAAATAAGAGTGTTGCCATATTCGTTGAGGACATGTCACGGCTGTTCTGGTGAGCTGATCCTGGAATGACAGAAGAAAATATGCTGGTGAATGTTGGGTGTGTGAAAGAGCAGTTGTTCGCAGGTCTTGTGCGCGAGCCATCAGGTACCGTAGCCAAATTCCTCAACGACACAACGAGTGAGCATATGCTACGGCAGCAGTCGCAGTATGAACGCGCAATCAACTTTACATCTATCTTGTCACCCATGGCAACTCCTGATTTTGACGACCTGTAGGGAACTCGTGCACGGTATTGTACAAGAGGAGCTGCAACAAGTTCATGCAGTGTCTCCTCAATCCAACGTGACTGCTTGTGATGTGGTACGTGAAGAGGTCAGGCAGCTGGTACAACTGCTGATCATGCCACCAGCCGCAGCCCGTCTCCTGCTGTGCGCTGAAGCCTTAAGAGCTGCTATTCTGGTAGTTGGCTATCTGTCCCGTCCATCCACACAACAGACGACCCCACAGTACTTCTTGAGCCCTCTGCCTTCCACAAGCCCAAGCCTAAATCTGTGGAAATTAAATGTGTGGCACACTCCAGACAATCGGCCACTGTGCTACCATTGTGGTGAAGCAGGTCACTTATACCGAGAGTGCCCATACCACTAGATGGGCCTTCTTGAGTTTCACCCAGACGCATGCCGACCTCGTGATGGTGAGCATTCCCAAGCTATTGCCGAGTACTTGGCAAACCACCAGTCCCTGACTCTTCCGCGGTGCCAGTCCTGCTCTCCATCTCCTTGATGTTCTACGTCGCCTGGCCAGCACTTGCGTTTGCTCATGGCATTGGGGACAGATCCATTAGGTCCCCAAGCCCAAGTTGAGGAAACCAGGAGCAGCGACCTTCGGGGGTGGGGCCGCTGTTGACGGATCTATAAAACATCCTCCTTCCCCGATACATCAGCCGACTGTCACCGATCTCCTTTCACAGCCACATGCTGTCGACTACAAAAGTGTATCCGCAGGCATCCTCATACTGGTCGACAGCTACCCAGTCACTTCCCTCATGGACACTGGCGCTGATTATTCTGTTATAAGTACCGAACTAGCTGCTGAGCTGAGAAAAGTCGCAATGCCCTGCCATGGACCAAGCCTCCGGACAGCAGGTGGTCATCTCTTGACACCAATTGGGAGAAGCACTGCCATTCTCCAAATCCATCAGTCAGCATGCGTTGCCTCATTTAATCGTGTTGCGCGAGTGCTCACTGAAAGTCATACTTGGGATGGATTTTGTTCACGAGCACAGTGCTGTTATCGATCTTCGGGAACTGATAACGTTTTCCGATGACTACGCCCTGGTTCTGCAAGATAGCAACACGTGCAAGACAGCACTGTGTGTTGTTCGTGACACTGTAACACTCTCGCTGCAGACTAGTACGTTCATAACTGTTGAAAGCGACTGCGACCATAATAGTAGCAGCATCGCTGAAAGAAACCTGTTGGTGCTCTTAACTCGGCAAGTCTGTCTTGCCCACGCCATTATTCGGCTGAACCGCAGGATGACTGAGCTTTTAGTGACTTTTAGTAGCTTTTTATAGAGGCATTGTTTGGGTATCTGCAAAGGTCAGCCGATTGTAATGCTACTATGGATCTGGCCAGTGTGATATCAGGACTGGATAAGATACTCAAAACAGGCATCGTGTCTTCCTCAATGTCCAGCAGTGTACACCACTCCTCATCATTTTCCAGTGTCAGTGCCACTTCTGCTAATGTGAGTCCCAGCACTTCAACCACAAATTATTGTTTCCCCACTACCACCAAGGAAACACTGTTGCAACTGTGCCTATTGCTGAGTCAGCGTCTTCCAGAACCGAAGGTAGCAAGCATTGTGATGATCAGCAGATACATTGTTCGTGTGATTAAAAAAAACTGGAACTGTAAACACTGCATTCAACTAGTTGAAAAGCCAGTTGGAGACTCGCCAAGACATCGGCTCATCAAGTATCAAGATCATGGAGGTCTGAAATACTCAACGGACGAACTTGTTTTGGTGTTGATGGTGCTGAAGGCCTTTGCAGGCGTTGTGCTGCGACACAGAAGGGCCATTAGCAGCCATTAAAAGTGAGTGTGGAACACGTCATTAAGGTTTTGATGGAGGTTCCTGTATTAGTGTGCGACAAGGAAGGCCCTGCACACAGAAAAATGTTTTCAGAACTTTTCTGCGACGTTTATTAGGCCCCTGCTTACAAATTATGCGCTTGACATTACAGACAAGAAATCTGTTGCAAAGTTGTATGTGGAAAAGCCGCTGTCGCACAGATTGCTCAAACTGTGAATAGACATCCTGTAATTTTATGGCTGTGAGCACTGCTATGAAAGATGCCAGGCATAAATGAGGGAAGGTGGAACTAGCCCAGCCGTTTAGGGAAATATCTGCCACTCGATCTGTTTTTTCAGCTTGAGTACACGACCTGTACCTACACGACCTACAAACCTGTTGTAGGATGCTTCCATGCCAGCGTAAGCTGTCGGCTATCCAGGGAGCGCCACTCCAGCTTTTTGCAAATGCAAAAAGCGCCGCACTGCGTATGGAGAGAGAGCTACAAAGGAAGGGGTGCGAAGTGGAAACCTGACAGATGCGTGATGTAGGAGAGGGACAAAGTGTCTACTGCTTCTTCACACTTCTCCACCGGAATGGCAGCGGCGCACACTCAGACGCACCTGTGACGCAAGCAGTCATATTATCTGGGTAATGTCACTTCACAGCAACTAACTGAACTAAGGCACAACAACTGCTCCCATTGGGAAGTGAGCGATTGCACTGGCATTGAAAAAAAAAATCGAGGAGGCACTGGTCGTAATAAAAGAACTTCTACCCACTAGCAACTGGGCATCTCCTTGTTGTTCTGTCCTCTCTGTGCGCCAATATTCTGTCCACCTGCCACGATTGAGCCCTCTTTGGGCCATTTGGGATTCATGCATACCTTGGCCTAAGTTTGCCAACACTACTACTGGCCTAAGCTCGCCCAGAAAGTCAAGCATTATGTGAAAACATGCCGCGACTTCCAGTGCCGAAAGGCTCCACATCAGCACCCAGCCGGTTTCTTGAAGCACTGCTAATTGCCCCTTCACAGAAGAAAAAGTTCTAGGACACTGGTCCAGGCGGGTTTCGGCCCTCAAGGCCTTAAGGGCTTTGCTGAAGTTTTTGAGGGCTTGTGAATTGTGCAACCGCCTTTGAATGTTGTAGTGCATAACATCGCGTTACTGTGTGAATTTTTCTTGGTTGTTTTCTCTCTTTCTCCTTTCATTCCTTTTACACCTTTCCCCAGCACAGGGTAGCCAGCCGGTACTTGCACTGGCTAACCTCCCTGTATTTCCTTCCCTTTTGTCTCTCTGTTACACTGCCAACACAACTACTTCAACAGATTGGCATGGACTTGCTCGGGCCCTTCCGTAAGTCTTTTGCTGGCAACTGTTGGATCAAGGTTGTGACTGATTATTTGACACGATACTGCAAGACTAGAGCCCTTGAGCGAGCCACTGGCAGCGATGCCACACACATTTTAATCCATAACATCGTCCTCCAGCATGGTGCACCAGCAGTTATCATAACAGATTGTGGTACATCTTTTACAGCACAGATTATGCAAGACATCATGATGCTTAGTGGAAGAGCTCATTGCCGAGCCACTGCATACCATCCTCAGACCAGGGGTCTTACAGAGAAGTTAAATAAGACAATCGCTGACATGCTTTCCATGCATGTCAACAGCGACCACAAGAACTGGAATAATGTTTTGCCTTACGTTACACTCACTTACAGCACTGCTGTTCAAGAACCTACTGGGTTCATCCCTTTCCTGTTACTCCACGGCAGCGAGGCAACCACCTTGCTGCACGCCATGCTCTTAACCAACCAATACGACATTACCATTGAAATGGAGGAATTTACTCGGCTCGCAGACACAGCTCGCAAGCGAGCAAATCCAGAATCAGCAGTGCATAGACTTCCAGAGGTATAAGGCGCACCATTGCAAGGTTATCTACCAACCCAGCGATCAGTTTGGGTATGGACCCCAATTTGCCAACGCAGATAGTCGGAAAAGTTACTGCACTGCTACATCGGCCCTTACAGGCTCCTGCGTCTCCTTAGTGAGGTCAGCTGCGAAGTTCTCCCTGAAGACACAATTCGGCGATCCCGTCATGTGTAGCCGATGGACATTGTCCATGTTTCCAGGATGAAACTGTACCATTCACGTTCATGAGTCCATTGTCATTTCCACTCGCCTTCATTCAGCGTGTGTGACACTTGCCTCTTCAGAAACTTCGTTGGTGTTGCCATGTATGTGCTTTGGCCTTTTTGTTTTCCTCTCTTTCGCATTTGAAGCATAGAGACGATGCTTTCTGGAAGGGGGTAGTGCCATGTGCATAACATTTGGCTGTCTTGTGAGTTTGCCGCTACTGCGGAAGCTGAGGACAATGAAGCGAATTGGGTGTTGACGACGATGAAGCCGCACTCTCAGTGAAGGTGTCGAACAGAAACTGTGGGCTTCCATTTGATTAAACTCAATAGTTCTTGCCATATATATATATATATATATATATATATATATATAGTAACTATATTTTTGCATCATGGAGCCTCGTGAACTGCTCACCGACCGTGGCCACTGCTTTGTCTCCAGAGTTATCAATGACCTGCTTGACTCCTGCACAACAAAACACAAATTTACGATGGCTTACCGCTCGCAAAGCAACGGCTTTACTGAACGATTCAACTGAATGCTAACTGGCATGCTTTCTATGTATGTCTCTTCTGATCGTAAGACTGGGATGTTCTGTTGCCCTTCGTTACATTTGCCTGCAATTCCTCCCGTCACAATACCATTGGTCTTTTACCCTTTTATCTTCTGTTTGGCTGCAACCCAACATTACCTTTTGACATTATCATTCTCGCTACTGTCCATTTGCCCACTGAGTACACCTGCAATGCCATTTCCAGAGCTAACGAGGCATGCCAAATTGCTCATGATCACTTTGCTCTATTGCAAGACCACCAAAGGGACCGGTGGTCTCCCATCATTGTAATGTTACCTATGCTCTGGGTGCCCTTGTGCTTCTGAGGACTCTGACTGTACGTGTTGGACTTTTAAAATTTGCCTTCTCGGTACTCCGGACCCTATCGTGTATTAAGGGTAACAGATGTCATCTCTTTTCTTTTTGCAAGGACATTTAAGGGAAGTGGTAAACAAGGAAAGCTTTGAGGTATACGTATGTGCAGTTCCGACAAAAAAAGATTAGCACAAGTGATTAGCGGGCGGAGCGGTAAAATAACGACCTACAGTGCTGTTTGATGTAATAGTTATGCGGAAACCTGGAAGGTTTGTGCGAAGTAATTAATAAAGGGAAAAAGAGACATCCACCCAATCGTAGCAATTGCTTGTTAATTACTTCCCCCCACCTTGCGGGTTTCCGCAGAACTACTACGTCAAACTCTTGCTTTGCTTCGAGTTGTCAATAAATTCGACTTAGCCCTGCCATCTGCTAGCCGCCTGGTTAGCTCAGATGTTAGAGCGGCTGCCTCGGAAAGGCGGTGGTCCCAGGTTCGAGTCCCGGACCAGGATGATTTTTTCTTCAACTGCGAGGCTTTTCTTTCGAGGAACCCATATGGGTTTCCTTTGTAGCAATTGCTACGATTGGGTGGATGTCTCTTTTTCCTTTTATTAAATATGGTGCTGTTGTTCCCGAGCGCGCCAATAGCGATAGTGCAAAACACATTCCATTTTCCAAAGCAGGGATAGCTGGCAGAAACTGACCCATCTTAAAGCCTGCATTTCTAAAGCTATTATGTGCCTCACTTTTCAGCCAAGCTATGGGCCAACTAGGCTGCAGGCTGCGATAAAAAAACTACATACTATCGCTGATAACGCCTGCGCATAAAGAATAAATTAATGGGCTCACGTGTATGGCCTCGTTGGCGCGTAGCTTCGCTGAAAAGTGAGGCATATTATAGCTTTCGAAATGCAGGCTTTAAGATGGGTTTATTTCTGCCAGCCACCTCTGCTTTAGAAAATAAAATGTGCCTGGCACTCTCTCTATTGGTGCGCTCAAAAACAACAGTGCCGCATGTTGCGATTTTGCCACTCTGGCCACCAGTCACTTGCGCTAATCTTTTTCGGCGGGGACTGTATACCTGTGATAAAAAGTATGCAGATCATTGGTTGTGTGAAAAGACTGAATTTCTAGGAAACTGAGTTTGACACCTTGAAACTGACAAACGCACTGCAATGTTTGCAATGCTGAGCCTGAGCTGCAGTCTTCAGTTTTAGGTTACATGTTGTCGAGGAAATTTGGCTTCTTCGCGGAACCGCTGGTCTGCATAGTCTCGATCACGGGTGTGCAGTGCCCACAGAGTGAAATGCAACAGGGAGCATTTAGTAGAACCCAGCATAGGAATCTGGTCACCGAAGGTGACGCCGACTCTGATATAAGTGTATATGCCAAAATTGCATTGATGCGACACGAACTACAGCTGGTGGAAACGAAAGTATGCACATTAGTTAGCCCTAAAATGACATGTTTCATTCCGTGAGCACTGTACATATAGCGTACAACAGAGAGAGCAATTTATCTTTGTAAAGCTGCCCATTTTCCTCACTGAACACTCATCGAAGCTAGTGACATAAGCAGCAGTAAACATTTTCAGTTTGAATATTAGTGTAGTATCTGTGTGGTCGGGGTCACAAGCAATCCTAAAGTTTTATCTTAGGACACCAGGTAAATGGTGCTGTGTGTCAGTGAAGCTGCATACTGGAAATTATTGACATTGTGTTTGCTGCTTTGACAATCCAGAAGGATTTTACTATTTCTTGCTCTGAGAACTCCCTTTTTCTTTTTCTTTCAGATGCATGAAAGTGTCGACAAAGTCATCGTGCAGCAGACCATGTCTGATATCCTCTACCTTGTGGAAAATGAAAGTCAAATGCGGTTGGATGCCATCTACTTTTAGTGTTGAAAGTTCCTTGCTTGTTTTTATTAACATATACAATATCTTTTTTTCACGCGAGAAAAACAAAAACGAAGTGTGTGCACAGATTTTTCATCCTCACAGACAAGTCTTCCATTATCCAATGAGGGCTACATGTGGAAGTTTTAGTTTTAAGGGGACAGGGAAAGGGTGTTCTTTATGTTGTATACTTTTGGCTACATTTATAGCCACTTTTTTTGTTCGCTTTAGGCATAGAACCTCATTATAGATCTATATACTCCTACATATTTGAGGTCATTTTAATCCATTCAAGCTGTTATTTTGTATATTGTTCTGCTAGTATGCCTTTTGCCCATTGTTGTTGCCCATTGCAGTTTTTGTAATAGCTTGTATATTGTATAAGAGCCTTTGTTGGTATGGCATCTTGGCAAGTTTTTATTATATACATTATTTGTAAAACAAGTTCTGTTTAGTGAATATTGTCCTTTTGTTTTTTCCCCCACTCTAATGTATGTTGTCCTGTGTAGGCAATGGAACTGGGAACCTGTTGCTGTATATATATGTATAGCACCTTGGGGATAGCCTCCAGGGAAAGACCTGGACACATGCTTGGGCTTTTCAACTGATGCTCGTGTTACGAAATGTAAAGGCAGTGTCAAATCTATCTATTCTTATTGTGTCAGAATGCCCAGTGAGCACATTCTTTTGAAGGGCCCACTCACCAGCTTCAGACGTTGAAGACAAGGACATTTAAGAACTCTAGCACAGAGAGCATGCATTCACAATCATCCGTAGAAATTATGTCAGCGGATGCTGCAAAAACAGCAGGAAAATCAGACTAACGTCCTTCTCAATATACTTATGAACACAGCCAATCTTTGTATAATCCTCTATGGCATTTCAGACGCATTGTGCGTATCACAAACCAAAAGGGGCTACATTAATCGATTAAGCTTCAGTAAAAAAGGCTTAACCAAACATAACCACACTCTTTTCATTGGCCACTGAGGCAAAGGTTGTGTATGGGGTCACCTCCTCCTGTTGTAAGGCAGGCAGGGCCCATTTGCTTGCTGCATGCACCTGCCATGTTCTGACCTGTTGCTGCTATTGCAATAATCATCATTGTCGACACTTGAAAGTACACTGATGAGAAAGTTGGTGGCCCTTTAAACTTCACTTACTCTCGCTAGGGTGAGACATCACCTGCTCTTGTAATGTTCACAACGAATGTTGACTGTTGCTTTTGAGATGGGCTGAGAAAAGCAGCACCTTTCATGCCATGTGAATTAGACTTGTTTGCATTTATTACCTGCAGTGGTTCTTGCAGGAAATATTGTTTTGTAAACATTTTTTTTGGCATCTAGTTGGAAACAGCAAGAATCTTGCAACCCTTGTTTGTTATACCACAAGGATAGGTGCATGTGATGACCTGAATGTTGAGTACCAGCGTGCTGTCATGCATTGCATTTTGTTTGGTTCGGCTTTTTAAATAAAAAGAAGTTATAACTGGCTCTTTATCATGCTGGCTGGTGGTTCATTGACTTGAAAATCAAGGCTCATCATATGGCGATGGTGATGCCCCTTGAAGAATCTGCCAAACGCAGTGAAACTGGTAAAGCTTGCGTTCTGACTAAGTCAATTGGCGATGTTTGTTCATTGAAAACCAAGGAAGACTGAAGCCACCTGTTGTTTAGGTGCATTTATAAATTAGCCAACTTTCTTTTTATTGTATGTCATGCAGCATGTGTAGAAAGGTGGCAGAAAAAGAAGTGGACTGGCTGCTGGATGGAATGAGGCACAACTCTTTTAAAGTTGCACTAAAGGAAGGCCAACTGCAATGAAATTTTGTGCCAAGTAAAAAGCCTAGTCCCAGTTAACATAAGTGTAGAACAGCCTTTTTATGCGAAATCTTACGTTTTAAATACGAGTTGATGCGAGACAGAAAGCTTGCAGAAATAGATACTTTGATACCAAAATTTTAAACAAAATTAAACACTACCGTTGCCGCTTGTCATTCCCTAGAATGTTGAAAATTTGGAGGACGCGTAAGCTTCACTTTGAGTGGAACCCAATAGCATTCAAAGAACCCTGACTGCTTCTCACGCTTCCCGGCAACTGCAACTTATATAACTGTAATGTTTACCAGGAAACGCTGGCGCCGAATGATATGGACGAAAGCGACCTTTCTGGTAGAAACAGTCTCTTGCATGGGCTGCGATGCAGCAGAGACGAATGCCATTTGGAGGTGTTAGAAGGAAGCAGGCGCGCCGCTCTGTGGCCCCCAAGATATGCGCACGCCGGCGCGCACAAATGGCAGATGCCGTGGTAAATCTATGAATGGTAGAAACGCTGGAAAAAGGAGTTTGAGTTTCCGCATAACAGAATTATGTTTTCTTGTATATTGAAATTACAATCCTACACTATCATATCTGTAGGTTGTGTGTAAGTCGTACTTTACAATTTTTCTGACGTATTTTACTTTGAGAAATTCAATTAGTTAACTAACTTTGCACTACATGGAGAGTGCATGGTTGGGTATGCGTGGTTTGGTTTTCATCATTAGGAATGATTTTTGATGAGATACAATCCTACACTATCATATCTGTAGGTTGTGTGTAAGTCATACTTTACAATTTTTCTGACGTATTTTACTTTGAGAAATTCAATTAGTTAACTAACTTTGCACTACATGGAGAGTGCATGGTTGGGTATGCGTGGTTTGGTTTTCATCATTAGGAATGATTTTTGATGAGATACAATCCTACACTATCATATCTGTAGGTTGTGTGTAAGTCATACTTTACAATTTTTCTGACGTATTTTACTTTGAGAAATTCAATTAGTTAACTAACTTTGCACTACATGGAGAGTGCATGGTTAGGTATGCGTGGTTTGGTTTTCATCATTAGGAATGATTTTTGATGAGATGATGGTTGACGCTGGATGCCGGACGCCAATGCCGGATTTTCTGCGACACAGGGCCCTTAATGCTATCGCATTAAAAAGGTGAAATGTGTGGGCATGACCTCCAATACCTAGTTTCGCCCACGGCACGCTGAAGATCTCTCGAGGCAGTTTTCTGGGATTTCTGAAAATTCTTGCCGAGGCTAGTTACGTCCTGTAACATGAGAATGAAATTTCATTTTAGCGCAAAAGAAAATGGAATCCAGCAACATTTGTTGGCTTTTTCTCTTAATCTCTGAGTATAAGGAGCTGAAAACTCATGAAAGCTGAGTAGTAGCCATTGATGCTGCAGTTTTCACTCAGCAGTAATTGCAAAGGAGAACTGCAACCTTCTGACCTGACTTACTCTGATGTTCAGTCCTTTCTTTTTCCTGCTGAACAAATGCTGAGGTAGTACCAAACCGTAATGTGCAGCGTTTGCCTCTTTGCTCTTGACGTCTACGTTCCATCTCGCCTACTTTATGCAGCATAGTGGAGTGTCAGTCACTCAGTAATGAGAGGCAGCTGTGTGTTTTAGAGAAGAGGGCTTGTCCATTATGCACTCGTAAACCATACATGAATCTTACGTTCAGTCAGCATCATGCAAAAGGCGATCAGGGGTGGACACTGGAAGAGTCCACCTGGTTTTGTCTTCTGGTTGGCTGACATAACCCATGTTTTCGCTGTGCTTCACGAAATTGGTGAGATGGAGTATAGAATGCAGTAAGTGCTCTCTAGATATCATCTATGCAGCTGAACAGCATCTTACAGTATGTGTGTAAATCTTTAGGAATTCAGCAAGGCTATCTAGGCAAAATTTTGTTTCACAGCACCCACTAGAAGAAATGAGACTGCTCCAAGCAGAATATAATTTCTACCTTAAAAGAGGTTGAGCCAATTTAGGTTCTTTGGTACAGATAACCTAAGCTTTTTATGTTCAGAAAATGAGACAGGCTAGTGCTTGCAATTGGTCATGACAACTTTCCACTTCTAAAGTGTGCGGTGAGGGAAATTAAGTGTTCGATGTCTGAGGCAACATCCTACCATCTGTTAGCTATGTTTTAAATTTTATTTTATACAAAGGCCTGTGGGAATACGGAATGAGGAATGCATTTTCATAGCATCAGTGCATGATTCAGCTCCACTCACTTTCACTGGACTACCTTCGCTGTATGATGAATGCAATGGCATTTGTATGCATTGTTGCACAAGTTTTGGTGTGTTCCTGAGGTGCAGAACGTAATAGAAATGCACAGCTTCTTTGGCATTATGCAAATAGGTTCAAATTCAGCAAATAGTATGCTTCCATGGGACTTGTATTGTAGCACGTGTACCAAGCTTTAAATGCATGTTATAAATCTGGAATAGGTCTAAATTAACTTAGAGCCCCTCACTATGACATCTCGCATAGACAGATTATAGCTCCGATACCTAAAACCCCGAAGTTCAATTAATGTGTTGCCCATGTAGTGGACAGTGCTCGTAGAGCCCCGCGGTGGAAGAAGAGACGACTAGTGCCATCAGGCATATATATAGGCTCGACAATGGTAGCCGTGACATCAACGCAGTCACCTGATAAATAGATGGCAATTCTTTGTTGGCCTTCTGTTCCTACAAGTTGGTGACCTCGGACATATGATACATCACAACTGTATATGCGGGGTGTCTACAAACCGGCAAAACCGGGAATTCTCAGGGATTTCGGATAGTCTGGAAATACTCTGGGAAAACTCAGGGAATTTGTGCTTCTGTCAGGGAAAATGAGCAGTAATTTTACTGAAAGGGAATGAAAGTCGCAGTAATGCTGGCTCGAGTAACGGAGAGGAATCGTAACGGATACTCTTTGACGCCTTGTTGTCCGCTGGAGCAGTTGTCAGTGCACCATCAACGACCTACTTTCCGGATGCCCGATAGTTCGGACGGCTTCGTGGCACCACCACGTTCCCCATAGTATAAGAACGTCTAAAATTTTAGACGCGAGAACCCTTCCCCGTCAGTTTTTCCGGACTTTTTGCTGTTACCACCGGTCCAAAATGGCAATAATGAAAACCACCATCATCACCGCCATATTGATTACCTTGCCGCCTCGAACCGGCGCTCTCGCATGCGGATCTGCTGGCAGCCGTAGCCACCACCAGGGTGTAGCGAACTAGAAGGCTAGTCACTGTAAAGCCCCTTGATAATTTGAAAGTAGTGACACTCTCCTCCTCACAGCGCTTTCCTCCTCCATTCTCCTCGCCCGCCGGCTGCGCACGGCGCGCTTTTCCTCCTGGGCTCCCGCGGACGGGCCGCAGGATTCTATGGAGGCGTGTTATTTGGGGCCAGTTGCGCGCCCCAGTGGGGTTGAAAATTTTGAGAAATACTAATAACAGCATCGATAATCCTAGAGGCAACGTTTATGAGGAGGTTGGTTTTTTTCTTAAAGCAGTATGAACGGGGTATACCGATGTAAAGGGAGCTTTGAGGCGAGTTCTATACTCCAGACAATTTTTCTTCCACATGATCAGATGCTTTACTTCGTGCGTCTGATCTAGTATTGCTTGTGACACATCCCTTTGTGTGTGGCTTATTATTAAGCGAAAGCCTTAGACCTCTGTTTCAAGGTCCTGTTGTGAGCTACAGAAACTATCACGTGACCGAAGGAAGGCAGGAAGCAAACCAAAGCATGTGCAGCCGCGTATAAGAGATGATTAATGATTAGCAAAGTAATGATTGATTAGTGATTGGATTAAGATGAATTTGGGTGTATTAAGGAGGATTAAGGTGGATTACAGTCAAAGGTGCATTAGGGTTAATGAAGGTGGATTCAGGTGCATAAAGGAGGACTAGGCTGGATTAGGATGGATGAAGGTGCGTTAAGCTGCATTAAGGACGATTATAGTGGATTAGGGTGGAATAAAGTGGATGAAGAAGGATAAGGGTGGATTAAGAAGGATTAAGGTGCATCAAGGAGGATTATGGTGGGCTAGGGTGAACTAAAGTGAGTTAAGGAGGATTAGGGTGGATTAAGGTGCATCAAGGAGGATTATGGTGGGCTAGGGTGAACTAAAGTGAATGAAGGAGGACTAGGGTGGACTAAGATAGATGAATGTGGATTTGGGCGGATTAAGGTGAATTAAGGACAATTATAGTGGATTAAAGTGAATGAGGAAGCATTAGGGTTGATTAAGGAGGGTTAGAGTAGATTAAGGTCGATGAAGGTGGGTTAGGGTACATTAAGGACTTTCGTGGATTATGGTGGATAAAAGTGAATGAAGGAGTATTAAGGTCGATGAATGAGGATTCGGTGGATTAATGTGCACTAGGAGGATCATGGTAGACTAATCGGTCTTAATACTCAATGTACCCTAATTCACCTTAGTCCACCCTAATCCACCTTAATGCTCCTTCATCTAGCTTAATACTCCCAATCCACCTTAATACAACCTAATCAACCTACATCGCCCCTAATGCACCTTAGCCTACCCTATACGGTCTTAATCCTCCTTTATCAACACTAATTCATCATAATCTGCCTTAATCCTCCTTCACCCACCTTAATCCTTATTCATGCATCTTAATCATACTTAATCCTGATTAATAGTCCCAATCCACGTTAATCCACCTCTAATCCATCCTAATCGGTCTTAATCCTCCTTTATCAACCCTAATTCACCTTAATCCACATTAATCGCCCTTAACCTTCCTTTATCCACCTTAATCCTCCCTAATCCTTGGTCTTGCACCCTAATCGGTATTAATACCCTTTCATCAACCCTTAACCTTAATCCACCTTAATCCTCCTTCACCCACCTTAATCTTTATTCATGCATCTTAATCCTTCTTAATTAACTCTAATCAACCTTAATCCTCCCTAATCCACCTTATGTCAATCACTAGTGATTCATTAATTAACTTGGGTAATCATTCTCTTATACAGGGGTGGACATGCTTTGGGTCACCTCTGGCCTTCCTTCCAGTTTACAACGCGACCTTGAAACATAGAGATCTAAAGGCTTTCGAATTAAAACTTAAAAAAAAACTCAATGTTGACTAGCTAACGCTCATCAGCTGCAATACCACGGGTATACATGCCACTAATTTTTTCAGGGCGCAAAGCAGAATCTATAATGCTGCACTTCCGACTGAATAACAACAGTTAGCGACGTGCGAGTCGATGGAGCCGCCCCAGAATATTAAACATACTGAGGACAACCGCACCAAAAACGCTGGTGAGCAGGCCGGAAGAATGAAAAAAATGCAGCATTACGGGATGCTTTGCTACGAGCTATAAGAAAGACGCCTCAACTCGCAAACAACGCTGTTATTTGTCGGAACAAAGTTCTTTCGGCTAATGTCATGCAGCCACTGCTTCCTGCGCAAGCCGTCACGCTTTCCTTGTGGTATACATATCATAAAAACGGCATAACCATCTTCAGGCTTCTTGCTGCAGTTATATGCGCAACAGCCCGGCATAGCGCTAGCACATAGAGCAGGAAACACAGCGTACAACGTTCACTCGCCGAGCTTAAGCGCCGAGCCGGCCGTGCTCAGGAGGAAAATGGCGCGGACGAAAAAGAAAAACACAAGCAAAACTCAAGATCCGCGCGTTTCCAAGGGCAACGGCAGGGAGACCAATCGTCGTGCAGAAAACCGGGGGCAAATCTGGTTGCCGCGGGGGAACGCGCAAGGGGCGAGGAGGAGGCGAGGAGGTCGCGCGGCGGCGGCGGCAGAGTTCAAGGAGTGTCGCTACTTTCAAATTATCAAGGGAATTTAAGTCACTGTAATCGGGGCAACGCTAAACGTAGCTGCTTCGACGATCGCTATTAGGCTTCTTGCCGTTCTGTGCCGTGTTTTTCATTGAAAAAATTCGCCGCTGTCAGCAATGGCACCGACACCGCCTTTGTGGTCCTCGCAATTTGCTTCGAAGCTCGCAAAGCTCGACGTGTTGCTTATTCGCCTCAGTGCAGCAATGTTACGTGGTGAAGCATATGCGAAAGTATTGCGGTGAAGCATAAAAAAAGTGGGAAGGGGCAATTGTCATGGGACACAGTATGTATTCCTTAATTATACACACATGCACCCGCCACCTCCTGTCACAATATGAGCACCGATATGCCTAATAAGTGTACTGGTAGGCCTTCAGAGCTTTTTAGAGTGTGCCTGAGGCAATTTCAGTCCTTAAAAGGCCCCGGTCTGGCCATTTTGAGCTGACAAGCGCCGTGCATATTATGCTCGCTAACGATCGTGTCTACTAAGTATTACGTCGCTACGCGCCGTGGAGAGAGCTGATATTATGCGAAGCATATTACTAGAGCTCAACCCAGCTCCTCAGGCGCGGCGGTGTCGCCTTCAATACCACGTGACACCGTGACGTCACGACAGAGGAGAAACGGGGCTCCAACTCGCGCCGTCGCTTGCGGCGTCACCTTCAAGGCTGACCACGTGACACCGTGACGTCACGACAGAGGAGAAACGGGACTCCAACTCGCGGCGTCGCGGCGGTATATAAGCAGCTGCGCTTGTTTCTAGGTGGCTTTGGCAGGGGGGGGGACACTCCCCGGTTCCGGTGGCACAGGAAATTGGCGCCATCTCTGTAATGGGCGACGCAAAAATCCGTTTCCCTTGCACGGCCTCGTAGATCGTCGCGCGCACGCGCGCCGATCCAAGTGGCCAAGCCCTTCCCCACGCTAAACTCCTCTCACTACGCCCTCTCTCGTAATACCCTCTCAACTCCCTCTCCTTCGACTGTCTACGCGTCCGCGCCGCCGTGCCATCCCCGCCGGCCCGGCTGCTGCTTAGTCCGCTACGTAACGCTTTATTTTTGTTATCTACTGTCATCGAGATGCGTGCGCTGCTGTGCGTTGACCGACGTGGCTAGTTTCGTCAGTTCTGTGGTCCTCGGTAGCTGTGTGCTTGTGCTCCGCGATGTTTCACCCGTTTCACGACTCGTACCGCCCGTGCATCGTGCAGTGGTGCACAAATACCTCAAAAACAAGTCCTGCAAGGTTGTTCCGGGTGCCTAAAGACAACAGGTGAGCGCTCAGACCCAAGGACATCAGAAGGCGCATGTAGTACACGAATACAGCCCTGTCCATTTGTGTACTCCATGAGGCTCCGGACGTCGTTGCGCCTTGATTGTGCTGCACTTGCCTCTTCCCGGTAGAGAAAGCTGACAAATAGATGTTCCTCCTCATTGTCACCTGGTCTGTGACTTGTGTTTTTCTGTGCCAAGTCTCATTCTGCAACTTCAGTAACTTGCCCAGCTTTCCATACCGCCCTCAGTGCTTTTTCTGTGTATCACGTTCTACAAACCCACTAACAGCTGAAAAATTACTGTTAGTGTTTGTGTACTATCTCAGTAACCCCCGATGGGAAAACCGCGCGAACAACCTTCATGTGTATGCATGATACGCTTTTTTTTCCTCTGGAAAGCATGAGCATTGCAAGTATCCTACATGCAGATTTTTGCAGTGCGTGTTTATTATACAAGGGAGAGCCCAGTAGGTACGACTTAGTGCCTTAAGTGACGTAATTTTATTGCTAAGCATTGCATTCGGGTAGAAAGAAAATTCGTGTTGGCCTGTTTTACCTGGTCTTTGATTGAGGAATAAGCCTTTCTGCGAATGTTTTCTATGTGCTGCTACAAAAGCCGACTATCTTCTGTTCCCTTGCCACCGTTACTCAAGTTGTGGCCAAGTGCAAAATAATGTGATAATGTGTGTTTCAGTTTTTAGTACAATGTTATTTTTTTCTGCCATGTTTTTTTCAATTTGTTCAGCAGTAATAAACATGTCAAGCATTTCATATACTTTCGTGCAGATTTATAAGTAAGCTTTCTTTTGGTATGGCTCTCAATCAAACAATGTTAGCATTTTATTCTATCTTTCAGGTATTTTGCGTGTCATTGTTTTTGCCATTACTAGTGAGTTTTCCCTTTTTATAGTTGTCATGACTATGTCATACACGTCGTCCAATTTTGTGCAATATCTTAGTGCACATATCAGGAGCTCGTCTACATTTAGGTCTTGAGGACGTTATATAAAAATCTTGTTTTATATGTGTGTACATGAAATGGCCTTCGCGTTTTCTAGCACTTTCTTTTGTTATTTCACCATCTGTGAACTCTTGTCTTTAGTACTCTTGTATATGTCATGCACCTCTCACTTTTGCTCATTTTTTGAGCGTGTATCACACCACGTTGTAAGAAAAATCTCTTTTCGGAAACGAAGTCAATAAAGCGAGACTAAACATCTGTTGTGTTGAAAGTGGAATTTTTTTATGTCCCGGCACATGCTGGTATAATATAAGTATGGGCAAGACTGCGTGCGTGCCAACGCATAGCCCACGGCGCACCACGCGCCAGCTCGCAAGCAATGCCAATGCGCGGCGTAGCGCGCGCATTGCTTGCGAGCTGGCGCGTGGCGCGCGGTAACAAGCGCGCTATAAAAAAGAAAAAACGCGCCGCTTACGGGTAAAAACAAAAAAAAGTGAGCGACGCGCGCGGCATGGGGGAAAGGGGGAAAGGGATTGGAGCGGGTCGGCATAATAAAAACAAAAAGGAAAGAAAAACGTTTGGGAGAGGAGGTGCCGCGCGGCTGCTGTTGCTGTTGCCATGACAACGTAAACAATCGTGTGCGCCGCCATTTTGCTTAATGCGTCGCCCATTGGTTAGGGCCGTAACTGAAGGGGACCTTGGCGCTAGCGTCGAAAGAGCGTCTGCTCGAAAACGGCCAATGGGATGTATACGGAGTGTCCGCCCCCTGGCTTTGGCTCAAGTCTTGCAAGATGGGCTGGGTGGGAATCGAACCAAGGTCTCCGGAGTGTGAGACGGAGACGCTACCACTGAGCCACGAGTACGATGCTTCAAAGCGGTACAAAAGCGCCTCTAGTGAATGCGGTGTTGCCTTAGAAACTAGCTGTTTCTAAGGCTCAGGCGTGCGTCGCTTGCTCAGACGCACATTTCGTTGCCGCGCCGAACGCTGCGTTGCTCGACGCTCACCGCGTCCAATGCGGGGCGCGTAGTCGCTGCGCCGTGACCCATTGTCTTACACCCCTTGGCGGGTCGACGGGAACGCTGTCGCGTTCCACTCTTGAAGGCGAAGCAGAGTAACGCATGAGTTGTTTCTTCGTCTAGCCGAACCAAATATAGTCAAGCAACAGCAGTTCACCAGGCTAAACAGGGGTTCAACAACTAAAATAAAGGCTAGTATGCTTCGCGTCCTGGGCTTAACCTTAGCTGAGCCACAGCCATTTTTTCAAAGCGAACGCCGTCTGCCCTTCTGCTCGCGGCTGCCGCGCTCCCAGCCAGAGAGTCGACGTATATCGCACAAGTACGCCTACGTACTACATTGCACTGCTGTGACGTCGCTCGCAGTGACGCGAGTCTTTGAGAATTATTCAAAGCAACATTTGTTATTTGTGTAAGATGTTGCTTCAGTAGACGAATTAAAGTCTAGAGAAATAATAAAACACACATTCCAAATGTCTGCGTGTTCTTGTTTTACTTCGCACCGTAGCAACAGAAATGTAATTCTGTTTTGTCTGCTTGTTCCCACGTTCTGCAGTCGTGCGCGCAGACACCGACAGTGTAATTTTCTACCATGTTCCATCGCGCGATCATTCTCTATGTACCACTTGTGTCTGCGTCGGACAGTGCCTAGGAAACACTGGTGGGAATGCTTCTATGACATGTTGCTACTATACCATGGAGCACGAACAGCGGTTATGCAGCAATTTCTTAAGAGTAAGTTGTGCATTTTAACTTGTTGTTCCTAAAGCAAACAGTCAATTGATGTAAAGCAGGATACACAGACACTAAACTTTGTCAGTTGCTGCCGTGGTAAGAAAGTGCAGAGTTGCACTAAAGGAATGACAGCGCACATTGACCATTCACTCAAAGATACTGGGAATGCTTATTGGCTCCAGTTAAAAGTGACGCATCAAACAGGCGAGCAACGCCAAATAATATGGCCTCATATGGGAAATTGTTTTCAGACACAGCAGACATGTTTGCACTTGACTCTCGTGTGTATGGATGCAAATAAGACAGAGGTTCAGAGAAACATGGAGTGATCAACAGTGGTCCAACAAGGGCTGTCTTGGGAGCCAACGTTTCGTCAAGGAGAACTGACGAAGACAAGTCTCTCTGTCGAAACATTGGCTCCAAAGATATATATGTTGTATGAAGTGCTTATGGCCATGCAGATTTGTTCACCCGATGGAGATTGTGAAATCGACGTGCGTCTGGTAGGCATCTGTTATTTGTACGCGTGCAAAGGGTGTGTTGTGAAATTTAGGCACTTCTATTCTTCCAAACTGCAAGCATGCACTTGTTGTTCTGGGCGTAGTTTCACAATTGAGGTAGAGCAAAAAAGAATGACCTTTGGCCTCGTTCAACTTTCCCTGTTCCAGTTATCTCAAAGGTATGCCTCTGCAATAAAAATTCTTGAATCCTGCTGTGTGTGTGTTTCATTGTTTCATGACTTCTTACTTTTGCAGCTATTGCTGCTGCAAATTTAATGGTAAACTATTCAGCAGTTAAAGCTTTATGCTGTAGAGGGGGGGTTGTCAGTATTTATGTAAAAATGTTGAAACAAACGCGGTCTTGTTTTTCTTGTTCTTTATAAGCACTCTTGTATTTGGTTGACGCAAGCTCCCAAGTTCCATGGTCTTTCATTATCTCAACTATTGAGAGAAAGTATGCACATTCACAAGGCAGAGAGAAATTGTGAAAAAGGCTGGTAAAGTGGCATCTGACCAGAAGTGTAAACATTCATGTGAGCTCGGAAACACACTGAGGTGTAATATGAAGGAATGTAAAACTGTAGAGGTGAGCGGAAGGGATGTCTTGTGCCATGCAGTGCTCGCTTTAGTCTCTGCTTCCTCTCAGTTGTGCAAGGAATAAGGAGATTAAACAAAACGTGTAAAGAAATATAGTAGTTTTTGAGCATTAATGCATACAGGTGATTTCAGCGAAATTTCTGTAAAACCTCACCATGAATAGTGTGTGGGGATACTTAGCTATACTCGCGGACAACTTTTCTTGGCTATGAAGCGAAAGCTATGGGGGCGGAGCTTCTGCACATGAGTCTATTCATATGCAATGTAGTCCGGGCGCACTCGGCGCCGGTTTCGGTTTCGCCAACCTCGCACAACCTCTTTACTTTAGTTCAAGTGTACTACATAGAATATATTCTAGTAGACTATACTTTAGTCAAGGCAGATACGATCAACTCGGCGTGAATCAATGTTTATTCAGATCCGATATACAGGGTATTTCAAAGAACACTTTCACAATTTTTTAAAGGTTACCTGTGGCAGATAGCTCAATTCTAGATAATGAGCCGGTTCACTCGAAGCGGCGGACACTACTTGAAAAAAAAATTTATATGCAAAATTGACTAATGAACTTTTTAGCTAATTATCCTATGACCCATATTGCAATTGACAAATTCTAGCAGTGGACTTCGCAAGGCGGACCCACTTGGAACGAATTCTCAGGACGACACCAGTTTCGAGGTATAAATTCCCAAACTTTGCGGAGAAATGCATTGGCATTTCAGCTACTTGTGTGCTTCAGTGCGTGAAACGACGTTTTGTTAACAAAGTCCGGTATTAGGGTAAACGCAAGCGCAAGGGGACAGGGCCTGGCCGTTTAACCGTGTCGTTTCACGGGATTGCACAGGTTGAACAGAAGCGCAAATGTGAATGGTCTAGAATGGATGGATGGATGGATGTTATGAGCGTCCCATTTGGAACGGGGCGGTGGGTTGCGCCACCAAACTCTTGCTATTATACTGCCTAATGTCCTACCTAGGTTAAACAATAAAAAAGAGAAGAAAGAAACACCATGAACTACTCCACCCAAATTTTCTGATCCCCTATTTCGAACTGTGCTTTTGTACGTCTCCGTTTTTTGTCGTTTCCCTACTTTTCTTCCACCAATCTTCTAATCGCCTCTTACTAATGTCTATTGCGGACATGTTTACTTTTCCACGGCTCTCGCTGAACCCAAGTGCTTCAAGAAGGCCAGTGGCGCCTAAATCGACCGCTGGGGCTGGGTAGACATCTTCCCATTCTAATGAAACATGCTCCATAGTCTCCCTAGCTTTACCGCAGCAAGCACATGCTTCTTCTTCCGTCTTATATCTCGCTTTATAGGTGCGTGTTCTAAGGCAACCCGATCTCGCTTCGAAAAGTAATGAGCTTCCCTTTGAGTTAATATAAATTGTTTCGTTCCTGATTTCGTTTTTTCCTCTTAAGTAGTTACTCATGGCAGGTTTCTTTTCCATTGCCGCCACCCATGAGATTATTTCAGCCTCTCTGACTTTCCGCTTGGCCTTCTTTGTTGCTGTGTTACCCACCCTACAGGCCGCATACTTGCTGGTAAGCTTCCTTGTTCTTTTCCTCCACTGTGAATCAATGTTTTTCCTGTCCCACTCTCACTCTCCCAGCCCATTTGCTTTCTTCCATATTCCTCAGCCGTTCTTCATACTCAATTTTACTGCGAGTTTCCCTCACTTAAAAAACTAGTCCAGCCCATATCACCCTGCACAGCTTCATTTGTAGTCTTCCCGTGAGCGCCCAATGCGAGGCGACCCACTGACTTTTGGTTCCCGTCGAGTCCTGATTGTACCCCTGATTTAAAGCAAACAACCGCATTTCGAAAAGTAAGTCCTGGGACCATTACACCTTTCCACATACCCCGGAGGACCTCGTACCTTTTGTGTCCCAATAGCGCTCTGTGCTTCATTATGGCTGCATTTCTCTTCCTTTTTACTGTTATGATTTTTTCCTGCGTTTCCATATATCTCACCTTCGTTTATCCATATACCAAGGTATTTATATTCTGTTACCCGAGGTATTTCTTGGCCCTGTATCTCCACTGTCTCTTCACTGTTTTCATTGAATACCATAACACCTGCTTTTCTAACACTAAATTTCAAACCTAAATTGTTGCTTTCCTGTCCACAGATATTAGCCAGACGTTGCAAGCCACTTTGATTGTTAGCTAGCGACACAATGTTGTTCGCATAAAATAAACCTGGGAGTTGCTGCTCTACCACTGTACCCGCCTGTTTGTATGAGAGATTAAACCCGAAATTACTTCCTTCTAGCGCCCTCTCCATCTTCACCATGTACATCATGAACAGCAGCGGGGATAAAGGGCACTCTTGCCTCAATCCCTTGTTGATATGAACTTTCCCCTCGCTCCTCATCCCTTCCCATTCAACGCAAACGGTATTTTCTAGGTAAATCTCTCTCAAAAGCTGTAGACAATCGTCACCTAAGCCTTCCCCTTCCAGAATATCCCACAAAATGTTGCGGTCTGCATTGTCATAGGCTCCTGCAATTTCTAAAAAGGCCACATATAATGGTCTGCTTTCTCCTTTTGATATTTCAATACAAAATACAATGCAATACGGAATACTAGGCCATTCTGCACCGTGCAGGATGATCTGCACGGTGCAGCCACCTGGTGGCTCAGAGCTCAACCACACAGAGTAGCAGTAACAAAATGTATTCTTTGCTGCGGGTGTAAATGTTTCGCAGGAGTGTAATCGTTAACACGTTGTTTTGTAAATGTTTAAAATGTTTTACACTTGGCAATATTAGCTCTTTGTTTGGCTGGTTAAGCTCTGCGCCAACGGGTGGCTGGACCGTGGTGACCGATCAGGCAGCTCACGTACGTCTACGCTAAAGTTCCTTCATCGGCTTGAGTTCATGCCTCCACCGATCCGTCGAAACGCCCGGTTAGCCTGTGGTTACCGGAATACCAGACACGTTCGGCACTGCGACAGAATGCTCGCAACGAACGCTGCTTCGATAGCTCTCGGTTCGGGTCCGCTGCCAAGCAGCTGGCGGAGAGTTTCCAGAGACTTCGCGCGCTCGCTCCTAGAGAACCGGAAGTCGACGACACGACGTGAAATAATGGCGCAGAGCCAGTGAAGGCGGAGCGTAGCCCCGATCAGTCGGCTAAACAGTTGAGGAGAAAATGCATGGTTGTGGAGGAGGGTAATTTGTAATCGTCCGTAGCTCTCTTAATATCCTGGTAACAGCGCAAAACGTAGACGAGACACGAGACGAGAGGACGACACCACAAGCGCTGACTTTCAGCGTCAAAGTCAGCGCTTGTGGTGTTGTCCTCTCGTCTCGTGTCTCGTCTACGTTTTGCGCTGTCAACACCAGGATGGAAAACCAACAAGCCCAAGCTGCTATTCTAGCGAAATTCATCTTTCAATATGAGACGTTTCACACAAATTGTGGTGCGAATGATTAACTTTAGCTGTACCCTATACGTCTACAAAGTTTGTCCGAACCGTTTCAGGGGCCCTTTAAGCGCGCCTCCATTTTGCGATCACAGCGCCGTCTATCGTCCGGCGCCATGCTGGTATGTGGGATCACGCTGGAGGGTGTACGCGAACGTGCTGTTAATGACGAGTACCAAGTTTTCGCGCTTTCCCGAGAGGTGTCAATAAGTTGTTTGGATTGGGAAATTCCTTAGCGTGTCGTCACTAAGCTTGTAGCTTCAATATGGCCGCAATATCGAACAGCGACGGGTCTAGAGACGCTCCCGCAGCTCTGCCCACGATCGAAATAGGAGGCTAGTCAAGTCTGAACATTGTCGATACGTAACGTTTACATGTAACGTGTTATTATTGCAGGTCTACCCTTGAACTCTATTAAGCTGTCACACAGGATGACAATGAGAGGTGCCTCCATGTGTAATGCGATGTACCGCAGTGCCAGCGTACATCCCAATCCAGGTAACTGCGAAACTCCGAGGAAACATGTTTTAGCCTGCAAAATGTCTACTTAGAAAGCCGGCACGGGTGGTGCAACTCATTATCCTTCATTTCTTCGAACGCGTATCTCACTTCCAGCCGTGGTCGACACCGTAAGAGCAACACCAAGCAGACGGCAAAGGCAATAGCCTCCGAAGCAACCAACGCACGGGCGCGCGACGCCCGCGTGTGTCTCCAGGGTCGCGCGGCCAGGGTCGCGAGCCAACAGCCAAGCCACAGTAACGGAACCCAAAGCGGACTGCCCCTTCGCCGGTTCCGCTCTTAGCCAAAGACGGGTACTCTTTGGAAATGATTGTCAGATGCGTGACGTGTTCATAATTTGCGGTGCCGCCCCGCTGTCTCTGACGACCTCTGACGCAAGCAAAATTTTGACCAGTCAGATGAGGCCAAGTGAACCGGTTCCCTTCCGAACCGTTATAAGATTCGGTCCCAGAAGTGGCACCATTTTGTTCTCAAAGGCACGAAATTTCTTTTGGTGGCCTGCCATTACAGCATTCAAATTCCTCGCCATTCAAATTGATAGGCGTCCCGAGCTTTCAGCGTGGAAGGCGATGCAGTAAAACGTCAGCCGTGCGGGTGTTGAAATCGTACCCTGCACAGAACATACTTTCTTTGGAGGCCGACGAAAGATTTCGGTGTCGAGTGCTGGTCCCATCGCCGGACGCTAAGCCCTTCGGCCAGCGCAGTCGCACGAAAACAGCTAAAGTAAACAATTGTGTGGCGGTCATAACTCACAACGTTTGACTTTACAGGTTAAGAAACGATGAAAATACACACGCCACCAAATTCAGCAAACGCCGACAAGCAAAACAATACAACGTGTGAGGGGGCCGTATTGTAAAAGATGAACACTTCAAGAGATGCATTGCATTGCAAGTGATTGCAGCATCAACGTCTCCTCCCCTCTTATGGTGGGCGCTGAAAAAGGAATTGAAAGGAATTCATTTCTCATGACAAAGTAGAATTTTCTCGTCACGCGCACTTAACATTGAATGGACATTTTTTTTTCCTTAAGTTCATCTGGCTGTGTCTCGTTTTAATTAAGAAGCACCCTTTTCTTTCCCGATCTTTGTTCCCGCATCACATAGTCACGCTTCAATCGCAGCTCCCATAACCACCGTCGCTTGCGTCGGTGACAATTTGTTCTTCACCGCTTTTCGCCCGAAGCTTCGCGACTTATTTGGATCGACCTTGGCAGTGCGTTCTGACGGCTCCTCGCGGCCTTCGCACTAAGATGCAGCAAGCAAATGGCGTCGCGTTGGAGAGATAAATGTTTCCGCTTGCGTATGCATGCGACGCGTCGATAAAACGGCGGCGGCCGCACTCTTCGTCAACAGCGCTGTCGCCTCTCACTCGAGAACGCTCAAGCCCAGTGTCTTCGTACTCGGAGGCACGCCATGCTGCCGTCAATGTGTTCTCAACTCATCCTGGCAAGTGCCCTGTCTGCGGTGCTGATTTCTCGTATGATCGCCGCTCAAGTAGAGGGTGAGTACTTCGGACACTTGGGGAGAGAAGAGCGCACGTGTCTAGCTCTGAGTTCAGTGGCCTATAGTTAAAAAAACAGATGAATCGTTGTGGACTGCAAAGCTGCGCCAGGTTTGTGATAAACGCCCGTATAGCGACATGCGCAGGTTTGATCGCGAACAACTGGTATGCTTAACGACGTGCGCGCCACCTGAGCGCACGGAAGCAATCATGTTCCAAACGTAATCGAATTTTAGGCGCTGAAGGTGAGCATTCAGGCGCTCGTGCACTACACACGGGGTGTCCCAGCTAATATGGACCGTTTTCTTTGTTTATTTTTTTTCCTCAGCAATGTTTTCTAAACGGAAGAAATTAGGTGTATGCCGTGAACAGCCGCAGCAAGCATGCGGTATCTCTCGTGATTTTATAATATTACTAATAATCGTTAGCTATTTGACTTTATAAAGGTTAATTTAACGTCCAGTGTGTCAAGAACACCTTGAAAGCATGGGAGAAAAGTCTTTGTTGTTTCCGGTGTGCTATCGTTAGCGTGTACAGGGTGCCCCAGCTAACTCTAGCCAGAGTTAAAAAATATGCGAATGCCACGTAGCCGGAAAGAACCAAGGTGATGTTGTTTGCCGTAGCTTGGAGATACTCAGATTGCTTCTTCATTCCGCCTAACTAGATAATTACCCTTAATCAATCAACCTCTCAAATATTATGATTACATGAAAAGCTTCAGTGAGAAAATTGTAGAGCGACACGAAAAAGCTCCCGATACAGCTTTCGATTGCTAAGTATGTGCTACATAAAAGTGTTTTTTCGTGCGCGAAAGAAGCTCAGAAATTCACGCAACACTGCCGCGCGACTGGCCGCTCGAGGCACTTTGCTTCTATTCGCGGGCTGGGATAATGGGATAACCCAAACGTAAATATAAAAAAAGCCGAGCGAATCCAGAAGTAAGACGCCAAAACGTTGTTTTAGTAGACACCAGTGCTATTTCGATAGGTCGGCGTAGACGTTGATGTAGATCCTTGGAAAAACTAGAAGATGATTGCTTGCTTGCTTAATTGCTTGCCTTCGAGAGTGGCTTATACCCGCTAAGGGAGATTGGCCAAGAAACGGGTGATTTGTGAAAATGATTATGTGAGTCTAAAAGAAGCATTATTGAGAAATGTTGAATAGCTGAAAAGAATAAGTTCAGATAATATTTAAGAATTTAGCTAGGAAATCGTCCTGATTGAGTTCTATATCTCAAGACAGCTGCACCAACATCCTTATAATGATGACCCAGAGAAGAGGCTCAGAAAGACAGAATATAGGGAATCGTTATATTCAATCTGGCACCATGAAATTTTCCTTCTAAAGTATGTTTTCTTAATGATAAAAGGCTGCGACATGACAAGAATAAGTGTTCTATTGTTTCGTCCTCACCGCAGTATATGAGCACAAGGAGGAGGGCGCCAAACCAGATCGATGCAGATAATAGTTTAACATAGGTATTCAACAATTTGGTAAACAGGACTTCAATTTTTTTTATTGCGGCAGAAATTTCTGCTGCAAGGGAATAGGAGGTGTTGGTAATCAGATAAATTCGTTAATGATAGGTTCCAAGAGTTTTGTATGACTGCCCGTCTCCTGAACCTAGCAGCAAGTATGAAAGCTGATAAAGGAATGATCGAGAGAATTGGACCACTAAGAGCAGCTCTCGCCAAGCTGTCTGCTCATTCATTTATAACTAATCCTTCATGACCAGGTACCCATACAAATCTCATTAGTGTTAAGTGAGAGGGTATTAGGCAATGAAATGTACGTGAAATACGTGAGCCACTATTTGCAATAAGAGCTGAACATAAAGATAAAGAATACGTTACTATTACCCCTTCCGAGATTGATGAGTTCACTTTTCGTAGAGCCAATGTAACCACCAGAAATTCAGCTAAAACACTGGTATGTAGTCAGGAAATCTTAAAGAGAGCGGCCAATCAAAAGCGGATGATTGAGCGTGTCTGCTTCTTCTTCATTAGTGTCCTTCTAGCGCACGGCTTGTTCTCATATTTACTGGGTGGCGCTGACGTCGTCTTGTTTGCTTCAAGGATAGCGTCGGACTGTGGGTAGTTCAGATATAAGTTGTTGAAAAAGCCGCACGGATGCAGTAGTAACAAGCTAAGGGGTCCTTTTGGTAGAGACCAGCGGCTAAGTCATGATAGGTATGTGGAAGAAGAATAGCCTAGTCTTTCCACTTCACTATCGGGAGGCGCAACTTCCACAAACAGACACGACTCATATTTCTTTTACTTCTCGAGAGGAGATTTGTCGCTTGTAGCTGCGAATGTTCCCTCCAGCAAACACCGCACCAACGGTCTAACATTTACTTCGGACATTAGTAAAACGAGGAACCAAAACATATATTCAATAAATTAACAAAAATTCAATAATTAACTTCTTACTTAATTACCTTATGGCACATATTGTAATTTACGTATTCAAGCCGCTGAGCTTGCAAGACGTATCCAAGTTGGAAATTAATTTCCGAGATAACACTAGAATTACGTTATCTACAACATGCTATTTTAAAATATTGCATAAAACTTAAAAATAATCCCCCTGTATACGATAGGAGCGTATTCAAGGTTTATCCTGGCGCGACTATTGTACGCTTATAGCTTGACGCTAGGAAGGGCAGTATGTGATATAGAAGGTGCAGTAACGCTCGTGAAATTATTAGAAAGCTCTGTTTTCCGTTTAGTGAGCTGGAAAATGTTCATTATTAAAACAGAAAATGAAGGACAAAGCTTCTGTTTCCAATTGCACACCCCAAGTGCAGCGCTGGTAGTTTTGTAAGACGTCAAGGTTTTAAAATTCGGTTCGCATGTATGGGCCATTTTTATCATTCTTGCGTTCTTTCTGGGTTTACCAAGACTGCTCAGGGCAAGAATAACGTTTCTAATATTGACGAAGCACATCTTCTCAAATCCCGTTTAACTTGCCAGTAACATTTAAATTTGCAATCATATTTTTGCTCTTTCAAGCAGTTCAGCATTGTCGCCCTCTTGGGACAGAATGCCACGATGTGTATACATGGGCGGTGTCGTCGCTTTGCATGGCTCCTGAGGGAAGAGAATGATCAGTTGTTTTCACACCTATATAAGGCACAACAAAGTTGTGGAGGCACCGAGATATTAGTGTCAACATTTCAACGCAGAAATATGGCCGGCTACCTTATCTTGTTCAACAGAAATGATCGTTTCATTGTGATGTATGAACACCCTCTTTCCCTTCCACACTATAGATTTGCCGCCATTTGAAGAGCTGAAGGGTTGCTCAACGTATGAAATATTTTCCTGCTACCAACAATACACAAGGCTCCTAAGCTGGGTAACACTTGTGGAGAACAATGAAGGCCGATCCGATGCTGAAGCTTACAGGAAAGCGTGCAGGTATGTAATATATGTAGGATGTTTTAATAACACTGATGTAACCTTGAAAATGAAAAAAAAATATGGTTTGGTCAGCTCTCAAACCATTCAGAATCGGCGAACAGGTGGAACAAATCTTTAGCATTTTCTAAAGGAGTTCGATCCTCCTGCATCTACAGCTGATCGGAAATATTTTTGAAGGACACAAATTACTTAATGTTGAATGTTGTCATGACTACGTCACTACTCCTCGGACTAAGAGTGAGCAATTTCATGAATGTACGGAGAAGTATGCAGCCTTTGATTTGAGAGCGGGCGCACAGTCTACGATCAACTCTATCGCATTGTTCGGCTACTTCACTCAGCATTTTTTTTTTTTTTTTTTTTTTGCTGGGCGACCATCTGGATATAGCCGTTTACCGTGGCCTCTTCAACAAGCGAGAAAACATTACCCGTGTTGACCGGAATCGAACTACGTCACACGGCTTCTTCAAGCACATTAGCCCGCCCTCTAGCGAGCTGCGCCACGAAGGCAATTTTTTACGGGCGATTTGTTACGATGAATGAAATGATGTATGTACAGGAAATATTTAGAATATTTTGAGCACTGGATGGTCCTAACCGATGACAGGTCAACGAGCGGTACATACAAAGAAAGCGTCATACAAAGCGGCACCCTCCATCCCAACAAAAACTTGAAAGGAGAAGTTAAACGCCTAATCAACAGTGCAAACCGATCCGGCTGACATTGATTTTGATCGCAAATGTCCTTGAAGTGTGTAAACATCTGAGACAAATGCGCTCTTGAGGAAATTATTCTTTCTGCATTTTGCTCTTCCATACGAGTTTTCAATAGTCTATGGAGGCTTATCAGTAAAAACATATCGAATGGTACGTGATCACATGCAACAACAAGATATGGGATACTTAGAGAATTTAGATCAACGTCTTTCTTCAAATTTCTATGGAGGGAATCACATAATAAAATGGCATCTTTACAATCTATAAAGCAGGGTTCAATAGTTTCGGGCACGTTAGAAATGCAACCCTTAATTGACGATATATATATAAATATATACATATACATACATATATATATATATATATATATATATATATATATATATATATATATATATATATATATATATATATATATATATATATATATATATATATATATATTGCTAGATCAGGCTTCTTGAGCCCTAAGGTGGGTGGCCTCCTCAGTCCACTTAATTGACGAGGCAAAAAAAAAAATATGCAGATCCCACGCACTGTGGGAATCGATGTAAGCGAAGCTTTCCGTGCTGGATGCTTTGCTTGACGATAATTAGCGGTGATGTTGACGCCTAAAGCTTAATTTCTTCGACGTTTAGGCTAACATGAGAGTGTTGAGTTGATGGTAAACGTTACCTTACGTGCACCACTGTTTGTCCTGCGTAGTACACAGAACACACAGGGAGAGGTGTTTGCTTGAGGCGTTGTTGTGTGCCATATTTTACAACCTCTGAAAGAGTTGAGCGTTGTCATTGCCTCACATGGCACATCGCATTGTGGCAGAACTATTACACTTGAATTGGATGATGGGGCTGTACGTGCCAAACCATACTCGGATTATGAGGCACGCCGTGGTAGCGGACTCCGGATTAATTTTGACACCGTGATGTTCCTTAACGTGTTCCAAAATCTAAGTGCACATGCGTTTTTCTATTTCGCCGCCGTCAAAATGCGGCTGCCGCGATTGGGATCAAACTCAAATCCACGACCTCTAACAATGTCATAGCCGCAACGCTAACGCGGAGGGTACAGAAGTGCTGATTTGACGGTCGACCGCTTCCGTAGTGTCTCCTGGACCCTGCGGGGCGCTTTAATTAATGGGGCTCTGCTTCTGCACGCCCTGCGTATATGTTGCCCGCTTCACATATTTGCATGGTGTTTATTTTTCAGAAATAGCAGCAACGTACTGTACCGTACCTTGAAATTAAGCTTATCCGGTTTCCCCACAACCGCTAACATACAGTAGTGTAGTTTCCTTGCCTCCCCAGCTGCATGACGTGCCACGTGCGTAATTATATGCAACTGCAATGCAAATGTTCACGTATGGACGCTACGCGGCGCGCATCTGACATTGCATTACTACTTACACACAAAGACGCCTGTATAGGGCATGCCTCCGCAGCAGCTAGCAAACGTTGGCGTGGCCCATTGTTTGAGTAGCCGACTCCCGCGCAGAGGACCGGAATCGACCCCGGCTGGAACTGGGTATTTTCTCATTCCTGGTGGCGGACATCATCGCCAACCGAAGCGGCTATTGGATTGAGCCCAAAGCAGCTTACGCCGCAAAGTAAACCTCACGCATGAAGACCCATAAACAAAGTCTAGAAAGGAAATTCGAAGACCCCACCAATTCTAGCAGGACATGAACCAGGTTAACAAGCAAGAAGGCTCCTACAATCGGATACGGGCTATTTCAAAAAAAGAGAAACCGCGAGACTAACGGTCGCACATGCAAATGCACCAATCCTGACCCTCCAGCACTCACTGGTCGAAAAATGTTATCTCGTCCTACAGGTTCAAAACTTGAAGACCATATAAATGTTGAAAAATATTCTGTGAGAACGTTTAGTGTAATGCCTTGCGGCAGTGAAGGACATGAAATACATAGAAAACTTTGGCTGCCAAAAACATATTGCAGGCTTTTGCTCCTCCAAATGTTGAAAGACGGTGCGAGGAAAATGTATTTGTGTAGCGCTCAAGGGCTGGAACGCGCGCTCTACAGTAATGTGCGCTTAACTTCTAGGGGTGCAGTGAAACACTTTGATATTTAGGTGAACCACAAAGCCATTGAATGCCAGAATAATGTGATGGTGTAATGACCCAACATCCAAACTATAGGACTGAGCTTTTAGAGTTATTCATTTGCGCACCAGAGACAGTAGCAAACTAACCTTACGATAAAGAAAGTTTTATCGATGCTGGGCTTGGCCTTGCAGAACAATGCGATATCATCAGTGAATTGTAAGACTTTTACTTGATTACCTAGAATAATTAAATCACGAATGTTACTGCAGCTCGAAATTCTCAAACAGAGTGGCTCCAAGTATAGGACGGAGAGAAGCGGCGACACAAGACATCCTTGTTTCAGGCCAGAACGAATGTGGACGGACTTCGAGAGGACACCAATGACAACAAAGCGAATTGTACAATGACTACAACAACGTCGAACGCCATTAAGCACTGTGGAACCACCATTGGGCATGTTTTTGAAGATAAAACAAAAAGAAATGTCGGACCCGATCAGATGTTTTTGCGAGGTCAATTTGAAGCATTGTAAGTTGCTCATAAGAAGTGGAACAGTACTCAAGGACCGTACGAGCGACGTGTATGTTAGCTTGTGTGGAAAGGCCTTTTATACCACATTTTGATAAGGAGCAAAAAAAATTCACATCGCTACCTGCAAACGATATGACACACTTCTTTTGCAAAAATGTTGTAGTCAGCGTTTGACAATGTAATCGATCTATATAGCCCTCAGAAGAACGTCATTTTTTGTATGCCAATACATTTACGTATTGACACTGTGTGGTTTTTGTGAAAGACGGTGGTAAAGCCTCCAATTCAGAACTCATTAAGAATGTATTTAATAGAACAGGCGTAAGCATGGACCTAAAAGTCTTGCAAAATTCACCTGAAATACCGACAGGACCGGTGGTCCTTGACATAGGCAACTAATCAATGGAAACCTCTACCTCCTTTTCAGTAAAAGGACCGCTTATGACTGAACAGTTTTCGTAAGTTAGATGAGTTATAACAGATGCAAAGTACTGCGGTGGCTTGGTATTCTGGTCCCCAGAAACATCAATGAAGACCAGCGAGTGAGGCACAATATCACTCCTACCAGTTACCAATACCCCGTTCGAATACAAGTCGGTAATAACTTCCGCAGAAGCATGGCGGCGTCCATCAACCAAAGCCTGACGCGTCGGCTTCTCGGAAAGGAAGTCACGGTTATTAATTAAGGCGAAAGCATCAAATAGCTCATTGAGCGAAAAAGCCGGCTTGTGTAGCAGTGAAACAGCACCCAAATTCCCATTGGCTACGACGCCACGTCACGTCCGTGTCTCGAAAGAGCAGAGCTGGAGATAGGGAACATCTGCTGCTGCGCTGGCGTGCCAGGGGTTGCGGGAGGGGAGAGGGCATCGCCGTGATGCCACGTGACCCTCGCTCTCGCACTCGGAAGCCTGTGATATCTGCGTGTTCCTTCTCCGCGCAAGCTCTCGGCTGCATTCTAACTTGGCTTTGACAAACGCTATAATGAAATTAATGTATAAAAATCACGGAATGAATTCGAAAGGAGAAGCGTCGTACAGAGCTTCGAACCTACGACCCTGCGCTGAGAAGTCGAGTGTCTTACCCACTCGGCTAAATTAGCGCCTCCTCGATAGCCGCGTTGTGTGCTTCATGACATCGTGCTACCTGGACCGAAATTTCCATTACCAAGCCCGGCGTGACGAAAGCGGTGACGTCAAAATTACCGCGGCTTACTCGGGAGCGTTGCCACTAGATTCTATGGCAGTCAGGCAAGGTAGCATGACGTCACGGATCGAAGTGCACCGGCCTTGGGCTACCTAGGTGGCGTTTGCCAAGCGTCTCAAAGCGCTCGCTTGCCCGCGAGGAGTTCATAACTGGAAGGACCGCTCAGTGGCGTTTCATTGGACGCTAATGCTTTCGCATTCACAACTCATAAGAATTGCTTAGGTGTCCTTGGATTTATTTTGTAAGCTCGGAACCTACTCTCCATATTCACGAACGATAGGCCATTCAGCATCAAGTCCTTTATTGCAGAGGCATGTGCGTAAGAACGCATGGGTGCGAAAGATGTTTCAAACGAAGAGGTTTGAAACATACCCAATAAGGAAAAGTGGTGGTAAATTCGCTAAGAAAGACGTTAGCCTTTATTAATAAACATACATGAAATTGCCCGATTGCATAATACAAACAGAAGAACCCTTGCGCAATAGCTCGTTTTTACTTTGTCAGCTTAGGTTTACTTCAATTGATACTGTCCCTACAGTTACGAATCTTACACTTTGTGTAATGTTGTAACATGCTGCTATCGCATTTATTGCTTCGCCCGTGCGGCGAAACTGATTTTTTTTTGCTAACACTGCAATTTGATCTGAGTGCAGGTAATATACATCCGTTTAAGATATCTGTTCAAGTGACAAAGCTTTTTAAGAGCCATTTTTTTTAAAAAGCTGAGTTTACTAAATGTTATGCTTTAGGAATTCCTTGCGTGGTGCACCGTATTTCATGCTTTTGCTTTCAAACGAGTCGTGGGAAGTGATAGCACACCATGCGTTACTTACTGCGACAGTCTTTTTGAAACGTTTGTTGGAGCCAGCCTATTTTTAATAGTCACTGTTTGTTTAAGAGACGAGCAGTAGCTGGCATCACTCCTGATGTCAACCTTCATACACACGTATTTCATAATAGTAATATTGATTAAGAAAAGCACCATGGCACATTGATGCTATAAAAAGTCAGTGCACAGCCAACTTTAACGATACAGGTGACCTTGCAGTGACTTGACGGAGACCTCTAACTGCTACGCCGGCTTGACTCGTTGTTCAGAAAACTTGAGGGCAAACTTCACCCGCAGAGAGAACGGTTACCGAGCGTTGCGAGCCCTGGTGTGCGACACGTCGACATTGCAAGGTGAGACCAAACTTTCTTCAAAGATATTTTAGGTAGTGGCAGTCATTTCTGCGGTCGTGAATTCTGGTGATACCGACGCTCGCTATTTGGAGTCGGGTGCGGAGTAGTTGTTCTTATTCATTGCGGTGGGCGGCTGGCTACCCGGGTAAATAACTTACCAAATCTTGAAACCACTGCTTCGCAACATTGATGGTCACCGGTACCCTTCACTGGTACTGACTTTAGTAACTCATACTCATGCATATGGATAGAATTGAACATGCTCTCCGGAACGGAGGAACCCTAAAAGCAGTGAAGAAGAAACTAGGAATAGGCAAGAATCAGATGTATGCGTTAAGACAAAGCCGGCAATATCATCACTAATATGGATGAGATAGTTCAAGTGGCTGAGGAGTTCTATAGAGATTTGTACAGTACTAGTGGCACCCACGACGATAATGGAAAAGAGAATAGTCTGGAGGAATTTGAAATCCCACAAGTAACGCCGGAAGAAGTTAAGAAAGCTTTGGGAGCTATGCAAAGGGGGAAGGCAGCTAGGGAGGATCAGGTAACAGCAGATTTGTTGAAGGATGGTGGGCAGATTGTTCTAGAGAAACTGGCCACCCTGTATACGCAATGCCTCATGACCTTGAGCGTACCGGAATCTTGGAAGAACACTAACATAATCCTAATCCATAAGAAAGGGGACGTCAAAGACTTGAAAAATTATAGACCGATCAGCTTACTGTCCGTTGCCTACAAAGTATTTACTAAGGTAATCGCAAATAGAATCAGGAACACCTTATACTTCTGTCAACCAAAGGACCAGGCAGGTTTCCGTAAAGGCTACTCTACAATAGACCATATGCACACTATCAATCAGGTGATAGAGAAATGTGCGGAATATAACCAACCCTTATATACAGCTTTCATTGACTACGAGAAAGCGTTTGATACAGTCGAAACCTCAGCAGTCATGGAGGCATTACAGAATCAGGGTGTAGACGAGCCTGTGATGCTCAGGAGCTGTGGGTAGTTCAAGAACGCCCAACTGCTGACTTGCACGACCGAGACGCGAATAGGCGCACATTCGCTGCAGGCTGAACGGGGCCCGTCGTTACCCGGTGGCACTCGGAAGAAATGATAATGATGATGATGATGATGATGATGATGATGATGATGATGATGAAGCCTCAATTAATGGCACAAACCCACTATGGGGGATAGGCCACGAATCGCGTGGCAATATGATAGAAAAAAAAAATAAAATAAATTAGTTCATAAATAAATAACACAAAAAAGTAAAGCAAATGTATAACCCAAGATGAAAAATAAAATGTAAATGCATGAGACAAAGTAGTGATCAATACTATAGTAAGCCTTGCGTTCATAGGAATACTAAAAAAAGAAAAAAGAATTGTTACTGAAATGCATAATATAAAGGAGATACGTAAACATGAATAAGTTAACTTTTGAATAATAGTACTAGTAACATTTAAACTGTGAATTTGTGCCTTTACTTTCTCAATTTTCTAAACTGAAGTAGAAGTAAATCAATTATGGAAACTAAGAACTATTAACAAGGCATTCTTCTTGTGCCACATAGAAAATTATAAATGGCTAGGCAAGCGCTGCTGTGGCTGTATCCCAATACCGTTGCGCCAAGGGAGAGTATAATAGTACTGCTTAGAGGCAATCCTAAATTTTGAAGCGGAATTTCTAGACATGGTTTTCGATGAGTAGAAAACCGCCGACATGAAAATAAAATATGATCTATGGATTCCGGCTCATTGTTGAGGTAGCACAGAGGGGATGCCGCCAGACCGCATCTGTGCAAGTAAAAATTAAGTGTTGGAATACGGCAACGGGAGCAGCCGAGTAAATGAAACTTCGAATTTCTGGTTAGGACACCATTGCCGGTTCCAAGAATAATTTAGGTACAAAAAATCTGTAGATTTTGCTAACGACAGGGCTTTTTTGTCTTCGCTCTGTCTTCGATCCAGTGATGTGCGCAGTTGCCGGCAGCACAGATATTACATGACCTGTTAAAGAAACTCGTGCTAAAGCTTCGGCTATTTCATTATTATGAATGTCTCGGTGGCCTGGGACGCCTACCAGTGAGGCGGAGCTAATGCATAAAACGTGTTCAATGCTGTCGTCTTTGTAGACGCAGTAAGTGCGCTGTATACCGATGGAGAATCTGTGGCGATAAAAACTACTGTAGTTTGAAGGGGTAATTTCTGCAAGGCAAGAACTATTGCCAGAAGTTCGGCATGAAAAATTCATGCGTAATCTGGTAGGCGAAGTGAAAAAGGCCAATGGAGGGGTGGCGTACCCACGCTTGCCTTCTCTTCACACGAAGAAGCGTCAGTCGCTACTACATTTATTTTGAAACGGGCCAAATATTCTTGTAACCTGTCATGCAAATGTGTTGTGGGCAGAAATTTCACACTGTTTGTAAAAAGCCTGCAAATTCAATTTTGAGTGAGCCTGGAGACCTATCAAGCGGAATTATTTCTTTAAGGCGAACATTTAAAGGTGCTAATTGTGCTTGCACAAATACAACCTGTTTGGTATGCAACCGTCACCACGCGTTCTCAAATAATGAATTTTATTCACGAATAAATGCAAATCTAGGGGCTTTTGCTCCTTGAATATATTACTGTGCCTAGGAACTACTGAGGAGGTTTCTTAGCGCGTGTTATATACCTTTGTCCCTAGGCGTTGCGGCACTGCGGAGTGGGGTCGAGCTTGTTTACGCTCGGACGCTGGCTGCCGGCGCTGTGAAATAGGTGAAGCAATGGGCACTGACGCCCCACTTGGCGACCGCTGTGTAGGGCAGACTGTTTCGCACCTGCGCCGCTCGTGCTAAGTCAGTCGTGCCGCACCATAGCTTTCTCGCGCCTTACGGCGATGTACCTTGGAAATAACGCGACAGATGTTTCCGTGGGAGCAGTAGGGACCGTAGTAGGTGCCGGGCGGCATATATTGAAGATGTAGAAGTCAGAGTGACTTAGCAATTGGCCTCGTTGGAACGCAAGTGGCTCAAAGGCAACCGGCGACGCTCGACGCCCCTGCAACCGCTATGAGAATACGTCGTGGTATACCCTAACTCCTCTTACGCTAACCTAGCCTAACGTTAACCTAACCTAACATTAACCTAAACAAACGTGGCCGAAACGAAAAGACAATAATCCTCACGGCATAACCACTGTGAGAATACGCCGCGCCACCCTAACGCCCTTTATCCTAACGCAACCTAACCTAAGGTAACCTAAACCTAGCCTAAACCTAAGCTAACGCGGGCGAGACGCCAAGCCAATAATCCTCACGACATAACATCAGGCGGTGGCGTTCAACCGCGCTTGCTAAGGCGCTCTGTGTTTGTTTCACTCAAAGGGGACCACTAAAAAATGCTCCCGAAAAGTCGCGGACAGAAGCATACGAAAAACCTGCCTAGAGCGAAATTATTGCACCAGGAGAGCAGGCCGGGCCTCTTCTACGGCCCCTACTGCTCCCGCAGGAAAATCAGTGACGTTTTTTTGAAGGTAGAGTGCTGTAAGGGGCAAGAAAGGTTTAATCCGGCATGACTGACTCAGCACCAGCGCCGCAGGCGCGAGAAAGTACGTCCGACGTACCTTCACACACAGCGATTACCAAATAGGGCGTCCGTGCCCACTACCTCACCGCACGGGCAGCCAGTGTCGGAGCGTAAACAAACTCGACTCCACTCCGCAATGCCGGCATGCCTAGGTGACCAACGCATACAACACGCGCTAAGAAACCTCCGCCTTAGTGCCTAGGCGGAGTCATATATTCAAGGAGCAGAAGTCCCCAAATTTTCTCTTTCGCGCCCTCTCCTACTAGCGCCTGCGCACAAACGGCTGGCGATCCCTCAAATGAACGTCTCGTTTGTAGAAGGAACTGGAGTACAGCGTAGGCCGTGTTTGATTGCCAAAAACTCCGCTCCTGCTGAAAGCATTGAAGTACTTTTTGCCCAAAGTATTTCTGAAATGGCCTATTTTAACTTCAAATGTCTTTCTCCACTTCGATAAAAAGTAGTTCAGGGCCCCTTTAAAAATGTCCGGATTCGTCAGCTCACCAGTCCATCCATGGGCACCTGTCTAGAAGGGGAAAAAAAAAAAATTCCCCACGGGAAAGCAGTCGCTGCGGGAGCTGGACGCTCGCTTAATCGCTTACAAATGGTTGCGGGGGCGAAAGGCGTCATTTTTTTCGTAGAGGACGTCCCCAAGAGACACGTGTTATCGTAATCACGTGACCTCCAACATTGCGCGCCCATCAAGCCATCGTCCTTCCGGGCTCACCGTCGCACGCTTTCCCTCACACTAATAGCAAACGGTGGTCAGGGCGTGATAGGATTTTACCGTACCTGTACATTATACGAAGCCTCAAAGCGACGACGACGACGCAAATTCGCCTGGATTGTTTATATAATTGATGTCGAAACAAAACTGGAAAGACCACTTTTAAACTGAAATGGTGTCTTCGTAGCAAGGTCAGGCCGGCGATGCTCTGAATTTTCGTGTCTTTCCAACTACGCTGGGTGATGATTACCACAAGGTCCACTCCACGTGATCGCAATGGTGGTAAGCGTGCTATTTTTTTTTTTATACAAAATATATAGTTGGGCAAAATGAAGACTCAAAGCTTGATAATTCCTCTTCCATTTCTACTGCAAGCAAACTGTTAATGCCCATTCTGAATTTATTTTTGCTGCATAATTATGGCTACTTCTGCCGGCTTTTCCCTGACACAGCGTCTACTTTTGTGAGCGTCGACCATCGTTGAGCTGTCTGCTCTTGCCGCGATGTATTGTCGGCGTAAAGGGCAGCATATTGCAGAAGAGAGCGGCGGCGGCTTGTGTGCCGGCATGCTGTGGATGAGACTGTTTTGTTGCAGCAACGACGTCAGTAAACGACTTTTTTTTTTTTTTTGTCTGGAAAACTATCGAGAAGTTCGTACCTCGCCGCGTATGCCGGACGAACTCAGCCATAAGGGCAAATATATAGAAGCCACTTCGTGTGGCTTCTCCCGGTAATGCTAAACGCCAGGAAAGAAGTTCTTGCGAATTAGAAAGGACGAAAGGTGCGGTATCTTATTCGCATTAGAGTTTACTTATCGTGCATGAGAGAGTCATTAGCCTGATGAAGTATCAGGAGAGGAACACAACGAAGGTAGACCAGTTCGAGCTGCCTTTGCTACACAAGTGGAGTTATCGGTTTCTATAACCGAAGGCAACGACTATAAAGCCAGGTAATGCAGCGGAATCGTGGCTTCCGTGACAAAGCGTACGTGGCATGCAGTACTCATCTGAGTGTTGCTCGGGCGCTCACGCACGGTGTGGACGACAGGCTGTCAGGCGAGAAAGATGGAGATCATACATCAGAACGCGGAGTTAAAGACGCGCTTTTTCTCACTTCTGAGGCCGATGAGCGGCACAGTGACACCTATGGAAGTTCGCAGGAACCTGCGAAGCAAGGTTCCTGCGAACTTCCATATTGGCCGTGCACTAACAGTGCACTAAGAAATGCACTCAGTGCACTCAGTGCACCCTTTGTCTCTCTCTCCTAGAGAGAGAGAGAGAGATAGAAAGGGGAAGGAAAGACAGGGAGGTTAGCCAGTGTAAATACCGGCTGGCTACCCTGTGCTGGGGAAAGGGATAAAGGGAATAAAAGGAGAAGGAAGAGAGAGAAAAAAAACTAGAAAATACTTTCAGAACCCAGGCGACTCTGCGGCCTGTCGGCTTGTGAGGAATGACGTAGAACGTGACGTTGCTTTAACCAAAAGACGAGAAGCCACGCTTCGCTTACTCTTACAGTCATCTTCCTTGAGTTTCGCACAATATTTTGCTATAGTCTATATAGAGTTATATAGCAGAATAGCTTGCATGCAATGACAACAAGGGAATAATAAATATGTAACGACAAAAGAATTCAAAACATGGATTGATATAAATGCTACTGAATATACAAATGGTACAAAATTTAAATATATTTTGATGCACACCGAAGGAACTTGATTATGTGCTAAGACGTGTACTTACAATTTTGCGCAGTTATGTCATCATAAAAAAAGCAGGTTCAAGGACCTATTACAAAGAAACATTGAGCAAAGAGTACGAGGAGGTAGGAGGAAACTCGGATAAATTTCACATCGCAGAAATCAGTGTAAATAAATCAGTGCAAAGGCTTCAAAGAATTCATATGATCAAGTTGAGGCAGTCATAATAATATGCTGAAACATCGCGCCGGTGTTAACGTCATTATATAATGTTGGCATTTTCTGCGCTTGGTTTCAAGTGCTCTGTGGAGGTGCCCTCAAGGCCATAAGAAAAAGCGGCATAGAATACGCACGTGGTGTCATTTGTGATGATGCTAATGCCAGTTTCGGGGTAATTTTGTCCTTAGGTTACGTCATGACTAGAAACTGCACAAACGTCGAGGAGTTCAAGGCATGCGCTGCTGAATACAAGAAACTCTTTAATGCAACGTATGATGACCCTTATTCTCCCGAATTACCATGTAGGTGAGTGTGCCATATGGCTGCAGACTTTTCATACTTCAGCTTGAGTAACTACAGTTAAAGCTCGATATAACGAAACCCGATTTTACGAAGTTCCCAATCTAACAAAGAAATTTACATTCCCCGGCGGGTACCCATCGGGTTTGATGTTATCATCAACCCGAAGTAACGAAACAAACTTGACCGAACTCGATTTAGCGAACTTTTTCCTGAAATAAATGAGTAAAAAAAGCGGTCATTTCTGATTTTTTTACACAGACGGGTTGTTCTTCGAGCGCGCGCTCTAAAACTATCGCGTTAGAACATCTAGACGCCATGGTCCCGTCCCTAGCTTTATTTTGACGAGGCTGCACACCGCGCCCAAGCACGGAACAGCCGACTCAGCATCGCCTAGGTAGGGGCGGCGGTGGTTGCTTTCGTTATTTCATGGTTTATGCGACAGATGGCTGGATTAGCGGCAAATACAATGCCGCGGTAGCCTTAGCATGTCGCTACGTTGCACTTTCAGACTTCGAAGGACCGAAAAATTCCTTTCTCGATTTTACGAACTTCCCGATTTAACGAAATAATTCGAGCGTGGTCATCACTTCGTTAAGTCGAGTTTCAACTGTGTATTATTTCTGTAGGAAAGAAAAACATTGGAAATAAAGTTAAGGCGATGAAATGGGACTGCTTGCCCGCTGTTGATGCCTTCTGTGAGTGTGACATCTAATACTACGCTTGGGCTGCACATTTGTATAAACTCCTTTTTCGATAACCATGCATGACTCAGAGAAAATGCAGACTTTAGCGACAGTGGACAGCGCAGTAACGAACAAGCGCACAACATCATGGAGGAACACTAAATTTATCTCTAGTATATAAACGCTGCGTCAATCGCTTGCGTAGTATACGACAGTTTTGGTCTACGCGCGCGCTTAATTTTTAAAATAGTGAAATGAGTGTGCGAGTCACTAAACGAGTAATCGAAGTTGCCGTGTGGCCATTTGCACGGTATAATTTCCATATTTCAAAAATAGTTCTTTTTCTTTTTATGATTTTGCAGGACAATCGCGTAGACCAGTTATTTTACCATCAGAAGTTCGTGCATTTGTATGCTCTTCTTTTAAAGAAAACAACATTTCGAGGCTCGGAGATATGTGTTCACAGCTTTTGCCTAGCAAAGTAATAAGTGCCATTAGTCGGAATCTACGGTCGCAATTCGTAGCGCTGTTCTTACCAATATCATTTTGTCACCGGCAAGTTCATGTACGCTATCAGAAGTTATTCTGGCCCGTGATTACGCCTATTCAGTGGGATATGTTGCTTTCACAATAGGCACATGCTTATTGCGAGAAGTTAAAAAAAAAATAAGCTCATTCCTATAAAATTATAAACTAAATCATAAACTAAGTCATAATAAGTTAGCTTGGTTCGCCAGGCGTGGTTGCTCAGTGGCTGTGGTGTTGGGCTGCTAAGCACGAGGTCGCGGGATCGAATCCCGGCCATGGCGGCCGCATTTCGATGGAGGCGAAAACAACCGCGTACTTAGATTTAGATGCCCGTTCAAGAACCCCAGGCGGTCGAATTTTCCGGAGGCCTCCCCTACGGCGTGCCTCATAATCAGAAAGTGGTTTTGGCACGTAAAACACCATAATTTAATTTAGCTTTGTTCGACGCACCGTCAAAGGTGACGGGCAAGTTTTTCAAGTGGACGGTGTTCCCATAGAAGGCTTTGTTCAGCTCAGCCGATAAATACATTTTCTTATTACGTCGTTATGTGTTGCGAGAAGATAGTAAGCTCAGCAGTTTCTCCCAGCCCATCGTCCAGCTTTCAGAAACGCAATCACCGTACCCTGTGAACCACATATCATAGCTGCAGGCTTTTTGGGGCCCGCCATCATGGTCAAGTCCATGGGGTACTTCAGTGGACCTAAGACCGGAAGGGTAGTGTACAGACCATCCTGATGACTGCGTGAAATGTCCGCATTTAAAAATCTACCATCTTTGCACGACTTCGGTCGCCTCTGATGAGGTAGCCGAGTTGATGGCAAAACGTTCGGTAACATTGGTAACCGTTTATGTTTCCAAAGTTTTTATTTCGTATCCACAGTACATGGTGCAAAGTATATTTACAGCGGGTGGCCCAAAAGTCGAAACTGCAAATAGGGCCTGGTGTTACGTTTTCGAAGTCAGTTTGTCTGCCCGCGGTGGCAAATTCCTTTCAACGGTTTTTCGCTTATATACTTAGGTCCACCTTAAAAAGCCTAGATACTCAATATTACTGCGGAGACCATGGCACATAAGCAGCAATCGAAGCCAATATGTTCCTATAGAATGTTGAACGCCACCAGTGAATTAACCTTCTCACCAGTCACGCCGTGCTTGTCATGATATTACTCTGGTTAAATTTACGGTTTCCTCCAATGTTGCACTTGTGCGGCGCGAGTAATTTTGGTCCTGTTGTTCGCACTCCACACCCCACCGAAGGATTTCAATTGCCTCCGCAGCTTTGCGGTCAAAACACGGCACTTAGTATTATGCAATAGAAGGCATGTCAGCAGAGAGAACATATGCGCCATGTGAAGTTCCCAATTTATTTTCAGGCGGTGGAGTACATTTCAGCCTCCTAGTGAAGTTTTACTCCAGTTTAATATACGAGTAGGCATCACAGTACTGACAATTATGTAGTCAAGATAAAAGAAAAAAAGTAAACAGACATGCACGTAGGGCACGTGAGAAGTCTCTTTCTTTCTTTGGCTGCCGTTTTTTTTATCTCCGATTTGAATTCTGAAAATTCCTAAAACACCTCGAGTTAGGATACTCGTAGTTTATGTAAAGTGCATGTTGTTCTCTGGAGCCATATCAGTGACATACGGGGTGTGAGGTGCTTCATGTCCAGGAATTTCGCACATGGCCCCTTCGACTTTCTGCCGAACTTGGCGAACGTGTTTGCTGTGTTATAGCAGGAATTTTTTAAGATCAAGAGATGGCCCAATATGAAGCAGATGGCCCAACTGCCAGCCGTTGGATGCGCCTAGCATTTATGTCTGGCAAAATTGCTTTTCAGAGGCCTTTCAATTTGCTAATTACTGTACTGAAGGAACAGCGCAAGTTTTGTGCTAGTTTTATAACCTACTTTAAAGAGCCCTAGTTTTACTTGTTAATGCACATTATTCCACTTTATCGTACCTCACTTCACCCGTACTTGTAGTAAATGCTACAAGTGCGGGTAAAGTGGTGTGCTCAACTTCTAGTATGGTTAACGATGCTCTCAGGCGATAGTTTCATTATTACCTTTATTTATAAAAAGTATGTGTTCACTAACGCTTCGTCTTAACGCCGTTCATAGAGCAAAGACGGGCCTTAGACAGGCCTGTTCACTATGAAAATATTCGATAGTGGAGAACTTATGTCCTAGCTCTTTAGCTGGCGTAAGTTATTCAGTCAATCCTGCGTTTTTTTCCAGCATAAACAGAATGGAAAAGGCCTGCTACGAGAAAGGCCTCAACTCACCTTGTGCTGTGTCCCTGGAACGGAGGAAGAAGATTTGCACAAGGATTCTGGACATGTTCGCTGAGCTGTACGATTGCCAATCATCTGGACATTCTACCGTGGCTCCCCTGCCGTGGTTTTTTGCGCTAGTGACAGTGCCTGCAACTCTGTACGGTAGAGTGCAAGTTGGATAGCTCGCAAAGTTGGAAAAACGAAAACGTAATCGCAAAGAGTAATGTAAATGGCAGCGCGTCCTTTCACAAATCCTGAATTAGTTATAAGTTGGGAAAATATATATAAAAAATAAATGCGCGAGTTTTATTTCTGCGCAACGTGGGTTTGATGCCAACTTTTAATAGGTGCTATATTTGCTATACTATACTACTATAATAGGTGCGATAGGTGCTATAATATATTTACCTCAGAGGCTCATTTGAGCATAAAGTGCAGGTACGATCACCAGACGACTTCAAGATACACTGGACAGTTTGTACCCAATTGAACCGAATGCAGAACATCAGGAAAACAAACAAACAAAGGAATCGGCAGACTGGAAGAAGGACGAGCAAGTTTGTTTGTGATGTTGCAGTATGGAGCAGATGCGCACATAAGCACGTTGATTTCACTGAGAGGCGTCGAACCGGCGTCAAACAGTGTCCAGTTCCAAATGATGCTTATCCAAAGCCCCCTGGTCCGTCTATCCGGCGCCCCACACTATCCTTCGTGCTGTATAGTTGTTTAGCGTTAATGCGAGGAACTTAGGACTTGGTCTTTACTGCCATAGCATTAGAGAACCCGCTGCACTGCTCCTAGTTCAACTGTCGCGCTGAGTCGCTTCAGAACAGGGGCTGTATAGAAGCACGTAGAGTCATCTTCAAGGGTTTCGAAGGAACTGGGCAAATGGCATGATTTGTTTAAAAAATCCTACAACATTCATAACATTCCGAAGCGGAAAATGAGAGTTGAGTTCTCCTTCTTAGGGTTCCAGATTTGCTGCAGCTCTTAGCCTCAGAATGCAACGCAGCAGGAGGTCCGGTCACGCGTGTAGTAACTTCGAAAATCTTGAAAACTACAATTCAAATCTTTTTCTATTATCGTAGAAATGCCAACCGTGGCGAGCCATTCCAGGAGTTGTGGTGCTGCAGGCATTCAGTTAGGCGAAATGGCAACGACAGGTCACTATATTCACGTAAATGGCATATTCCCAACATAAACTATGGATTGTAGGGCAATCGAGGCTTCCACAATGTCTACTGCGGTATTTGGAGACCTTGTATCTGTGAATTGGACTAAACGTCTACTACTACAGGTCTTTACCCCAGCCGCCAAATTACAAGTCACTAGGCATATCTTCCATATACAGAGCAGCGAATCGTTACATTCCAAAACAGTATTCTGACCTTGCGTTTTGTGACTGTGGTTGAGGGCCCCGCCTTCTAAAGCACCCAGGACTCGGACAAGGGCTTCAGGTTTTCCGACGTCAAAGACGATTGCTACAACAAATGCAGCAGATAGTGTGGTACTTAGTGTGTATCGGCAAGCCGCATCAGGCACGGTGGTGGTTCAGCAGCTAAGCCGTTCAGCTGCCGAGAACAAGGTTCGATTCCCGACCACTGCGGCCGCATACCGAAGGGTGGAAAAGAAACAGAGCGCCGTGCGGTTTAGCTGCACGTCAAAGAACCCCAGGTGACTCGAGTTAATCCGAAGTGCCCTACAACGGCGTACAGCATAGCCCGGTGTTGGTGTGGGACGCTGAACTACACGCTTTTTTTTTTTGGCACCAGTCAGCATGTTTTGGCATTTACCAAAAAAGTACCGATTATATCTCTGTTTCTTTTTTTGCTCCAATGGCTGAGGGTTCGGTGGTTCCGCGACACGGAGCACAACTCATTTCTACCGAAAATTTCGGCTATAACACCTGGAAAGAAGCGCGACCAGCTAGGTGCTCCGCGCCGATATGCTGCACCACGGCGACTGACATAGATGACTGCGGTCTCGCTGCAATTTATAACTGACACGCTACTGCCGCGGGTTCACGGGCTCCAGAGGGGAAGAAATTTAGATCATTAAAGTAGTGCTGGCTTGCTATTTTTGTAATATCAACGTGTTTGTTCAGGGTCGCATTTTCCTACAATGTGATTGCAAGCTCCGCCCGTAGCTGCAGACAGCTGCGTCGTTCGACGAATCTTCTTGGTAATACAAGATGTTTCAGCGAACCATTTAAATAATTTTTAGAAAGTGCCTGTGGGAGATACTCTAGTCCATGCGATAGTGTATTCGAATAGGCGGACAGCTTATGCCTAGAGGTCGAATATTGACACGTGTACTTGTCTTTACCGGGCGAAACGTTTCACCGCATAACAAATGTTATCGCACAGCGCAGGACGCGCCTGCATGTATCGGAAGTTCCTGGAAGGTTTATCGATGATTCCATCCGCTGTCTGTGACCTAACCTTGTGTAATCTGATTGCATGTGTGCGCGACGTGATTAATGTAGAACTTTTTGAAGGCACGCGGGTCCCAGCGATTACTCTGGAACATTCGACGACTTATGTATAAAAGCCGACGCGCTTGACCCGCTCATCAGATTTTCGACGATCGCCGACCATGTTCGCCGCTATCGTTGTGCTATAAGTGTATCTTGTTTTTGTGGGCACAGGTTCGCCCAATAAAAGTTAGTTTTGGCTTTCACAGTATTGCTACTGTGTTCTTCAACGCCACCACCACGCTACAATATGTTGCTGTTTGTTCACTTCGCTTCAAAATGCTTTGCGTGTTTCTTGACCCTTAATAAAGCCTGTGGACTTTAGTGACGTACCCTTCAGCAGAGTCTTTTATAAATGGCGTGTGAAATGCACGTGAATGATAGGTGTCTCAGTATCGCGTCTCTTTCGAGTAAGCAAGACTAGCGACTCATTAACAAACACTTCTAAATAATTTACAACATTTAATAGGCATGGAAACATCGTTACTTGTATGCAGATGTCATAAGTGTATACAGGGTGTCCCAATTAATTACGATGCATCAAGATTTTTTTAAACAGCAATGCGTTACTCGAAGAAAACCTAGTGCATATTGTTGCCAGTACAGTGGAGTAGCTGCCAGTAATTGTTTCGTTACTGAGATTTAATTAGATAATTATAATTATTTATCTAACTCGACACGTACTATCATAATTATCAAGGTGTCAATGAGGCATTTGTAGGTACAGGCAAGGGACGTCTAACTGCGGTATTTTAGGCGACGTATTATTTGCGTACTAATTTTTTCCGACTCTCTCTCTCTCTCTCTCTCTCTCTCTCTCTCTCTCTATATATATATATATATATATATATATATATATATATATATATATATATATATATATATATATATATATATATATATATATATATATATAATGCAGCGCCATCGAACAGGCTCCTTCTGAGTTAGCCAGAACGGAATGAAGGAAATAAAGAAAAAAATCACTGCCCAACCACTCCGTACGGATGGTTAACCAGCGAACCTGAAACGTGCGGCCCGGTGTTTATCACTGGGCTAATCCCGACGGTTCATTAAACGACGGCTTGGTATAGGCTGCCGGATCCTGAGTACACGCAGTTGCTGCTTGCGCTCGCCTGCACGAGTCTGTTCTTGTGCCCGGGCTGCAGCATCGGGACGGCGTAGACGAGCTCGTTACCGGTTCTGCTCGCGGCGCTGCTGATCGAAAGCTGTCGATCTGCTCCTCGGGAGTACGTAAGACGCATCGCCTACCCGTGTCGGAACCGGAGAGAAACTGCTGCGCGCCCGCTCGGCTGCGACGGAGGGCAAGGACGACACTACTGACGCAGCCAATCGCGCGCCTCCCTTTTAAGCGAGAAATCCACGACTGGAAGGCACGGGCCTGTAAATTGGCCGGCTAGGTCACCTGGCCTTTCTCTACTCGATTTATTTCTTTGGGGTTATGTGAAAGTTCGCGTTTACATTATCGAGATGACGACGTGAGATGAGCTCAAGGCAAAGATAACGGATGTTTGCCGTAGAATTCCAGCGTCGGTTATCAAGAAAGCCACTGAAGATGTGATAAAGCAGACTCGGTACTGCATAGCTGGCGGAGGACACCTTTTCGAATACGTCCTCTAGGCAGCAGTTGGAGTCCAACGGCGCTTATTAATTCACGGATAACAAGGGCACACTGAAATCAGATGTTCTTTTCTGTTGTTTTTTCTGTGCAGACGCACCGATTGCCAACTCGGCTCATTTAAAAGTGTTACATTTACTTCCTTGAACGTATCTGTTTTGCCTCTTCTTTACACGTGGGTCGTTTCCATGCCTGTTCGTTTCGCTTTTATTTTTTGCCACTAGCTTGTTTTTGCAGCAGGTATACACTCTCATAAAAAATGAAACCATCACGCATACTCCGCCTTGGGCCGAAGCAAGTTTCTGGCGCGAAATACAGCTGTGAGCGCTCTCTTGCGATGCCGGGCGAGCAAAGCCGGGATATTGCAACATTCTATGCCTATTTCATTGCTTTTCGTGTTTCGTGCGTGGTCAGAGCAGCGCTTTTGCTGCGTTATCAAGGGACTTTTGTTATCAATGTGATCTATCTGCTTTTACAGACGCGTATTAAGTGTGACGTAATAATGAGAGGAGCGAAAGCTGCGAAACCGTGAAACCTGCTTTTGGTGCTCCTTTCGTAGCATTATCAAGCTGATGCGCTGTCTCTTCGAGTTTGAAAGAGACAAAGCCGTTGCTTTCAATCAGCTTATTTGAGGGCGCCGCTTTATGATGCGGGCGGGAGCGCCGTTTCGTGGTATTTTTCATATTTCGCGGGGTTTCTTTACCAGTCGGAAAAAAAATAGTACGTCTTTAGTTCTTTGCTGAAAGCGCCACAGTTAGATGTCATTTAGGGTGCCTTCAAATCCCTCATTGACACTTTGAGAACTGTGACAGTTCTTCTTGGAGTTAGCTGATTATTTACAATTGCCTAATTGAATCTCAGTAACGAAAAAAATACTGGCGGCTACTCCAGTACTGTACTGGAAGCAGTATGCACTAAGTTTCTTTTTTCGAGTTACGCAATCGCTCTTTTTTAAAGACTTGGTGTATGATGGTTGGGACACCCTGTATATTTCCCCAAATAACCGAAAGAAGGCGAAGTCGGATTCACTCAAAACCAGAATCAACCGCAGTCATGCGCAGCAGCGGTTATACTCGGACTCACAGAAAAAGAGTTAGAGAGAGATGCTGCAGTTTCTCCGGAAAGGCGAAGCCGCATTAGCGATAGCGAAGTATACGACAGTTACACGAAGGAAGATTACACCACCGAGAGACGCCAGATTCTTGTTGGTGGGAGAAGACTCAGGCTGTGAAATTGAACTGTCTTCTATTGTGATGTCTTGTAAATCCTTATATAAGGCCGTCACTCCACTGAGCCATTTTTCGAGGTCACACGAAATTTCTTGAAGTGCAACTGTTACTAAGGTTATATATATATATATATATATATATATATATATATATATATATATATATATATATATATATATATATATATATATATATATATATATATATATATATATATATATATGGGGTTCGGAAAGCTGGGCGCCCCCACATACCTCCCCCCTCCCCCTCCGGAAACATGAAAACTTTCCACCTATGACTCAGCTGATTCGTGACCGCACCTAACCTTCGAGTGGCAATGTTAAATGCACGCAATTAGTGTGTTCCGCAAAGCAGACGTAGATTAGGACATTATGCGTATGATCGTTCATTTGGAGAAAGCGCAGTTTTTTTCGCGGGAACGCCGATTCCAGTATTGACACCGTTGGCCGCTTAACCAGGTGGTTGTTTACGCTGCTGTATCGAAGGGGTCTCCGCTTGCTGCCCCTTTGGTACACGAGGCAAACAGTGAACCTCTGAAGCTAACTAATGAGTCAGCATAAGAATACACAAAAATTACGCTCATGTATGTAGTCACGTTTAATTTAGGGGAGTGCCGGCGAGTGCGACTGGCCGCTTTCGGGAATGGCAGCCTACCGATGTTGACAGCGCCCCATGTGGTCGCTTCTAGCTTACGCGTGCGCTGTATGAAACGAGAAGTGGTTTATTTCAAATTCGTTTGGTCAAAACCAAACTACGGATGCAGTTTTTTTTTTCATCCTATTTATTTAATTAGCTTCAGGTCAGTCACTCAGGTCAGCCAGCAGTAGGCGCACAGACTTGTCGACTGTGATAGGCTTAAACTCAGCTGAACGACATCGACTCAAACTGTGTGTGCGGATGTCGAAGGCTCATGTTCGGGCAGCCAACAACGCAACACCACTGGCTCCCCGTCTCCTGCCCGTCCACAAAGAACATAACTTTTCACGCCAAACATTAGTTCACCATCACCAGCTCACTCCTCGGCCATGTTATCCGTCATTCATTTCCGGTATGCTCTGCGTATACCTCATTTTACGTCATAACTCAATGTAGCGAGTAGGTGAGGAGCAGACGAGGCAAGTGTTTTGAGGGAATAAACGAAATTCGTGTGTAAAAGATGTGTGCAACTCCCAAATCTGTTATTTTAAAGAAATGACGGGTGGTATCTCGTGCAGAAGAACGCACTCAGCAAATGTCATACAGTTCCGTTGACCTCGAAAAATGATCGGAGTGGCCCTTTAAAATCAAGCAAGCGCGAGCCAGCGTCACGAGAGTGCGAGGCGTGCTCGTGGCGTGGCGTCGTAGCCGATGGGAAGTTTCGCTGCTATAGTCGCCACCGGCTTTTTTCGCTCAATGGCAATTTGACGTTCTCGCATCAAAAGAAAACAGGCTAAAGCACTGCACAACTATATGCCTTGTGTTGAAAAGTTCATCATAATCAAAATAATGATACTGATAACTATGATCCAGAATTTAACACAATGAAAATCTGCAGATGGTATACGGGCAGGCCCTCAAAACATCAACTATAGTTTCATAAAATGTGTCAGAATTCAGCGCTTTCAATGAAAACACAACAAAATTGTACGTCGATTTTTTTTAAGGATATAATTTTACCGATGACGGTGAGTGAAAGCAAATTTACCAGAGAGCTAAGACGGCGATCGGTGTGCAGCTGTGTGCGCTGATGTGCTCCGAGGTCAAGGTCGCGTGCCAGCCTGTCGTCAAGGTGACCTTTGACATTTTATTTTGCGTCAGTTTAGCCTGGTCGCCGCGGCAAGCTGTTGCACCGTGACGTCGCGAAACACCAGGAATCCGGCTGCACGCCGTCTTGCGAGCGTGACCCGCCCGTTGCTGACAGTTTGGCTACTCCTGCTCACAGTTGAGGGATGGCCTAAAAGAGATGTCTGAAGTAAATGTGTCTGTGCAAGAGACGCTGGAGTAGTTGAAGCAGCGACTCGACTCTCATGGAGAGTGATTGATGGCGATCAACCTGTCCGTTCTTTAGATGACGCTCGAATCGCCCCAAGAATATTTCGCTCTTGACAGAAACTGCGATTGCAGTGGCTGTCCACGAAATGTGCCGACGAATGTTGCCAGCCGGTATGGCGTTGAAGTGGTTTTCAGGGAGATGGTCCGCTTGGGATTCGAACCTGCTAGCGAATGTCGGCACGACACCGTCGCCTTTGGTTCCTCGTTATTCAAGACAATCAAATTTACAGCGATATTTCTATATGTACAGGTCGGCCCGCTGTTCGCGTGAACACGCGTGGGCGTGGCTCATGCTCAGCGCAGCGCCAGGCGTTGGAAACGGAGGAAGCCAAGCGCAGGCGCGAGACCCTGGAAAGGCGGCGCATCCCGCTCGTCGTCTGCTACCGAACTACACATTCGCATCGCCGGCGCGGGCACCGGGCTCTGCGAACGCCCTCCATGAGTCAACTTACAGGGAAAACATTTAATGTCACGCTCTGCCATCCGTCAGATAAAGAAAACAAATGACACTCACTTCTATGACTCCTTTATTATTCGTCAGCGGCAGCTTTACACGACCCTATCAGGCCTCGCAGTCATTTAAATGACCGACCACGACGCAGCTAGGCACCACCGAGTTATGCCCTGCATGACAGTGCGAAAAACAAGCCGGTCGCGGTGCGAATCGTTTCCATTGGGTCGCGCCGCGCTCTGTTCGCGAAATAAATGCATTTTTGTCTATTGTGCCATAATTCCCGAGCGCGAAGCTTGCATCAAATAAACAGAGCTTGACAGAGTAGAAAATACAGCAAACCGAAATTTTGTTTTGCATGGTTAACCTGGCTGCCTTAGCTTATGCCCTTCATGTCTCTTTCTTTCTTCATTTTCCCATAGCTTATTATCGCTACATTTCAATTAAACACAACAATTACCTTGCCTTATGCTCTTCCTTGTTTCGTTGTCTGTCCCTTCGTATGGCTGTCATTCACAAAAAATCGAGCCTCTCAAATCCCATTATTTTTTTTTTCGTTCAATTCGGAGCGCGCAAAACATGAAGCTGATAAAAATAGAGTTGAGCTTTGTAAAATTATGGAGCACCCCCATTTTTTTTGCACTGGAGATTTAGCTGTAGCCCAAATAAGGACAGCAGAACGACAGTATGAGAAACATCGTCTCCCGTGTACAAATATTCTTATAGTTCTGTTTGGGAGCAACGAATGACTGTATTTAAACGAGAACAAGGGGGGTTAACCGAGGGGCCCGACTTTATTAGTCATATCATAAGAAGCCAACAAACACTGACACATAGCTAAACATAGGGGAAATTACTTGTGCTTAATAAATGAAATAAAACATTTAAAGGGGCAGTTTCAATTTTGCAGCTTCCTTGGTCTTTCTTTTCTGACTACCTAAGCAAGGGGTGCCTATTTTTTTTTTAATTATTCCTGCGTAGATTTCATCTAACCCTGCAACTAACGGTGTTCGACCTCGCAGGTCAACGCGCAGCGGAACTTCACGAGAATATAGCGACCTAACACAACTTTCTTCTCCATTCATCACACCATACGGGGATAGAAAAAAATGAAAACCATACATAAAAGTATGACTAGCAATTGCTTCTGTGGGCGCGAGAGTGTTACGTTTGAATAAAAGAGAAAGAAGTTCAGCGCTCTGTTCCTTGCTGCACGAGACGCCAGCGCACATCGCAGATCATGTCTCCTTCGATCGCGTTTAACTCTTTTACGCCTTCGGGAGCGAGTAGGCAGCGTCACCGAAGGCGTCATCGGCGACTGGACTTCGTCCAGCGTCCTGAACCCCTTCCCGTCCTCTTTGGAGCTGACAGCGCCCGGGACCCGCCATCTGACAAACAGCATTCATCCCTGTCTCGACCTCACGAGGGCTGCAGCAGGTCTCGCCACTTCTTCCACCGCAAGTGTCAGCGTGACGTCATCTCAGGCGGCCTTTTCGGATCAGCAGCAGCGCCAGCGCCTCGCATTCCGCTACGCGTTACCGGAGGCAGGAGCGATGCGAGCCTTGCGTTGATCCTTCGTCTTGGCACCTCCAAGGCCACATCGTTCTCCGGGCTCCTGCACAAACGGCTGCGCCACTGCGAAAGCTTGCGTCGTTGGAAGGTAGGTGGGGTGTTTTCTCGCACGCCAGTAGTGAAAACAGCGGCTCTGAAGTTAAATAGGTACAAATCGTAGAATGCATTCGCGAATTCTTGGAAGTGATGTTGAGCTGAACCTCGCTTTCTGATTTATTAACATTAAGCAGGTCGAAATGCATATCCGTGATTCACATCGTAAGTGAAAATGGAACGACTTTCGGAATGTGTGTTTATCCATTTTATTTTTTGAAGCCCGAGTCTCTGTTTAGAAAGTGTTCGCTGTGTGGATAAACCAGCTAATTATACCGACCTAAAGTGACTAAAGAAGTTGGAATCATTTATAATCAAACAATTGCCTGTTTATGTGGCACACAGCTTTACATTAGCTATTTAATTTATGCAGTGGACGCGGTCTTAACTATTGATTAGTGGTAAATTATAGCAAAAATCACTTACAAACATAGATCTAAAACTGCATCGCAAATGGGAAAGCCCCCCCCCCCCCCCCCCCGAGAAATCTCAATAAATCAACTATCAAAACTGCTCTTTCTGTGCTTGTGCCAACAGGCCAAACATATAGGAATTGAATTTATTTTGCCACTTTATAACATCCTCTCCACGAGGCTATAAACAATGAAGCGGACTCTAAATACCCAACAGCAGAAGCACTGCAGATTTCTAGACGTCAAGTGACCTGCAAGTGCAAGTGTGCTGGGCGATCCTTGCCAGAGCTTTATGCTGAAGCATGGTTATCTGTAAATTCAGAAGAAAGTGCAAGGCGAGTATTCCCCAGCCGATCCATGAGACAACAAATCCACGTTACCAAATCATTCTCTCAAGTGTCGGAAATTGGAATTTTCTTAAGAACTGTGTAGTAATATTAATTCAGCAGGGTTCACAAGCAGCCATTCACCAATACTCAAAGGCGATGCACAAAGCGAAATATTGTTTAATAAACAAAATGCAAACTCAGCTTCATACAAATAGAGTGCTCAAAATTTGAAACGCGAACAATTTCGAAACTCTTCCAATGCGTTATTTGATTTCCAGATTCATCTAAATTTGTAACAGGGGCCTAATTCAGACAATGCGGACAATGGGGATCATCATCATCATCATCATCGTCATCATCATCATCATGTTTTAGGTCCACTGCAGGACGGAGGCCTCACCCTGCGATCTCCAATTACCCCTGTTCTGCGCGGACCGATTCCAACTAGCACCCGCGAATTTCCTAATTTCATCTCTTCACCTAGTATTTTGTCGTCCTCGATTGCGTTTCCCATCTCTTGGTACCCATTCTGTAACCCTAATAGTCCAACGGTTATCTAACCGGCGCATTACATGACCTGCCCAGCTCCATTTTTCCCTCTTGATGTCAATTAGAATATCGTCTATACCCGTTTGCTCTCTGATCCGAACCGCTCTCTTCCTGTCTCTTAACGTTATGCCTAGCAATCTTCGGCGAGAGATATGGCCACTGTATATAGCGCACGCCAGTTAACTCGCCAAATCATGTCAATTCCTGTGCCGGTTAATCATCACCACTGCTTGTAGCAACCAGAAAGTGGTCGTGTCCGTACTCACTGGCATAGCGACTCTGTGTATAAGAAACGCTCATCGACTCCGTGTAGTAGATTGGCAGGCATTCTCAGATCATGAACAGCAGATTGCCATTATCCCTCAAGAGAAAGGTTTATAACAGCTGTGTCTTACCAGTACTCAGGTACGGGGCCGAAACATGGAGGCTTACGAAAAGGGTTTTACTTAAATTGAGGACGACGCAACGAGTTATGGAAAGAAGAATGATAGGTGTAACGTTACGGGATAAGAAAAGGGGAGATTGGGTGAGGGAACAAACGCGAGTTAATGATATCTTAGTTGAAATCATGAAAGGAAATGGGCGTGGGCAGGACACGTAATGAGGAGGGAAGATAACCGATGGTCATTAAGAGTTACCGAATGGATTCCAAGGGAAGGGAAGCGTAGCAGAGGGCGGCAGAAAGTTAGGCGGGCGGATGAGATTAAGAAGTTTGCAGGGACAACATGCCCACAATTAGTACATGACCGGAGTAGTTGGAGAAGTATGGGAGAGGTCTTTGCCCTGCAGTGGGCGTAACCAGGCTGATGATGATGATGATGATGATGTGTCCGGATGCGCAAATGTTATGCAAGATGACGCGTAATTGACGCTCAGTGATGCCTTCAGTCGATCGCCCATGCTGCCTTCCGCTTTCTGTTGTCGACGTGGTCCTACGTGCGGTAAAAAGTTAAGAAAACCGCCGTTTAGTGAGTGAATGTTTCAACAGATAACATTTAGCGAGAAACGGGTGCAAAACAAGTAAAATGTTCCGACTAGCTCCGCATCCTACTGCAAGGCTTGCTAGCTGTTGCTCGTAGCATAAGAGTTGTCAAACCGCGGTGGTGGCGAAACGCAAATTGGGGAGGACCAGAAGAGAAAAAGCAGTTAGTTGCGCAAGAGCAGGGGGAGTTTTTAAATTGTTATATAGAAAATAATATTACCCGTAAGCGCGCAAGCCTTGTTTCCCCGTTGAAAATCAATTATTTAGCGGGGAGTATAAATTGCCTGCGTACTTATATAGGCTCGTAATTATCCTTGTGTGGAATTTCATCCAGCACGCTGTGCGCTTTCAGTATTTCGCTAAATACAAGCGCCAGGGTGACGGTGTGCTTGTGTCTGACTGTCGCAGTGCACCGAGCTGTCGATGGCCTGAATTGTCAGCGGCGCTGCGGCGGCTGCTCGACGCGGGTGAATCGCACGCAGCAGCACAGCGACAGCCGCCACGACCGTCGTCTAGCGCTTCGGCTTCGGTAGCTGCGGCATCACCGGCGGCTCAGTTGTGCCGCCCGGGTTTCGTGAACTACTGTGCCAATTAAGAGCGCGCGCTGCCATGACGCGCACTTCTTGCTGAATTATTTTATTTTCACGTGCCCTCTTTCCCGCAGCTCAAGTTCGCGCACTGCTTTAACTTTTTGTGTTATATTTGTTAATTAAATAGCGATTTGATTGTTTGTTGTTGTCGTGTCTAAGTCGGCGCACTCTCGGTGTGCGACGTGAGGTCATTCTCACCTGTGCACAACGGTACTGTAGCAGCACCAAAGAGGCAACGCACCGAAAGATGAGACGGAGCTACTGACCGACGCCGGGCCCGTGTCCGTGACTACAATGTCCGTGACTACAGCCAGCGCCTCTGACGGCGGCTCGGCAAGTTTGCACCTTGGAGTAGTTGGGTTCACTCGTCGAGTAGCGTCGGAAGTCGCCGCCTATTTTCGCTTCGCAACGTTTCTGATATAAGTTCCGGTTGTAGAGATGCGGCTATTTGTGTTTACTTGTGTTTGCGCAATTGCATCACGTAAAACACACGCGGGCAACATCTACAATACCATCATGTCGTATTCCCAGTATTTAACATGGCTGCTTTCTATACTCAACAAGACAAGGGCATCACAGCTTGTTTCCATTTCTCTCTTCAATTAAAAAATAACGTATGGCCTGATAAAGAAAGAGCTCAGTTCTTGGCTATGCCTAGTAACATTTAAGGCTATCTAACTCTCTAACTTGCAATGTGAAGAAAAATCAGGAATTGGCATTTGCACTCTAGACTGGTAATTTCTAATCAGGATTCCGCACTTCTTATCCGCATTTCAAGCTGAATTTGTAGCCGTAGGGTTAGCCTTACGCAAACTAAATTCATCAATATCGAAGGTAGTCATAATAACGGATTCTTTAGCTTTATGTTCATCGCTCACAGCAAATAGTGGAACTAACATCTTACGCACATTTTATTCTCTAGTGCCTGCCCACATGAATTTAATTAGATTGCTTTGAGTAGCGGGGCATAATGAATAATTCATGAACGAAATGGCTGACAGTTTCAGGACAGTGGCCCTAAATGGCCCTGTACTATCATTAGGTCATACATAAGCTTACCTAACTACTGCTAGGTTCAGGAGATATGTAATTGTTCAAGTCTTTTCGAGCCCAGATACAGCTTATTTTTCAGAATATCGACACCTCATATTCCATAGTACAAAAATTCCTTTCACAACCAGACAAGCTCAATAAATTTTTTCCCGATTACCTTGTCGAATACCAGTCTTAAACCTTTATCGTCACAGGGCTGGCCTGGTGAGATGAGGCTATAGATTACTTTTTTGTTATTGTGCCACCGTTTTTCTTCAAGGAAAAACATTTTAGAATCAAGTTTAGGCATCGTGGTTTCATTTTTTCAGTTCTCAATAGTCTTTCTCTAGGAAGATGGACAATAGTAGCTTGCACATATTCCCCAGCAATATACGCAGTTTAAGAAGGAACTTGAACTTGCTTCTTGCTTATCTTCTTCAGTACCAAAAACATTATGATGTCATTACAATATCTGAAACTTGGCTCAAAAAAGGTGAAGATGTTGTTATTCCTGATTATCTCACAATTTCTCATCCACGTGATTCACTTTCGCGTGGTGGTGGTGTAGCCCTTTTTGTTCATAAAAGTCGCACCTACTCAGGATTGCCCAATGTCTCCTGCAGCACATCTGATATCGAAGCCTTATTTATCAGACTGGACAACTCTGTTATCATAGGTGTCGAGTATCGACCACCTAATTCACTTGTAGCTTTATTTCTTCAAAAACTTGAATCTATATTTTTCACTCTAGTGTCCCGACACAAAGGTCCAGTTATAATTAGTGGTGACGTTAACATAGACACCAGTCATACAAACCATAGTGACTACACGTATCTACTAGAGTCCTTTTTTTCAAAATGTGATCACTGTCCCCACTAGAATAATAAGTACATCCGCAACTGTCATTGATCATATTTTAACTAATATAACCTCGAATATTAATGCTGGGGTATGCAACCAACCCATCTCAAACCATCTCCCCACCTATGTAACGGTCAAATGCCTCATAAAACCGAAATTAACGCACGCCAAAGTAAGTACGAGGATTGACTACGCTTTGCTGAGATGAAATATCCAGTTAATCGACATTAGTACCATATACGACGATGACGTCGACATAGAATCCTCCAATCTAATCGACATCCTGACTTGCGTTAAAACTAGCAGCAGTATTAAAACATCTGTTCGCTCATATAAGTTGCCCGTCTCACCCTGGATGACGGAGCAGATTTTAGCAGTATTGCAGCAGAAGGACTTTTGGTATCATAAATGGAAACAGCTTAAGGATAACAGCTATTACTTGAGTCAGTACAAAAAGGTACGCAATAAATCTGTGGCAGTTATGCGTACACGAAAAAAAGAATACAATACACGTTTAATCGTACAGAGCTCCGGTAGCTCTAAAAAACTGTGGGAAATCGTGAATAGTGTTATAGGCAAGCCACACAAACAAACGTTTCCGGACATGGTTGATCAGAATGTTGTAAACAGCTTTAATTCATATTTCACTACTGTTGGAATTTCTTCAGGTACCAATGTAAATAATACAGAAATAAACTCTTTGTTACCAAGCCCACTCCCAAACTCCTTTCGTATGGATGACATTGAACTTAACGAGATACACTCAACATTAGCAACCATGGATAGTAATAAAGCTGCAGGTATAGATGAAATTACAGTACGTATGTTAAAAGAACATATTGATATTCTGGGTCCAATATTATGCCACGTCTTCAATTACTCACTTAAAACCGCCACGTACCCAACGTCACTAAAAACAGCCCGAGTGGTCCCAATATATAAGGACGGCGATCGCTCAAGCCCTTCTAGTTACCGACCAATATCCGTGCTCAGAGCCATTATTGTACTTTTCGAGAAAATCTTTGCGAATCGAATCAATAGCTTTACACACTAATACAACATAATTTGCCCACAGCAACATGGTTTTCGGCCAAACCATAGAACCTCATCAGCGGTGCAGTCTTTAGCCCACATTATAAACTGTGCTTTAAATGACAACAAACTTGTAGCTGTAGTCTTTCTCGATTTAAAGAAGGCTTTCGATACGGTCAATCATTCCATCCTTTTGTACAAGCTAAAGCACTACGGTTTTCGGGAACGGATTTTCGATTTGTTTTCTAGTTACTTCAATGAACGTCATCAGATAGTTGTCATAAATAATGTCTCATCGTCACCACAACGTGTTCATGCAGGCGTGCCCCAAGGGTCTGTTTTGGGACCCATGCATTTTTCTATATACGTTTCCGACCTTCCACGTATCTTAAGAAAGACAGAGAGAGAGAGTAAAACTTCATTCAATGGAAATAAAATAAGGCACGATGGTTGGAGCCCCTATTCCTTAATTCGGAGAAATGCTGATGTATGCAGACGACACTGCTATAATAATTACAGGCAATAGCATCGAGGAAATACACTCCAAAGCAAACGTAGATTTGGCAAACGTCTCTAAATGGTTTTCAGCCAACAAGCTTACTGTAAATGTCAAGAAAACAAAATATACTATATTTCACTCCCGCAGAAAACAAGTAGATGCCAACTCTGTAAACATTAGTATTGACAACTCTCTACTAGAATATACTCCATGTTTTAAATATCTTGGCGTAATCTTTGATAGAATCCTGCACTGGCAAGACCATTTATTAGCAGTCGGGGCTAAGGTGGCATCCGGGTGCTATAAACTGCTTCATGCACGTGACTTTTTTTTTTACACAAGCACATACGTATTTTATATTTCTCCTTCATCCACAGTCATCTCTCATACTGTCTGGAGTCATGGGGATGGACCTACAATAGTTATCTCTAGCCAATCAGAAAATTGCAGAAACGATCATTACGAATCATAACGCAATCTAAGCAGGATCACCCCAGCAACCCATTATTCCACGATCTACGGATATTACCCGTCTATTCACTACGCCTCCTAAAAACAGCAACTGTCGTAAACAGTATCGTAAGAAACAACAACCCCTTCCATATGTCCCTCTTCCATATATCATCGCGTAATACCACAAATGTATTATTAGGCAAAGTTAATCTACCTCCCTTGCACAACGTTTATGGAGAACGACGGCTCTCTTTCATTGGTGTTCACATATGGAACACTCTTCCACAAGAAATAAAATACGCTCAAAATTTTGCACCTACATCTAAAAAATTCTTTCAGCGCATGCATTAAACATGTTAAAAGACATGTATCTGCTGTTTGCACCTCATTTATTATTATAATATAGCATGCACGATGTTTTCGAATTCAATCAACTGTTTCTTGTTATGCTTTCTTTTTGTCATTTGTATTATGTATATATCCCCCTCTCCACTTTTCCAAGTTTTTATTATTCATTTGACGAAGTGTGTGCATTATAGAATTTCATTTCTTGGACCCATAACTAGCCTTTGGCTACGGGTCCAAACAGTTCTGGACACACTTTTATTGTGTTTTCATGGAAAAATAAAGAATTTGAATAGCAAAAAAGGGCACTTTCAATTTTGCAGCTTCCTTGGTCTCTTGTTTCTGATTACCTAAGCAAGGGGCGTCTATTTTTTTTTATTTATTCCTGCGTAGAGTTCATCTAATCCTGCAACTAACTGTGTTCGACCACGCAGGTCAACGCGCAGCGGCACTTCACGTGAATATAGCGACCTAACACAACTTTCTTCTCCATTCATCACACGATACGGGGATAGAAAAAAATGGAAACCATACATAAAAATATGACTAGCGATTGCTTCTGTGGGCGCGAGAGTGTTACGTTTGAATAAAAGACAAAGAAGCTCAGCGCTCTGTTCCTTGCTGCACGAGACACCAGCGCACATCGCAGATCATGTCTTCTTCGATCGCGTTTAACTCTTTTACGCCTTCGGGAGCGAGTAGGCAGCGTCACCGAAGGCGTCATCGGCGACTGGACTTCGTCCAGCGTCCTGAACCCCTTCCCGTCCTCTTTGGAGCTGACAGCGCCCGGGACCCGCCATCTGCCAAACAGCATTCATCCCTGTCTCGACCTCACGAGGGCTGCAGCAGGTCTCGCCACGTCTTCCACCGCAAGTGTCAGCGTGACGTCATCTCAGGCGGCCTTTTCGGATCAGCAGCAGCGCCAGCGCCTCGCATTCCGCTACGCGTTACCGGAGGCAGGAGCGATGCGAGCCTTGCGTTGATCCTTCGTCCTGGCATCTTCAAGGCCACATCGTTCTCCGGGCTCCTGCACAAACGGCTGCGCCACTGCGAAAGCTTGCGTCGTTGGAAGGTAGGTTGGGTATTTTCTCGCACGCCAGTATTGAAAACAGCGGCTCTGAAGTTAAATAGGTACAAATCGTACAATGCATTCGAGAATTTTTGGAAGTTACGTTGAGCTGAACCTCGCTTTCTGATTTATTAACATTAAGCAGGTCGAAATGCATATCCGGGATTCACATTATTCGTAGGTGAAAATGGAACGACTTTCGGAATGTGTGTTTATTCATTTTATTTTCTGAAGCCCGAGTCTCTGTTTAGAAAGTGTTCGCTGTGTGGATAAACCAGCTAATTATACCGACCTAAAGTGACTAAAGAAGTTGGAATCATTTATAATCAAACAATTGCCTGTTTATGTGGCACACAGCTTTACATTAGCTATTTAATTCATGCAGTGGACGCGGTCTTAACTATTTATTAGTGGTCAATTATACGAAAAATCACTCACGAACATAGATCTAAAACTGCATCGCAAATGGGAAAGCCCCCCCCCCCCCCCCCCCCGAAAAAAACTCAATAAGACAACTATCAAAACTGCTCTTTCAGTGCTTGTGCCAACAGGCCAAACATATAGGAACTGAATTTCTTTTGCCACTTTATAACATCCTCTCCACGAGGCTATAAACAATGAAGCGGATTCTAAATGCCCAACAGCAGCAGCACTGCACATTTCTAGACGTCAAGTGACCTGCAAGTGCAAGTGTGCTGGGCGATCCTTGGCAGAGCTTTATGCTGAAGCATGGTTATCTCTAAATTCAGAGGAAAGTGCAAGGCGAGGATTCCCCAGCCAATCCATGAGACAACAAATCCACGTTAACAAATCATTCTCTCAAGTGTCGGAAATGAGAATTTCCTTAAGAACTGTGTAGTAATATTAATTCAGCAGTGTTCACAAGCAGCCATTCACCAATACTCAAAGGCGATACACAAAGCGAAGTATTGTTTACTAAACAAAAAGCAAACTCAGCTTCATACAAATAGAGTGCTCAAAATTTGAAACGCGAACAATTTCGAAACTCTTCCAATGCGTTGTTTGATTTCCAGATTCATCTGAATTTGTAACAGGGGCCTAATTCAGACAATGCGGACAATGGGGATGATGATGATGATCATCATCATCATACTGTTTTATGTCCGCTGCAGGACGCAGGCCTCTCCCTGTGATCTTCAATTACCCCTGTCCTGCGCGAACCGATTCCAACTAGTACCGGCGAATTTCCTAATTTCATCGCTTCACCTAGTCTTTTGTCGTCCTCGATTGCGTTTCCCTTCTCTTGGTACCCATTCTGTAACCCTAATAGTCCAACGGTTATCTAACCGGCGCATTACATGACCTGCCCAGCTCCATTTTTCCCTCTTGATGTCAATTAGAATATCGTCTATACCCGTAGCTCTCTCATCCAAACCGCTCTCTTCCTGTCTCTTAACGTTATGCATAGCAATCTTCGGCGAGAGATATGTCCACTGTATATAGCGCACGCCAGTTAACTCGCCAGCTCATGTCAATTCCTGTGCCGCTTAATCATCACCACTGCTTGTAGCAACCAGAAAGTGGGTGTGTCTGTAGTCGCCGGCATAGCGACTCTGTGTATAGGAAACACTCATCGACTTCGCGCATTAGATTAAACAATATATGGAGTATACGTGTCCGGATTGCGCAAATTTTACGCAAGATGACGCGAAATTGACGCTCAGTGATAGCTTCAGTCGATCGCCCATGCTGCCTTCCGCTTTCTGTAGTCGACGTGGTCTTACGTGCGGTAAAGAGTTAAGTAACCGCTTTTTAGTGAGTGAAGGTTTCAACAGCAGTTGATGACATTTAGCGAGAAACGGGTGCAAAACAAGTAATATGTTCCGACTAGCTCCGCATCCTACTGCAAGGCTTGCTAGCTGTTTACTCGTAGCATAAGAGTTGTCAAACCGCGGTGGTGGCGAAAGGCGAATTGCGGAGGACCAGAAGAGCAAAAGTGATTAGTTGCGCAAGAGCCGGGGGAATTTTTGATTATTATATAGAAAGTGATATTACCCGTGAGCGCGCACGCTTTGTTTCCCCGTTGAAAATCAATTATTTAGCGGGGAATATGAATTGTCTGGGTACTTATATAGACTCGTAACTATCCTTCTGTGGATTTTCTTCCAGCACACTGTACGCTTTCAGTATTTCGCTAAATACAAGCGCCAGGGTGACGGTGTGCTTGTATCTGAATGTCGCAGTGTACCGAGCTGTCGACGGCCTGGATTGTCGGCGACGCTGCGGTGGCTGCTCGACGCGGGTGAATCGCACGCAGCAGCACAGCGACAGCCGCCACGACCGTCGTCGAGCGCTTCGGCTTCGGTAGCTGCGGCACCACCGGCGACTCAGTTATGCCGACGTGGTGTCATGGACAACTGTGCCAATTAAGGGCGCGCGCTGCTGTGACGCGCACTTCTTGCTGAATAATTTTATTTTCACGTGCCCTCATTTCCCGCAGCTCAATTTCGCGGACTGCTTTAACTTTCTGTGTTATATTTTTTAATTAAATAGCGATTGGATTGTTTGTTCTTGTCGTGTGTAAGTTGGCGCACTCTCGGTGTGCGACGTGAGGTCATTCTTACCTGTGCACAACGGTATTGTAGCAGCACCGAAGAGGCAACGCACCGAAAGATGAGAGGGAGCTACTGCCCGACGCCGGGCCCGTGTCCGTGAGTACAGTGTCCGTGACTACAGTCAGCGCCTCTGACGGCGGCTCGGCAAATTTGCACCTTGGAGTAGTTGGGTTCACTCGGCGAGTAGCGTCGGAAGTCGCCGCTTCTTTTCGCTTCGCAACGTTTCTGATACAAGTTCAGGTTGTAGACATGCGGTTACTTGTGTTTACTTGTGTTTGCGCTATTGCATCACGTAAAACACATGCGGGCAACATCTACAATAGCATCATATCGTATTCCCAGTATTTAACAAGGCTGCTTTCTATATTCAACTAGACAAGGTCATCACACCTTGCTTCCATTTCTCTCCAATTAAAAAATAATGTATGGCCTGCTAAAGAAAGAGCTCAATTCTTGGCTATGGCTAGTAGAATTTAAGGCTATCTAACTTGCAATGTGAAGAAAAATCAGGAATTGGCATTTTCACTCCTGCTCTAGACTGGTAATTTCTGATCAGGATTCCGCACTTCTTATCCGCATTTAAAGCTGAATTTCTAGCCGTAGGGTTAGCCTTACGCAAACTAAATTCATCAATATCGACGGTAGTCATAATAACGGATTCTTTAGCTTTATGTTCATCGCTCACAGCAAATAGCAGAACTAACATTTTACGCACATTTTAGTGCCTGCCCACATGAATTTAATTAGATTGCTTTTAGTACATGGGCATGATGGTTAATTCATGAACGAAATGGTTGACAGTCTCAGGACAGCGGCCCTAAATGGCCCTGTACTATCATTAGATCATACATATGCTTACCTAACTACTGCTAGGTTCAGAAGATATGAAATTATTCAAGGCTTTTCGAGCCCAGATACAGCTAATCTTTCAGAATATCGACACGTCATATTCCATGGCACAAAAATTCCTTTCACACCAGAAAAGCTCGATAAATTTTTGCCCGATTACCTTGTCGAATACCAGTCTTAAACCTTTATCGTCACAGGGCTGGCCTGGTGAGATGAGACTATATATCACTTTTTGCTTATGGTTCCACCGTTTTTCTTCAAGAAAAACATTTTAGAATCGAGGTTTAGACATCGTGGTTTCATTTTTTCAGTCCTGAATAGTCATTCTCTAGGAGCCTCCTCTCGTGGAAACTACCACAGGGATGTTTGCTCAGCCATGGAGGAATTTTTAGTTGTTCCAGGGCGATTTTCTTAATTCTTTCACACGTTATTTTTATTTCTTTTCTTCCTGACAGTTTCACCAATTTTAGTAGTACCTGCAATTTCCTAATGCAATAAAAATTTTGGCCAATCTCCCGTAGTGGGCATGCGCCATCACAAAAAGAAAACCAAACCAGAGAGAGAGAGAGAGAGAGAGAGAGAATAAACATTTTTATTGTGTGAATGCAGCTTTGGAAAGGCGTCCTCATTCCAGAATGCCTTGAGCTCGGGCCGCGTCCTGGGCGCTCGCAATCAGCCGTTGCTGATCCTCGAGGTCGGAGCTGGCCAAGGCTCTCTCCCAAAGCTCGTTAGTAGGGTAAGGGTTCGGAATCCAAACCAAGTTCTTCCGAGTGCCACCGGGTAACGACAGGCCCCGTTCAGCCTGCAGCGAATGTGCACCTATTCGCGTCTCAGTAGTGCAAGTCAGCAGTTGCACGCTCTTGAACCACCTACAGCTCCTGAGCATCACATGCACCGTCTGTGCTGGTATGCACGATTATTGCGAGAGCACCCGAGGCCTGCCGGCTGCCGTGGCAGCGACGTCTGCATTGGAATCCATACCTGGACTTTTCCACAAGATTCAGGTGAGCCGAGAGAAGCCAACGCGAGCGATCCTGAATGCGCGAAAGTTATGCCCTCCCAATGTCGTTATACTACAGTATAAGTATAGTAGTACATTGCTGGAGGAATGAAATGTACACTCAACAACAATTTCCCGGCATATCGCATTGTATATCCTTTCAAATCAACACCTCTACAAACCAGTGCCCTGTTTATTGGAGTGGCGTAGCGGGCAGGCTGTACTGTGTTTTGATATCGGGCCGTTTGAACTGTTCAAAGTATCAACGTGCATAAGATTTCTTAAACGTTTTCGTTATACTTACGTGGAAGCGTTCTTCGCCGTATTTAATAATAAGCCATTTTCTAGAGCGCCAAGTACTGTTTACATCACGCAGAATATGTTCGGTATTGAAGAAAGCATTCTGGTACCATAATAAGCGACACGTTCTTTTCCCGTGTTGAAATTCGCAAATATTACACAAGAAGGGATCAGGACTACAGAAACATTAACCTTAATTTTATGGTCGTACGTGCCGAAACCAGATTTTTATTTAAGCACACCGTTTCGGGGACTACAGATTAATTTTGATCCCTTGTAGTTCTTTGACGTGCACCTGAATGCAAGTGCGCGGGTGTTCCTTGGATTTCATCCTCTCTGAAATGTGGTCTCGAGCTCAAAACACTGTTAAAACAAGAGCTATAATAGCAGTTACTACTTGTCACACTATTTACTACCTTGGCATACTTCCGGTTGATAACGCTAGATTTAGTAACATTACTGACTAAACATGGTAGGCACTGCATCAAATGGGTCTCAGCTATCAATTCCAAATACAGTTAGCACATCGCATACAATATTTCAAGCCAATAAAACATATATAGAACACACTCTTGAATTTGGCGGACCAGCTCCGGTATTCCTCATGGTAGAAACGACTGAGTTTTTTTTGCTTTCGTGGTTTTGAAGAATCCTTGCTAGCTGTCATAAACGAATTAAATACCTTGATTTCTTCCCGAGTTCACTGCGGGCACGTCATGTGCTATCTGACAGTGTCAGACTTTACCTGTTTCGGATGTTTGGATGCAACAAAGGTATAGGGTTTTCTTGCTGTGTCACGTAATGGGAGTAACATGCGTTTTAATGATTGTGTGCGAATAATGAAATCTCAGCCAATAAAGACGCGCATCGAGCTCGAGCAGAAGCCAGTCGTGGAGGATGCCCTTTCTCGCAAGAATAAAGTCAAATAAGCAGTGGTACGCTAATCATCGTTGTTGTATTACTACTTTCATTACGATGTCTGCTTTCAGAAGGACGTTCGCATAACCACTCTCCGCATTTTGCGTCACCGTTATTCGGCATGGTCATGGTCGATCTGTTTCCTTCACTTTTTGCAAATGACGCGATATTACTATTTTATCTGTCCTGTCATTCATGTAGTCAAACTTATCTATCCTTTCGGCGATACTGCAGGAGCAAAGCCTGAACAAGGGGATCGTCACGGTCGTTGTGGACACTGGAACCTCCTCGGTAGTGAGCCCAGCGTAGTCGAGCTTCCTGGCGTTTCGGCGACGAGTCGTGGACACCCATGGCTGCGAGGTTGTTGCTTGTCAGCTACAGCAATTGGGCGGGCCAGATATCTGGGACCGAATGTTACGCTTCGTAAGTGAAAACTTCTCGTCGGTTGGATAAATGATACTCCGCGCAGTTTGCAAGCATATCTCGATCAAGCCAATGTGGCAAGACACATTTTGCGAGACTGAGGGCACTTCTGTTTCACAGATTTGATTGTCAGGTGCCTCCGTGTTTCTAATTTCCTTTTTTTTCTTGAGTGAACCATCAAAACTTGTGAGCGATTGTGCACCGTTTGCATGAGCTCTTTTCCCGAATGGAGGCTTTCTGAACTGGTGGCTTGTCTGATCAAGCATAACTATGTCCTTCAATGCTTAAGTTGCTTAAGCCTAATTATTTTTATGACTTCAGTCGTGCTACACAAGCTAGGTATGCGTGATGAGCGCATATTTTACATTTTCCACCAACGCAGTGGGCATTATACACATTTTGGACGCGACTGCATTAGTATAGTAAGTGTATTAAAAACGAAGCATTATAATGCTTCGTTTGAGAAAAGCAGATTTATGGAACGTGAAAACCTTATTGAGGATTACTTTAGGATTGGTGAAACGCTGTGCACAAATGCATTCTGTTACTATTTTTCTAATTAGGTTGCATGATGTTTGCTCTGGTTTTCATTCCCTCAAGCCACTACATCTATAGGATCATGTTTATGTTGCTTCAGGCCAGGGTGCCAAAAATGGGCTGTGGGGCCCTCGTCATACATAGTCGGTATGTCTTTAGCCCCATTGGCTACGACTGTACATAAGAAAAAGTTAAATGAAATAAATAAATCCGCGCAATTTGACTAAAATAAACCCGTTAACGCGACTATGCGTCCACGCTGCTTAATGATGAGCAGCACGACGTGGAGAGACTCTTTCATTAGTAGCGCGTTTCGCACGGCTTCCATGTATGTGCGAATGGTGTAATTACGAATAGGACGTGGCAAGTTGTCACGCAGTGAGTCCAATATATATCTATATATCAAAGAAACAAACAAAATCTGCTCATTCAGGCTTGCTATGTGGTTACGTGGATGCATCCATGTAATCACATGGGTCGAAGTTGGTGCCTATATGTGCTCCCCATCAAACTCTAAATAATCACCGACTCAAGGCAAACATCAACGGCTGGAGGTTCATTACTACGAAACTCACCATAAACACCAGTGATCACGGAAGAACCAATCGCATTGTCGAGCTTAACCCTCAACTTATCGAAGGTCCGGCATTCTACGTCGACTAGGTGAATGAACGAAGTGACCGTGTTCTCTCGGTCTTTAACGCTCTCACTGAATTTTAAAGGCTTGCTGCAACTTACTTATTTTGAACATATATATTCTATGATTTCATCAAGGCTTCAATAATCTTGAAAGTGAATAATCGCTTGCTTATTCAACTGAACGGTTGCTTGGTTGGCGTGTATTCTTTATCTATACGTCTATTAATTCGTGCAGAGATACTGATAGTGCATATCTTTTGAACACTTGCAGATCGGCGAGGTCAGGAAAACTACGCACCGTCTTCTGGAAGATTTGTCTGTAGGAGGCCAAAGGCCGGTACGTGAAGAGCAACGGCATCGAAACGCTTCAGCAGGGGTCATCGAATTTCTCCGGCGAAAACGCCATCACGCTGGTTATATGCGTGCAGGCGTGGAATGAAGTCGTAAGCAATCACCATCTTCAGTGCCCTTTCTAGGAGCAGAACGGGAGCAAACGTGTTACCGTTCTGGCTAAGTTGATGAGGAGTGCTAGAAAAAGAAATGTCGCTTTAAGCCAACGTTTGCAGAAGGGGACTTGTCTTTGTCAGGCAGTGGCTGAAGTATTTTGTGCCCTGACGAAGACAATTCCCTTTGTCGAAGCGCTGGTTTGAAACGCTATTCCTTGTTCGGCGACTGCTCATCGTTTAAAGTTTGCGTCCTCCTTTCAACTTCTGTCTTGTTTGACGTTCTGACTACGAAGGTGATAAATATAAACGCTCAGTCAAGATATACATGGCGTTTCATTTTTATTTCAATCGATGCAAAATTTTGAATCAGAATCATAAAAGCCCTGTGTTCTTTTGTTGGTGGCCTTGGTAGCCACCAACTTGGTGTCTTGGTGGCCTCTAGACTTGGTGGCCTCTAGATAAAGGATGCAATTATCCGGTAGTGTTTTATTCGTATTTATTTTACATTTTCATGCATACGAGGAACTGAAGATCGTCATCGACATTAACAAGCTGGACTATTAGGTTTTCAGAAAAAGATTTGTTTTTGGAATTGCATAATTTTTTTATGTCGGCTAACTCGTTCTTACTCGTTTTAACATGGCAGCTTCGCGTTTTGATCCAGGTCGTGCAATGAATACACACCTGCTCGCCACTGTGCTGAGTCACAGTGCGAGCGCAGAATCGGAGATGCAAAATGTCAGAAAATCTTGAATAGCCTGAAAAAAAAAAACGGTTTTTATTATTGTTTTTTTAACATTGGAAATAAACTAGGTTTTACACTACCAACTGTAAATGTTCGTACCAAGGAGACTCCGGACGTTATCAGGTAAAAATATATGAAAAGTCTGTAAATATATTTTACTCGCTTGACAGGAAACAGAAGATTAAGTGGACCTGCCGCAGTCAGTGTCACATGAACGCAAACCTTTTTCAAAGCGCAATGGAAGTCTTTCGCAAACACGTAAAACAAGAAGCTAGCGCAGTGCCTATTCTTTCTGTATCACTGCTTACAATTGGAGATTTCTCTCCAAAAAGGGACGTTTAGTCCTGTTTCTGCACAAAATTTTGTTTATATATTATATACCTATCTTTGGAGGGGTGGGTTGGGGAGGAAGTTTTGGCCAATTTTTCAGTTGCTCAAGAGAAAAAGAAGGAAACAGAATTCGGTTCTTTCCAGCGGTACCTCTTTTTTTTTCGGCGATTCTTGTCTTCACACTTAATCCAGGACCAACTAAGAATTGTCAGGAAGACGGACTTGTTCTATCCGTTTCTTTAACTGTTCTGTGTCCTGCTTTTGGGGTGTTCCTTGTATTACACTACACAGGGCACACCAACAACAAGAGCAATTCTTACCACCACTCCTTCGTGAATGGAGAAGAGTTCTCGGAATAGTTTTTGAGTGGTAGGCTGCTGTCTAAAGAAAAAAGAAAGGGTCAATCAAGTGTCCGCCCTAAAGAAGACAAAGTCGACCTACATGGTGGTTCAAATGATTCGACGATGACATTTAAATTACACCTCTCTCTGCTGCCATTCTCATGCTCATTATGCACTCATTTGTCATTTATTCGCATCGTATTTCCCCCGCAACTACGTCTACCTTGCCTTCTTCAGCGTCGACACATCGTTGACCTTTTTCTCCAGTCGCTTTTTCTCCAGACACATTTGTGCCGTCCGCGTCGCCGTCGGCGTGAATGCGTACGAGGATGAGCCCGCGATCGCGGCTCAGTCTCGCGTGCGCAAGAGCGGGAAGTGGGGAGGAAGTGTGCTGCCTTCCATCGCGCGTAAGGCTTCGGGGGGAGGGTGGATGGGGGGTGTGCGTTCTATTCCGGGTGAATAGGCGGCCGAGCGCGCCCGGTCGGGCCGCTGTATCTTGAACGCCATCGGCGACGGGTACAGAGTCCGCACTGCGTTGTGTGTTCGCGACAAAGTTCACGTTGATGCGAGCGACAGCATGAATGTCAATTCGCTCGCTGCTGCTGCCGCTTTTCCTCACTGCAGCGTTCTGACAGCGAGTTTCCGTGGTCATCGAGTGAGATGTGTTTATGTTTGCTTGTGCGCGCATGAAGCCAGGCTTGTTAATTTAGTTAGTATGCCTATGTTTACGAGTTTGTACGTCCGATAAAACTACTATTCTTACTTCGTATAGCCGTCCACAAATTTTCTATCGCAAGCGAAGCTTCGCCCTTCGGGCGAAACATCGTCTTTCTTCTTTTGATCAAGAGGTCAGGGGTGCCGATCCGGAAGACAATGCCGTCTATGGCGCATTGGGGTTAATTGTTTATCATGTTGCGCTATTTACGCCTGTAACATTAATTCTGCCTGTTCTGCGACAAATTATAGCTGCTTGTGGGCACAGGTGAAACCGCCTTCTAGATTCCATTGCCTCGCGCGAGCCTCGCTTAATCTAAGGGAAAGGCACTCAATTTCCCAAGAGTGTGCCGTGTGGTGGCTTTGCCTCAAGACGCACGTACCTGCGCGGGTGCACCCTTTACAGAAGTTTCGTGATATGGAGTTATTTTTTGCTATATTGGCGCTAATTGCGTCCACAGTATTAACGGGACCTAGTCTGCGACTAAGTCTGGCTTCTTTCGTTGTTCGGTCATTCATTTCGGTACATGTTTTGACGTATTCATGTGTTACATATTGTGATGCATGCATGGTGAGACGTATACTTTGTGGCTTGTTCAATTTGTTAGTGTCATTATACTCCTGAACGGGTTTACCGGTAGCTAATTTTAGTGTTGAGTTAGGCTTTTGGGTTAGTTCATTGCCGTTCGACTAAATATAAGCTCCAGAGGAATGTCCATTGATACATAACGTGAAAGTCGGGACAAAAATCTGTCCACAACGAGATGTTATCGACATAAACAAGAATGTCTTGATTGGAGCGTCACCAGCACGCAGTAAGCGAGAGAAAGACACAGCCCCCCAAAATATTTTTGAACCGAGGCTAATAAAGAACAAATTAAATTCTGTGGTTTTGCGTTCCAAACCACGATCTGATTATGAGGCATGCCTAAGTGGGAATAATTTTGACCACCTGTGGTTCTTCAACGTTCACCACATGCGTCGTACACGTCTCGCACTTGCTAATTAGGCGTTCCGTTTGAAAAGGTTGGTTCATGCACCTCGTGAATTCTAACTGATAATCATCTTTTTAGCTGACCTTCACAAGTACATTTATTCAATTTTATTCTGGACAGTCTATGAAGTTTTGGTAGTTAATTAAGATATAGTAAGTACGTGTATGTGTGAGACAACAACAGCTGCTTTCGTGACATCTGCCTTTGCTGCCTCCGGCGAGATCTTAGCGACAAGAAAACTAAGCTTATGGCTTAGTTGACTTGCTGTTCGTCTCTGATCGGGACGGTTGGAGCTCACCTAATAAAGAGAAGTTTTTTTTTTTTTCAAGACCACTCCGTGTGAGCGCTCGTGTATACGTGTGTTCGGCTGTGTGGTTGTGTGTTCCGTGTCGTTAATAATTTTCGCGCGTGACAAATGTTGTAAGTGGACTCGCTTTAGCTGGAACCCCAAGAGACCAGGGAAATAAGTTCTGCTGATCAGGAGTTCTGTTTACCGCCAGGTTGACCCCAAGGGTACACAACACTCTTTATTGCAAGTAGCTGATAATAGCTGTAGCAGACCTGATTACAAAGCTTCTTGCAACAAAGGCTTTGCCTCCACGCCGCCACTGACTAGAGCTGGTAGCACAAATGTAATAAAGAAAATTGCCATTGAGTAAAAAATATTGAAAAATTTCCTTTTTAGTGAAGCAAACACTCTCGAAGTCATCGATAACTTTGATCTTCCTCTGCAGTGTCAGCGCATGGTGCAGGTGTTTCTGTGCCGCAATCGGATGCACTAAGAAAACTCACAGCACGCCGACATTGCCAACTCAAACAAATCACAGCAAGCCACGACCATGGTTGTGGCCACACTAACCACGGCACAAAAAAGAGCCAGTAAAAGTCACCTTTGCGATAACATGGCGAACTGGCGAAAAAAAAATAAACAGAAAAGTAAATACAGGAAAGGCGAAAAGTTTGATTCCCATTGCGATGCCGCGTAGATTGGCCGGTGAGTTTAACGTTCGGTAATATGTTTCAGTCCTTCTTTCGGGAGTTGAAAAAGATGTTCCGTATAACGAACTTTTTTTTCTACATTGCCTTAATGCACCGCTAGCTAACCGTAAGGCTGCTGTTCCGTATAAGCAATTTCCGTTTGCCGAGATTCTACTGTATAGCATATGCATGCGTGTGCCAATGAATACGCGATCGTGGCGTAATTTTTTCTGTCTGTCTTTCTTCCGTATGAAACGTCACACTAGGGGGCATTGTAACTTAAAGCTTTTCCATTCCGTTTTTTTTTTTTTTTTGCAATATCCTCACGTGAAATTTACCTCGACGACAACGTAAGGACCTGACGGTGACCTGGGGCGCTATAACGTAAAGCTATCCGAAACTTCTCTATTCCGATTCTGCAACCAGCTTTCCATGATTGGTTTCGAAAAATTTTCGGGCCACCCCCGCTTCACCTATCTCTCACGCGACGTTGCGAAAACCGCGAGAACGCCCCCTCTGATAGGATGTCTGCGCACTGATTATGCAGGATTAGACCAAACGAAAGAAAAATAATTATTTCTCATACGATACTTTTTTCGTCATAATACTCTACCATTAATCAATCGTTTACAGGCCGCACCCACTTCGTCTTTCTGTCACGCGACGTCATAAACCCGCGAAAACTCATAGCATCTAAGTGACGTGTACGCGTTAAAGACACATTAATATGCCGAAAAAAACTAAATTTTTTCTGAATAGCCGGAGGCTGCCCCATTCCGAAAGGGATAGAAGATGGCTGCCCACCGATTGTTGTGGCCCTAAGTATACTGGGGGCAGCCGCGGAGCATGAATTTATTTGCGCATAATAAACATTTTTCCGTGGCACTACAATGCTAGCGAGCCCTTTTGGCACCATATGCAACATCACTTTGCCAACTCTTCTTTCCCGAGGATCCATTTTGGTGGCATTTTTAACGTTCCGTTGCACGCCACCGCAATTTTCCACCATCCACTGCAAGCTAAGTAAGGGGAAGATGATCAGTCACAGACGCCGGCGTCACCATCTTGTGCAGGGTATCCACTTTCACTGTTCTGGCTCGGCCCCACTGAACCCCTTTCCACTTGAGCGTGTTCCTCGCCTCTTGTCAGCCAATTCGATAAGGAAATCTGCTCCCAATGTAGGTACTGCTATTCTCTTTGAAAGCAAAAAAAAAGTTACCTCCTATAAAGGAGGAGCGCGTTTCATTGGGCTCTTCATACAACGCTGCGGGTTACAGCCCAATGCTTGCGTCGGTGGTCACGTAAATTTGTCGTCAGGAGATTGGAATTAAAACAGATTGGAATAGCTTTACGTTATAGGACCCTTGAAGCGTTGTTTGAACCGCCCAATCAAGCGCTTTCCTCATAGGAGGCTTTCAAAGTGAGTAGCGATACCTACCTTGACAGGTTTTTCTTATCTAATTGGCTGACTAGAGGCGAGGAGCACGCAGTAGCCGAGAGCGGTTCGGTGGGACCGAACTAACGCAGTGAAAGTAAATAACCTAATGAGGCGGGTGGTCTCGGTGGCTGCGATTGGCCCCCTTCCTCTTGCTTAGCTTGTGATAGTTGGACGAAAATCGCGGCGGTGTGCAACGAAAGGTTAAAAATGCCGCTAAAACGGATCTTCAGCCAACAGGAGCTGGCAGAGCGATGTTTTATGCGTGCCGAAATCGCTTGAAAACGCTATATTGCCGCAGAAAAATGATTATTCTACGCAAATAAATTCATTCTTTCAAGCAGCTGCGAGTTGCCAGTGCCAGAGCGATCGGTGGGTAGACATTCTCTATTTCTTTTGGAACGGGGCAGCCTCGGGCTATTCCGAAAAAAAATATAGTTTTGTGTGGCAGAGTAATACATTTCTAATGCTCACGCGTTACTTTCACGTGGAAGGTCATCTAGGCTTTGTGACGTCGCATGAGAGATAGCGAAGTGGGCGCCTCAACTGTACATTTGTACAGTACCTACATTTTCGAAGCACTGTAGATGGGGATAACCCCCCCCCCCTCCTAGTCCGTTACAAAGCCTGACGACAATGCACTTGAGTCATGGGCACCAGTTTTGTCGCTTAATATTTCTAATTGAAGGCTGCAACATGTTTTCAAAGCGCAGCTGGTTTGATAGGAAATTAGCTTCTTTAATGCATATTATATGGCTGCGCAAAGTAGGGCACTATGTCCTTACCGACGAAAACAAAAAAGCTGCAAAATTTTTAGTTGGTTTGTTCATTTTCTAGGAGGAGAGACAAAGGCAGAGATGGCATTCCTATGCCTTCTCCCGGATCCGATGGCCGTGCTTCGACGGCGCATACGAGAACAGCATTCGTGCCTCCACGCGGTGTCGACCGAACGAGGCAGCCTGTCTTCGCAAGTGCATCATCTGTACGCTAATTTTACATGTGACTGCTGCCACCTGCTGTTCGGCTTGGATGTGCTGCACGGTATTTCTGAAGATCAATCACCAGCTGCACACGGCACAGAAAGGGGCTTCTAGCCGACAGCGCATCGAGGACTTCCATGTCGCAGGCTTCGCGCGTGCCCTCGGCCACCACCAGTCTCGCCTGCGCACGCACTCTCCCGAATCAGCCTCTTGAATGGGAGGCATCCCGTGAGCTTCCAAGTATTGAGCTCTTCGGTGAGCGGTATTATCGCTATTGTGTTCCGCGAATAACTTTCCTACAGCACAACGCTTGATGCAAACGTGGTATAAAAGTACTTTGAAGAGACGTGGAGCGTGCGCCTTCAGAGAAGTCGATGGTTGGCCACTCCTTGGACGTCTTGTGAGAAGACTAGGAGAGACAATTTCGCAATACCATGAGGTGACAGCCATTTGGGGGCTGCTGTTAGCGTTGCACTCAACCGACAGCTTGGGTACAAAGTCTTTTATCTGCGTGCCGTCCTGGCCTCTGGATGGCATCGTGATTTCATTGACGTTGATTCCACATGTTCTAATAATGGCTTGGAGAAGGAGCACTGAAGTTGCTGACTATTTTGGTTAACAATTGGTGGAGATTCAAACGTTCAAGTATTTGTTTTCCTTTAGATTTCGTTTAAATTTTCTTCACTCTGTCATTCTAAATTCCGGCCGCGAACAAACAACAACCGTACTGCTAACCATCTTTTCGCGGCGTCTGTTGTACGGTCTGAATGTGCGCTCTCTTAAGTTCGCGATATAAATGATCACAACTGATATGGTGACACAACGCTGTGCTATTTACGCCTCCAAACATGCGCGCAGGTTTTTAGTTGTAAGCTTACTGAACAATGAGTGGTGTGTATGGTGATTCTTGTTTGCGTAACACTCTTTCCCTGCCGCCTGTGTGCTTTGCTTGCTGCCGGCTCCGTGGAAAACTGCTAAGCGGACGCATATCGCCAGAAACGTCCCCACGATTTTGGAACATGTACACGTCGCGCAGCCTCTCGGCGTAACTGCCGTAACTGATTGGAAAAAAGACGGAAAACATTATATCACGAACAAAATTAGGGCGCTATAACGTAAAACTATTCCAAACTATTCTATTCCAATACTGCAATCAGGCTTCCACGATTGGCCAAAAACTTTTTTGAAACACCCCTATGCACTTCGCCTGTCTTTCACGCGACGTCACGACAACCGCGATAGCTTCCCATCCGATATGACGTGTACAGACTGATTATGCATGATCGGACCGAACAAAAGAAAAATAGTTATTTAAGATTCGACGTCTTTTCGCCGTTAGACCTCGGCTATTGGTCAAAAGTTTTAGGGCTGCACCCACTTCACCTGCCTGTCACGCGACATCACAAAGCCGCGAAAACTCACCGCGTCAAAGTGACGTGTACGCGTTAAAGACGCATTAAGATGCCGAACAAAACCGAATTTTCTTCTGAATAGCCACAGGCTGCCCCGTTCCGAAAGGAATAAAATATGGCTGCCGCTGATCGCTCAGGCGCTGGCTACTCGCACCTGCCGGAGAGCATGGGTTCTTTTGCGTATAATAAAGCTTCTTGCGTGGCCGTGTAACGTTTTCGAGCACTTTCGGCACGTTTACAACCTCGTCCTGCGAGCTCTTGTTTACTGAGGATCGGTTTTAGCGTTATTCGTAAGCTTCCGTTTCATGCCGCCAGGATTTTCGACCAACCACCACAAGCTAAGTAAGGGAAAGCGGACCAATCGCACACGCCGGCACCACCTCTTTTATCCGGTTATCGATCTCTAGTGCAGTGGCTCGGCCCCATTGAATCCCTCTCTACTTGAGCGTGCTCTTAGTCTCTTGTGAGCCAATTAGATAAAAAAACGCTCAATGTAGGCAATGTTATTCGTTTTTCAAGCAAACAAATGTGACCTCCTATGAACGAGGAGAACGTTTGATTGGCTTGTTCAGACAACCCTGCAGGTGACCACCCGGTGCTTGCGTCGGCGGTCACGCAAATTTGACGTCAGGAGAATGGAATAAAAATATATTGGAATAGTTTTACGTTGTAGTGTCCTTAGTTATCGAAAACGACTCGCGGTTATACATACCAGAGGCCCGCTGGGACATTGTGGTGAAGTTCTAGTAGCATGCTGTAAAGCACGTGGGTTCCTAACACATTTGAATATTTTACAATAGAGCCTATTAAGAGTGTTACGGAATCGCCACGGTAGCGGCGCACGAAGTCCGGGAGTCACGCCTACAATCGGTCGGTGAATGCGCGCTTTTCGCCTTGCAATCACGGCCACGAAGAGGCGCGTTCCGCCGCGCGTTGACAAAAACCCAGACAGAGCCAAGCCAGAGGGATGAGAAAATATGCTTCTTGATATATACAAGAGATGGGCGTAACTACCTCGTATCTCGTCAACTTTGTGTTACTGCGAACATCCGTCTCGAGAGAGTAGAGAACGTGCCGGCATTCAGTGACACTGGAAAGTTTATAGGGAATGGCATTCTTTACTCACTTCGGGCAATTCGAATCTATTTACCTAGCCTCACACGCCGACCCAACGACCCAAATTTTCCACCAGCTTTGGTCACAAGTATGTGCTCGTGGTGGCGATGCCGTCGTGGTCGCTCCATCATCGTCATTGCAGCTTCGTGGTCCGACTCTCGTCGCACCGTGTTCGTCATGCCATCGTCGTAAAACAGTCGTCCTCACCCCACTGTCGTCTTGCCGTCGTCGCCTAACACATTCGTCGAGCTGGCGACGTCGTTCTGTATTCGTCAAGCCGTCGGAATCATTCATGATTCCATCATGATTGTGCCGGCGTTGTTATGACATCGTTATCATTGCATCACTGTCATACAGTCGTCGTCATGCATTCATTGTCATACTGTCGTCGTGATGACGTTCCATGTTCCTCATCCGATTCTCGTGATACCGTCGCCGACATTTCGTCCTCGTCACGACATCGTCATCATACAGTCTTCATCACGCCATCGTCTTCATACACTAGTAATCGTCCCATCGGCCTCAAGCTGTCAACGCCACGCCATCATCGTCTTCTCGTTATCATCTTGCCATATAGCCGTCATAACGGCCATGTCGTTCCATGAACGTCATTTCTTCTTCGCTATTCCTTCTCCGCCATTCTATCGCCAACACTGCGTCGACGTCATACAGTCGTCGTGATGGCGTCGTGGTCATGGCCGACCCTGGCCAGCGAGCGTCACAGCATCGTCGACTGATCCCCCAGGCACTGTGTGTCGCATATAGCCGAGGGAATATAAATTTCAGAATGAGCACTACATGTCCTAAATAAAGGTGTCTTCTGCGGTACAATGCGTCGCAACAGTGCCTGAACTATCACAACAATATCTATAGACAGTCATCATCAGATAGTCTGTGCCGAGATCTTCGGGAAGGGGGGAGGGGGGGGTACGTTCTTGTTCTTTCAGCTGTAGCTTTTCGGTTCAAACAGGCACTGACATGAGAAAGGCCCACGCACCTGCATTTAGCTTTTATATAAACCTGGTGTGCTTACCAGCAACGGGTAGTCTTCAGCATCGGCGCACGCCACTATGCTTTACAAGAAAAAAAAAAATAGCCGAGCGAGCGCTGACCAAGGAGCTGAAAGAGGTTTAGCGTGATCGCAGGAAAGTGAATTAACGTCGTTTCACATATACCAATAAAGCTGTACGGCTCTTCGGGTGGGCGATTCTTCATTGTTGCGAGGTGCTGGACATCTACAAAAATACCCGCGAACACACAAATGCGGAGCCAACAAATGACGTCGCTCGTCGGACAAGTCAGGTTGACCTGCTTGCTCTTTTTTTTTTTTTGTAAATAATAATGAGCTCAAACAGGAAAGAAAGTCTTGCAAAATGTCTCACATTTCTTTTGCTGCCTTTGCACGAAGCGGCCGCGAGTCAATAAGCCTACGCCAACAAAAATTTGTTTTCCTATAGGCGCCCGCAAATGCGGGAATAGCACTTCTTTCGATGCATATGAAATGGTAATGCGAAGACCATATATGCGGTTTTCTCAGCTTCGGAAGACGTTGGCAATCGTTGCACGTCAGAGTGGTTTAAGCAAAGCAGTCGACGAGCTTAACTGGCAAGGCCATCTTCCTTATAAAAGGAGCATTTCTCACTTCGTCATGCTTACACGTTTGTTACGCAGTGCCGCTATCGCATTGCTAAGTGTCCCAGAGGTTGAAGAGGACAGTCGCCTAGAGGCTTTGACGCCAGGTCTTGACTGTCGCTGGCCTGGGCATTACAATAGGGCAACTTGTACAGTCGCCCAAATCTTTAACTGGTGTGCGGGAGCGGCGACTTTTCCGTGCGTCAGCGCCGTTTGACGGGGCGAGGCTGGAAACAGTCTGAGGCTAAGCGCATGCGGACAAAGCGCGCTCAGCTGGGCCCATCGTCTACTAGGCTGTTTCCAGCCTCGCCGCGTCATACGGCGCTGACGCCCGGAAAACGCCCGGAAAAGTCGCCGCTCCCGCACACCAGTTAAAGATTTGGGCGACTGTACTCGTTGGAACGGAAAGTATGACAGTTCAGAAAAGTGGGATGAGTTATGTTACTGAAATAGCGGAAAATATTAGTCGGCGCGAAATCAATTGGAAGAAACATTAGCTTAGACAGGACGGGCGTAGATGTCAACACGAAAACAGTCGCTGCCCAATGCCTGCCCTGTGTTCCTTGTCGGTGCACATAGCTCTATTATCGTGTTGCCATTATTGCAGTGTAACTGTCGTGAGCCCGGCTTGAAGATACAAAAATAGTCGTTCTAGGACGCGTGCCTGGCATGCTTGTGCATACTTGTCGCAACTATCTCAATTGCAAGGATGGGTTTTCCTATTAAAAAAAAAGAAGAAAAAGTGAATGCAGGAATTCGCGCGTGCTTTGTAGTTAAAAAATGACAGAATACTAATACTGTTTACTATGATTCAGAACTAACGCAATGAAAAGCTGGGGCCCTATAACGTAAAACTATTCCAATATGTTTTTATTCCAATCTCCTGACGTCACATTTGCGTAACCACGGACGTAAGTACCGGTCCGTCAACCGCAGGCTTATCTAAACAGACCAATCAAACGCTCTCCTCGTTCATAGGAGGTCATTTTTGTTTGCTTGAAAAACGAATAACATTGCCTACACTGACCGGCTTGTCGTATCTAATTGGCTGACCAGAGGCGAGGAGAACGCTCAAGTGGAGATGGATTCGATGGGGCAGAGCCAGTGCACTGAAAATCGATAACCGGATGAAGAGGGTGGTACCGGCGTCGGCGATTGGTCCGCTTTCCCTTACTTAACCTGCGATGGATGGTGGAAAATCGCGGCGGCATACAACGGAACCTTATGAATGACGCCAAAACGTATCCTCAGCAAAGAAGAGTTGGCAGAGCGATGTGGTAAAAGTTCCGAAAGTGCTCGAAAACGTTACACGGCCACGCAAGAAGTTTTATTATACGCAAATAAACCCATGCTCTCCGGCAGGTGCGAGTAGCCAGCGCCTGAGAGATCGACGGCAGCCATATTTTATTCCTTTCGGAACGGGGCAACCTGCGGCTATTCAGAAGAAAATTCAGTTTTGTTCGGCATATTAATGCATCTTTAACGCGTACACGTCACTTTGACGCGGTGAGTTTTCGCGGTTTTGTGATGTCGCGTGAAAGGCAGGTGAAGTGGGTGCAGCCCTAAAACTTTTGACCAATAGCCGAGGTCTAACGGCGAAAAGGCGTGGAATCAGAAATACGTGTTTTTGTTTTGTTCGGTCAAATTATGCATAATCAGGGTGGACACATCGTACCAGATGGGGAGGTATCGCGGTTTTCGTGACGTCGCGTGACAGACATGTGAAGTGGAGGTGGTCCAAAAAAGTTTTCGACCAATCGCGGAGGGCTGCTAGCAAAATTGGAATAGAAAGGTTTGGAATAGTTTTACGTTATAGCACCCCTGAAGATGACATACGTGCAGGCCATTAAAACATCAAGTAGTTTAATTCATAATATATATTCAGAATGCAGAGTTTTCTGTTGAAAGCGAAAAGTGAACTATGCATTTATTTTTAAGGATTCGGTTTTAACCGAAAATGGTGAGCGAAAGCGCATTTATCGGAAAGCTAAGACGTCGATCGGTGCTCGGCTGCGACCGGAACCTACATATGCTCCGATGCAGGGAGCCTAGCGAGGGAAAGGTAACTTGAAAGAGCGTAGGTTAGGGCGTGTTGGTATTCCATAACTGAGGTTTTTAGCGCACGAAAAGGGACGAAAGACAGTGGCGAAACGAGGACACAGCGCTAACTTCCAACGATGGTTTTATTCCACAAAGCGGCAGACACAAAAATCAGTACATATGCGCATGCGTACGATTGTGGGTATTATTTATATGTGTCTACCGCTTTGTGGAATAAAACCATTGTTGGAAGTTAGCGCTGTGTCCTCGTTTCGCCACTGTCTTTCGTCCCTTTTCGTGCGCTAAAAACCTCAGTGAGGGAAAGGTCTCGCGTCAGCTTGTGGTCTAGGTAATCTTTAATGTTTTTTTTTTTAATTTGAGCCTGGTTAACCTGTCGTGGCGTCATACTGTCGTGCCGGGTCACAGCAAACTACCACGAACCCGGTTGAATGCCATCTTGGAACTGTGACTTACGCCTGGCTGATAATTTGGCACCTTCTGCTCACAGCTGAATGAAGCCCGAAGTTGTCACAAGCAAATGGCTCTTTGCAGACCATGCTTGAACCGTTGAAGTAGTGACTCAACTTTGATAGAGGCGGATCAATGTAGATTGGACTGTCCCTTTATACATGACGTTCGAATCATCCCAAGAGCGTCTGAGTCGTTCTGGGTGCCGACAGTGACGACGGCAGTGCCCTGTTCATGATATTTGCCGGGCCCGTAGCAGCGGCTATGAAACACACGAATGCGGCGTGTTAGATTCAGGTCCAGGCAACACTTGATGAAAACCGGCTCAAAGTCGCTTCGCATATCAGTAACGTTATGTAGTAAAACGATAGTCTTGTGAGAATATTTATCACCAAAGAGGGTAACCGAATGAACGACGTCCTCAAGCGCGAAGTCCCATCACTGTAAAACGAAGCACATTCTTTAGCGGCTCCTGCCTCGATACGAAGCCGTCATCTTCTATCTGACATCAGCCAAATGATCGGCATGTTTCAAGATAAACTGGCAAGACATGAAGTCGTCTCCGGAGAAGATTTGGCTAAAATCCTGCACCTCCTGGTTGTCCAGTCTCTTGCCGTCAATGCCAACGTGTTAAATGTCTTCAACACATGTGAACAGATTGTCAATGTCTTCTCAGTCATCGACAATCCCTTCACACGTCTCAGAGGCGTTTAACGCGTTGTTTCTGACAACACTTGAAGGGTTGAGCGGAAATAGAAGTGTCTAACTTTTTACGTTATGTTTTAGAGAAGAGATTTCGAGTTCAACTTCCTATAAAAATAGCTATAAAATAGCGACAAAAAAGGTAACATCTTTTCTAACGTACATAATTTAGTTTGCATATCAATGCGATGAATAGCAACTGCCTATCTAGAAAGCGCTTCTTCAATTCAGTGATTATGTATAGGTCTCTCACCACCAGATATTCATTAGACGGTCACCAATTACAAACGCCCACGAGCGAATTACTAACATAGTCGCCTCCGGACGGGGCCACTTGAATAAGCGCATTATCGGTGCTGCCTCTTCTAAAATGACAGCAAGCTTGCGTGCATCTATACAAACTAGGTGGCATGGTTTAGCCACAAGTGCAGGCAAAACATGGACGAAAAGTCCGAGGGAAGATGGACAACCTGAGCCGAAACCCTTATGTTTTCCGTTTCGTTACGGAGTGAAAAAATAAATAGTTAAGTTCCGGTTCAGTTCGGCTTCAAGAAAAAAATAAAGTTATTTTTCTTTTCTTTTTTTTCGACTCGGCATGGGGCTCTATAACGCAAAGCTATTCAAATCTGGTTCAATTCCATTTATGCCATTAGCCCTCCACAAGGGAAATTTTCTGGGGTACGCGCCCACTTCGCCTGTCTGCCACACGATGTCACGAAAAATGGTCAAAACTCCCCGTCGGGTATGACGTGTGCCCACTGAATATGCCCATGATTAGGTCGAACAAAACAAAAATACTTTATGGTTCTGCACGCCTCTTTCGCCATGAAACCTACGCTAGTGGTCAAAATTTTCCGGGCTACAGCAACTTATAGCACTTGTCTGCCACGTGTCGTCACATATCCAGCGAAAAATCCAATCGTCAAAGTGACGTGTACGCACCAAAGGTGCATTAATAATGACCGGCGTCTGTCCCGCTAGGAAATGAATAAAAGATGGCGGGCCACCGATCGTTCCACTGGCGACTTGCAGCTGCCAGCGAGAATAGATTTCTCAGCGTTTAATTAAAATATTTGGGTGGCAGTATAACACTGTCGAGCGAAAAGACTATTTCAAGCGCCGGGAGTTGTACGTCTGCTCCAAAGCTCACGCACCACGTGACGCTAGCTTTTAAAATGGTGCACCACGTCCGCGCCTTGGCCGTTAGCGGCGCCGGCTAACACGCACATGGCTTGTATACACTTAACACTAACACTCACCGAATTGGGTGGAAGGATCGCGCTATATACGGCAGCACAGTTGGTAGAGCACCGCAAGCATAAAGCGGAAGATGTGGGTTCGGTCCAGGGGTGCCGATCCAAACTTTTCTCAGGTTCGGTTCGGGCGCTCCGGAGCGAAAATTATTACGGTTAGAACCGGTTAGGAGATCAAATGCGGGCTCAAACGGGTTCGAGGAAAAAGAAAAAAAGAATTCGCGTGCCTCCAGCTTTCGGGAAAATGCGCAGCGCACTTGAACAAATATCAAAATTGGCATGTGTATATTCTAGAACTTCTGTGAAGTATTTTCCTTTGCAAAAGCATTAACTCGAAACAAATCAGAAACATGAGGCGCTATGCACTGTCGTTCATATGCATGTCGCAATTTGCGCAATCTGGAGACTTAGCGGCACCCTGTGAGAGTTTCCAATACGCTACCCACTTCCTCGCCCAAGTTTTCTCATTTAACGAATTTCGAAAAGAGCACTGACAAGAACTTGTCGCGTGTTTTTTTTTCTTCTTGGTTTGGTTAGATAGCTGCCGGCCCCTTGATCACAATATGATATCTGACTTCCTCGATGGTGTATTTACTCCTGAATTATGTTTCATCTGAGGGGTTCAAAATGCGCGCCAAATAAAGCGCTATTTGTTGCCGCAGGATTTGTTCGCAAAGGCTCCCCACGATGTCACGCAAATTGGAGATCGGCTGTCAAGTGGTACATCACTGATGCGGGGTCTATGATAGGGTCTCTGACAGGGATAGGTTTTCCTAACTTCGAGACAATAAATAATCATTCAGGCTGCTTAACAATGATACATTATTACTGAATCACTGCAAATTATTGAGCAGAAATTATCTGCTTCATGCGTTCTCTCAAAAACTGGGGCTGAATTCACGAAGCTTTTCGTTACATAAGCGCCCTTTGCACGTCGGCCGTGCGGATTCGAGGGTGGACGGGTTATTACATGCCAACCCTCAAGATTGGTTCAAATTTGCTTTCGGGAACCATTCCAGCGCAAGAGGTTTCTTGTGAATACGGGCCCTGCACCAGTCATTCTGCGGCAGAACAATTCGGAACAGTACTATCTTTTAGTCGGTTTCTCTCCGTCAAGACTCCAATAATTGTTGTTATCCGCCGCTCCAATAGAAGTGAATATTCGCAATAATAGAATGGTGAATTTTCGAATTGAATACGGGTCGAATAGCAAGGACCTGCTTGACTCGTATTCGAAATTTTCAATATTCGCACAAGCCCATTTTTTTGTCGTTCCATCACGATACAGGTTCCGTCCTGGCTCTCTCCATAGCACTCGCGTAAGCTGCCTCACAGATAGTAATGCTGCCTAAAAGTTCTACAGGGAGCTTACAATTACATAAATTCGCGATCCGCTTACTAGTAGCCGAACACCGCGAAACAAAGTAACTACATTTTCACTTTTTATTCGAGTAGTCGTCGTCTGCTCTTTTAAGTGGAGAATCTCCATGACGTTACAACGTCGGATTAATAGCGCTGCAAAAGCAGCAGCATTTACCGATGACATGGTACAAACTGCAACACACTTATAGGACAGCGCAACCAGGGCACTACTACTGTGGAACACAATAAATACCTTGAGCCAGAAGCCGTATCATCCACAATGACGCTGCACCGGTGACACTGTCTAGAACAGCCCGCGCAGACCATGTCCAGGAATTTTGTACAGGGTTGGCAATCTGTTGTACTTCACCACAATACACCAGCGTAACTCAATGGGTAGAATTTTCAACAAAAAAAAACTATGTTTGAGAACATTAGGGGAGTTTCAACAAATTTCAAATTGTAACGCCGAGAGAGTACTTCTATTTAATACGATACGAATTCACGCACTTAGTGGCCAATTGGTGCTGCGTCAGAACAGTGTTTTGGTCAGGAAGAAAACACTGTTATAACGCAATACCAAATGCCCAATATGCGCCGTAAATGCGCATCTTATTAGAGGGAAGTACCCACTCGACGTTGTTAATGAAAACGTGTTGAAACTGGACGATTCCCTCGAAATATAATTCTTGAATATACTGTCCATAGAGTTAAGTTGGTGTATCACGGTGAAGCTCAACAAATTCCGGAAGGAGAAATGACCAAAACTTCTGGGCATATATGTATGCGCACAGTGTGAAGCTGAGGCGACCATGCCTACAGTTGAGCGGGACGCAGCAGGCCGCGCACTTCACCGAATAGGCGCAAGAGACTCTGTCTGCTCTCGTAAGATTTGAGCAACGATGACCCTGCACTAGACCTCAAACCCTGCACCAATATTCTTTCCTCGCAGGTCATGACGCTGCGTGATATTTATTTATTTGTTTGTTTGTTTATTTATTTATTTTCAGATGCTGCGATATTTTACAAGATCTTAGCAGGGTGGGAACATAGAAGAACACTCATGCAAACATACATTATAAACAATCTTGTCGACGCTTGTATCCAAGATGGCAAAACGGACAGACTACAAGCAAAAAGGAACAAATAATGTGTGATAGAGTAAAAAATGCAGGGGCGCCTGAAAACGGTATAGAGAATTTAGTGTAACGACTTCACCCGGAAGTTTATTCCAGTTAACTATTGTTATTGTAAAATAAAAGCATTTGAAGCAGTTGTTATGCGGTGTTAATGCGGTTACTGCTAGGCAGTTTTTAGGACGAGTAGCATAACCAGTTCAAGGTGTTAAGATGTGCGAGCTATCAATATGGTAGTGGCCATTCACAAGCTGGAAAAAGAATTTCTATTGGGAAACACTATTTTGTTCTGTAATCCAAGAGAAGCCACTACATCTACGGAGATCTGTTATAGAAGCTCGACCGTAAGAATTGTAGACATAGCGGACAGCCTTCTTTTGAGTTCTTTCTAATTTTTCAATATTTGTTTTTCTGTAGGCCTCCGAAATGATTTTTGCATATTGTGAAGTAGGACGAACTATTGTATTATGCGCCAGAAGGCGGCCAACTGGTGTCGACATATTTAACAACCGTCTTATGGTGAACAATTTGCGAAGATAATATTACGAGAATATAATGACCAATGCAACTTTCTCGTCGCTGGCACGAGGCGGGTTTAAAAAAATTATACATGAAATCATGATAGATTATCTGCATGGCAATTTGTATTATCTCTGTGACGCAAGGATGATACGTTATCAATTCTGCTCAATCACTAATGGAATATTTCATCAAATCGCTGATTGAGTATTCGAAATCATTCTAATACTACCAAATCTGCTCTCTACATATAGTTATAATCATCTTTAATTCAGTTATTGCTAAGTAAGTTTGTTTCCTAATTATTAAAGATTTCTACCTTACCCTGACTTAACTTCTATTTTAAGTTTTCACTCTCTCTCTCTCTCTTGCCTATAACCGCCGGCTTGGCCAATCAATCCCCCGTAGTGGGTAAGCTCCACGAAATGAGGAGCAAGCAAGATGCCGCTCGTGGGCGCGAGAGGATTACGTGCGAGTAAAAGGTAAAGAAGAAGCGCGGCACCCTGTTCGATCCCGCACGAGACGCCAGCGCACATATCAGATTATGTCTCGTCCAACCCCACTGACTTCCTTCGAGCCTTCCGGAATGAGTACAGGCAGCGTCGCCGAAGGCGTCATCGGCGACTGGACTTCGTCCAGCGTCCTGAACCTCTTCCCGTCCTTTTTGGAGCTGACAGCGCCAGGGACCCGCCGTCTGACAAACAGCTTTCACCCCCGTCTCGACCTCACGAGGGCTGCAGCAGGTCTCGCCACGTCTTCCACCGCAAGTTTCCGCATGACGTCATCTCAGGCGGCCTTTTTCGGATCAGCAGCAGCGTCAGCGCCTCGCATTCCGCTACGCCTTACCGGAGGCAGGAGCGATGCGAGCCTTTCGTTGATCCTTCGTCCTGGCATCTTCAAGGCCACATCATTCTCCGGGCTCCGGAACAGACGGCTGCGAAGGTACGTAGGCAGTTTCGTCGAACATCAGCACTGAAAACGATGGCTCTGGCGTCAAAATGATTTGATAGGCACAGATGGTACGACGCGTCACCCGTAATTCTTCAATTCATTTTCAGCTGGATCTCGATGACTTACTTTTTGTAGTTCGAAATACCTGAGGTTCACATTATTCGCAATTAAATATGTAGTGACTTACCACAAGTTTCTATTAATTATCTTTTCATTTTTTTTAGATCCCCCGTGTGAATGTAAAAAAGAAGAACAACTATCAAAACTGCTTTTTATGTGCTTGATCGAACAGGCACAGCATATACGAGCTGAATTTATTGTGCCATTTTATAACAAGCTCTTAACGGTGCTAAAGGCAAGGAAACGGGCTCTAATTAGCCAATAGTCGAATCACTGCACAGTTCTCGACGTCAGGCGGGCGACCATTGCTGGAGCTTTATGGTGAGGCATGGATGTCTCTAAATTAAGAGGAAAGTACATTGCGTGTATTGCCTCTCACAATCTACGAGACAATAAATCCGCATTACCAAACCATTCTCTCAAGTGTCGGAAATGGCAATGTCCTTAAGAACACTAGTAATTTTAATTCAGCAGAGTCTACAAGCAGCCCTTCACCAATATTCAAAGGCGACGCACCAAAGCGAAATATCATTTAATAATCAAAAAGCAAACTCAGCTTGATACAAACAACAGTGCCCAAAATTTGAAACGCGAACGATTTCTAAACTATTCCAATGCGTCGTTTCGTTTCCAGATTCACCTACATTTGTAACAGCGGCCTATACAGATAAGCAAACGCCCATTTGGGATTACTTCATGCTTAGAAATGGGCTGCAGAGTGACTGCTCGTTGCAGTTCGATGTAACGACCCATGAAATGCGCTGGTTGCAGTCCGTTGCTGTTTGAGCTTCAAATTTTGAGCACTTTGCAAAACTGAAGGATTTTATTTTTAAAAAGGGGCATCCTTGCGAAGTGGCTATCCCTGGCCCCGCTCGACTATTCCCGAGCGACTGGCCCCTCGAGGCACTTTGTGTTTATTCGGGGGCTGCTTTCACGATCGGAAAAGCACTCATATGTAACGCGTATTGAGCAACTGAAAGCTGTACCGGGAGTTTTTCATGTCGCTATATGATTTTCTCATTGGCACTTTTAATATAATTGAAATATTTGAGAAGGTGCATAATTAAGGCTAATATCTAATTAGGCAGAATGCAAAAAAATCTGTGTTTCCAAGCGACGACAAACAATATACCTCGGTTCTGCCTCGCTACGTGGAATTTGCATATATTTAATCTTGGTGCAAGATAGTTGGGACACCCCGTATATAGCGAACGCCAGTCAACTCTCCAGCTCATCCCCAGCTCAATTCCCATACCAGTTAGTGATCACCACTGCTTGTAGCGACCAGAAAGTGATAGTGTCCGCAGTCACTGGCATAGCGACCTCTGTGTATAGGAAACACTCAATCGACTTCACGCATTAGGTGAAGCAATGCATGGAGTCACGTGGCGTCATGCGCAAATGTTACGCAAGATGACGCGTAATTGGCGCTCAGTGGTAGCTTCAGTCGATCGCCCATGTTGCCTTCCGCTTTCTGTAGTCGACGTGGTCTTACGTGCGGTAAAAAGTTAAGAAACCGCTGTTTAGTGAGTGAACGTTCCAGCAGTACTGGATGGCATTTATTTTCAACAAATGGGTTCAAAGCAAGCAGGAAAATGGTGCGCGTTGCTCCGCATTCGCTAGCAAGGCGGCGTAGCTGTAGCTTGCAGCGTAAGAGTGGTCAAACAGCGACTTGGGAGCTGTATATTCTGGAGGGCTCGAAGACAAATGGCAGTAAGGGTCGCAAGACTTGGTTAACCATTCAGAAGTATATAGAACGTTTCTTTAGGGCACGTTACCGTGAGTGTCTCCCTGCTAAAAATCGATCAATACCCCGGGAATAATTGGGTTTGCCACCAGCCTGCTTACTTCGAGACCCGTATCCATGCATTTATGAAATTTTCATTCGGCATTCGCTCAATTCAAGCTGTGCTTGTGTTGACTGTCGCAGTGTCCCGAGCTGCCGTCGCGCTGCTCTGTCGGCGACGTTGCGGTGGCTGCTCAATGCGGATGAAACACAGGCAGCAGCACAGTGACACGGGCCGCGTCCATCACCGAGGGCTTCGGCTGCGGTAGCTGCGTCATCACCGGCTGCTCAGCTGCGCCGATGCGCTGTCGCAGACTACTGCGCCAGGGCAGAGTGTGCGCGCCCGTGACGCGTACTTTTTTCTGGTCGCTTTCATTTTAATGTACTGTCACTTCCCGCGGATCAAGTTCGCGCGGTTCTCTATCTACCTGCGTTATCTTTTTGATTAAATAAGTATTTGATTGTTCATTGCTGTGGTGTCTATGCTGGAGCATTCTCGCTGTGCTACGTGGGGTACAATTCTTAGTTGTGCACCAAAATATCCTATCGAATACGCAGTACAAGAATCGGAAAAGTATGGGCAAAACTGCTGCACTAACTCCGTTGTGCCTTGCGGCCGCATGGGTGCAGGTCGGCGGACCACAATAGAGGGCATAGAATCTCACTTTGTAGCTCTCAGAGCGAATTTGCCAAGCCGCCCTTGAAAAGGATCTTGTTGCAAAAGGCAAGCATTTCGCACATCTCACGACTGCTTTCAAAAGTGAAGCACTCGAGCGCATTTCTCCGTGCTTCCATTTCTCGCTTTAACTGAAAAATTAATATGTGTCGTGCTAAAAAGAAATATGGCTGTTTACGTTTAAAAATATCTAATCGCACATAAATGTCTGATTACATTGCAGTTTTGAATTAAATGCGAGTGCACTTAACACTTTGGCACTACACTTTTGTAATGCACGTAGAAACTAGCGTTGCCCGCCACGAAGTTTGCTTTCTACTGCACTACCACGATTTACTCCGATGAAAGTACAGGGTCGTCCTTTATGAAAGGGAACACGCGAGCGCGTGGCCCGTGCTCTGCGGAGGCTGCTTACAACGCCACCAACAGGCCGCAAAGGGAAGCACGTCTGCTTGTGGCGTCATCTGTTGGCGGCTAGAATAACCAGGCATGGCCGATAGGCAAGCGCTTGCTAGAATCAGCTGGAGCCCCCCTCCTCGCATGACTATTGCGCAAAGAGCGGGGCCTGCAGCGCAACGTGTGCTGCTAGCAAACAGCGTTGGATACGCAAGCGCACTGGAAATGTTGAAGCGGCAACATAAGCCCGGTAGTTATTAGGTACTCCTGACGTACCTAGATTAATGCGTAAGCATTCTAGGGCTTCTTCCCTCGGAACTTTGTCCGTGCATTTCTCTGTCTGTAACGCGTGACACGATGCACTGCATGCATAGGTATACATGATGTCCTACGAAGGTGTATATGAGAATGCCTTATGAATACCTATGACTAATGAGACATGATTTTGACTATATATAGTGAGTACTGAGAGGTATAAGTGTAAGTAAAGTTAATACAGACATATAAGATTAGTTACAATATAAATAGTTAAATGTAACGGCGATTATTGGAGGATAATTAGGAATATTGAGGCTAACTAAAATCAACTTGCGCAAAATTATTAGACTAATAAAAATTTACTAAGGCTAAATCAACAGAACCTTATCAAGAATTAAGGGTTTCTTGAGAATAGTTAGACCTAAATAAGTAATATTAACAATTACAGATATAAACACCTTCGCCATAACTTTAGCTAAGGTTAATGAATTAATTAGCCAAATGCCATCATTATAGAAATAACTAAGCCTCAATAATAAATAAATATGTTTATTTACCTAAGCTGCAGTTTTATTTTAGTGCATTTCTGTCCTAAACCGCTACAGATCTGATGAGGTTTATTTATGCTATGGGGGGGGGGGGGGGGGGGGAGTGGGCAGCCAGGGCTCCGTACTGCAAAAGAAAAGTACGCAGGAACTCTACTGGAGTTGTCAAAGCGTGCATAAGCATACCCCCAAATATAAGTTGGCCCACCCCCAAATTTCGACTTGGCCAACTACCAAATTTAAGTTGGCCCACCCCAAAAATTTCAAGTTGGTCAACCACCAAATTTTAGGCTGGCCCACCCCAAAATATAGGTTGTCCCACCGCCAAATTTATATTGGCCTACACCCAAGTTTCAAGTTGGCCCACCTCCAAATTTCTCCAAATGTCAAGTTGGCACATCCTCAAATCTTAAGTTGGCTCACCCAAAATTTAAATTGGCCCACTCTCAAATTTATGTTGGCTTACCGCCAAATTTCAAGTTGGCCTACCTCTACCTAAGTTGGCTTCTCCATGCATTTTCTGTGGACCCTATGTATCTCTAGGGTTATTCTCTCTAATCATTTTTTTTTCAATTGTTCCTCATCGCTTATAAAGCTACCAATAATCTACATGTACATTATTATAATAATTAAATGTCGAAAGTTCGCACATTGCGAATTTTTGTGCAGATACAAGGCATACTTTTCGCTTGGCGGACAGATCTTGCTTCGGTACTAGCCAAAGAATGCTTACGCATTGAAACACGCTGGGAATGCCTATTAGCTAGCAGGCATACGTTGGTCCTTGCAAGCTTCCAATGTGCTACCGTACCAAGTCTAGGTGGTGTTGACCAAGTGCAGTTTGCTAGCAGCGTCTGGTTGCAGGTCCCGCTTGTTGTGCATCCACCTGGTGTGGAAGGCAGTCATAGCCGCTTGTCTATGAGTCGTGCCTGCTTATTCTGGTCGCCAAGAGATGGCGCTATCAGCAGACGTGCTTCCCCTTGCTGCCTGTTGCTGGCGCTCTAAGCAGCCTCTGCAGAGCACAGGCCACGCGCTCGCGTGTTCCCTTTCATAAAGGACGACCCTGTACAAGCGCGGTATCAGGCTGGGCGCGCAGTAAAAGCGAATGCGTTGTGGTGCATGCTTCGTGTTTGAGCAACACGGCGATATGTGAACACGTGCTTTCGGCTATCGGTGACTCAGAGGAAATTATGCTTAGTCTTTCCCTCAAGTGCGCGCAACAATAGAAAGCAAGGCCTGCGCGAGGTCTTTCCTTTATTGCACTGATAATGACGATGATGATTATGACGATGATTCCTTCAACAATGGCGCATCACGGAATTAGTGCTTTACGTCGCAGGGGCTACCTCATAGGCAGCTCGATCGTCAGTGCATTTTACTGTTTTGAACATGGAGTCCACAAAACTGAGTGCATGCACCAAGATTCACCTAAACTTTTCTCATGTTGCTCTGTTAATTTATACTCTTAATGATTTTTATAAACTGCTCCATAAATGCGGTTGTGCAGCGGCTCTGTCATTCGCAAAGCACTTCATTACACGTCCAGATAACCGCCTCAGGCGTGCATGAACCGTCTTTTGTGACTCTATATACCAGCCTCTGCGCTTAGACGAGGACTTTACATTAGCGGCTTGTTCACGAAGTGGCCGAACTGTACCAGCCTTGCCTTGCGAAATGAGTATTGCTGCATACCATTCGAGTGGGTTCCCGGACACTGCTGTGCTGATGGAAATTCGCTCTGTGCTGATGGAAATTCGAGACAATTTCGCGATACCATGAGGTGACAGCCATTTGGGGGCTGCTGTTAGCGTTGGACTCAACCGACAGCTTGAGTACAAAGTCACTTATCTGCGTGCCGTCCTGGCCTCTGGATGGCATCGTTATTTCGTTGACGTTGATTCCACATGTTCTAATAATGGCTTGGAGAAGGAGCACTGAAGTTGCTGACTATTTTGGTTAACTATTGGTGGGGATCCAAACGTTCAAGCATTTGTTTTCCTTTAGATTTCGTTTAAGTTTTCTTCACTCTGTCATTCTAAATTCCGGCCGCGAACAAACAACAACCGTACTGTTAACCATCTTTTCGCGGCGTCTCTTGTACGGTCTGAATGTGCGCTCTCTTAAGTTCGCGATATAAATGATCATAACTGATATGGTGACACAACGCTGTGCTATCTACGCCTGCAAACATGCGCGCAGGTTTTTAGTTGTAAGCTTACTGAACAATGAGTGGTGTGTATGGTGATTCTTGTTTGCGTAACACTCTTTCCCTGCCGCCTGTGTGCTTTCATTGCTGCCGGCTCCGTGGAAAACTGCAAAGCGGACGCACATCGCCAGAAACGTCCCCACGATTTTGGAACATGTACACGTCGCGCCGCCTCTCGGCGTAACTGCCGTAACTGATTGGAAAAAAGACGGAAAACATTATATCACGAACAAAATTAGGGCGCTATAACGTAAAACTATTCCAAACTATTGTATTCCAATTCTGCAATCGGGCTTCCACGATTGGCCAAAAACTTTTTTGAAACACCCCTATGCACTTCGCCTGTCTTTCACGCGACGTCACGACTACCGCGATAGCTTCCCATCTGATATGACGTGTACAGACTGATTATGCATGATCGGACCGAGCAAAAGAAAAATAGTTATTTAAGATTCGACGTCTTTTCGCCGTTAGACCTCGGCTATTGGACAAAAGTTTTAGGGCTGCACCCACTTCACCTGGCTGTCACGCGACATCACAAAACCGCGAAAACTCACCGCGTCAAAGTGACGTGTACGCGTTAAAGATGCATTAATAAGCCGAAAAAAACCGAATTTTCTTCTGAATAGCCGCAGGCTGCCCCGTTACAAAAGGAATAAAAGATGGCTGCCGCCGATCGCTCAGCCACTGGCTACTCGCACCTGCCGGAGAACATGGGTTCTTTTGCGTATAATAAATCTTCTTGCGTGGCCGTATAACGTTTTCGAGCACTTTCGGCACGTTTACAACCTCGTTCTGCCAGCTCTTGTTTACTGAGGATCCGTTTTAGCGTCATTCGTAAGCTTCCGTTTCTTGCCGCCAGGAATTTCGACCAACCACCGCAAGCTAAGTCGCACACGCCGGCACCACCTCTTTTATCCGGTTATCGATCTTTGGTGCAGTGGCTCGGCCCCATGAATCCCTCTCCACTTGAGCGTGCTCCTCGTCTCTTGTGAGCTAATTAGATAAAAAAAAAACGCTCAATGTAGGCAATGTTATTCTTTTTTCAAGCAAACAAATGTGACCTCCTATGAACGAGGAGAACGTTTGATTGGCTTGTTCAGACAACCCTGCAGGTGACCGCCCGGTGCTTGCGTCGGCGGTCACGCAAATTTAACGTCAGGAGAATGGAATAAAAATATATTGGAATAGTTTTACGTTGTATGGCCCTTAGTTATCGAAAACGACTCGCGGTTATACATACCAGAGGCCCGCTGGGACATTGCGGTGAAGTTCTAGTAGCATGCTGTAAAGCAGGTGGGTTCTTAACACATCTGAATATTTTACAATAGAGCCTATTAAGAGTGTTACGGAATCGCCACGGTAGCGGCGCACGAAGTCCGGGAGTCACGCCTACAATCGGTCGGTGAATGCGCGCTTTTTGCTGTGCAATCACGGCCACGAAGAGGCGCGTTCCGCCGCGCGTTGACAAAAACCCAGACAGAGCCAAGCCAGAGGGATGAGAAAATATGCTTCTTGATATATACAAGAGATGGGCGGAACTACCTCGTATCTCGTCAACTTTGTGTTACTGCGAACATCCGTCTCGAGAGAGTAGAGAACGTGCCGGCATTCAGTGACACTGAAAAGTTTATAGGGAATGGCATTCTTTACTCCAATTCGGGCAATTCGAAGCTATTTACCTATCCTCACACGCCGACCCAACGACCCAAATTTTCCACCAGCTTTGGTCACAAGTATGTGCTCGTGGTGGCGATGCCGTCGTGGTCGCTCCATCATCATCACTGCAGCTTCGTGGTCCGACTCTCGTCGCACCGTGTTCGTCATGCCATCGTCGTCAAACAGTCGTCCTCACCCCATTGTCGTCTTGCCGTCGTCGCCTAACACATTCGTCGACCTGGCGGCGTCGTTCTGTATTCGTCAAGCCGTCGGAATCATTCATGATTCCATCATGATTGTGCCGGCGTTGTTATGACATCGTTATCATTGCATCACTGTCATACAGTCGTCGTCACGCATTCATTGCCATACTGCCGTCGTGATGCCGTTCCATGTTCCTCATCCGGTTATCATGATACCGTCGCCGACATTTCGTCCTCGTCACGACATCGTCATCATACAGACTTCATCACGCCATCGTCTTCATACACTAGTAATCGTCCCATCGGCCTCAAGCTGTCAACGCCACGCCATCATCGTCTTCTCGTTATCATCTTGACATATAGCCGTCATAACGGCCATGTCGTTCGATGAACGTCATTTCTTCTTCGCTATTCCTTCTCCGCCATTCTATCGCCAACACTGCGTCGACGTCATACAGTCGTCGTGAGGGCGTCATGGTCATGGCCGACCCTGGCAATCGAGCGTCACAGCATCGTCGACTGATCCCCCAGGCACTGTGTGTCGCATATAGCCGAGGGAATATAAATTTCAGAATGAGCACTACATGTTCTAAATAAAGGTGTCCTCGGCGGTACAATGCGTCGCAACAGTGCCTGAACCATCACAACAATATCTATAGACAGTCATCATCAGATAGTCTGTGCCGAAATTTTCGGGGGGGGGGGGAGGGGGGGGGGTGTACGTTCTTGTTCTTTCAGCTGTAGCTTTTCGGTTCAAACAGGCACTGAGATGAGAAAGGCCCACGCCCCTGCATTTAGCTTTTATATAAACCTGGTGTGCTTACCAGCAACGGGTAGTCTTCAGCATCGGCGCACGCCACTATGCTTTACAAGAAGAAAAAAAGAGCTGAGCGAGCGCTGACCAAGGAGCTCAAAGAGGTTTAGCGTGATCGCAGGAAAGTGAATTACCGTCGTTTCACATATACCAATAAAGCTGTACGGCTCTTCGGGTGTGCGATTCTTCATTGTTGCGAGGTGCTGGACATCTACAAAAATATCCGCGAACACACAAATGCGGAGCCAACAAATGACGTCGCTCGTCGGACAAGTCAGGTTGACCTGCTTGCTCTTCTTTTTTGTAAATAATAATGAGCTCAAACAGGAAAGAAAGTCTTGCAAAATGTCTCAAATTTCTTTTGCTGCCTTTGCACGAAGCGGCCGCGAGTCAATAAGCCTACGCCAACAAAAATTTGTTTTCCTATAGGCGCCCGCAAATGCGGGAATAGCACTTGTTTCGATGCATATGAAATGGTAATGCGAAGACCATATATGCGGTTTTCTCAGCTTCGGAAGACGTTGGCAATCGTTGCACGTCAGAGTGGTTGAAGCAAAGCAGTCGACGAGCTAAACTGGCAAGGCCATCTTCCTTATAAAAGGAGCATTTCACACTCCGTCATGCTTACACGTTTGTAACTCAGTGCCGCTATCGCGTTGCTAAGTGTCCCAGAGGTTGAACAGGACAGTCGCCTAGAGGCTTTGACGCCAGGTCTTGACTGTCGCTTGCCTGAGCATTACAATAGGGCAACTTGTACTCGTTGGAACGGGAATTATGACAGTTCAGAAAAGTGGGATGAGTTATGTTACTGAAATAGCGGAAAATATTAGTCGGCGCGAAATCAATGGGAAGAAACATTAGACAGGACGGGCGTAGATGTCAACACGAAAACAGTCGCTGCCCAATGCCTGCCCTGTGTTCCTTGTCGGTGCACATAGCTTTATTTTCGTGTCGCCATTACTGCAGTGTAACTGTCGTGAGCCCGGCTTGAAGATACAAAAATAGTCGTTCTAGGACGCGTGCCTGGCATGCTTGTGCATACTTGTCGCAACTATCTCAATTGCAAGGATGGGCTTTCCTTTTAAAAAAAGAGAAGAAAAAGTGAATGCAGGAATTCGCGCGAGCTTTGTAGTAAAAAAATGGCAGAATACTAATACTGTTTACTATGATTCAGAACTAACGCAATGAAAAGCTGGGGCCCTATAACGTAAAACTATTTCAATATGTTTTTATTCCAATCTCCTGACATCAAATTTGCGTAACCACCGACATAAGCTCCGGTCGGTCAACCGCAGGCTTGTCTGAACAGACCAATCAAACGCTCTCCTCGTTCATAGGAGGTCATTTTTGTTTGCTTGAAAAACGAATAACATTGCCTACACTGACCGGCTTGTCGTATCTAATTGGCTGACAAGAGGCGAGGAGAACGCTCAAGTGTAGAGGGATTCGATGGGCAGAGCCAGTGCACTGAAAATTGATAACCGGATGAAGAGGGTGGTGCCGGCGTCTGCGATTGGTCCGCTTTCCGTTACTTAGCTTGTGGTGGTTGGTCGAAAATCCTGGCGGCATGCAACGGAAGCTATACGAATGACGCAAAAACGGATCCTCAGCAAAGAGGAGTTGGCAGAATGAGGTCGTAAACGTGCCGAAAGAGCTAGAAAACGTTGCACGACCACGCGAAAATCTTTATTACACGCAAAGAAGCCCATGCTCTCCGGCAGGTGAGAGTAGCCAGCGCCTGAGCGATCGATGGCAGCCATATTTTATTCCTTTCGGAACGGGGCAGCCTGCGGCTATTCAGAAGAAAATTCAGTTTTGTTCGGCATATTAATGCATCTTTAATGCTTACACGTCACTTTGACGCGGTGAGTTTTTGTGGTTTTGTGACGTCGCGTGACAGGCAGGTGAAGTGGGTGCAGACCGAAAACTGTTGACCAATAGCCGGGGGCTAATGGCGAAAAGGCGTCGAATCAGAAATAACTGTTTTTCTTTTTTCGGTCAAATCATGCATAATCAGTGTGGACACATCGTACCAGATGGGGAGGTATCGCGGTTTTCGTGACGTCGCGGGATAAACAGGTGAAGTGGAGGTGGTCCCAAAAAGTTTTTGACCAATCGCGGAGGGCTGATAGCAGAATTGGAATAGAAAGGTTTGGAATAGTTTTACGTTATAGCGCCCCTGAACATCACGTACGTGCAGGCCGTCAAAATATCAAGTAGTTTAATTCATAATATATATTCAGAATGCAGAGTTTTCTGTTTAAAGCGAAAAGTGAACTATGCATTTATGTTAAGCATTCGGTTTTAACCGAAAATGGTGAGCGAAAGCGCATTTACCGGAAAGCTAAGCCGTCGATCGGTGCTCGGGTGCGACCGGAACCTACATATGCTCCGATGCAGGGAGCCTAGCGAGGGAAAAGGTCTCGCGTCAGCTTGTCGTCTAGGTAATCTTTAATGTTTTTTTCTTTTAAATTTGAGCCTGGTTAACCTGTCGAGGCGTTATACTGTCGTACCGGGTTACAGCAAACTACCACGAACGCGGTTGAATGTCATCTTGCAACTGTGGCTTACGCCTGGCTGATAATTTGGCACCTCCTGCTCACAGCTGAATGAAGCCCGAAGTTGTCACAAGCAAATGGCTCTTTGCAGACCATGCTTGAGCCGTTGAAGTAGTGACTCAACTTTGATAGAGGCGGATCAATGTAGATTGGACTGTCCCTTTATACATGACGTTCGAATGACCCCAAGAGCGTCTGAGTCGTTCTGGGTGCCGACAGAGACGACGGCAGTGCCCTGTTCATGATATTTGCCGGGCCCGTAGCAGCGGCTATGAAACACGCGAATGCGGCGTGTTAGATTCAGGTCCAGGCAACACTTGATGAAGACCGGCTCAAAGTCGCTTCGCATATCAGTAACGTAATGTACTAAAACGATAGTCCTGTGAGAATATTTAGCACCAAAGATGGTAACTGAATGAAGGAGGTCCTCAAGCGCGAAGTCCCATCACTGTAAAACGAAGCACATTCTTTATCGGTTCCTGCCTCGATACGAAGCCGTCATCTTCTATCTGACATCAGCCAAACGATCGGCATGTTTCAAGATAAACTGGCAAGACATGAAGTCGTGTCCGGAGAATATTTGGCTAAAATCGTGCACCTCCTGGTTGTCCAGTCTCTTGCCGTCAATAGCAACGTGGTAAATGTCTTCGACACATGTGAACAGATTGTCAATGTCTTCTCAGCCATCGACAATCCCTTCACACGTCTCAGAGGCGTTTAACGCGTTGTTTCTGACAACACTTGAAGGGTTGAGCGGAAATAGAAGTGTCTAACATTTTACGTTGTTTTAGAGAAGAGATTTCGAGTTCACCTTCCTATAAAAAATAAATCAATAAATCAAAAATCAAAGTTTTATTTCAAATCTCAAACAAAGAGAGAAAGGGGGTGGCGGGAAAAAGCTGCATTACTGCAGCTTGACTAAGCCCGGCCCCCTATGGTACAATTCGACAGTGTGCAGCAGTAGTATAGGTACATAACATAAGTCAAGGCACTGAACAGGAAATGTGAAGGAGAAAAAAAAATGGTAACATGGACGTACAGGCAGTAATTTTTTTCTTGTGCAGGACAACAACAACAAAGAAAAATTGACGAGAATAGAATTACATACGAAATGATTTCAGAAAATAAGCTGTGAATGCAGCTAAAAAATGAACAAAAATTGAATACATCAGATGTATCAAACTCGATATAAATAGACGACATAAGCATATGTGCATGCATACACATATACATACACTAATACTAATGTATACCAATACCAATGTATGTACTAATATGTATACAATAATCCAATACAAGTACAGGAATCACACAGCGGGATTTTGCGAGAGAAATTAAGTGAACAAAGAACGAGGAGACATAGTATCCGGGTTTAATCCACTTGTAGTTAGGGTGTTTAGTAGATCAGTTATGCGGTAGGACACAGATTGCTGTCCATAATTAGTACGACAAAAGCTTGTTAACCAAATGTCGGTATGCCTCGTGTTATAGGGAATTTCGCGACGATTCAGGTTAAACAACTTTACATAATCAACATTTCCCTTTCTCAACGTTGTTCTGTACAGGCATGCTAGACGAAATGAATAAATGAATTCAACCGGCATTATTTTGTATTCGTAAAAATATTTAGACCTGTGTTCTTTGGAGGAAAGATTAGCTACAGCACGAATTGCTCGTTTTTGACATAATTTTACTTTAGCGATGTTTTGTTTTGATGTCGTTGCCCAGACTAGGTGACAGTAATTTAGTGTAGAAAGAAAAAGTGAGTGATATACAGTTCGTTTCACAGTGGTAGGCAATACATGTCGGTGTCTATGTAACAGTCCCGTTATTCTGTTTAGCTTTCCGCAAAGAGATTCCACATGTTTGTTCCAAATCAGATTTTCTGAAAATGTAACTCCTAGTGTTTTAACGTCATTTAAAATTTTAATTTCCTCACTCTTTAAATACAACCTGTCTTCAAGATTTAGGGCCTTATGCTTTGGGCGAAACATGATCGCTTGCGTTTTTTTAGCATTAATTCGTAAATAGTTTCTATCACACCAATTTGCGATATCCTGGAGCACAATGTTTGCATAATTGACCAGAGTGTCCGGATTTGTGCCCCTGAAAAAAATGGTGGTATCGTCTGCATAGCCTATCCATTTGATGCTTTCAGCGGTCGAAAAAAGATCATTCATGTAAAAAATGAAAAGAAGTGGTCCGAGAATGCTCCCTTGTGGCACACCATGTGGGATAGCTTTTATTTTTGAGTTTGAATGATTATGGCAAACGTACTGACACCGATGTTGCAGATACGAAGACAAAAGCTCGTTTGCGTGACCACGTACTCCGTGTTGTTCAAGCTTAGCTAAAAGTGTAATATGATGAACAGTGTCGAATGCTTTGGTGAAATGTAAATATATACCTAAGACTAGATTTTTTGCATCAAACGCTGTAGCTATAAATTCTTTTTGTGTTAGTAAAGCCAATTTCGTTGATTTGCCTTTGAGAAAACCATACTGTGATGTCGAGATGAGCGAGTGTTTGTCTAAGAAACCATACAATTGCTTGTGTAGGATTTTTTCTAAGCCCTTCGAAAAGACAGGCAAAATGGAAATGGGACTAAAATTATTTGGGTCGTCCTTTTTTCCACCTTTGTGGATTGCTACCACTTTTGCAATCTGCATCTCCTTCGGAAAGCAGCTCTTTTCTAAGCATAAGTTGTAGATTTCAACTAAAATGGGCGCAATTATGTCTATAACAAATTTGACTGGTCTAACTTGCACATCATTTACATCACGTGATTTGGAATTTTTTAGGCTATAAAACATATTTTTATAGCTATAAAATAGCTACAAAAAAGGTAACATCTTTTCTAACGTACATAATTTAGTTTGCATATCGATGCGATGAATAGCAACTGCCTATCTAGAAAGCGCTTCTGATATTCAGTGATTATGTATAGGTCTCTCACCACCACATATTCATTAGACGATCACCAATTACAAACGCCCACGAGCGCATTACTAACATAGTCGCCTCCGGAAGGGCCACTTGAAAAAGCGCATTATCGGCGCTGCCTCTTCTAAAATGACAGCAAGCTTGCGTGCATCTATACAAACCAGGTGGCATGGTTTAGCCACAAGTGCAGGCAAAACATGGACGAAAATGGACAGACAACCTGAGCCGAAACCCTTATGTTTTCCTTTTCGTTCCGGAGTGAAAAAATAAATAGTTAAGTTCCGGTTCAGTTTGGCTTCAAGAAAAAATAAAGTTATTTTTCTTTTCTTTTTTTTTCGACTCGGCATGGGGCGCTATAACGCAAAGCTATTCAAATCTGGTTCAATTACATTTATGCCATTAGCCCTCCACAAGTGAAATTTTCAGGGGTACGCCCCCACTTCGCCTGTCTGCCACACGATGTCACGAAAAATGGTCAAAACTCCCCGTCGGGTATGACGTGTGCCCACTGAATATGCCCATGATTAGGTCGAACAAAATAAAAATACTTTATGGTTCTACACGCCTCTTTCGCCATGAACCCTACGCCAGTGGTCAAAATTTTCCGGGCTACAGCAACTTATAGCACTTGTCTGCCACGTGTCGTCACATATCCAGCGAAAACTCCAATCGTCAAAGTGACGTGTACGCACTAAAGGTGCATTAATAATGACCGGCGTCTGTCCCGCTAGGAAATGAATAAAAGATGGCGGGCCACCGATCGTTCCACTGGCGACTTGCAGCTGCCAGCGAGAATAGATTTCTCAGCGTTTAATTAAAATATTTGGGTGGCAGTATAACACTGTCGAGCGAAAAGACTATTTAAAACGCCGGGAGTTGTACGTCTGCTCCAAAGCTCACGCACCACGTGACGCTAGCTTTTAAAATGGTGCTCCACGTCCGCGCCTTGGCCGTTAGCGGCGCCGGCTAACACGCACATGGCTTGTATACACTTAACACTAACACTCACCGAATTGGGTGGAAGGATCGCGCTATATACGGCAGCACAGTTGGTAGAGCACCGCAAGCATAAAGCGGAAGATGTGGGTTCGGTCCAGGGGTGCCGATCCAAACTTTTCTCAGGTTCGGTTCGGGTGCTCCGGAGCGAAAATTATTACGGTTAGAACCGGTTAGGAGATGAAATGCGGGCTCAAACGGGTTCGAGGAAAAAGAAAAAAGAATTCGCGTGCCTTCGGCGTTCGGGAAAATGCGCAGCGCACTTGAACATTTATCAAAATTCGCATGTGTATATTCTAGAACTTCTGCGAAGTATTTTCCTATGCCAAAGCATTAACTCGAAACAAATCTGAAACATGAGGCGCCATGCACTGTCGTTCATATGCATGTCGCAATTTCCGCAATTAGGAGACTTAGCGGCACCCTGTGAGAGTTTCCAATGCGCTACCCACTTCCTCGCCCAAGTTTTCTCATTTAATGAATTTCGAAACGAGCACTGACAAGAACTTGTCGCGTGTTTTTTTTTTTTTCTTGTTTTGTTAGATAACTGCCGGCCCCTTGATCACGATATGATATCTGACTTCCTCGACGGTGTATTTACTCCTGAATTATATTTCATCTGAGGGGTTCAAAATGCGCGCCAAATAAAGCGCTATTTGTTGCCGCAGGATTTGTTCGCAAAGGCTCCCCACGATGTCACGCAAATTGGAGATCGGCGGTCAAGTGGTACATCACTGATGCGGGGTCTCTGATAGGTTCTCTGATAGGGATAGGTTTGCCTAACTTCGAGACAATAAATAATCCTTCAGGCTGCTTAACAATGATACATTATTACTGAACCACTGCAAATTCTTGAGCAGAAACTATCCGCTCCATGCGTTCGCTCAAAATCTGGGGCTGAATTCACAAAGCTTTTCGTTACTTAAGCGCCCTTTGCACGTCGGCGGTGCGGTTTCGAGGGTGGACGGGTTATTACATGCCAACCCTCAGGATTGGTTCAAATTTGCTTTCGCGAACCATCCCAGCGCAACAGGTTTCTTGTGAATACGGGCCCTGCACCAGTCATTCTGCAGCAGAACAATTCGGAACAGTCCTATCTTTTAGTCGGTTTCTCTCCGTCAAGACTCCAATAATTGTTGTTATCCGCCGCTCCAATAGAAGTGAATATTCGGCAATAATAGAATGGTGAATTCTCGAATTGAATACGGGTCGAATAGCAAGGACCTGCTTGACTCGTATTCGAAATTTTCAATATTCACACAAGCCCACTTTTTTGTCGTTCCATAACGATACAGGTTCCGTCCTGGCTCTCTCCATAGCACTCGCATAAGCTGCCTCACAAATAGTCATGCTGTCTAAAAGTTCTACAGGGAGCTTACAATTACATAAATTCGCGATCCGCTTACTAGCAGCCGAACACCGCGAAACAAAGTAACTCCCTTTTCACTTTTTATTCGAGTAGTCGTCGTCTGCTCTTTTCCGTGGAGAATCTTCATGATGTTACAACGTCGAATTAATAGCGCTGCAGAAGCAGCAGCATTTACCGATGACATCGTACGAACTGCAACACACTTATGGGACAGCGCAACTAGGGCACTACTACTGTGGAACACAATAAATACCTTGAGCCAGAAGCCGTATCATCCACAATGACGCTGCACCGGTGACACTGTCTAGAACAGCCCGCGCAGACCATGTCCAGGAATTTTGGACAGGGTCGGCGATCTGTTGTACTTCACCGCAATACACCAACGTAACTCAATGGGCAGAATTTTCAACAAAAAAAAACTATGTTTCAGAACATTAGGGGAGTTTAAACAAATTTCAAATTGTAACGCCGAGAGGGTACCTCTATTTAATACCATACGAATTCACGCACTTAGTGGCCAATTGGTGCTGCGTCAGAACAGTGTTTTGGTCAGGAACAAAACACTGTTATAACGCAATACCAAATGCCCAATATGCGCCGTAAATGCGCATCTTATTAGAGGGAAGTACCTGCTCGACGTTGTTAATGAAAACGTGTTGAAACTGGACGATTCCCTCGAAATATAATTTTTGAATATACTGTCCACAGAGTTAAGTTGGTGTACCACGGTGAAGCTCAACAAATTCCGGAAAGAGAAATGACCAAAACTGCTGGGCATATATGTATGCGCACAGTGTGAAGCTGAGGCGACCATGCCAACAGTTGAGCGGGACGCAGCAGGCCGCGCACTTCACCGAATAGACGCAAGAGACTCTGTCTGCTATCGTAAGATTTGAGCAACGATGACCCTGCGCTGGACCTTAAACCCTGCACCAATATTCTTTCCTCGCAGGTCATGACGCTGCGTGATATTTATTTATTTATTTGTTTATTTATTTATTTATTTCCAGATGCTGCGATATTTTACAAGATCTTAGCAGGGTGGGAACATAGAAGAACACTCATACAAACATACATTATAAACAATCTTGTCGACGCTTGTATCCAAGATGGCAAAACGGACAGACTACAAGCAAAAAGGAACAAATAATGTGTGATAGAGTAAAAAATGCAGGTGTGCCTGAAAACGGTATAGAGAATTTAGTGTAACGACTTCACCCGGAAGTTTATTCCAGTTAACTATTGTTATTGTAAAATAAGAGCATTTGAAGCAGTTGGTATGCGGTGTTAATGGGGTTACTGCTAGGCAATTTTTAGGACGAGTAGCATAATCAGTTCAAGGTGTTAAGATGTGCGAGCTGTCAATATGGTAGTGGCCATTCACAAGCTGGAAAAAGAATTTCAATTGGGAAACACTTTGTTGTTCTGTAATCGAAGAGAAGCCACTACAACTACGGATATCTGTTATAGAAGCTCGACCGTAAGAATTGTAGACAAATCGGACAGCCTTCTTTTGAGTTCTTTCTAATTTTTCAATATTTGTTTTTCTGTACGGCTCCGAAATGATTATTGCATATTGTGAAGTAGGACGAACTATTGTATTATGCGCCAGAAGGCGGCCAACTGGTGTCGACATATTTAACAACCGTCTTATGGTGAACAATTTGCGAAGATAATATTACGAGAATATAATGACCAATGCAACTTTCTCGTTCCTGGCACGAGGCGGGTTTAAAAAATTATACATGAAATCATGATAGATTATCTGCACGGCAATTTGCATTATCTCTGTAACGCAAGGATGATACCTTATCAATTCTGCTCAATCAATAATGGAATATTTCATCAAATCGCTGATTGAGTATTCGAAATCATTCTAATTCTACCAAATCTGCTCTCTACATATTGTTATAATCATCTTTAATTCAGTTATTGCCAAGTAAGTTTGTTTCCTAACTATTAAACATTTCTACGTTACCCTGACTTACTTTCTATTTTAAGTTTTCACTCTCTCTCTCTCTCTTGCCTACAACCGCCGGCTTCTTGGCAAATCAATCCCCCGTAGTGGGTAAGCGCCACGAAATGAGGAGCAAGCAAGATGCCGCTCGTGGGCGCGAGAGGATTACGTGCGAGTAAAAGGCAAAGAAGAAGCTCGGCACCCTGTTCGATCCCGCACGAGACGCCAGCGCACATATCAGATTATGTCTCGTCCAACCACACTGACTTCCTTCGAGCCTTCCGGAATGAGTACAGGCAGCGTCGCCGAAGGCGTCATCGGCGACTGGACTTCGGCCAGCGTCCTGAACCCCTTCCCGTCCTTTTTGGAGCTGACAGCGCCAGGGACCCGCCGTCTGACAAACAGCTTTCACCCCCGTCTCGACCTCACGAGGGCTGCAGCAGGTCTCGCCACGTCTTCCACCGCAAGTTTCCGCATGACGTCATCTCAGGCAGCCTTTTTCGGATCAGCAGCAGCGTCAGCGCCTCGCATTCCGCTACGCGTTACCGGAGGCAGGAGCGATGCGCGCCTTTCGTTGATCCTTCGTCCTGGCATCTTCAAGGCCACATCATTCTCCGGGCACCGGAACAGACGGCTGCGCCACTGCGGAAGCTTGCGTCGTCGGAAGGTACGTAGGCAGTTTCGTCGAACGTCAGCAGCGAAAACGATGGCTCTGGCGTCAAAATGATTTGATAGGCACAGATGGTACGATGAGTCACCCGTAATTCTTCAATTCATTTTCAGCTGGATCTCGATGACTTACTTTTTGTAGTTCGAAATACCTGAGGTTCACATTATTCGCAATTAAATATGTAGTGACTCACCACAAGTTTCTATTAATTATCTTTTCATTTTTTTAGATCCCCCGTGTGAATGTAAAAAAAGAAGAAAAACTATCAAAACTGCTTTTTATGTGCTTGATCCAACAGGCGCAGCATATACGAGCTGAATTTATTGTGCCATTTTATAACAAGCTCTTAACGGTGCTAAAGGCAAGGAAACGGGCTCTAATTAGCCAATAGTCGAATCACTGCACAGTTCTCGACGTCAGGCGGGCGAACATTGCTGGAGCTTTATGGTGAGGCATGGATGTCTCTAAATTAAGAGGAAAGTACATTGCGTGTATTGCCTCTCACAATCTACGAGACAATAAATTCACATTACCAAACCATTCTCCTAAGTGTCGGAAACGGCAATGTCCTTAAGAACACTAGTAATTTTAATTCAGCAGAGTCTACAAGCAGCCCTTCACCAATATTCAAAGGCGACGCACCAAAGCGAAATATCATTTAATAAACAAAAAGCAAACTCAGCTTGATACAAATACAGTGATCAAAATTTGAAACGCGAACGATTTCTAAACTATTCCAATGCGTCGTTTCGTTTCCAGATTCACCTACATTCGTAACAGCGGCCTATACAGATAAGCAAACGCCCATTTGGGATTACTTCACGCTTAGAAATCGGCTGCAGAGTGACTGCTCGTTGCAGTTCGATGTAACGACCCATGAAATTCGCTGGTTGCAGTCCGTTGCTGCTCAGGCTTCAAATTTTGAGCACTTTGCAAAACTGAAGGATTTTATTTTAAAAAAGTGGCATCCTTGCGAAGTGGCTATCCCTGGCCCCGCTCGACTATTCTCGAGCGACTGGCCCCTCGAGGCACTTTGTGTTTATTCGTGGGCTGCTTTCACGATCGGAAAAGCACTCATATGTAACGCGTATTGAGCAACTGAAAGCTGTAGCGGAAGTTTTTCATGTCGTTATATGATTTTCTCATTGGCACTTTTAATATAATTGAAATATTTGAGAAGGTGCATAATTAAGGCTAATATCTAATTAGGCAGAATGCAAAAAAATCTGTGTTCCAAGCGACGACAAACAATATACCTCGGTTCTGCCACGCTACGTGGAATTTGCATATATTTAATCTTGGTGCAAGATAGTTGGGACACCCTGTATATAGCGAACACCAGTCAACTCTCCAGCTCATCCCCAGCTCAATTCCCATACCAGTTAGTCATCACCACTGCTTGTAGCGAACAGAGAGTGATAGTGTCCGCAGTCACTGGCATAGCGACCTCTGTGTATAGGAAACACTCATCGACTTCACGCATTGGGTTAAGGAATGCATGGAGTTGCGCAAATGTTACGCAAGATGACGCGTAATTGGCGCTCAGTGGTAGCTTCAGTCGATCGCCCATGTTGCCTTCCGCTTTCTGTAGTCGACGTGGTCTTGCGTGCCGTAAAAAGTTAAGAAACCTCTGTTTAGTGAGTGAACGTTCCAGCAGCATTGGATGGCATTTATTTTCAACAAATGGGTTCAAAGCAAGCAGGAAAATGGTGCGCGTTGCTCCGCATTCGCTAGCAAGGCGGCGTAGCTGTAGCTTGCAGCGTAAGAGTGGTCAAACAGCGACTTGGAAGCTGTATATTCTGGAGGGCACGAAGGCAAATGGCAGTAAGGGTCGCAAGACTTCGTTAACCATTCAGAAGTATATAGAACGTTTCTTTAGGGCATGTTACCGGGAGTGTCTCCCTGCTAAAAATCTATCAATACCCCGGGAATAATCGGGTTTGCCATCAGCCTGCTTACTTCGAGACCCGTATCCATGCATTTATGAAATTTTCATTCGGCATTCGCTCAATTCAAGCTGTGCTTGTGTTGACTGTCGCAGTGTCCCGAGCTGCCGTCGCGCTGCACTGTCGGCGACGTTGCGGTGGCTGCTCAATGCGGATGAAACACAGGCAGCAGCACAGTGACACGGGCCGCGTCCATCATCAAGGGCTTCGGCTGCGGTGGCTGCGTCATCACCGTCTGCTCAGCTGTTCCGATGCGCTGTCGTAGACTACTGCGCCAGGGCAGAGTGTGCGCGCCCGTGACGCGTACTTTTTTCTGGGCGCTTTCATTTTTATGTACTGTCACTTCCTGCGGATCAAGTTCGCGCGGTTCTTTATCTACCTGCGTTATCTTTTTGATTAAATAAGGATTTTATTGTTTATTGCTGTGGTGTCTATGCTGGAGCATTCTCGCTGTGCTACGTGGGGTATAATTCTTAGTTGTGCACCAAAAAATCCCATCGAATACGCAGTACAAGAATCGGAAAAGTATGGGTAAAACTGCTGCACTAACTCCGTGATGCCTTGCTGCCGCATGGGTGAAGGTCGGCGGACCACAATAGAGGGCATAGAATCTCACTTTGTAGCTCTCAGAGCGAATTGCCGAGCTGCCCTTGAAAAGGATCTTGTTGCAAAAGGCAAGCATTTCGCACATCTCACGACTGCTTTCAAAAGTGAAGCACTCGAGCGCATCTCCGTGCCTCCATTTCTCGCTTTTAACTGAAAAATTAATATGTGTCGCGCTAAAAAAAAATATGGCTGTTTACGTTTAAAAATATCTAATCGCACATAAATGTCTGATTCCATTGCAGTTTTGAATTAAATGCGAGTGCACTTAACACTTTAGCACTACACTTTTGTAATGCACGTAGAAACTAGCGTTGCCCACCACGAAGTTTGCTTTCTACTGCACTACCACGATTTACTCCGATGAAAGTACAAGCGCGGTATCAGGCTGGGCGCACAGTAAAAGCGAATGCGTTGTGGTGCATGCTTCGTGTTTGAGCAACACGGCGATATGTGAACACGTGCTTTCGGCTATCGGTGACTCAGAGGAAATTATGCTTAGTCTTTCCCTCAAGTGCGCGCAACAATAGAAAGCAAGGCCTGCGCGAGGTCTTTCCTTTATTGCACTGATAATGACGATGATGATTATGACGATGATTCCTTCAACAATGGCGCATCACGGAATTAGTGCTTTACGTCGCAGGGGCAACCTCATAGGCAGCTCGATCGTCAGTGCATTTTACTGTTTTGAACATGGAGTCCACAAAACTGAGTGCATGCACCAAGATTCACCTAAACATTTCTCATGTTGCTCTGTTAATTTATACTCTTAATGATTTTTTATAAACTGTTCCATAAATGCGGTTGTGCAGCGGCTCTGTCATTCGCAAAGCACTTCATTACACGTCCACATAACCGCCTCAGGCGTGCATGAACCGTCTTTTGTGACTCTATATACCAGCCTCTGCGCTTATACGAGGAGTTTACATTAGTGGCTTGTTCACGAAGTGGCCGAACTGTACCAGCCTTGCCTTGCGAAATGAGTATTGCTTCATACCATTCGAGTGGGTTCCCGGACGCTGCTGTGCTGATGGAAATTCGCTCTGTGCTGATGAAAATTCGAGACAATTTCGCGATACCATGAGGTGACAGCCATTTGGGGGCTGCTGTTAGCGTTGGACTCAACCGACAGCTTGAGTACAAAGTCAATTATCTGCGTGCCGTCCTGGCCTCTGGATGGCATCGTGATTTCGTTGACGTTGATTCCACATGTTCTAATAATGGCTTGGAGAAGGAGCACTGAAGTTGCTGACTATTTTGGTTAACTACTGGTGGGGATCCAAACGTTCAAGCATTTGTTTTCCTTTAGATTTCGTTTAAATTTTCTTCACTCTGTCATTCTAAATTCCGGCCGCGAACAAACAACAACCGTACTGTTAACCATCTTTTCGCGGCGTCTCTTGTACGGTCTGAATGTGCGCTCTCTTAAGTTCGCGATATAAATGATCATAACTGATATGGTGACACAACGCTGTGCTATCTACGCCTGCAAACATGCGCGCAGGTTTTTAGTTGTAAGCTTACTGAACAATGAGTGGTGTGTATGGTGATTCTTGTTTGCGTAACACTCTTTCCCTGCCGCCTGTGTGCTTTCATTGCTGCCGGCTCCGTGGAAAACTGCAAAGCGGACGCACATCGCCAGAAACGTCCCCACGATTTTGGAACATGTACACGTCGCGCCGCCTCTCGGCGTAACTGCCGTAACTGATTGGAAAAAAGACGGAAAACATTATATCACGAACAAAATTAGGGCGCTATAACGTAAAACTATTCCAAACTATTCTATTCCAATTCTGCAATCACGCTTCCACGATTGGCCAAAAACTTTTTTGAAACACCCCTATGCACTTCGCCTGTCTTTCACGCGACATCACGACAACCGCGATAGCTTCCCATCTGATATGACGTGTACAGACTGATTATGCATGATCGGACCGAACAAAAGAAAAATAGTTATTTAAGATTCGACGTCTTTTCGCCGTTAGACCTCGGCTATTGGTCAAAAGATTTAGGGCTGCACCCACTTCACCTGGCTGTCACGCGACATCACAAAACCGCGAAAACTCACCGCGTCAAAGTGACGTCTACGCGTTAAAGATGCATTAATATGCCGAACAAAACCGAATTTTCTTCTGAATAGCCGCAGGCTGCCCCGTTACGAAAGGAATAAAAGATGGCTGCCGCCGATCGCTCAGGCACTGGCTACTCGCACCTGCCCGAGAGCATGGGTTCTTTTGCGTATAATAAAACTTCTTGCGTGGCCGTGTAACGTTTTCGAGCACTTTCGGAACGTTTACAACCTCGTTCTGCCAGCTCTTGTTTACTGAGGACCCGTTTTAGCGTCATTCGTAAGCTTCCTTTTCTTGCCGCCAGGAATTTCGACCAACCACCGCAAGCTAAGTCGCACACGCCGGTACCACCTCTTTTATCCGGTTATCGATCTTTAGTGGAGTGGCTCGGCCCCATTGAATCCCTCTCCACTTGAGCGTGCTCCTCGTCTCTTGTGAGCTAACTAGATAAAAAAAAACGCTCAATGTAGGCAATGTTATTCTTTTTTCAAGCAAACAAATGTGACCTCCTAAGAACGAGGAGAACGTTTGATTGGCTTGTTCAGACAACCCTGCAGGTGACCGCCCGGTGCTTGCGTCGGCGGTCACGCAAATTTGACGTCAGGAGAATGGAATAAAAATATATTGGAATAGTTTTACGTTGTAGGGCCCTTAGTTATCGAAAACGACTCGCGGTTATACATACCAGAGGCCCGCTGGGACATTGCGGTGAAGTTCTAGTAGCATGCTGTAAAGCAGGTGGGTTCTTAACACATTTGAATATTTTACAACAGAGCCTATTAAGAGTGTTACGGAATCGTCACGGTAGCGGCGCACGAAGTCCGGGAGTCACGCCTACAATCGGTCGGTGAATGCGCGCTTTTCGCGGTGCAATCACGGCCACGAAGAGGCGCGTTCCGCCACGCGTTGACAAAAACCCAGAGTGAGCCAACCCAGAGGGATGAGAAAATATGCTTCTTGATATATACAAGAGATGGGCGGAACTACCTCGTATCTCGTCAACTTTGTGTTACTGCGAACATCCGTCTCGAGAGAGTAGAGAACGTGCCGGCATTCAGTGACACTGAAAAGTTTTTAGGGAATGGCATTCTTTACTCCACTTAGGGCAATTCGAATCTATTCACCTAGCCTCACACGCCGACCCAACGACCCAAATTTTCTACCAGCTTTGGTCACAAGTATGTGCTCGTGGTGGCGATGCCGTCGTGGTCGCTCCATCATCACCACTGCAGCTTCGTGGTCCGACTCTCGTCGCACCGTGTTCGTCATGCCATCGTCGTCAAACAGTCGTCCTCACTCCATTGTCGTCTTGCCGTCGTCGCCTAACACATTCGTCGACCTGGCGACGTCGTTCTGTATTCGTCAAGCCGCCGGAATCATTCATGATTCCATCATGATTGTGCCGGCGTTGTTATGACATCGTTATCATTGCATCACTGTCATACAGTCGTCGTCGTGCATTCATTGTCATACTGCCGTCGTGATGCCGTTCCATGTTCCTCATCAGATTCTCGTGATACCGTCGCCGACATTTCGTCGTCGTCACGACATCGTCATCACACAGTCTTCATCACGCCATCGTCTTCATACACTAGTAATCGTCCCATCGGCCTCAAGCTGTCAACGCCACGCCATCATCGTCTTCTCATTATCATCTTGACATATAGCCGTCATAACGGCCATGTCGTTCCATGAACGTCATTTCTTCTTCGCTATTCCTTCTCCGCCATTCTATCGCCAACACTGCGTCGACGTCATACAGTCGTCGTGAGGGCGTCATGGTCATGGCCGACCCTGGCGAGCGAGCGTCACAGCATCGTCGACTGATCCCCCAGGCACTGTGTGTCGCATATAGCCGAGGGAATATAAATTTCAGAATGTGCACTACATGTTCTAAATAAAGGTGTCTTCGGCGGTACAATGCGTCGCAACAGTGCCTGAACTATCACAACAATATCTATAGACAGTCATCATCAGATAGTCTGTGCCGAGATCTTCGGGAAGGGGGGAGGGGGGGGTACGTTCTTGTTCTTTCAGCTGTAGCTTTTCGGTTCAAACAGGCACTGACATGAGAAAGGCCCACGCACCTGCATTTAGCTTTTATATAAACCTGGTGTGCTTACCAGCAACGGGTAGTCTTCAGCATCGGCGCACGCCACTATGCTTTACAAGAAGAAAAAAAGAGCCGAGCGAGCGCTGACCAAGGAGCTGAAAGAGGTTTAGCGTGATCGCAGGAAAGTGAATTAACGTCGTTTCACATATACCAATAAAGCTGTACGGCTCTTCGGGTGTGCGATTCTTCATTGTTGCGAGGTGCTGGACATCTACAAAAATACCCGCGAACACACAAATGCGGAGCCAACAAATGACGTCGCTCGTCGGACAAGTCAGGTTGACCTGCTTGCTCTTCTTTTTTGTAAATAATAATGAGCTCAAACAGGAAAGAAAGTCTTGCAAAATGTCTCAAATTTCTTTTGCTGCCTTTGCACGAAGCGGCCGCGAGTCAATAAGCCTACGCACACAAAAATTTGTTTTCCTATAGGCGCCCGCAAATGCGGGAATAGCACTTCTTTCGATGCATATGAAGTGGTAATGCGAAGACCATATATGCGGTTTTCTCAGCTTCGGAAGACGTTGGCAATCGTTGCACGTCAGAGTGGTTTAAGCAAAGCAGTCGACGAGCTTAACTGACAAGGCCATCTTCCTTATAAAAGGAGCATTTCACACTCCGTCATGCTTACACGTTTGTAACTCAGTGCCGCTATCGCATTGCTAAGTGTCCCAGAGGTTGAAGAGGACAGTCGCCTAGAGGCTTTGACGCCAGGTCTTGACTGTCGCTGGCCTGGGCAGTACAATAGGGCAACTTGTGCTCGTTGGAACGGAAAGTATGACAGTTCAGAAAAGTGGGATGAGTTATGTTACTGAAATAGCGGAAAATATTAGTCGGCGCGAAATCAATGGGAAGAAACATTAGGTTAGACAGGACGGGCGTAGATGTCAACACGAAAACAGTCGCTGCCCAATGCCTGCCCTGTGTTTCTTGTCGGTGCACATAGCTCTATTATCGTGTTGCCATTATTGCAGTGTAACTGTCGTGAGCCCGGCTTGAAGATACAAAAATAGTCGTTCTAGGACGCGTGCCTGGCATGCTTGTGCATACTTGTCGCAACTATCTCAATTGCAAGGATGGGCTTTCCTTTAAAAATAAAAGAAGAAAAAGTGAACGCAGGAATTCGCGCGTACTTTGTAGTAAAAAAATGGCAGAATACTAATACTGTTTACTATGATTCAGAACTAACGCAATGAAAAGCTGGGGCCCTATCACGTAAAACTATTCCAATATGTTTTTATTCCAATCTCCTGACGTCACATTTGCGTAACCACGGACGTAAGCACCGGTCCGTCAACCGCAGGCTTATCTAAACAGACCAATCAAACGCTCTCCTCGTTCATAGGAGGTCATTTTTGTTTGCTTGAAAAACGAATAACATTGCCTACACTGACCGGCTTGTCGTATCTAATTGGCTGACAAGAGGCGAGGAGAACGCTCAAGTGGAGAGGGATTCTTTGGGCAGAGCCAGTGCATTGAAAATCGATGACCGGATGAAGAGGGTGGTGCCCGCGTCTGCGATTGGTCCGCTTTCTGTTACTTAGATTGTGGTGGTTGGTCGAAAATCCTGGCGGCATGCAACGGAAGCTATACGAATGACGCAAAAACGGATCCTCAGCAAAGAAGAATTGGCAGAATGTGGTCGTAAACGTGCCGAAAGTGCTCGAAAACGTTACACAGCCACGCCAGAATCTTTATTACACGCAAATAAGCCCATGCTCTCCGGAAGGTGAGAGTAGCCAGCGCCTGAGCGATCGATGGCAGCCATCTTTTATCACTTTCGGAACGGGGCAGCCTGCGGCTATTCAGAAGAAAATTCAGTTTTGTTCGGCATATTAATGCATCTTCAATGCGTACACGTCACTTTGACGCGGTGAGTTTTCACGGTTTTGTGACGTCGCGTGACAGGCAGGTGAAGTGGGTGCAGCCCGAAGACTGTTGACCAATATCCGGGGGCTAATGGCGAAAAGGCATCGAATCAGAAATAACTGTTTTTCTTTTTTCGGTGAAATCATGCATAATCAGTGTGGACACATCGTACCAGATGGGGAGGTATCGCGGTTTTCGTGACGTCGCGTGACAGACATGTGAAGTGGAGGTGGTCCAAAAAAGTTTTTTGACCAATCGCAGAGGGCTGATAGCAGAATTGGAATAGAAAGGTTTGCAATAGTTTTACGTTACAGCGCCCCTGAACATGACATACGTGCAGGCCGTCAAAATATCAAGTAGTTTAATTCTTAATATATATTCAGAATGCAGAGTTTTCTGTTGAAAGCGAAAAGTGAACTATGCATTTATTTTTAAGGATTCGGTTTTAACCGAAAATGGTGAGCGAAAGCGCATTTACCGGAAAGCTAAGACGTCGATCGGTGCTGGGCTGCGACCGGAACCTACATATGCTCCGATGCAGGGAGCCTAGCGAGGGAAAGGTAACTTGAAAGAGCGTAGGTTAGGGCGTGTTGGTATTCCATAACTGAGGTTTTTAGCGCACGAAAAGGGACGAAAGACAGTGGCGAAACGAGGACACAGCGCTAACTTCCAACGATGGTTTTATTCCACAAAGCTGCAGACACAAAAATCAGTACATATGCGCATGCGTACGATTGTGGGTGTTATTTATATGTGTCTACCGCTTTGTGGAATAAAACCATTGTTGGAAGTTAGCGCTGTGTCCTCGTTTCGCCACTGTCTTTCGTCCCTTTTCGTGCGCTAAAAACCTCAGTGAGGGAAAGGTCTCGCGTCAGCTTGTGGTCTAGGTAATCTTTAATGTTTTTTTTTTAATTTGAGCCTGGTTAACCTGCCGTGGCGTCATACTGTCGTGCCGGGTCACAGCAAACTACCACGAACCCGGTTGAATGCCATCTTGGAACTGTGACTTACGCCTGGCTGATAATTTGGCACCTTCTGCTCACAGCTGAATGAAGCCCGAAGTTGTCACAAGCAAATGGCTCTTTGCAGACCATGCTTGAACCGTTGAAGTAGTGACTCAACTTTGATAGAGGCGGATCAATGTAGATTGGACTGTCCCTTTATACATGACGTTCGAATCATCCCAAGAGCGTCTGAGTCGTTCTGGGTGCCGACAGAGACGACGGCAGTGCCCTGTTCATGATATTTGCCGGGCCCGTAGCAGCGGCTATGAAACACGCGAATGCGGCGTGTTAGATTCAGGTCCAGGCAACACTTGATGAAAACCGGCTCAAAGTCGCTTCGCATATCAGTAACGTTATGTAGTAAAACGATAGTCTTGTGAGAATATTTATCACCAAAGAGGGTAACCGAATGAACGACGTCCTCAAGCGCGAAGTCCCATCACTGTAAAACGAAGCACATTCTTTAGCGGCTCCTGCCTCGATACGAAGCCGTCATCTTCTATCTGACATCAGCCAAACGATCGGCACGTTTCAAGATAAACTGGCAAGACATGAAGTCGTGTCCGGAGAAGATTTGGCTAAAATCCTGCACCTCCTGGTTGTCCAGTCTCTTGCCGTCAATGCCAACGTGTTAAATGTCTTCAACACATGTGAACAGATTGTCAATGTCTTCTCAGTCATCGACAATCCCTTCACACGTCTCAGAGGCGTTTAACGCGTTGTTTCTGACAACACTTGAAGGGTTGAGCGGAAATAAAAGTGTCTAACATCTTACGTTGTTTTTTTTTTTTTTTACAGAGAAGAGATTTCGGTTCAACTTCCTATAAAAAATAGCTATAAAATAGCTACAAAAAGGGCAACATCTTTTCTAACGTACATAATTTAGTTTGCATATCAATGCGATGAATAGCAACTGCCTATCTAGAAAGCGCTTCTTCAATTCAGTGATTATGAATAGGTCTCTTACCACCAGATATTCATTAGACGGTCACCAATTACAAACGCCCACGAGCGCATTACTAACATAGTCGCCTCCGGACGGGGCCACTTGAAAAAGCGCATTATCGGCGCTGCCTCTTCTAAAATGACAGCAAGCTTGCGTGCATCTATACAAACTAGGTGGCATGGTTTAGCCACAAGTGCAGGCAAAACATGGACGAAAATCCGAGGGAAGATGGACAACCTGAGCCGAAACTGTTATGTTTTCCGTTTCGTTCCGGAGTGAAAAAATAAATAGTTGCGTTCCGGTTCAGTTCGGTTCAGTTCAGTACAAGCAAAAAGGAACAAATAATGTGTGATAGAGTAAAAAATGCAGGTGCGCCTGAAAACGGTATAGAGAATTTAGTGTAACGACTTCACCCGGAAGTTTATTCCAGTTGACTATTGTTATTGTAAAATAAGAGCATTTGAAGCAATTGTTATGCGGAGTTAATGGGGTTACTGCTAGGCAGTTTTTAGGACGAGTAGCATAACCAGTTCAAGGTGTTAAAATGTGCGAGCTATCAATATGGTAGTGGCCATTCACAAGCTGGAAAAATAATTTCTATTGGGAAACACTATTTTGTTCTGTAATCGAAGAGAAGCCAGTACATCTACGGAGATCTGTTATAGAAGCTCGACCGTAAGAATTGTAGATAAATCGGACAGCCTTCTTTTGAGTTCTTTCTAATTTTTCAATATTTGTTTTTCTGCAGGGCTCCGAAATGATTATTGCATATTGTGAAGTTGGACGAACTATTGTATTATGCGTCAGAAGGCGGCCAACTGGTGTCGACATATTTAACAACCGTTTTATGGTGAACAATTTGCGAAGATAATATTACGGGGATATAATGACCAATGCAACTTTCTCGTTCCTGGCACGAGGCGGGTTTTAAGAAATTATACATGAAATCATGATAGATTATCTGCATGGCAATTTGCATTATCTCTGTGACGCAAGGATGATACCTTATCAATTCTGCTCAATCAATAATGGAATATTTCATCAAATCGCTGATTGAGTATTCATGATAGATAATCTGCATGGCAATTTGCATTATCTCTGTGACGCAAGGATGATACCTTATCAATTCTGCTCAATCAATAATGGAATATTTCATCAAATCGCTGATTGAGTATTCGAAATCATTCTAATACTACCAAATCTGCTCTCTACATATAGTTATAATCATCTTTAATTCAGTTATTGCCAAGTAAGTTTGTTTCCTAACTATTAAACATTTCTACCTTACCCTGACTTACTTTCTATTTTAAGTTTTCACTCTCTCTCTTGCCTACAACCGCCGGCTTCTTGGCCATTCAATCCCCCGTAGTGGGTAAGCGCCACGAAATGAGGAGCAAACAAGATGCCGCTCGTGGGCGCGAGAGGATTACGTGCGAGTAAAAGGCAAAGAAGAAGCGCGGCACCCTGTTCGATCCCGCACGAGACACCAGCGCACATATCAGATTATGTCTCGTCCAACCACACTGACTTCCTTCGAGCCTTCCGGAATGAGTACAGGCAGCGTCGCCGAAGGCGTCATCGGCGACTGGACTTCGTCCAGCGTCCTGCACCCTTTCCCGTCCTTTTTGGAGCTGACAGCGCCAGGGACCCGCCGTCTGACAAACAGTTTTCACCCCCGTCTCGACCTCACGAGGGCTGCAGCAGGTCTCGCCACGTCTTCCACCGCAAGTTTCCGCATGACGTCATCTCAGGCGGCCTTTTTCGGATCAGCAGCAGCGTCAGCGCCTCGCATTCCGCTACGCGTTACCGGAGGCAGGAGCGATGCGAGCCTTTCGTTGATCCTTCGTCCTGGCATCTTCAAGGCCACATCATTCTCCGGGCTCCGGAACAGACGGCTGCGAAGGTACGTAGGCAGTTTCGTCGAACGTCAGCACTGAAAACGATGGCTCTGGCGTCAAAATGATTTGATAGGCACAGATGGTACGACGCGTCACCCGTAATTCTTCAATTCATTTTCAGCTGGATCTCGATGACTTACTTTTTGTAGTTCGAAATACCTGAGGTTCACATTATTCGCAATTAAATATGTAGTGACTTACCACAAGTTTCTATTAATTATCTTTTCATTTTTTTTAGATCCCCCGTGTGAATGTAAAAAAGAAGAAAAACTATCAAAACTGCTTTTTATGTGCTTGATCGAACAGGCACAGCATATACGAGCTGAATTTATTGTGCCATTTTATAACAAGCTCTTAACGGTGCTAAAGGCAAAGAAACGGGCTCTAATTAGCCAATAGTCGAATCACTGCACAGTTCTCGACGTCAGGCGGGCGAACATTGCTGGAGCTTTATGGTGAGGCATGGATGTCTCTAAATTAAGAGGAAAGTACATTGCGTGTATTGCCTCTAACAATCTCCGAGACAGTAAATCCGCATTACCAAACCATTCTCTCAAGTGTCGGAAATGGCAATGTCCTTAAGAACACTAGTAATTTTAATTCAGCAGAGTCTACAAGCAGCCCTTCACCAATATTCAAAGGTGACGCACCAAAGCGAAATATCATTTAATAATCAAAAAGCAAACTCAGCTTGATACAAACAACAGTGCCCAAAATTTGAAACGCGAACGATTTCTAAACTATTCCAATGCGTCGTTTCGTTTCCAGATTCACCTACATTTGTAACAGCGGCCTATACAGATAAGCAAACGCCCATTTGGGATTACTTCATGCTTAGAAATGGGCTGCAGAGTGACTGCTCGTTGCAGTTCGATGTAACGACCCATGAAATGCCCTGGTTGCAGTCCGTTGCTGTTTGAGCTTCAAATTTTGAGCACTTTGCAAAACTGAAGGATTTTATTTTTAAAAAGGGGCATCCTTGCGAAGTGGCTATCCCTGGCCCCGCTCGACTATTCCCGAGCGACTGGCCCCTCGAGGCACTTTGTGTTTATTCGGGGGCTGCTTTCACGATCGGAAAAGCACTCATATGTAACGCGTATTGAGCAACTGAAAGCTGTACCGGGAGTTTTTCATGTCGCTATATGATTTTCTCATTGGCACGTTTAATATAATTGAAATATTTGAGAAGGTGCATAATTAAGGCTAATATCTAATTAGGCGGAATGCAAACAATCTGTCTCCAAGCGACGACAAACAATATACCTCGGTTCTGCCACGCTACGTGGAATTTGCATATTTTTAATCTTTGTGCAAGATAGTTGGGACACCCTGTATATAGCGAACGCCAGTCAACTCTCCAGCTCATCCCCAGCTCAATTCCCATACCAGTTAGTCATCACCACTGCTTGTAGCGACCAGAAAGCGATAGTGTCCGCAGTCACTGGCATAGCGACCTCTGTGTATATATAGGAAACACTCATCGACTTCACGCATTAGGTTAAGCAATGCATGGAGTTACGCGTCGCCATGCGCAAATGTTACGCAAGATGACGCGTAATTGGCGCTCAGTGGTAGCTTCAGTCGATCGCCCATGTTGCCTTCCGCTGTCTGTAGTCGACGTGGTCTTACGTGCCGTAAAAAGTTAAGAAACCTCTGTTAAGTGAGTGAACGTTCCAGCAGTATTGGATGGCATTTACTTTCAACAAATGGGTTCAAAGCAAGCAGGAAAATGGTGCGCGTTGCTCCGCATTCGCTAGCAAGGCGGCGTAGCTGTAGCTTGCAGCGTAAGAGTGGTCAAACAGCGACTTGGAAGCTTTATGTTCTGGAGGGCACGAAGGCAAATGGCAGTAAGGGTCGCAAGAATTGGTTAACCATTCAGAAGTATATTGAACGTTTTATAGGGCATGTTACCGTGAGTGTCTCCCTGCTGAAAATCGATCAATACCCCGGGAATAATTGGGTTTGCCATCAGCCTGCTTACTTCGAGACCCGTATCCATGCATTTATGAAATTTTCAGTCGGCATTCGCTCAATTCAAGCTGTGCTTGTGTTGACTGTCGCAGTGTCCCGAGCTGCCGTCGCGCTGCACTGTCGGCGACGTTGCGGTGGCTGCTCAATGCGGATGAAACACAGGCAGCAGCACAGTGACACGGGCCGCGTCCGTCATCAAGGGCTTCGGCTGCGGTAGCTGCGTCATCACCAGCTGCTCTGCTGTGCCGATGCGCTGTCGTAGACTACTGCGCCAGGGCAGAGTGTGCGCGCCCGTGACGCGTACTTTTTTCTGGGCGCTTTCATTTTTATGTACTGTCACTTCCCGCGGATCAAGTTCGCGCGGTTCTTTATCTACCTGCGTTATTTTTTGATTAAATAAGGATTTGATTGTTCATTTCTGTGGTGTCTATGCTGGAGCATTCTCGCTATGCTACGTCGGGTATAATTCATAGCTGTGCACCAGGATATCCTATCGAATACGCAGTATAAGAATCGGAAAAGTTGGGAAAAACTGCTGCACTAACTCCGTGGTGCCTTGCGGCCGCATGGGTGAAGGTCGGCGGGCCACAATAGAGGGCATAGAATCTCACTTTGTAGCTCTCAGAGCGAATTGCCGAGCTGCCCTTGGAAAGGATCTTGCTGCAAAAGGCAAGCATTTCGCACATCTCACGACTGCTTTCAAAAGTGAAGCACTCGAGCGCATCTCTCCGTGCTTGCATTTCTCGCTTTAACTGAAAAATTAATATGTGTCGTGCTAAAAAGAAATATGGCTGTTTACGTTTAAAAATATCTAATCGCACATAAATGCCTGATTCCATATTGCAGTTTTGAATTAAATGCGAGTGCACTTAACACTTTAGCACTACACTTTTGTAATGCACGTAGGAACGAGCGTTGCCCGCCACGAAGTTTGCTTTCTACTGCACTACCACGATTTACTCCGATGTAAGTACAAGCGCGGTATCAGGCTGGGCGCACAGTAAAAGCGAATGCGTTGTGGTGCATGCTTCGTGTTTGAGCAACACGGCGATATGTGAACACGTGCTTTCGGCTATCGGTGACTCAGAGGAAATTATGCTTAGTCTTTCCCTCAAGTGCGCGCAACAATAGAAAGCAAGGCCTGCGCGAGGTCTTTCCTTTATTGCACTGATAATGACGATGATGATTATGACGATGATTCCTTCAACAATGGCGCATCACGGAATTAGTGCTTTACGTCGCAGGGGATACCTCATATATAGGCAGCTCGATCGTCAGTGCATTTTACTGTTTTGAACATGGAGTCCACAAAACTGAGTGCATGCACCAAGATTCACCTAAACTTTTCTCATGTTGCTCTGTTAATTTATACTCTTAATGATTTTTATAAACTGCTCCATAAATGCGGTTGCGCAGCGGCTCTGTCATTCGCAAAGCACTTCATTACACGTCCAGATAACCGCCTCAGGCGTGCATGAACCGTCTTTTGTGACTCTATATACCAGCCTCTGCGCTTAGACGAGGACTTTACATTAGTGGCTTGTTCACGAAGTGGCCGCACTGTACCAGCCTTGCCTTGCGAAATGAGTATTGCTGCATACCATTCGAGTGGGTTCCCGGACACTGCTGTGCTGATGGAAATTCGCTCTGTGCTGATGGAAATTCGAGACACTTTCGCGATACCATGAGGTCACAGCCATTTGGGGGCTGCTGTTAGCGTTGGACTCAACCGACAGCTTGAGTACAAAGTCACTTATCTGCGTGCCGTCCTGGCCACTGGATGGCATCGTGATTTCGTTGACGTTGATTCCACATGTTCTAATAATGGCTTGGAGAAGGAGCACTGAAGTTGCTGACAATTTTGGTTAACTATTGGTGGGGATCCAAACGTTCAAGCATTTGTTTTCCTTTAGCTTTCGTTTAAATTTTCTTCACTCTGTCAGTCTAAATTCCGGCCGCGAACAAACAACAACCGTACTGTTAACCATCTTTTCGCGGCGTCTGTTGTACGGTCTGAATGTGCGCTCTCTTAAGTTCGCGATATAAATGATCATAACTGATATGGTGACACAACGCTGTGCTATCTACGCCTGCAAACATGCGCGCAGGTTTTTAGTTGTAAGCTTACTGAACAATGAGTGGTGTGTATGGTGATTCTTGTTTGCGTAACACTCTTTCCCTACCGCCTGTGTGCTTTGCTTGCTGCCGTCTCCGTGGAAAACTGCAAAGCGGACGCACATCGCCAGAAACGTCCCCACGATTTTGGAACATGTACACGTCGCGCCGCCTCTCGGCGTAACTGCCGTAACTGATAGGAAAAAAGACGGAAAACATTATATCACGAACAAAATTAGGGCGCTATAACGTAAAACTATTCCAAACTATTCTATTCCAATTCTGCAATCACGCTTCCACGATGGGCCAAAAACTTTTTTGAAACACCCCTATGCACTTCGCCTGTCTTTCACGCGACGTCACGACAACCGCGATAGCTCCCCATCTGATATGACGTGTACAGACTGATTATGCATGATCGGACCGAACAAAAGAAAAATAGTTATTTAAGAGTCGACGTCTTTTCGCCGTTAGACCTCGGCTATTGGTCAAAAGCTTTAGGGCTGCACCCACTTCACCTGGCTGTCACGCGACATCACAAAACCGCGAAAACTCACCGCGTCAAAGTGACGTGTACGCGTTAAAGATGCATTAATATGCCGAACAAAACCGAATTTTCTTCTGAATAGCCGCAGGCTGCCCCGTTACGAAAGGAATAAAATATGGCTGCCGCCGATCGCTCAGGCACTGGCTACTCGCACCTGCCCGAGAGCATGGGTTCTTTTGCGTGTAATAAAACTTCTTGCGTGGCCGTGTAACGTTTTCGAGCACTTTCGGAACGTTTACAACCTCGTTCTGCCAGCTCTTGTTTACTGAGGATCCGTTTTAGCGTCATTCGTAAGCTTCCGTTTCTTGCCGCCAGGAATTTCGACCAACCACCGCAAGCTAAGTCGCACACGCCGGCACCACCTCTTTTATCCGGTTATCGATCTTTAGTGCAGTGGCTCGGCCCCATTGAATCCCTCTCCACTTGAGCGTGCTCCTCGTCTCTTGTGAGCTAATTAGATAAAAAAAACGCTCAATGTAGGCAATGTTATTCTTTTTTCAAGCAAACAAATGTGACCTCCTATGAACGAGGAGAACGTTTGATTGGCTTGTTCAGACAACCGTGCAGGTGACCGCCCGGTGCTTGCGTCGGCGGTCACGCAAATTTGACGTCAGGAGAATGGAATAAAAATATATTGGAATAGTTTTACGTTGTAGGGCCCTTAGTTATCGAAAACGACTCGCGGTTATACATACCAGAGGCCCGCTGGGACATTGCGGTGAAGTTCTAGTAGCATGCTGTAAAGCAGGTGGGTTCTTAACACATTTGAATATTTTACAACACAGCCTATTAAGAGTGTTACGGAATCGCCACGGTAGCGGCGCACGAAGTCCGGGAGTCACGCCTACAATCGCGGTCGTTGAATGCGCACTTTTCGCGGTGCAATCACGGCCACGAAGAGGCGCGTTCCGCCACGCGTTGACAAAAACCCAGAGTGAGCCAACCCAGAGGGATGAGAAAATATGCTTCTAGATATATACAAGAGATGGGCGGAACTACCTCGTATCTCGTCAACTTTGTGTTACTGCGAACATCCGTCTCGAGAGAGTAGAGAACGTGCCGGCATTCAGTGACACTGAAAAAGTTTATAGGGAATGGCATTCTTTACTCACTTCGGGCAATTCGAATCTATTTACCTAGCCTCACACGCCGACCCAACGACCCAAATTTTCTACCAGCTTTGGTCACAAGTATGTGCTCGTGGTGGCGATGCCGTCGTGGTCGCTCCATCATCGTCATTGCAGCTTCGTGGTCCGACTCTTGTCGCACCGTGTTCGTCATGCCATCGTCGTCAAACAGTCGTCCTCACCCCACTGTCGTCTTGCCGTCGTCGCCTAACACATTCGTCGAGCTGGCGACGTCGTTCTGTATTCGTCAAGCCGTCGGAATCATTCATGATTCCATCATGATTGTGCCGGCGTTGTTATGACATCGTTATCATTGCATCACTGTCATACAGTCGTCGTCATGCATTCATTGTCATACTGTCGTCGTGATGACGTTCCATGTTCCTCATCCGATTCTCGTGATACCGTCGCCGACATTTCGTTGTCGTCACGACATCGTCATCACACAGTCTTCATCACGCCATCGTCTTCATACACTAGTAATCGTCCCATCGGCCTCAAGCTGTCAACGCCACGCCATCATCGTCTTCTCGTTATCATCTTGACATATAGCCGTCATAACGGCCTTGTCGTTCCATGAACGTCATTTCTTCTTCGCTATTCCTTCTCCGCCATTCTATCGAACACTGCGTCGACGTCATACAGTCGTCGTGATGGCGTCGTGGTCATGGCCGACCCTGGCGAGCGAGCGTCACAGCATCGTCGACTGATCCCCCAGGCACTGTGTGTCGCATATAGCCGAGGGAAATAAATTTCAGAATGAGCACTACATGTCCTAAATAAAGGTGTCTTCTGCAGTACAATGCGTCGCAACAGTGCCTGAACTATCACAACAATATCTATAGACAGTCATCATCAGATAGTCTGTGCCGAGATCTTCGGGAAGGGGGGAGGGGGGGGGTACGCTCTTGTTCTTTCAGCTGTAGCTTTTCGGTTCAAACAGGCACTGACATGAGAAAGGCCCACGCACCTGCATTTAGCTTTTATATAAACCTGGTGTGCTTACCAGCAACGGGTAGTGTTCAGCATCGGCGCACGCCACTATGCTTTACAAGAAGAAAAAAAGAGCCGAGCGAGCGCTGACCAAGGAGCTGAAAGAGGTTTAGCGTGATCGCAGGAAAGTGAATTAACGTCGTTTCACATATACCAATAAAGCTGTACGGCTCTCGGGTGGGCGATTCTTCATTGTTGCGAGGTGCTGGACATCTACAAAAATACCCGCGAACACACAAATGCGGAGCCAACAAATGACGTCGCTCGTCGGACAAGTCAGGTTGACCTGCTTGCTCTTTTTTTTTTTTGTAAATAATAATGAGCTCAAACAGGAAAGAAAGTCTTGCAAAATGTCTCACATTTCTTTTGCTGCCTTTGCACGAAGCGGCCGCGAGTCAATGAGCCTACGCCAACAAAAATTTGTTTTCCTATAGGCGCCCGCAAATGCGGGAATAGCACTTGTTTCGATGCATATGAAATGGTAATGCGAAGACCATATATGCGGTTTTCTCAGCTTTGGAAGACGTTGGCAATCGTTGCACGTCAGAGTGGTTTAAGCAAAGCAGTCGACGAGCTTAACTGGCAAGGCCATCTTCCTTATAAAAGGAGCATTTCTCACTTCGTCATGCTTACACGTTTGTAACGCAGTGCCGCTATCGCATTGCTAAGTGTCCCAGAGGTTGAAGAGGGCAGTCGCCTAGAGGCTTTGACGCCAGGTCTTGACTGTCGCTGGCCTGGGCATTACAATAGGGCAACTTGTACTCGTTGGAACGGAAAGTATGACAGTTCAGAAAAGTGGGATGAGTTATGTTACTGAAATAGCGGAAAATATTAGTCGGCGCGAAATCAATTGGAAGAAACATTAGCTTAGACAGGACGGGCGTAGATGTCAACACGAAAACAGTCGCTGCCCAATGCCTGCCCTGTGTTCCTTATCGGTGCACATAGCTCTATTATCGTGTTGCCATTATTGCAGTGTAACTGTCGTGAGCCCGGCTTGAAGATACAAAAATAGTCGTTCTAGGACGCGTGCCTGGCATGCTTGTGCATACTTGTCGCAACTATCTCAATTGCAAGGATGGGTTTTCCTTTTAAAAAAAAAGAAGAAAAAGTGAATGCAGGAATTCGCGCGTGCTTTGTAGTTAAAAAATGGCAGAATACTAATACTGTTTACTATGATTCAGAACTAACGCAATGAAAAGCTGGGGCCCTATAACGTAAAACTATTCCAATATGTTTTTATTCCAATCTCCTGACGTCACATTTGCGTAACCACGGACGTAAGCACCGGTCCGTCAACCGCAGGCTTATCTAAACAGACCAATCAAACGCTCTCCTCGTTCATAGGAGGTCATTTTTGTTTGCTTGAAAAACGAATAACATTGCCTACACTGACCGGCTTGTCGTATCTAATTGGCTGACCAAAGGCGAGGAGAACGCTCAAGTGGAGATGGATTCGATGGGGCAGAGCCAGTGCACTGAAAATCGATGACCGGATGAAGAGGGTGGTACCGGCGTCTGCGATTGGTCCGCTTTCCCTTACTTAACCTGCGATGGATGGTGGAAAATCGCGGCGGCATACAACGGAACCTTATGAATGACGCCAAAACGGATCCTCAGCAAAGAAGAGTTGGCAGAGCGATGTGGTAAAAGTTCCGAAAGTGCTCGAAAACGTTACACGGCCACGCAAGAAGTTTTATTTTACGCAAATAAACCCATGCTCTCCGGCAGGTGCGAGTAGCCAGCGCCTGAGAGATCGGCGGCAGCCATATTTTATTCCTTTCGGAACGGGGCAACCTGCGGCTATTCAGAGGAAAATTCAGTTTTGTTCGGCATATTAATGCATCTTTAACGCGTACACGTCACTTTGACGCGGTGAGTTTTCGCGGTTTTGTGATGTCGCGTGAAAGGCAGGTGAAGTGGGTGCAGCCCTAAAACTTTTGACCAATAGCCGAGGTCTAACGGCGAAAAGGCGTGGAATCAGAAATACGTGTTTTTGTTTTGTTCGGTCAAATTATGCATAATCAGGGTGGACACATCGTACCAGATGGGGAGGTATCGCGGTTTTCGTGACGTCGCGTGACAGCCATGTGAAGTGGAGGTGGTCCAAAAAAGTTTTTGACCAATCGCGGAGGGCTGATAGCAAAATTGGAATAGAAAGGTTTGGAATAGTTTTACGTTATAGCACCCCTGAAGATGACATACGTGCAGGCCATCAAAACATCAAGTAGTTCAATTCCTAATATATATTCAGAATGCAGAGTTTTCTGTTGAAAGCGAAAAGTGAACTATGCATTTATTTTTAAGGATTCGGTTTTAACCGAAAATGGTGAGCGAAAGCGCATTTATCGGAAAGCTAAGACGTCGATCGGTGCTCGGCTGCGACCGGAACCTACATATGCTCCGATGCAGGGAGCCTAGCGAGGGAAAGGTAACTTGAAAGAGCGTAGGTTAGGGCGTGTTGGTATTCCATAACTGAGGTTTTTAGCGCACGAAAAGGGACGAAAGACAGTGGCGAAACGAGGACACAGCGCTAACTTCCAACGATGGTTTTATTCCACAAAGCGGCAGACACAAAAATCAGTACATATGCGCATGCGTACGATTGTGGGTATTATTTATATGTGTCTACCGCTTTGTGGAATAAAACCATTGTTGGAAGTTAGCGCTGTGTCCTCGTTTCGCCACTGTCTTTTGTCCCTTTTCGTGCGCTAAAAACCTCAGTGAGGGAAAGGTCTCGCGTCAGCTTGTGGTCTAGGTAATCTTTAATGTTTTTTTTTTAATTTGAGCCTGGTTAACCTGTCGTGGCGTCATACTGTCGTGCCGGGTCACAGCAAACTACCACGAACCCGGTTGAATGCCATCTTGGAACTGTGACTTACGCCTGGCTGATAATTTGGCACCTTCTGCTCACAGCTGAATGAAGCCCGAAGTTGTCACAAGCAAATGGCTCTTTGCAGACCATGCTTGAACCGTTGAAGTAGTGACTCAACTTTGATAGAGGCGGATCAATGTAGATTGGACTGTCCCTTTATACATGACGTTCGAATCATCCCAAGAGCGTCTGAGTCGTTCTGGGTGCCGACAGAGACGACGGCAGTGCCCTGTTCATGATATTTGCCGGGCCCGTAGCAGCGGCTATGAAACACGTGAATGCGGCGTGTTAGATTCAGGTCCAGGCAACACTTGATGAAAACCGGCTCAAAGTCGCTTCGCATATCAGTAACGTTATGTAGTAAAACGATAGTCTTGTGAGAATATTTATCACCAAAGAGGTTAACCGAATGAACGACGTCCTCAAGCGCGAAGTCCCATCACTGTAAAACGAAGCACATTCTTTAGCGGCACCTGCCTCGATACGAAGCCGTCATCTTCTATCTGACATCAGCCAAACGATGGGCACGTTTCAAGATAAACTGGCAAGACATGAAGTCGTGTCCGGAGAAGATTTGGCTAAAATCCTGCACCTCCTGGTTGTCCAGTCTCTTGCCGTCAATGCCAACGTGTTAAATGTCTTCAACACATGTGAACAGATTGTCAATGTCTTCTCAGTCATCGACAATCCCTTCACACGTCTCAGAGGCGTTTAACGCGTTGTTTCTGACAACACTTGAAGGGTTGAGCGGAAATAAAAGTGTCTAACATCTTACGTTGTTTTTTTTTTTACAGAGAAGAGATTTCGGTTCAACTTCCTATAAAAAATAGCTATAAAATAGCTACAAAAAGGGTAACATCTTTTCCAACGTACATAATTTAGTTTGCATATCAATGCGATGAATAGCAACTGCCTATCTAGAAAGCGCTTCTTCAATTCAGTGATTATGAATAGGTCTCTCACCACCAGATATTCATTAGACGGTCACCAATTACAAACGCCCACGAGCGCATTACTAACATAGTCGCCTCCGGACGGGGCCACTTGAAAAAGCGCATTATCGGCGCTGCCTCTTCTAAAATGACAGCAAGCTTGCGTGCATCTATACAAACTAGGTGGCATGATTTAGCCACAAGTGCAGGCAAAACATGGACGAAAATCCGAGGGAAGATGGACAACCTGAGCCGAAACCCTTATGTTTTCCGTTTCGTTCCGGAGTGAAAAAATAAATAGTTGCGTTCCGGTTCAGTTCGGTTCAGTTCAGTACAAGCAAAAAGGAACAAATAATGTGTGATAGAGTAAAAAATGCAGGTGCGCCTGAAAACGGTATAGAGAATTTAGTGTAACGACTTCACCCGGAAGTTTATTCCAGTTGACTATTGTTATTGTAAAATAAGAGCATTTGAAGCAATTGTTATGCGGAGTTAATGGGGTTACTGCTAGGCAGTTTTTAGGACGAGTAGCATAACCAGTTCAAGGTGTTAAAATGTGCGAGCTATCAATATGGTAGTGGCCATTCACGAGCTGGAAAAATAATTTCTATTGGGAAACACTATTTTGTTCTGTAATCGAAGAGAAGCCAGTACATCTACGGAGATCTGTTATAGAAGCTCGACCGTAAGAATTGTAGATAAATCGGACAGCCTTCTTTTGAGTTCTTTCTAATTTTTCAATATTTGTTTTCCTGCAGGGCTCCGAAATGATTATTGCATATTGTGAAGTTGGACGAACTATTGTATTATGCGTCAGAAGGCGGCCAACTGGTGTCGACATATTTAACAACCGTTTTATGGTGAACAATTTGCGAAGATAATATTACGAGGATATAATGACCAATGCAACTTTCTCGTTCCTGGCACGAGGCGGGTTTTAAGAAATTATACAAGAAATCATGATAGATAATCTGCATGGCAATTTGCATTATCTCTGTGACGCAAGGATGATACCTTATCAATTCTGCTCAATCAATAATGGAATATTTCATCAATTCGCTGATTGAGTATTCGAAATCATTCTAATACTACCAAATCTGCTCTCTACATATAGTTATAATCATCTTTAATTCAGTTATTGCCAAGTAAGTTTGTTTCCTAACTATTAAACATTTCTACCTTACCCTGACTTACTTTCTATTTTAAGTTTTCACTCTCTCTCTTGCCTACAACCGCCGGCTTCTTGGCCATTCAATCCCCCGTAGTGGGTAAGCGCCACGAAATGAGGAGCAAACAAGATGCCGCTCGTGGGCGCGAGAGGATTACGTGCGAGTAAAAGGCAAAGAAGAAGCATGGCACCCTGTTCGATCCCGCACGAGACACCAGCGCACATATCAGATTATGTCTCGTCCGACCCCACTGACTTCCTTCGAGCCTTCCGGAATGAGTACAGGCAGCGTCGCCGAAGGCGTCATCGGCGACTGGACTTCGTCCAGCGTCCTGAACCCCTTCCCATCCTTTTTGGAGCTGACAGCGCCAGGGACCCGCCGTCTGACAAACAGTTTTCACCCCCGTCTCGACCTCACGAGGGCTGCAGCAGGTCTCGCCACGTCTTCCACCGCAAGTTTCCGCATGACGTCATCTCAGGCGGCCTTTTTCGGATCAGCAGCAGCGTCAGCGCCTCGCATTCCGCTACGCGTTACCGGAGGCAGGAGCGATGCGAGCCTTTCGTTGATCCTTCGTCCTGGCATCTTCAAGGCCACATCATTCTCCGGGCTCCGGAACAGACGGCTGCGAAGGTACGTAGGCAGTTTCGTCGAACGTCAGCACTGAAAACGATGGCTCTGGCGTCAAAATGATTTGATAGGCACAGATGGTACGACGCGTCACCCGTAATTCTTCAATTCATTTTCAGCTGGATCTCGATGACTTACTTTTTGTAGTTCGAAATACCTGAGGTTCACATTATTCGCAATTAAATATGTAGTGACTTACCACAAGTTTCTATTAATTATCTTTTCATTTTTTTTAGATCCCCCGTGTGAATGTAAAAAAGAAGAAAAACTATCAAAACTGCTTTTTATGTGCTTGATCGAACAGGCACAGCATATACGAGCTGAATTTATTGTGCCATTTTATAACAAGCTCTTAACGGTGCTAAAGGCAAGGAAACGGGCTCTAATTAGCCAATAGTCGAATCACTGCACAGTTCTCGACGTCAGGCGGGCGAACATTGCTGGAGCTTTATGGTGAGGCATGGATGTCTCTAAATTAAGAGGAAAGTACATTGCGTGTATTGCCTCTCACAATCTACGAGACAATAAATCAGCATTACCAAACCATTCTCTCAAGTGTCGGAAATGGCAATGTCCTTAAGAACACTAGTAATTTTAATTCAGCAGAGTCTACAAGCAGCCCTTCACCAATATTCAAAGGTGACGCACCAAAGCGAAATATCATTTAATAATCAAAAAGCAAACTCAGCTTGATACAAACAACAGTGCCCAAAATTTGAAACGCGAACGATTTCTAAACTATTCCAATGCGTCGTTTCGTTTCCAGATTCACCTACATTTGTAACAGCGGCCTATACAGATAAGCAAACGCCCATTTGGGATTACTTCATGCTTAGAAATGGGCTGCAGAGTGACTGCTCGTTGCAGTTCGATGTAACGACCCATGAAATGCCCTGGTTGCAGTCCGTTGCTGTTTGAGCTTCAAATTTTGAGCACTTTGCAAAACTGAAGGATTTTATTTTTAAAAAGGGGCATCCTTGCGAAGTGGCTATCCCTGGCCCCGCTCGACTATTCCCGAGCGACTGGCCCCTCGAGGCACTTTGTGTTTATTCGGGGGCTGCTTTCACGATCGGAAAAGCACTCATATGTAACGCGTATTGAGCAACTGAAAGCTGTACCGGGAGTTTTTCATGTCGCTATATGATTTTCTCATTGGCACGTTTAATATAATTGAAATATTTGAGAAGGTGCATAATTAAGGCTAATATCTAATTAGGCGGAATGCAAACAATCTGTCTCCAAGCGACGACAAACAATATACCTCGGTTCTGCAACGCTACGTGGAATTTGCATATTTTTAATCTTTGTGCAAGATAGTTGGGACACCCTGTATATAGCGAACGCCAGTCAACTCTCCAGCTCATCCCCAGCTCAATTCCCATACCAGTTAGTCATCACCACTGCTTGTAGCGACCAGAAAGCGATAGTGTCCGCAGTCACTGGCATAGCGACCTCTGTGTATATATAGGAAACACTCATCGACTTCACGCATTAGGTTAAGCAATGCATGGAGTTACGCGTCGCCATGCGCAAATGTTACGCAAGATGACGCGTAATTGGCGCTCAGTGGTAGCTTCAGTCGATCGCCCATGTTGCCTTCCGCTTTCTGTAGTCGACGTGGTCTTACGTGCCGTAAAAAGTTAAGAAACCTCTGTTAAGTGAGTGAACGTTCCAGCAGTATTGGATGGCATTTACTTTCAACAAATGGGTTCAAAGCAAGCAGGAAAATGGTGCGCGTTGCTCCGCATTCGCTAGCAAGGCGGCGTAGCTGTAGCTTGCAGCGTAAGAGTGGTCAAACAGCGACTTGGAAGCTGTATGTTCTGGAGGGCACGAAGGCAAATGGCAGTAAGGGTCGCAAGACTTGGTTAACCATTCAGAAGTATATTGAACGTTTTATAGGGCATGTTACCGTGAGTGTCTCCCTGCTGAAAATCGATCAATACCCCGGGAATAATTGGGTTTGCCATCAGCCTGCTTACTTCGAGACCCGTATCCATGCATTTATGAAATTTTCAGTCGGCATTCGCTCAATTCAAGCTGTGCTTGTGTTGACTGTCGCAGTGTCCCGAGCTGCCGTCGCGCTGCACTGTCGGCGACGTTGCGGTGGCTGCTCAATGCGGATGAAACACAGGCAGCAGCACAGTGACACGGGCCGCGTCCGTCATCAAGGGCTTCGGCTGCGGTAGCTGCGTCATCACCAGCTGCTCTGCTGTGCCGATGCGCTGTCGTAGACTACTGCGCCAGGGCAGAGTGTGCGCGCCCGTGACGCGTACTTTTTTCTGGGCGCTTTCATTTTTATGTACTGTCACTTCCCGCGGATCAAGTTCGCGCGGTTCTTTATCTACCTGCGTTATTTTTTGATTAAATAAGGATTTGATTGTTCATTTCTGTGGTGTCTATGCTGGAGCATTCTCGCTATGCTACGTCGGGTATAATTCATAGCTGTGCACCAGGATATCCTATCGAATACGCAGTATAAGAATCGGAAAAGTTGGGAAAAACTGCTGCACTAACTCCGTGGTGCCTTGCGGCCGCATGGGTGAAGGTCGGCGGGCCACAATAGAGGGCATAGAATCTCACTTTGTAGCTCTCAGAGCGAATTGCCGAGCTGCCCTTGGAAAGGATCTTGCTGCAAAAGGCAAGCATTTCGCACATCTCACGACTGCTTTCAAAAGTGAAGCACTCGAGCGCATCTCTCCGTGCTTGCATTTCTCGCTTTAACTGAAAAATTAATATGTGTCGTGCTAAAAAGAAATATGGCTGTTTACGTTTAAAAATATCTAATCGCACATAAATGCCTGATTCCATATTGCAGTTTTGAATTAAATGCGAGTGCACTTAACACTTTAGCACTACACTTTTGTAATGCACGTAGGAACGAGCGTTGCCCGCCACGAAGTTTGCTTTCTACTGCACTACCACGATTTACTCCGATGTAAGTACAAGCGCGGTATCAGGCTGGGCGCACAGTAAAAGCGAATGCGTTGTGGTGCATGCTTCGTGTTTGAGCAACACGGCGATATGTGAACACGTGCTTTCGGCTATCGGTGACTCAGAGGAAATTATGCTTAGTCTTTCCCTCAAGTGCGCGCAACAATAGAAAGCAAGGCCTGCGCGAGGTCTTTCCTTTATTGCACTGATAATGACGATGATGATTATGACGATGATTCCTTCAACAATGGCGCATCACGGAATTAGTGCTTTACGTCGCAGGGGATACCTCATATATAGGCAGCTCGATCGTCAGTGCATTTTACTGTTTTGAACATGGAGTCCACAAAACTGAGTGCATGCACCAAGATTCACCTAAACTTTTCTCATGTTGCTCTGTTAATTTATACTCTTAATGATTTTTATAAACTGCTCCATAAATGCGGTTGCGCAGCGGCTCTGTCATTCGCAAAGCACTTCATTACACGTCCAGATAACCGCCTCAGGCGTGCATGAACCGTCTTTTGTGACTCTATATACCAGCCTCTGCGCTTAGACGAGGACTTTACATTAGTGGCTTGTTCACGAAGTGGCCGCACTGTACCAGCCTTGCCTTGCGAAATGAGTATTGCTGCATACCATTCGAGTGGGTTCCCGGACACTGCTGTGCTGATGGAAATTCGCTCTGTGCTGATGGAAATTCGAGACACTTTCGCGATACCATGAGGTCACAGCCATTTGGGGGCTGCTGTTAGCGTTGGACTCAACCGACAGCTTGAGTACAAAGTCACTTATCTGCGTGCCGTCCTGGCCACTGGATGGCATCGTGATTTCGTTGACGTTGATTCCACATGTTCTAATAATGGCTTGGAGAAGGAGCACTGAAGTTGCTGACAATTTTGGTTAACTATTGGTGGGGATCCAAACGTTCAAGCATTTGTTTTCCTTTAGCTTTCGTTTAAATTTTCTTCACTCTGTCAGTCTAAATTCCGGCCGCGAACAAACAACAACCGTACTGTTAACCATCTTTTCGCGGCGTCTGTTGTACGGTCTGAATGTGCGCTCTCTTAAGTTCGCGATATAAATGATCATAACTGATATGGTGACACAACGCTGTGCTATCTACGCCTGCAAACATGCGCGCAGGTTTTTAGTTGTAAGCTTACTGAACAATGAGTGGTGTGTATGGTGATTCTTGTTTGCGTAACACTCTTTCCCTGCCGCCTGTGTGCTTTGCTTGCTGCCGTCTCCGTGGAAAACTGCAAAGCGGACGCACATCGCCAGAAACGTCCCCACGATTTTGGAACATGTACACGTCGCGCCGCCTCTCGGCGTAACTGCCGTAACTGATAGGAAAAAAGACGGAAAACATTATACCACGAACAAAATTAGGGCGCTATAACGTAAAACTATTCCAAACTATTCTATTCCAATTCTGCAATCACGCTTCCACGATGGGCCAAAAACTTTTTTGAAACACCCCTATGCACTTCGCCTGTCTTTCACGCGACGTCACGACAACCGCGATAGCTCCCCATCTGATATGACGTGTACAGACTGATTATGCATGATCGGACCGAACAAAAGAAAAATAGTTATTTAAGAGTCGACGTCTTTTCGCCGTTAGACCTCGGCTATTGGTCAAAAGCTTTAGGGCTGCACCCACTTCACCTGGCTGTCACGCGACATCACAAAACCGCGAAAACTCACCGCGTCAAAGTGACGTGTACGCGTTAAAGATGCATTAATATGCCGAACAAAACCGAATTTTCTTCTGAATAGCCGCAGGCTGCCCCGTTACGAAAGGAATAAAATATGGCTGCCGCCGATCGCTCAGGCACTGGCTACTCGCACCTGCCCGAGAGCATGGGTTCTTTTGCGTGTAATAAAACTTCTTGCGTGGCCGTGTAACGTTTTCGAGCACTTTCGGAACGTTTACAACCTCGTTCTGCCAGCTCTTGTTTACTGAGGATCCGTTTTAGCGTCATTCGTAAGCTTCCGTTTCTTGCCGCCAGGAATTTCGACCAACCACCGCAAGCTAAGTCGCACACGCCGGCACCACCTCTTTTATCCGGTTATCGATCTTTAGTGCAGTGGCTCGGCCCCATTGAATCCCTCTCCACTTGAGCGTGCTCCTCGTCTCTTGTGAGCTAATTAGATAAAAAAAACGCTCAATGTAGGCAATGTTATTCTTTTTTCAAGCAAACAAATGTGACCTCCTATGAACGAGGAGAACGTTTGATTGGCTTGTTCAGACAACCGTGCAGGTGACCGCCCGGTGCTTGCGTCGGCGGTCACGCAAATTTGACGTCAGGAGAATGGAATAAAAATATATTGGAATAGTTTTACGTTGTAGGGCCCTTAGTTATCGAAAACGACTCGCGGTTATACATACCAGAGGCCCGCTGGGACATTGCGGTGAAGTTCTAGTAGCATGCTGTAAAGCAGGTGGGTTCTTAACACATTTGAATATTTTACAACACAGCCTATTAAGAGTGTTACGGAATCGCCACGGTAGCGGCGCACGAAGTCCGGGAGTCACGCCTACAATCGCGGTCGTTGAATGCGCACTTTTCGCGGTGCAATCACGGCCACGAAGAGGCGCGTTCCGCCACGCGTTGACAAAAACCCAGAGTGAGCCAACCCAGAGGGATGAGAAAATATGCTTCTAGATATATACAAGAGATGGGCGGAACTACCTCGTATCTCGTCAACTTTGTGTTACTGCGAACATCCGTCTCGAGAGAGTAGAGAACGTGCCGGCATTCAGTGACACTGAAAAAGTTTATAGGGAATGGCATTCTTTACTCACTTCGGGCAATTCGAATCTATTTACCTAGCCTCACACGCCGACCCAACGACCCAAATTTTCTACCAGCTTTGGTCACAAGTATGTGCTCGTGGTGGCGATGCCGTCGTGGTCGCTCCATCATCATCACTGCAGCTTCGTGGTCCGACTCTCGTCGCACCGTGTTCGTCATGCCATCGTCGTCAAACAGTCGTCCTCACCCCATTGTCGTCTTGCCGTCGTCGCCTAACACATTCGTCGACCTGGCGGCGTCGTTCTGTATTCGTCAAGCCGTCGGAATCATTCATGATTCCATCATGATTGTGCCGGCGTTGTTATGACATCGTTATCATTGCATCACTGTCATACAGTCGTCGTCATGCATTCATTGCCATACTGCCGTCGTGATGCCGTTCCATGTTCCTCATCCGATTATCATGATACCGTCGCCGACATTTCGTCCTCGTCATGACATCGTCATCATACAGTCTTCATCACGCCATCGTCTTCATACACTAGTAATCGTCCCATCTGCCTTAAGCTGTCAACGCCACGCCATCATCGTCTTCTCGTTATCATCTTGCCATATAGCCGTCATAACGGCCTTGTCGTTCCCATGAACGTCATTTCTTCTTCGCTATTCCTTCTCCGCCATTCTATCGCCAACACTGCGTCGACGTCATACAGTTGTCGGGATGGCGTCGTGGTCATGGCCGACCCTGGCGAGCGAGCGTCACGGCATCGTCGACTGATCCCCCAGGCACTGTGTGTCGCATATAACCGAGGGAATATAAATTTCAGAATGAGCACTACATGTTCTAAATAAAGGTGTCTTCGGCGGTACAATGGGTCGCAACAGTGCCTGAACTATCACAACAATGTCCATAGACAGTCAACATCAGATAGTCTGTGCCGGAATTTTCGGGGGGGGGGGGGAGGTGGGTGTACGTTCTTGTTCTTTCAGCTGTAGCTTTTCGGTTCAAACAGGCACTGATATGAGAAAGGCCCACGCAACTGCATTTAGCTTTTACAAAAACCTGGTGTGCTTACCAGCAACGGGTAGTCTTCAGCATCGGCGCATGCCACTATGCTTTACAAGAAGAAAAAAAGAGCCGAGCGAGCGCTGACTAAGGAGCTGAAAGAGGTTTAGCGTGATCGCAGGAAAGTGAATTAACGTCGTTTCACATATACCAATAAAGCTGTACGGCTCTTCGGGTGTGCGATTCTTCATTCTTGCGAGGTGCTGGACATCTACAAAAATACCCGCGAACACACAAACGCGGAGCCAACAAACGACGTCGCTCGTCGGACAAGTCAGGTTGACCTGCTTGCTCTTCTTTTTGTAAATAATAATGAGCTCAAACAGGAAAGAAAGTCTTGCAAAATGTCTCAAATTTCTTTTGCTGCCTTTGCACGAAGCGGCCGCGAGTCAATAAGGCTACGCCAACAAAAATTTGTTTTCCTATAGGCGCCCGCAAATGCGGGAATAGCACTTCTTTCGATGCATATGAAATGGTAATGCGAAGACCATATATGCGGTTTTCTCAGCTTCGGAAGACGTTGGCAATCGTTGCACGTCAGAGTGGTTTAAGCAAAGCAGTCGACGAGCTTAACTGGCAAGGCCATCTTCCTTATAAAAGGAGCATTTCACACTCCGTCATGCTTACACGTTTGTAACTCAGTGCCGCTATCGCATTGCTAAGTGTCCCAAGGTTGAAGAGGACAGTCGCCTAGAGGCTTTGACGCCAGGTCTTGACTGTCGCTGGCCTGGGCATTACAATAGGGCAACTTGTACTCGTTGGAACGGAAAGTATGACAGTTCAGAAAAGTGGGATGAGTTATGTTACTGAAATAGCGGAAAATATTAGTCGGCGCGAAATCAATTGGAAGAAACATTAGTTTAGACAGGACGGGCGTAGATGTCAACACGAAAACAGTCGCTGCCCAATGCCTGCCCTGTGTTCCTTGTCGGTGCACATAGCTCTATTTTCGTGTTGCCATTACTGCAGTGTAACTGTCGTGAGCCCGGCTTGAAGATACAAAAATAGTCGTTCTAGGACGCGTGCCTGGCATGCTTGTGCATACTTGTCGCAACTATCTCAATTGCAAGGATGGGCTTCCCATAGAAAAAAAAAAGATAAATAGTGAACGCAGGAATTCGCGCGTGCTTTGTAGTAAAAAAAAATGGCAGAATACTAATACTGTTTACTATGATTCAGAACTAACGCAATGAAAAGCTGGGTCCCTATAACGTAAAACTATTCCAATATGTTTTTATTTCAATCTCCTGACGTCAAATTTGCGTAACCACCGACGTAAGCACCGGTCGGTCAACCGCAGGCTTGTCTGAACAGCCCAATCAAACGCTCTCCTCGTTCATAGGTGGTCATTTTTGTTTGCTTGAAAAACGAATAACATTGCCTACACTGACCGGATTGTCGTATCTAATTGGCTGACAAGAGGCGAGGAGAACGCTCAAGTGGAGAGGGATTCGATGGGCAGAGCCAGTGCACTGAAAATCGATGACCGGATGAAGAGGGTGGTGCCCGCGTCTGCGATTTGTCCGCTTTCTGTTACTTAGATTGTGGTGGTTGGTCGAAAATCCTGGCGGCATGCAACGGAAGCTATACGAATGACGCAAAAACGGATCCTCAGCAAAGAAGAATTGGCAGAATGTGGTCGTAAACGTGCCGAAAGAGCTCGAAAACGTTACACGGCCACGCGAGAATCTTTATTACACGCAAATAAGCCCATGCTCTCCGGAAGGTGAGAGTAGCCGTGCAGCGCCTGAGCGATCGATGGCAGCCATCTTTTATAACTTTCGGAACGGGGCAGCCTGCGGCTATTCAGAAGAAAATTCAGTTTTGTTCGGCATATTAATGCATCTTCAATGCGTACACGTCACTTTGACGCGGTGAGTTTTCAAGGTTTTGTGACGTCGCGTGACAGGCAGGTGAAGTGGGTGCAGCCCGAAGACTGTTGACCAATATCCGGGGGCTAATGGCGAAAAGGCATCGAATCAGAAATAACTGTTTTTCTTTTTTCGGTGAAATCATGCATAGTCAGTGTGGACACATCGTACCAGATGGGGAGGTATCGCGGTTTTCGTGACGTCGCGGGATAAACAGGTCAAGTGGAGGTGGTCCAAAAAAGTTTTTTGACCAATCGCAGAGGGCTGATAGCAGAATTTGAATAGAAAGGTTTGGAATAGTTTTACGTTATAGCGCCCCTGAACATGACATACGTGCAGGCCGTCAAAATATCAAGTAGTTTAATTCATAATATATATACAGAATGCAGAGTTTTCTGTTGAAAGCGAAAAGTGAACTATGCATTTATTTTAAGGATTCGGTTTTAACCGAAAATGGTGAGCGAAAGCGCATTTATCGGAAAGCTAAGACGTCGATCGGTGCTCGGCTGCGACCGGAACCTACATATGCTCCGATGCAGGGAGCCTAGCGAGAGAAAAGGTCTCGCGTCAGCTTGTGGTCTAGGTAATCTTTAACGTTTTTCCTTTTAAATTTGAGCCTGGTTAACCTGTCGTGGCGTCATACTGTCGTACCGGGTCACAGCAAACTACCACGAACTCGGTTGAATGCCATCTTGCAACTGTGACTTACGCCTGGCTGATAATTTGGCACCTTCTGCTCACAGCTGAATGAAGCCCAAAGTTGTCACAAGCAAATGGCTCTTTGCAGACCATGCTTGAGCCGTTGAAGTAGTGACTCAACTTTGATAGAGGCGGGTCAATGTAGATTGGACTGTCCCTTTATACATGACGTTCGAATCATCCCAAGAGCGTCTGAGTCGTTCTGGGTGCCGACAGAGACGACGCCAGTGCCCTGTTCATGTTATTTGCCGGGCCCGTAGCAGCGGCTACGAAACACGCGAATGCGGTGTGTTAGATTCAGGTCCAGGCAAGACTTGATGAAAACCGGCTCAAAGTCGCTTCGCATATCAGTAACGTAACATACTAAAGCGATAGTCTTGTGAGAATATTTATCACCAAAGAGGGTAACCGAATGAAGGGCGTCCTCAAGCGCGAAGTCCCATCACTGTAAAACGAAGCACATTCTTTAGCGGCTCCTGGCTCGATACGAAGCCGTCATCGTCTATCTGACATCCGCCAAACGATCGGCATGTTTCAAGATAAACTGGCTAGACATGAAGTCGTGTCCGGAGAAGATTTGGCTGCACCTGGTTGTCCTGCACCTCCTGGTTGTCCAGTCTCTTGCCGTCAATAGCAACGTGTTGAATGTCTTCGACACATGTGAACAGATTGTCAATGTCTTCTCAGTCATCGACAATCCCTTCACACGTCTCAGAGGCGTTTAACGCGTTGTTTCTGACAACACTTGAAGGGTTGAGCGGGAATAGAAGTGTCTAACATTTTACGTTGTTTTAGAGAAGAGATTTCGAGTTCAACTTCCTATAAAAAATAAATCAAAAAATCAAAAATCAAAGTTTTATTTCATCTCTCAAACAAAGAGAGAAAGGGGGTGGCGGGAAAAAGCTGCATTACTGCAGCTTGACTAAGCCCGGCCCCCTATGGTACAATTCGACAGTGTGCAGCAGTAGTATAGGTACATAACATAAGTCAAGGCACTGAACAGGAAATGTGAAGGAGAAAAAAAAATGGTAACATGGACGTACAGGCAGTAATCTTTTTTTGTGCAGGACAACAACAACAAAAGAAATTGACGAGAATAGAATTACATACGAAATGATTTCAGAAAATAAGCTGTGAATGCAGCTAAAAAATGAACAAAAATTGAATACATCATATGTATCAAACTCGATATAAATAGACGACATAAGCATATGTACATACATACACATATACATACACTAATACTAATGTATACCAATACCAATGTATGTACTAATATGTATACAATAATCTAATACAAGTACAGGAATCACACAGCGGGATTTTGCGAGAGAAATTAAGTGAAGAAAGAACGAGGAGACATAGTATCCGGGTTTAATCCACTTGTAGTTAGGGTGTTTAGTAGATCAGCTATGCGGTAGGACACTGACTGCTGTCCATAATTAGTACGACAAAAGCTTGTTAACCAAATGTCGGTATGCCTCGTGTTATAGGGAATTTCGCGACGATTCAGGTTAAACAACTTTACATAATCAACATTTCCCTTTCTCAACGTTGTTCTGTACAGGCATGCTAGACGAAATGAATAAATGAATTCAACCGGCATTATTTTGTATTCGTAAAAATATTTAGACGTGTGTTCTTTGGAGGAAAGATTAGCTACAGCACGAATTGCTCGTTTTTGACATAATTTTACTTTAGCGATGTTTTGTTTTGATGTCGTTGCCCAGACTAGGTGACAGTAATTTAGTGTAGAAAGAAAAAGTGAGTGATATACAGTTCGTTTCACAGTGGTAGGCAAGACATGTCGGTGTCTATGTAACAGTCCCGTTATTCTGTTTAGCTTTCCGCAAAGAGATTCCTCATGTTTGTTCCAAATCAGATTTTCTGAAAATGTAACTCCTAGTGTTTTAACGTCATTTAAAATTTTAATTTCCTCACTTTTTAAATACAACCTGTCTTCAAGATTTAGGGCCTTATGCTTTGGGCGAAACATGATCACTTGCGTTTTTTTAGCATTAATTCGTAAATAGTTTCTATCACACCAATTTGCGATATCCTGGAGCACAATGTTTGCATAATTGACCAGAGTGTCCGGATTTGTGCCCCTGAAAAAAATGGTGGTATCGTCTGCATAGCCTATCCATTTGATGCTTTCAGCGGTCGAAAAAAAGATCATCCATGTAAACAATGAAAAGAAGTGGTCCGAGAATGCTCCCTTGTGGCACACCATGTGGGATAGCTTTTATTTTTGAGTTTGAATGATTATGGCAAACGTACTGACACCGATGTTGCAGATACGAAGACAAAAGCTCGTTTGCGTGACCACGTACTCCGTGTTGTTCAAGCTTAGCTAAAAGTGTAATATGAGGAACAGTATCGAATGCTTTGGTGAAATGTAAATATATACCTAAGACTAGTTTTTTTGCATCAAACGCTGTAGCTATAAATTCTTTTTGTGTTAGTAAAGCCAATTCCGTTGATTTGCCTTTGAGAAAACCATACTGTGATGTCGAGATGAGCGAGTGTTTGTCTAAGAAACCATACAATTGCTTGTGTAGGATTTTTTCTAAGCCCTTCGAAAAGACAGACAAAATCGAAATGGGACTAAAATTATTTGGGTCGTTTCTTTTTCCACCTTTGTGGATTGCTACCACTTTTGCAATCTGCATCTCCTTCGGAAAGCAGCTCTTTTCTAAGCATAAGTTGTAGATTTCAACTAATATGGGCGCAATTATGTCTATAACAAATTTGACTGGTCTAACTTGCACATCATTTACATCACGTGATTTGGAATTTTTTAGGCTATAAAACATATTTTTATAGCTATAAAATAGCTACAAAAAAGGTAACATCTTTTCTAACGTACATAATTTAGTTTGCATATCGATGCGATGAATAGCAACTGCCTATCTAGAAAGCGCTTCTGCAATTCAGTGATTATGTATAGGTCTTTCACCACCACATATTCATTAGACGATCACCAATTGCAAACGCCCACGAGCGCATTACTAACATAGTCGCCTCCGGACGGGGCCACTTGAAAAAGCGCATTATCGGCGCTGCCTCTTCTAAAATGACCGCAAGCTTGCGTGCATCTATACAAACCAGGTGGCATGGTTTAGCCACAAGTGCAGGCAAAACATGGAGGAAAATGGACAACCTGAGCCGAAACCCTTATGTTTTCCTTTTCGTTCCGGAGTGAAAAAATAAATAGTTACGTTCCGGTTCAGTTCAGCTTCAAGAAAAAGTAAAGTTATTTTTCTTTTCTTTTTTTTTCGACTCGGCATAGGGCGCTATAACGCAAAGCTATTCAAATCTGGTTCAATTCCATTTATGCCATTAGCCCTCCACAAGTGAAATTTTCTGGGTTACGCCCCCACTTCGCCTGTCTGCCACGCGATGTCACGAAAAATGGTCAAAACTCCCCGTCGGGTATGACGTGTGCCCACTGAATATGCCCATGATTAGGTCGAACAAAATGAAAATACTTTATGGTTCTACACGCCTCTTTCGCCATGAACCCTACGCTAGTGGTAAAAAATTTCCGGGCTACAGCAACTTATAGCACTTGTCTGCCACGTGTCGTCACGTATTCAGCGAAAACTCCAATCGTCAAAGTGACGTGTACGCACTAAAGGTGCATTAATAATGACCGGCGTCTGTCCCGCTAGGAAATGAATAAAAGATGGCGGGCCACCGATCGTTCCACTGGCGACTTGCAGCTGCCAGCGAGAATAGATTTCTCAGAGTATAATTAAAATATTTGGGTGGCAGTATAACACTGTCGAGCGAAAAGACTATTTCAAACGCCGGGAGTTGTACGTCTGCTCCAAAGCTCACGCACCACGTGACGCTAGCTTTTAAAATGGTGCACCACGTCCGCGCCTGGGCCGTTAGCGGCGCCGGCTAACACGGCTAGCACATGGCTTGTATACACTTAGCACTAACACTCACCGAATTGGGTGGAAGGATCGCGCTATATACGGCAGCACAGTTGGTAGAGCACCGCAAGCAAAAAGCGGAAGATGTGGGTTCGGTCCAGGAGTGCCGATCCAAGCTTTTCTCAGGTTCGGTTCGGGAGCTCCGGAGCGAAAATTATTACGGTTAGAACCGGTTAGGAGATGAAATGCGGGCTCAAACGGGTTCGAGGAAAAAGAAAAAAAGAATTCGCGTGCCTCCGACTTTCGGGAAAATGCGCAGCGCACTTGAACAAATATCAAAATTCGCATGTGTATATTCTAGAACTTCTGTGAAGTATTTTCCTTTGCAAAAGCATTAACTCGAGACAAATCAGAAACATGAGGCGCCATGCACTGTCGTTCATATGCATGTCGCAATTTGCGCAATCTGGAGACTTAACGGCACCCTGTGAGAGTTTCCAATACGCTACCCACTTCCTCGCCCAAGTTTTCTCATTTAATGAATTTCGAAAAGAGCACAGACAAGAACTTTTCGCATGTTTTTTTTTCTATTTTTTCTTGGTTTGTTAGATAGCTGCCGGCCCGTTGAACACGATATGATATCTGACTTCCTCGACGGTGTATTTACTCCTGAATTATATTTCATCAGAAGGGTTCAAAATGCGCGCCAAATAAAGCGCTATTTGTTGCCGCAGGATTTGTTCGCAAAGGCTCCCCACGATGTCACGCAAATTGGAGATCGGCGGTCAAGTGGTACATCACTGATGCGGGGTCTCTGATAGGGATAGGTTTTCCTAACTTCGAGACAATAAATAATCATTCAGGCTGCTTAACAATTATACATTATTACTGAACCACTGCAAATTCTTGAGCAGAAATTATCTGCTTCATGCGTTCTCTCAAAAAATGTAGCTGAATTCACGAAGCTTTTCGTTACTTAAGCGCCCTTTGCACGTCGGCCGTGCGGTTTCGAGGGTGGACGGGTTATTACATGCCAACCTTCAGGATTGGTTCAAATTTGCTTTCGCGAACCATTCCAGCGCAAGAGGTTTCTTGTGAATGCGGGCCCTGCACCAGTCATTCTGCGGCAGAACAATTCGGAACAGTACTAACTTTTAGTCGGTTTCTTTCCGTCAAGACTCCAATAATTGTTGGTATCCGCCGCTCCAATAGAAGTGAATATTCGGCAATAATAGAATGGTGAATTCTCGAATTGAATACGGGTCGAATAGCAAGGACCTGCTTGACTCGTATTCGAAATTTTCAATATTCGCACAAGCCCACTTTTTTGTCGTTCCATCACGATACAGGTTCCGTCCTGCCTCTCTCCATAGCACTCGCGTAAGCTGCCTCACAAATAGTCATGCTGCCTAAAAGTTCTACAGGGAGCTTACAATTACATAAATTCGCGATCCGCTTACTAGTAGCCGAACACCGCGAAACAAACTAACTCTCTTTTCACTTTTTATTCGAGTAGTCGTCGTCTGCTCTTTTCCGTGGAGAATCTCCATGACGTTACAACGTCGAATTAATAGCGGTGCAGAAGCAGCAGCATTCACCGGTGACATGGTACGAACTGCAACACACTTATGGGACAGCGCAACCAGGGCACTACTACTGTGGAACACAATAAATACATTGAGCCAGAAGCCGTATCATCCACAATGACGCTGCACCGGTGACACTGTCTAGAACAGCCCGCGCAGACCATGTCCAGGAATTTTGGACAGGTTCGGCAATCTGTTGTACTTCACCACAATACACCAGCGTAACTCAAAGGGTAGAATTTTCAACAAAAAAAAAAGAACTATGTTTCAGAACCATTAGGGGAGTTTCAACAAATATCAAATTGTAACGCCGAGAGGGTACTTCTATATAATACCATACGAATTCACGCACTTAGTGGCCAATTGGTGCTGCGTCAGAACAGTGTTTTGGTCAGGAACAAAACACTGTTATAACGCAATACCAAATGCCCAACATGCGCCGTAAATGCGCATCTTATTAGAGGGAAGTACCTGCTCGATGTTGTTCATGAAAACGTGTTGAAACTGGACGATTCCCTCGAAATATAATTCTTGAATATACTGTCCATAGAGTTAAGTTGGTGTATCACGGTGAAGCTCAACAAATTCCGGAAGGAGAAATGACCAAAACTTCTGGGCATATATGTATGCGCACAGTGTGAAGCTGAGGCGACCATGCCTACAGTTGAGCGGGACGCAGCAGGCCGCGCACTTCACCGAATAGACGCAAGAGACTCTGTCTGCTCTTGTAAGATTTGAGCAACGATGACCCTGCGCTGGACCTTAAACCCTGCACCAAGATTCTTTCCCCGCAGGTCATGACGCTGCGTGATATTTATTTATTTATTTGTTTGTTTATTTATTTATTTTCAGATGCTGCGATATTTGACAAGATCTTAGCAGGGTGGAAACATAGAAGAACACTCATGCAAACATACATTATAAACAATCTTGTCGACGCTTGTATCCAAGATGGCAAAACGGACAGACTACAAGCAAAAAGGAACAAATAATGTGTGATAGAGTAAAGAATGCAGGTGCGCCTGAAAAGGGCATAGAGAATTTAGTGTAATGACTTCACCCGGAAGTTTATTCCAGTTAACTATTGTTATTGTAAAATAAGAGCATTTGAAGCAGTTGTTATGCGGTGTTAATGCGGTTACTGCTAGGCAGTTTTTAGGACGAGTAGCATAACCAGTTCAAGGTGTTAAGATGTGCGAGCTATCAATATGGTAGTGGCCATTCACAAGCTGGAAAAAGAATTTCAATTGGGAAACACTATTTTGTTCTGTAATCGAAGAGAAGCCACTACATCTACGGAGATCTGTTATAGAAGCTCGACCGTAGGAATTGTAGACAAATCGGACAGCCTTCTTTTGAGTTCTAATTTTTCAATATTTGTTTTTCTGTAGGCCTCTGAAATGATTATTGCATATTGTGAAGTAGGACGAACTATTGTATTATGCGCCAGAAGGCGGCCAACTGGTGTCGACATACTTAACAACCGTGTTATGGTGAACAGTTTGCTAAGATAATATTACGAGAATATAATGACCAATGCAACTTTCTCGTTCCTGGCACGAGGCGGGTTTAAAAAAATTATACATGAAATCATGATAGATTATCTGCATGGCAATTTGCATTATCTCTGTGACGCAAGGATGATACCTTATCAATTCTGCTCAATCAATAATTGAATATTTCATCAAATCGCTGATTGAGTATTCGAAATTATTCTAATACTACCAAATGTGCTCTCTCCATATAGTTATAATCATATTTAATTCAGTTATTTCCAAATAAGTTTGCTTCCTAACTATTAAACATTTCTACCTTATCCTGACTTACTTTCTATTTTAAGTCTTCACTCTCTCTCTCTTGCCTACAACCGCCGGCTTCTTGGCCAATCAATTCCCCGTAGTGGGTAAGCGCCACGAAATGAGGAGCAAGCAAGATGTCGCTCGTGGGCGCGAGAGGATTACGTGCGAGTAAAAGGCAAAGAAGAAGCGCGGCACCCTGTTCGATCCCGCACGAGACGCTAGCGCACATATCAGATTATGTCTCGTCCAACCCTACTGACTTCCTTCGAGCCTTCCGGAGTGAATGAGTATAGGCAGCGTCACCGAAGGCGTCATCGGCGACTCGACTTCGTCCAGCGTCCTGAACCCCTTCCCGTCCTTTTTGGAGCTGACAGCGCCAGGGACCCGCCGTCTAACAAGCAGCTTTCACCCCCGTCTAGACCTCACGAGGGCTGCAGCAGGTCTCGCCACGTCTTCCACCGCAAGTTTCCGCATGACGTCATCTCAGGCGGCCTTTTTCGGATCAGGAGCAGCGTCAGCGCCTCGCATTCCGCTATGCGTTACCGGAGGCAGGAGCGATGCGAGCCTTGCGTGGGTCCTTCGTCCTGGCATCTTCAAGGCCACATCGTTCTCCGGGCTCCGGAACAAACGGCTGCGCCACTGCGGAAGCTTGCGTCGTTGGAAGGTACGTAGGCAGTTTCGTGGAACGTCAGCAGCGAAAACGATGGCTCTGGCGTCAAAATGATTTGGTAGGCACAGATGGTACGATGCGTCACCCGTAATTTTTCAATTCATTTTCAGCTGGATCTCGATTACTTACTTTTTGTAGTTCGAAATACCTGAGGTTCACATTATTCGCAATTAAATATGTAGTGACTTACCACAAGTTTCTAATTATTATCTTTTCATTTTTGTAGATCCCCCGTGTGAATGTAAAAAAGAAGAAAAACTATCAAAACTGCTTTTTATGTGCTTCATCCAACAGGCACAGCATATACGAGCTGAATTTATTGTGCCATTTTATAACAAGCTCTTAACGGTGCTAAAGGCAAGGAAACGGGCTGTAATTAGCCAATAGTCGAACCACTGCACAGTTCTCGACGTCAGGCGGGCGAACATTGCTGGAGCTTTATGGTGAGGCATGGATGTCTCTAAATTAAGAGGAAAGTACATTGCGTGTATTGCCTCTCACAATCTACGAGACAATAAATCCGCATTACCAAACCATTCTCTCAAGTGTCGGAAATGGAAATTTCCTTAAGAACACTAGTAATTTTAATTCAGGAGGGTCTACAAGCAGCCCTTCACCAATATTCAAAGGCGACCCACCCCAAAGCGAAATATCATTTAATAAACAAAAAGCAAACTCAGCTTGATACAAATACAGTGCTCAAAATTTGAAACGCGAACGATTTCTAAACTATTCCAATGCGTCGTTTCTTTTCCAGATTCACCTACATTTGTAACAGCGGCCTATACAGATAAGCAAACGCCCATTTGGGATTACTTCATGCTTAGAAATGGGCTGCAGAGTGACTGCTCGTTGCAGTTCGATGTAACGACCCATGAAATGCGCTGGTTGCAGTCCGTTGCTGTTCGGGCTTCAAATTTTGAGCACTTTGCAAAACTGAGGGATTTTATTTTAAAAAAGTGGCATCCTTGCGAAGTGGCTATCCCTGGCCCCGCTCGACTATTCCCGAGCGACTGGCCCCTCGAGGCACTTTGTGTTTATTCGGGGGCTGCTTTCACGATCGGAAAAGCACTCATATGTAACGCGTATTGAGCAACTGAAAGCTGTACCGGGAGTTTTTCATGTCGCTATATGATTTTCTCATTGGCACGTTTAATATAATTGAAATATTTGAGAAGGTGCATAATTAAGGCTAATATCTAATTAGGCGGAATGCAAACAATCTGTCTCCAAGCGACGACAAACAATATACCTCGGTTCTGCCACGCTACGTGGAATTTGCATATATTTAATCTTGGTTCAAGATAGTTGGGACACCCTGTATATAGCGAACGCCAGTCAACTCTCCAGCTCATCCCCAGCTCAATTCCCATACCAGTTAGTCATCACCACTGCTTGTAGCGACCAGAAAGCGATAGTGTCCGCAGTCGCTGGCATAGCGACCTCTGTGCATAGGAAACACTCATCGGCTTCACGCATTAGGTTAAGCAATGCATGGAGTCACGTGGTGCCATGCGCAAATGTTACGCAAGATGACGCGTAATTGGCGCTCAGTGGTAGCTTCAGTCGATCGCCCATGGTGCCTTCCGTTTTCTGTAGTCGACGTGGTCTTACGTGCGGTAAAAAGTTAAGAAACCTCTGTTTAGTGAGTGAACGTTCCAGCAGTAATGGATGGCATTTATTTTCAACAAATGGGTTCAAAGCAAGCAGGAAAATGGTGCGCGTAGCTCCGCATTCGCTAGCAAGGCGGCGTAGCTGTAGCTTGCAGCGTAAGAGTGGTCAAACAGCGACTTGGAAGCTGTCTATTCTGTAGGGCACGAAGGCAAATGGCAGTAAGGCTTCGCAAGACTTGGTTAACCATTCAGAAGTATATAGAACGTTTTATAGGGCACGTTACCGTGAGTGTCTCCCTGCTAAAAATCGATCAATACCCCGGGAATAATTGGGTTTGCCATCAGCCTGCTTACTTGGAGACCCGTATCCATGCATTTATGAAATTTTCATTCGGCATTCGCTCAATTCAAGCTGTGCTTGTGTTGACTGTCGCAGTGTCCCGAGCTGCCGTCGCGCTGCACTGTCGGCGACGTTGCGGTGGCTGCTCAATGCGGATGAAACACAGGCAGCAGCACAGTGACACGGGCCGCGTCCATCACCGAGGGCTTCGGCTGCGGTAGCTGCGTCATCACCGGCTGCTCAGCTGTGCCGATGGGCTGTCGTAGACTACTGCGCCAGGGCAGAGTGTGCGCGCCCGTGACGCGTACTTTTTTCTGGGCGCTTAAATTTTTATGTACCGTCACTTCTCGCGGATCAAGTTCGCGCGGTTCTTTATCTACCTGCGTTATCTTTCTGATTAAATAAGGATTTGATTGTTCATTGCTGTGGTGTCTATGCTGGAGCATTCTCGCTGTGCTACGTGGGGTATAATTCTTAGTTGTGCACCAGAATATCCTATCGAATACGCAGTACAAGAATCGGAAAAGTATGGGAAAAACTGCTGCACTAACTACGTTGTGCCTTGCGGCCGTATGGGTGAAGGTCGGCGGACCACAATAGAGGGCATAGAATCTCACTTTGTAGCTCTCAGAGCGAATTGCCGAGCTGCCCTTGAAAAGGATCTTGTTGCAAAAGGCAAGCATTTCGCACATCTCACGACTGCTTTCAAAAGTGAAGCACTCGAGTGCATCTCCTTGCCTCCATTTCTCGCTTTAACTGAAAAATTAATTTGTGTCGTGCTAAAAAGAAATATGGCTGTTTACGTTTAAAAATATCTAATCGCACATAAATGTCTGATTACATTGCAGTTTTGAATTAAATGCGAGTGCACTTAACACTTTAGCACTACACTTTTGTAATGCACGTAGAAACTAGCGTTGCCGGCCACGAAGTTTGCTTTCTACTACACTACCACGATTTACTCCGATGAAAGTACTAGCGCGGTATCAGGCTGGGCGCACAGTAAAAGCGAATGCGTTGTGGTGCATGCTTCGTGTTTCAGCAACACGGCGATATGTGAACACGTGCTTTCGGCTATCGGTTACTCAGAGGAAATTATGCTTAGTCTTTCCCTCAAGTGCGCGCAACAATAGAAAGCAAGGCCTGCGCGAGGTCTTTCCTTTATTGCACTGATAATGACGATGATGATTATGACGATGATTCCTTCAACAATGGCGCATCACGGAATTAGTGCTTTACGTCGCAGGGGCTACCTCATAGGCAGCTCGATTGTCAGTGCATTTTACTGTTTTGAACATGGAGTCCACAAAACTGAGTGCATGCACCAAGATTCACCTAAACTTTTCTCATGTTGCTCTGTTAATTTATACTCTTAATGATTTTTATAAACTGCTCCATAAATGCGGTTGTGCAGCGGCTCTGTCATTCGCAAAGCACTTCATTAAACGTCCAGATAACCGCCTCAGGCGAGCATGAACCGTCTTTTGTGACTCTATATACCAGCCTCTGCTCTTAGACGAGGACTTTACATTAGTGGCTTGTTCACGAAGTGGCCGAACTCTACCAGCCTTGCCTTGCGAAATGAGTATTGCTGCATACCATTCGAGTGGGTTCCCGGACACTGCTGTGCTGATGGAAATTCGCTCTGTGCTGATGGAAATTCGAGACAATTTCGCGATACCATGAGGTGACAGCCATTTGGGGGCTGCTGTTAGCGTTGGACTCAACCGACAGCTTGAGTACAAAGTCACTTATCTGCGTGCCGTCCTGGACTCTGGATGGCATCGTTATTTCGTTGACGTTGATTCCACATGTTCTAATAATGGCTTGGAGAAGGAGCACTGAAGTTGCTGACTATTTTGGTTACCTATTGGTGGGGATCCAAACGTTCAAGCATTTGTTTTCCTTTAGATTTCGTTTAAATTTTCTTCACTCTGTCATTCTAAATTCCGGCCGCGAACAAACGACAACCGTACTGTTAACCATCTTTTCGCGGCGTCTGTTGTACGGTCTGAATGTGCGCTCTCTTAAGTTCGCGATATAAATGATCATAACTGATATGGTGACACAACGCTGTGCTATCTACGCCTGCAAATATGCGCGCAGGTCTTTAGTTGTAAGCTTACTGAACAATGAGTGGTGTGTATGGTGATTCTTGTTTGCGTAACACTCTTTCCCTGCCGCCTGTGTGCTTTGCTTGCTGCCGCCTCCGTGGAAAACTGCAAAGCGGACGCATATCGCCAGAAACGTCCCCACGATTTTGGAACATGTACACGTCGCGCCGCCTCTCGGCGTAACTGCCGTAACTGATTGGAAAAAAGACGGAAAACATTATATCACGAACAAAATTAGGGCGCTATAAAAACGCGACATCACAAAACCGCGAAAACTCACCGCGTCAAAGTGACGTGTGCGCGTTAAAGATGGATTAATATGCCGAACAAAACCGAATTTTCTTCTGAATAGCCGCAGGCTGCCCCGTTACGAAAGGAATAAAAGATGGCTGCCGCCGATCGCTCAGCCCCTGGCTACTCGCACCTGCCGGAGAACATGGGTTCTTTTGCGTATAATAAATCTTCTTGCGTGGCCGTGTAACGTTTTCGAGCACTTTCGGCACGTTTACAACCTCGTTCTGCCAGCTCTTGTTTACTGAGGATCCGTTTTAGCGTCATTCGTAAGCTTCCGTTTCTTGCCGCCAGGAATTTCGACCAACCACCGCAAGCTAGTAGCACACGCCGGCACCACCTCTTTTATCCGGTTATCGATCTTTAGTGCAGTGGCTCGGCCCCATTGAATCCCTCTCCACTTGAGCGTGCTCCTCGTCTCTTGTGAGCTAATTAGATAAAAAAAAACGCTCAATGTAGGCAATGTTATTCTTTTTTCAAGCAAACAAATGTGACCTCCTATGAACGAGGAGAACGTTTGATTGGCTTGTTCAGACAACCCTGCAGGTGACCGCCCGGTGCTTGCGTCGGCGGTCACGCAAATTTGACGTCAGGAGAATGGAATAAAAATATATTGGAATAGTTTTACGTTGTAGGGCCCTTAGTTATCGAAAACGACTCGCGGTTATACATACCAGAGGCCCGCTGGGACATTGCGGTGAAGTTCTAGTAGAATGCTGTAAAGCAGGTGGGTTCTTAACACATTTGAATATTTTACAACAGAGCCTATTAAGAGTGTTACGGAATCGCCACGGTAGCGGCGCACGAAGTCCGGGAGTCACGCCTACAATCGGTCGGTGAATGCGCGCTTTTCGCGGTGCAATCACGGCCACGAAGAGGCGCGTTCCGCCACGCGTTGACAAAAACCCAGAGCGAGCCAACCCAGAGGGATGAGAAAATATGCTTCTAGATATATACAAGAGATGGGCGGAACTACCTCGTATCTCGTCAACTTTGTGTTACTGCGAACATCCGTCTCGAGAGAGTAGAGAACGTGCCGGCATTCAGTGACACTGAAAAGTTTATAGGGAATGGCATTCTTTACTCCACTTCGGGCAATTCGAATCTATTTGCCTAGCCTCACACGCCGACCCAACGACCCAAATTTTCTACCAGCTTTGGTCACAAGTATGTGCTCGTGGTGGCGATGCCGTCGTGGTCGCTCCATCATCATCACTGCAGCTTCGTGGTCCGACTCTCGTCGCACCGTGTTCGTCATGCCATCGTCGTCAAACAGTCGTCCTCACCCCATTGTCGTCTTGCCGTCGTCGCCTAACACATTCGTCGACCTGGCGGCGTCGATCTGTATTCGTCAAGCCGTCGGAATCATTCATGATTCCATCATGATTGTGCCGGCGTTGTTATGACATCGTTATCATTGCATCACTGTCATACAGTCGTCGTCATGCATTCATTGCCATACTGCCGTCGTGATGCCGTTCCATGTTCCTCATCCGATTATCATGATACCGTCGCCGACATTTCGTCCTCGTCACGACATCGTCATCATACAGTCTTCATCACGCCATCGTCTTCATACATTAGTAATCGTCCCATCGGCCTCAAGCTGTCAACGCCACGCCATCATCGTCATCTCGTTATCATCTTGACATATAGCCGTCATAACGGCCATGTCGTTCCATGAACGTCATTTCTTCTTCGCTATTCCTTCTCCGCCATTCTATCGCCAACACTGCGTCGACGTCATACAGTCGTCGTGAGGGCGTCATGGTCATGGCCGACCCTGGCGAGCGAGCGTCACAGCATCGTCGACTGATCCCCCAGGCACTGTGTGTCGCATATAGCCGAGGGAATATAAATTTCAGGATGAGCACTACATGTTCTAAATAAAGGTGTCTTCGGCGGTACAATGCGTCGCAACAGTGCCTGAACTATCACAACAATATCTATAGACAGTCATCATCAGATAGTCTGTGCCGAAATTTTCGGGGGGGGGGGGAGGGGGGGGTGTACGTTCTTGTTCTTTCAGCGGTAGCTTTTCGGTTCAAACAGGCACTGAGATGAGAAAGGCCCACGCACCTGCATTTAGCTTTTATATAAACCGGGTGTGCTTACCAGCAACGGGTAGTCTTCGGCATCGGAGCACGCCACTATGCTTTACAAGAAGAAAAAAAGAGCCGAGCGATCGCTGACCAAGGAGCTGAAAGAGGTTTAGCGTGATCGCAGGAAAGTGAATTAACGTCGTTTCACATATACCAATAAAGCTGTACGGCTCTTCGGGTGTGCGATTCTTCATTGTTGCGAGGTGCTGGACATCTACAAAAATACCCGCGAACACACAAATGCGGAGCCAACAAATGACGTCGCTCGTCGGACAAGTCAGGTTGACCTGCTTGCTCTTCTTTTTTGTAAATAATAATGAGCTCAAACAGGAAAGAAAGTCTTGCAAAATGTCTCAAATTTCTTTTGCTGCCTTTGCACGAAGCGGCCGTGAATCAATAAGCCTACGCCAACAAAAATTTGTTTTCCTATAGGCGCCCGCAAATGCGGGAATAGCACTTCTTTCGATGCATATGAAATGGTAATGCGAAGACCATATATGCGGTTTTCTCAGCTTCGGAAGACGTTGGCAATCGTTGCACGTCAGAGTGGTTTAAGCAAAGCAGTCGACGAGCTTAACTGACAAGGCCATCTTCCTTATAAAAGGAGCATTTCACACTCCGTCATGCTTACACGTTTGTAACTCAGTGCCGCTATCGCATTGCTAAGTGTCCCAGAGGTTGAAGAGGACAGTCGCCTAGAGGCTTTGACCCCAGGTCTTGACTGTCGCTGGCCTGGGCAGTACAATAGGGCAACTTGTACTCGTTGGAACGGAAAGTATGACAGTTCAGAAAAGTGGGATGAGTTATGTTACTGAAATAGCGGAAAATATTAGTCGGCGCGAAATCAATTGGAAGAAACATTAGTTTAGACAGGACGGGCGTAGATGTCAACACGAAAACAGTCGCTGCCCAATGCCTGCCCTGTGTTCCTTGTCGGTGCACATAGCTCTATTTTCGTGTTGCCATTACTGCAGTGTAACTGTCGTGAGCCCGGCTTGAAGATACAAAAATAGTCGTTCTAGGACGCGTGCCTGGCATGCTTGTGCATACTTGTCGCAACTATCTCAATTGCAAGGATGGGCTTCCCATAGAAAAAAAAAAGAAGAAATAGTGAACGCAGGAATTCGCGCGTGCTTTGTAGTAAAAAAAAATGGCAGAATACTAATACTGTTTACTATGATTCAGAACTAACGCAATGAAAAGCTGGGGCCCTATAACGTAAAACTATTTCAATATGTTTTTATTCCAATCTCCTGACGTCAAATTTGCGTAACCACCGACATAAGCTCCGGTCGGTCAACCGCAGGCTTGTCTGAACAGACCAATCAAACGCTCTCCTCGTTCATAGGAGGTCATTTTTGTTTGCTTGAAAAACGAATAACATTGCCTACACTGACCGGCTTGTCGTATCTAATTGGCTGACAAGAGGCGAGGAGAACGCTCAAGTGGAGAGGGATTCGATGGGCAGAGCCAGTGCACTGAAAATCGATAACCGGATGAAGAGGGTGGTGCCGGCGTCTGCGATTGGTCCGCTTTCTGTTACTTAGCTTGTGTTGGTTGGTCGAAAATCCTGGCGGCATGCAACGGAAGCTATACGAATGACGCAAAAACGGATCCTAGCGAGAGAAGAGGTCTCGCGTCAGCTTGTGGTCTAGGTAATCTTTAATGTTTTTTTTTTTAATTTGAGCCTGGTTAACCTGTCGTGGCGTCATACTGTCGTGCCGGGTCACAGCAAACTACCACGAACCCGGTTGAATGCCATCTTGCATCTGTGACTTACGCCTGGCTGATAATTTGACACCTTCTGCTCACAGCTGAATGAAGCCCGAAGTTGTCAGAAGCAAATGGCTCTTTGCAGACCATGCTTGAACCGTTGAAGTAGTGACTCAACTTTGATAGAGGCGGATCAATGTAGATTGGACTGTCCCTTTATACATGACGTTCGAATCATCCCAAGAGCGTCTGAGTCGTTCTGGGTGCCGACAGAGACGACGGCAGTGCCCTGTTCATGATATTTGCCGGGCCCGTAGCAGCGGCTGTGAAACACGCGAATGCGGCGTGTTAGATTCAGGTCCAGGCAAGACTTGATGAAAACCGGCTCAAAGTCGCTTCGCATATCAGTAACGTAATGTAGTAAAACGATAGTCCTGTGAGAATATTTATCACCAAAGAGGGTAACCGAATGAACGACGTCCTCAAGCGCGAAGTCCCATCACTGTAAAACGAAGCACATTCTTTAGCGGCTCCTGCCTCGATACGAAGCCGTCATCTTCTATCTCACATCAGCCAAACGATCGGCACGTTTCAAGATAAACTGGCAAGACATGAAGTCGTGTCCGGAGAAGATTTGGCTAAAATCCTGCACCTCCTGGTTGTCCAGTCTCTTGCCGTCAATGCCAACGTGTTAAATGTCTTCAACACATGTGAACAGATTGTCAATGTCTTCTCAGTCATCGACAATCCCTTCACACGTCTCAGAGGCGTTTAACGCGTTGTTTCTGACAACACTTGAAGGGTTGAGCGGAAATAAAAGTGTCTAACATCTTACGTTGTTTTTTTTTTTTTTACAGAGAAGAGATTTCGGTTCAACTTCCTATAAAAAATAGCTATAAAATAGCTACAAAAAGGGTAACATCTTTTCTAACGTACATAATTTAGTTTGCATATCAATGCGATGAATAGCAACTGCCTATCTAGAAAGCGCTTCTTCAATTCAGTGATTATGAATAGGTCTCTCACCAGCAGATATTCATTAGACGGTCACCAATTACAAACGCCCACGAGCGCATTACTAACATAGTCGCCTCCGGACGGGGCCACTTGAAAAAGCGCATTATCGGCGCTGCCTCTTCTAAAATGACAGCAAGCTTGCGTGCATCTATACAAACTAGGTGGCATAGTTTAGCCACAAGTGCAGGCAAAACATGGACGAAAATCCGAGGGAAGATGGACAACCTGAGCCGAAACCCTTATGTTTTCCGTTTCGTTCCGGAGTGAAAAAATAAATAGTTGCGTTCCGGTTCAGTTCGGTTCAGTTCAGTACAAGCAAAAAGGAGCAAATAATGTGTGATAGAGTAAAAAATGCAGGTGCGCCTGAAAACGGTATAGAGAATTTAGTGTAACGACTTCACCCGGAAGTTTATTCCAGTTGACTATTGTTATTGTAAAATAAGAGCATTTGAAGCAATTGTTATGCGGAGTTAATGGGGTTACTGCTAGGCAGTTTTTAGGACGAGTAGCATAACCAGTTCAAGGTGTTAAGATGTGCGAGCTATCAATATGGTAGTGGCCATTCACAAGCTGGAAAAATAATTTCTATTGGGAAACACTATTTTGTTCTGTAATCGAAGAGAAGCCAGTACATCTACGGAGATCTGTTATAGAAGCTCGACCGTAAGAATTGTAGATAAATCGGACAGCCTTCTTTTGAGTTCTTTCTAATTTTTCAATATTTGTTTTTCTGCAGGGCTCCGAAATGATTATTGCATATTGTGAAGTTGGACGAACTATTGTATTATGCGTCAGAAGGCGGCCAACTGGTGTCGACATATTTAACAACCGTTTTATGGTGAACAATTTGCGAAGATAATATTACGAGGATATAATGACCAATGCAACTTTCTCGTTCCTGGCACGAGGCGGGTTTTAAGAAATTATACATGAAATCATGATAGATTATCTGCATGGCAATTTGCATTATCTCTGTGACGCAAGGATGATACCTTATCAATTCTGCTCAATCAATAATGGAATATTTCATCAAATCGCTGATTGAGTATTCGAAATCATTCTAATACTACCAAATCTGCTCTCTACATATAGTTATAATCATCTTTAATTCAGTTATTGCCAAGTAAGTTTGTTTCCTAACTATTAAACATTTCTACCTTACCCTGACTTACTTTCTATTTTAAGTTTTCACTCTCTCTCTTGCCTACAACCGCCGGCTTCTTGGCCATTCAATCCCCCGTAGTGGGTAAGCGCCACGAAATGAGGAGCAAGCAAGATACCGCTCGTGGGCGCGAGAGGATTACGTGCGAGTAAAAGGCAAAGAAGAAGCGCGGCACCCTGTTCGATCCCGCACGAGACGCCAGCGCACATATGAGATTATGTCTCGTCCGACCCCACTGACTTCCTTCGAGCCTTCCGGAATGAGTACAGGCAGCGTCGCCGAAGGCGTCATCGGCGACAGGACTTCGTCCAGCGTCCTGAACCCCTTCCCGTCCTTTTTGGAGCTGACAGCGCCAGGGACCCGCCGTCTGACAAACAGCTTTCACCCCCGTCTCGACCTCACGAGGGCTGCAGCAGGTCTCGCCACGTCTTCCACCGCAAGTGTCCGCATGACGTCATCTCAGGCGGCCTTTTTCGGATCAGCAGCAGCGTCAGCGCCTCGCATTCCGCTACGCGTTACCGGAGGCAGGAGCGATGCGAGCCTTTCGTTGATCCTTCGTCCTGGCATCTTCAAGGCCACATCATTCTCCGGGCTCCGGAACAGACGGCTGCGAAGGTACGTAGGCAGTTTCGTCGAACGTCAGCACTGAAAACGATGGCTCTGGCGTCAAAATGATTTGATAGGCACAGGTGGTACGACGCGTCACCCGTAATTCTTCAATTCATTTTCAGCTGGATCTCGATGACTTACTTTTTGTAGTTCGAAATACCTGAGGTTCACATTATTCGCAATTAAATATGTAGTGACTTACCACAAGTTTCTATTAATTATCTTTTCATTTTATTTAGATCCCCCGTGTGAATGTAAAAAAGAAGAAAAACTATCAAAACTGCTTTTTATGTGCTTGATCCAACAGGCACAGCATATAAGAGCTGAATTTATTGTGCCATTTTATAACAAGCTCTTAACGGTGCTAAAGGCAAGGAAACGGGCTCTAATTAGCCAATAGTCGAATCACGGCACAGTTCTCGACTTCAGGCGGGCGAACATTGCTGGAGCTTTATGGTGAGGCATGGATATCTCTAAATTAAGAGGAAAGTACATTGCGTGTATTGCCTCACACAATCTACGAGACAATAAATCCACATTACCAAACCATTCTCTCAAGTGTCGGAAATGGCAATGTCCTTAAGAACACTAGTAATTTTAATTCAGCAGAGTCTACAAGCAGCGCTTCACCAATATTCAAAGGCGACGCACCAAAGCGAAATATCATTTAATAAACAAAAGCAAACTCAGCTTGATACAAATACAGTGCTCAAAATTTGAAACGCGAACGATTTCTAAACTATTCCAATGCGTCGTTTCGTTTCCAGATTCACCTACATTTGTAACAGCGGCCTATACAGATAAGCAAACGCCCATTTGGGATTACTTCACGCTTAGAAATCGGCTGCAGAGTGACTGCTCGTTGCAGTTCGATGTAACGACCCATGAAATGCGCTGGTTGCAGTCCGTTGCTGTTCGGGCTTCAAATTTTGAGCACTTTGCAAAGCTGAAGGATTTTATTTTAAAAAAGTGGCATCCTTGCGAAGTGGCTGTCCCTTGCCCCGCTCGACTATTCCCGAGCGACTGGCCCCTCGAGGCACTTTGTGTGTATTCGTGGGCTGCTTTCACGATCGGAAAAGCACTCATATGTAACGCGTATTGAGCAACTGAAAGCTGTACCGGGAGTTTTTCATGTCGCTATATGATTTTCTCATTGGCACTTTTAATATAATTGAAATATTTGAGAAGGTGCATAATTAAGGCTAATATCTAATTAGGCGGAATGCAAACAATCTGTCTCCAAGCGACGACAAACAATATACCTCGGTTCTGCCACGCTACGTGGAATTTGCATATTTTTTAATCTTGGGGCAAGATATTTGGGACACCCTGTATATCGCCAGTCAACTCTCCAGCTCATCCCCAGCTCAATTCCCATACCAGTTAGTGATCACCACTGCTTGTAGCGACCAGAAAGTGATAGTGTCCGCAGTCACTGGCATAGCGACCTCTGTGCATAAGAAACACTCATCGACTTCACGCATTAGGTTAAGCAATGCATGGAGTCACGTGGCGCCATGCGCAAATGTTACGCAAGATGACGCGTAATTGGCGCTCAGTGGTAGCTTCAGTCGATCGCCCATGTTGCCTTCCGCTTTCTGTAGTCGACGTGGTCTTACGTGCGGTAAAAAGTTAAGAAACCTCTGTTTAGTGAGTGAACGTTCCAGCAGTAATGGATGGCATTTACTTTCAACAAATGGGTTCAAAGCAAGCAGGAAAATGGTGCGCGTAGCTCCGCATTCGCTAGCAAGGCGGCGTAGCTGTAGCTTGCAGCGTAAGAGTGGTCAAACAGCGACTTGGAAGCTGTATATTCTGGAGGGCACGAAGGCAAATGGCAGTAAGGCTTCGCAAGACTTGGTTAACCATTCACAAGTATATTGAACGTTTTATAGGGCACGTTACCGTGAGTGTCTCCCTGCTAAAAATCGATCAATACCCCGGGAATAATTGGGTTTGCCATCAGCCTGCTTACTTCGAGACCCGTATCCATGCATTTATGAAATTTTCATTCGGCATTCGCTCAATTCAAGCTGTGCTTGTGTTGACTGTCGCAGTGTCCCGAGCTGCCGTCGCGCTGCACTGTCGGCGACGTTGCGGTGGCTGCTCAATGCGGATGAAACACAGGCAGCAGCACAGTGACACGGGCCGCGTCCGTCACCGAGGGCTTCGGCTGCGGTGGCTGCGTCATCACCGGCTGCTCAGCTGTGCCGATGCGCTGTCGCAGACTACTGCGCCAGGGCAGAGTGTGCGCGCCCGTGACGTGTACTTTTTTCTGGGCGCTTAAATTTTTATGTACCGTCACTTCTCGCGGATCAAGTTCGCGCGGTTCTTTATCTACCTGCGTTATCTTTCTGATTAAATAAGGATTTGATTGTTCATTGCTGTGGTGTCTATGCTGGAGCATTCTCGCTGTGCTACGTGGGGTATAATTCTTAGTTGTGCACCAGAATATCCTATCGAATACGCAGTACAAGAATCGGAAAAGTATGGGAAAAACTGCTGCACTAACTCCGTTGTGCCTTGCGGCCGTATGGGTGAAGGTCGGCGGACCACAATAGAGGGCATAGAATCTCACTTTGTAGCTCTTAGAGCGAATTGCCGAGCTGCCCTTGAAAAGGATCTTGTTGCAAAAGGCAAGCATTTCGCACATCTCACGACTGCTTTCAAAAGTGAAGCACTCGAACGCATCTCTCCGTGCTTCCATTTCTCGCTTTTTAACTGAAAAATTAATATGTGTCGTGCTAAAAAGAAATATGGCTGTTTACGTTTAAAAATACCTAATCGCACATAAATGTCTGACTCCATTGCAGTTTCGAATTAAATGCGAGTGCACTTAACACTTTAGCACTACAATTTTGTAATGCACGTAGAAACGAGCGTTGCCCGCCACGAAGTTTGCTTTCTACTGCACTACCACGATTTACTCCGATGAAAGTACAAGCGCGGTATCAAGCTGGGCGCACAGTAAAAGCGAAGGCGTTGTGGTGCATGCTTCGTGTTTCAGCAACACGGCGATATGTGAACACGTGCTTTCGGCTATCGGTGACTCAGAGGAAATTATGCTTAGTCTTTCCCTCAAGTGCGCGCAACAATAGAAAGCAAGGCCTGCGCGAGGTCTTTCCTTTATTGCACTGATAATGACGATGATGATTATGACGATGATTCCTTCAACAATGGCGCATCACGGAATTAGTGCTTTACGTCGCAGGGGCTACCTCATAGGCAGCTCGATTGTCAGTGCATTTTACTGTTTTGAACATGGAGTCCACAAAACTGAGTGCATGCACCAAGATTCACCTAAACTTTTCTCATGTTGCTCTGTTAATTTATACCCTTAATGATTTTTATAAACTGCTCCATAAACGCGGTTGTGCAGCGGCTCTGTCATTCGCAAAGCACATCATTACACGTCCCGATAACCGCCTCAGGCGTGCATGAACCGTCTTTTGTGACTCTATATACCAGCCTCTGCGCTTATACGAGGACTTTACATTAGTGGCTTGTTCACGAAGTGGCCGAACTGTACCAGCCTTGCCTTGCGAAATGAGTATTGCTGCATACCATTCCAGTGGGTTCCCGGACACTGCTGTGCTCATGGAAATTCGCTCTCTCACAAGAAGGCTAAGTTGGCTCTCCGTAATAATCCCTCCATGTCGGCCCTGAAGATACCTTGCTGCGTTTCAATTAAACACGATTACACTTTCAAAAGGTACACTTTGACCGGTGGGTATTCGCTACATTTGGCCTCAACGCATCGATTCGTGCGTTTTGATTCCCTGCACATGCACATATAATCACTCACGTTTGACAGGCTATTGTATACGTATTCACTTATTATATATCATTGAACGCCGAATCACTGCAATGACGAGGAATGGTCGGTCAAAAAAGGTCACCTCCGCGTGAGCTGTTATCAAAATCTCGGGTGCTTTTTTAGGTCGCTACCGTCGTGTCTAAGCGTTGCGCGGAAGTGAGCACCACTATTGATTTCTGCGGTTGCTCATTTGGAAATATGAAACAGCCGCTGTCCGCATGACTCTGGTTTATGCTAACGAGGTAACATGGGCAGCCTTCTCAACCGCTCGTGTTTCGCATTGGAAGAGCGTGTCCTGGATCAAGCGCGTGTATTTTACACGGACTGGCTCTTGCTCTGCTGGAAAGAAAAAAGCCAACAAAACAAAGCAAGGACCAGTTTTACGGCGGGATCCATCTCCAGGCACGCGCTGTAGGTGCAGTGCAAATCAGTTGCGGCTCGGGTTGATGTAAGCAGCGTCTGCCGTCATCGCCTCCCACCGTAGTCTCAATATACTGCCATGTCGCCATCCATCTTCCTGCGCGTCTTCATCTGGATTGGCTGCCTGGTTGGCTTCCTGTACCAGACCAGCTCCATGCTGTCGCTCTTCTTCGATTACCCGTTCTCCGTGACGCTTGTCGAAGATGTCCGCAGGAACCTACTCTTCCCAGCGGCCACGGTGTGCCTGCATCGATGGTCAGTGGTGGACCCCGCCTGCTCGCGATATTTACTGTCCGAGGTGCCAAGCTTACTTGAATGGCTTGGCACTCGTACGCTATGGCCGCAGGGGTCTCGTCTTGGGGTTCTGAGCAAATTTTGCCCAGGTTATTCGTGTACGTTGCCACATTCAAGCGAGACAGAGTGATTAGTCCCCAACCAACCTCCAGCAATGATGTTAACACGGGTGAATCCCCTAATGTTGTGCTAGTGGTAAAATTGTGACATTCTTGAAAATATCGCTGAGATACGTGGCTGTAGTGAAACCAAGAGAAATAGTTCTCTCAGTAGCTGACAAAGAGATGTCGAAAGGTTGGCTGTTCTAGGGATAAGCGGCGGGGACAATCTCCATGGGGGTCGTCAGTGCATAGTTAAGATGCTGCAAGAGGGCAGCCATGTCACTTTGTATCAGCAGCGCTAAACGTACGCGCGTGCATAAGTGCACATATGTTTTTTAACTCTCACTTTCACTTTATTACCTTAAAGGCGCCTCTAGAGGGTACTAATCCAGAAGCGGTGTTACCGGATTGCACCCGATTGAGTACACAGTGATCAAATTTATGGAATAATGATAAGCTAGCAATGAAACGGTGACGGGAAAGGGTTCTCGCACCAGCATATGCTTTTGAAGAAGTTACGCTGATATCATACAAAAAAGTGGAGTTAATAAACCATGTGGCAGGATTCTGAAGGGCTTCAAGGGATTTTGGGAGGTAAATCTGACGAAGGTTCCAAAAGGATGGAGCGTATTCTAGTTCTGGTCGTATTCGTGTCTTCTAAGCTTGTAGTTTCACGTGCTGTGGAGCGTTTCGTAGGTGACCACTTAAAAGACCGAACGATTTGTTAGCCGATGAGATCAGGTTAGTCACATGGTCACACAAGTGGAGATCATTTGAAATGGTAACACCTAAGTACTTTAAGTTAGCAAGTGTCCCAATGGGCACGTTAGAAATTTCATACGAGAAGACTAAGGCGTTGACATTGCTTAGTAATTAGTAAGATTAAGCATCATTAACTAGCACTGGCACCAATTTTGAATGTTGGATAAGTCCTTCTGAAGAGCGATTTGGTCATTATTGTTAATTACTGAATGGTAAATAACGCAATCATCAGCAAACATGCAGATTTTGCAGGCGACATGCAATGGTAGATCGTTAATATATATTACCAACAGGAGGGGGTTAATACAGATGCTTCATGGGCACCTGATGTTACGGGAAGAGAATCTGAGGTAATCTTATTGACATGTAAGGAATGCGTGCGATTAATAAAAAAATTTCTATCCACGTTAAAACTGCCGGTTGAAAATTTAACCGTGAAAGTTTTAGTAGTAGGCGTTCATGACCAACTTTATCAAATGCTTTACCGAAATCAAGAAAAACTGGTTTGGTCTGCTCGTTAATACCAAGATTTGAATGCATGTTGTGAAGAAATATGGCTTGCTGTGTTTCGCAAGACATCTGCGACTTTTCGAGGCTTCGCAAAAAATTCTGTTTATTCACTCATCACAACACGGGTTCCTTGCGTAACCCGTGTTGTGATGGGTGATCAAGGCTGTGATGGGTGTTAATTAAGGAAATTAATTTTTAGGTTCGTGGATGACTTTCTAGTAATCTTTGACAATAGCTCCTTGGCACACAATTCGGTGTTGATGGCACATTGACAGCTTTTAGGCAGATTTTACAACTATTGCATGTAATTCATGAACTTCCATCGAATGGATCCATTAAGTTTTTAGAATTATGAATTAAGTTTCAGAATGACCAAACGTGCTGGGGTTACCAGCTAAGATCAAGCCGATACTGCCTTATGGATAGGCTCATTCTAAGTTTGTCAAAAGAAGCATTACCAACTTGTGTTTTAAAAATGCATTTAAAAAATCTTGCCTTCCCCTTGTACAGCAGCGTTTTTCGGAGCAAGTAGGTCGCCTGAAGGCGTCTGGCTACCCTGACGGCGCGTTTGTTTCAGTAACTGAGGCGGAACGTAAAGGCATCGGAAAGCAATTTCTCGGTCAGCAGAGAAACGATGAGACAAAAGTAGAAAGAAAGGGTAGCGGTGATTCTCCACATTCATCGCCTGTCACACAATCTTAAGGAAGCAGCATAAAGTTGGAGTGTTCAAGCAGTATTTTCCGCTCCCTTGAAGTTGTCCAGGTTGTGCGAGTTAACGGAGCCATAGGCAAAGATGGTAACTGTTGCCCTACCCCTCTTGGCTGGCGAAATCAAGATATGACAGCGTGCTGTGCCATGCAGTTCTTGCTCTTGATTTCAATAAAACTTACAGTACCTGGAAATCGGCAGTCACTTTATTTGCGTAGCCCAGGCAAGGACCATGCCGGCTCGTCCAGTCACCACTGCGCACGCGCACTGCCCTCCGGCTTCTCTGCTCGCGCCATTATCTCGGCATAGCAGCTGCCGCCATCGTTACACGCTGCGCGGTCGCGTGTTACGGCAGCGGTTCCGGTTTCTTCGATTTTTTTTTATTTCGTCAGCCGAGAAGGGAAGTGGGACAGTTATCATCTTTGCCAAGGCTTCCGGCCCGTTGCCAGCCTAAATGCGGCACGCAACAGCCGCGTCACATCAGGGAGGAGCTTTGCGCCGATCCTAACTCTCTTGCATGCGTAATCATGCGAACGACAATTAAAATTTGGAGTTCGATATCTCGGAGCACGGACACGCTAGAAGAATTTCTTCAACTAATACTCTTGTAGAAACACGACTACATCTAACTTTTCAGTACAAACATTTACTTACTGCAGTCAACAAAAAAAGAATTATTCAGTTTTAGTTAAGTGGGCTGCTCACAGCGATAATTATCATCTCACTCTGTGCCCACCGGCCACATAACTTATTTGCACAGGTGGTCTTCGCGTGCCTCCCAGCGCCTCATTTTAAGAAAACCGGAAGGCTTAGTTTTGAACCCGCCGTACATCGGGCAACCCGGTCGCTGCCTAAATGACGACTTACTGCAACAATGTCAAAAGCGGGCGCAACGGCCATCTCGCCGCCCAGTGCACCTGCACTACAACACTTGATAGCTGCGCCGTTATATCCAGGAATCCTAACCAATGGGCGAGGCTTATTATCGAAGAGCAGTCAATATGTGATGAAATAGGAAAATGTGTCAGTGAAGTGTCGCTGGCGTTGACAAAAACAACTTCGTTTTTTTGGATGTCTAATGAGTGCACTGCACATGACGAGTGTCACGTGCATAGAAGTGTCACGTGCGTATAGAAGTGACAACCGGATTTCCGAATAAACGAGTTGAAAGTGGAGCTGGGTGTGTTCCTCGCCTTCACCTATCGTCCACGTCATTTGAGCTCGTTTACAACACCGTCACGCCAAACCAACTTGTCCAACTAGGTGCACTGACCGGCAGTTCGGGTTTTGCTTAGCTTCACGAAGAGGTGCTTCGTTTTTTTTTTTTTTCGAGGGTTTCCACACCTTTCGGAACAATGTTTCATAGTGGTGAGCACAAATCGATATTATGGGCGTGTATTTTTCAGTTAAGTAAGTCAATTTTCTCTGAAAACGTGACCAATTTTTCTGCACAGAGCGGGGCAGAAAGCAGGCATCTATTTGATCGTAAATTTTTTTCTAAATAGTGATTCATTGCCCAGTAGTTACCTTTATTGTAAATGCAAATTTTTTTTTTTCTTATGCGAATGACGTTGGGAAGGAGTTAGGATGAAGATGGCGGGAACTACTTTGTCATCGCTTATACCACGATTGTAATTGATAGAAGAGAGAGCTTCATGATGGGGAGATAATACAAGATCTAGAATGTTAGCAGTAACCTGTGTGACACGAGTCGCTTGAGTTACCAATTGGGTAAGGTTAAAATTCAGACCAACAGTAATGAACGCTTTAGATTTTGTACTTCCGATAGCTATATGAAGGCTAAATTAATCGATCCTTGAGTAGTTGAAATCGCCGAAGAATAGAATGCACGTGATAGTGTATTTTCTGATTAGTTGACTTCGAATGTTAAAAATGCTTGAGGGCAATTAGAAGTGCTCTTCAGTTTTGTTTTTTTTTGGGGGGGGGTGGCGTTATACATCAACGATGATGAGCTGTGGTTTAGCTACGACTATAGAAGCCATAAAATCTCTAAATATGAACGTATGTCAACGGCAGAACATGACAGTTTCTCAGTAACAGGGAAGAGCATAGGTAAACCATGTTTCGGTTAGTATGATCCGATTACAGCGCAATAATGAAACAAGAGTCGCTGTACCGTAAAACCATTCCAACCTGTCTTTATTTCAATCGCCCCACGTCCAATTTTGGTACTGCCGACGTAATCATTAGGCGGTGACCCGCAGCCGTAGTTTGAACAGCCCAATCAAACGCTCTACTCGTTGATAGGAGGTCACTATTGTTTGCTTTCAAAGCGAATAGCATTGCCTACCTTGACAGCTTTTTCATATCTAATTGGCTGACAAAAGGCAAGGAACGCGTAGAAGTGAAGAGAGTGTCGGCCGAACTAGCGCCGTATAAGTAGATAACCTAATCTGGAGAGTGGTGCCGGCGCCCGCTATTGGCACGCTTCCCCCTTGTTTATCTCCCGGTGGTTGGCGGAAAATCGCGGCGGCGTGCAACCGGAGGTTAAAAATACCGCTAAAAAGGATCCTCAGCAAAAGCGAATTGGCTGAGTAATGTCGTACACCTGTCTAAATGGCTCGGCAACGTTAAAGTACCACGCTAAAATTTATATTATAGGCAAATAAGTACATTCTCCCACGCAGCCCCGAGTAGCCAGTGCGAGAGTGATGGACGGGCGACGATCTTGTGTTCCTCTCGGAACGGGGCAGTCTTTGGCACCTCCGGAAGACGTTCAGTTTTGTTCGGCATCATCATCATCATCATCATCAGCCTGGTTACGCCCACTGCAGGGCAAAGGCCTGTCCTATACTTCTCCAACAACCCCGGTCATGTACCAATTGTGGCCACGTCGTCCCTGCAAACTTCTTAATCTCATCCGCCCACCTAACCTTCTGCCGCCCCCTGCTACGCTTCCCTTCCCTTGGAATCCAGTCCGTAACCCTTAATGACCATCGGTTATCTTCCCTCCTCATTACGTGTCCTGCCCGTGCCCCCCAATTTCTTTTTCTTGATTTCAACTAAGATGTCATTAACTCGCGTTTGCTCCCTCACCCAATCTGTTCTTTTCTTATCCCTTAACGTTACACCCATCATTCTTCTTTCCATAGCTCGTTGCGTCGTCCTCAATTTAAGTAGAACCCTTTTCGTAAGCCTCCAGGTTTCTGCCCCGTACGTGAGTGCTGTACTGTTCGGCATAATAATGCATCTTTAATGCGTACACGTCCCTTTTACGCGTGAGTTTTGCCGTTTTGTGACGTCACGAGACAGACAGGCGAAGTGAGTGCAGCCCGAAAACTTTTGACCAATATACCGGAGGGATTATTGCAAAAAGGCGTAGAATCAGAATTTTTTTGTTTAGTCTATTTAGGCATGATCAGTGTGTGCACGTCATAGCAAACGGGGAGTTATCGCGGTTTTTCTGACGTCGCGTGACAGGCAGTAGTGGTAGTTGCTCGAAAAGTTTTAGATGAATCGTGGATGGCTGATTGCAAAAATGCAATAGAGACTGTTTGGAATAGCTTTACGTTATAGCGCCCGACGTTTGATACAAGTTCCCGTTTGGAAAGAACACTTGCTACATTATTAATGATAACTGAAAAAGGAACAACTGCAGAAGTGGAAGGTGTGGAAATGTATCGATATGTAACGGCAATGTATCCTGGACACGCTTGGATGATTCATCAAAGAGATATCGTTTGGAGTTGATCTTCAAAGTTCTGCAGTGAAGCACAAATGGCATACTATTTGTCTCTCGCAAAAGGCGACAAGATGCATGCGCGCAATCTAGAAGAGGGGGGGGGGGGCAGTCTTCGTCAATGCTGAATAGGGATTAAGGGAACAACTGTGGCGTTATGGAATAGGAACGGAAATATGAGCCTATCGTAATTCTCCTCTTGCGGAGTCGACCGTACGCCTACACCACACGGGTGTAGAGTGGTAGTTAAAGTAGCAAGCTGGCTTAGTTCATTGTTTGAATTGTGTGACATGTTCGCAGAGTATGATAGAGAACAAAACGTGAAATGAAGAGGACTGTTTCGCCTCGCCTTTAGCGCTGTGAATATGTCGCACGCGCACTTCGTGCGTAGAGCGGCAGACGTTTCGAGGAGTGCGCTGCTTCTTTTCTCACTTTGTTTTACGCTGAACCAGATGGACGGATTTTCGATGATCTACTGCTATGAGAGCAAACGAAGTGCCCCGGCCTCTCACGTGGTTCTATGGCTGCCGCGCACACCTGGCTCTCACCATAACTAATCCCACCACGCAAAGCCCACCATTATCAATATTGACTTTAAACGCCGAAGAAAACTGACGACGTATTTGTCGGGGTCCCTGACAGATGAAGTCTTGTCCTTGACGTGAGTTGTTACGGCAACGGATCTTTTTCGTCGTCTAGTGCTCGTATGATTTCGCGTTTCATTTAATACGAAGAGTTGCCACGAGGTATCCCTATACTGAAACATTGCATACGCACTTCAATAATTCCAGTCCATCGTTTTCGGTACGATTATTACGGAAATTACGCGGAATTTATGTGAAATCCACATAGATTTCATAATGATTACGCGGAAAGCGTGCAAAAACACGCAGGCCTGTTGGACTGGCATACGAAGCGTTTGAGAAAAATTTGAGAAAGAAGAAAGCTTGTAGCTCTGCACTGTGCGAGGGTTTACCGGACTACGATGAATATTATACCTCTAAGTATACGATCGCGTGGTAGAGGCTTAGGCCTAAATTCGTTTCCCTACTGCGCTGTTGCTCCATGAGGGTACGTGTCACGCACGGAATAGTTGCACTTAATGTCGGAAGCGAATTACAGCGCTGAATTTCCTTTTTTTTTTCAGGATTGACATATCCAAGTTGTGTCACGAATACATCAGCCAGTGTGCCGGAGAGGAGGAGGTAAGTGCGACGTAACATTGAGCGGTTCACTTTTTGATCGCCGTATTGCTTTGATCTCATTTCCTTCGTTCAGTGTGAGCAGTATCGAGATCGAAAGCCACACACGCCTGGCGTGACAAGCCTGATTACTAGAACCCGCCGTGGTTGCTTAGTGGCTACGGTGTTGGGGTTGCTAAGCACGAGGCCGCGGGATCGAGTCCCGGCCACGCATCGGCCGCTGTTAGATACGGGACCTTTTCCTGAGCCTCCCTCGAGTTCACCAGACCACATCGAATGGCGCCACAGCTAATTAAGGAGCGCAGAAGCACGTATACCACATTCCCGAGGCGCGGCACGTGCAAACAAGTTGGCGGCCCCCACCTCGTACGCCGCATTTGGAGCTATTCACTGCTTGACTCTTCCCGAAAGTGTAGCGGGAGCCTGGCACTGTTCCAGGTAACGTGGGTCCAAGAGGCAAGACTGGTGTAATGCACCGTGAAGCCCTGGCAGCAATCCCTCCCCCCGTCCGCCTTTGTCACGGTAGTTGCAGACCGGGAAGGCAAGACTGCAGAGAGAAGTAAGCACTCGGACAATTGGGGACAAATAAGGAGCGACCCTCTCCACCGGGTGGGACACAATCGCACGGGCGCCTACCATTGGCCGAAAATGACGACACCTGAGCGGGCTCGCCGATTGGCCGAAAATGGCGTCACCTGAGCGGGCTCGCCGATTGGCCGAACGTGACGTGACTTCGAGACACCGAAGGGCTTAAAAGCCAGAGACCGGGAGCAGCAAGAGAGCATTCCTTCATTGATCTCTTTCGAGCTTCTTGCCACGGGCCGCAGCGTCCGAGTTGCTGCCGGCCCGTAATGACTGTATGACTGTTAATTTCTTGGTCGTCTCACTGTAAATAATGTAAATAAACCTCCCGTTCATCATTCGGTATACTGCGCTGAGGTTTGTCGATGAAAACTAGACAAAGTCGTCTTTGTCACAGAAAGAAAATGATGGCAATCTCAGAATCAGATAGAAAAGAACTGAAACCATTATGCTTAGGATTACTCCAAAAAACCAATTCTGTGAACTCGAATTCTGTGAATAGTTTTGTATCTGTGAATAGATACAAAACTATTTCAGAAGGCAGTGCGTTGATTCTGGGCACCTCAGTAAACCTTATTAAGGGGGACAAAGTCAATGCGTAAGTATGTAGCGGAATACGTCAGAACACACGGTCGGATCGATTTCGTTAACAATGTTTCAGTGACATATTTTATTTTTTTATTTATTTATTTATTTATTTCGTACGAACTGGAAATGTTCGCAAGAAGTATAATATCTTGGCTTCTCCACTGCGCTAAATTTGTTAGATGATTGAAGAAGGATGATAGCTGAAATGAAACCGTGCGACTAAGCATTTCTCTATGAAATATCAAACGTGGTCCAATAACTTGCAAGTAATTAAAAAGACGAAAAAATATACCGCAATCCTCGTTGTCTGATAGGTGTTCATATCTGCAGGATATTCTGGAGCAACACATGATGCTAGTTCTTGTCCTTTTTGAATGTTTTAACAGATGTAGTCTGCATGACCGATATCTTTCCGGTCGGTAACGATACTTCAGTAGTGTTCTTTTTTTCATCTTGGTGGTTTTCTTCAGTTTTTGAGGCCCTTAATAAGAGCCTGCTCGCTGCAGTAACTAGGATTTTGCTTTCTCATCCAACTGCAACATACTTACTTGTAATCTGAGGCCTTGTTTCGTAACAGTTATTTCGATACTGCAGAAGAATAGAAGAAGAAGCGCCTTATTTCTGTAATGCAGAGAAAATCGCGGTAGAGCTAAAAGCCAGAGGCCTGACAAAGGCTTACCGCGAAAATATAAGCATCTTGTAATTTAAAGGGTCCCTGAACCTACATGTGGCAATATTTTATCGATGTCTACAAATGAATTTGAAGTTAACATAGACTATCTCAGAAATACTTACCTGCAAAAAGTACTTCAACGCGTTCAGCAGAAGCGGAGTCTTTCGCATTCAAAGGTCGCATATTATACCCTTCGCGGTGCAGCCGCTCCTTCTTCACTGCCTTGCACTGCGAAGGCTACGGCGGAGCGGGGCGTGCGCACAAAGCTCCGCCTACTAAACGTCACCGGGCGCCCCCTTCAAATTTGATTTTGGATGTTGCCGTAGAGGCCACTATTTCCGATTTTGGCACCTACGACGCTCCCAACGTATAGGGACTTTATCCCAACGTAAAACCCCTTAAACTTCGCAAAGTAGCGACACTCTCCTCCTCGCCTTCCCTCCTCCTCGTTTCTCCTCTTTTTCACGCTCCCTCCTCGACCGTGGCGCCGCCTACACCGCTCGAGCGTAGCAGACGACTTTTTGCAGAGTGAATGCACGCATGGCAAGGTGGTGGGCTTTAAGCGTTCGCGTTGGCTTTCTGGCTCCGAGTAACTTCGTGTACAGCATATATTATCTAAATGGACGGTTATACAAATTCAGTGACGGCAGCTTTTTTTCTGTTTAGGTAGCTATTTTTTAAAGGATCTGATCGAGCGTTAACGCTGTGCCATGACGACTCGGAATGTATCGCGTGCGCTACAATTAGGTACGCAACATTTGTCAAGTGCGTGTCGCAAGATCTTGTTGCGAATGGCTGTAAATGACACATGTACGATCGAATGCCAACATCCTGACCTCCAGCAAGCCCTCAGCAGCCTAAATAATCCGCGCTGTCCTTACCATGTTTATTCGCAGCGATCAGCTATGACGTAAAAAGGACGACAGAGAGCACGAATGAACGCTGCTCTGAAGGTTCGAGAGAGTATTACAAAGTACAGTGCTGCCAACGTGCGTGCTTGCTAATCTAAGCCAGCGCCAAAGGCTTAGTTAGAGGTGGGCGCTTGTGCCATTATGTTTCTCGTGCCTCAAAGTCGACAGAAATACGCGCGGCCGATCATCGAGTCGGGATTCCACGTATATAGAAAATGAAATTAGCTTTTTTAGTATTCGTTCGCGAAGCGGGAATGCGGGAACAGCGCTTCATTCAGGCTCAAACAAGTGCATTGTTTTTTCAGGTTAGTGAATCATCACGAATAACATTTCATCGTGCGTTAGCTTGTCCATTCACGAAGTGACGTACTTGTCGCGAACCGAGTTGCACTAAGGTGCATGCACTGAGGACGGTTGCGCTCGCTCCGAAATAAAATTTGCGAGATATGACTTTAGTGAAGTGGGGACCACGCAAAGAACTGCCGCGCTATGACGCGGCTAAAATTACGGTAAGTGAAATGATGTAGTCGTTAATATTGAGGCACCATTTGATTTGTTGTCTCATTACGTGTGTCTCAGATACATAGTGGTCGAACGAGCTAATAGTTGAACGAACGAGTAAGCGAACGACTAAACGAACGAGCGAACGACGACTAAACCAGGCAGTGAACGAGCGGGCGACCACACGTTTTCTTTTGCGAGTGCTCCACCACCTCATCTTAACCTACACACACTTTAAAGCTGACGGGGATTAATACGGACGTCTCAAAGACTCATGATGCTGTCGTTCGGCGAAGAACGCATTTCGGGAGAGCACGCACACATTTCCTTTGTATCCCAAATCCACCGGACGACCGCCAGTGACGAACACGAATAAAAGAGGCGAATAAAGCTATTTGGTCTAAAGAAGGCTAGTGAGTAACCACAAAATGCAGAGTTGCTTTCCTAAGATGAGTGCTCACGCTCGAGCCTCAAATTTTATCACAAGGAATGCGCTGAATCCTAAAGTTTTCGTAATCACGTTTTCGCACGCAACCTAGCGTGCCCGCGATTTCGAGCCTGCTGGCGTATACAATACGATGAAGCGCACCAAATGCAACCACGTGCTGCGTAAATAAACAACGTACACGTCACGTAGGAATCGTGTTAAAGCGTGCAGACAAATGGCAACCTCCTCAGTGAACTGTGCAATATCTACTACGCTATGGCCCGCAACAAATTACGCAAGCCTGATACAACTGCCTCATATAGTCGTGTGGAGAATGTTCGCCTGAAGTTCTCGCTCCCAATTCGATGAATCCATGTCTTTCTTCTTAACCCGTAGCGATTACCGGGCGGTATCGAGAACAGCTTCCTGTTTTTGCGGAAACTACACGAAGGCACAGCAGGTTATGGTGATAACAACACGGAGCAGAAACGGCGCCATCATGCGCTCCTTGCCACTCTGTAAACGCTTCTCAAGTGAAAATGGCGCTGAAGCGCGTAAACAAACGAAGCCCGCAAAGTTGCTTCTTTATTCTATGCGAACACGGCGCGAGGGCCCACGTGATGCCATTAGGCCAATAGCGACGCGGCGCAGGCCCCGGCCAGAGCGCGCGAGGAGGAGGCGGCATTCTTCAAAGCGTGGCGCTACTTTACGAAGTTTAATTAAGGGGTTTTATCCCAGCGCGGTTGTCCTCGGCGATCAGCACGAGACCAGTGCGTTGAGCCCGCAGACTCGTCGCGGCACCCCGCGGTGGCCGCGGTATCTACGCCACGTAGCAGACCGCAGCTACATGCAACTGTAGTGCGTATGCGCAGCGTTTGCTTTGTGCACGACAGCGCTTGAGCGCGCGCTCGCGCTCATAAGCTCCAGTCTGGCCGTGCTTCCACAACTTCTGAAACGTAACAACCAGTTTGATTAAGGTGCATATTTAGCAAGCTACGAAAGTTTCTATAGGTTGTTCGTGTCATCGCCATACGATTGCTCTGATTACGTAAAACGTAGTTTGCTGGCGCATCCTGCTACAGGCTGATCTAATTAGTTTTTGTAAATGTAAATTAGTACCTTATATTCACAAATTCTTCATGTCTCGGTAAACAATGTTTATAAAACCGGGGTGTGGCACGCAGGTCCTTTGTCCGCCCGTAGCACTCCTCAAAAATTCGTAGTACTTTTTGTGGCAGTGCCTCAAGCTTCGATAGTTTCTCGCCGTAGTTGTTCCCCAAACTAACAGCCTGTACGAGAACCCAGAGTAAAATAACGCATCGTGCATCGCTTTATTGAGCCACAATGGTATCGGAAGGCGCAGCTTATAAAGACAGCCTACGGTTTTGTTCAAGATCGAAGCCAGCTTCCCCACGTGCACGTTACACGGCATGTTCTCCTGAAACCAGATAGCAAGAAAATGGTGTGTTTTTGTACGCTGAAAAACTGTTTTCATAGGTTACAGCTATTTCTGCATCGTCTTGTTTATTTATTCGTTTAAGTACAACGCATTTTGTTTTACATAGATGAAGCTATATTTATTCTCACGTAATCATATGGTTCTAACTGAAGTACCTAGGTAAGCATTCTCATCGTGTTTCATATCAGTAAGTTTCTTGCAAGAAAAATATTTATTTGTGTCATTTGCGTACCCAATAACCTTAGACAAGTCCGCAGGGTTGCAAATGTCATTGATACTAATTATTAATAATAGAGGGCCCAAAATCGAACCTTGCGGCACGCCGTATTTAAGACGTTTTGCAGCGGACTATAATTTGTCAATCTTTACATATCGAGTTATCGTAGAAAGGCAATCTTCTATTAGGTTAAGGGCGGTGCCGCGCACCCCATAGTCAGAAAAGTGAGCTACCTTCTTCATTGATGAGGGCGCCACCACATGTGCCGCCACTATATCGCTGGGATGGGCCACTCGGCGCATCCTGTGATAAGCAAACGAGGAGAAAATGAACTTTAGTCGTTTAGTACGAAGGGGATGGCTGAGGGGCTTAAACATGGGTGAGGGTCAATGATGGACATCCTAAAATAACTAATATAAAAGAAAGAGCACGTTCATAACCTTTTGTTCGAGCTGGTCTCGCGCACAATATCCCATAGAGAGGTGATAGTTCTCCAGGCGATGCCCTGAAGGGGTGACGTAGTCCATTCCTTAAGCGAGATAATGGCGTGTCCACTGTTTCACTCTTGCTATCGCGAGACTGGGACAGTCCCACAATAGGCGCCTAACTGTCTGACGATCGCTGCTGGTGTACAAGTATTGCGCGTCGCTGGCAAAGACGTCACGTTCAGCTCGGTCTTTTCCTCTTCCACGTTGCAGAGGCGTTGCCCTTGATGAGCTCGCGTCCTTTTTGCGCCCCTCAGCCAGGGCGTCTTCGGCGAGGGCGCACCGGGCCCGGCTAAAGCCTCTTTATGTGCGGCACCTTCGCATTCAGCTTCCTTCCGCTTTGCTTGGAGTTCGACTCGCTCCCTCTCCTCCCCTGGGTCCAAACGCACAGGCGCGAAAGGCACTGGGTCCGAGGAAACTGCGCGGGAAAATAAAAGCTCTCTCGCTGCACCGGGGGCCACACCGTTGCCGATGCTGCCCGAGCGCCAGGGCCGGATTAAGAAGAATGGGGGCCCTGGGCTAACGCGCATGCAGGCTCCCTTTCCCTATACTGATACCCCCCCCCCCCCCTGTCGCCTGCTATGCTACTGGACATATGCCATGTTTCATTTTAATGCCACCAAATTAAAAAGAACGAAGTGCAATCAACGGGATTATTATTATTATTATTATTATTATTATTATTATTATTATTATTATTATTATTATTATTATTATTATTATTATTATTATTATTATTATTATTATTATTATAAGGAAAACAACAAAACTTGCTTGAAACGCGTGCTGTTGTAAACACCAACACATATGTTCACTTTTTGATTAATCTGCATTCTGTTTTCAGCAAAAGCTAGGCTTTAAGGAAAAGTTTAGTGCACTCAAGACGAACAAGAACGTAGAAAAAACAACATAGCTCAGATGTCGATCCTTCTGAAGCTCGGCTTTGTTTGCATCACTAAGTTTAATCCCGTGAGGAGACGCATGGTTGCATCCAAAACATTCTTTATTAAAATTCAAGCATCAGACTGCAGTAATCGTTATACACGTTACTCTATAAATATGCAATAGATATATACAATACTTAAGGCAATACAAACACCATAAAAATGCACTAGAATACAGATGAAAATTTCCAACTGTAATTACAAAACATTATTTGAAAATATTTTCATTAAAGGTAAGACAAGCAAGGACGACACCAAATAAACGTGGCACTATCAAAAACAACAAAAATACAGTTCTTTATAAGCACGCTAAATATCACAAGAAGAACAAACAAGAGACGAACAACGAAGATTTGCATATCCTGAATTACACTGATCAGCCTTTCATTGGCAACGTGAAGGCTGGGAGGCGACACAACGAACTTATTGGAACTATTCATGTATAGTGCAAATAGTCCTCTTTTAAAATGGCATCTTGCGTGCCTTCGCTTTGGCGAAATCAGATATAGTCTGTTCGAAGGATAGATCGCGGAGGAGGTCACTTTCAATGGACCTGATAGCAAGCGAGTTCACCTTGTCGTCAAGGAGGCTCGAACGAAGGCGATTTTTCATCAGCAACAACTTGGAAAACAATCGTTCGGTCTCACAGTTTGCCACAGGTATGCTTAAGTACATTCGCAAAGCAATACAAAGGTTCGGAAACACATCAATAAGCTTTCTTTCGTGCAGCAACTTCATTATTCCCAGGGGACTCGTGTCCTGGCACACACAGTTGTGCAGAAAGTTCGCAAACTGAACGATTTCAGCGGAAAATGCTGGCTCCAAATCATTTTTGTAGGTTTTCACCAACTTCCCAGCCTGCTATGCCAAAGGCCTCGCTCCCAACTTCGGTCAGCAATTTTAAGAATCCGAACCTTTCGCAGAGTTCAGTGTAGGCAGCCTTTCGCACTCGCAAAGCAGAGCCTAGACTGTCAAGTACAACATTGTAAGTCTCTACGATAAACTTTTTTCTACCTTGCAGCGCACTATCGCTTATTCCGTCTGGGTGCTTACAAAACGATGCGTTTGCCCTTATCCTGATAACATTGATTGGTACTTAGCGTGCGTGCTCTCTCCTCGAAGGTATCAAAGAGAGGTCGCAAAGAATTAACAAAGCCTTCTAGAGAGCTCAGCAGGTCTACAGCAGTTGAAATGTCTAGGCCTGGTTTCTGTAGTGCTACGCTCGTTTTGTCAAAGCGCTTCAAGATTTCACTCCAGAAAATCGCCGTGAATGCAGTCTCTAGTTTTGTCATTTTCTTAAAGAGAGATTGCGCTTCGTTCCTAGTGTCACCGTTTTCTTCCTCGTTCTTTGATAAGCTTCAAGGCAACGCAAGACTGCATTGAAATTTCTCAGAATGGCCTTACATGATTCAGCGTGTCTTGACCACCTGGTCTCAGAGAGACTTTTCAAAACAAGCTGCTGGCCAGTTCCGCCCATGCTGTCCAAAAGATACCTCCATCGCTTAGGTGAGGCAGCAAAGAAGACATACAGTCTCTGAATTACAGTGAAAAATTGGACTGCCTCAAGGCAACTGTCAACGCTACACGCGCCAACTAAGTTCAGTGAATGACCAGCGCACGGGGCATAGACTGCCAATTCGTTCAGGTGTTTGATTTGAGCTTGCAGTCCTTTGTATTTTCCTGACATATTACTCGCATTATCATAAGGTTGGCCCCTCCAATCATCAGTTGAGATGCCATTGGTCGTCAAGAGGGACATCATGGTATCGAAAAGATACAAGCCGGTATGCTATTCAATTGGAACAGATCCAAGAAAGCGTTCGTACACTTTCCCATTTAAATAGTATCGTAAAACAACTGACAGCTGATCAACGTGAGTAAGGTCTGGAGTCGAATCAACAATTAAAGAGAAGTATTTTGCACGTTTCACTTCGTCAACAAGACGTTCCTTGACAGCCTTTGCCATATGCTCGATAAATTCATCACAAATGGTTTATGACAGATACGATGTGTGACCTTTTCCTTTGTTCCCGTGGCGTTTCACGTGCTCCTCTAGAAAGGGATCAAACTTGGCAATGGCTCAAGCACTCCCATATAATTGCCATTTCTCGGTGAACCAAAAATCTCCTCACTGCCCCTAAACTCTAGGTTGCGCTCAGCTAGAGGCTTAACTACAACGATTACGCGATTCAAGACCTCTGTACAGTAAGCAGTCTCAGTGACAAGATGCTTAACCAGCTCCTTGTCAATTGTGCTGCTCGAGTTAGAGCGGGCAAGCCATGCTGCCATTTAGTTTATTTTCATGTGCGCAAACCTTTTCTTCTGCTCTTTTCCAATCAGAAAAGCCATGCGTTGTGAAAGCACTGGGGTTGCTTGAAATCGATAATAGTTTGCACATGAAACAGTAAACGCAACATTTGGACTCCTAGTACATTAACCTGTGTCGCTCGTACGCCGCCCCATTTACAGCCTTTCGCACGAAAAGATGACGTGACATATAGCGTTTCTGAGTTTTGTATTGCCTTTCGGAAGATGAAAATTTTCTGCCCGATTTTGAAACTACAATTGCCCTTTCTCAAGGCATACACTCCGAAAGCTGTCAGTAATAACGTCCGGCTACTTAGCAGGGTTACTTCGGAGAATCTCGTAACGTAACTCTTGCTGCGGGGGTGTCTGCACTTCTCTGTTGCCACAACGAGAAGCCGTCTCATTCGTCCTCTCGAGGCACACTTTGTGGCTGGGAACATGGTTATTTGAAGCCAAACTAATAGGAAACAAGTGAGTCGGTTTTTGGAGTGTTGTTTCCTGGCGCTTGTCAGTAGAAGGAGGCTCATCGGGGAGGTTCGGCACCTGTTGATCAGCAGTAGTAGAAATCGGGCGTGGCGGACCGGACACCTGGAGCTCTGTGGCAGGGGCCCGGCCGAGTAGCATAGACGCTGCTGACTCATGAACAGGACAGGGCTCAGTTAGCGTCGGTTGCTCAGAAATATGGACGACTGAAGTTGGCACCGTTTTCACAGGATCCAGACAACCGAGATGAGTCAAACCTTGCTTCTTGCCAGGAAACCGTGGTGATGGAGTTGGCAAGTCCTCCACAGAAGCACGGTCGCTACTATTGGGAGTTTGACACGGACTCTGGGTACAGCGATCATACCGCTCCGCGGAAGCTGCATTCAGTAGGTACTTTGTCATCTTTGGTAGCTTCTTTTCACGCTCTCATCTTTCTAACTTCGCCTTTCGTTTAGACGCACCACTTTGATGCTTCCGACCGAGCATTTTCGCATGAACGGATACTAATTGTTCACCGGGCACTTCATCTGTCCGACGCGACCGCAGGTCTCCAACGGTGGCCGTCCCGATGACTGGCGCACGCTGCCTGGATGGTCCGTGGCTGGCCGACAGTGGTGCGTTCCCCGGGAGCTTCTCAGCGGGCCGGCTTATGCAAGCTTAACCGGCGGCTCAGGGCAGAATCACAGCCCGCGATCAACTTCCTTTTATAGACGCGCGTCGCGTCTGTCTCTTACTAGAGCCGAAGCAGGCGTTCACATACGCATAGAGTTCCTTGTACAAATTCCCTCCTTCTCCATACAAACTCACTCCTCCCATTCCGGCCTCGTCTTCCTATTGGCTAGGAGCAATCGTCTGTTCTTGGAGGTTCTCGATTTTTCTTTCGCTCCGTCGACGCCGAGCGCGAGAACGAAGGGGAGAGGGCGACTCCTAGCGCGGGCGAAGTTACGCGCCCTCCGTCGCCTCTGAGTCATCTTTTTCTACTTGTTTCTGGAAAGTTCGGCGGCCAGTCTGACCCACTTTTTCCGTCGAGCGCGCGCGAGGGTGCGCTGCGACTAGGCAAGAATGGGCCCTGGAGACAGGCCTTTGTGTCCAGCTCTCCAACTTCCCGCTTCCCTCTTCCACAACCCTAGCCCAAACAGTGAACATTCCATGCCGTGGATCACATGGGAGAGCTGATAAGCAGCGCAACCCTAAGGAGCTGCACGGTACCAGAGGGGGAAGAAGCAGCTGTGGCTATAGCAGCGGCGGAGGGTTGCCGTAGAAACGGATCCTTGATAATACTCACAGACTCCAAAGAAGCATGCAGAAACCTCACGGCAGGTAGGATCAACAAAGGGGCGCTGCGAATCCTCCTCGAGGCAGGGCTTCCGAACGAAAATATACTGCATACGGTCTTCTGGGTGCCGGGTCACACCGGAATAGAGGGTAACCAGAGGGCCGACAGACTAGCTCGCGAGCTTACATACCGAGTGGGACAGTCAATGGACCCGGATACCACTATGATGGTGGAACCAACGTACGCGGAAACACTAAACCATCACAGAGGCAAAAGGATAATAGATCCACCACCCCACCCATCTTTAACACAACACGAAGCAGTCGGCTGGCGAAGGTTGCAGACAGGAACATTCTCCAATCTACACATCCTACATAAAATGTTTCCCAGTCAATGCAGGGACACATGTCCATGGTGTGGGGCCATCCCAACGCTATATCACTTCACATGGGAGTGCAGAAATAACTTCTCTTTCCACAAAGAAAAAAAAAACACAGTGTGGAACAGTGGGAGGGCCTGAGAGCGTGCTGCACAGTCCAAAAAGGACTGGTGCAGCACGCTCTCAAAGTGGCCAGGCTCAGCGGTGCTCTGGAATAGGGGCGCCGACCACTCAAGACGACGGAGACTTCAGTTAAACATGAAGACCTTTGTTAGCCGCTGAAAGCTGTAAATAGGGAAATAAAGTTTTTCCTTCCTTCCTTCCATGCCCCACAGCAGGCGGACAAAAGCACGTGTGACGTCTTCTTTCCTTTCCTGTCTAGACTCTGCCATCAGACTCATCGTCATCTGCTATCGATCGGACTCATCCTCCCCCGCCCAAATTACCATCATGGTAAAGAAAAGTCGAATGGGAGGCACTGTTGGGTACTGCAGCACATCCTTTCTATGAGAAGGACGGCGGCGGAACTATTTGAGAGGTGGAGGGTGGCGTGGTGGTGACGAGGGGCAAGGGAGATTTAGGTCCTCATTCCACATTACATGTTTTAGGTGTTTCCCCTTGCCCTTCCTCTCCAGACAGCACTGGACAGACGGACTGACAGAAAACCACGAAAACTCTTCCAAGCAAACGCACCTCGCTTCGTAAGAAAGAGGGCCTCGCCGGGGTGGCGGGTGATTCCTGTTTTTGCAGCTTGACAAGCTCTCCCCAAATGATCAGGCTAAACGCATGCCGTTACATTAGGCAGGGGGACCCGTCTGCTCCTTCTGGTTTTCACGCTTCGTACATGTCGCTTGAAGTTCCGTTGCCCATGGTTCCATATACTAAGCAGGTTGGAGTAAATGGACCCCCTTCTCCTACTGTCCGACGTGAGGCCCGGGGCTGCAGCCCCCTTAGCCATCATCATCATCATCATCATCATCAGCCTGGTTACGCCCACTGCAGGGCAAAGGCCTCTCCCATATTTCTCCAACAACCCCGGTCACGTACTAATTGTGGCCATGCCGTCCCTGCAAACTTCTTAATCTCATCCGCCCACCTAACTTTCTGCCGCCCCCTGCTACGCTTCCCTTCCCTTGGGATCCAGTCCGTAACCCTTAATGACCATCGGTTATCTTCCCTCCTCATTACATGTCCTGCCCATGCCCATTTCTTTTTCTTGATTTCAACTAAGATGTCATTAACTCGCGTTTGTTCCCTCACCCAATCTGCTCTTTTCTTATCCCTTAACGTTACACCTATCATTCTTCTTTCCATAGCTCGTTGTGTCGTCCTCAATTTGAGTAGAACCCTTTTCGTAAGCCTCCAGGTTTCTGCCCCGTAGGTGAGCACTGGTAAGACACAGCTATTATATACTTTTCTCTTGAGGGATAACGGCAACCTGCTGTTCATGATTTGGGAATGCCTGCCAAACGCACTCCAGCCCATTCTTATTCTTCTGATTATTTCCGTCTCATGATCCGGATCCGCCGTCACTACCTGCCCTAAGTAGATGTATTCCCTTACGACTTCCAGTGCCTCGCTGCCTATTGTAAATTCCTGTTCTCTCCCGAGACTGTTAAGCATTACTTTAGTTTTCTGCATATTAATTTTTAGACCCACTCTTCTGCTTTGCCTCTCCAAGTCAGTGAGCATGCATTGCAATTGGTCCCCTGAGTTACTAAGCAAGGCAATATCATCAGCGAATCGCAAGTTACTAAGGTATTCTCCATTAACTTTTATCCCCAATTCTTCCCAATCCAGGTCTCTGAATACCTCTTGTAAACACGCTGTGAATAGCATTGGAGATATCGTATCTCCCTGCCTGACGCCTTTCTTTATTGGGATTTTGTTGCTTGCTTTGTGGAGGACTACGGTGGCTGTGGAGCCGCTATAGATATCTTCCAGTATTTTTACATATGGCTCATCTACACCCTGATTCCGTAATGCCTCCATGAGTGCTGAGGTTTCGACTGAATCAAACGCTTTCTCGTAATCAATGAAAGCTATATATAACGGTTGCTTATATTCTGCACATTTCTCTATCACTTGATTGATAGTGTGAATATGGTCTATTGTAGAGTAGCCTTTACGGAATCCTGCCTGGTCCTTTGGTTGACAGAAGTCTAAGGTGTTCCTGATTCTATTTGCAATTACCTTAGTAAATACTTTGTAGGCAACGGACAGTAAGCTGATCGGTCTATAATTTTTCAAGTCTTTGGCGTCCCCTTTCTTATGGATTAGGATTATGTTAGCGTTCTTCCAAGATTCCGGTACGCTCGAGGTCATGAGGCATTGCGTATACAGGGTGGCCAGTTTTTCTAGAACAATCTGTCCACCATCCTTCAACAAATCTGCTGTTACCTGATCCTCCCCAGCTGCCTTCCCCCTTTGCATATCTCCTAAGGCTTTCTTTACTTCTTCCGGCGTTACCTTCGGGATTTCGAATTCCTCTAGACTATTTTCTCTTCCATTATCGTCGTGGGTGTCACTGGTACTGTATAAATCTCTATAGAACTCCTCAGCCACTTGAACTATCTCATCCATATTAGTAATGATATTGCCGGCTTTGTCTCTTAGCGCATACATCTGATTCTTGCCAATTCCTAGTTTCTTCTTCACTGTTTTTAGGCTTCCTCCGCTCCTGAGAGCATGTTCAATTCTATCCATATTATACTTCCTTATGTCAGCTGTCTTACGCTTGTTGATTAACTTCGAAAGTTCTGCCAGTTCTATTCTAGCTGTAGGGTTAGATGCTTTCATACATTGGCGTTTCTTGATCAGATCTTTCGTCTCCTGCGATAGTTTGCTGGTATCCTGCCTAACGGAGTTACCACCGACTTCCATTGCACACTCCTTAATGATGCCCACAAGATTGTCGCTCATTGCTTCAACACTAAGGTCCTCTTCCTGAGTTAAAGCTGAATACCTGTTCTGTAGCTTGATCTGGAATTCCTCTATTTTCCCTCTTACCGCTAACTCATTGATCGGCTTCTTATGTACCAGTTTCTTCCGTTCCCTCCTCAGGTCTAGGCTAATTCGAGTTCTTACCATCCTGTGGTCACTGCAGCGCACCTTGCCGAGCACGTCCACATCTTGTATGATGCCAGGGTTAGCGCAGAGTATGAAGTCTATTTCATTTCTAGTCTCGCCGTTCGGGCTCCTCCACGTCCACTTTCGGCTATCCCGCTTGCGGAAGAAGGTATTCATTATCCTCATATTATTCTGTTCCGCAAACTCTACTAATAACTCTCCCCTGCTATTCCTAGTGCCTATGCCATATTCCCCCACTGCCTTGTCTCCAGCCTGCTTCTTGCCTACCTTGGCATTAAAGTCGCCCATTAGTATAGTGCATTTAGTTTTCACTCTACCCACCGCCGATTCCACGTCTTCATAGAAGCTTTCGACTTCCTGGTCATCATGACTGGATGTAGGGGCGTAGACCTGTACAATCTTCATTTTGTACCTCTTATTAAGTTTCACAACAAGACCTGCCACCCTCTCGTTAACCTTAGCCCCCCCTTAGCCCCCCCCCTTAATCCAGTGCTGCCGAGCGCTCGGGACCCAGTGCACTCTGTGCCGTAATCCCGACGAAGGGATGCGCACCCTATCGTGTCCCATCGACGCTTTTAGGGCGTCGAAGGAGTCGTTGGATATTTTGTGGGACACGCGGAATCAGCTTACACCAGGTGGGCATCGAGAATGGGAAGGCAGCACGTCGACTTGTTCGAGGTACGGAACCACACAGCGCAGGCGTGTCGTTGGTGCTAAGGAACTTGACCGAGAACAATGGCGCGGCGTGGACTGCGCTTCGTTTGATGAACGGAGGGGGCCCGCGGAAGCTGTGGTCCACTTCCAAGGGCACGTCTCGAAACAGATGACAATGATTCGTGGATTTTATTGGCTCACGAAAGGGCCAAATATGGCCAAGGAGCGCCAGTCTGACAACAGAAAGAAAAAGAAGCCCAATACCGCCAGGATACTAACTCTGGCTACAGGCTGTTTGCCCCCTACCACTTCGAGCTGAAGACAGCGCGGACTTTCTTCCCTCAGGCAGACGTATATACCTCCCTATGCTAAAATTTACTAACACGTGGTTTCCAAGTTGGCAGAGACATCTAATCGCCTTTTACTGTGCGAGAACTCACCGTGGCTCTCGATTCTGTTAACTGAATCGGAAATTCGACAAAAGTGAATCTGAAATTAATTTAGGAAAGCACAGTACCAGTAACTAGCATAATTGATTTAGACTTAGTTCTATAGATTATTGGTTCTCCTTAGACTTTATAAAATGTTCATACGTTTAAGCATGCGGAAATTAGGCGCCTCAGCTGCATCTTTGGAACTCGTCCACGGAAAGCGCGAAAGATTTCTTGGGCGTGGTATGAAAAGAATTTTCGAATGATTCGCGACCGTCCTGCTGCGCACACTTGTCACCCATTTTTAGAATCTGCAAGCTTCGGGCGTTCGCAAAAGCGTACTGAATTTGTGACAGATGGCGTTCCCATATCGCGCAAAAAGTATGCCGCGTAAATGCTATTATTGTCTTACTCAGTTCCGTGAAATATAAATGCAGTATACTTTAAAAGCAAAATCCGGACCAGAAAGGGTTGAAAGATAAGAAAAAAAAAGAAAAGTTATGCACATCCAACGCCCATTTCGGAAACGATGTGAAGCGAAGCTTCCGTGAAGATGTTAATTAAATGATATAGTTTTACCCATTTCATTCCTGCCTCTTAGGCCTAAAAAAAAAGTAGACGTCCATGCATGTGCCCTTGCGCACCCACGCTACCCTGTGTCACAACTCTTGCATGGCCTTGTATTTCTACGAGTCCTTTTATTTATTTTAAATGTGCCACCCGCTTTTACGTGTACCCTATACTTAAATGGTGTATACCAAGATGTCTTTAAGCCTGTCCGCCGAATGTACATACTTAATGCCAGCAGGTGTTGGTGTTAAATCGTTTTTCTTTGTACTGCACGCAGCAACCCTCTTAGTTAAAACACGGTTGCAGGCAAGAGTTTATTATGTGCCATGGACAACAAATTTCGGCTTACGTCCACGTGAAGACACAATCAAATACTGCTTCATAGACTGCAGGGATGTCTTTTTTTTTTTCCTGGGACGTCCTTTGTAGAACCCCGAAGAAGGATGTCGACGTAAGGCAATTCTCACTTCTCTTTTTGCCTTTCAAGAATTGCGAAGATCGCCCACATGACATTGTCGTATTAATGCATCTACATGTGTCTCTGGAAAAGTATGATGTGCGACAGACATGCAGAAAGTCCACAATCAACGAAATAGCTTTTTTTTTCGAAAACGGCTGCATATGGTACGTAGTGTGTACGCGGCTCAAGAGGGCGCAGCCAGAATGGAAGTTTTTGTTAGATGCCTGTGTTTGCCTGCCTGAGTATCAATCGTGTATGCACCAGAACCTCATAGGTTATAGATAGCTACTGTCCTTTCTTCCAATAAGTAAAAAAGAAAAGAAAAAAGAAACGTCGACTGAGGTTAGAGCATCAGGCTGCTGGGCTTAGAAGGCCGAGGTTGGATTCCAGTATCGGTATATAAGGTAAATTCCGTTTTCTTTCTTCTTCCTCTTTTTTTAACCTATTCGGCATGACAGAAGCAAGCACCCAGGTGCGCGTTAAATAACTTCAGGGGCTCGAAACTGATCCCGAGTCCACAGCTACGGCGTATACCTTATAATGAAGCCTTGTTTAGGGCACGTAAAACTACACCGTTCATTTTTCTTTTGTCGATATCTAACATTCGGTATACCGCGCTGGTTGTCGCAGACGCTGATGGACCCTGAGCGGTGGCACTTCCTGAGGAAGGAGGTGACGGCGCGGGTGGCAGTGGCGCATCTGCCGAAAGAGCTCTTCCAGTGCAACATGCGCTCCAAGGTCACCGAGTGCGCCACCTTCGAGTGCAACTCGGCGTGAGTGCGCGCTTTTCGTCGGCAACCGTGGCATCGCTGTGTTTGGCGTGCACTCTGCAATGGCCACAACACGTTTCGCCGCAGGGGGGTCCTAAGGTCAGGACGGCGCCCCAACGTTTAGTCAAAATATCTCAACACGCACTAGGGTGGGCACGGTTACCTTGCATGCGAATGCGATGCAGTAACCGTGTGGCGAAGATAATCGAGGTGCTATAGCATGAACCGTGGCACGAATTTGCTCCACGCCGTTCTAACGACGTGATATGCAAACGTAAACTGACCGGTTGGAGGGACCCGGAACGCTGCACAATAGCGTTTAAACTCAATATGCGAGAATAAAATAAAAGAAAGAATACGCAGAAAATCTACGTAACGGTCGTGACTTTTGTCGGACATATATGACCAAGCTTCATTTCGTCGAGATTCGTAGACTTAATAAAACTAGCCGGAGTTGCCCCTGAAAAGGGCAGGTTCTTATGTTATTGTTAAACTTAGCGTAATAACCAGCTTGCACGGAGCAGCGGGAGGGAAACCAGCACCTTATTCACACAGTAAAGACGGCTGACTGTTTTAGCGGATGTTTCTTTCTATAACACCACCATTATGACCTATGGATCGGTGGATGTTATGAGCGTCCCCTTTGGAACGGGGCGGTGGGTTGCGCCACCAAGCTCTTGCTATTATACTGCCTAATTTCCTACCTAGGTTAAACAATAAAAAAAGAAAGAAAGCTATGAACTCCCACAACCAAATTTTCTGATCCCCTATTGCGAACTGTGCTTCTGTACGTCTCCGTTTTTTGTCGTTTCCCTACTTTATATACAGACATACCTATACCTATACATACCTATATACAGACGGGGCGCGCCATCTGTTAGTGATACACAGCACGAATGCACCGATGCGCGCTGTAGAGAGAGCCAGCTGTTGCTTGCGACGCAAATTAGGCTGACGCATTCCATGCAATGCTAGAAATTACAGCATAGTAATTACTAGTTCTGCGCGACTTGCGGGCACCGTCGATGCTATGGAGTCCAGGGACCCCTAAGTATGTTGTAGCGCGTTTTATTATTTTTTTTTAGTTCTGCTTCTCCTTTCACGTGCAACGGGAAGAAAATGAAACTATGACTTCAACTGCGTCAGACTCCGGCGAGCTGTGCCGCTGCGCTAGGGCAGCAAAATGCCAGTTTGCAGAGCCGCCATTACTCACGGGACAACAGCTTCGGTGCACACCATGATGCACGAGACAGTGATCAGCTATAGTACCAGCGCTGACACGCAATAACTTTAGCGAAGCCGGCGGCAAGAAGCGAAAGGCGCAGTTTTCTGCAGCACTCTTCATTTGCGAGCAGCTGCAAATGTTTACCGCAACCTGAACTGACACGTAACGCAGCTGCAAGGCTTATACAGCAAGCGCGCATAATAATGCGCTGGCAATCGCTGTCGCTGATTTGCACTTTGGATGAAACTGAAACTTTCCTTTGTTTCTCTGCCACTCCTTCCATTGAATCAAACCCCTCCTCGGACCATCAGGATTCGGCTGACCTACTACAGGTACCCGGACGAAATGTGCTACACGATCGACAACTACCAGTGGACAAACTCACAGCACCCGCTTCAGCAGTGCGAGTCTCCCTGGAACTACGGTGTGTACTCCTTTGTCCCTTTCGAGGTCATGCACCTGCGAACAGAATGTATTGATTGCGCTGGCAAGGCAACATCGCCGTTTTCTGCCTCCCGTCTTAAACCCCACCTCCCCGTTCGTTTTCTTAGTTCTCGCCTGTGCTGTTTAATGTTACCAGCGAATAGGCCGGAATTCACTAAGCGTTTCGTTTGTAAGAGACTAACGTCATTGGACGGTCGCTTAAGGTAAATAAACGTTCGCTGTAGAACACGACAGGCCGATGCCTTTTCTTACGAACCGCTCTAGCGTACCATCTGCTTCGCCCACACGCGCCGAGCTTACGTTAGCAGGTACCGCTGCGACACGGGAGGGTCTGCATGTTCGTGGACTTTGCTAATGCGAAAAAGGCTAGAGCTCTAATAGATACGCAAACGACGCGGGACAGTGACGAGGACAGGAGTAACGGCACATGTAAAACGCACACAGATGAGTGCCGCGGATTCTAAAGTTGTTTCTAAAATGCTGTTGTTCCTGAAATGTCGTTTCTAAAATTTTGTTTCTAAAAATGCTTTTCCTGGCATGTATGTATCGTCTACAGAATAAGAAAAATTGGTCAATTCTTCTTTTTCGCCACAGAACGGACATCGCGGGGAGGGAGCCAGACCGTTTAGCTGTTTTTTTTTTCTTCGACACTATACACGCTTACTACAACGAGAAAACGCTCGACAACCGGCCTTAATTAGAAACGTTATGCGTGAAGAAAACAAAAAAGAACAACCAATGACTCATATTTGACTTAGACCGCGGACAAGGCCACAACAAATGAAGACCAGGCAGGACTAAGCGCTACTTCAAACTAAAGTTTATTCTCGGAAAAACACGTCTGCTAACCAGTTGACACTGTTACGGTGATCACTTCGTGCGGCAATGAATGCAACGGATGCCAAACGCGTGAGACACGACGTACCTAATCGTCACGCTCGTCAACATGAAAAGACTTGTCCGTCGGGTGTGTGCGACGGGATTAAGCACCATTGCAAATCCTACACTTTCCTCTGTCCTCCATTCTCCGCCTCTACGCGAGGGAGTGGTTTCTCTTCGAATCCCTCTGTATGGGTTGACCAGTGTGCTGACAAGGCCCTCTACCAGGGAGCAAGAGAGAATAAGGTTGGCCGGATAGTGTATGGTATAAGAATAGCAGCGGGACATCACGGACAGATCTTCTCTGTCCTTGCGTGCAGGAGCACGCATGCCGAACGTTTCTGCACTTTCTGTCTTGGAGCGCATCGCTCACCCCCAAGGATGTATTAAACTTCTGTTATTTGTTTTAATTTCATCTAGTCTTCCCTTCCGGACCCTCTCCGATGGTCAGTCTGGTCCGAGCTCCAAGGAGACGCTGGTGAAGGTCGCCGAAACCCCGTCCCCATAACAACTGGTGGCAGCCTTAACAACACAGATCAAAAGCAATGTACCTCATGGCGCAAGTGTTCTCTTTGGTCTTTTGTGGTGTTATGAGCATGGTCGTCTCTAGGATTTAATTTTGCAGCTTTCGTAAACATTTTTTTTTTGGGGGGGGGGGAGGCTGGAAGGCGCTTGCGCAATGACCCCCATTGCTTGTGATCTGCGTCTACTAATAAAGAGGCGTGTTTTTCCGCGAATAAACTTTAGTTTGAGGTGGCGCTCGTCCTGGCTAGTCTTCCTGTCTTGTGTCCTTGTGTTGTTTGCGCCCTAAATCAAAGATGGATTCTTACAAACTCGCCCGAATTTCAGTTCTTGTAAAATAGTGACAGTGACTGCCGCACGAATGTTCTCAATTAAGCCAGCCACGTTCTGCGGATGTCCAGAATGTAGGTAGATTCATGAAATAGAGAGGGTGTCATGCTCGAAACCACAAAGGAAACAAAACGGAAAAGCTCCGCAGTTGAAGAAACAATTCGTCCTAGTCGAAAATTCAACCCGAGGGTACCATTTGACCAAGGCAATCTGTAGCTGTGTTAGGAGTGTGGTGTAGTGTTGTAGCTGCAGGTGCGTTTAGCTGGCCAATCGAGGCTGGCAATCACTCTACCTGAGCGTCTCTTGCAGTGTCACTGCGGTATGTTACCACGAGTTGATTACGAGGCACACCGTAGTGAGGGACTCAGGATTAAAGTTATGACCACCAGGGGATCTTTAACGTGCCCCCAATATACGGGACACGGGCGTTTTGGCATTTCGCCCTAATCGAAATGTGGCCGCCGCGGCCGGGATTTGATCCCGCGGCCTCCTCCTTAGTACCGCAACATCATAGCTGCCAAGCCACCACGGCGGGTATGTTGCTGCCTGTCGAACCTGTTAGAAAGTCGCAGTTTCGCCCAAAAGGCGAAGCAGCGATTGCGATAGCAACTTATTAGACAGCTATATGACTTAAGGATAATAGTTTTATTGGCCGTATAATCTTGTAAACATCCGCTTACTAACTAAATCAACTAGCGTGGGGTCACGCGCGCACAAGCAAACACGAACACCTCTTACTCGATGACCGCGGAAACTCGCTGTCAAAAATGTTGGCGTGATGAAACGCGGCAGCAGCAGCGAGAGAATTGACTTTTGTGCTGTCTCTCGCTTTAACGCGAGAGGCAGCATCCGACGAGAACACAGCGCACACTGAACTAGCAGCAATCGGTGCACTTTATCCCCATCGCAGATCGCTTGCAAGAGAGCGCTCTCCAGCGCGGCTCTCCACCTTTCTATCACTCCCCCCCACCCCTAGTGCAGCGCGGTTGAGGTGTCCTCCTCTGAGAGGCAGTTACTGCGCTGCACATTATCCTACCTTTCACCTTTCAGAAACTAAGAATCTCTCACCGCCCGTGTATCCGCGCTCGGCCACGACATACGCAGCCGCTGCTGGAGTGGAAGGCTCCCCAGTGCCTTGCGCGCAATAGAACACGACGCGCTTTCTCCCAGCCTTCCTCTCATGCGCACGCGAGATTGAGCCACCATCCTCGGTACATCGTGGCATGCTTTCACTTGCACCTGCCGCATAAGGTGCTCGGCCAGTACATTATCGCACTTGGACTTTATGTAGAACATCACGACGACGACGACGCCGATGGCGACGGCGGAAGTGCACCTCTACTGTCCATATAATTGCTGTCGCGATAAAATATAAGAAGAAGGCGTGAACATTATTTGCGGGCTATGGAAACACAAGATATGGACACATGTATCATTATGGAAACACAACACCCGCCGTGGTTGCTCAGTGGCTATGGTGTTGGGCTGCTGAGCACGAGGTCGCGGGATCGAATCCCGGCCACCGCGGCCGCGTTTCGATGGGGGCGAAATGCGAAAACACCCGTGTGCTTAGATTTAGGTGCACGTTAAAGAACCCCAGGTGGTCAAAATTTCCGGAGTCCTCCACTACGGCGTGCCTCATAATCAGAAAGTGGTTTTGGCACGTAAAACCCCAAATATTATTATTATGGAAACACAAGATGCTGCAGGGACGGATGTGGAAAGTGTTTTTTTTTTCTGTAGGCTCTTCCACCGCGGTATACACCTGGGCACAACGTTTGAAGCTAATACCTGTAGCTTAAGCGCATATCGACACGTGGACTTGTCTTTTTCGGGTGATCGCTTTTCACCGTCTAACAAATGTGATCGCTCAGTGCGGGACGCGCCTGCATGTATCGGAAGTTTCTGGAATGTTATCGATGGTTCTATCCGCTGTCTGTTGTCACCGAACCTTGTGTAATCTGATTGCATGTATGCGCGACGCGAATGGTGTATAACTTTCTGGAAGACGCGCGGGTACCAGCGATTAGTCTGGAACGTTCGATTGCTCTTGGATAAAAGCCGACGTTCTTGGCGGGCAGATCAGGTTTCGATGATCGCCGACTGTGTTCACCGCTATCGTTGTGCTTTAAGTGTAGCCTGTTTTTTTTTTTTTTTGGGGGGGGGGGCACAGGTTCACCCAATAAAAGTTTCGTCACTCACAGTATTGCTAATGTGTTCTTTACCGTCGCTACTACGTGACAATATACACTGCATTCAAAGAACTTTACCTCATGTAGAGAAGAAAAATCCAAGCGATCAAGGCAGAAAGCTGGGCTAGTTGGTGTGTCATCATTATTCAAAAGACTAGCGCAAAATAGCAGGGACAAAGACAGAGAAGACTCGTAACAGCGCTCGTCCTGTCGTCTTCTCTGTCTTTGTCCCTGCTATTTTGCGCTAGTCTTTTGAATAATGAAGAAAAATCCCTCCCTCTGGAGAACTTGACCACGAATTACCAGAATCCCCTCAAAGGGTACCACACAAATGGGTCCGCATTGTGAACTAGTACCGCTGCGCAGCTGCTTACTGTGTACTGTCTTTGAGAGCTACGTGTGGTCTGGCCGGCTGAACCGTCTGGTCTCATCAACAGATTTTGAGGGCGTGACAATAGCTGCTGGCCTACGCAAGCTAAAGACTTTGCCGACACAACATGTCGTGACCCTCATACAGACTCGAAGTCTGGCATCGTGACAACTTTGTCGCGGTTTACCATTCAGCGAGTTCCCGCGCAAGTTACTATCGTGCGTGAAAGGCTCCGACAACAAAGTACTCACATTGAAGTTTCAGGGGATCCCCTCTCACTGTCTCGCATTGGGATTGCTGGAAACGACGAAGCTGGTGGTCTTGCATACACAGCACTCTCACAACACGCTAAAGTCGACCAAAAAGCAAGCAAGTCATGAAATCGGGCATATCTACTTAATCTCTGTTGCTTTGCACCGACACAGTCACTATGTGCCAACACAGTCGAACGCTATAACATCCTGCTCTAGTGCAAATTATTCCATGACACGTAGGGATGGGGAAATGATTGATTAAATGAAATCAGTTTTATTGCTTCCATAGACTTACATTTGGGTCCCTCACACATCCATGCTCTCACTGTACGCTGGTGGCCGCAGAGCTGATGCTTCGGGCCTCCTGGGATCGAAACGCGACTGTGGCGCTGGCGGAGCCCGAGGCACTACCGCTGGTATTGCACAGCCCGTACTCGTGCCCACCCGACAAGCTCTCTTCGGTCATGATCAAGCCGGGCATGATGTACACCATCGCCATCTCGCAGGTAAGTTAAGGGTCCGCACCACTCTTATGTCTACGAACACGAGCCAGTGAAATGACTCGATCGGTAACAGCGCGCGTCTCTTCGCTGCATAATCTCGCTTACTGTCGCGACTTACTGTCTGACCCACAGGCAGACTCTGGCAGTGACTGCACTCAGTACGCAGATTAGAGTCAATGGCATTATTTGCTCGAAGTCGCCGGGGATCGCTTTAGTCGCGGTACTTCGTCGATTACTGCCGTATTCTTTTTTCGTTGTCAAAGTGAGTTGCATGCGTACCATCGATGTTTGCTTTGCCTATGAAGAGCAGGGCCGCGTAACGCTCGAGAGACAGAGAGAGAGAAAGAGAAAAGTTTAATGATAGGAAATTCAGAGAGGTCGGCCAGAGGTACGTTCCTCTACGTCAGCTACTCTGCGCTGGGGGAACAGAACGAGGGAAAGAAAGAGGTAAGGAAGAGGCGCGTGATGGATGACGATGAGCAGAGAAGCAGGGTGTAAAACATATAGCACGTAATTTGGCCTACTCAAAGCCTACAGACCAGGCCCGTACTCTTTAAAAGGTCAAGTGAGGCCTGGGTGGCCTTAAAACTCGATTTAACGTCTGGCAAAGGGCATGAAATGACGTCCTCCAACAGCGGCGGGATGTCGAGGCGCGTAAGGTCATTGCTCAACTTTTGTCGCTCTTCTACGTACTGCGGGAAGTCACACAGCACGTGACCAATAGTCTCATTCACAATTCACAGTCTGTAGACTGGGTGCGTCGCACGAGGCGTGCGTACCCGCACGTAAACGCCACCCCCAGTCTAAGTCTGTGCAGAAGTCTGGCACAGCTGCGTTTAATTTTTGGTGTAGCCTAAATTTCATGGTAGGGTCCAATCTTTGGAGTCATCTGTGGCGATTATCCGGATTGTCCCAGTGCTTTTCTGTCGCTTTTTGCATGATACTCGAGAAAAGGCAGTTGGCGTCCGCTTGAAAAAGGAATTGCAAGCAGTGGCTCTGGTTCTTCGAGTGCCTTCTTCGCTTCGGCATCGGCCATTTCGTTGCCGCGTACAGCACAGTGACTTGGAATCCATTGAAATGTTATGTGGAGGCCGTTCTCTTCCGCTAGAGTGTAAAGCTCGGCAGTTTGAAGAGCCAACACTCTCTAAGAGCTTTCTTTCATTATAACTCTAAGTAGCTCCAGAGCCGATTTCGTGTCACTGAAGACTGTCCATACATGAGGAGGCAGTCGTGAAATATGGTGAACTGCCTCTCTGATTGCCACTGGTTCCCTGGATGTTGGTGTCGTCTTGTTGCGCAAGCGAAACCGTCGTTTTGTTTGATGCGCAGGCACGACGAAAGCCACACCTGACGCATGCGACGAGACCGATCCATCTGTAGAAACCTTCACCGATGAGCCATATCCTTGCGACATATATTCAAGTGTTAGATGTCTGAGGCCCATGGTAGGCATTCGCAATTCTTTAGAAATTCCGGGGATTGAGAGACGTACCCGTATGTTGGACATCACCCACGGGGGCATACGTGGAAGGTTATCAGGGGCAAATTGTGATGGTATTGCGGATTCTTAGAATCTGATGGCTCTAGAAAAAGGGGAGGCCGGCCTTATGTCGGGAAGTGTCGATAAGAAGTGGCGTTGGTGACGGCACAGCAGCTGCCGGAATACTCGAATAGGTTCTCATTGTAGAAAGACAGCTACAGGGGTGACGCGAGCTTCCTCAATTGTCTCAGTACCTGCAGCGTCAACGACTGAAACTGGTCGCAGACAAATGTGCTGCGATTGCGTACACGCGGAAGCTTATCTGCCGGTATCGCATTATTATCAGCGGTAATGTAGTTCCCTATGTCACCCACCACAGATACATGAGCGTTCTTATCGACCGCGGTGTCTCATGGTCGAACCATGTGGCGATGTTAAAGAAAAATTAACTGGAATTTCTGGCTGGTATGAAGTGGGGCCCATCTGAGCATTCGCCACTCCGACTATACCAGGCTCTCTATGTTGGCTACATTCGGTATAGCCTGCCAGTTTTATCAAGTATGAGCCAGTCATATTTGCGTAAGCTGGAAATTGCCCATGCACAGATGCTGAGAACATGTCTAGGGGTTCCACGTTGTGCTTCATGTTGTGGTACAATTGCGTAACGCTCGAGAATATGTTGACTACCACTGAATGCGTGAAAGCCGAAAGTACTGATAGCTTTCCTGTGTCCGCCTTGTAATAACGGCCAGTTGTAGGAGTGTGAAGTTGTCCGAATGGAACAAGTACTCGCTTCATAGTGATACTCTACAAAGGAGTAAAGTTACCAGGAAATGGTTTAACACAATGCTGATCATGTGATACAGGTGGCGTACCACTGGTGATATTAGTGAGCATCACAGATTAAAGATAACTTGCTTTGGCTACCGCGGCTTTTTTTTAAACAGACCGAATGAGTTCGCCACTCGGGGAGAAGCCGGGGATATCGCCTCCATATCCGCGCATGTGTCGTGGTGCGGCGCGGAGATGGATAAACGGATTCATTTTTCACTGCGGCGCTCTCTCTCCAGTTGGTGCCCGCGCGAAGTCACGTGGTTTAGCGCCCGACTGAGAGAAAACGATTGTGGGATTTCTCGCATCCGCTGTGCAGCACTATGGTCCCCTTTACTCTCTTTCTCTTTTTATCCCCTGTGCACCCTTCCCCCCGTGCAGGATAGCCAACCGGAACTTCCTCTGCTTAACCTCCCTGTCTTTCTATTCATACTTTTTTCTCTCTGCTGCGCCATAAAAATCCCAATTCATCATCATCATCATACTTTTTTCTCTGGTGTGTTTTCTCGGCGCGGGGAGGACGGCGTTCTTCCGACTCTTCTTGGGTGAGGGACACGCTTTGGTGGCATGTTCAAGAACCTTTCATTTACAACAACGGACAGCAACGCGTCACTCTTACCTGGCACGAAGTGGGCATGCCAATGCTGAACATCGGATGCGCGAGGACGCAGATCCGGCTATTCGCTTACTTCAATAATAATCTTCGATTGCTTCCGCAATATTCTTTTTTTCTGCTACAAAAAAGCACGAATATGACCGAAATAGTGACACACACGCGAGTGCGCGTACTTGTCAATCTGACAGATTCAATTCCCGACCACGGCAGCCGCATTGTGACGCAGGCGATATAAAAAGTCCACAGTGTTCAGATATTAAAGGATACGTTTAAAAGATCTCCCGCTATAGCATGAGTCTTCTAGCAGTACGGTGTCTCGTATTGTCCAGATGTATAGCTTTGAGATGCCAAGCCACATATTTTTCTCTCTCTTTTTTTTGCCTTCACGTGACAATTTTCTATGACTTGGTGGAACAACGCAAAACTACCTAATTACCGAAGCGACAAGTTATGTTTGGGAAGCATTCATTTGCGCATGCGCGCCCAACTGAAGCGCACGCACAGTTGCAGGAACGCGAGCGTAAATCGAAGGAAGACCCACATCTGAAAGGGCCATCATTTCTGTGGTTTCTGTCGTACACAGGAAAAAGTGGAGCGATTGCCTCCCCCTTACAAGTCAAGCTGTAACGACTACATCTCCATGGGTATCCAGAAAAAATACTTTGGGTACTACACTCAGGACGTAAGTATGCTGATGTTTCAAACACCCTTGTGTGCTTCTTTTTTTTTTTCGTGCACGCCTTAAACTACATAAACCTCGCTGAAAGATCCATTAACTGATGTTTTTTTTTCTTGTTGGCCAGCACAGCCGGCTCATGTTTGTATGGCACACCGGCAATATAATTATTCTTAAGCGAGAACGCAGCTTTTCAGTTAACCACATTACCTGTATGCCTACAAGGAATACTGGTAAAATGGGCTCGTTCTATACTCGCGGACAACATTCTGTGGCTATGACGGGAAAGCTACGGGCGCGTGGCCGTTGCACATGTGTCACCGCGCCAAGTAGTCCGGCAGCGTTTGACAGTGCTTCTTCTTGCTCGAAACAGACGCTGAATCGACGCAGTTTCCACGTGATACGGCTTCGCGTTTGTCCCGACGCGGAAGGGGAAATCTGCAATATAAGTAAACCTTCACGCTCAGTGGTGTGTTCTGTCTTATTAAACTGTTGCCGATAAGGTGCTTTTGTTTTCTCTTCCTCATCCTAACTTCGCGTGGATTAAAACGCGGGATTCTTTTTAGAAGCGCTCTGACTTGTGTGCGCTTTACCTCAGTTGCTTTCCCTTTCCACAGAAAATTGTCCGCGAGTACAGCGACTCCGCTGGTTCAAGCATCTCTGTATTTCGCATGGAGCCGATCACACTAGTAGGACCCTTCGCGAATGGAAGGCAATTTTTTTTTTCGCTTGCATAAAATTTATCTGTACCCCTAATAACAAAACTTCTCATTCCTAAGTGTATTCTGCAAATGGCCATCACCGCGGTGATTGTCTTGTTACGATGCCATTCGCTATCACGGCCGCCGTGCGACGGAAACATCGGAACGCTGGCCAACGAGGAAATGTTCTTACGTGATAGGGAGCGTTATAACGTAAAACTATTCCATACTTTTCGATTCCAATTCTGCAATCGGCCCTCCACGATTCGTCAAAAATTTTTTGGACCACCCACACTTCACCTGTCCGTCACGCGACGTCACGAAAACCGCGATAGCTTGCCATCTGATATGACGTGTGCACAGTGATTATGCATTATTTGACCGAACAATAAAGAAATAGTTATTCCTGATTCGACGCCTCTTCGCCATTAGCCCTCGGCAATTGGTCAAAAGTTTTCGGGCTGCACCTACTTCACCTGCCTGTCACGCGACGTCACAAAACCGCAAGAACTCACTACGTCAAAGTGACGTGTATGCGTTAAAGATGCATTAATATGCCGAACAAAACTGAGTTTTCTTCTGAATAGCCACAGGCTGCACCGTTCCGAAAGGAATAAAAAATGGCTGCCGCCGATCGCTCAGGCACAGGCTACTCGCACCTTCCGGAGAGCATGAGTTCTTTTGCGTATAATAAAGCTTTTTGCGTGGCCGTGTAACGTTTTCCAGCACTTTCGACACGTTTACGACCTCGTTCTGCCAACTCTTCTTTGCTGAGGATCTGTTTTAGCGCCATTCTTAGGCTTCCGTTGCATGCCGCAGCAATTTTCGGCCAGCCACCGCAAGCTAAGTAAGGGAAAGTGGACCAATCGCAGACGCCGGCACCACCCTCTTTGTCCAGTTATCGATTTTCATTGCAGTGGCTCGGCCCCATCAAATCCCTTTCCACTTGAGCGTGCTACTCGCCTCTTGTCAGCCAATCGTATAAGACAAGCCGCTCAGTGTACGCAATGTTATTCGTTTTTCAAGCAAACAAAACTGAGCTCCTATGAACGAGGAGAGCGTTTGATTGGTCTGTTCAGACAACCCTGTGTGTGACCGCCCGATGCTTGCGTTAGCGGTTACGCAAATTTGACGTCAGTAGATTGGAATAAAAACATATTGGAATAGTTTTACGTTATAAGGCCCAGGATTTTCCTCAATATGGGACTGAATGATAGCGATTTTTCAGTATATACATGCACAAGTTCCTGCTGCAGTATATAAAAAGGGAGTGATAATAACTTTTGCAGCGCGGAATGTTTAGACATTTGTTAGGCGTAGTGTTCATAACGTAAGTTGTAATATCTAATCTAATTTAACGCAACGTGTATTTCCACCATATCGCACGTGATTGTCGGGGCAGGGAGTAAAAGCTGTCGCAATGACATGCTGACAAAGCAATAGACCCCGCATGGCAAACAGAACAGACGCCGTAGCCACATATTTAGGTGGCAAACCATGAACGATAATGAATAGAGACTGCGGAATGAAAAACTGTGCATCATGAAACTGGCGCTACAACAACAAAAATGAGTTTAAGATTATGTTGCGAAGAAGGAGTCATTCAGTTCAGAAAAAACAATTGCGTAGTGCGAATACTGGCTGCAGTTATTGCGTACCCTACACACAGAGTACGTCTAAGCGGCTGGTGCCGGAACTCGAGGTGGGCTTACGAGATTCTCTCTAAACGCGGTTTTCACTCTCAGGCCCTGTCGCTTCTGAGCGTCTCGAGAGGAAGGCGAAGCATACAGCGTCGTATACGCCGACAAATGGCTCAGCACAAATGCAGCGCGCCCATGCTACGCTGCCGGTTCCTTTTTGCCCGCCAGTGACGCGTCGACACGCGAGAGAGCAACGCCAGCCGAAATAAGGAGTGACGCGTGTTTACATGGGCGATACAGCTCGAGCACTACTAAGGGAAGCCGAGCTGTGTGGCAATGCATGCTGAAGCCGCAACCTCCTTCGCGGTCCGTCGCGTCGTTAAGTGACGACGCGATCATTTCTGATCACGCATCGATCACGATCGATTTCTGATCACGATCAAGTGATCACGCGTCACGTGACCATTTCTGAGTTTTCCCGGAATTTTAAATCATCGCCTCCGGCAGGTAGCATAATTCTTGTCCTTGAGTTGGACTATTCGAAGAGGCGGACATTACAAGAACGTTAAATGGAAACACATATTCAACTAAAGCGCAAAAATGTACTGATTAATTTCTTAATTAATTACATTACCGCGCATATTGCAATTTACAAATTCTAGCCGGTGAGTTTGCAAGACCTTTCCACTTGAATCTCCAGGATGACACCAGTTTCCAGATATTATTTCCCAAAAAGCGCGGGACGAAATACATAGGTGTTCCACTTACTTTTGTGGTTCAATGTATGAAAGATTGTTTTTTTCTCTCTTTCTTTTTTTTCTTTTTTTAAGGCAAGTGGAACAACAGCGCATATTTACGGCGAGTTTGATGGTGCACATCTCCAAACTGGTATCATTCTGGAAATTCATTTCAAGTGGATGCGCCTTGTAATCTCATCGGTTAGAATTCGTAAATTGCAATATGCGCCGTAAAGTAATTCTCTAACAAGTTCACTGGCCAATTCATTTAATTAGTTGAATAAGTGTTTCGATTTCTCGTGAAACTAATGTCCGCCTCTCTGAATAATTCAGCTGAAGGACTAGAATTATGCCATCTGCAACAGGCGTTTCTTTTTTTTTTAAATTCCAGAAAACTTAAATTTTATAACCCATATGCTATGGGGCAAGCCAAGAACGAGGTGGGGCATATGACCGCAAATCTATAACTAACCGTAACTAGCAAATGCCGCTTCGTTCTTGGCATTTACCGTGCCTGTACTTCCTGTGTGAAGCCGGGCCCATCGTTCCTCCTACGACACCACAGCGCTCGCCCGTAACGCAGTTCACAGGCCCATGGAAGCCAGTGTTGAGAGGCCAGAACTGATAACAACTGCCTAAGGCCTCGGTAACGTTATTGAACTGTGTATGTACGCACAGAGCATCACTTACGAGCAATGACAAATTTTTAGCCAGTGTTCGTGCTACATCTATAGAAACTTTGGTTCACGCTATAGTATAACTTAACCTCGTGCGCTATAGTGCATACTGACGGAGTCCATTTTGCGCGCTTGACGCTTCCTCCTCGTCCGCCTCTGCCTGCGCTCCTATTCCTCTTTCTTTTTTTTTTCTCCCGCCTCACCAGATATGCGTCCAGGACTGCGAAATGAACCTGGAGATGAAGCACTGCCAATGTGTTCGCACCCACCACGAGTTCGCGGCCACTTTCGGAGGCATAGTCTGCGATATCATCAGAGACGGTAAACAACCGTGTACTTACACAGGCATATGTGCAGCGTCGATCGGAGCCGTTTTCTCGCTCGTGTCAGCTTTCGTTTTTGTTTTTTTCGCCGAGTTACCCCTCACGGTCGGTGGCCGTTGGTCGAGCGTAAAGAATGGGCAAAAGTATAATTGCACGTGTACGACTTTTGATTGGGGCGATGCAGCTGTCAGCGTTTGTTTCAGCGCAACAATTCGGTCATCTATAGACCAGTTTAAATACCAGCGAATTGTCCAACGGCTGAAGTTTGCGAATGTGCTACTTCGTGTCGCCCATAGCCGGAATCAACGTTTGTTATATTTCATTTTATTATAATTATTTTTATTTTGTTTTGGAAATGCAATTCAAATAATATTGTTCCCATAATGGCTTTTTGTTAAATACGGGTATGGGTTTTAGCGTTATGCTGGGACGCGTTAAGCCAAAGATTAGTTGAGTAAAACTTTTTTTTTTTCAGTTTTAACTGCTCAAGCGGTCGTCCTGCATTCTTCCCTCGTCTTAGTCCGTTCGCGCTGTCTTTTTCCAACTTTTTTTGTGGTGCCTACTGGAGAGCCCCGTGACAAAATGAACATCCTGGTCAGCGGTTTAATAAATTATTATCACGATAAATGGCGATGTTGTGTGCTGGTGACGGCAGTAATTGGAGTGGCTGCGGTGGTGAGGGGTCGGCAGGTTTATTTGTGTAGTGTGGCCGAAATTGGCTCCGACAGAGCTCTCCTATTCCGCGCACATAGAGTTTGCGCATAATTATCGCACATTCAGAGACATACCGACATGCGAGCAGCCATTCTCCCTATATACCCAAATATTTTGGAAATATTAGCTGCCGCCCTTGCACACATTATATGGTGCGCGTTCGAAACAGTGGTCGCTGGTCCTACTGTCCACAGACGGAACGAAGTGAACGACGCAAAGCGTAATAATCTGGTCTTGCTGTTGATTCTGTGTCGAACGGCCGAGTATACTTGGCGACTTGTGTCGCAGGGGGTTTGCTACCCAGTTCAATACGCGTTTTTCTCTGATGCTGGCTGGTCTCTGAAGTAAATTGAATTGAATTATATAAAGTTTCGATTAAAGCGCACATTTTGGACGGACGAGGGTGAAAATGTATTGCTGGAAGTTGTGTTCAGCAACTCGTATTATTCCTTTGTTATTGTATTCTTTCTTTTCCTCTTTTATTTGCTATGCTTATCATTAGCTAATTAGTTCCGTCTACTTATGCAATAAAATATACATGCGCATGGTGTTTTTTTAAAATATTATACAGATTTTTAAAACACGGCTATGAGTGTAGCGAGTGTGCCGTTTTTGGAGAGGAGTCGTATAACAAGGCGCGGACATACTTAGCGGTAATAATATGAATATAAGAGGAATAATGAACAGAAATTCGTTAATTAATTTCTGTATTAGAACTGTAGGACAGTTTAGCTATTTTTCTTTCTATTTGCGATACTGCTACTCTCTTTCGAGAGCATGGAAGTTGGGCAATATAGTATATATTCATAAATGTCAGTACACAGGGGGAAGGCTGGGGGGGGGGGGACGAGGGCGTTAAGCACAAAGCGTCGTTAAACAACATTTAGTCAATATAGTTAACGGGAAGAAGGGAAAACAAGAAAGAAGCAACAATAGACCAATGACCAATAGACCAATATAAAGTAGTTAGACGCTGAGTTTAGGAATATAAATGTATATGTTTCTACATGATAATTAACCGACGTGATATTCAAAAAACATAAAAAGAGATTTTAAAGAACGAACATTTAAAGACGCGTACCTATAATCAGTTATACATATAATAAGAAGAGGGAAAATACCGCTTAACTCGTCAAAAAAAAAAAATTAAACGATTGTGTGAAGAGGTAGTCTGATAGATATATAACACGTAAAAGAAAAAAAGAAAATAAAGGACGGAAGAAAAGAAAACGTGAGAAGAAAACTTACCCAAGGAATAATATAGAATATTCAGAGGCGGTAATATTTTCACCCCCATTTTTTTTCAATCATGATAATCGCACCTAACCTGAGGTTATTCACACATAATCGACTTTTAACGTTCACACCAGGCACTATCGAAGCCGAGCGCGCTGGAAGCATAGAAAATGCATCTCCGCTATCAGATCAGATAGAATACGCCCCGTAAAGCAGTATGTGGCGAAGTCTCAATGATGGAATGCAGCGGCAGTGTTATACGGCAAGTCGCGGCAGCTGCTTGCCAAGAAAAACGTGCCGAGTCAGTATCTACCACGAGTGGCCGGACTCGCCGCCAAGGGGCCTTTCCCGTCTGATCTGGTATCGGAGATGCCTTTTCTAGGCTCCCGGCATGCTCGGTTTCGTTGTTGCCTCTGGATTGACCATTGAAATTGGATTATGCATATATCGAACTAGGTGCGATCTTCAAGATTTAAAAAAAAAAGTGAGGTTGCAATAAAGCACTGAAGTGAGACTGCCTCCAAATCTGTTACATAACCTGCCCCCGAGGTTCTAATAAAAAAGTTCGTTAACGTTTGTTTTTATTTATACTTGTCAAACTTACGATACTCGTGGCAACGTACATCTGCCGTGCCTGTAGGAAACACTGTGCAAAAGCGCCACCTTCCCTATACGCTCATAGACTTTCGATGAAAAAAAAAATCTATATAGTCTAAAAAAAAAGAAAGCTCCGCACAACAGGACCCAAGCATCAATCAGAAGTGTGTAGAACGCGTTGCGATGAACTCTCGATGAGTGCACTTTTGGAGTTCATGATTTTATAACTCACTGAATACCACCTCCCCCTGCTTTATTATTTTTTTTTATTGCTGTAGAAATCTCGCGAAATAGAAAAGGATGACATCACTAAGCACTTGCGCACCTAGGGCCAAGTTGACAAAGCTTTTCGTTTGTACTTGCGGTTTCCCTTTCTATTCCCCTTCCCCACAATTCCAATTAAAACATTCTTTTGCGAATACGTACCCGCCGTGGTTGCTCAGCGGCTATGGTGTTAGGCTGCTGAGCACAAGGTCGCGGGATCGAATCCCGGCCACGGCGGCCGCATTTCAGTGGAGGCGAGAACACCCGCGTACTTAGATTTAGGTGCACGTTAAAGAACCCCTGGCGGTCGAAATTTCGGGAGTCCTCCGCTACGGCGTGCCTCAAATTCAGAAATTAGTTTTGGCGGGTTAAACCACCTCATTCTTTTTTGTGTGTCTGTGAATACGGGCCAGAGTCTGCAACTCGGAACGCAAATCGTGCGTTAGAGCGGTTTGTATAAGAACAGGAGCCGGTCAGTCGTGATAGCCGCAGCATATCAAGAACAAAATGAGCAGGCCAACAAGAGGCGGTTATTTTCAACAATAGGCTACGTGTATTTGTGCGCTGAAAAATTCATCGGGTGTAATAAGGTCTGCTTAGGCCAGTTTCAACAAACGACCGGTCCTGCTAAAACAAGCCAGATAGCCTATGTCAGCCACTACATATCCAGCTTATCGCTCGCCATCTGCAGTCCGAAATGGCAAGCGATAAGCTGGAGGCCAAAACTTATCGAAACATTATCAATTAAAATTTAATTCTAAGGTATTACGTGCCAGAACCACTATCTCACTATGAGGCACGCCCGTAGTGGAGGACCCCAGGTTTGTGCATTTAGCCCCTTTCGAAATGCGGCCGCCGCGGCCGTGATTTGATGCCGCGACCTCGTGCTTAGCAGCGAAGCACCATAGCCGCTAATCCACTGCGGATGGTTGAAACTCTTTGAATCGCTTCCTTGTAGCCAGCCTGCGGGCTTTGTTCGTTGAAACCTTGCTTGAGAGCGCCTTAATTTCATGCGCGGAGGCAGTCAGTAGCATAAGTTTTTCGCATGCTGCTAGCTTTCTTCAGAGTTCCGGAGAAAGAACGCGCTCCACAATGTTTCAGTCAACACTCGATTCCTTATGGAAATATCCGGAAATTTTCACAATTAACCTTATTTATTCATTATGCAATTGGCACATTATAAAGAATGTTTGCTCGAGTTGCTGAATGTATCTTCCAACAAGATGCCCCCTGTCTCACCCGTGTACGACGTGACGCTGAAATATGTTAGTTCAAGCTATTATAGTATAATGTCGACAATTAGAGACCCTCGACTACTTAGCGTTGGGAAGCCACCTCCCAAGCGACTGAGCGATAGCGATTCTCCAACGATTTTATTCTTAGAAAGCTCTCCAGCCGTGCTTTTCGTGAGACTATCAGATATTTAGTCACCAGCAATTGCATTGATTGTCTTCACGCGAAGCTGGCAGGATCCCGCGACCCCTTCCATTATTCCGTTGATCAAGCGGGTCTTGTCGCATTAATACTACATTGGGGGAAAAGCGACCTTTACAGGAGCCGTCAATGTGTCGAGGATGAAGGGGCACCGACTCTGACCACGCGATATATCTGGCCTCTTGGTTGAAAGATGTTGCCACGAGCACTGCATAACTGAGTCCAGCAGTACCACATAAAGAGCATACGCAAACTATCATGCTATTTTTTGTCTTGAAGCCGTTTTGCCCGACGCGACGCACCAATTTTCGTGGCGTACATAGGAGATAGGCTGCGGACGAGGGTACGTATATAGGTACGATAAAAAGGAACATCACAACAGCGGGGGCCCCGTGAAGGTGGTCTCCGGTAGACAATTTTCTTTAGATACGTGTTTGCTAAGTGATACTTGCAAACACGATCACCGATCAGCCGGCTGGTCTGCACATTTGCCACTCCTTTGCATCATCAAAAGTAATGTTTACTACGGTTCGCGAAATAATGGACTCGGCTGAAGAAATGCAACCGAGTTGTGCTTTAATTGTTTATTTGGGTCTGCCACGTTCGGTACGAAAGATGACCGCCCTACTTGCCCATGTTCACTAATTAACCTTTGGCATGCATCCCTCTCAAAACGCCTTTACTCTACCATCAGCTTGAAATGAGAATAACCAATTTTCTCAGGACATCGCAGCGGAAATAGTTCTCTTTCTTTTTTTTTTCTTTCTAATAAAACCTTTACTTCTTTGTGGCACAGGCTGCAGTTTCATAATTGAAGCCAATCAGTACCCGGGCATGTTTACTTAGGAGACAACCTGAGACTGGCACCATTGTTGAGACATTGGTCCTCAAAGTACGACGTTGTTCCGTCTAGCTTTGTCCAGTGTCACACGAGGAAGGTCTTTTGTGAATAAATGAACAAGGGCACCAATGAATTCATATGCGTGTATAGGAATGATATATCACCACTGGTGCTAGTATAAGCGGTGTTAGCGCTAAATTTTCAACAGGATTCCTTTGTGCTTTTTGCAACAACGGGCTTCAATTCCGCAATATTATCGTGTGCACTAAATTAATTAGTTTAAATATTCTTTAAAGTTCAAGTTTATCTCAATTAAATCTAAATATAAAGTTCAATCTATCGAAAAATTTCTTAGCACCTAATTTTGCAATTTATTTTGTGGGTTTTACTATAGCTTTCGCCTTTGTATAAGTTTATTAATCTGCTATATGGCATTTCTGTAACGCGATGCCAGTGGTAATGGTACATAGATTTGTATATGTCGCAAGCTTCCTGAGCTAAAACAGTGCCTTGCGGTGTCTCATTGTATAAATTATTAATTAATAATTACTTACGTTGTAAGATACAGCTGCAATGAAGCGCCACGGAAATCACCATTACACGTCCAGCTATTTCAAAACATCACAATAGACTGATTGTCTTTTTACCCTTAGACCACCGTTAGTATGAGTGGCTGCCTTAAGGAATCTTGTTGGTTAGGTCTACCGATACAAAAAGGAAAAATGCTCACAGCTGCGTCGATCTTTGTTTTCTCGGGCACCGAGTTTCAGTACTTTCCGTAGTGTTCCTGCTCTTACGCGGTGTCGGGGTATAGGTGAACTTTTTTTCTTCCCCCACGCATTATTCCAGTATACTACTTTTATTGACGCGGTAACGAGTGCTTCTTCGTCACCCCCCCCCCCCCTTTTCTTTTTCTCTAGCCTCTGCTTCGGTATGGCGTTTGTGGGGGGCTTGCGCATGTTAACTAATATAACCGCAGCTGTTCACACTATGTAAACCTTCCTTCTGCGACAGACATATGTACGAGAAAAGTTGAGAACCTGGGCGCCTACCAGCTGTGCCTGAGCCGCTGCCGCGTAGCCTGCCAGTGAGTACGGAACTCTCGTCCTGTGTGCCAGCTTCTCGGCGCTCCGTTATAGCAGTGCGCTATGACGAGAACCTAGCGAACTGTTGTTTTGGTGGCCAGGTGCTCTGTAGACCGGAATTCTAGTGCTCTCGCACGCCCGTTTAGACCGAGCGCCCTTAAGCTCGGCCCTCCGCCGCCAGATGTCGGCGAAACCTGCGCAAGGGCTCGCGGTTCGATTACGGAGCAGTCGGCGACAAAGCCGCGGCAACCAAACACTGAGCAGCAAGCGTTATGGCGGTTGCTCTTTCGTTCTCTCTGCCAGTTCCCGCAGTTTACACAATTTTTCGCGTTCCATTATTGTGTAAATCAATATTTAGGCCGCAAGTGAGTAGACAGTTGCTCTGCCAAATGCTTCTGGCTTTTAACACGATGACTCGTTCGGGTGACCCGCCTGTAACTTTCTAAACCTTATACAACTGATAGCACGAATGAAATGACGTAGTGTCCCATAGAAGATTTCAGCGATTTCATCTTCTCTGTACATTTTCAGTACTAATATATAGGCACTTGGCACCTGTGAATACTGCGAGCTACTATGCAAACTAAGCGGGCATTGTCGTTGTGACGTTGCGGTTGGCATTGACGTTGAGTGGTCATCGTGTCAAGAACAATTTATATGCAACACACATACCGTATTCCAAGTCCAGTAAAGAGTGGCTCCTTATGGACTCAGAGATACACGCACAGTTGCCACTGTGCTCAGAGTCCACCGTCGTCGGGTGACAGATCTTGAGGCAATAGGGCTCTCGTCCCCCAAATGTATATTGCCTCACTCGCATGTGTTCAAATCCAAGTGGGGCCGGTTGTGGAGAAATTTAATTTTAAACTCCACGCTATATTTGAAGCATTTGATCGGACATAAACACACGTACACACATGCACCCTCCCCTCCCTCTACTTCCCTATCCCTTCCCAGTCAGAGATTGCGAGGCGGACGCCCCGTGTTTAAGGAAGCGCTGCAGTGGAAAACTTCATACGAAACCCCGTTGCCCACGTTTTAAACCGTACAGTGGCATCAAACTAAATCGTGGGTTTCAATGTCCTAAAGCAACGCGCACGCCACACGAGGTACGCCGTTCGTGGGGGCTCCAGATCAACTTCGTCAACCCGAGATTCCTTGAAAAGAGTGTTTACACTATGGCCCCATCGGAATGCGGTCGCCGCGGCTGGGGAGCCGAACCCGCGCGACCTCGTGCTGGGCAGTAGAACGTCGTATCCACTGAACCACCGCGCGGCGGAGGCATGGCGCGCATCGTCATGATGCAATGTGTTTGTTGCTCGGTTGAAAGGATTGACGCAGTTTCACCTCTTTGTTCCACGTTGCCCCCCTGCGACTGTCGTTCGAAGGGAGACGAAGTACGACGTGAGACTCAGCAGCCTCGCCGTGGACAAGGTACGTTCAAGCTGTGCTAACGCTGCCCGTGTCATCGGTGCCCTGTGCCTTGACACGCTGACCGGGAAATATCTTGTGCAGCTAGTGACACGAACCAATGACTGGCGGTTTGTAGCTGACATTGTTCAGCTATAAGGAATCTGCTGAATTTTCTTCTGCGGTCAATAGCGGAATGTCGCAAGTTCGTTTTTGTTTAGACTGCCATTTTTGACGCTGCCATCCAATCTGCGGTTTGTCAGTAGTGGTGTGTCAGCGTAACCCTCCATTACTGCAGGTAAGGAACAAATATCTTGTTTAAGGAGAAGGTAACGCGCATATTCTATCTACATATAATAAAGAGTACCAAAAAACAACACTGAATCGGTTTAGACTAGTATTCTTTCTAAACATTATTTTCAATATTTAGTTATTTTGTTTAATGGGAAAAAGTTGATTAGCGCCGTTGCGCGTTAATGTAACGTCGCGGATTTGAGAGCATATTCTCATGTTTGAGCCGGCATTGCCACTGAATATAAGTTCTTTAAACCTGCTGGGTTAAGCATTTGGTTCCTTTGCGTATACTGTGTAGCCCTTCTTTAATTAACGACAACACCAATCAGACGCAGTCAAAATCTATGACGTCACGGCAAGATTGTGCGGAAACTTCGGAGAGTCGTTGGCACCCGTCTTTCGTCTTTCTCCATGGACCCCTTAACGAGATTCAATTCCTCGATGCAAGAATGACCGTATTGATAATGCAGAAGTATTAGTTAATAACACAGTTTGACTTTCCCGGTGATAGTGTCTCTATCTCACATACCTGTGTGGCTTCACTGTTTTGAATTATTTTATTCAATTTCGTCCTATTTATTACCCCCTCCGTGCATCCTTAATTATCTTAATGTTAATATGCTTAATATTATCGTGCCAGCTTTCCTTAGGATGATCCCATTTACTCTTGTCAACGGAGTGTCACTGCGCTCATATGTCGTAATAAATATAATTATTATTTGGAACTCAATCTGCTGGTCTTAGAGTTTTTCTTTCTTTCTCTTTTTCGCAAGTGAAGAAGTAATGCACGAATCTATCAAGTAAGGCTAGCTTTAAGAGGAAGCTTTAGCTCGGGCCCAACTCCGACGCGGCCTATTCAAATACATGTAAAACGCAGAAACGCTTTTCGGAGGTAACCCCTGGACCGCCGATTCTAATGAAATATGTTGCATTTGAGAGAGAAAGGAAAATTCTAGTGACTGTGGAAGCGTAATTTCTGTTTAGGGCCTCAATTTTGTTAAAATAATTCTCAAAAATTCTAAAGTTCGAAAAATATAGAAGCACGAAGTTTACAAATAATTATCTCTGCATCAAAAACAGATCTCGAGTTTCTGTAAACTGCATCCGTTAGATTATTCAATGTGGACAAATTAGATATATATATTTACATCTTAGGTGAATTTATTACGTTGCGTACGAGGGTTCTGCAAACGCTGCATTTCCGTATTACTAATTTTTTTTCAGATTCATGTGTAACATATCAATTTTGTCCGCTTTAGATGTACTATTAGATTCAATTCAAAGAATTCTGATATCTTATTTCATTGCTGAGTTACGGAGTTGTACATTTGATGTTTCGTTTTTGAAAATTTGCGATTTTTGACAATTTTTAATAAAAAAATGACGACCTAAATCGAAAATTCGAAACCAACTGTCACTAGATTTTAAGCTTTTCTTTTAAATGCAATGAACCTTGTGAAATTTGGAGCAGTGGTTGCCGAGAAAAACGAATTCTCCTTTTATATTTATTTAGATAGGAGCTCCCGAGCTAAAGCTTCCTCTGAATGTAGCTCTTAATCATCTTCCAATTTGTAGCCTGCAGTAAGAAAAACAAGTTAGTTACTATGCCGCTTGGTCCAATACCGCCGAACAAAAAGAAAGATAACAATGCAAACATGAACATAATGTAGCCCTGTGTATTTTTTTTTTCCAGTCTATGCCCGGAAAAGGAACGTGAGTATGACCACCTTGTTATTCAATTTTGTAGATGTAGGCAGCTGCTTCTCTTGTCTCATGCGTTTTCATTTCTTTTTTTTTTTACTGATGTTGAAGGTTTAATGGCGTCGCAGCAACCTTAAAGAGCCATATGCATCAAAATTTATGAATCAAAATGCATCACAGCGGTTGAGAACGTGTCCTCAATCACGGCGAATGTCTACTTTCTTCCCGCAGAAAGGGGTTCGACGCACTGCAGTCCATGGCTTTTACCCACTGACATGGGAAGGCCCAGTTTGTACACGTAGTAATAGGTTAGTGGCAGAGATGCGAGGTCTCGGTGAAATAAAAAAAAGCGGTTTCTGGTTGCTTTTCTTGGATATCAAAAGCAGCAAAAAAAAAACTCAATTCATTCCATACAACGAGGCCCATTAGCAATGTGAATCCGGTACTATCGAGAGTTTTTGAGTACAAATGCTCAAGGCAACCAGCATTTCATGCAATAGTACATATATACTTAGTGTCAAATTGTGTGTCGCAATTGACACTAATCCCCCTAATCAACAAGTTCAACAAGCGCATCGCTTGTCCGGAGATACTAGATCCGACATTATACGGGAAAAAAAAAAGAAGAAAACAATAGATAACCGAAAAGGAAGTGAAAAAGAAAAGGTAGTAGTTCGAAGGATGCGCGCTTAAAAAATTGTCCACGTCTCGGCGTGATTCGCTGAATATAACGCCTAAGCGCGGAAGCGTGGTTGTGCCATGAATCAGTGCACGGCATAGGCATCAGGCGTCGGCCTTATAGCAACAGTTTCAGCTGAGCTGCCTCCCGTAGTTTTGCCAAGCGCCTATCCTTTCGCGGCAAAATGTCCGCACTATATAGCCAAATGAGCGCTCACAAAATTACTTAGTCACAACGGTCGACCCCAACATCCCCACGAATAATTTGCTATATCTGCAGCCGTTTATGCAGGAAAGCTAACTTAAATACATTAATCAGCATTTTTGACTGAGAAAGCTCGCGACGCCATCATTTTGGTTAGAAAGAGTACTACGTGAACTTGCCAGAACGACATCGCAGAATCGGGGATCTTCTCCCGCACTTTTGGCGTACATGCAGTGAGGTGCGATCATACTCCACTTGGTGTACTGTCAAACATTAAAGGGTCGAATCTTTTTTTTTTTTTTTAAGAGAGTACTTCGCTTAGGTAAGCCGACCTTGATGTCGCTGATAGCTGATAGAAAACTGTGGGGCAGGCGTGTGGGAGAAAACAATGGGATAATCTGCCGCGCCCATTCGAGCGCGATCGAGTGCGTTATTTTCCAGTAGGCTCGAGAAAGCACGCAGCCTTTTTGCCGGCTTGGTTCGTCACGTGAGGCCAGCACGTGACGCAGCAGATGCGAAGCTTGCGAGGGCATAGCCTCCTAGACGGCGAGGGAAGCTCGCATATGCCGGCTTATCGCAATGCAAGTACAGTGCGATGGAGCGCATGTGTGCTTTTCGTAATAAAACAATTCGTGGTATAATACTTGTGCAGGTACAGCACGCCCTTAGGTTTCTCTAAAGCACACATAACCAGCGAGTGTTAACGTAAAACCGCACGATATTCAACATTTTCGCTATAGTATACAGTGTAACATTTCAGCTGTTGCAATACCTTAGATGTTACGTAAGAACTCGCCAAACTCGCTGAATGGCATCTAAACAAGTCCTTACACGCTCACAAAAAAAATTCACGCGGAATCTCCTTTGGGAGTTGCGTAATAATGCGTAAGCATTGCGCAACTTGCTCATCGCCCCACAGCCCGGTGTCATTATAAATGTCATGAAACTTAATCTGGCCAGTACAAACGACAGCGCTGCGGCGGCACGACCTGATGCGGACATCGGCGCAAGGTACATTGATAGCGCAAGCAAAGTGCTGCAGCTGGCGGCGCCAGGTGCCCTGATGACGTTCCGATCATTGTAAGCCGTTATCGCTCCTTAGCGCCTTATCCATCCGCGTCGAACCATTATCAACCGTGAGCAAACGTACTCCGGCGGCAACTGCGTATGGCAAGGCCACGCGGAACGTATCTTGAAAGCGATCTGCGATGCGGACACAGAATGTCGACTGCTGATAGCTCCGTGCGCTGTGTTTTCGCCCCGCGGGCCCATATCTTAACGGGCAAGGTGCATATCTAAAGGGACAGGGTGCGGCGTGTGCTGAGAGCTTCGTGAGCGCTGTGTTCTGGCCGCTTCGTTCGCGTTGAAGCAACAGGCAGCACGAAGGTGAAGTCGCTCCCTGCTTTGGGCTCTATATTGAAAGCGATAGTCTAACCTTACGGGCGGACGGTATTCCTCGTTGGGTTAGCAGAGAAATGCTTACGCATTTAAACATTACGCAGGCACAACTCAGATCTTGGAATCCGGGAAGCGAAGCTTTCGTGAAGGGGTAAAATAAATGCAAACCAACTGATCATATTACCATAAAGATTACCTGCCCGCAAGGACGGCAAGACGCGGAGATCCCCCACCATATGTCTCACGTGACCCCGAGCTATATAGCGTCTCCGGTACTGGCCGCCTTTGCTATGACACTGTACCCGGGGTCGGCGCCTCGACTACAGCGGCCGATCCTGGAGATAGCGCAACAGTAAAGTGCACTTTATTCGCCGAAAGACTGATCAAGCAGATGGACAAACAAAAAAAAAATTCATTTATGGGGCTTTACGTGCCAAAACCACTTTGTGATTATGAGGCACGCAGAAGTGGAGGACCCCGGAAATTTCGACCACCTGGGGTTCTTTAACGTGCACCTAAATCTAAGTACACGGGTGTTTTCGCAATTCTACCCCATCGAAATGCGGCCACCGAGGCTGGGATTCGATCCCTCGACCTCGTGCTCAGCAGTCCAACACCATTTGCCACTGCAAACCCTGCAAAGTAGGCATATAGAAAGGTTCACTTTATTGAAGTTCTCTTGATGACGTATATTTTGTTGCGATGAGGCGATTTAGCTTTCGTCTATTAATCGCTGCGTAATTCCGTAGGAAACATGCAAAAATCAGTTCTTCGCACACAATGGTGTGCGCTCAGGAGGAGGAAGAAGTGAGTATACCATCACGTGCACGCAACCGAACGTGAGCGCGCGTGCGCAGCCGCGCGACGAGCGAGGCAGCGCGAGAACCCGGCAGCACAAGGGCACACGCAGACTCGGAGCACACCATCAAATGCGTTAGCTGAGCCAGCCTATAAAAGGCGCACGGCATAGAAGGGAACCTCCATGCTTCACTGCCTGATGATGGCGATGAGCACTAATGAGCCGGTCCATGCATTGGACCCAGGCCACTTGCACGAGGCGCATCTCGAGCGCCGCCCACACGATGGGTACCATACAATGCGGCGTGGGTCGTGTAACCGAACACACTCACCCCCACGACACACACTGGTGCTAGGCTGGTGACGGCCTTCACCATTCGCCCCGGCATGAGGCGCATCTTGAGCGCCCCCCACACGGTGGGTACCATAAGATGCCGGGGTGGTCTTCGGACCGTTGCGCCGACACTCACACAGCATAAGACACGCTCCCACATGACGCACACCTCCCGCATAAACATCACAATACACAACACCAACACCGTAATGAATCAAAAAGGAGACTCGTGTAACAACGTGCCGGTTGCATGCAACCGGCACCTTGCCGACGGTGGTGGCGTTGCCGTTGACCGGGGCAATGTAGTCGCAAAAAAGTTCGTACGCTAGAACTGAGCTGTCAGTCACTCGTGATGTTGGAAATATGTGATTAGCGAAGGCGGACAGGAAAATACCAGTTAAGAAGGGAAAGCTTTATGAATTCAATCCTTGGTCCCGAAACTTTTAAAGCGAAGCTTTCTTTGAGAACCCTTTTGAGCTTTGCTGGTCGTGGCTGCTGTTGCAGTAGTGCTGAATAGCTCAGACATACAAAAAATTATGGCCGCTCTATCACTTTTGCTTTCGTTTCAGTTATATGCCGTGCAAAAAGAGACAAATGGTGTGTGCAAATTTAATTTACTTCCAACGTTACTTCGCGCTTTACTATTTAGTCGCAGTATTATTGTGTCATTTGTCATCGCGATAACATGCGTGTAACTGTTCTTGTTTTGCACCGAGTCCAGGAGCACAGCGAATGCGTGCCTACCCTTGCAAGGCGGCAAGAACGCGGTTACCAAAATCAGATGACTCAAGCGACCCACGGGCCGCGGATTTAACTGTCTCTGGCTATCGTCCCAGTTTTCATTACATCATCTCCGGGATCGGCCTATGTATGTGTACGTGTAGCCTTTGCACCATCTCTGGGATTGGCCCGCTTTAATCGGCCCGAAAACGACCCAGCAGACGCGACAAACACCCTGTATACGATGGCACATGCAAGATCGCTTAATATTAAGACGCATACACGGCGCTGAGTATATCTCTTTACGTTCGTCCCTTTTTTTTTTTACGCGCTGGTATTTGGAGATCATGACAAACCAACCAGCACGAATTTCAACTTTAATTAAGAGGAACCTTCAACTCCAACGCCAACTCCAATTTCCTTGCTCAAGCTAATGTGAAACGTACAAATGCTTTTGTTAGACATCCGCTGGAACCATCTAAATGAAGTGTGTTCTACTTCAGATAAATAAAAAAATATAAGTTCTATTGACTCTAGCCTGGAAAATTTTGATTTAGGGGTTTAAAGGGTTCGCGAAAATTCCTAAACTTCGGTAAGCTCTAAATAAAGAAAAGAAATTGAACCACGAAATTTACGAAGCTGTAACTCCGCACCAAGAAATTGATTTCGCAGTTCTATGAGCAGCATCTGTTAAACAATCTCAAGAAAAAAAATTTATACCTGAATTTGCAGCTTACCTAAAACTTTTACAGTGTTTACGAGGGTTTTGCAAAAGTTCCGCTCACAAATTAGTGGCATATATCGTAGAGCAGCCTGCAATACATCAATCTTATTATTTGTGCGCTTCACACGTAGTATTCGGTGCAGTTGACAAAATTGTAATATCGCTTTTATTGCTGATTTAGACTTGTAAACGCCATACGTTATTTTTTTTTCAAATTCGTGATTTTGAACAATACTTGTGAAAAAAAAAAAACTCGATGGCTTAAATTAAGGAATGCCTTTCCTACAGTAACTTGATTTTAACTTTTGCTTTTAAATGCTAGACACCTCATCAAATTCGGAGAAGTGGTTGCCGATAAAAACGACTTCTCCGTTCCCGTGTATTTAGATAGGAACCCCCGGGCCAACGCTTCCTCTGAAATGAATGATGCGCTTCAAGGCGTACACTTGCTGCACTGATGACCTGCCCCTTTCGAAGAAAAAAAAATATCATTCATTGAACCCTAAATTCATAGTTTGAGGCATTTCACAAAGTAAGAGCGATAATGAATGCAATTTAAAGCTCGCGCCTTTAGGAGAGTCCCGTCACGGGGCGTCACGATTGGTGAGCCGTCGGATCGGCGCAAGGAAATCCCGAGCTAGATCTCGGTGCAGCCATCTTGCGCCCTGGCTCTTGTTCAACAGCACAAACAGCGCTCACTTGAGGCTCGACAACGAGCACTGCCGCTACAACAAAGCGTCCGGTCAACGGCGCATGCGTTGACTGCGCAATTTACGCCAGTGATGTGCTTCGCTCGCAGCGGTTCATAACAGCGACGACACGCAGATCAGGCAGCGCGCCAGGATGAATGCGGTGTTCGTTCATACGCACGCAAGCTTGAGAGCACTGCATTCGCCGCGCGCAATCCGCGCACGTACGGCACGTGCTTTGTTTTATTTAAACTTTTTTTTTCATATTTGGTGGACTTTCTTTACGACGCAGAAGAAATTAACACTTAACAAGTAGGACGGTAGCAGCTTCTCAATTGGATAATTTTAAAACGCTGCACAACTATATCGTTGAAAGATCGACCCTAACGTTAATATTTGCCAAGTGGCCTGATTTTGCTTCACTATTTATTCAATTAGGCAAAACGCCAAAAGTAGCGTGACTTGCTACATACAATATAGCTAACAGCGTGGTCGCATCCTCCTAGAATGCTTGGGCGTACTTTTTGGCCGCATTCTTGTCGGCGCGATGTTGTAAAGGCTGTCATCGAATTCTTGCACCAGAGCGGACTAGATTTGAGAGTGTAAAGAGTATTGAATGCTCAAGTTCACCCGATCACTCTCATCAACAACAACTCTCTCTCTCTCTCTCTCTCTCTCTCTCTCTCTCTCTCTATATATATATATATATATATATATATATATATATATATATATGCTGGGTAGCAGGAACTTTGATTGAGGACGACGTCTCTGCTTTTCAATCATAATAAATGTGTCTCTCTCTCCCTTTTATACCTCGGCTAAAGTTATCTGGCCCCTCCCCCCCCCCCCCGCCCCCGTATCCATCATCATAGTTCCGAGTCGTGGTGCGGCGCCTTTGAAAACACATGTGAGCGCGAGGGAGAGACAGAAATGCTTCAGTCTTATAACTCGGCTCTGATTAAGCCGTATCAGGTGCTTAGATTCATTTTGCCAGAGATGTGATGGCGGCAGGGGGCCAGCGGAGCTGAACGCTGTGTTGCTGCATCTATTTTCTGTCGTCTCCCCGACTGTTCGTTCAATTCATATGCAATTCGTGCCGACTTGCTGCGAACCAATTCTCATTACAGCTTTTCTTCTGTCCTTGCAGAGACAAGTTCACCTTCGTAGTAAAATTTTCCTCCGATACGCAACGAGTCCTGCAGTATCAGCCTAATCTTTCGGTAAGAACGGAACAAAACCTCTGACGTAAGGCACGCAGCTAAACCGCGCAAGTGTGTTCTGTTATGTTGCCCGCTATATGCACCAGGAGCAATGGTTCGCGTGATTTCTTTTGCTCCTCATTTGATCACGAGCCGTGGCTGGCCACGTCGGCTCGTCGGTGCGGTGTAAATTCTGTCGCTTGAACGTCCCAAAACTGCACAGTGTGTTGCGAGAGACGCTGTAGTGGAGGCCTGCCCGAATTGATTTTAACCACTCGTGGTTCTATCACGTGCACCCAAAGCACGCTGCACGAGCGTTTTCCTTTTTTTTTCTTTTTTTTTTTGCATTCCGCCTCTACGTGAACGCGGCCACCACGACCTCGTCTCCAGCAGCTGAGCCACTGGTCCACCGCGGCGGGTATTGGGGCAGTTCTGCAAGGTGTGCGCGTATAGGGACTGGCTCTGCAATCATCAACACTGGGCCCGTATGACATGCCAAAATAGTTCGTTCTAGGTATTTAGATATGCTGACGGTCCAGCATCTGTGTATGTTGTATCTCTGAACTACGTACCAGTAGTGCATACTTTGGAGACAGAAATGCACTTATATTTAGGTGTGTCCCTCGTCGACTGGTTCGCGAACTGCACAATAGAGAAGGTCGAGGTTCAAATGGAAACCATTTGTATACCCATGCGGAACTTGCTTACCACAGCCGCTATTTCTCCTTATCCCGCAGCAATATAGCTTAGTGGCATCCATTGCGCTGCTGAGGTCGCGGGTGTTATTCCGGCCGCAGCTGCCTCGTTAGACGGGGATGAAATCCAAAGATATGCCGAAATACTGAGAACTGTCTACAAATGCGCAAGTATTCTTTTGCTCCCGGCTGTTAGCTTTTGCTTTTGTTTCCCAAATTTCAGTTGGCCCAACCCCAAATGTCAAGTTGGCCCACCCCTACTATAGGCTTCCCCATTCATTTTCTATGGAGCTCTATGTATCCCTATGAGTAAGGTGTCACGCTTCTCGCGTTATGGACACAATTTTGTTAACAAAATTCTCTTTGATCAGTTTATTTTTAGTTTTCAAATGTTACTTATCGCTTATAAAGCTACCAATCATTTACATTTACACTATTATAGCGATTAAATGTATTCGCAAATTACGCATGTTCTGCGGATACAAGGCATTACACTTCTCGCGTGACAGACAGCTTTTGCTGGGGTACACGCGAAGGATTATTTATACGTATTAAAAAATCCTCATCTAACTTAGATTAAGGTGCCCGTTAAATATCCCCTGCTGGTAAAAATGAATCCGGTGTCCCCACCTGCGGCGTGCCTCCTGGTCAGATCGTGGTTCCGACATGTAAGGCTGCATAATTTAATTTTAATTTCTGCTTCCTCACGTATGAATACAAAACAAACGGAGAACATCAGACCGCGGGTATTTTTTGCCTGCCGCTTGATCTTTTAAACGTACGTAGGGAGTGCGGCTTGAAAATTGCGCATATAAACGACTGTAATTAAGTGTAAGTATGCTCGCTTCGTGGTATATAGGTCATATGCGAATTACGGGTTTTGACGCCCCAAAGCAACATCGGGTGCATGAGAGACGTCGTAGTACAGAAGGAAATAAGTCTTGACCAACTGGCTTTCTTTAACGAGCACCTCAATTGAAGCTCACATAGGCGTCTTCGCATTTCTCGCCCATCGAAACGAAACCGTCGCGACAGGGCGCCGAACCCTCGATCGGAGCAGCAGACCGCCTTAGCCACAAGCCACCGCGCGGCCGGAAATCGGTGTATATGCGAGGCACCACAAGCTGCACGAAGCGCCATGACGCTCACATCCGGATGCAGACACGTTAAGGTAAACATGCGCAGATAGACGCACTAGTAGCTCGAGCAGGTATGCAGGCAGCTATACAGGCAACTGCGCGCGCAAACGTGCGTATAGCCGCTGAAATGCAGGCGCATGCGTAATTCGCACGTTTTCCAGAATATGCGAACCTTTGCGTGCGCGCCCGCACGCGCGCAAATGTGGATCAAGTGTCGCGGAGAAAAAGGCTTAGGCTAGCGAAGCGTCAGATTACGCCCCTTTGCCGCTCGTCGGGTGCGTATACATAGAAAACGGCATCGATCGTTCAACACCCGTATATATATAAGCGAGTCACGTACTGGGCGCATCGTGTATCTGCGCGTGCGCTGATCCGGCAGAGTCACCGTCCACATCATGCCGAATACTATATCGGACTCCCTTGGTTTCGCAGAGTGCCTCCTATGACAAGGAAATGTCCTTTATAAAATTCGGTGATTTCTGGCGAAGATGTGGCAGCAGATGCAGCTGCCCATATGCTTTGCGTAAATAAATAAATAAATAAATCTTTTATTTTTGTGTTCAAGAATATCCGGAGGTCTGAATATACTGACGCACAGAGAAATAAAGCATAAAGGTAAAAAAGCTGTGCGACGAAACTATGGGATAAGGAAATAGAGTAAAAAGCGAGGGAGAACGAACTTACATGAAAAGGATGGCTCCGATCAGAACGAAGCCAAACCGTTTCGACAGATATAAAGACGGACAATATTACCGTTGTACAGACTTCGCAGTCTCTGGAACGGCGAGTGCCTCCCGAAAGGTGCAGGAGCGTGAAATAGCGTAATCAATCAACCGATAGATTGAATTAAACTATGAAGTTTTACGTGCCAAAACCACGATTTGACTATGAGCCGTGCCGTGGTGGAAGTCTCTACATTAATTTTGATCACCAGGGGGGTCTTTAACGTGTCCCCAATGCATGGGACACGGCCGTTTTAGCATTTCGCCGACATCGAAATGCGGCCACCGCGGCCGGGATTTGACACTGTTACGTCGGCGATGAGCATTCCTTGGACATTTCCCCCGAGGCAGCCCAGACGGCGACAGTCGAGAAACGAGCGCCGCGATTCGTCAGTGCGCATTCTTTGGGTTGCTTCCCTCGCGGATTCATCAGCGCCCGCCTATACGTGGAGACGGGGCCCAACACCGACTGTGACGCACAGGCAAAGAAGCTCAGAAGCGACAACATCCGCCGCCCTCCGTGGAAGCGGTATCGAGCGTGAAGACCAGTCTCCTGGCCCTGACAAGAGCGTCACTGAGAGTCAAGGTACCAGCTTCACGACTTTCGTGGAAGGAGCGCGAACGCCTGTTTCCAGGCTGTCTCGTCCTTGCTTCGAAGATTAGAATCAGAGGCGGAGTTCTGCGATATGTGCGACCCCTTTGATTGGGCACAACACGGTCATCGAATCCCCTTGTGTAGGGAACTAGGAAGGAAGAACTGCTTAAAAGAAGACACTTGAGGTGTGCTGACGGGCCCTGAAGTATGCAGACGTCTGCGTGATGACGTCTGCAGACATGTGTGTCTTGACTAGAATCTGACTACATGTCTCAATACGTAAATAATGTAAAATAAACCCCTTATCTTTCACTCTTACTCTCGGACGTAGTCACCCCTATGGCATGGAGGATCCCTGGCCTAAACGCTATCCCGAGTGCCAACAATACCGCGACCTCGTGCTTAGCAGCCAAACACCATAGCCGCTAAGCCACCGCGGCGCGTGGCGACATCGATCGCTCGATCAGTCAATAACTTATTTGTGTGCCAAGCAACAACACTGAAGTCTGAGTGCTGGGACACAGTGAAACAAAAACAAAAGAAGGTAGCAATTAAGGCAACTCCAACAAAATTTAAGGGGCAAGAAAATTTGACGAAGCACAGGAGTAACAAACATGATAAACAGCTACATAATTAAGCAACAATGCACCAATAGACCACAATTGCTTGATGGAGTACACATACGGAAGAAGCGAGAAACTATGTGAAGACAGGAGAGCAGTGCAGCTCGAAAGAAGGCTCAAGAGAAAGGCTGAAGCTCGGAACAGAAAGAAGACAACGCGTTTTGAAATACATCAAGATGGAGGAAATGAGTTATACAGACTTCCAATTCTGTGGAAAGTGCAAATGCCTGCTGAAAGAGTCAGAAACGTGCAAGGGTCAATGTTTCCTGATAGTCTTCTGTGGAACCCGCAGTGAAACAGAAGCTAGTAGATCCGAACATTAAACAACAGCAACAACAACAACAATAATAATAATGAACCTACGCGCGTGCGCATGCACAGATCCACCGCGGTGGCTCCGCTGCTGTGGAATTCTCCTGCTGTACACGAGGTCGCGAGTTCATTTCCCGTGCACGGCGGCCGCATTTCAATGGGGGCATAAGGGCTCATCCACACCGGCGACTGACAGTGGTCGCGCGACCAAGTTAGTCGCAAAGCGACCAGTCGCAAACGGTCGCTTTTCTCGAAAAGCGACCATTTTGGGCCAGTCGCTCTCTGCGCGATTTTTCATTCGCGCGACCGTGGTCCGAAAACTGAGAAACCAATCAGCGGCGCACCGGAAGTGATCTTTCATGTGTCTACGTCCGGCCTCCTCCCGCGTCGCGGCTAATTCCGTGTAGATTCCGAGAGTTATCGCTGAGAACGAATCTCTGGGATTGCGACTTGCGGGTCGCGCTCAGCCGGGCTTGCCGGTGTGAACATCAGTCGCCTTCGGTCGCTTTTTGATCGCGAGTCGCAAATGGTCGCGCGACCTCCTCAAGTCGCCGGTGTGAATGAACCATAAGAGATTTCATTAAAAAAAAATTATGCTATATGACCTTCTCTTGAAGTTTCGTCAATATATTTGTGCCATGTCAGTGTATGTTGTGTGGGCTCGGAGCTTTCTTATGCCCTGTGCAATCTTGTACACGTTACAGGGAAAAAGTTTACTCAGTACCAATTACAATTAGTTCGTTCAACTTGAAATGCAATTGATCGCCGCCACCTGCTACTGCCATAAATATAGCTGAATAATTCTTAAACATGTAATCGATAACTTATCCATTACATTACAAAAATGGCAGTTTAACCCGGTGGCGAAGCACTGAAAGCAGTAGCAAGGTGTAGCGACCGCCTGTCACTGTTTTGTCCCCTGCCAGCCACGTCGTATGGGCGTCGCGTCTCGACGATGCACGAAGACGAGACCGAAGGAAAACTGCTGGCCTTGGTCAGCGCCCAAAGAAAAGATTCGATAGATTTAGCTCGACGTTCATACTACTGTCCGTTCCGCTCAGACGAATGTGCGTAGCACCAGTTTGGTGCGCGCACAACCGTTCAGCAGCAACGATAATGTCACGTGTGCGCCCAGCAGTGGAAGCCAGAACGCTGCCCTGGCTCGGGTATAGAGTCGATTCAGCGGAGCGTATCGTATGGTGCGCCGCATTTGCAGCCGCGTCTCTGGAGGCCTAATTCGCCACGCGCGGGTCACGCATGCGCTTTGATACCGTGAAAGCAAGACGGTGCGATTGCCTCTCGAGCACTCGTATAATTCCTATCGCAGACACACAGACAGACAGACAACCTACTTTATTTGATCCTGAGAAATTCCTATACAATATATATATATATATATATATATATATATATATATATATATATATATATATATATATATATATATATATATAACTTTTATTTACAAATACTGCAGGCCGTATTCGGGCCCAAGCAGGAGTGCGTATACATACAACAACGTAAATTACAACTGCCAATTAGCAATTAAGAACACAACAAAACATGTACATACATCATTGTAACACTATACGTAACAGGAATAAACATGAACATACAACAGTGCCATACGTAAACAAAATAACAATGAAAAAGCGTAACGCAAAAGAAACTGCTTCCATTGCGGCAATTTAGAGATAAAAGAAAAGGGTATTTGAAAGCTGAACGAACGATTCTGTTGTATTAGCGTTAACTACTTCTTCGGGTAATTTATTCCATAGTGAAATTGCATGGGGAAAAAGAGAATATTGATGGATGTTAAGATTACTAAATGGTTGCTTAACTGTTTTGTTGTGGTTTGTACGAGCAGAGCGCATGGGGGGCTCAGGTAAATAACATTCACACGCTATTTTGTAATGACCATGGTACAGCTGATATAAAAATTTGATGCGAGATACAATTCTGCGATGAGCTAGTTTTTTCAATTTCGCCCTGTCGCGAAGAACGGACACGCTAGAAAAACGCGAGTATGTGGAGTATATAAACCGCAAAGCTAAATTTTGCACCCTTTCTATTTTCTTGATTAAATATTTTTGATGAGGGCTCCAGATCAAATCCGCATATTCTAATTTTGGTCTAACAAGAGCTTTGTATGCTGTTAACTTAACGGTCGATGAAGTACGGAGCAATTTCCGTTTCAAAAATGCCAGCTTTTTTAGCGCGTTGCTGCAAACGTTTTCTATATGGGGTTCCCAACTTAAATTGCTTGTGAGTGTAACACCTAAATACTTCACTCGCTGGGTTTTATGTATATAAGAATTATGAATAATATAAGCAAAATCGAAGGGTTCTTTCGTGTTGGTAAATGTAATTGCTGCCGTCTTCAAAGTGTTTAGCTTCAGTCCCCATGTTTCAAACCATACGCTAATTGAGTGCAACGCGTCATTAAGTCTTACTTGGTCGGAGTGATGGTTTACACTAGTATAAATAACACAATCGTCCGCAAACAACCGGATCTTCACAGGCGATTGAACAGATAAATAGATGTCATTGATATAAACTAAGAACAACAAGGGACCGAGAACTGACCCCTGTGGCACCCCTGAGTGCACTTCCAGTGTACCAGAAACGCAGTCTTTAACATATATATATATATATATATATATATATATATATATATATATATATATATATATATATATATATATATATATATATATATATATATATATATATATATATATATATATATATACGCGCAAGTGTACATGCTCCGTGTGTGAAATCGGTGAAATTATGCGCGTTGCCGCGAGCGAAGTTAGCGCTACAGCAGGAAGGTGCCTGGAGGTGCAGGAGGGAATGGCGCACCGGGTTCTACCGGGTTTGTCTCGTCATCGAGACGCCGAGCGAGAAAGGCGGAGTAGCGACGCAAGCGGCGGCAGGCCGAGCGTCAGCGTACCGCCTCTGAAGTGGTCGCCAATCGCAGAGCACGAGCTGAACAAGTCCGGCATAAGGCGCGTGCTTGGCTTTCCCAGGAGACTCCAGAAGAGGAAGAAGGATAATAAGGGAAAATGAATAGTGCGAATAGTGCAAATTTCTAATAATCAAGACTGTGCTTCTTTTTTTTTTACAGTGCCTCATCTTTCCTAATGCTACTTTACACTTCATAAAGATTGAAAAACGGAAATAAAACTAACAAGGAATACGCCTTGAAGAAAACCACCACACTTACACACGATCAAAGCATTTTTAAAACATTCTACGCACAATACAGAAAAGGGGATTATCACCCGTACGCTTGGGCGCAACCTGCTCTCGGGAAGTGAAAGATCACGGTAACTTGCTTTTTTAAAGTCCATCGCATTCATAAAGCTCTTAGTCTGAACACATGGTTCCGTGAATGTGAGTTAGCCCACGAGTGTGAGTGATCCTGCCTGAGTCCGATTTCTGGTACATTTTAGTCTGAGGGAGTACGGCTGTTTATTTTTGCCAATTTATACCCCTCATCTATTTTACAGCTTATTTTCTTTTTCGCCCTTTCCTCTTCTAAACTGCAGATAGTAGAAGCTTTCGGCTACTTCGGAGGATACATCGGAATATGGCTGGGATTCTCGTTGCTATCGGTGCTCCTTAATCTTGAAGCGCACGTGGCCAAAATATCAGCGAAGCGAATGCACAGGTGAGTGGTGTCCTTACCATTTGCTGCAGGACGTCTCGGCTGGCGGTCATTATGATGTGAAGCACAGAAATTATCTTGTATCCTGTGGTTGCAAGTGTAGTGTGCATCTATACACCCTCTTCTTGTGGAAATGTTTCCACTGGGCGAAGAGCGTGTTGCCTGAATGAGCGGCTGGCGCGAACATTACAACAAATTGAAATTTTAATACCCTGTTCGCATCTCTGCGCCGATTGTGTGTCGTTTTGTTTGTGCACACGTGTGTGTTAACTACATATAGAGACGAAAAATAACTGGGCCCGGCAACGAGATCATGCGAGCGTTTCCACATTAGAAAGAAACTCTGATAATTTGGCATCAGTGTCAATTATTCCGAATGGGAAATAGATTTTCGGAGCAAGCTTTTCTCTGAATGTGTATGTGTGCGCATACTCTCTTTTTGCATGTGCTTTCCGCGATTCATTTAAAAACATGTCAGTTAGCGTCTGTCCCCTTTCCTCATATGTTTGCTTTGTCCCCGTTTCGCGGCCAAAGCGAAACGGATGTCAACCGAATGGCCCAACTGCCGACCTTGCCGAGGTAGAAGGTCGTCTCAGGCGTCATTGCACAGCTGAGCCGTAACTAAGCAGCAGTACAACAGTGTTCTCTCCATAATAAAACAGTTCCCGATCTTTTTATTAGCAAATGCGTACTGCTCGACTAAAAAGAAATTAAATCTGGCGCTATATTATGTCTTTGTCTATATATAGACCCCATATATAACTTTCACCTTTCTGTCTTTTTTTCCCGGTAAAGCGGAATGTAATATTTGAAGTATAAACTTTTTCAACGAGAAAATATTGTTGTGGTCGCACCGCTGGTACGAGTTGTTGGGAACTCGGCGCTGACGCCCGTTGTTGCACCTGGGTCGCAAGCCCCAAGGGTAGCGTTGGCCTGGCGGCCTGGGGTACAACTGGAAGCATCCGAAGGTCCCGGCAAAGCATGAGTCGACTGGTAACAACAAAACAACTTGTTTATTCTAACATCGCAAAGAGTTGGCGGTCAGGTTGACCGAAGTAGAGAGACGGGAGAGCACGTTACTCAACAGAAGAAATCGGAGCCCTCTTGGCGTCCGGGGGCAGCTGCTTTTATACTCTCGCAGTTGAGGGCAAGAAGGAACCCCTCTATAGACGAGCACGTGACTGTGCCGCTCGGACACAATGGGATAAGGTGACGCAGCGTCGTGTCGGCGCCACTCGGACCCCCCTTGCTTCACAGTTGTTGGGAGCTCCTCTCCCCGGCTGCCGCGCTTCGACAAGCGTGGGCACAATGGGAACAGAAGGAGGAGCAGCCGTCGTGTCGGCGCCGCTCGGACCCCCTTGCTTCACAGTTGTTGGGAGCTCCTCTCCCCGGCTGCCGCGCTTCGACAAGCGTGAGCACCAATATGCACATACACTCACACACGCACATGAAGACACGTGGCATCGGAACATGCCTGGACGCGCTTGGCAGGGAGGCGTAGCGGCGGCGCCGAACGGGCCAAAATGTCTGCCGCTTTGAACGAAGCCCTGGCGTCTGTTGTATCCTCGCCGGCTTTACCGCGCGTCGTAGGCGAAACGTAACAGACCACCCCGCCGGGGGAAGGAGATCCCGATGGACAGGGGACTGCATCCGCTGTCCGGAGGGATGTCGCTCGATGATGCTCATAACCGAAGTCGGGCGTCCCTCGACGTTTCTTGAGCGCAGCGCACAGAGAAGGCCTCGTTCTCTCGTTCAGGTTCGCACGGGACACTGCAAAGTGACTTCGGGAGAGTTCACATTTTTGTTCTCGTCCCCGGCAAGCGTTAGAACTACGCTGAAACTCAACCGCTCAGTCAGCAAGCACGGCACAACCCTCACTAAGCCCTGCCAGGCTCTTTCCCCTTTTATACCACTGCCTAGTTCCTTACAGTAGTCTAGCAGCACTTAGAACGCGTCCACAAATTGGAAAATTGCACTAGAAAGCATATCGTCACTTTGAAACACTACACAAAAGCAATATGTTAAAAATCCTGCCTCAGGAACAATTTTGAGGCTGATTCCTACGTTAGGGGCTTCGACTTAAGCCATCGGCGTTACCGTTGAGACTCCCCTTTTTGTAACGCACCTCAAAGGAATATTGTTGCAAAGCGAGGCTCCAGCGCAGGAGGCGGCCATTTTTGGGAGAGATGGTCTGCAGCCATTGGAGAGGGCAGTGATCCGTCTCAATGATAAACCTCGAGCCGGCTAGATAGCATGACAATTTCTGAACGGCCCACACGAGACACGCACACTCTTTCTCGGTGGCGCTATACGCCTGCTCACGACTGGTCAGCTTACGACTAGCATACAGGACGGGGTGTTCTACCTCTCCATTTTCCCGTTGGCACAGTACAACGCCCATGCCTCGCTCACCAGCATCGCACTGAACTACGAACCCTTTTGTGTAGTCTGGCGATCGTAGCACAGGCTGGCTTGTTAGGGCGCTCTTTAGGGCGCTAAAAGCTCTTTCCTTTGTCTCGTCCCAGACGACTGTTTGCGGCTCTGTCTTTCTTAGAGCATCCGTCAGGGGAGCCGCGATATCAGAGTACCTGGGGATGTACCTCTGATAGTAGCCGGCGACACCTAAGAACGACCGAATATCGGTCTTCGTGCGCGGTTGCGGGAAGTCTCGCACAGCGGCTACCTTTATTTCAGAGGGGCGGCGACGACCCCGACCAATCACGTGACCGAGGTAGACAACCTCGGCCTGTGCTAACTGGCACTTGGGAGCCTTGACTGTCAAGCCCGCTTCGCGCAGGCGGGTTAGCACTGCCCGCAAGTGTGCCATATGCTCAGACCAGGATGCGGAGAATATCGCCACGTCGTCTAGATACAGTAAAGCGAATTCTTGCTGTCCCCGCAACACTTTATCCATGAGGCTTGAAAAGCAGTATGGCGCGTTCTTCAAACCAAAACTCAACACTTTAGGACGGAATGTTCCCATTGGTGAAATGAACGCCGCATACCTACTAGCCTCTTCTGTAAGTGGAACCTGCCAATAACCCCTGACAAGATCTAGGGTGGAAATAAACTGAGCGCTACTAACTTTCTCAAGGCGCTCCTCGATGTTGGGGATCGGATAAATTTGATCCTTAGTGATGGAATTAAGCCTGCGGTAGTCGACGCAAGGACGAGGTTCCTTGCCCGGTACCTCAACTAAAATCAAAGGGGAGGTATAATCACTCTCACCTGCCTCAATAACACCGAGCTGTAGCATTTTCTTTACCTCAGCCTCCATAATATCGCTCTGGCGGGGTGACACCCGATACGCCTTGGATCGTACTGGCTCTGGGGAGGTAAGTTCTATGTCATGAGTAAGGACAGAAGTCCTACCAGGCCTCTCAGAGAACAGACCTTGAAACTCTTGTAAGAGCTGGTGTAGTTCGGTTTTCTGCTCAGGCGACAGCGGTGCTCCACTGACCAAGTCACTAATGACTTGACCGGTGTCTTCCCTGTTCGTCACTGAGCCTAGTCCCGGAAGCTCGACCGGAAGCTCTTCAGGAACGTTTACCATCATGCACACCACTGCTTCCCTTTGTCTATAAGGTTTGAGCAGATTACAGTGGTAAACTTGCTGTGCTTTCCGCTTTCCTGGCAGACTCACCACGTAGTTAACGTCCGACAGTTTCTGAACAATTCGTGCTGGGCCCTCCCACTGCACGTCTAGTTTGTTGTTTAGCGATGTGCGCAATATCATGACCTCATCGCCCACCTCAAAACGACGGGCCCTGGCTGTCCGATCATAATAAACCTTGGCCCTCTGCTGGGCCTTTGCCATTGCTTCACCTGACAACTCCTGTGCCCTTCTTAAGCGTTCGAGGAGCTTAAGCACGTACTCCACCACGACTGGGTCGTCGCCCCTGCCTTCCCACGATTCTCGAAGCATGCGAAGCGGAGATCGAAGCGAGCGACCGTACACCAGCTCAGCTGGCGAAAACCCCGTAGCCGCATGCGGCGCGGTCCGTAATGCAAACATCACCCCAGGCAGACACAGCTCCCAGTCAGTTTGATGTTCAAAACACAATGCTCTCAACACGCGCTTCATGACGGAGTGGAGCTTCTCAACGGAATTCGACTGTGGGTGGTACACTGAGCTGTGTAACAGCTTTACCCCACACCTTTCGAGAAAAGTTGTCGTCAAAGCGCTAGTAAACACTGTGCCCTGATCTGATTGGATTTCCGCAGGAAAACCAACTCGCGCAAATATGGACAGTAGTGCATTGACTATCTCAACTGAGCTGAGTTCTTTAAGCGGCACTGCTTCAGGGAACTTTGTCGCTGGGCAGATCACAGTCAAAATGTGTCTGTACCCCGTGGCTGTTACCGGCAGAGGTCCCACTGTATCAATAACGAGCCGTCTAAAAGGCTCCGTAATGATAGGTACCAATCTCAACGGCGCCCTTGATTTGTCCCCTGGTTTGCCCACCCGCTGACAGGTGTCACATGTCCTCACGAAATGGTCGGCGTCCCGAAAACACCCTGGCCAATAGTACTCTTGCAAGAGACGGTCCTTAGTTTTCATAACTCCTAGGTGTCCGGACCACGAACCCCCATGCGACAAGCGCAACAGATCCTGACGATAGCATTGAGGCACGATCAGCTGATCGAACTCCACTCCCCTGCGGTCTAGATACTTCCGGTACAGGACTCCACCTCTTTCCACAAAACGCGCATTTTTCCTGGCGATAGCTTCCTTGACATTGCAGCGCACGTTTTCTAGGCTGCCATCCTTCTTTTGCTCGGCTATCAAAGCCGACCGGCTGACTTTTAGCAACCTATTAAGTCCATCTGACGTAGGCGCGATGAGTAAATCTGCAGATAGCTCTTCTAACTTTCCCGCATCGGGAATTTCCTCTCCAGTATCTGGTGCCTTTAACGTTACATACTCAAGTTTATTCAGTTCGGGCGTGCTCTGAATATCAGCTTGCTGCGCCTCTGACCCTTTCTCATTGTTCGATAACGTCGGCCCCGCAACTACCGCCTTTGCAGCGAGCTCCCGAACCTTCGATCTGGTTAAGGCCTGAACGCTAGCCTCACCAAACAAAAGCCCCTTCTCGCGCAGGAGGTGATCGGAGCTGTTCGAAAATAGGTACGGGTACTGGGGAGGCAGCATATATGACACTGCGGCCTCCGTCTCAAGCGCTCCGAAAGGTCCTTCGATAAGCACTTTTGCTACGGGCAGACACACGCTATGAGCTTCCACGGCTTGCTTGATCCATGCGCACTCGCCCGTGAACATATCGGGTTCTACGTAGGAGGGGTGAACTACATCCATTGTAGCTGCGGAATCGCGAAGCACTCGGCACTCTTTCCCGTTCACGAGGAGGTCTCGCATGTAAGGCTCGAGAAGCTTCATGTTCTCGTCAGTGCTGCATATTGACAAAAACACAACTTTTGGTTTTGTTTCCGGACACTGCGCCGAAAAGTGACCCGGCTTCCGGCACGTATAACAAACGCGCGCTTGCCTCATCTCGAACCGTTTTCTGCGTTCGGCTTCGGTTGCCGCCGTCTCCTTTTGTTCGTTTTGCCGCCGTCTCCGCCGTCTCCTTTCATCCGCACTACGTGTGTCGCCCCTTGCTCTCATGGGTGTGAACTTTGGCCTCTCAAACTTGGAGCCAAATTCACCCTTTTGACCGTCCTTAGCTCCGCGAGCCCGACGCGTCACAAACTCCTCGGCTAGCTCAGCGGCTTTAGCCACCGTACAAACGTCTGGCCTATCCAAGACCCAGTACCGCACGTTCTCAGGTAACCGACTATAAAACTGTTCTAGCCCGAAACACTGCAGAACTTTCTCGTGGTCACCAAACGCTTTCTCTTCTTTGAGCCACTCCTGCATGTTTGATATAAGCTTGTACGCAAACTCCGTATATCACTCACTTTTGCCTTTCTCATTTTCCCGAAACTTCCGACGGAAAGCCTCTGCTGACAGCCTGTGCTTTTTTAGCAGACTCGATTTCACTTTGTCGAAATCCTCTGCCTCCTCTCTATCCAAGCGAGCGACTACGTCGGCCGCCTCGCCGGGTAACAAAGTGAGCAAGCGCTGTGGCCACGTTTCCCGAGAGAACCCCTGCTTCTCGCACGTTCGCTCAAAGTTAACCAGGAACAAACCAATGTCCTCTCCAAGCTTAAACGGCCGCATCAGGTCAGTCATTTTGAACAATACGCGTTCTCCTGCACCGTGTGCCTGACTTCCATTACGAGCGCGTTCCATCTCTGCCTCGAGACGCTTCATTTCCAAAGCGTGTTCGCGCTCTTCTTTTTTCTCTTGTTGCTCTCGCTCTTTTTGTTCTTTAAGTTCGCGCTCCTGTTTCTCTTTTTGCTCTTTAAGTTCGCGCTCCTGTCTTTTTGACCTCTCCCCAATAGTCTCAAGGCATTCCGACAGCTCGTCATCCTCAGCCTCTAACTCAAGAATAGCCTTTAGCAGTTCTGGTTTTCTGAGTTTGTCTGAGACATCCAGACCCAACTCTCTTGCAAGCTCCAGCAATTTCGGTTTGCGCAACGACTTCAAATCCATGGCTGCTCTGAATGCTGCTTTCTCTACTGCTTACTATTGTCTTGCCGCAAACTAACCCGGCAGCAACGACAACCACAATTACCAGCTCTGTTTCTGACACAAACAAAAGCCTGGCAAAGCTCAGAAGAAGAAAGTCCCGCACTCACCAAACCTCGCAGTCAAGAATTCAGCGCAGTCGTTCCGCTGCAGGCAACCAGTCATCACACAGGGCTCGTTGCACTGCTCCCGGATCGTCGATGAGCTGCTCAGCATACAGTCAACTGCATCTCTTCGCTGCTGGCCTCCGTTGTCGCGATCCCACCGCTGCCACCAGTTGTTGTGGTCGCACCGCTGGTACGAGTTGTTGGGAACTCGGCGCTGACGCCCGTTGTTGCACCTGGGTCGCAAGCCCCAAGGGTAGCGTTGGCCTGGCGGCCTGGGGTACAACTAGAAGCATCCGAAGGTCCCGGCAAAGCATGAGTCGACTGGTAACAACAAAACAACTTGTTTATTCTAACATCGCAAAGAGTTGGCGGTCAGGTTGACCGAAGTAGAGAGACGGGAGAGCACGTTACTCAACAGAAGAAATCGGAGCCCTCTTGGCGTCCGGGGGCAGCTGCTTTTATACTCTCGCAGTTGAGGGCAAGAAGGAACCACTCTATAGACGAGCACGTGACTGTGCCGCTCGGACACAATGGGATAAGGTGACGCAGCGTCGTGTCGGCGCCACTCGGACCCCCCTTGCTTCACAGTTGTTGGGAGCTCCTCTCCCCGGCTGCCGCGCTTCGACAAGCGTGGGCACAATGGGAAGAGAAGGAGGAGCAGCCGTCGTGTCGGCGCCGCTCGGACCCCCTTGCTTCACAGTTGTTGGGAGCTCCTCTCCCCGGCTGCCGCGCTTCGACAAGCGTGGGCACAATGGGAAGAGAAGGAGGAGCAGCCGTCGTGTCGGCGCCGCTCGGACCCCCTTGCTTCACAGTTGTTGGGAGCTCCTCTCCCCGGCTGCCGTGAAGACACGTGGCATCGGAACATGCCTGGACGCGCTTGGCAGGGAGGCGTAGCGGCGGCGCCGAACGGGCCAAAATGTCTGCCGCTTTGAACGAAGCCCTGGCGTCTGTTGTATCCTCGCCGGCTTTACCGCGCGTCGTAGGCGAAACGTAACAATATTGACATAAATAACTAAAATTAATTTTAATGCATGCTTTATACGGTACGCATGTCTGTGCCAGTGTAAAATCGATACGAAAATTGTCGCGCCCACTGCGCATTATATTAGATTCTACGTCAAAATAAATCAATTTGATTAGCTAATCAGCGCCGTTGATCAGTACATTAGCGGTTGTCACCTTTTTTTTTACTACCTGTTTTACATTTATCGATGGTTCCGCACATTAATATGCATTGGAAGCGGAAGAGAACGACGAAGGGAGACCGAGATCGAGAGAGAGAGAAATAAATAAATATGACACTTGTTATGACAGTGTGACAAAAAGAGAAGCATAAAAAGGGCCAGTACAGGGCCTGTGCGATCCTCAGGTAAAACATTTGTTTCGAGCACATGTAAGCGTATATACGTTTGGCCTGCAGATGCGTCCGTTTGCCCCCTTTCCTTTTTGCAGAGTGAAGGGAGCTGACGATGCCGTGAGGGTCTTCCGGCTGAAGCAACGCTTCTGAGGCCTTCTCACGCAGCTGACGTCGGCTGGAGGACGGCGAAACGCTATATCCGCACGCATAGATCAAGCAGCGCGCACGCTCGTGGTTGTACGCCTCAAACGCTCGGCTGTGTGACTAGGAAGAATGCACTTTGTGAAACAGCTGCCGCGTTTTTTTTTCGTTTTTTTTTTTTGCGAAACTGAACGAACTGCTCTGAGCAAGCAAGCAGCGCTGTCTCATGCTTCTACAATTGCTTATAGCACATAATAAACTGATGGATATCCACACTGAAACGTTTTACTGCGGAGCTATATACCGCCCAACCAACGGCCGGAAATTTTGTACGGCCCAACCTACAGATAGACATTCCTGCTCTGTTAATCGAGTACTTCTGTTCTGCAGTAGTTAGTGTGTGGATGGTCCTCTGGTGCCGGGATATTACTTCTCTCCACCTTGAGGGCTTCCGCAGAACTATTACGTCAAACTCCCGCCTTTGATTCTGAGTGGTCGATAAATTCGACTTCGCCTGCTATCTGCTAGCCGCCTGGTTAGCTCAGATGGGCTGCCCCGGAAAAGCGGTGGCCCCGGGTTCCGGACCAGGACTAATTTTCCTTCAACTGCGAAGCTTTTCTTTCGAAGAACCCGTATGGGTTTCCTTTGTAGCACTTAGCTACGGTTAGGTGGATGACTCATTTTCCCTTTATTAGAAACGACGTTTTGTTAACAAACTAACTGGAGCGCCAATGCATTTCGCCGCAAAGTTCGGGAATTTATATCTCGAAGCTGGTCTCATCTTGGAAATTGGTTCCAAGTGGATTCGCCTTGCGAACTCCACGGCTATAATTTGTAAATTGCAATACGGGCCATAATGTAATTAGTTAAAACGCAATAAGTGAATTTTTTATTAATTAGTCAATTTCTCATCTAAATTTTTTGTGCTAGTATCGTCCGCCACTTCGGGTAGACCAGCTCACGAACTAAAATTGTGATATCTGCCACAGGCAACTTTTATTAAAGATTTTTGAAAGTGTTCGCTGAAACACCCTATATATATATATATATATATATATATATATATATATATATATATTTATATGTTTATATGCGTGTGTGTGTGTGTGTGTGCGTGTGTAAACAACGAGAAAAACGGAAAAAATTTAAAACACGAAGAAGAAAGCACCTGAGGGAGAGAGTCGCGAGCTAAAGAGATTACTACTAAGTAAATATAAAACTGCGCGTGAGCTAATGTCTAATATCTAATAAGATAATAAGCTAATAAGTGAGCTAATAAGATAGTCGCCCTCGGTAGTGGTAGGTGCGCCTACGTGTGGGAAAGAGAATATATACTTTTCTCGCTGCCCTTCAAATAAAGTTAGTAGCGCCTGTGACGTTTTCTGTGTCTCTTCTGTGTAATTGTGTCTTCGCGCTACATTATGTCGGTAATACGGGATGGCTTTCTTGCAATGTTGTGGATGGCTACTTTTGAAATGAAGGTAATGTTCGTGGTCTGTTGGTTGTTTACATAAGGTTGTGAATATTCGATTATCTATCATTTGTACAGCGACGCCAAGAAAGTTTAGAGCTGATTTATAACAACTGTGTGTGAAAGAGAATGATGGATGAGCTTAATTATTATGTCCTACGAATCTAACGAGAATTTCTTCGCCGTGGTGCCACATGCAGAGCGAAAAAGAACACAGCTTCACTTTCTTCGTCGGCACGTACTATTTCCATATTACGTCCCCACTCAACTTCCGCCAGTACTTTTGTTGCCAAGCATAATAATCTTAGAACACATTTGAACAGAAAATTTTTAATGTGCTCGTACGAATAAACAGTTGACTTCGTCCATTGGCACAAGTTCACCGACTCGAACACGCACCTTTCGTTCACGTCCTAGTTTGGTCATAGGTGCAGAGTTCGTCGTCGTTGCTTCACCGGAAGCAAAATCTTCTGAACGTACACGTGACGAAGATCACGACTTCAAGTGCTTTCTGTTTATGCTAGCATTCCAAAGCCGACGCGTGTCTCCAACCTCAGTGGCGGAGTCCACCGAGCCAGCGCGGCTGAAGATGCACTTCACAATCGCTTCCAGAAGCTAATTATCCAGCCAAATGCAGCCTACAGGTTTCCCTGTAGATACAAAATACAAGTGTTGCCTGTATTTTCTTTATCGGACCTTCAACTAGCATTTGGCTACAGTTCCAACAAGTGTTTGCTTGCCGGTATTTTGTGACACGTAAATGAATAGTTCTTATTCTTCTTATTCTTCTTCACCTTGGTAGCCATCGCAGCAATCACAGACGAAACACGTTAGAATTTCACCAATTTCCAGTGACACCGCTACCTTTCCAAGCTGCCGCTGGGAGAAACGGCCGTCCGCGCATACCAGTGCGAGGAGGAGACCGAGGCGCCGCGCTGGTTCCAAGCTGCGTTCCTCCTCGCCGATAAAACGGTCCATATGGGAATGAAACGATCTACCATTCTCAATGCTAAGCGATACTGATTCTTCAGAGCGCATTAATTATTGATGATACACTTTTTGAATTAGAATGTGACTTGTTTGTTCTCTCAATGCCCCTCTGCATTTTTCTTGTTGTGTACTTTTACAGCCTTATGGTTGGGCCCAGTTGAACTTGCAGTATTTTGTATTTATTTATTCATTGCTGGATAAATATTTCTAATAAGTTAAATCATAAATTTGATATGCGGGTTAAAGTGGGCGCCCGTGAAGTTCTTCCGTCGGTCGGCACCAACACTGGTCAGAGTTTGAGAACGTGTTCTCAATCAAGGCGAAAATCTGCCTTCTTCGCGCAGTTAGGGGCTCGACATACTGAAGTTAACGGCTTTTACCCACTGACATTGGAAGGTCCTGTTTATACACGTAGGTTAGTAGTAGAGATGCGAGGTCTGGGCGAAACAAAAACAAGAAAGCGGTTTCTCGTTTCTGGTTGCTTTTCTTGGACATCAAAAGCGGCAAAAAAAATCAATTCATTCCATGCAACGATGCCCATCAGCAATGTGAAGTCGGTACTATCGACACTTTTTGAGTATACATGCTCGAGGCAACCAGCATTTCATGCAATAGTATATACTTATTCTCAAGTTGTCTGTCATAGCCACGAAGTTCGTCCCCCTAATCAACAAGTTCAACAAGCGCATCGCTTGTCCTGAGATACGATATCCGACATTATGGGGGGGGGGGGGGAAGAGAACAATACACAACCGAAAAGGAAGTGAAGAAAAAAAACGTAGTAGTACGAAAGATGCGCACTTAAAAATTTTCCGAGTCTCTGCTTAATTCGCTGAATATAACGCCTAAGCGCGGAAGCGGGGTTGTGCCATGAGTCAGTGCACGGCATAGGCATCAGGCGTCAGCCTTACAGCAACCGTTTCAGCTGAGTTGCCTCCCATAGTTTTGTCAAATAACTATCCCTTCGCGATAAAGCGTACGGAGTATATAGCCAAATTAGCACTTACGAAATTAGTCATACACAGCAGTTGGCCTCAACGTCCCCACGAATAATTTACTATATCTGCAGCAGTTTATGCAGGAAAGCTAACTTACGTACATCAATCATCCTTTATGACTGGGAAAGCCAGCGACCTCATGATTTTGGTTGGAAAGAGTCCTATACTTGGATTCGTCAGATCGATATCGCGGAAACAGTGATCTCCTCCCGCACTTTTGGTGTCCATGCAGTAAGGTGCGTTCATACTGCACTTAGCGTACTATCACACATTAATGATTTTAATTGTTTTAGAGCGCAGTTATTAGGCGCCCGTTCCTGGGTTGAGCGTCGCCGTCCCTCGGCGTGAACACGCTTACACGGTCATGCCAATTCTCGCGCGTTCGTCGTCGTCTTCTTCCACCGCTGGCTCCGATGCCGCTCATCATGCCAGCGTTCCCATACTGCCCCTCTCTCTGCGAAGGCACTGACGGCAATGGCCCGCTGCCAGTCGGTGCGGCGATTTCGGTCTCAAATTTTTTGTCTCAATATATTGCGAAATGAAAACACGTATCACCCGCCGTGGTTGATTAGTGGCTATTGTGTTGGGCTGCTAAGCACGAGGTCGCGGGTTGGAATCCCGGCCACGACGGCCGCAATTTGATGGGGGCGAAAACATCCGTATACTTAGAATTAGTTGCACATTAAAGAACCCCAGGTGGTCCAAATTTACGGAGTCCCCCCACTACGGCGTGCCTCATAACCAGCAAGCGGTTTTAGCATGTAGAACCCGATAATTTAATTCATTTAAAATACGTGTCAAGCTCTGACCAAGTTTCGCATTAGGGAGTATCATCGAAACTTTTTTTAAAGCGAACAATTCGCTTAGGTATCTTGACCTTGACCTCACTGATACCTGAAATAACACTGTGGTGCGGGCGTGCGTCAGAAAACAATGCGATAATCTGCCGTGCCAATTCGACCGCGAGTGTTTTCTTTTCCACAAGGGTCGAGCACATATACGTAGCCTTCTTGCCGACTTGGTTGTTCACGTGAGCCAAGCAGGTGAGGGAGCAGATGTGAAACGTGCGAGGGCTGCTCGAATGTGCCGGCTTTTCGCATTACAATATATAGAGCGCGTGAGGGCATGTTTGCTCTTCGTTATGAAACGAAGGCGGCAAATAAAACGACGGACGAAGGAAGACGACACGGGACAACCACGAAGGCGCACGAGCGATTGAGCGTTTTATTTCTTGACGCGGGAACAAATAGCTACTGCCAGGAATCAAAACATCAGGGAAAAAGAACAGTGCCGTCATGAGCATCACGCAACGAAAACACGATACACAACAGCTTCTTAAGCGCCGCTCCCAAGATACGCCAGTTCCTTTGTCGATACAGAAACTGAGGGTTCACTGATACAAGCATCACCACGCTTCTTGATCTCAAGCGCTTCCAATATCTCCCTAGTCAGTTGATCATCTGCCCTGTTCAAAACACAGGTTCTATCAAAATCTGGAGTGCACTTGTGAGCCTTACAATGAGCACTATTGTGACCCGAGAGCTGGATTTCCATCTTATATTGATGCCCATACAATCTGTCATTCAGACATCTGGCCGTTTGGCCAACGTATGATGAACCACACGACAAGGGACCAGAATAAACTACTTTCTTTACACATCCGACCTGCTTCTGCCCATGTTTTTTTGCACACACCTGGTTATTTTCATGATGTCCTGCATTCATGTGGGCACACATCAAAGCAAGACGTTTCGGAGGGGAAAATAAAACCCGAACAGCTGTTCATATGCCTACTTTTTTCAGATTGTGAGATATGCCATGGACATATGAGATAATAGCAAACCTGGTTCCAGAAGTGTCTGCTCGACCCTGGTCTACAATGTTAGGTTCCTTGAGTTGCCTGACCATTTTTACTGCAACAGATATGATCACATGGTGAGGTTATGTGCCCCTTTGAGGCGGCTGACCTGATAATGAAAACTTCTTTGCAGCCGATGCACACATGACTTGTTAAGTGCGTTGGTTAGACATAATTGAATTATGCTTCTTTTTATTACTTTTGAGTGAGCTGAATTGAGGGACGGTATGGGTTGCTAGCCCTTGGCTTGAACTGCCAGCAAACAAGACACGATGAGAAAGTAATTTCCAAATCTAAAAACATTAAACAGTTGTCGGCCGGAAGCTCGTGAGTCAGGATTAGAGGATGCAAGGCTGTTTTAAACTCTGACAGTACTAATGATGACTGGGTTTCCAATTCTGGACTGTTACAATCTAAGAACACTAAAAAATCTAACTAAACTAAAAGAAAGAACACCACAAATCTAAAGGTCTGCATCACATTTGTCCCTGATAAGCACTGCTTTAACACCTTGTCTTTTGAAGCTAAAAAGCTGTCGCTTAAAACAGGCGCTATACATGAACCTATACACACCCTCTTTCTGTAGAAAGATGTCACCATTCCATTGTATGTGCGCAGACTTCAGGCTCATGGACAATAGTTCCAAACAAGAACCTTCTGCTATGCCAGATGCGTTCTGGAAAGCAGCTGCTCCAAATTTATCGATACAGTCAGTGACGGATTCCATCAATTCATTTTGTGGTATCGAGTAATACAAGTCTTTTATGTCTACTGAAAAGGCGGATAAGATTTTATTTTCATTCTGTGCGAGATATTTTACATCGTGTTCAGTATTCTTCCCGCGAAACGGGTCGTCAACGGGTAGTTTGCTCAAATATTGCTGGAGAAACAAGGAAACCTAATAATATCTGCATAGATATAGTTGGTCCATAGTTATACCTAAGGCACACATACATGTCAGTATTAACGTAAAAGCGCGTGATATTGAACGGTTTCATTACCTAAGAGTAACATTTCAGCTGTTGCGAAACCTTAGGTACTTGTCAGTGTCAGGAACTTGTCAAAGTCGCTGAATGGCATCCAAAGAGGCATACAAAAAATTCTGCACATCCCACTAAGATGTCGGAAACCGAGAAGCGAAGCTTTCGCAAAGCGGTAAAATAAGTGCCATGCAACTGATTATATTTTCCACCGCCTATTTAACCATCACGATTACCTGCCTACCTGTGAGGACAGCAAGACACGGAGAACCCCACCAGCTGAACCATGTGGCAGCGCTTTGTAGTGTCACCGGGATTGGCCGTATCCAGGGTCGGTGTGCCGACTACAGCCAGACGATCCTGGAGATTATGCAACGGTTAAGTACACATTATACTGCAAAATACCCATCGAGCAGATGCGCCACACCTTAAAACCTAGGAAAGTAGGCATAGAGAGGTTCGCTTTATTAAAGGAATTCTGCTCTTGATGACGTATATTTTGTAGCGATGAGCACATTTAGCTTTCATCTTTCAATCACTGCGTAATTCCGTAGGAAACTTGCAAAAATCAGTTCTTCGCACACAATGGTGTGCGCTCAGGAGAAGGAAGAAGTGAGTATACCATCACGTGCACGCAACCGAACGTGAGCGCGCGAGCGCAGCCGCGGAACGAGCGAGGCAGCGCGAGAACCCGGCAGCACAAGTGCACACGCAGACTGGGAGCACACCATCAAATGCGTGAGCTGAGCCAGCCTATAAAAGGCGCGCGGCATAGACGAGAACCTCCATGCTTCACTGCCTAATGATGGCGATGAACACTAATGAGCCGGTCCATGCATTGGACTCAGGCCACTTGCACGAGGCGCATCTCGAGCGCCGCCCACACGATGGGTACCATACAGTGCGGGGTGGGTCGTGTGACCGAACACACTCACCCCCACGACACACACTGGTGCTAGCCTGGTGACGGCCTTCACCATTCGCCCCGGCATCAGGCGCGTCTCGAGCGCAGCCCACACGGTGGGTACCATAAGATGCCGGGGTGGTCCTTGGACCGTTGCGCGCACACTCACACAGCATAAGACACGCTCCCACATGACGCACACCTCCCGCATAAACATCACAATACACAACACCAACACCGCAATGAATCAAAGAGGAGACTCGGGTAACCACCTGTCGGTTGCATGCAACCTGCAGCTTGCCGACGGTGGTGGCGTTTCCGTTGACCGGAGAAATTTATTCACACACAAGAAAAAGTTCTTAAGCTAGATCTGCTCCCAAGAGCAGCTGTCAGCCACTCGCGATGTTGGAAATACATGATCAGCGAAGGCAGTCGGTCGATGGAAAAGTCCACTTACGAACGAAAACCTGTGGGAATTCAGTCCCTGGACACGAAACATTTAAAGCGACGCTTTCTTTGCGAAACCCCAGGGACTTTGCTGATTGTGGCCGTTGCTGGTCGCTGCTTCTGTACTGCGGATAGCTTCGACACAGAAAAAAAAATTAGGGCAGTGCATGTGACATTTAGTTTATGTGTAACTGTGCCTTTCCGTGGGTCTATGTGATTATATGTTGGTGAGTGAGGACTCGGACATCACTTTCAAAACGTGCCGTGTTTCGTTTTTTATATGTTATCCTCCTGGTGGAATTATACCGTGATTGGTGGCTCAGTGTTCGTATCGTCTCCAGTAGAAATAAACGTTTTCTAAGCACAGTGTGGGGCAGAGCGTTGGGACGTCTGTGACAATACCCGAACACAGCGGCACAGGCGTCGATGCTGGCGACTCATCCAGTAAACGAACCCGAGCTACGGACGGAATGCCGTGGCAGGCACAAGGCACGGCTTGCTTCGGTGTGGTGTTCGAGTGCGCGTCACAGACTGCGACTCTGCCGAGCGTCATGGCCCGACGACTACGATGGGCGTACATCACTGCGGCTGGAGGCGTTCCTGTACCGTGCCTTGAGCGTGGGACCGTGACTATTGCTCGAGTGAGCCGTGAATAAACTGGAGAAGACCTCTTGCATGGCTCGGGCCGGTGGGGGGGGGGGGGGGGGGGGGAGTTCTAAGCAGACATTAGGGGAGAGTCTCCGCAGGCGAATTTCGGAATGCGCCGAGGGCGCATCGTGCAATAAACGAATTGCATTCACTCCAGTCTGAGTCTCCTTTCATCAGTGGCCCATACAAGAGCCGGCTCTCTCAGTAGCGGTCAGTCCTGAAGAAAGGCGTTCGCGAACGTCACTGGGAGCTCCGTCACTTCTGCTGGAATCAACGTTAAGCGAAGCTCTCATGGAACGTTTCAGTTAAGCGCTATGCAAAGAGGTGCTTGCAAATTTACTTCCAAGCACTGCCCAAACAACTGCTCGCATTGCGATGTAGTCGCAGCAGTATTGAGTCATTCGAATTCGCGATAAGGCGCGTGTAACTGTTCTTGTTTTGCACCGCGTTTTTTGCAGCATAGAGAATGCGTGCCTACCCTTGCAAGGCGGCAAGAACGCGGTTACCGAAATCAGATGACTCAAGTGACCCACGGGCCCGCGGATTTAACTGTCTCTGGTTATCGTGCCAGTTTTCATTACATCATCTCCAGGATCGGAATATACGTGTAGCCTTTGCACCATCTCTGGGTTTGGCCCACTTTAATCGGCGTGAAAACGACCGAGCAGACGCGCCAAACACCCTGTATACGATGGCACATGCAAGATCGCTTAATATTAAAACGTATACACGGCGCTCGGTATCTCTCTTTACGTTCGTCCCTTGTTTTTTACGCGCTGGTATTTGGCAATCACGACAAACCAACTAGCACGAATTTCAGCTTTAATTAAGAGGAACCTTTAACTCCATCGCCAATTCCAATTTCCTTGTTTTCTTTTATGCTTTTAACGTGCCAAAACCACTTTCTGATTATGAGGCACGCCGTAGTGAAGTGCTCCGGAAATTTCGACCACCTGGGGTTCTTTAACGTGCACCTAAATCTAAGTACACGGGTGTTTTCGCATTTCGCCCCCATCGAAATGCGGCCGTGGCCGGGATTCGATCCCACGACCTCGTGCTCAGTAGCCAAACGCCATAGCCACTGAGCAACCACGGCGGGTTCCAATTTCCAATTTCCTTGCTCAAACAGATGTAAAACGTACAAATGCTTTCGTTAGACATCCGCTGGCCCGATTTAAATGAAAGGTGTAGCCCATCACACACACACACACACACACACACACACGCACACACACACATATATATATATATATATATATATATATATATATATATTCTTACTAACGGGCAAGTGCAAAAGAAAAAGTTGAACCACGAAGTTTACAAAGCTGTAACTCTGCACCAAAGAGTGATATCACTTTTTGGTGCAGAAACTGTGATATATATCACAGTTTCGTAAACAGCATCTGTCAGATAATCTAAACAGAACCAATTTGATATATGAATTTTCAGTTTACCTGAAACGGTTACTACGTTTACGAGGGTTTTGCAAAGATTCCGCTCAAATATAGTGGCTGATCTGAGAACAGGGCATATTACATCAATCTTATGCGCTTCAGATTTAGCATTAGGTGGAGTTTACAGAATTGTGATATCGATTTTATTGGTGAGTTAGACTTGTAAACTCTATAGGTGTTATTTTTTTTTTAATTTTGCGATTTTCAGACATTTTAGTAAAAAAAACTGATGGCCTAAACGAAAAAATTCACTGTCCACGGTCACTAGACTCACTTTTTTTTCCTTTTAAATGCAACAAACCTAATCTAGTTCGCTGCAGTGTGGCTTCCGAGAAAAACGATTTCTCCGTTCCCATGTATTTAGATAGGAACCCCCGAGCCAACGCTTCATCTGAAATGAATGATGCACTTGAGGGCGCACGCTTGCTGCAGTTATGACCAGCTCATTTCGAAAAAAAAATTATTATGCATTGAACGCATTGAACACGTGCATTTTTTTTTCATATCTCGCGGGTTTTCTTGACGAAGCAGAAGAATATGAATACATGCCAAGTAGGAAGATAGCAGCTGCTAAATTAGATGTTTGTTGTTTGTTGTCTTGGTTTTCAACGCAAATGCGACGTAGTCGTGTGGCTTGGCCTTTAAAGATGCCTTGCTTTCAATGTTCGGGATGCTGGCTCGTATATTCTGGGTACTGTTGTTTGCCTAAAAGTTTCCTATACAGCGTTGTCTTTGGTGTCCTATTGTCAATGTGTATTGTTGTGTCCAGAAAGTTTAAGCACTCCATCGAAAATTATAATGTGAATTTTATTATTGCGTGAAAAGAATTTAGAAATGCTACACATTTATCTAGACTGTCTTGACCATGTCCCCATATTATGAATATGTCGTCTATGTACCGTAGGTATGCATGGCGCTTATCTGTGCAGCGCGATAGCAAATCTGTTTCTAGAATCCCCATAGATATGTTCGCGTAGGTTGGTACAACAGGCATAACCATACTTGTCGCATGTATTTGTAGACAGTAACTCTCCTCAAATTCGAAGCAGTCATGTGTTATAATTAATTCAAGGAGAGAGAAGTAGACTTCAATAGAGCGTTGTGCATTGTGTTTCGACAGCGTTTCTTTTATCGAAGATAGACCATCGGGGATTGGAACGTTGGTGTACAGGGCTGTGACGTTTAGTGTTGAGAGAATTAGGTTTTGGGGTAGTGTGCATTTAGTATTAATGTCATCAGTAATTCTCAGTAGGTGGGGCGTATCGTGTACAAATGACGGAAGTGTTTTCGGAAAGTCACCAAGGAAGTAGTGAAGGAATGTGGAGACGCTCTCTGTCGGAGTGTTGTTGTTTGATACTATCGGGCGTACTGGGATAGTAGCGGTGCATAGTTCTGTGGATGAAATTTTATGCATTTTTGGTAGGAGGTAGAAGCACCCGACAGTTCTGTTCCTTTGTTTAAGAAATGTGCATTCTGACGGTGTTATTAATTCATCAGCAAAAAGTGATTTCAGCCTGTTGGTAATTGTCAGTGTGTAGGATAATGTCGCATCGTTACATAGCCTACTTAGTTGTCTGTAAGCCTCGTGCTTATACTTTTTTACTGGCCAAATAGCCATACTTCCACCCTTATCTGCTTCCTTGATAACGATGTCATTCCGGCAACTAAGATTTGACTAAATTCTTTTCACCTTTTGGCGATATCAGCTGTCGCTGATATCACCGTCACCGAGCTAATTCGAGCGCTTGGAAGCAGTTACAGAAAGGGACTTCGCTTGGCGATGGGAGTTCCTCAGGCGGCTTCAAACAAGAAGGTTAATAATGAAGCGGAGTCTCTTCCAATCCGCATTTTGGCATCTCAGCCATTGCTGATGCAGCTTTCAAGGCTGGGCGAGTCCCCCGCAGGCGCGGCGCTTCTCCGGTGGCTAGCAATAACTCGCTATCATTTCCATGCGGCGCTGAACACCTTTCGATTTTTAGGATTGGAGTGGCCTAAACGGAGTCGCCTCGACCCGCCATTGTCTTTATCGGACGTTACGTGCAGCCCCAGTGTACCCCATCTACCGGCTAAACGCACCATTCCAACTGCCGAAGCAAAGTTTCTTGTGCTAGACCACTTCAGCACATGTATTGTTTCAAGGCCACCTAAGTGCACACAGACGGGTCGCTGTGTGCACAGACCGACAGCTGCGCAGCGGCATTCTGCATACCCTCCCTTAATGTGTCCTGGCCCGGCCGCCTGGATCGCGTGTCGTAGTGACACCGTGGCCTACCTCGAGACAAATTTACGAGGCAATATCTGGCACTGATCAAAGTTTTAATGAGCAAGGGATTTACCATAAAATTTCAATGGATCCTATCCCACGTAGGAATTGAAGGAAATGAAAAAGCTGACGCTCTTGCACGCAGGGCACCGACATGTGTCCCAAAAGTAAGAGCGCCAAAGACATTTCAGAACTCTAAGAACGTAATCCGCAATCACTTTAGGGCGATCTACCAGGCTCCACACTCAGCCTGTGTGATCCATGGACTTACTTGGGAAGAAGCAACGCTGTTGTACCGCATCTGCATGAACCAAATCCGCGTTCACCCCGGCTTGGTTATTCAAGACTGGACGATGCGCTTCCGCGTACTGTGCCTTCTGTGGTGAGATCGCCGACATCGAACATCACATTTGGATACGCCCGCAGTTCGACACAAAAAGGAAAGCGATGGTCGACAGCCTGCAAAAGAATGGTATTGCGCACAGGACCTTTGAAGACGTCGTTTTCCCCGGAGGGTACCTGCCGTGGTTGCTCAGTAGCTATGGTGTTGGGCTGCTGAGCACGAGGTCGCGGGATCGAATTCCGGCCACGGCGGCCGCATTTCGACGGGGGCGAAATGCGAACACACCCGTATACTTAGATTTAGGTGCCCGTTAAAGAACCCTAGGTGGTCGAAATTTCCGGAGTCCTCCATTACGGCGTGCCTCATAATCAGAAAGTGGTTTTGGCACGTAAAACCCCGTAATTTTTTTCCCGGAGGGCCTGCGGCAATCAGGAAGAGGGCGCAACGACTGCTGATTGCCTTCATTCGAGGCACAGGGATCTTCGACACCTGGTGACACACACTGTGACACTCATAGCAGGCTCAGGCGGAACAATTGCCGGCTATGTATGCCAGGCTGACCCCGCCTCCTGCAACACCACCACCTTAGGTTTATCCAAAGCAGGCATACCTTGCCATTTGTTGGGCGTGTTGGTAAACTGACTTGGTAAGCATACTTAGCGCCAGCGAACAAGGACAGAAGGGAGACGACATCACAATGCGTTACTTGGGGCCAAGTCCAAGAACAGCGTATTGTGGTGTCGTCTCCCTTCTGTCTTGTTCGCCGGCGTTAAATATGCTTTCCAAGGCATACCTGTCGGTGTTAACGTAAAACCGCATGATATTCAAAATTTCCGTTATAGCAGTGTAACATTTTAGCTGTTGCAATACCTTAGGTGTTACATGGGAGCTCTCCAAACTCGCTAAATGGCATTCAAATAAGCGTTTACCCGCTTGCAAAAACATTATGCATATTTAACCAAGGTGTTGAAATAAAGCTTTCGCTAAGCGGTAACATAAATGCCATGCAACTAATTGTATTGCATCCCGGCCTCGGCGGACGCACTTAAGAAGGGAGTGGGCAATGCGACAACATCTGTGTATTTAAATTTAAGTGCACCTTGAAGAACTCCAGGTGGTCCAAATTATTCCGGAGGCCCCCATTACGGCGTTCCTCCTAATCAGATGGTCGTTTTGGCACGTAAAACCCCATAACGTATTTTATTTTCTGATTATATTGCACACAGCGTATTGAGCCATAACGACTACCTACCTGCCACTGAAGATGGCAAGACGCGGAGATCCCTCGCCACTTGAGTCACGTGATCACGCGCTATATAGTGTCTCCGGTAGTGGCCGCCTTTGCTATGACAGCGCATCCAGGATCGGCGCGCCGACTAGAGTCCCCGATCCTGGAGATAGAGCAACAGTAAAGTGCACTTTATTCGCCGAAAGACCGATCAAGTAGATAGACAAGCCCAAACCCTGCAAAGTAGGCACACGTAGGTTCGCTTTATTAAAAGAATTGTGCTCTTGATCACATATATTTTGTTGCGATGAGGAGATTTAGCTTTCATCTATTAATCACTGCATCATTCCGTACGAAACATGCAAAAATCAGTTCTTCGTGCACAATGGTGTGCGCTCAGGAGAAGGAAGAAGTGAGTATGCCATCACGTGCACGCAACCGAACGTGAGAGCGCGAGCGCAGCCGCGGAACGAGCGAGGCAGCGCGAGAACCCGGCCGCACAAGGGCACACGCAGACTGGGAGCACACCATCAAATGCGTGAGCTGAGCCAGCCTACACAAGGGCACACGCAGACTAGGAGCACACCATCAAATGCGTGAGCTGAGCCAGCCTATAAAAGGCGCACGGCATAGAAGGGAACCTCCATGCTTCACTGCCTGATGATGGCGATGAACACTAATGAGCCGGTCCATGCATTGGACACAGGCCGCTTGCACGAGGCGCATCTCGAGCGCCGCCCACACGATGGGTACCATACAATGCGGGGTGGGTCGTGTGACCGAACACACTCACCCCCACGACACACACTGTTGCTAGGCTGGTGACGGCCTTCACCATTTGCCCCGGCATCAGGCGCATCTCGAGCGCCACCCACACGGTGGGTACCATAAGATGCCGGGGTGGTCTTTGGACCGTTGCGCCCACACTCACACAGCATAAGACACGCTCCCACATGATGCACACCTCCCGCATAAACATCACAATACACAACACCAACACCGTAATGAATCAAAAAGGAGACTCGTGTAACAACGTGCCGGTTGCATGCAACCGGCACCTTGCCGACGGTGGTGGCGTTGCCGTTGAGGCAATCTCTTCGCAAAAAAGTTCGTACGCTAGAACTGAGCTGTCAGTCACTCGTGATGTTGGAAATATGTGATTAGCGAAGGCGGACAGGAAAATACCAGTTAAGAGGGGAAAGCTTTGTGAATTCAATTCCTGGTCCCGAAATTTTTAAAGGGAAGCTTTCTTTGAGAACCCTTTTTGAGCTTTGCTGGTCGTGGCTGCTGTTGCAGCAGTGCTGAATAGCTCAGACATACAAAAAATTATGGCCGCTCTATCACTTTTGCTTTCGTTTCAGTTATATGCCGTGCAAAAAGAGACAAATGGTGTGTGCAACTTTAATTTACTTCCAACTTCGCGCTTTACTATTTAGTCGCAGTAGTATTGTGTCATTTGTCATCGCGATAACATGCGTGTAACTGTTCTTGTTTTGCACCGAGTCTAGGAGCACAGCGAATGCGTGCCTACCCTTGCAAGGCGGCAAGAACGCGGTTACCAAAATCAGATGACTCAAGCGACCCACGGGCCCGCGGATTTAACTGTCTCTGGTTATCGTCCCAGTTTTCATTACATCATCTTCGGGATCGGCCTATATATGTGTACGTGTAGCCTTTGCACCATCTCTGGGTTTGGCCCGCTTTAATCGGCGCGAAAACGACCCAGCAGACGCGACAAACACCCTGTATACGATGGCACATGCAAGATCGCTTAATATTAAGACGCATACACGGCGCTGGGTATCTCTCTTTACGTTCGTCCCCCTTTTTTTTACGCGCTAGTATTTGGCGATCATGACAAACCAACGAGCACGAATTTCAACTTTAATTAAGAGAAACCTTTAACTCCAACGCCAACTCCAATTTCCTTGCTCAAACTAATGTGAAACGTACAAATGCTTTTGTTAGACATCCGCTGGAGCCATTTAAATGAAATGTGTTCTACTTCAGATAAATCAAAAATATAAGTTCCATTGACTCTAGCCTGCGAAATTTTGATTTAGGGGTTTAAAGGGTTCGCCAAAATTCCTAAACTTCGGTAAGGACTAAAAAAGAAAAGAAATTGAAGCACGAAATTTACGAAGCTGCAACTCCGCACCAAGAAATTGATTTCGCAGTTTTATAAACAGCATCTGTTAAACAATCTCAAGAGAAAAAAATTATACCTGAATTTGCAGCTTACCTAAAACTTTTACAGTGTTTACGAGGGTTTCGCAAAAGTTCCGCTCACATATTAGTAGCATATCGTAGAGCAGCCTGCAATACATCAGTCTTATTATTTGTGCGCTTCACACGTAGTATTCGGTGCAGTTGACAGAATTGTAATATCGCTTTTATTGCTGATTTAGACTTGTAAACGCCATACGTTATTTTTTTTCATATTCGTGATTTTGAATACTTGTGAAAAAAAAACTCGATGGCTTAAATTAAGGAATCCCTTTGCTACAGTAACTTGATTTTAACTTTTGCTTTTATATGCTAGACACCTCATCAAATTCGGAGAAGGGGTTGCCGATAAAAACGACTTCTCCGTTCCCGTGTATTTAGACACGAACCCCCGGGCCAACGCTTCCTCTGAAATGAATGATGCGCTTCGAGGCGTACACTTGCTGCACTGATGACCTGCCCCTTTCGAAGAAAAAAAAAATGTCATTCATCGAACCCTAAATTCATAGTTTGAGGCATTTCACAAAGTAAGAGCGATAATGAATGCAATTTAAAGCGCGCGCCCTTAGGAGAGTCCCGTCACGGGGCGTCACGATTGGTGAGCTGTCGGATCGGCGCAAGGAAATCCCAAGCTAGATCTCGGTGCAGCCGTCTTGCGCCCTGGCTCTTGTTCAACAGTACAAACAGCGCTCACTTGAGGCTCGAGAACGAGCGCTGCCGCTACAACAAAGCGTCAGGTCAACGGCGCATGCGTTGACTGCGCAATTTACGCCAGTGATGTGCTTCGCTCGCAGCGGTTCGTAACAGCGACGACACGCAGATCAGGCAGCGCACCAGGATGAACGCGGTGTTCGTTCATACGCACGCACGCTTGAGAGCACTGCATTCGCCGCGCGCAATCCGCGCACGTACGGCACGTGCTTTGTTTTATTTTATTTTTTTTTCATATTTGGCGGACTTTCTTTGCGACGCAGAAGAAATTAACACTTAACAAGTAGGACGGTAGCAGCTTCTCAGTTGGATAATTTTAAAACGCTGCACAACTGTGTCGTTGAAAGATTGACCCTAACGCTAATATTTGCCAAGTGGCCTGATTTTGCTTCACTATTTATTCAATTAGGCAAAACGCCAAAAGTAGCGTGAATTGCTACATACAATATAGCTAACAGCGGGGTCGCATCCTCCTAGAATGCTTGGGCGTACTTTTTGGCCGCATTCTTGTCGGCGAGATGTTGTAAAGGCTGGCTGTTAAGAACGGCCAGCTGAAGTGCATGTTTTGCCAGCCACTTGCGACAGGGGCGGCAACTTTCGTTGGCGTTACGCTCTAGCCTCGTCGCCGTTGTGACTGAATGAGTTCGACGAAGCAGGCTTTGTGCCGCAACACGACACCGCCAACCGGGTCGGCCGCGAGCGGGGGAGTTGCCGCGGGAACGTCGGCTGCGGCTCCTTCCCACGCGCCGTCCGAGACGCAAGACAAAGGGGCACCCGGCCACGCTGCGGGGGTCAGCCCCGAGTTCTACGAAGTACGTGTGACGTCGGTTCCGGACCGTGAACGTGTGTGTGTGTGTGTGTGTGTCTGTGTGTGTGTGTGTGTGTGTGTGTGTGTGTGTGTGTGTGTGTGTGTGTGTGTGTGTGTGTGCGTGCGTGTGCGTGTGCGTGTGTGTGTGTGTGCCGCCTCCCCGGGACGGCTTACGCGCGCGCGCGCGCGCGTAAGCCGTCCCGGGGAGAGGCGGCATGTTTACAATGCATGTTTACGGCATGTTTAAACCGCTGTTGTGCGGATGCTCGACACACTCTCTCAAGCAGTCGTGTTAGACTGACGCACTTTCTCTCGCAGTCATGGTAGACTGATGAGCTGCATGTAAATACTGTAAATAAACCCATATTCCTCGTTCTCTAGGAGAAGCAGTCCTTCCCTTCATCAACGTCCTCAGCGTGGATAAGTTGGACGACGGCATGGGCCAGCTACCTTCGAATTCATGCCGGACTCCAATCTTGACAACGGGTTACGAGCGATGGGACTGAGCCCCCAATCCTTACAAGGCTGCAATCGAATTCTTGCACCAGAGCGGACTAGATTTGAGAGTGGGAAGAATATTGAAGGCTCAAGTTCACCCGAGCATCCTCATCATCAACAGCTCTCTCTATATATATATATATTTCGCTCAAGGCTTCCTTCACCCATGCTGGCTAGTAGGAACGTTGATTGAGGCCGACGTCTTTGTTTTGCAATCATAATAAATATGTCTCTCTCCCTTTTATACCTCGGCTAAAGTTATCTGGCGCCACCCCCCTGCCCCTCCGTATCCATCATCATAGTTCCGAGTCGCGGTGCGGCGCCTTTGAAAAGAGATGTGAACGCGAGAGAGAGGCAGAAATATTTCAGTCTTATAACTCGGCTCTGATTAAGCCGTATCAGGTGCTTAGATTCATGTTGCCAGAGGTGTGATGGCTGCAGGGGGCCAGCGGAGCTGAACGCTCTGTTGTTGCACCTATTTTCTGTCGTCTTCCCTACTGTTCGTGCAATCCACATGCAATTCGTGCCGACTTGCTGCGAACCAATTCTCATTACAGCTTTTCTTCTGTCCTTGCAGAGACAAGTTCACCTTCGTGGTAAAATTTTCCTCCGATACGCAACGAGTCCTGCAGTATCAGCCTAATCTTTCGGTAAGAACGGAACAAAACCTCTGACGTAAGGCACGCAGCTAAACCGCGCAAGTGTGTTCTGTTATGTTGCCCGCTATATGCACCAGGAGCAATGGTTCGCGTGATTTCTTTTGCTCCTCATTGCATCACGAGCCGTGGCTCGCCATGTCGGCTCGTCGGTGCGGTGTAAATTCTGTCGCTTGAACGTCCCAAAACTGCACAGTGTGTTGAGAGGGACGCTGTAGTGGAGGCCTATACGAATTGATTTTAACCACTCGTGGTTCTATCACGTGCACCCAAAGCACGCTGCACGAGCGTTTTCCCTTTTTTTTCTTTTTTTGCATTCCGCCTCTATGTGGACGCGGCCACCGCGCGACCTCGTCTTCAGCAGCTGAGCCACTGGTCCACCGCGGCGGGTATTGGGGCAGTTCTGCAAGGTGTGCGCGTTTCTTTTTTAGGCTAAAACCAAGAAGAAGAAAAAGCCAACGTATAGGGACTATCTCTGCAATCATCAACACTGGGCCCGTATGACATGCCAAAATAGTTCGTTCGAGGTATTTAGATATGCTGACGGTCCAGCATCTGTGTATGTTGTATCTCTGAACTAAGTACCTGTAGTGCATACTTTGGAGACAGAAATGCACTTATATTTAGGTGTGTCCCTCGTCGACTGGTTCGCGAACTGCACAATAGAGAAGGTCGAGGTTCAAATGGAACCCATTTGGATACCCACGCGGAACTTGCTTACCACGGCCGCCATTTCTCCTTATCCCGCAGCAATATAGCTTAGTGGCATCCATTGCACTGCTGAGGTCGCGGGTGTTATTCCGGCCGCAGCTGCCTCGTTAGACGGGGATGGAATCCAAAGATATGCCGAAATACTGAGAACTGTCTACAAATGCGCAAGCATTCTTTTGCTCCCGGCTGTTAGCTTTTGCTTTTGTTTCCCAAATTTCAGTTGGCCCAACCCCAAATGTCACGTTGGCCCACCCCTACTATAGGCTTCCCCATTCATTTTCTATGGAGCTCTATGTATCCCTATCAGTAAGGTGTCACGCTTCTCGCGTTATGGACACAATTTTGTTAACAAAATTCGCTTTGATCAATTCATTTTTAGTTTTCAATTGTTACTTATCGCTTATAAAGCTACCAATCATTTAAATTTACACTATTATAGCGATTAAATGTCTTCGCAAATTACGCATGTCCTGCGGATACAAGGCATTACACTTCTCGCGTGACAGACAGCTTTTGCTGGGGTACACGCGAAAGATTATTTATACGTATTAAAAAATCCTCATCTAACTTAGATTAAGGTGCCCGTTAAATATCCCCTGCTGGTAAAAATGAATCTGGTGTCCCCCACTACGGCGTGCCTCGTGATCAGATCGTGGTTCCGGCATGTAAGGCTGCATAATTTAATTTTAATTTCTGCTTCCTCACGTCAGAATACAAAACAAACGGAGAACATCAGACCGCGGGTATTTTTTGCCTGCCGCTTGATCTTTTAAACGTAGGGAGTGCGGCTTGAAAATTGCGTATATAAACGACTGTAATTAAGTTTAAGTATGCTCGCTTCGTGGTATGTAGGTCATACGCGAATTAGAGGGTTTTGACGCCCCAAAGCAACATCGGGTGCATGAGAGACGTCGTAGTACAGAAGGAAATAAGTCTTGACCGACTGGCTTTCTTTAACGAGCACCTCAATTGAAGCTCGCATAGGCGTCTTCGCATTTCTCGCCCATCGAAACGAAACCGTCGCGACAGGGAGCCGAACCCTCGATCGGAGCAGCAGACCGCCTTAGCCACAAGCCACCGCGCGGCCGGAAATCGGTGTATATGCGAGGCACGACAAGCTGCACGAAGCGCCATGACGCTCACATCCGGATGCAGACACGTTAAGGTAAACATGCGCAGACAGACGCACTAGTAGCTCGAGCAGGTATGGAGGCAGCTATACAGGCAACTGCGCGCGCAAACGTGCGTATATAGCCGCTGAAATGCAGGCGCATGCGTAATTCGCACGTTTTCCAGAATATACGAACCTTTGCGTGCGCGCCCGCACGCGCGCAAATGTGGATCAAGTGTCGCGGAGAAACAAGCTTAGGCTAGCGAAGCGTCAAATTACGCCCCTTTGCCGCTCGTCGGGAGCGTATACATAGAAAACGGCAGCGATCGTTCAACACCCATATATATATATATATATATATATATATATATATATATATATATATATATATATATATATATATATATATATATATATATATATATATATATATATATAAGCGAGTCACGTACTGGGCGCATCGTGTATCTGCGCGTGCGCTGATCCGGCAGAGTCACCGTCCACATCATGCCGAATACTATATCGGACTCCCTTGGTTTCGCAGAGTGCCTCCTATGACAAGGAAATGTCCTTTATAAAATTCGGTGATTTCTGGCGAAGATGTGGCAGCAGATGCAGCTGCCCATATGCTTTGCGTAAATAAATAAATAAATAAATCTTTTATTTTTGTGTTCAAGAACATCCGGAGGTCTGAATATACTGACGCACAGAGAAATAAAGAAAAAAGGTAAAAAAGCTGTGCGACGAAACTATGGGATAAGGAAATAGAGTAAAAAGCGAGGGAGAATAAACTTAAATGAAAAGGATGGCTCCGATCAGAACGAAGCCAAACCGTTTCGACAGATATAAAGACGGACAATATTACCGTTGTACAGACTTCGCAGTCTCTGGAACGGCGAGTGCCTCCCGAAAGGTGCAGGAGCGTGAAATAGCGTAATCAATCAACCGATAGATTGAATTAAACTATGAAGTTTTACGTGCCAAAACCACGATTTGACTATGAGCCGTGCCGTGGTGGAAGTCTCTAGATTAATTTTGATCACCAGGGGATCTTTAACGTGTCCCCAATGCATGGGACACAGCCGTTTTAGCATTTCGCCGACATCAAGATGCGGCCAATGCGGCCGGGATTTGATATTGTTACGTCGGCGATGAGCATTCCTTGGACATTTCCCCCGAGGCAGCCCAGACGGCGACAGTCGAGAAACAAGCGCCGCGATTCGTCAGCGCGCATTCTTTGGGTGCTTCCCCCGCGGATTCATCAGCGCCCGCCTATACGTGGAGACGGGGCCCAACACCGACTGTGACGCACAGGCAAAGAAGCTCAGAAGCGACAACATCCGCCGCCCTCCGTGGAAGCGGTATCGAGCGTGAAGACCAGTCTCCTCACCCTGACAAGAGCGTCACTGAGAGTCAAGGTACCAGCTTCACGACTATCGTGGAAGGAGCGCGAACACCTGTTTCCAGGCTTTCTCGTCCTTGCTTCGAAGATTAGAATCAGAGCCGGAGTTCTGCGATATGTGCGACCCCTTTGATTGGGCACGACACGGTCATCGAATCCCCTTGTGTAGGGAACTAGGAAGGAAGAACTGCTTAAAAGAAGACACCTTTGAGGTGTGCTGACGGGCCCTGAAGTATGCAGACGTCTGCGTGATGACGTCTGCAGACATGTGTGTCTTGACTAGAATCTGACTACATGTCTCAATACGTAAATAATGTAAAATAAACCCCTTATCTTTCACTCTTACTCTCGGACGTAGTCACCCCTATGGCATGGAGGATCCCTGGCCTAAACGCTATCCCGAGTGCCAACAATACCGCGACCTCGTGCTTAGCAGCCAAACACCATAGCCGCTAAGCCACCGCGGCGCGTGGCGACATCGATCGCTCGATCGCTCAATAACTTATTTGTGTGCCAAGCAACAACACTAAAGTCTGAGTGCTGGGACACAGTGAAACAAAAACAAAAGAAGGTAGCAATTAAGGCAACTCCAACAAAATTTAAGGGGTAAGAAAAATTTGACGAAGCACAAAAGTAAAAAACAACATGATAAGCAGCTACATAATTAAGCAACAATGCACCAATAACCCACAGTTTCTAGGTGGAGTACACATACGGAAGAAGAGAAAAACTATGTGAAGACAGGAGAGCAGGGCAGCTAGAAAGAAGGCTCAAGAGAAAGGGTGAAGCTCGGAACAGAAAGAAGACAACGCGTTTTGAAATACATCAAGATGGAGGAAATGAGTTATACAGACTTCCAATTCTGTGGAAAGTGCAAATGCCTGCTGAAAGAGTCAGAAACGTGCAAGGTTCAATGTTTCCTGATAGTCTTCTGTGGAACCCACAGTGAAACAGAAGCTAGTAGATCCGAACATTAAACAACAGTAACAACAACAACAATAATAATAATGAACCTACGCGCGTGCGCATGCCCAGATCCAACGCGGTGGCTCCGCTGCTGGGGAATTCTCCTGCTGTACACGAGGTCGCGAGTTCGTTTCCCGTGCACGGCGGCCGCATTTCAATGGGGGCATAAGGGCTCATTCACACCGGCGACTGACAGTGGTCGCGCGACCAAGTTAGTCGCAAAGCGACCAGTCGCAAACGGTCGCTTTTCTCGAAAAGCGACCATTTTGGGCCAGTCGCTCTCTGCGCGATTTTTCATTCGCGCGACCGTGGTCCGAAAACTGATAAACCAATCAGCGGCGCACCGGAAGTGATCTTTCATGTGTCTACGTCCGGCCTCCTCCCGCGTCGCGGCTAATTCCGTGTAGATTCCGAGAGTTATCGCTGAGAACGAATCTCTGGGATTGCGACTTGCGGGTCGCGCTCAGCCGGGCTTGCCGGTGTGAACATCAGTCGCCTTCGGTCGCTTTTTGATCGCGAGTCGCAAATGGTCGCGCGACCTCCTCAAGTCGCCGGTGTGAATGAACCATAAGAGATTTCATTTAAAAAAAAATTATGCTATATGACCTTCTCTTGAAGTTTCGTCAATATATTTGTGCCATGTCAGTGTACGTTGTGTGGGCTCGGAGCTTTCTTATGCCCTGTGCAATCTTGTACACGTTACAGGGAAAAAGTTTACTCAGTACCAATTACAATTAGTTCGTTCAACTTGAAATGCAATTGATCGCCGCCACCTGCTACTGCCATAAATATAGCTGAATAATTCTTAAAAATGTAATCGATAACTTATCCATTACATTACAAAAATGGCAGTTTAACCCGGTGGCGAAGCACTGAAAGCAGTAGCAAGGTGTAGCGACCGTCTGTCACTGATTTGTCCCCTGCCAGCCACGTCTTATGGGCGTCGCGTCTCGACGATGCACGAAGACGAGACCGAAGGAAAACTGCTGGCCTTGGTCAGCGCCCAAAGAAAAGATTCGATAGATTTAGCTCGACGTTCATACTACTGTCCGTTCCGCTCAGACGAATGTGCGTAGCACCAGTTTGGTGCGCGCACAGCTGTTCAGCAGCAACGATAATGTCACATGTGCGTCCAGCATAGGAAGCCAGAACGCTGCCCTGGCTCGGGTATAGAGTTGATACAGCGGAGCGTATAGTATGGTGCGCCGCATTTGCAGCCGCGTCTCTGGAGTCCTAATTCGCCACGCGCGGGTCACGCATGCGCTTTGATACCGTGAAAGCAAGACGGTGCGATTGCCTCTCGAGCACTCGTATAATTCCTATCGCAGACACACAGACAGACAGACAACGAACTTTATTTGATCCTGAGAAATTCCTATACAATATATATATATATATATATATATATATATATAACTTTTATTTACAAATACTGCAGGCCCTATTCGGGCCCAAGCAGGAGTGGGTACATGCAACAACGTAAGTTACAACTGCCAATTAGCAATTAAGAACACAACAAAACATGTACATACATCATTGTAACACTATACGTAACAGGAATAAACATGAACATACAACAGTGCCATACGTAAACAAAATAACAATGAAAAAGCGTAACGCAAAAGAAGCTGCTTCCATTGCGGCAATTTAGAGATCAAAGAAAAGGGTATTTGAAAGCTGAACAAACGATTCTGTTGTATTAGCGTTAACTACTTCTTCGGGTAATTTATTCCATAGTGAAATTGCATGGGGAAAAAGAGAATATTGATGGATGTTAAGATTACTAAATGGTTGCTTAACTGTTTTGTTGTGGTTTGTACGAGCAGAGCGCATGGGGGGCTCAGGTAAATAACAATCACGCGCTATTTTGTAATGACCATGGTACAGCTGATATAAAAATTTGATGCGAGATACAATTCTGCGATGAGCTAGTTTTTTCAATTTCGCCCTGTCGCGAAGAACGGACACGCTAGAAAAACGCGAGTATGTGGAGTATATAAACCGCAAAGCTAAATTTTGCACCCTCTCTATTTTCTTGATTAAATATTTTTGATGAGGGCTCCAGATCAAATCCGCATATTCTAATTTTGGTCTAACAAGAGCTTTGTATGCTGCTAACTTAACGGTCGATGAAGTACGGAGCAATTTCCGTTTCAAAAATGCCAGCTTTTTTAGCGCGTTGCTGCAAACGTTTTCTATATGGGGTTCCCAACTTAAATTGCTTGTGAGTGTAACACCTAAATACTTCACTCGCTGGGTTTTATGATATAAGAATTATGAATAATATAAGCAAAATTGAAGGGTTCTTTCTTGTTGGTAAATGTAATTGCTGCCGTCTTCAAAGTGTTTAGCTTCAGTCCCCATGTTTCACACCATACGCTAATTGAGTGCAACGCGTCATTAAGTCTTACTTGGTCGGAGTGATGGTTTACACTAGTATAAATAACACAATCGTCCGCAAACAACCGGATCTTCACAGGCAATTGAACAGATAAATAGATGTCATTGATATAAACTAAGAACAACAAGGGACCGAGAACTGACCCCTGTGGCACCCCTGAGTGCACTTCCAGTGTACAAGAAACGCAGTCTTTAACATATATATATATATACACGCGCAAGTGTACATGCCCCGTGTGTGAAATCGGTGAAATTATGCGCGTTGCCGCGAGCGAAGTTAGCGCTACAGCAGGAAGGTGCCTGGAGGTGGAGGAGGGAATGGCGCACAGGGCTCTACCGGGTTTGTCTCGTCATCGAGACGCCGAGCGAGAAAGGCGGAGTAGCGACGCAAGCGGCGGCAGGCCGAGAGCCAGCGTACCGACCCTGAAGTGGTCGCCAATCGCAGAGCACGAGCTGAACAAGTCCGGCAGAAGGCGCGTGCTTGGCGTTCCCAGGAGACTCCAGAAGAGGAAGAAGGATAATAAGGGAAAATGAATAGTGCGAATAGTACAAATTGCTAATAATCAAAACTGTGCTTTTTTTTTTTTTACAGTGCCTCATCTTTCCTAATACTACTTTACACTTCATAAAGATTGAAAAACGGAAATAAAACAAACAAAGAATAAGCCTTGAGGAAAACCACCACACTTACACACGATCAAAGCATTTTTAAAACATTCTACGCACAATGCAGAAGAAGGGATTAACACCCGTACGCTTGCGCGCAACCTGCTCTCGGGAAGTGAAAGATCACGGTAACTTTCTTTTTTAAAGTCCATCGCATTCATAAAGCTCTTAGTCTGAACACATGGTTCCGTGAATGTGAGTTAGCCCACGAGTGTGAGTGGTCCTGCCTGAGACCGATTTCTGGTACATTTTAGTCTGAGGGAGTGCGGCTGTTGATTTTTGCCAATTTATACACCTCATCTATTTTACAGCTTATTTTCTTTTTCGCCCTTTCCTCTTCTAAACTGCAGATAGTAGAAGCTTTCGGCTACTTCGGAGGATACATCGGAATATGGCTGGGATTCTCGTTGCTATCGGTGCTCCTTAATCTTGAAGCGCACATGGCCAAAATATCAGCGAAGCGAATGCAGAGGTGAGTGGTGTCCTTACCATTTGCTGCAGGACGTCTCGGCTGGCGGTCATTATGATGTGAAGCACAGAAATTATCTTGTATCCTGTGCTTGCAAGTGTAGTGTGCACCTATACACCCCCTTCTTGTGGAAATGTTTCCACTGGGCGAAGAGCGTGTTGCCTGAATGAGCGGCTGGCGCGAACATTACAACAAATTGAAATTATAATACCCTGTTCGCATCTCTGCGCCGATTGTGCGTCGTTTCGTTTGTGCACACGTGTGTGTTAACTACATATAGAGACGAAAAATAACTGGGCGTGGCAACGAGATCGTGCGAGCGTTTGCACATTAGAAAGAAACTGATAATTTGGCATTAGTGTCAATTATTCCGAATGGGAAATAGATTTTCGGAGCATGTTTGCTTTGTCCCCGTTTCGCGGCCAAAGCGAAACGGATGTCAACCGAATGGCCCAACTGCCGACCTTGCTGAGGTAGAAGGTCGTCTCAGGCGTCATTGCACAGCTGAGCCGTAACTAAGTAGCAGTACAACAGTGTTCTCTCCATAATAAAACAGTTCCCGGTCTTTTTATTAGCAAATGCGTACTGCTCGACTAAAAAGAAATTAGATCTGGCGCTATATTATGTCTTTGTCTATATATAGATCCCATATATAACTTTCACCTTTCTGTCTTTTTTTCCCGGTAAAGCGGAATGTAATATTTGAAGTATAAACTTTTTCAACGAGAAAATATTGACATAAATAATTAAAATTAATTTTAATGCATGCTTTATACGGTACGCATGTCTGTGCCAGTGTAAAATCGATACGAAAATTGTCGCGCCCACTGCGCATTATATTAGATTCTACGTCAAAATAAATCAATTTGATTAGCTAATCAGCGCCGTTGATCAGTACATTAGCGGTTGTCACCTTTTTTTTTTTACTACCTGTTTTACATTTATGGATGGTTCCGCACATTAATATGCATTGGAAGCGGAAGAGAACGACGAAGGGAGACCGAGATCGAGAGAGAGAGAGAAAGAAATAAATATGACACTTGTTATGACAGTGTGACAAAAAGAGAAGCATAAAAAGGGCCAGTACAGGGCCTGTGCGATCCTCAGGTAAAACATTTGTTTCGAGCACATGTAAGCGTATATACGTTTGGCCTGCAGATGCGTCCGTTTGCCCCCTTTCCTTTTTGCAGAGTGAAGGCAGCTGACGATGCCGTGAGGGTCTTCCGGCTGAAGCAACGCTTCTGAGGCCTTCTCACGCAGCTGACGTCGGCTGGAGGACGGCGAAACGCTATATCCGCACGCATAGATCAAGCAGCGCGCACGCTCGTGGTTGTACGCCTCAAACGCTCGGCTGTGTGACTAGGAAGAATGCACTTTGTGAAACAGCTGCCGCGTTTTTTTTTCGTTTTTTTTTTTTGCGAAACTGAACGAACTGCTCTGAGCAAGCAAGCAGCGCTGTCTCATGCTTCTACAATTGCTTATAGCACATAATAAACTGATGGATATCCACACTGAAACGTTTTACTGCGGAGCTATATACCGCCCAACCAACGGCCGGAAATTTTGTACGGCCCAACCTACAGATAGACATTCCTGCTCTGTTAATCGAGTACTTCTGTTCTGCAGTAGTTAGTGTGTGGATGGTCCTCTGGTGCCGGGATATTACTTCTCTCCACCTTGAGGGCTTCCGCAGAACTATTACGTCAAACTCCCGCCTTTGATTCTGAGTGGTCGATAAATTCGACTTCGCCTGCTATCTGCTAGCCGCCTGGTTAGCTCAGATGGGCTGCCCCGGAAAAGCGGTGGCCCCGGGTTCCGGACCAGGACTAATTTTCCTTCAACTGCGAAGCTTTTCTTTCGAAGAACCCGTATGGGTTTCCTTTGTAGCACTTAGCTACGGTTAGGTGGATGACTCATTTTCCCTTTATTAGAAACGACGTTTTGTTAACAAACTAACTGGAGCGCCAATGCATTTCGCCGCAAAGTTCGGGAATTTATATCTCGAAGCTGGTCTCATCTTGGAAATTGGTTCCAAGTGGATTCGCCTTGCGAACTCCACGGCTATAATTTGTAAATTGCAATACGGGCCATAATGTAATTAGTTAAAACGTAATGAGTGAATTTTTTATTAATTAGTCAATTTCTCATCTAAATTTTTTGTGCTAGTATCGTCCGCCACTTCGGGTAGACCAGCTCACGAACTAAAATTGTGATATCTGCCACAGGCAACTTTTATTAAAGATTTTTGAAAGTGTTCGCTGAAACACCCTATATATATATATATATATATATATATATATATATATATATATATATATATATATATATATATATATATATATATGCGTGTGTGTGTGTGTGTGTGTGTGTGTGTGTAAACAACGAGAAAAACGGAAAAAATTAAAAACACGAAGAAGAAAGCACCTGAGGGAGAGAGTCGCGAGCTAAAGAGATTACTGCTAAGTAAATATAAAACTGCGCGTGAGCTAATGTCTAATAGCTAATAAGATAATAAGCTAATAAGTGAGCTAATAAGATAGTCGCCCTCGGTAGTGGTAGGTGCGCCTACGTGTGGGAAAGAGAATATATACTTTTCTCGCTGCCCTTCAAATAAAGTTAGTAGCGCCTGTGACGTTTTCTGTGTCTCTTCTGTGTAGTTGTGTCTTCGCGCTACATTATGTCGGTAATACGGGATGGCTTTCTTGCAATGTTGTGGATGGCTACTTTTGAAATGAAGGTAATGTTCGTGGTCTGTTGGTTGTTTACATAAGGTTGTGAATATTCGATTATCTATAATTTGTACAGCGACGTCAAGAAAGTTTAGAGCTGATTTATAACAACTGTGTGTGAAAGAGAATGATGGATGAGCTTAATTATTATGTCCTACGAATCTAACGAGAATTTCTTCGCCGTGGTGCCACATGCAGAGCGAAAAAGAACACAGCTTCACTTTCTTCGTCGGCACGTACTATTTCCATATTACGTCCCCACTCAACTTCCGCCAGTACTTTTGTTGCCAAGCATAATAATCTTAGAACACATTTGAACAGAAAATTTTTAATGTGCTCGTACGAATAAACCGTTGACTTCGTCCATTGGCACTAGTTCACCGACTCGAACACGCACCTTTCGTTCACGTCCTAGTTTGGTCATAGGTGCAGAGTTCGTCGTCGTTGCTTCACCGGAAGTAAAATCTTCTGAACGTACACGTGACGAAGCTCACGACTTCAAGTGCTTTCTGTTTATGCTAGCATTCCAAAGCCGACGCGTGTCTCCAACCTCAGTGGCGGAGTCCACCGAGCCAGCGCGGCTGAAGATGCACTTCACAATCGCTTCCAGAAGCTAATTATCCAGCCAGATGCAGGCTACAGGTTTCCCTGTAGATACAAAATACAAGTGTTGCCTGTATTTTCTTTATCGGACCTTCAACTAGCATTTGGCTACAGTTCCAACAAGTGTTTGCTTGCCGGTATTTTGTGACATGTAAATGAATAGTTCTTATTCTTCTTATTCTTCTTCACCTTGGTAGCCATCGCAGCAATCACAGACGAAACACGTTAGAATTTCACCAATTTCCAGTGACACCGCTACCTTTCCAAGCTGCCGCTGGGAGAAACGGCCGTCCGCGCATACCAGTGCGAGGAGGAGACCGAGGCGCCGCGCTGGTTCCAAGCTGCGTTCCTCCTCGCCGATAAAACGGTCCATATGGGAATGAAACGATCTACCATTCTCATTGCTAAGCGATACTGATTCTTCAGAGCGCATTAATTATTGATGATACACTTTTTCAATTAGAATGTAACTTGTTTGTTCTCTGAATGCCCCTCTGCATTTTTCTTGTGTACTTTTACAGCCTTATGGTTGGGCCCAGTTGAACTTGCAGTATTTTGTATTTATTTATTCATTGCTGGATAAATATTTCTAATAAGTTAAATCATAAATTTGATATGCGGGTTAAGGTGGGCGCCCGTGAAGTTCTTCCGTCGGTCGGCACCAACACTGGTCAGAGTTTGAGAACGTGTTCTCAATCACGGCGAAAATCTGCCTTCTTCGCGCAGTTAGGGGCTCGACATACTGAAGTTAACGGCTTTTACCCACTGACATTGGAAGGTCCTGTTTATACACGTAGGTTAGTAGTAGAGATGCGAGGTCTGGGCGAAATAAAAACAAGAAAGCGGTTTCTCGTTTCTGGTTGCTTTTCTTGGACATCAAAAGCGGCAAAAAAAAAATCAATTCATTCCATGCAACGATGCCCATCAGCAATGTGAAGCCGGTACTATCGACACTTTTTGAGTATACATGCTCGAGGCAACCAGCATTTCATGCAATAGTATATACTTATTCTCAAGTTGTGTGTCATAGCCACGAAGTTCGTCCCCCTAATCATCAAGTTCAACAAGCGCATCGCTTGTCCTGAGACACGATATCCGATATTATGGGGGGGGGGGGGGGGGAGGGGGAGAAGAGAACAATACACAACCGAAAAGGAAGTGAAAAAAAAACGTAGTAGTACGAAAGATGCGCACTTAAAAATTTTCCGAGTCTCTGCTTAATTCGCTGAATATAACGCCTAAGCGCGGAAGCGGGGTTGTGCCATGAGTCAGTGCACGGCATAGGCATCAGGCGTCAGCCTTACAGCAACCGTTTCAGCTGAGTTGCCTCCCATAGTTTTGTCAAATAACTATCCCTTCGCGATAAAGCTTACGGAGTATATAGCCAAATTAGCACTTACGAAATTAGTCATACACAGCAGTTGGCCTCAACGTCCCCACGAATAATTTACTATATCTGCAGCAGTTCATGCAGGAAAGCTAACTTAAGTACATCAATCATCCTTTATGACTGGGAAAGCCAGCGACCTCATGATTTTGGTTGGAAAGAGTCCTACTTGGATTCGTCAGATCGATATCGCGGAAACAGTGATCTCCTCCCGCACTTTTGGTGTCCATGCAGTGAGGTGCGTTCATACTGCACTTAGCGTACTATCACACATTAATGATTTAATTGTTTTAGAGCGCAGTTATTAGGCGCCCGTTCCTGGGATGAGCGTCGCCGTCCCTCGGCGTGAACACGCTTGTTGTTGTTGTTGTTGTTGTTGTTGTTGTGGCCTGTGATGCGTGTGGCTCCTACCCACGATGGGGGATTGGCCAAGAGATGGGTGGATTATTCGAAATTATTATGGAGCATAAATTTCCTAATACTTATTGAAATAGCATTGAATAGCGCAGAATTGCCTGTTAAATAACATCAGGAAGGTAATATTGAATTGGTAATAATTAACTTAAAAGTAAAAACAAAAATAAAGGAATTTAGCAGGACATTCGTTTAGATTTCATAAGGAATGTTCGGACAGCGAAGCATGCATCCGTGTGGCTGAATCCCAAAGTGGACGCTCCGAACGAAAGAATTGCAGGTTCTGTCAAGTCCAGGCCAATTCTTCGAAAAGGTATTTCCAACCATCTTTTTCTAAGCGCAGTAAAGCGGCGACAAGATAGAAGAAAGTGGTGTATCGTCTCTTCCTCATTACAAAAAGAACAGAGGGGGGAGGGAACCAAACCCGACCTGTGTAAGTAGAAATTCAGCGAGGGTATGCGGCAGCGTAATTTGGTGAGGCAGACCTCCAGCATCTTTGTGTCACAGGATTCGCTATGCCAGGTAAATGCCAGGTGCTTATACTCTGGAGAAGCAGTCAAATGTGGGTTTGATAAGGCTAATCTTATTGATCGCATCCGAAATCTTGTCGCCGTGATCTGTGCTGTCACTGGTAGAATAGGAAGAACAGGGCCGGATAGTGATGCATTTGCCAGTGGATCAGCAGTTTCATTAAAAAACAAACCTTTATGACCTGGTACCCAAATCAAATGAACACATCGCACATGGGCAGGAACTAGTAAGCGGAATAGTTTTAGCATGGGTGACTCATTGGTAGCGGTAAGGCAAGAGCATACTGAAAGGAAGTCAGTCAGAATGGCAGCCGTTGTAATAATTGGGTCTAATTTACGTAAAGCTAGGATTACTGCTAACAACTCGGCCAGAAAAATAGGCACAAAATCAGGCAACCTTAAAGAAAAAGACCAGTCGAGCGCAGGACAAAATATTCCAATGCCAGCTTTTTCCTCGCACTGTGAGGCATCTGTTGCAATGATAACGTTTACACGGTCATGCCAATTCTCGCGCGTTCGTCGTCGTCTTCTTCCACCGCTGGCTCCGATGCCGCTCATCATGCCAGCGTTCCCATACTGCCCCTCTCTCTGCGAAGGCACTGACGGCAATGGCCCGCTGCCAGTCGGTGCGGCGATTTCGGTCTCAAATTTTTTGTCTCAATATATTGCGAAATGAAAACACGTATCACCCGCCGTGGTTGCTTAGTGGCTATTGTGTTGGGCTGCTAAGCACGAGGTCGCGGGTTGGAATCCCGGCCACGACGGCTGCAATTCGATGGGGGCGAAAACATCCGTATACTTAGATTTAGTTGCACGTTAAAGAACCCCAGGTGGTCCAAATTTACGGAGTCCCCCCACTACGGCGTGCCTCATAACCAGAAAGCGGTTTTAGCATGTTGAACCCGATAATTTAATTCAATTAAAAGACGTGTCAAGCACCGACCAAGTTTCGCATAGGGAGTATCATCGAAACGTTTTTTAAAGCGAACAATTCGCTTAGGTATTTTGACCTTGACCTCACTGATATCTGAAATAACACTGTGGTGCGGGCGTGCGTCAGAAAACAATGCGATAATCTGCCGTGCCAATTCGACCGCGAGTGTTTTCTTTTCCACAAGGGTCGAGCACATATACGTAGCCTTCTTGCCGACTTGGTTGTTCACGTGAGCCAAGCAGGTGAGGGAGCAGATGTGAAACGTGCGAGGGCTGCTCGAATGTGCCGGCTTTTCGCATTACAAGTATAGAGAGCGCGTGAGGGCATGTTTGCTCTTCGTTATGAAACAATTCGTGCATAATATCTGCTTACAACGAAGGCGCCAAATAAAACGATGGACGAAGGAAGACGACACGCGACAACCACGAAGGCGCACGAGCGACAGAGCGTTTTATTTCTTGACACGGGAATAAATAGCTGCTGCCGGGAATCAAAACATCAGAGAAAAAAAAACAGTGCCGTCATGAGCATCACGCAACGAAAACACGATACACAACAGCTTCTTAAGCGCCGCTCCCAAGATACGCCAGTTCCTTTGTCGATACAGAAACTGAGGATTCACTGATACAAGCATCACCACGCTTCTTGACCTCAAGCGCTTCCAATATCTCTCTTGTCAGTTGATCATCTGCCCTGTTCAAAACACAGGTTCTATCAAAATCTGGAGTGCTACTGTGAGCCTTACAATGAGCACTAATGTGACCCGAGAGCTGGATTTCCATCTTATATTGATGCCCATACAATCTGTCATTCAGACATCTGGCCGCTTGGCCAACATAAGATGAACCACACGACAAGGGACCAGAGTAAACTACTTTCTTTACACATCCGACCTGCTTCTGCCCATGTTTTTTTGCACACACCTGGTTATTTTCATGATGTCCTGCATTCATGTGGGCACACATCAAACCAAGACGTTTCGGAGGGGAAATAAAACCCGAACAGCTGTTCATTTGCCTACTTTTTTCAGATTGTGAGATATGCCATGGACATATGAGATAATAGCAAACCTGGTTCCAGAAGTGTCTGCTCGACCCTGGTCTACAATGTTAGGTTCCTTGAGTTGCCTGACCATTTGTACTGCAATAGACATGATCACATGATGAGGTTGTGTGCCCCGTTAAGTGGCTGACCTGATAATGAAAACTTATTTGCAGCCGATGCACACATGACTTGTTAAGTGCGTTGGTTAGACATAATTGAATGATGCTTCTTTTTATTACTTTTGAGTGAGCTGAATTGAGGGACGGTATGGGTTGCTAGCCCTTGGCTTGAACTGCCAGCAAGCAAGACACGATGAGAAAGTAATTTCCAAATCTAAAAACTTTAAACAGTTATCGGCCGGAAGCTCGTGAGTCAGGATTAGAGGATGCAAGGCTGTTTTAAACTCTGACAGTACTAATGATGACTGGGTTTCCAATTCTGGACTGTTACAATCTAAGAAGGCTAAAAAATCTAACTAAACTAAAAAAAGAACACCACAAATCTAAAGGTCTGCATCACATCTGTCCCTGATAAGCACTGCTTTAACACCTTGTCTTTTGAAGCTAAAAAGCTGTCGCTTAAAACAGGCGCTATACATGAACCTATGCACACCCTCTTTTTGTAGAAAGATGTCACCATTCCATTGTATGTGCGCAGACTTCAGGCGCATGGACAATAGTTCCAAACAAGACCCTTCTGCTATGCCAGAAGCGTTATGGAAACAAATTGCTCCAACTTTATCGATACAGTCAGTGACGGGTTCCATCAATTCATTTTGTGGTATCGAGTAATGCAAGTCTTTTATGTCTACTGAAAAGGCGGATAAAATTTTGTTTTCATTCTGTGCGAGATATTTTACGTCGTGTTCAGAATTCTTCCCGCGAAACGGATCGTCAACGGGTAGTTTACTCAAAATATTGCTGGAGAAACAAGGAAACCTAATAATATCTGCATAGATATAGTTGGTCCATAGGTATACCTAAGGCACACATACATGTCAGTATTAACGTAAAAGCGCGTGATATTGAACGGTTTCATTATCTAAGAGTAACATTTCAGCTGTTGCGAAACCTTAGGTATTACACAGGAACTCGTAAAAGTCGCTGAATGGCATCCAAAGAGGCATACAAAAAAATTATGCACATCCCACTAAGATGTCGGAATCCGAGAAGCGAAGCTTTCGCAAAGCGGTAAAATAAGTGCCATGCAACTGATTATACTTTCCACCGCCTATTTAACCATAACGATTACCTGCCTACCTGTGAAGACGGCAAGACACGGAGAACCCCACCAGCTGAACCATGTGACAGCGCTTTGTAGTGTCACCGGGATTGGCCGTATCCAGGGTCGGTGTGCCGACTACAGCCAGACGATCCTGGAGATTATGCAACAGTTAAGTACACATTATACTGCAAAATACCCATCGAACAGATGCGCCACACCTTAAAACCTAGGAAAGTAGGCATAGAGAGGTTGGCTTTATTAAAGGAATTCTGCTCTTGATGACGTATATTTTGTAGCCATGAGCACATTTAGCTTTCATCTTTCAATCACTGCGTAATTCCGTAGGAAACATGCAAAAATCAGTTCTTCGCACACGATGGTGTGCGCTCAGGAGAAGGAAGAAGTGAGTATACCATCACGTGCACGCAACCGAACGTGAGCGCGCGAGCGCAGCCGCGGAACGAGCGAGGCAGCGCGAGAACCCGGCAGCACAAGGGCACACGCAGACTGGGAGCACACCATCAAATGCGTGAGCTGAGCCAGCCTATAAAAGGCGCACGGCATAGACGAGAACCTCCATGCTTCACTGCCTGATGATGGCGATGAACACTAATGAGCCGGTCCATGCATTGGACCCAGGCCACTTGCACGAGGCGCATCTCGAGCGCCGCCCACACGATGGGTACCATACAATGCGGGGTGGGTCGTGTGACCGAACACACTCACCCCCACGACACACACTGTTGCTAGGCTGGTGACGGCCTTCACCATTTGCCCCGGCATCAGGCGCGTCTCGAGCGCAGCCCACACGGTGGGTACCATAAGATGCCGGGGTGGTCCTTGGACCGTTGCGCGCACACTCACACAGCATAAGACACGCTCCCACATGACGCACACCTCCCGCATAAACATCACAATACACAAGTCCAACACCATAATGAATCAAAAAGGAGACTCGGGTAACCACCTGTCGGTTGCATGCAACCTGCAGCTTGCCGACGGTGGTGGCGTTTCCGTTGACCGGAGAAATCTATTCACACACAAGAAAAAGTTCTTAAGCTAGATCTGTTCCCAAGAGCAGCTGTCAGCCACTCGCTATGTTGGAAATACATGATCAGCGAAGGCGGTCGGTCGATGGAAAAGTCCACTTACGAACGAAAACCTGTGGGAATTCAGTCCTGTTTGGATCGGACTGCTGGTACGATCTGTTGGGAACTCGGCGCTGACGCCCGTGGTTGTACCTGGGTCGCAAGCCCCAAGGGTAGCGTTGGCCTGGCGGCCTGGGGTACAACTGCAAGCATCCGAAGGTCCCGGCAAAGCATGAGTCGACAGGTAACAACGAAACAACTTGTTTATTTTAACATCGCAAAGAGTTGGCGGTCAGGTTTGACCGAAGTAGAGAGACGGGAGAGCACTTCACTCAACGGAAGAAATCGGAGCCCTCCTCTGGCGTCCGGGGGCAGCTGTTTTTATACTCTCGCAGTTGAGGGCAAGAAGGAACCCCTCAAAAGACGAGCACGTGAATGTACAATGGGCTAATGGTGACGCACACTGTCGTAGCGATGCCGTAGCACCATGTCGTGGCGCTGCGCACGATCTCGTAGCACCTGGTCGTGGCGCTGCGCAGCACACTGTCGTGGCGCTGCGCAGCATACTGTCGTGGCGCTGCGCAGCACACTGTCGTGGCGCTGCCGGTCGGACACAATGACTGTAACGAGAAGATGGTCCCTGCTTTGGCATCGCCTGTTTCGGGCACAATGACTGGAACGAGATCCCTGCTTTGGCATCGCCTGTTTCGGGCCCAATAACTGGAAGGAGATCCCTGCTTTGGCCTCGCCTGTTTCGGGCACAATGACTGGAACGAAATCCCTAGGCGGTCGCATCGCCGCAGACGCGCCTGGAAACACCTGGCGATGAGTGTTGCGGTGACGACGATCGGGCCAAAATGTCCGCCGCCCCGCCGCCGTCGCGCCGGCAAAACCACGTGTCGCAGGCGAAACGCAACAGACCGCCCCGCCGGGGAAAGGAGATCCCGATGGACAGGGGACTGCATCCGCTGTCCGGAGGGATGTCGCTCGATGATGCTCATAACCGAAGTCGGGCGTCCCTTGACGTTTCTTGAGCGCAGCGCACAGAGAAGGCCTCGTTCTCTCGTTCAGGTTCGCACGGGACACTGCAAAGTGACTTCGGGAGAGTTCACATTTTTGTTCTCGTTCCCGGCAAGCGTTAGAACTACGCTGAAAACTCAACCGCTCAGTCAGCAAGCACGGCACAACCCTCACTAAGCCCTGCCAGGCTCTTTCCCCCTTTTATACCACTGCCTAGTTCCTTACAGTAGTCTAGCATCACTCAGAACGCGTCCACAAATTGAAAAATTGCACTAGAAAGCATATCATCACTTTGAAACACTAAACAAAAGCAATATGTTAAAAAAAATCCTGCCTCAGGAAGAAAAACATCAGTAACAAACAATTTTGAGGCTGATTCCTACGTTAGGGGCTTCGACTTAAGCCATCGGCGTTACCGTTGAGACTCCCCTTTTTGTAACGCACCTCAAAGGAATATTGTTGTAAAGCGAGGCTCCAGCGCAGGAGGCGGCCATTTTTGGGAGGGATGGTCTGCAGCCATTGGAGAGGGCAGTGATCTGTCTCAATGATAAACCTCGAGCCGGCTAGATAGCATGACAATTTCTGAACGGCCCACACGAGACATGCACACTCTTTCTCGGTGGCGCTATACGCCTGCTCACGACTGGTCAGCTTACGACTAGCATACAGGACGGGGTGTTCTACTTCTCCATTTTCCCGTTGGCACAGTACAACGCCCATGCCTCGCTCACTAGCATCGCACTGAACAATGAACCCTTTTGTATAGTCTGGCGATCGTAGCACAGGCTGGCTTGTTAGGGCACTCTTTAGGGCGCTAAAAGCTCTTTCCTTTGTCTCGTCCCAGACGACTGTTTGAGGCTCTGTCTTTCTTAGAGCATCCGTCAGGGGAGCCGCGATATCAGAGTACCTAGGGATGTACCTCTGATAGTAGCCGGCGACACCTAAGAACGACCGAATATCGGTCTTTGTGCGCGGTTGCGGAAAGTCTCGCACAGCGGCCACTTTTATTTCAGAGGGGCGGCGACGACCCTGACCAATCACGTGACCGAGGTAGACAACCTCGGCCTGTGCTAACTGGCACTTAGGAGCCTTTACTGTCAAGCCCGCTTCGCGCAGGCGGGTTAGCACTGCCCGCAAGTGTGCCATATGCTCAGACCAGGATGCGGAGAATATCGCTACGTCGTCTAGATACGGTAAAGCGAATTCTTGCTGTCCCCGCAACACTTTATCCATGAGACTTGAAAAACAGTATGGCGCGTTCTTCAAACCAAAACTCAACACTTTAGGACGGAATGTTCCCATTGGTGAAATGAACGCCGCATACCTACTAGCCTCTTCTGTAAGTGGAACCTGCCAATAACCCCTGACAAGATCTAGGGTGGAAATAAACTGAGCGCTACTAACTTTCTCAAGGCGCTCCTCGATGTTAGGGATCGGATAAATTTGATCCTTAGTGATGGAATTAAGCCTGCGGTAGTCGACGCAAGGACGAGGTTCCTTGCCCGGTACCTCAACTAAAATCAAAGGGGAGGTATAATCACTCTCACCTGCCTCAATAACACCGAGCTGTAGCATTTTCTTTACCTCAGCCTCCATAATATCGCTCTGGCGGGGTGACACCCGATACGCCTTGGATCGTACTGGCTCTGTGGAGGTAAGTTCTATATCATGAGTAAGTACAGAAGTCCTACCAGGCCTCTCAGAGAACAGACCTTGAAACTCTTGTAATAGCTGGTGTAGTTCGGTTTTCTGCTCAGGCGACAGCGGTGCTTTACTGATAAGGTCACTAATGACTTGACCGGTGTCTTCCCTGTTCGTCACTGAGCCTAGTCCCGGAAGCTCGACCGGAAGCTCTTCAGGAACGTTTACCATCATGCACACCACTGCTTCCCTTTGTCTATAAGGTTTGAGCAGATTACAGTGGTAAACTTGCTGTGCTTTCCGCTTTCCTGGCAGACTTACCACGTAGTTAACGTCCGACAGTTTCTGAACAATTCGCGCTGGGCCCTCCCACTGCACGTCTAGTTTGTTGTTTAGCGATGTGCGCAATATCATGACCTCATCGCCAACCTCAAAACGACGGGCCCTGGCTGTCCGATCATAATAAACCTTGGCCCTCTGCTGGGCCTTTGTCATTGCTTCACCTGACAACTCCTGTGCCCTTCTTAAGCGTTCGAGGAGCTTAAGCACGTACTCCACCACGACTGGGTCGTCGCCCCTACCTTCCCATGATTCTCGAAGCATGCGAAGCGGAGATCGAAGCGAGCGACCGTACACCAGTTCAGCTGGCGAAAACCCCGTAGCCGCATGCGGCGCGGTCCTTAAAGCAAACATCACCCCAGGCAGACACAGCTCCCAGTCAGTTTGATGTTCAAAACACAAGGCTCTCAACACGCGCTTCATGACGGAGTGGAGCTTCTCAACGGAATTCGACTGTGGGTGGTACACTGAGCTGTGTAGCAGCTTTACCCCACACCTTTCGAGAAAAGTTGTCGTCAAAGCGCTAGTAAACACTGTGCCCTGATCTGATTGAATTTCTGCAGGAAAACCAACTCGCGCAAATATGGACAGTAGTGCATTAACTATCTCAACTGAGCTGAGTTCTTTAAGCGGCACTGCTTCAGGGAACTTTGTCGCTGGGCAGATCACAGTCAAAATGTGTCTGTACCCCGTGGCTGTTACCGGCAGAGGTCCCACTGTATCAATAACGAGCCGTCTAAAAGGCTCCGTAATGATAGGTACCAATTTCAACGGCGCCCTCGATTTGTCCCCTGGTTTGCCCACCCGCTGACAAGTGTCACATGTCCTCACGAAATGGTCTGCGTCCCGAAAACACCCTGGCCAATAGTACTCTTGCAAGAGACGGTCCTTAGTTTTCTTAACTCCTAGGTGTCCGGACCACGAACCCCCATGTGACAAGCGCAACAGATCCTGACGATAGCATTGAGGCACGACCAGCTGATCGTACTCCACTCCTCGGCGGTCTAGATACTTCCGGTACAGGACTCCACCTCTTTCCACAAAACGCGCAGTTTTCCTGGCGATACCTTCTTTGACATTGCAGCGCACGTTTTCCAGGCTGCCATCCTTTTTTTGCTCGGCTATCAAAGCCGTCCGGCTGACTTTTAGCAACCTATCAAGTCCGTCTGACGTAGGCGCGATGAGCAAATCAGTAGATAGCTCTTCTAACTTTCCCGCGTCGGGATTTTCCTCTCCAGTATCTGGCGCCTTCAACGCTACAGACTCAATTCTATTCTGTTCGGGCGTGCTCTGAATATCAGCTTGCTGCGCCTCTGACCCTTATTCGTTGTTTGATAACGTCGGCCCCGCAACTACCGCCTTTGCAGCGAGCTCCCGAACCTTCGATCTGGTTAAGGCCTGAACACTAGCTTCACCAAAGAAAAGCCCCTTCTCGCGCAGGAGGTGATCGGACCTGTTTGAAAATAGGTACGGGTACTGGGGTGGCAGCATAGATGACACTGCCGCCTCCGTCTCAAGCGCTCCGAAAGGTCCTTCAATAAGCACTTTTGCTACCGGCAGACACACGCTATGAGCTTCCACGGCTTGCTTGATCCACGCGCACTCGCCCGTGAACATATGGGGTTCTACGTAAGACGGGTGAACTACATCCATCGTAGCTGCGGAATCGCGAAGCACTCGGCACTCTTTCCCGTTTACGAGGAGGTCTCGCATGTAAGGCTCAAGAAGCTTCATGTTCTCGTCAGTGCTGCCTATTGAAAAAAACACAACTTTTGGTGTTGTTTCCGGACACTGCGCCGAAAAGTGACCCGGCTTCTGGCACGTATAACAAACGCCCGCTCGCCTCATCTCGAACCGCTTTCTGCGTTCGGCTTCGGCTGCCGTCTCTTTACGTTTGGTCGGATTGCTTTCACTCGCATCCTCACTACGCGTGTCCCCCTTAAATCTCATGGGCGTGAACCTTGGCCTCTCAGACTTGGAGCCAAATTCACCCTTTTGACCGTCCTTAGCTCCGCGAGCTCGACGCGTCACAAACTCCTCGGCTAGCTCAGCGGCTCTAGCCACCGTACTCACGTCTGGCCTATCCAAGACCCAGTATCGCACGTTCTCCGGTAACCGACTATAAAACTGTTCTAGCCCGAAACACTGCAGAACTTTATCGTGGTCACCAAACGCTTTCTCTTCTTTGAGCCACTCCTGCATGTTCGACATAAGCCTATACGCAAACTCTGTATATGACTCACTTTTGCCTTTCTCATTTTCCCGAAACTTCCGACGGAACGCCTCCGCAGACAGCCGGTACTTTTTTAGCAGACTCGATTTTACTTTGTCGAAATCCTCTGCCTCCTCTCTATCCAAGCGAGCGACTACGTCGGCCGCCTCGCCGGGTAACAAAGTGAGCAAGCGCTGTGGCCACGTTTCCCGAGAGAACCCCTGCTTCTCGCACGTTCGCTCAAAGTTAACCAGGAACAAACCAATGTCCTCTCCAAGCTTAAACGGCCGCATCAGGTCAGTCATTTTGAACAATACGCGTTCTCCTGCACCGTGTGCCTGACTTCCATTACGAGCGCGTTCCATCTCTACCTCGAGACGCTTCATTTCCAAAGCGTGTTCGCGCTCTTCTTTTTCTTTCTGCTCTTTAAGTTCGCGCTCCTGTCTTTTTGACCTCTCCTCAATAGTCTCAAGGCATTCCGTCAGCTCGTCATCCTCAGCCTCTAACTCAAGAATAGCCTTTAGCAGTTCAGGTTTTCTGAGTTTGTCCGAGACATCCAGACCCAACTCTCTTGCAAGCTCCAACAATTTCGGTTTGCGCAACGACTTCAAATCCATGGCTGCTCTGAATGCTGCTTTTTCTACTGCTTACTATTGTCTTGCCGCAAACTAACCCGGCAGCAACGACAACCACAATTACCAGCTCTGTTTCTGACACTAACAAAAAGCCTGGCAAAGCTCAGTAGAAGAAAGTCCCGCACTCACCAAACCTCGCAGGCAGGAATTCCGCGCAGTCGTTCCGCTGCAGGCAACCAGTCGTCACACAGGGCTCGTTGCACTGCTCCCGGATCGTCGTTGAGCTGCTCAGCATACAGTCAACTGCATCTCTTCGCTGCTGGCCTCCGTTGTCGCGATCTCGCCGCTGGCAGACAGTTGTTTGAAGTCGTAGGCGATCTCACCGCTGGCAACCAGATGGTTGGATCGCGACACTGGAGCGATCAGATGGGAACTCGGCGCTGACGCCCGTGGTTGTACCTGGGTCGCAAGCCCCAAGGGTAGCGTTGGCCTGGCGGCCTGGGGTACAACTGCAAGCATCCGAAGGTCCCGGCAAAGCATGAGTCGACAGGTAACAACGAAACAACTTGTTTATTTTAACATCGCAAAGAGTTGGCGGTCAGGTTTGACCGAAGTAGAGAGACGGGAGAGCACTTCACTCAACGGAAGAAATCGGAGCCCTCCTCTGGCGTCCGGGGGCAGCTGTTTTTATACTCTCGCAGTTGAGGGCAAGAAGGAACCCCTCAAAAGACGAGCACGTGAATGTACAATGGGCTAATGGTGACGCACACTGTCGTAGCGATGCCGTAGCACCATGTCGTGGCGCTGCGCACGATCTCGTAGCACCTGGTCGTGGCGCTGCGCAGCACACTGTCGTGGCGCTGCGCAGCATACTGTCGTGGCGCTGCGCAGCACACTGTCGTGGCGCTGCCGGTCGGACACAATGACTGTAACGAGAAGATGGTCCCTGCTTTGGCATCGCCTGTTTCGGGCACAATGACTGGAACGAGATCCCTGCTTTGGCATCGCCTGTTTCGGGCCCAATAACTGGAAGGAGATCCCTGCTTTGGCCTCGCCTGTTTCGGGCACAATGACTGGAACGAAATCCCTAGGCGGTCGCATCGCCGCAGACGCGCCTGGAAACACCTGGCGATGAGTGTTGCGGTGACGACGATCGGGCCAAAATGTCCGCCGCCCCGCCGCCGTCGCGCCGGCAAAACCACGTGTCGCAGGCGAAACGCAACAGTCCCTGGACATGAAACATGTAAAGCGACGCTTTCTTTGCGAAACCCCAGGGACTTTGCTGATTGTGGCGGTTGCTGGTCGCTGCTGCTGTACTGCGGATAGCTTCGACACAGAAAAAAAAATTAGGGCAGTGCATGAGACATTTAGTTTATTTGTAACTGTGCCTTTCCGTGGGTCTATGTGATTATATGTTGGTGAGTGAGGACTCGGACATCACTTTCAAAACGTGCCGTGTTTCGTTTTTTATATGTTATCGTCCTGGTGGAATTATGCCGTGATTGGTGGCTCAGTGTTCGTATCGTCTCTAGTCGAAATAAACGTTTTCTAAGCACGGTGTGGGGCAGAGCGTTGGGACGTCTGTGACAATACCCGAACACAGCGGCACAGGCGTCGATGCTGGCGACTCATCCAGTAAACGAACCCGAGCTACGGACGGAATGCCGTGGCCGGCACAAGGCACGGCTTGCTTCGGCGTGGTGTTCGAGTGCGCGTCACAGACTGCGACTCTGCCGAGCGTCATGGCCCGACGACTACGATGGGCGTACATCACTGCGGCTGGAGGCGTTCCTGTACCGTGCCTTGAGCGTGGGACCGTGACTATTGCTCGAGTGAGCCGTGAATGAACTGGAGAGAACCTCTTGCATGGCTTGGGCGGGGGGGGGGGGGGGGGGGGGTTCTAAGCAGACATTAGGGGAGAGTCTCCGGAGGCGAATTTCAGAATGCGCCGAGGGCGCATCGTGCAATAAACGAATTGCATTCACTCCAGTCTGAGTCTCCTTTCATCAGTGACCCATACAAGAGCCGGCTCTCTCAGTAGCGGTCAGTCCTGGAGAAAGGCGTTCGCGAACGTCACTGGGAGCTCCGTCACTTCGGCTGGAATCAACGTTAACCGAAGCTCTCATGGAACGTTTCAGTTAAGCGCTATGCAAAGAGGTGCTTGCAAATTTACTTCCAAGCACTGCCCAAACAACTGCTCGCATTGCGATGTAGTCGCAGCAGTATTGAGTCATTCGAATTCGCGATAAGGCGCGTGTAACTGTTCTTGTTTTGCACCGCGTTTTTTGCGGCATAGAGAATGCGTGCCTACCCTTGCAAGGTGGCAAGAACGCGGTTACCGAAATCAGATGACTCAAGTGACCCACGGGCCCGCGGATTTAACTGTCTCTGGTTATCGTGCCAGTTTTCATTACATCATCTCCAGGATCGGAATATACGTGTAGCCTCTGCACCATCTCTGGGTTTGGCCCACTTTAATCGGCGTGAAAACGACCGAGCAGACGCGCCAAACACCCTGTATACGATGGCACATGCAAGATCGCTTAATATTAAAACGTATACACGGCGCTCGGTATCTCTCTTTACGTTCGTCCCTTGTTTTTTACGCGCTGGTATTTGGCAATCACGACAAACCAACTAGCACGAATTTCAGCTTTAATTAAGAGGAACCTTTAACTCCATCGCCAATTCCAATTTCCTTGTTTTCTTTTATGCTTTTAACGTGCCAAAACCGCTTTCTGATTATGAGGCACGCCGTAGTGAAGTGCTCCGGAAATTTCGACCACCTGGGGTTCTTTAACGTGCACCTAAATCTAAGTACACGGGTGTTTTCGCATTTCGCCCCCATCGAAATGCGGCCGTGGCCGGGATTCGATCCCACGACCTCGTGCTCAGTAGCCAAACGCCATAGCCACTGAGCAACCACGGCGGGTTCCAATTTCCAATTTCCTTGCTCAAACAGCTGTAAAACGTACAAATGCTTTCGTTAGACATCCGCTGGCCCGATTTAAATGAAAGGTGTAGCCCATCACACACACACACACACACACACACACACACGCACACACACGCACACACACACACATATATATATATATATATATATATATATATATATATATATATATATATATATATATATATATATATATATATATATATATATATATATATATATATATATATATATATTCTTACTAACGGGCAAGTGCAAAAGAAAAAGTTGAACCACGAAGTTTACAAAGCTGTAACTCTGCACCAAAAAGTGATATCACTTTTTGGTGCAGAAACTGTGATATATATCACAGTTTCGTAAACAGCATCTGTCAGATAATCTAAACAGAACCAATTTGATATATGAATTTTCAGTTTACCTGAAACGGTTACTACGTTTACGAGGGTTTTGCAAAGATTCCGCTCAAATATAGTGGCTGATCTGAGAACAGGGCATATTACATCAATCTTATGCGCTTCAGATTTAGCATTAGGTGGAGTTTACAGAATTGTGATATCGATTTTATTGATGAGTTAGACTTGTAAACTCTATAGGTGTTCTTTTTTTTTTAATTTTGCGATTTTCAGACATTTTAGTAAAAAAAACTGATGGCCTAAATGAAAAAAATTCACTGTCCACGGTCACTAGACTCACTTTTTTTTCCTTTTAAATGCAACAAACCTAATCTAGTTCGCTGCAGTGTGGCTTCCGAGAAAAACGATTTCTCCGTTCCCATGTATTTAGATAGGAACCCCCGAGCCAACGCTTCATCTGAAATGAATGATGCACTTGAGGGCGCACGCTTGCTGCAGTTATGACCAGCTCATTTCGAAAAAGAAAATTATTATGCATTGAACGCATTGAACACGTGCATTTTTTTTTCATATCTCGCGGGTTTTCTTGACGAAGCAGAAGAATATGAATACATGCCAAGTAGGAAGATAGCAGCTGCTAAATTAGATGTTTGTTGTTTGTTGTCTTGGTTTTCAACGCAAATGCGACGTAGTCGTGTGGCTTGGCCTTTAAAGATGCCTTGCTTTCAATGTTCGGGATGCTGGCTCGTATATTCTGGGTACTGTTGTTTGCCTAAAAGTTTCCTATACAGCGTTGTCTTTGGTGTCCTATTGTCAATGTGTATTGTTGTGTCCAGAAAGTTTAAGCACTCCATCGAAAATTATAATGTGAATTTTATTATTGCGTGAAAAGAATTTAGAAATGCTACACATTTATCTAGACTGTCTTGACCATGTCCCCATATTATGAATATGTCGTCTATGTACCGTAGGTATGTATGGCGCTTATCTGTGCAGCGCGATAGCAAATCTGTTTCTAGAATCCCCATAGATATGTTCGCGTAGGTTGGTACAACAGGCATAACCATACTTGTCGCATGTATTTGTAGACAGTAACTCTCCTCAAATTCGAAGCAGTCATGTGTTATAATTAATTCAAGGAGAGAGAAGTAGACTTCAATAGAGCGTTGTGCATTGTGTTTCGACAGCGTTTCTTTTATCGAAGATAGACCATCGGGGATTGGAACGTTGGTGTACAGGGCTGTGACGTTTAGTGTTGAGAGAATTAGGTTTTGGGGTAGTGTGCATTTAGTATTAATGTCATCTGTAATTCTCAGTAGGTGGGGCGTATCGTGTACAAATGACGGAAGTGTTTTCGGAAAGTCACCAAGGAAGTAGTGAAGGAATGTGGAGACGCTCTCTGTCGGAGTGTTGTTGTTTGATACTATCGGGCGTACTGGGATAGTAGCGGTGCATAGTTCTGTGGATGAAATTTTATGCATTTTTGGTAGGAGGTAGAAGCACCCGACAGTTCTGTTCCTTTGTTTAAGAAATGTGCATTCTGACGGTGTTATTAATTCATCAGCAAAAAGTGATTTCAGCCTGTTGGTAATTGTCAGTGTGTAGGATAATGTCGCATCGTTACATAGCCTACTTAGTTGTCTGTAAGCCTCGTGCTTATACTTTTTTACTGGCCAAATAGCCATACTTCCACCCTTATCTGCTTCCTTGATAACGATGTCATTCCGGCAACTAAGATTTGACTAAATTCTTTTCACCTTTTGGCGATATCAGCTGTCGCTGATATCACCGTCACCGAGCTAATTCGAGCGCTTGGAGGCAGTTACAGAAAGGGACTTCGCTTGGCGATGGGAGTTCCTCAGGCGGCTTCAAACAAGAAGGTTAATAATGAAGCGGAGTCTCTTCCAATCCGCATTTTGGCATCTCAGCCATTGCTGATGCAGCTTTCAAGGCTGGGCGAGTCCCCCGCAGGCGCGGCGCTTCTCCGGTGGCTAGCAATAACTCGCTATCATTTCCATGCGGCGCTGAACACCTTTCGATTTTTAGGATTGGAGTGGCCTAAACGGAGTCGCCTCGACCCGCCATTGTCTTTATCGGACGTTACGTGCAGCCCCAGTGTACCCCATCTACCGGCTAAACGCACCATTCCAACTGCCGAAGCAAAGTTTCTTGTGCTAGACCACTTCAGCACATGTATAGTTTCAAGGCCACCTAAGTGCACACAGACGGGTCGCTGTGTGCACAGACCGACAGCTGCGCAGCGGCATTCTGCATACCCTCCCTTAATGTGTCCTGGCCCGGCCGCCTGGATCGCGTGTCGTAGTGACACCGTGGCCTACCTCGAGACAAATTTACGAGGCAATATCTGGCACTGATCAAAGTTTTAATGAGCAAGGGATTTACCATAAAATTTCAATGGATCCTATCCCACGTAGGAATTGAAGGAAATGAAAAAGCTGACGCTCTTGCACGCAGGGCACCGACATGTGTCCCAAAAGTAAGAGCGCCAAAGACATTTCAGAACTCTAAGAACGTAATCCGCAATCACTTTAGGGCGATCTACCAGGCTCCACACTCAGCCTGTGTGATCCATGGACTTACTTGGGAAGAAGCAACGCTGTTGTACCGCATCTGCATGAACCAAATCCGCGTTCACCCCGGCTTGGTTATTCAAGACTGGACGATGCGCTTCCGCGTACTGTGCCTTCTGTGGTGAGATCGCCGACATCGAACATCACATTTGGATACGCCCGCAGTTCGACACAAAAAGGAAAGCGATGGTCGACAGCCTGCAAAAGAATGGTATTGCGCACAGGACCTTTGAAGACGTCGTTTTCCCCGGAGGGTACCTGCCGTGGTTGCTCAGTAGCTATGGTGTTGGGCTGCTGAGCACGAGGTCGCGGGATCGAATTCCGGCCACGGCGGCCGCATTTCGACGGGGGCGAAATGCGAAAACACCCGTATACTTAGATTTAGGTGCCCGTTAAAGAACCCTAGGTGGTCGAAATTTCCGGAGTCCTCCATTACGGCGTGCCTCATAATCAGAAAGTGGTTTTGGCACGTAAAACCCCGTAATTTTTTTCCCGGAGGGCCTGCGGCAATCAGGAAGAGGGCGCAACGACTGCTGATTGCCTTCATTCGAGGCACAGGGATCTTCGACACCTGGTGACACACACTGTGACACTCATAGCAGGCTCAGGCGGAACAATTGCCGGCTATGTATGCCAGGCTGACCCCGCCTCCTGCAACACCACCACCTTAGGTTTATCCAAAGCAGGCATACCTTGCCATTTGTTGGGCGTGTTGGTAAACTGACTTGGTAAGCATACTTAGCGCCAGCGAACAAGGACAGAAGGGAGACGACATCACAATGCGTTACTTGGGGCCAAGTCCAAGAACAGCGTATTGTGGTGTCGTCTCCCTTCTGTCTTGTTCGCCGGCGTTAAATATGCTTTCCAAGGCATACCTGTCGGTGTTAACGTAAAACCGCATGATATTCAAAATTTCCGTTATAGCAGTGTAACATTTTAGCTGTTGCAATACCATAGGTGTTACATGGGAGCTCTCCAAACTCGCTAAATGGCATTCAAATAAGCGTTTACCCGCTTGCAAAAACATTATGCATATTTAACCAAGGTGTTGAAATAAAGCTTTCGCTAAGCGGTAACATAAATGCCATGCAACTAATTGTATTGCATCCCGGCCTCGGCGGACGCACTTAAGAAGGGAGTGGGCAATGCGACAACATCTGTGTATTTAAATTTAAGTGCACCTTGAAGAACTCCAGGTGGTCCAAATTATTCCGGAGGCCCCCATTACGGCGTTCCTCCTAATCAGATGGTCGTTTTGGCACGTAAAACCCCATAACGTATTTTATTTTCTGATTATATTGCACACAGCGTATTGAGCCATAACGACTACCTACCTGCCACTGAAGATGGCAAGACGCGGAGATCCCTCGCCACTTGAGTCACGTGATCACGCGCTATATAGTGTCTCCGGTAGTGGCCGCCTTTGCTATGACAGCGCATCCAGGATCGGCGCGCCGACTAGAGCCCCCGATCCTGGAGATAGAGCAACAGTAAAGTGCACTTTATTCGCCGAAAGACCGATCAAGTAGATAGACAAGCCCAAACCCTGCAAAGTAGGCACACGTAGGTTCGCTTTATTAAAAGAATTGTGCTCTTGATCACATATATTTTGTTGCGATGAGGAGATTTAGCTTTCATCTATTAATCACTGCATCATTCCGTACGAAACATGCAAAAATCAGTTCTTCGTGCACAATGGTGTGCGCTCAGGAGAAGGAAGAAGTGAGTATGCCATCACGTGCACGCAACCGAACGTGAGAGCGCGAGCGCAGCCGCGGAACGAGCGAGGCAGCGCGAGAACCCGGCCGCACAAGGGCACACGCAGACTGGGAGCACACCATCAAATGCGTGAGCTGAGCCAGCCTACACAAGGGCACACGCAGACTAGGAGCACACCATCAAATGCGTGAGCTGAGCCAGCCTATAAAAGGCGCACGGCATAGAAGGGAACCTCCATGCTTCACTGCCTGATGATGGCGATGAACACTAATGAGCCGGTCCATGCATTGGACACAGGCCGCTTGCACGAGGCGCATCTCGAGCGCCGCCCACACGATGGGTACCATACAATGCGGGGTGGGTCGTGTGACCGAACACACTCACCCCCACGACACACACTGTTGCTAGGCTGGTGACGGCCTTCACCATTTGCCCCGGCATCAGGCGCATCTCGAGCGCCACCCACACGGTGGGTACCATAAGATGCCGGGGTGGTCTTTGGACCGTTGCGCCCACACTCACACAGCATAAGACACGCTCCCACATGATGCACACCTCCCGCATAAACATCACAATACACAACACCAACACCGTAATGAATCAAAAAGGAGACTCGTGTAACAACGTGCCGGTTGCATGCAACCGGCACCTTGCCGACGGTGGTGGCGTTGCCGTTGAGGCAATCTCTTCGCAAAAAAGTTCGTACGCTAGAACTGAGCTGTCAGTCACTCGTGATGTTGGAAATATGTGATTAGCGAAGGCGGACAGGAAAATACCAGTTAAGAGGGGAAAGCTTTGTGAATTCAATTCCTGGTCCCGAAATTTTAAAGCGAAGCTTTCTTTGAGAACCCTTTTGAGCTTTGCTGGTCGTGGCGGCTGTTGCAGTAGTGCTGAATAGCTCAGACATACAAAAAGTTATGGCCGCTTTATCACTTTTGCTTTCGTTTCAGTTATATGCCGTGCAAAAAGAGACAAATGGTGTGTGCAACTTTAATTTACTTCCAACTTCGCGCTTTACTATTTAGTCGCAGTAGTATTGTGTCATTTGTCATCGCGATAACATGCGTGTAACTGTTCTTGTTTTGCACCGAGTCCAGGAGCACAGCGAATGCGTGCCTACCCTTGCAAGGCGGCAAGAACGCGGTTACCAAAATCAGATGACTCAAGCGACCCACGGGCCGCGGATTTAACTGTCTCTGGCTATCGTCCCAGTTTTCATTACATCATCTCCGGGATCGGCCTATATATGTGTACGTGTAGCCTTTGCACCATCTCTGGGTTTGGCCCGCTTTAGTCGGCGCGAAAACGACCCAGCAGACGCGACAAACACCCTGTATACGATGGCACATGCAAGATCGCTTAATATTAAGACGCATACACGGCACTGGGTATCTCTCTTTACGTTCGTCCCCTTTTTTTTACGCGCTAGTTTTTGGCGATCATGACAAACCAACAAGCACGAATTTAAACTTTAATTAAGAGAAACCTTTAACTCCAACGCCAACTCCAATTTCCTTGCTCAAACTAATGTGAAACGTACAAATGCTTTTGTTAGACATCCGCTGGAGCCATTTAAATCAAATATGTTCTACTTCAGATAAATCAAAAATATAAGTTCTATTGACTCTAGCCTGGGAAATTTTGATTTAGGGGTTTAAAGGGTTCGCCAAAATTCCTGAACTTCGGTAAGGTCTAAAAAAAAAAGAAATGGAAGCACGAAATTTGCGAAGCTGTAACTCCGCACCAAGAAATTGATTTCGCAGTTCTATAAACAGCATCTGTCAAACAATCTCAAGAGAAAAAATTTATACCTGAATTTGCAGTTTACCTAAAACTTTTACAGTGTTTACGAGGGTTCTGCAAAAGTTCCGCTCACAAATTAGTGGCATATCGTAGGGCAGCCTGCAATACATCAATCTTATTATTTGTGCGCTTCACACGTAGTATTCGGTGCAGTTGACAAAATTGTAATATCGCTTTTATTGCTGATTTAGACTTGTAAACGCCATACGTTATTTTTTTTTCAAATTCGTGATTTTGAACAATACTTGTGAAAAAAAAAAAAAACTCGATGTCTTAGATTAAGGAATGCCTTTCCTACAGTAACTTGATTTTAACTTTTGCTTTTAAATGCTAGACACCTCATCAAATTCGGAGAAGTGGTTGCCGATAAAAACGACTTCTCCGTTCCCGTGTATTTAGATAGGAACCCCCGGGCCAACGCTTCCTCTGAAATGAATGATGCGCTTCGAGGCGTACACTTGCTGCACTGATGACCTGCCCCTTTCGAAGAAAAAAAAAATATCATTCATTGAACCGTAAATTCATAGTTTGAGGCATTTCACAAAGTGAGAACGATAATGAATGCAATTTAAAGCGCGCGCCCTTAGGAGAGTCCCGTTACGGGGTGTCACGGTTGGTGAGCTGTCGGATCGGCGCAAGGAAATCCCAAGCTAGATCTCGGTGCAGCCATCTTGCGCCCTGGCTCTTGTTCAACAGTACAAACAGCGCTCACTTGAGGCTCGACAACGAGCACTGCCGCTACAACAAAGCGTCAAGTCAACGGCGCATGCGTTGACTGCGCAATTTACGCCAGTGATGTGCTTCGCTCGCAGCGGTTCATAACAGCGACAACACGCAGATCAGGCAGCGCACCAGGATGAATGCGGTGTTCGTTCATATGCATGCGCGCTTGAGAGCACTGCATTCGCCGCGCGCAATCCGCGCACGTACGGCACGTGCTTTGTTTTATTTTAATTTTTTTTTCATATTTGGCGGACTTTCTTTACGACGCAGAAGAAATTGACACTTAACAAGTAGGACGGTAGCAGCTTCTCAATTGGATAATTTTAAAACGCTGCACAACTGTATCGTTGAAAGATTGACCCTAACGTTAATATTTGCCAAGTGGCCTGATTTTGCTTCACTATTTATTCAATTAGGCAAAACGCCAAAAGTAGCGTGACCTGCTACATACAATATAGCTAACAGCGTGGTCGCATCCTCCTAGAATGCTTGGGCGTACTTTTTGGCCGCATTCTTGTCGGCGCGATGTTGTAAAGGCTGTCATCGAATTCTTGCACCAGAGCGGACTAGATTTGAGAGTGTAAAGAGTATTGAATGCTCAAGTTCACCCGATCACTCTCATCATCAACAACTCTCTCTCTCTCTCTCTCTCTCTCTCTCTCTCTATATATATATATATATATATATATATATATATATATATATATATATATATATATATATATAGAGAGAGAGAGAGAGAGAGAGAGAGAGCGAGAGAGAGAGAGAGAGAAATTTTCTCACTCAATAAGGCTCCCTTCACCCATGCTGGGTAGCAGGAACTTTGATTGAGGACGACGTCGCTGCTTTTCAATCATAATAAATGTGTCTCTCTCTCCCTTTTATACCTCGGCTAAAGTTATCTGGCACCTCCCCCCCCCCCCGCCCCCGTATCCATCATCATAGTTCCGAGTCGCGGTGCGGCGCCTTTGAAAACACATGTGAGCGCGAGGGAGAGACAGAAATACTTCAGTCTTATAACTCGGCTCTGATTAAGCCGTATCAGGTGCTTAGATTCATGTTGCCAGAGATGTGATGGCGGCAGGGGGCCAGCGGAGCTGAACGCTGTGTTGCTGCATCTATTTTCTGTCGTCTCCCCGACTGTTCGTGCAATTCATATGCAATTCGTGCCGACTTGCTGCGAACCGATTCTCATTACAGCTTTTCTTCTGTCCTTGCAGAGACAAGTTCACCTTCGTAGTAAAATTTTCCTCCGATACGCAACGAGTCCTGCAGTATCAGCCTAATCTTTCGGTAAGAACGGAACAAAACCTCTGACGTAAGGCACGCAGCTAAACCGCGCAAGTGTGTTCTGTTATGTTGCCCGCTATATGCACCAGAAGCAATGGTTCGCGTGGTTTCTTTTTTTCCTCATTGCATCACGAGCCGTGGCTGGCCATGTCGGCTCGTCGGTGCGGTGTAAATTCTGTCGCTTGAACGTCCCAAAACTGCACAGTGTGTTGCGAGAGACGCTGTAGTGGAGGCCTGCCCGAATTGATTTTAACCACTCGTGGTTCTATCACATGCACCCAAAGCACGCTGCACGAGCGTTTTCCTTTTTTTCTTTTTTTGCATTCCGCCTCTATGTGAACGCGGCCACCGCGACCTCGTCTTCAGCAGCTGAGCCACTGGTCCACCGCGGCGGGTATTGGGGCAGTTCTGCAAGGTGTGCGCGTATAGGGACTGGCTCTGCAATCATCAACACTGGGCCCGTATGAAATGCCAAAATAGTTCGTTCTAGGTATTTAGATATGCTGACGTCCAGCATCTGTGTATGTTGTATCTCTGAACTACGTACCTGTAGTGCATACTTTGGAGACAGAAATGCACTTATATTTAGGTGTGTCCCTCGTCGACTGGTTCGCGAACTGCACAATAGAGAAGGTCTAGGTTCAAATGGAACCCATTTGGATACCCATGCGGAACTTGCGTACCACGGCCGCCATTTCTCCTTATCTCGCAGCAATATAGCTTAGTGGCATCCATTGCGCCGCTGAGGTCGCGGGTGTTATTCCGGCCGCAGCTGCCTCGTTAGACGGGGATGAAATCCAAAGGTATGCCGAAATACTGAGAACTGTCTACAAATGCGTAAGCATTCTTTTGCTCGCGGCTGTTAGCTTTTGCTTTTGTTTCCCAAATTTCAGTTGGCCCAACCCCAAATGTCAAGTTGGCCCACCCCTACTATAGGCTTCCCCATTCATTTTCTATGGAGCTCTATGTATCCCTATGAGTAAGGTGTCACGCTTCTCGCGTTATGGACACAATTTCGTTAACAAAATTCTCTTTGATCAATTCATTTTTAGTTTTCAATTGTTACTTATCGCTTATAAAGCTACCGATCATATACATTTAGACTATTATAGCGATTAAATGTCTTCGTAAATTACGCATGTTCTGCGGACACTTCTCGCGTGACATACAGATTTTGCTGGGCTGCACGCGAAGGAATATTTATACGTATTAAAAAATACTCGTCTAAGTTAGATTAAGCTGCCCCTTAAATATCCCCTGCTGGTAAAAATGAATCCGGTGTCCCCCACTACGGCGTGCCTCGTGATCAGATCGTGGTTCCGACATGTAAGGCTGCAGAATTTAATTTTAATTTCTGCTTCCTCACGTAAGAATACAAAACAAACGGACAACATCAGACCGCGGGTATTTTTGCCTGCCGCTTGATCTTTTAAACGTAGGGAGTGCGGCTTGAAAATTGTGTATATAAACGACTGTAATGAAGTGTAAGTATGCTCGCTTCGCGGTACATAGGTCATATGCTAATTACGGGTTTTGACGCCCCAAAGCAACATCGGGTGCATGAGAGACGTCGTAGTACAGAAGGAAATAAGTCTTGACCAACTGGCTTTCTTTAACGAGCACCTCAATTGAAGCTCACATAGGCGTCTTCGCATTTCTCGCCCATCGAAACGAAACCGTCGCGACAGGGAGCCGAACCCTCGATCGGAGCAGCAGACCGCCTTAGCCACAAGCCACCGCGCGGCCGGAAATCGGTGTATATGCGAGGCACCACACACTCTTAAAAAAAAGAGAGTCAAAAGAGGGTCACGACTACCTCGACTCTCTTTTTTCAGTCGCTGACCACCTTTTTTTCCAAGGGTAGTCACAAAACGAAGTCGGGAATGACGCATGAAATGGATGACTCCCGTGCTGCTTGAAGGGAGTCAGTGAAAGGCACGTATGATGTTATAGGTTGCAGCGAAAGTGGACTCGTTGGTTCACTCAATCAAATAACTGATCGACTGTACCAAAGAAAACAGCATGATATGTAACTACCCGAGTTCAACTCTATAGCCGCAAAAAGTAAAATGCGTTTCATGCAGTGCTGTATTACAGCATAATCAGGATAGCAAGAAAAGCAAATTGTTCTTTTTTTTTCAATTTTTCAGTAAGAAGTAATTGAAGCAGGGTGGTACAACGCCAAACTCCAAAAGTAATAACACTGGTTGGTATATTTATGCAACACACTGTACATTAATATGTATTTTGTATATAAAGATACCTTTAAAAAAAAAGGGGGGGGGGGGAGTGCACAATATTGATTGACCATGCACAGAATGGAAAAAAGAAGAAAAAAATACAACACGAATATACACACAATGTCACCAGAACACAAACTGTGAAGTACACCACTTAGAAAATTAAAAATTAAATTATGGGGTTTTACGTGCCAAAACCACTTTCTGATTATGAGGCACGCCGTAGTGGAGGACTCCGGAAACTTTGACCACCTGGGGTTCTTTAACGTGCACCTAAATCTAAGTACACGGGTGTTTTCGCATTTCGCCCCCATCGAAATGCGGCCGCCGTGGCCGCGATTCGATCCCGCGACCTCGTGCTCAGCAGCCTAACACCATAGCCACTGAGCAACCACGGCGGGTGGACACCACTTAGAGTTCATAACTAAAGCTAAGCAAATATTACTATTTTTTTTATGAAACAACACTAATTCACATCTGGGTACCACTTTCCCTGCCAGATAAAGATCGAGGAACTCTGGTAATACTTCATCTTCTGGCTGCGCCGCACAGACTACATTGCGTTTAGATACCTTAAATGCTTATCGATGTCTCCTGAATTCAACAAGTCCCATCTTGTCTAACAAGAACAGAACCTCATCCTGAGCCGCAAAAATACCTGCAATCTGTGCAAATTGTGCGTCGTCTGCCTAACCCGTCGTGGTTGCTCAGCGGCTATGGTATTAGGCTGCTGAGCACGAGGTCGCGGGATCGAATCCCGGCCACGGCTGCCGCATTTCGATGGCGGCTAAATGCGAAAACACCCGTGTACTTAGATTTAGGTGCACATTAAAGAACCCCAGGTGATCGAAATTTCCGGAGTCGTCCACTACAAGTGCCTCATAATCGGAAAGTGGTTTTGGAACGTAAAACCACCATAAGTCAATTTCGTCTCCCTTGGCCATTAAAAGCACATCTCCCACATGGTATGCTATTTGCGGCATAGTGACTGACTTTGCCTGCCATACGTTACCTGCAGGCAGGCGCTCCTCAATGCACGTATGTAAAACAGATCTTCGCACAGGTTTCAGGCCTGACATGGTGTGGGGTTGGTTGAAGACAATCTCACGGAATTCATAGCTTTGCGAAAGTTGGTGAAGCTCTGCAAGTGTTTTACATTTGTTTTTGAAGTTTTTCATCTTTGATGCCTTGAACCTCATACGCCAGATTTGTTTGAGTGGTACGAAAAGAGAGATCATGCGTGGGTAGTGCACAATTAAGGTAATGTCATTTAGGGATTATGCGGGCTTCTGGGTAGCGGGTAACGAATGAACGGAGAAATTCTTGAATTTTCACCTCCATATTGCTACGGGATAGTATTTCCAATGACGAAGAGCCGAGCAGTAAGAAGACGACGACGACGATTGGAAGCTAGCGCGGGCTGTTGCCTCTTGGCCAACTGCAGCGTATTGCCTTGTAAATATACTTGTAAATAGCTTTTCGTCGGTGTCTTCCTACGTAACAATATAAACAAGAGACTCTTAGGGAAGCTCATCAGACGAAAGCATGCCTACAACTTCTCCGAATAGGAGGTAAACCTCCCAGCCTTCGTTTCCCTCTAGAATTTTAGAAGCGAAAATCTGAGGTAACAGTCCGGAAAGGCACCACTTCTGTGAAGCAGTGCCCTTTAGAGGGGTATTGCCTCGTACGAAGGCTTCTGTCGGTCGTGGTTGTCTGTCAACGCTTTAGATTTAGAATCTAAAAACGTTGTGGTCTGTTTGTGCAATCATTGCGGCCACGATGGAATGTGCAAACTTCGTGCACTGTTCTGCAAACCCCTGTGCAAGAAAACGTGCAAACCGCTGCTCTGTTCTTGCTCAAATTTTGTAGAGCGATCGCATTTTGGCGTCGACTTTACACTTGGCACAGTTACGTGCCTTGTTTGTAAGAAAAACGCAAATTTGCCTGCTCCCATGAAGCTGCAAACAGCTGCCGTAACTACGCAAGAATAAACCAGTGTCGCCGCCTGCCGTCAGCTTTAAAAAGCAGCGTCTTACGGAGGACGGTCGCCTGTACCAGGAGCAGGCAACACGCGGCAGCGCTCCTTGATATGCTGCTTTCTGCAGCTGACGACAGGCGGCGACACAAGTTTATGCTTGCGCCGTTGCGTCAGCAGCTCGCATTTTCATGAGCGCCGGTAAGTTTGCATTAAAAAAAAAGATCAGGCAATTAACTGTGCTGAGTGTTATACTAAACGAAGTAGACACCAAAATGTGGTCGTTCTGCCAAATTTGAGCAAGGATAGCGCAGCGGTGAGCGAAAAATGTTTTGCGAACGCGCGCAGCGAAATATTCAGGACCCAGCACATGACTTACGGCTTTGATATTTACTTCGACTTTGGATTCGCAACTATGAGAAACGCGGCAAGAAAGTGTCTGCGTTCACCCGGTCGACGGAACGCAGGCGTTAGGTTCACCCAAACGTCACGTCCGGGATGTCGCATTTATTCTTTGTTTTTCGCGTCCGTGATGTCACATCCGTCTTTGGTTTTTGGCGCCAGAATGGCAAGCTCAAAGGTGAGCTACGCTCAAACAACTGGACAAAGATGTGGATCGTTTATTTTTTGGGGCTTGTGCTAGCGTAAGCTATCGTAAGTACTTCACTTTTCCATTCGATGTGCCTCTACTATGCAAACCTACGCTTTCGGCTGCCTGATACTTCATTTCCAGGTTCCTTACCAGCTTATTTTCCTTGTGACGCATCCCGCGGACCGCCGCACCGATCAGCCAGTGCTACATTGTACTGGTAAGAGCCTTTTTCACAATCACTTAAACGTAACATTACCTGGTTACGGTGCTGCTACACGGCAGAATGTGTAAATGGCAGATGACCCAAGTGCGTCATGTGCGCGCACTTGTTTAGAGAAAATAAAGAGTATTCATCATTTATCTCGCAATGTAAACGCACATTCCTGACTCATGGTTCAGGTCTGCCGTCCGCCGACTAAGGGCGGTAGTGAATGAAGTCGCTAAATGAGTGCTTTGCGGCGTCATTGCACGCGCGGGAAATAGCGTTCGTTTACATAATAATATGAGCCTTTACATAGCAATATCGCTGCGCTGTCAACAGCCATTCTCTGGTAACCTTTCTCCGCAGCGTAACGCTCGAGTGCTCTGTGCAGATGTGACAAAGGTTGTGTATGCGGTCGGTATTTGTGATTTTCTAGAAAGAAGCTTCATTACAAAGTGCATGATCAGGCTGCGTGGTCGTCCATTCTACTAGAGCGGGACAATCAATAAACGATACAAGCATGGACATACACATGCTGTTGCCAAATAACCCTTATGGTGGGTCCATTTAATACTGGTGATTTAATCGTGGATGAAGACTGGGATGTTCTCTTTATGTGCTTGCTTCAAAGTAGGATAAATGGAAACGTGGCCAACAAATTTTACTAGTGTTATAAGGTTTTGTGAGAAAGGGTGTTGTGTATTGCTTTGTAACGAGTGACTTTTAAGAGTGTGACATTGTCTCCCATCGCACGTGTATATCCCGGCTGGAAGTTATGTTCATGTGCTCAACAGTGCTTCAGGAACCCGCTCAGCGCTTACAAGTTGATATTACAGCCACTTGTGAATTCTGGTCCTAATGTAAGCATTAAGGGGTTTTAGCACTCCTCTTAGTGATAACCTTAGACGTTAATTCTATAGTGTATATTGTTAACTGACAAGCTGGGTCTGGTAAGTTTTACATCTTGAAACTAAGAACCTGTGGCATGATGAGTTTGCGCAAAAGAACAGTGTAGGTGCCATCATATATACATTCATTGTCATTCACGCAGACTATTGGAGGGACTCCAATCTACATTAAGTACAGCGCAATCGGCGCCAGTACCAGTGGTTGCTCAATGTGTGGTTTGGAATTTACGCCAGTGCAATAATCAGTACCATCTTCAATCACGCACTGACTGGACAGCGTTATGTGAACAATATCCTTGAAGGAGTGGTTGATGAGTTTCTCAGCAAAGTCCCGCTGTCACATCTTCCACTTCTGCTGTATCAGCAAGATGGGCCACCTGCATGCAGCAGCAGCCGAGCACGAAACTGGTTGGGTGCTACTTTTCAAATAGATTGGAAGGCACGAACCTGTAAATAGGCCGGCTAGGTCACCTGACCTCTCTCCGTTAAGTTTCTTTCTTTGGGGTTATGTGAAAGATTGTGCCGGACGTCAGATTAGACGAATGTCAGATTAGTTCAAGGTAAGGATAATGGATGTCTGCCATAGAATTCCGGCATCGGTCATCAAGAAAGCCACTAAAGGTGTGATAAAATAGACAGTACTGCGTAGCTGCAAAAGGAGACCTATTTGAACACGTCCGCTAGGCTGGTGTTCAACGGGGCTTATGAATTAATAGATAGTAAGAGCACACAGTTATTAATTTTTTTTTTTTTTTTTGTCTGTGTGTGTGTGTGTGCCGACATTCTGATTGCCAGTTCGGCTCATAGAAGCGGTATATTTAATTTCGTGAACGCATTGGTTTTGCCTTTTCTCTACAAGTTGGTCGCTTTCCAGTGTGTTTATTTCGCTTTTATTTGTTGACACGAACCTGTTTTTGCAGCACGTATACACTTTCATAAAAAATAAGACGCTCACTTTATATTGGCTTTGGTCCGAAGCAAGTTTCTGGTGTGAAATATAACTTCGCCCGCACTCTTTCGATGCGGTGCGAGCAAAGTCTGGATTTTGAAACATTCTGTGCCTATTACATTGCTCTTCACATTTCGTGTGTGGTCAGAGCTGCACTTTGGCTGCGTTATCAAGGTGCTTTTGTTATCATTTATCAGTCGGCCTTTAGAGAGAGATAATAAGTGTGACGTAGAGAGAAAGGAGTAGCTGCGAAGCTGCGAAACCTGCTGTTGGGGCTCCTTCCGTACCATTATCAAGGTGGTGCGCTGTCTCTTCGGGTTCGCGATAGGCAATGCAGTTACTTTCAATCAGCTTATTTGAGGGCACTGCTTTATGATGCGGGTGAGAGTTCACTCACATGGTGTTTTTCATAGTTCGTGAGGTTATTTTCCAGTCGGTAAAATTGTACGCAATTAGTATGTGGCTGAAAACACTGCAGTTAGATGTCATTTTGGGATGCCAACAAATGCCTCATTGACACTTTGAAAATTATGAGAGTACTTCTCGAGTTAGATAATTGTAATTACCAAATTAAATCTCAGTAACGAAAGAATTACTGGCTACTACTCCACTTTACTGGAAACAATATGCACTAGGTTTTCTTCGAGTAATGGAACTGTTTTTTTTTTTTTTTAATCTTAGTGCATGATAGCTGTGGAACACTCTCTCTCTTCATCCCTATACCCCTTTCCCCAGTGCAGGGTAGAAAAACGGACATGTGTCTGGTTAACCTCTCTGCCTTTCCTCTCTTCTATTTCTCTCTCTCTATAATTCACTCAGTAACCGTAATGAAGCCAAGCCAGATTCACTCGAAATCAGAATCAACAGCAGTCATGTGCGGCAGCACTTATGCTCGAACTAGCAGAAAAATAAGAGAGGCTGCAGTTTTCCAGAAAGGCGAAGCAGTGTTAGTGATAGCCAAGGATGCGACAATTACACGGAGGAAGATTACACCAGCAAGGGGACTCAGGCTGTGAAATTGAACTGTCTCCTACTATGAGGTCTTGTATATACTTAGCGCCGTCACTTCAGTGCTCAAGTCTTCGAGGTCAAGCGCAGTTTCTTGAAGTGCAAGAAATATATATATATATATATCGTAAGGAACTGCTTTATTCCAGCCAAGCTCGGACTGCTACCTCGAGGATTAAACTGTGCTGCTGGTGATGATATATGCAGATGGAAAAGATGTGCAGATGATGAAGTTGAAAGTCAGGCATGTGTTGTGCCCATGCTAATTCTCTCTCGCTGTGGAAGCGGCCGCCTGGCAGCGCGTAAGTACTATAAAATGCGTCAAGTATTTGATTTTAAGCGGGAGACATGCACTATCTCTGTGCCACAGCAACGGGAATTGGGTGGCGTTCTAACAAGCGAGACATGGTAATTGACAGGTGATGTCTGCTCAATGACCGTGGAAAGTCGAATAAAACACGAGAAATTTTTTGCATAAGCCAGGAATGCACACAGGAGTCCACAGAACTTCGTCACCAGGAGAAAAAGTCACAGCACAGTGGGTCCAGTCATAACTAAACTTGCGAGCGTCCTGGGAGACACCGGTGTTAAGCGGGGCGAGGCGTCTGCACTCTGCGAGGCGAGACACAAACTGTTCCAAGAAAGGAACTGATGGGGGTACAGGAGTCGAAAGGAATGATACATCAAGAATGAAACTTGGTGAACAGCCATAGATGAAGCAAAAATGTTAAAAGCCAGTAGTACGTTGCGTAGCCATGTTATAGGCGAATGTCATGAACGGCAGGATTGCATCCCTGTTCGTGTGGCCAGGGTGGATGTACGTACATCGCAATCATGTCAGAGAGGGTATGGTGAAAACACTCCGTCAACCTTTTTGGTCTGCGGATGGTAACTGGAAGTCGTCTTGCAAATTGTGTTAGAGGCACACAGAACTTCCGTAAGGATAGAAGAGAGGAAGACTGCTGCGGTCACTGAGGAGAACGCGCGGAGCGCTGCAGTGTAAGATAATGTTGTATAGAAAGAAATTGGCGATTTCAGCAGCAGTCCCGGATGGTAGAGATGCTGTCTCCGCATAGCGTGTTGGTCTATGGCCATTGCAATCCAACAATTTCCATGTAAGGTCATGGGAAGAGGACCGTACAAGTCTATTCCAACTACTTCAAAAGGCGAAGCGGGACAATGCAGAGGTTGTAAAGAGCCAGAAGGAGCTGTTGGGTTTGCTTTGACAATGAACGCAGGGTGCAACATACTTCGCAACGGCTGAAGATGGGCCAGGCCAGGAGCAGCGACTTCATATTCTGTTGTAAGTCTTGTGGTAGCCTAGATGACCAGTCGTCGCATGATCGTGAAAGGCTTCAAGCACCTCACATTGCAGAGAACATGGTATGACCGGGACCCATTTGTTGCCATCGATCTGATAAATGTTACGATGTAAAACCCCATTGTGCAGCTTGAATTGATTAAGTTGTCGACGAAGTCTGGCATTTGGAGGCGACGAAGAATCTTCCATGCGTTGGAGAATAGTTCAGCAGTACGGGTCGACGCGTTAGTGGGACACAAGGACAGATGGGCTGTCGTGTCTTAGCCATTCGAGGGTTACAATGGGTAAAGCCGATGAAGAGGACTCGGGACGTACACAATCATGGAGAGGTTATGGTGAATCGTCATGATTCGGCAGAGGGTAGCAAGAGAGAACATTGGTGTCTTGATGCTTCTTTGCAGCCCTGTAGGTGACATTGAAATCGTACTCCTGTAGGTGAAGCACACAGCAACCCAGGTGACCTGATAAATTCTTTAGCGATGAAAGCCAGCACAGTGTGTTATGGTCGGTAACGACTGTGAAATGGCGGCCATGAAGACATGGGTGAAATTTTTGCACTGCCCAACAGCAAGGCACTCCTGCTTGGTTATGGTGTAGTAATTTTCTGCACTGGTTAGTGCACGACTAGCATAAGCAATTACTCGTTCGCGGAATGTGTTGTCACATTGCAGTAGAATGGCACCGAGACTGACTGCTAGCGTCGGTGTGAAAGATGGTGGGCACGGTCGGATCAAAGTGGCACAGTACTGGGTCTGACGTCAGGGCATGTTGCAAAAGCAGGAAAGCATGTTCACATTCGTCGGACGAAACAAAGGGCGCATTACTGGCGAGGAGTTGATGGAGCGGGGACGTAAACGTAACGAAGTTGCATATGAAGTGTCGGAAGAAGCAAGTCCAGGAAAACTGTGCATGTCTTTTTGACGCAGTGGACACAAAATTCGAGGATGGCAGTAAGCTTCTCGGGGTCCGGTTGAATACCTTCTTTGCTGACTATGTGCCCCAGAACTTTGATGGCCTTGCTGGCCAAACTGCATTTGTGTGTGTGTGCGTGTGTGTGTGTGCATGCGCACGTGTGCGTGTGCTGAGCTGCAAATGAGCATTTGCAAGACAGGCAAGGACTTCATCAAGATGTTGCAAATGTTGTGAGAACATGGTTGAAAACACAATGTCGTCGAGATAGCACAGACAGGTTTTCCATTTCAAGCCACACAAGACTTATCGATCATGCGTTCGAATGTGGCAGGCACATTGCAGAGTCCAAAAGGCATCGCACTGAATTCGTAGAGCCCATCAGGGGTAGCAAATGTCGTTTTTGCTTTGTCGGATTTGGACGTCGGTATTTGCCAGTAGCCTGGTCTAAAGTCAAGGCTAGAAATATATTCAGCACCGTGGAGTGAATCTAGTGCATCATCCATCCGTGACACGGGGTAAACATCTTTGCGCACGATTTTGTTCAGCGCACAGTAATAGACGCAAGAACACACTGAGCTGTCTTCGTGACAGTTGACCCACGAGGCAACAGTTGGGGTTCGATTTGGTTTATTGCAGTAAGCAATGCAGACCCCTCAGAGAAGCGAATAAGGCCAGGGGTAATCAGAATTGCTCGAGATAGGGTATGGTCATAGGGTAGAATGAATACGCCGCCATCCACAATGTTACAGGAGTTGACACCTATAATTTCTTCTCTAGGTGGCCAAAGAACGCAATCGGAAGAGGTGATGAGACAAATGCGTTCTTCGAGGTTAGGAAGAGAACTGCCAGTGGCATCCAGTTGTGTGAGGTGCTGACGACAAGAGATAGAAGCGAACGCCAAAGATAAGAAGTCCCACCCCAAGATGAGTTCATGGGTCACTCACGAAATACCGCAAAAGCAATGTGGTGAAGAATTTAGTCTATGGACACACGAACAGTACACGGTGCGATTGGACGAATAATAACGTTGGCCGCTGCACAAAGAGAAAGGCCGGAGTAAGGCAATTCTTGTGTTTTATAGAGTCCCGAACAGTCACATGGCAATAATCGCCAAGCGTCTTGTAACAGGGAGCCACCTCAGAATTGCACCAAACAAAGATGATGGATGCAGCCAGTCTTGCCAGATAACTACATTTTGACTATTCTGTATTGTTTGCATTTTTTGTGCAAAAGGAATTCTCGCAGAGAGTTTTATCTTCAGTGGCCTTCAGTTGACATCATCTGCTACAACTAGCACATAAGTTAACTCCATAGCACCACTAGGATGGAGACATTGTGTCGTGGGATGCTTCCTTAAAAGTGGACAAGAAGATTCTAAAGGAAAAGTGTGAGATGGTCACAGTAATAACCAAGGCATTTGGCATGGGAATGACCCAGCTATGAAGGTATTATCAGATGTGGACAAGCATATAATACTAAATGGCGCCTTGCACGAGCCCCAAGTGTCAAATGTAATGAGTATTGTGCATTGAAAGGGCCAAAAATGTTTTGTACATGCAAGGGAACACTATGGTCATTTGATAGCAGTTGCTTAGATGTACTACATTAACAGGAACCAAACAAACTCCCTTAGACATAAGCATGCAGCAAATTCAAGGACTAGATGAAGCTTCAAAGAAGTAACTGCATTTCATGTAGGATAGGTGTGAATGACCTTTGTGCATGAGATCAGTGACAAAAACACTAAATGAATGCAGTACAGTGTCTGTATCATATCTTGTGCAGACCAAACTAGCCTGGCGTTTCAGCGTTCCTTGTCAGTTCATTTAAATAGGCACTACATTGTTCAAAGTGCAATATTGTTCTACAAAACATAATATGCAAGATGTAGCATGCTAACCCTCGTGGCTCAACAACTACTGAACCGAAACCTCAATGAGCAGTGAAGCGTCCTTGTCATTTTCATCGTAACCATACTTTTGCTCTTGAAAGTGAACCTCTTTAGTGAATTTGCTTGTGTATTAATTTTTCTTTAGGCAAGTATTTTTTATACATGTTAATGTCTCAATCCTGCTTTCTCTTTCCGGAGCTAAACAAAATGCCTCTTATTTCAATTTGATCTTTTGACCTAGGAAGCCATCATCTGGTGCTGTGTACAGCAAGCACATGCTTCGGGCAAGGAGGGAGCCAGCACCATATCTACATCAGCAAGAACCTCGGTGCTCAAAATAAACATTTTCTGTGCAAATAACTGTCTTTTTATACTTCCAGCATGAATTAATAAAGTTTCTTTTGCCTTCACATGCAGGAAGGTTTATAGGAATAAATAGTGACTGTTGAATGCCCAAAGCCTTGAAGCCATTTTACTTGTACAGTGATAAAGTACATGTGTACTTGAACTTGATAGTACAGAAACGAAAGGCAAAGTAACAGGCAAAATGCTTGGGGCAGCAGTCGTATAAATGGTAGATGAACACAGCTAATTGTGCTGTCCAGTTTCATTCAGTTTGACCAAGTGTTGCAAGAATTGCCTTCAGTATGAATCATTCAGTTTAGCCAGCCAAAGTCGAACTCGTACAAGCTTTGGAATGTCTGCTGAGAATTTTAGCATAAATGGTATGTGTGCATCCTTCAGCAGCACTACAAGCCCAATAAGGTTTTTGCGTTACTGTCCCCCCTCCCTTAGGGTTATGGCAGTGTCTACTTCAAGTGCTTGAGGGTATTATGGAGAATGACTCCAATTTGCTATAAATATGTGCAGTGTTGATGCAGAAATGAGAAGGCTATATAAATATGCAGGACAAGAGCTCGTAGGCCTGGTTATAAGCATGAATTAGAAATTTATAGACCAAAGGCAATATGAATACAATATGTTAAATTACATCCATATGTGGGAACTGCCCACATGAAAGGAAAGAAAGTGCAATACTTGCAACCTACCAACAGAAACATCAGTCTAGGGAAGGATTCTGTAAGGATCCACTAAGTGGACTATTTCAGCACACACTGATTAGGTAGCGCTCTAAGTTGGTAGAGCAAGCAGCAATCGTCACCGTGGGCTCTTGTGCTCTATTCATTCAGCGTGTACTGGAATGGACAGTCCACTTAGTCAACACTTACAGACTGGCCCCCTAGGGCTGTGGAAGCGCGTAGTATATTAAGCTTAAGTCTGGAGTGCTACCTCCTACTTATGTGGCAAGTCCTCCTGTTTACCTGTTCCTTTCAACTGAGAGCTGAGCACCGCCTAGGTTATGTCAGAAAAAGCAACCAGCGTCCATAGAATTCAAACTATTACTATTTGCCCTATAAAAGGGGACAGTGGAGCCTAAAATGACACTTGACTTGGGCCATATTTTTCCCGATATGCCTGAGAATATTGGGATTTCCCATCAATTTTACCCTTCCTACATCACATAGCGAACAACCTGAAAACTTAACACTGTTGCGCAGAGCGATGAAGGGTCAGGATTTGAGCGAGAAAACAACACGACACCTGAGCACAAACTATAAACTGGTTTACTTTTCTGCAAATGAAGCGTACATAAAGCCTACATGCATGCACAGGACTCTTCACAGTCTACCTACCTATTGGCAGCGATTATGCTAGTCTGTTTATTGCTGATTGAAATAGACGGCACACTGACACATGAGCCCTGAGGTACATCTGGATGTTGTATGCTTCCACGACTTCTCTTTTCCTTTGGTTCCTACTTTTCAGCAGAATCATTGTCTTGTGATAATCACCAGTTGATAGTTTGTGCTCAGGTGTCGTGTGTTGTTTTCTCGCTCAAGTCCTGTCCCTTCGTCGCTCTGCACAACAGCGTTAAGTATGTCGAACCAACTAGCCCACTGCACCATTTTCCTGATGCTGAAAACAATCGTAAACTAAAGTCTGTGAGAAACGATGAAGTGTTCTGTCGTGACATACAGATTTATGCATGATCATTTTGCTATAGAAAGATACAATTTTAGTCAATGTTAACGAAGAGCTTCACTTTTAGTTCACTTAAATAGTGTGTGTGATGCATTGTGACAGTACGAGGTCCTAGAGATGCTACTGTGGAGATATGTCAACATTGAGCCAGTTCCTGTTTAATCTATGGATAGATGCCTTCACGAAGAGTTGGAGAAACTGCACAATACAATGTTTTATATCACATGTAATAATTATGCTGTGATAAAGTGTACACGCTGAGCTTAATGGTTTAGAAAAGCTCAAGAAAAGGCTCCAGAATAGGTATGATGGATAGGCAACCTTTTATTTGGCTCTCTTCATAGTGAAGTCTGGACGCATCACCTCAGCCACACTTAGTAAAATTTGTGGGCTCGTACTGCCCATGCCTTTACTGCACAAGTTGCCTTGGTGCTCCCAGTCTTGACAGGTAACACTTAAGAACCCTCTCATGCACATGTTTGTTTCAAAGCTACAGTTGCTAACTAAAGTAACTCCCACATGCGATTCTGTAACTCTAGACCTAACTGCAAAAATGCATGCAATACTACGAGTTTGGCATGGAGTTCACATGACATGTGCACAACTTCAAATTTCGTATAGGCAACAGATAACTGGTAACCTGTTAGAGTAACAAAATGGATGCCAAGGAAAATTCACCCAAAGCCTTAGGCAGGAAAATGAGGTGTTGTGATGAGATAAATAGCAATCACATTTGATCGACTGACTAAAAGCTGGCAGGGGTATTGCATTTGACATGATTGAAATGAGCTGAAGCATGGCATGGTAACTGTGGCAGCCTTTACAATGCCGCACTCTCTGAATTACACTTGTGTGCACCCATATGCTGCAGCGACCAATTGTTTTTATTCAAGAAAGCCAGGTTTGTGGTTCAGCACACATCATACGCTGGCAAACTCACTGATTAGTCAACTCCCTCAGATCATCCGATGAGTCTGAGTGAGCCCAGCTGAGCAGTATTTTGGCGAGTTTGAGCCCGAGTGAGCTCGGCTGCGTAGTATATTCTTATGAGTTCAAGTGAGCAGCTAAGTATAATTCTGGCGAGTCTAGATAGGGAGTTCCGATTATTTTTCCAACATATATATGGTCCGTGTACTTTCGAAATTCAGGTACGACACTTGCGCATAGGTTGGAAATTAAGCTTCTCGACAAGTGACTACTGCAGAAATGATCATAGAGCTAGAGAAGAACGATACGCCTTAATGATGCAGCGTGCCGCGCGGGATCCATGTGTGCAGCATGCCAGTGGATGGGTGCGTGTTTGGGAAATTAAGGGGTTTCGACCCATCCACAGATAATTTCCATAATACCTTTCTCCATAGTGTATTATTGCGATAGCAATTTTTGGACACCCCAAGCGAATTTTCGCCATCGCCCTGATGTTTGGTTTAAAGTTCAAGTGTGACAAAAATTATAGTGCCCCGTTGCATCCCACATGCTGGGGTTAATTGCGAATGAAAGGGTGCGAGGGTGAGCCGAGAAGGATGGCAGCTTTATGCGCGCTGTCCACGTCCCGTGGACAGCGCGCATAAACCCTCTCCTACCCTAGCGCGCGCTAGGGTAGGAGAGCGCGCGACGTCTCTTGCCCGGCCGTGCCCGTGCATATGGCTGTCCGCGCGCAGCAGAGTGCATATACACGGCCCGCGCGTGCCACATTTTTTAAAGTAATTTGCGGTCGGTGTAAAGGCGGCAAGCCGACGTGGCTGCTGGTTTCACGAGTGTTGGAAGTAGCGTTATCTAAGTTTCTGACGAAACTTAGAGAACAGTGACTTAAAACAGTGACTTCCTTAGAGGGGCCAAAATTTTGGGGCGTATGAGCGGCACGTATAGTAGAATGCAGTGTTCCATTGTAAAAAAAAAATTTTGATGTAACAAAGTAGAGTGCTGAGTGTTAGGTCTTTGTTACATCAAGGTTCAACAAAAATTAAGCGCTGGAAATCAGCGCTGGACGCATATGCAACTCCTTACTCCACACTGAAAACATTTGAGAAAACATTTTTTTTAAATACTTTGTACATTTCTATAAATCCCTACCTGCAGATATTCCTCTGGTTTAGCCTAATTATGTGCTGCCTACTTACTGACGCAGCATACGTATCATTGCGAAATTTATAATTTTTTGCTTTTAGAAAAAGCATCGAGTTATTGAATTTTGCGAACAGAAAAAAAATTGCAACTTCCAATATAGCGCGCTTCCTAGGCTATTAAATAGCTACAATGTTCAAGGAACGTACTGTTTCCATGAGTGGTTTACTCATGCAGTAAGATGTACTCTTCCTACACTTTGTAATAAAAAGCATATGCATCGACACATAGCAGCTGATATATTCTTGCTTATTTTCTCATCACAGAGGTAGATGGGGCACATGAACCTATATGCTCACACAAATCAACGTGACCAACTACTGCGGAGACATGGCAACGAATTCTTTGTTTACGTTGTAAACCACAAGTGCGAGGTTTGCGCATTAATTTGACTTCATGAAACCCTAGTTATACTACAGGCTTTACGGCAATGCTTGCATGCAGTGCGGTGAAGCGCTCGACAAAACTGCACATATTATATGGTTTGTTTGATATTAACTCGAGATGCAAACGTTTGTGCAGGCAGGCAAGCAATGTTTCCATTCACGCAGCGCACCAAAAGAGCGTGGTATATGCATTGATCTGGTTTCATGACATCGTACTTTTGCCACTAGCTTTACGGCAGTGCTTGTGTATAGTGCTGCGAAGCACGACGGAACTGCACATTATTATACGGTGTGCTCGAAATCCACTCGAGATGCAAACGTTTGTGCAGGCAGGAAACGAATGATTTAATTCACGTAGCACAACACGAGAGCGCGCTCTATGCAGTCATTTGATTTAATAAAACTCTATTTCTGCCACAGGCTTCACAGCAATACTTGTGTAGAGGGCTGTGAAGCTCGACGCAGCTGTAACAGCATCCCACGGTCCACCCGATTTTTACCGAGTTTGTTTTAAAGAGCCCCTCATAGGCTACATAACAAATTTTGGTTATACGCTGAAAGTTGTTACGTGCCCTCTAAGAAGTGTTTTACCGCAAGCATTTTTCAAATTGGTTCATTAACAGCAGAGAGAGAATGATTGAAGTGCCGCGAACACATGATTTCAGGAGGCGAACGTCGCCGCCTATATAAACACTCTCTCGACTTTCCCCGTTTCGCCTGTGTAAGCAAATTTCCTTCACTGCGTTCTTCCATACCGGAGCCGAGGGGTCGCGCTGCGGGTATACCCTGCCGTCTTCTTTTTTTCACCGTCACCGGCACACTTCCGGTGACGGTGTCGCGCGAGCTCTTGCGCTTGTCTCGTTTCCTGTAGCGGACGATAATGCGCACTCTACACGAAAACACGTGATTAGCGGTATAAGTCAGTGCCCCAGCACTGAGGCAAACGCGAGAGGATGAAAGAGCATGATCGCAATGCTGGAACACAGTAGACAATGACGTATAGTTTCGTTCTCTGCGCGCGTGCAAACGTCGGAAAAAGGAGACGAAACGGAAATTCATCTCTCTTGCTACAGTGCGAAGTAAAACAAAAGCACCCAGACATTCGGGTTGTATTTTTCATTATTTCTCTAAACTTTAATTAGTCCACTGAAGCAACAGATTCAACAAATAACTGATGCTGCCTTGAATCTAAGTCACATGTTACTCTGAGTGCCATCACAGCACAGCCTGTGCTCCTATGCAGCAGCACAGTTACGGGCATTCATCTGCTTGCTGCTGCGATAACATTATGACACTTGAACTCAGAGGTACGATTTTTGTTGTGTGAGGTTATAGATAGCCAGTAGGCTACTTGTCTGATGTTAAATGCTATGACCCACTGGCAATCCACGATGCACTCAATGAAAACGTTTTTATGCTGTGTGCGGCGTGACTCACCAGTGACCCACCCGCAAGAATTCTCGCTCTTGTGTTGCCATCTGAGGTTTGAAATTGCAACTAATATATCTTTTTACTGCACTGGACATGGGGTGGCATGTTTGTTTCGGAGAGTGGAGTGGCGGCACATTTCTCAGTTGGGTTTCTTGCAAACTTTTCGCCGCAGTTCTTGAAATACGTGCTGTTGGAATAAGTACCTGCATTTTTCTTGCTACTCCCAAACTTTTCAGCGTGTCTCATAGATAGATCCTCATGCCCCTTATGGATGCAAAAAAAAAGGACAATGCAGAGGAAACAAATAAACTTCGTTTTGGGCCAGAAGAATGCACCAGCAACTTCGCGATCACCAGCGGATGAGTCAAGTGCTTCAGTGTCAGATGTTCAGCAGTGGACAGACAGTGAAATCAGTGAGAAAGATAGTGTTTACGAACCATCACAGACCTCAGCCAGCATGTCGAATGGAGAGCCAGACCTGACTGATGATTCTGAGGTGAATGATTCAGGATACGATGCTCTCATTTCTCTCAGCCCATCTCTAGAGAAATGGACACCGGCAACAACCACTTCGCCTAGTGTGACACCACACTCTAGGCCGCCCACTATCATTCAGTTGCCATCTAGCCGTTATGCCCCATCTTTATGTTCACTGTTTATTACGGATGACATTTGGCAAATGATGGTCAATGGAACAAACAGGTTCACACAACCAGTGTTGAAGTCAACTACTCCTAAATCTAAATCACGGTTGAAAAATTGGACGGAAACCAATGCCAAAGAAATGAAAGCATTTATTCGAATACTGATTTGTATTGGTCTCCTCGGTCTTCCTACTCCCAAATCTAAATCAAAGTTGAAAAATTGGATGGAAACCAATCTCCAACAAACGAAAGCATTTGTTGGAAAACCAATTTGTATTAATCTCGTCCATCTTCCTATCTGAGTCACTACTGGGCAAAAAGTAACTATGGTGTTGAACTCATTCGTCAAAATATGAGCCGTGACTGCCTTTTCCCTACTTTTGAGGTTCCGGCACTTTGCGGACAATTAACTGGTTGCAGAGTTGCAGGATCATGTCTTTAAGATTCATGCTCTGGTAGAGAAATTGAACCAAAATATTTGCCACTGTGCTTGAGCCGGGAAAGGAGGTTGTGATAGATGAAACAATAGTGCCATGGCGTGGCAGACTTTCGTTCTTACAGAGTCAGGCTGTTCAAGGCATGTACTAAAGACGGTTACAGGCTAAAGGTTGATGTATATGCCGGAAAGTGTGACTGAACAGTTGGCATCGGACATGCCGAAGATGTATGCTTGAAACTCCTGCAAAATTACAAGGAAGTCGCGTGCCCGCTGTACGTAGACAACTTCTACATGAGCTTGCCGCTCACTCTTCGCCTTCTAAAGGAAGACACTTTCATTCGTGGCACAGTTCGCTCAGTGAGGAAAGGGCTGCCAAAAGATCTCACTGAAGTAAAGGTTGCAAATGGCAGTGTTACCGGACTTCAGTCCAAAAATGGAGTGAAGGCACTGAAGTGGATGGACAAGAGGCCTGTTCTGATACTCACACCTGTCGCCAAATATGAAGCAACTTTGGTGGACAGTGGGAAGAAAACAAGGGACGGCGCACCAATCATGAAACATCAGGCCGGTCTCGATTACAATGCAGCAAAAAAGGGCGTCGACTATAGTGACCAAATGACGTTATACCACAACTGCTTTAGAAAAGGACTCAAGTGGTACAGAAAGGTAGCTGTTGAGTTGCTTGTTGGAAGTGCCATCATAAATGCGTGGAACATTCGTGGCATGCTTGAAGGAAACTCTACGCCAATTATAAAATTTCAAGATGAACTGGCTCATTCACTGTTCGGCCCTCGTCAAGACAACATCGAAGAAACTCGTGGGAGAAGTGTCCACATGCTAAGAAAAACTGGCACATCGGCACACGACACTCAGTGGCACTGCACTGGCTGCTATGCGGCCAACAGTACCAGCAATAGCCCAAACACTACGGTGAGAGTGAGAAAAGTGACCACTTTCTGTGAATAACGCTTCGGCAAGCCATTCATCTGTTTGTTATGCTTTAATTCTAAGCACAAGTAACCTGAGAAGCAAGCTAGCTTCAACTGTAAAATGAGTAGGATGAAAACTTCAAGACATGGCTAATGTTCATACTAAATTTTAGCCTTTCTCTAACTAATAAATATTTCTAACACAGGAACTGACTTCTTGTCTTTTCTAATGGCAAGCACTTTGTAGTTCAACATAGGTTTCTAGCATCTTGAATCCATTGAGGGGCTACAGAATGTATTAAAGAAAGATAAAAATGCATAGTGTTGTGCTGAATGTGATCAAGACACATGTACAAGAAACTATAGTTATTAGTTCGATGAGGACAGTAATGTGCTTTAGCAAGTTAGAAATTTGTTACCAACTTGCCCACATTCACATCTTAACAGATTTAACAATGTTTCCACTACGTGGAGAACCTTGATCTACAGTGCTTTTATCATCCTGAAGAAGGTTGGTGTTCCTATTATAACACGTGTACTTGAGAAGCTCAATCTCTCAGGATTTCATGTTGTTTTACTTGACATAAGCTTACGAGGCCTACAGATTACGTGCTCGTATCTCAATGTAAACACTAACTTCCTTTTCAATGATTTTCATTTCTGTAAAAGCACAGTAAATTTCATCAGACGAGAAGTGCAAATGCGTTTTTTATTCTTTCATACTTGGTGCTTGCTATTATACAACTTACTTATATTACAACTTGCTTGTTTAGAAAACTCATAAAAAACACTCCCCCCACCTTTTTTTTTCTTCTTTTACTTTCAATTGACTCTGACTTTCATTATGTTAATAAACTTCAGAAGAGCTTGCTCTCAGGCTAGTTTGTACACACTGCTAAGAATGAAAAAATGGAGAGAAATTGGGACAAGAAAGAAAGGCCTACAGAATGCTGATTTGCGCGCGGCAATTTATATCAAGGATGGGGTGCTGGACCAGGGAAGCTAAGAAGCCGCCACAACAAACTAGGGGAGCTAGGTAAATGGCTTCGATGTCCACACAGAAACATAAATATAGGCATGTTAGAGAATGCTGTGTCATTCAACAACCCCGCGAATGTTGAAAAGTGGGACAGTGATTAGCTGAAAAGAGTTTCAGAGAGCTCCAGGGAGTGGGGAGATGGACACGGTAAGGGGGCTAGAGTGGTGACGCGCATTAAGGGCATCAAGAATGAAGTGAAAAATTATGGATCATAGGGGGATTGTCTCATCACTGCTCGATCGCTCTACACCAGATAGCCGTGGCCAGTTGCTTTAGCCGAGATTCACCTACCCTGTCATAGCATGTGCTGTGCTTGCTGCTCTGCTGTCTTTAAAATAGGCAGGTGTCAGGGAAGCATGCCCATAATGCCTGCAAGTAAGTAATAGGCGACTTGCAAAATAGTGCCCGCTCTCTTCCATACACAGCCATGGCTGAACCACTCACTAGCAAATCTGGTAAGAAAATAATGCTGACCTCCACTGTTATTTGGGCTGCAACAAGTCTGGGCTGCAAACAAGAAGACACAAGACAGAGCGCTGTCATGTTTTTAGCACAGCTCGCTTTCCTAAGTAATGTACCAACAAGGTCATAATATACATTATATAAATACATCAATTTGTAAACAAAATGTGATTTTTAATATAGTCATTTTTAAAAACAGCACAAGGATGATAGCATAATTTTAGGCGTAGTGGCTGCATGCCTTAGCAATGAAAAACTTTTGTCAGAAGTTAAGCAAAGTTGTTTTGGCAACGTAAAAATGTGCATCCTCATTGCTAAAGCATTCCTGTCCGGGGAGTGCTAGGAGTTTGTCTTGGTGTGATGTAAAACCCTCCACACATTTATATAGTGCGAGAGAGAGAGGTGATGGGGGAGTGGTAGTGGCCAGTGGAGAATCCTTCCCTGAAATAAATTTCTGGCTACGTCACTGAATGTCTGCAATGCCTTGTAATAGCAACAGGTCTTGGATGGAAACACAATAGATAATACCAGTGAACCTATCGAGCCTATTCCTGTTTAGTGAGATGATGGATGTTTTCCCAAAGAATTATATAAACTGTACAATGGAATGTTTTGTACCACCTGTAATAACCATGCTGTAAGAAAAAACAGAAAGGCTGAGCTTAAATGTTGTAGGAAATCTCTTAAGAGGCTTGAGGATAGGTATAGATGACTAACTCCCGTATTCTCCACTCAACACTCCACCTGGATTCAAATGCACAGCAGCCCCGCTCCTTGACAGAGGCGGTTGCTTAGCTTTAATTAAACTTCATGTCAATTACTGTGAAACACAGCGTCGTCTTCAGTCTAGGGGTGGCACTGCGCTCAGCTCAGTGGAATGAAGCTTCCAGTCATAGATGGTTTCAGAATACAGGGTAAGTGACCTCACATTTTACTCTCTTCGTCGTGAAGTCTAGACACCAAAGCCTCGGTTTGAACAAGTAATGCTTTAAGCGCTCTCTCATGCATATGTTTGCTTTAAGGCAGAGTCAGCTTACTATTTCCTGCTTCTCCCACATGCAAATGACACAAAAATATCTCAATAAAATGATTGTGATTTAAGTGGTACACACTCTCTGCAATGTGATTAAATGTTTGTAATAAAAAAGCACTACTCATGTGCTGGTCAGCATCTGCAGCAATATGTTCACCAAGATATTTTTTTTGTCTCAATATATTCGATATTGTTGCAAATTTAAGAGGTTTTGCAGCTAACATGTAGCTGTTTACTTGTGTCTCGAGAACATACAGCTTTAGGTGAGAGGAGCGCTATATTGCATGAGACAAAGGAACATTTTTAGACTGCTTGTTTTATTTTTGTGCGAAAAACAATTGTGAAGGTTTTAATTGCAAAGTAATACAGTAGGTGTTGGCAACGCGAACAAGCCATGCAAAGTGTATGCATTAGAAATGAACTATCCAGATGAGGACCCCCCACCCACTGATATATGTCAATGCTATAATATCAAATGCTGTGACATTTAACACATATGGTAACTAAAAAAAAAGGATAACTAAAGCAAGAGCAGCATTAATAAAACAACAATATCAACTGCAAAATTTATATAATTTTTCTCAAAACTTTTATCTTCACATAAACTGTGGCCTCACACACTGTGGGCACCTTTGCTAACAACCTTCACATTTCACTAGTGCTAATTCTAGCTTCCCTCTAGCTTCTAGCTCAACTGCAATGTTTTGAATGTCAGGGCATGTGCAAGTGAAAATTAGTTTGTGATGGCCATGTGGATCTGTTTCTCTGCCTGAATAATAGGGAGAGGAGGGCAATATAATTGCCTTAAGAACTATTAAGCAGAAGCAGCATGGTGGATGAGGAGCAGTGGCTGGGATAAAACATTTCAGGAGTTCAATGTAGTAAGGATACAGGAGTAATATGATTAACTTTGCAAGAATATGAGGCCATTATAACACTAAGGGAAACAGACTGGCTCATCACAATGAATTTTCAAATATTGTAACTGATCTAGAACACCTTGCACGGCTGCTGCAATTAGGAAAGAAAAATGTAGCATTGTCTTAAAAAGACAGCTTTTTTGTTTGTTCACTCTGCTATGCCACTGTACAAATTATTACTATTACTTTTTTTTCTTTTGGAACAGAAAGTCACCATATGCCTGGAGGTTTTAGATAACCTTCTTGGTGTGCTCCCGATATATGAACAGTTCGAAAACATTAACACTGTTGCTTGGTTTATTGCCCAAGTAGACCAACGACTGACTAAGGAAGCAGGCATGTGAATATGCACACCCTGTAACCAATCAACCCCTATATCAATCAATTTTGTACAATTAGACCTCCATATATTGAACTTTAATGTAACAAACCGTTTTACTTTGTAGAACTTATTTGGTGTGCATACAGAAATCTTCAATTTATTGTATTCTGTTTATCTGCAATTTCAATTTACTGAAATTATAAATTCTCCTAAAATTTAAATGAGGATATGTGTTGCATTTGAACTGTAAATTCTATGGACGTACAAGCGCTTTTCGGGAGTAAAGCTTCACGATTTCCTTCCCAAGTTCCTTCCCAAATTCTGCAGCAAAGTTATAAAACGACCACAGGTGACAAGCAGCTGAATGCGAGGTATCTGGTACAGACCGACGGGGGAAAACTTACAAATCACAATAGCACACATTCAGGCGAGTATGTAAACAGGCGAACTAAGCAGGGAACAAAAACACAGCACTGCTTTCATAGGTCCCGAAGGATCAGAGTTTCGTCAGAGTTGGTGCAAGCACACATCCGCAGATAAAACGGCTCCCACCGTGCATTGCCCAATACTTTGACAGCTGACGCCTACACAACCACCGGGGTCACTTGTTTCTGCTCTGATCGTATAGTGTTCGAATGATGTCGCGACAACGCAAGTACTTGCAATAGGGGCGACGACCTTCCACAACTCCAGAACATCACAAAAGACCGTTTGCACATGTACTAACCAGCCAAACAAACTAACCACGGCAGCGAATACCACTTAAATCGAAAATACAACGCAGAAACACCTCGAAAAGGTTTCACCATAGAGAAAGGTTACGCCCTGTTTCACAGACGCTCACAAGAAATTCAAGAAATGTCCAAAGCGGCACTACCGCCGCCTTTTAAAAATCCAACGGGAGCCAAGCCAAATCAGTAACAAGTTGGCTATTTGGGTGAACGCAACGCACCCGTTCGAACCACCGGGTACGCGCAACGCCGGCCACGCGGCAATGGCTCTGACGGCACCTTGCAATCTACGGCGGTGAACGAGTATCTAAACGCGAGTGGCATTCCTCTCTTGCTTGCGTTACGCCTGTGAAATCCGACAGCGGTGGCAGCATGTCGTCCGATCCGCCTTCAACTGAACGCTCGCCGACTGATGCGGAAGGAGCGGTTTGCCTCTTGCTTGCGGTGCGCCTGTGAAACGTGACAACGGTGGCAGCATGTCGTCCGATCCGGCTTAAACTGAACGCTCGCCGACTGGTGCGGAAGAAGCGGCTTGCCTCGTTTCGCAGGGGCCATCAAAGAAAATCGTGAAGCTCACAGGCGCCCGGAAACTCGCCGACCTCCACGAAAGCCTGCGGACGGGAGGGTTCGTGTACCTGATGACAGGCAACGATCTTCTAATACAGGTGAGCGTAAATGTACTGCGCGTTATGGAGCGCAAAGAGGATTTGGTCATTGTTTGGTTCATATGGGCAAAGTAGCAACAGTATGCGTAGCGGAAATGTCGAGCACAATTAATAACTATTCCGTTGCCGCGCGTTGAACTGACAGATCGAGTGTTACGAAATTGCTCTGTGTCACTTCACTGTGCTGCCAACTACTAATATTTTTGTGTCGTCGCAGCCAATGCACTTGACCTTAAATTGAGAAGTGTAGTGCATACTTGCCCGTACGAACACAACGTTGCTCAACTATAATTATTGGCGTGTCGAGAAGCCGCAAGGAAACTAGCCTTTCCAGGACTTCCATCTTCTGAAAACTTGTGCAGTTGGTTTACTACTGATATTGAGGTCAGGTGTGCAATCGCTTCCCTATCTCTGGTAGGAGAGGGAGTAGTAACAGCTTCAGTCAATGTAATGGTGCTTTAGTTAGCATAACTGGTCGCAGTATGCCATATTCTGCAAACTTCTGCAACGTTTAACTAATAAAACAGGCAAGGCGAGGAAAACGGACTTGTTGTTTGCCTGTTCAATCTTTGTCGTCATTTTTGCGCTGCAACATTCACGCAGCAATGAAGTTAAATTGAACCAACTGAGGAAAAAAAATTGCTGGCATGTTCAGCAATAGGACTATGAAAACCTTGGGCAATCAGCAATATAGGTCTATCTTTGTGAAATCATCTGTTCTTATACATTGATGGTTGCTGACATTGCATAAATAAGCTTAGCCTTGTTAGCTTAATGCGTCCTGTACTTAGATCACATATGGGCAGCAGGATTAGTGCTGTGCTGTGCTGTGCTGTGATGGCTCTAAATAACAAACCTGTTTGGGACAGTACAGCAACCATAAAGAAAGGCTGTTTAATTAATCAATGCCTGTTCAATGTCCACAGCTTCACTTCTAATGTGCAAAACTATTGATAAACCATCTGGGTGTGCTTTCAGATCTTCCAACGACCGGTTGCAGTGCTACGTCGACATGGGTGAAAGCACGACGGTGTGTGATGGAGCATTGATTAACTTGGTTGTCTCCCCAAGCCACTCCGAAGCATCAGAGGCACAAAAAAAGCCGTATGCACCCGATCTTATTTAATCTGTACTCATGCATTAACTCTGTATAACATTAAAACCTGTCGTATGCTGGAAAGCTATAATACCGGTATTTAAGCAGTGCTTTAAAGAGCCCCTCACCAGGCCACATAGCTAATTTAATTATATGCTGGAAGTTGTTAGGTGCCCTCTTGGGAGCATTCTACTGCAGAAATTTTCAAATTGGCTCATTAATAGCTGAGATAGAAATATTGCAGTTCCGCAAACCCATGATTTAAAGAGGCGAGCGTCACAGCCAAAAAGAACGCTTGGATGCCCCTTGCCAAGCCACTAGTGGAGAAAAGGCTGCATGTTGTTCCATACATGCATGAAGTGGCCCACGATTTAAAGAAAGTGGCCAGCAGGTACAAAGTACCTATTATTTTCTTGGGTCCACGGAAGCTTACTGTCCTGTGCCCACGCATCTCAGACCCACAGAAGCTGACCCTTTGTGGTAAAAATCATACAAGGCCATATGTGACTTGCGCAGTCGGTATGCTGTACGAAATTCCACTTAATTGCGGCAAGGTGCATATCAGCCAGACAGGCTGTTGCACCAACGATTTGGCAAGGGAACATGAGCTGTCTGCCAGGAATAAGATTAATGCACATTTGCCTATGCACTGCAATTACCGCACGCGTGAGCCATATCTTTTCCATATCCGCATTCTTGGTAAAAGCAAAGATTGTCTGCATGAGAATTAATGGAGGCCTGTTTCATCAACATGAAATGTGACGTCTATGCCAGTGATACATCTGTGGCTTGAACTGAATTGAACGACAGTTTCTGCACTGTATGACTGAATAATAATGGGCAAACTTGTTTGAGTATTGTGTGGAAACATATGTGTGCACATGGCCACCTTCACCTATAAATATGAACCTGTTTGCTTTCAGTAAAGTAGTAGCAAGTGACACTCATTCCTGTCCTAAAGCTTTTTTCTGCCCCTGGTTGTGTCTTGACTTTGGGGAATAAGCTCATGGGAATTTCGTAAACAAATAAATGCATGCCATAGGGGCAATTCCACTATGTAAAAATAAAACGTTTTTTCCCCCTAATATCTTTATGTATCTATATAGTCCTAGTTCCACTTTTGTAGCATACCACTGTCCTTGTTAAATATTGGAATGCTCTGCTACTAATAGATATGACAAATGAGGTGTATTTATGAAAACATAAAACAAAAAGCTGCAAAATATTTTTTTTAATATTTTGTGCAGTCTAGACAGCCCACATTAACTGATGATATATGAAGAGCTTAAGAAGCACAATCATGGTTGTGACTCGTCAATCCTTCCATATCACCTTTCAAAGTCTTATCTGGCCTTGACATTTGTATCTATCTCAGTAGCTCAGATTTATGTAATGCTGAGGAAAAATTTGACTTCCTGTTTGAAATGATAGCCATGTTTCACAAAAAAAGCTTATAAGCAAAGGCACCAAGAAGTTATCAGAAAAAATACGTTCATTGAAATATTAATTCATTAGCCACCAGAAATGTGATGGGGAGTTAATAATGTTTGGATAAACACAAGCGGTCTAGTTTGTGTATTTGAGAACCAGGATCTTCTAGTATATTTTTGTTCTATCAAATCATCCTTGGCCTTTATCTGACCTGCTTTTGTTCTCTGTTTCTGGCCCCAAGACAATGCTAGTCTGGACTTGGCACTCTATGGCCCAGTATTTGTCCTTCACAAAGCAATACCCCTGTAGACGATGTAGCTAGCAACAAGTTTTCCTCAGAAGGAATGTTTGCAGGTGCGTCACTATGGTTGCCTATTTCACCTTGGTGGGGGAGCTTTTTGCTCATGGTACCAATGTCTGTGAAGGGCCCAATAATGCACCTTCCTTGTGCATGGTACCAATGCGAAAAGGGGGAGAGGGATCATGGTGTGTTGTTAAGGAGGTATCTGTACAGGGGGTGATAAAATTCCTCTTTAAATTTCGTTTTAACAGCCCATTCATGCTGTAACGAGTCATTTGTCTCAGTCAGTGATTTTTGCTGTTCGTACATCATTATCCTTGAAAAGCAATGGGCTCCATTTGCCATGGCAAATGTGCCCATATTTATCAAGAGCCCTTCCTGTATTCTTAGCGCGTCACTAACTATATAGTAGGTAAATTTGAGCATGTGGAGTGATAGTCTGTGATACCACATCTTTTGTTTTTCTAGCACTGGATTTTGTTGTTGATTTCAATGAATACTTCTCTTTTTAAGGCTGTCTGGTAGTGCGGTTGGACATGCGGGGAATGCAGTCAAAGGACAGTACAAGGAATTGTCAACGTACACACTGCCTCTGATGCCCATTGATGTTGCTGCACACCTCTGAAATATTACAGCAGGAGGCATGCCTGACAATCTTCAAAAGAAAATTGAATGGATTGCCTACAATTCGTCATCTCAGACAATGTAAGTCACAACAATTACCTGGATGCATTGGTCAGCAAAATAATGAGAACACACTCACAAAAATTCTATTCAGCCGGGTTCATCGGGCTAAGACCTACAGAAATTCGTCTCAGTCGGACTCACTGAGACTCACTTTCGAGATCAGTCTGAGTGAGTCGACTCATGCATCAGTTTGCCAACCTATGCCAGATGTAAATAAAGTTGGGATAGAATGTACTTAATGAGAATTCATTCCACAGTAAATGTCCCAATTATGTTCAGTCGTGTATTTTTCCCAACCTTGTATTGCAATATGCATGGTAAGCACAATGTTAATTAGAAAGCGTATTACCCTCCATTCTCATGCGGTTATGTCACTAAGGCAAGTGGGAGGTGTCTATAATCAAAACAAGTTTTTGTTGTCTAATTCATGATTATAACTTAGTTGCTGCATAGTTCCCCTTGAAAACGCTCGATAACCGAGGGGAAAAAAATTGTTTTCCTAAAGCTTTGCATTGGGGCAGTGAACAATGCGCAAATTGTGTAGTGCTTTTTTAAGTGTTTAGCAGTGTATATAGCATTGTTGGTTCGAAATGTTTTTATCACTGATACATCGTTGACTAGTTCTGGATTACAGTTCACTCATGACCTCGAGATTTAAATATTCAATGGCAATGTCGACATTGCAGCCCTGACCCCATTTTCTTTATTCTGGCTAACAACACGAACCCTGACACTAGCAGCGCTACATTTTATGCGGGTATACAAATACCAAGTGAATTGGATGGAAAGACAGTTGTGGCTAGATGAATTCGTACAGTGCTGCGTGTTTCATGTGAAATATGGGGGTTAGGCTACCAGGAGGGAAAGACAGTCATGGCTAGATGAACTGGTGCAGCGCTGCATGCATCATGTCAAATTTGTGGGTTCGGTTACCACCAGCAGCATTTCTTCTACTTCCATTCCTTTTCCTTCACAAAAAAGTCATGAAAGCTACAGAAAGGTTAACACTCAGTCATAATTTATGTCATGCTTCAATGGAGCAATATCCTCCGTGGTTTCCTTGCCATGAGTCTTGGGTTAATGAGTGGGCGAGGGTGCTAGAATGACGCGTTGAATAAAGCTTCTTTAGCTGCTGGTTACAGTTCTTATAGGTAGTGTACACCACAAAGGTAAACGGTACATAGACAGAAGTGCCGACTGTCAACTGAGATGTTATTATTCAATGTGCCGAATTTACACAAACAAGTGAAAGAGCTATCTGAAAAACATTAACTTCTGAAGATAGAACAAGAAAAGCAGATGAGTGGGCAAAAAATGAACTACGCTGGAAATTGAGATACAAAAAAAATATGATTGCATCACAAATAGAGGCCGTCCACGTGACTTCCAGAAAAACTTTAGCTCTTTTTCTGATAGGGCAGTCAGAAAGGTATCTGCAACGTCAAGCGCAAGATGTGGCATGTTGACTCCACATAAAAGGTTGTGTACGAAATTTCTCTTTCATGCGGCGCTTGTCATGGGGCAGACTGCCAGATGCCTTCATGAGAGGTTGTGCGAACATGCATATAATGTGCGCAATGACAGAGAAATTTTTTTTGGCACATCATACTAGCATGCGTGGCTGCACTCCTTTGTTTGAAAGAATGTCAGTTATTCACAAGCACAGGGATGGTCTTACCCATATCATACTTGAAGTAGCACAATTGGCATGGGAGCAGAGTGCATGCATCAGCAAGCCATCCATTGCCTTATCAGAAAGAGAGCTCAAGTTTCTGGGAAGTCAAACCTACAGCGAGCATTTTTTACGAAACTCTACATTTCTTCGTGTGCCTCTTGATGGTCTGCTTTGTTCTCTTTTTTAGTAGTTATTTTTCAGATAGCTGTATCACTATTTTGTGTATTCAGCAATAAAACCTCCATATGTAGTCAGTGCTTGTGTCTACGTCCTCGTTTAACCTTTGCACTGTACACTCACGATAATGGATCAACAACTAGCTTAATAAGCTGCCCTTGTAAATTCTTATAGGAGATGCTCCTTCAAGTTTGTATTCATGGCTAATTTTCCCTTGTGTGCATGTTTTAGTAATAAGCTAATTTGAAATGTTAATTAAAACCTTTTATAACATCTTGTTTGGTGAAAGTACTTTAAGAGTTTGTGAACTCTGGTCATGATTATCTGTTTATCTTGGCTATTGCAGGACAAAAGGATTAAATGTTACCCCTGTCCTGTGTCAAATCCATCTGATCAATTCTCTAACCTCGGTCTTGTCACGCACCTAATGCTTTCATGGTGCAGTTTGCTTAAATTCTCCCATCTGATGACTCACTGTTCAACTGTTTGATATTATTTCATGGAAATGGTTGCGCTTCAATGCTGTTGCATATTGTTTCTTGTGTATTGTTTGATGTCGGAGGTTGATGCATGCTTTTTTAAACATCAGGTACCCAAGTAAATTGTGCAATGTTGCTGCAAGGAGCCTCGTAAACCAGTACCCAGCACTTAGGGACACATTGCACCTTGGCCATGTAAGAGCATTTTCTTATAACTTTTTTTTATTTCTTTTGCACTTTTAGATGTTAAGCATATCCAGGCCAAGGCAGCCGCATTTCGATAAGGGCATAATGCAGAAACACCCGTGTACTTAGATTTAGGTGTATGTTAAAGAACCCCAGGTGATCCGAATTTCCGGAGTGCCCCACTACGTCATGCCTCTTAATCAGATCATGGTTTTGGCGCATAAAGCCCCATATTTTTTTTTACATTAAGCATGCTGCCAAAGGCTTTCTTAGTACTTTGTAAAGTTTATGGCCATCCTTGCTTGCAGCTGTTCAGGTCTGTGTGCTTGTGATTGAGTAGAGATTTGGTGGTTTTAAAGCTTTGCAGCTTAACTAAATATGAAGATATCAACAGCACCTCTGCACCTGGCATGCATATGGCCACCTCTTGTAAAATTAATTGCATGCTCAGCTAAATATGTATTTGGTTAAATAATATATTTTTGTACCTGTAGCCGTTTTGACCAACACCAATACTGAAAGTAATTCTCAGATATTGTGTTGGAAGGTGTGCTAAAACAACTCACTTGGTACATTCTGGAACATGAAGGAAACAGTGCAAAAAGCAAGCTAAGGTCAGGGCAACTCCACGTTTAACTGTACTGTGTTTGCAGTTTCTTTCAAAACCTGACAACTGGAAGTCATTGAACTGATTATTCAAAAGAATAGCGCAAAGTAGCAGGGACAAAGACAGAGGACGACGAGAATATTTTGCATAATCATGATTCTTTTGAATAATCATGACACACCAACTAGCCCAGCTTTCTGCTTTGATTGCAGTCATTGAACTGTTGATTAGGTATGTAAAGTCAATTGCTTTCATTTCATTCCAGTTCTCATGGTATATGTGCCTAAGAAACAAGTACAAAAACATGCGAAAGTGAATGCCACCAGGATGCCCTGAAGTCGATGCAGAAGTGAAAGCAAGAAAGGCAAGCGAAATTGTGACACATGCTCAAAATCTGGATTTTGAAGACGGGTGATCAGCTGCAAGTTTGCATGCATATTTCACTAGATAAACTGACTCTCCTTTCTTTGTTATGTGGCTTAGTTGAAACATTTAGTTGCTTCTCTTGATGTACTTGTTCGTTTCATTTACATTTTTTCTTTAAAAAATGCAAACATGCAATCCAGCTATAGCAACTATATCTGCAATGCTGTCACCAGAGATTTTGTAGGTGATCAAAGAACCAAAATATCATATCGCATCGCACCTTGAACCTAGAGTGAAACATTAGTTCAAGATGTAGTGGTAGGTGCATTTATAGACTGGTAATACAGCATTCATACTGTAATGTATATTGATATACATGCTAAGATGTAGCGAAAAGTGTGTGGCTATGCTGCTCTGACACTTCAGTTGTTTTAACCTTTCATTGATGAGTTCTGCATACAGCATACCAAAAAATTATAATTTTTCTTGCTGATTTTTGGCATTGAGTAAGAAGTTTCTTGTTAAATGTATTGAGCCAACACTGAATCACTGGCAGCTAGTGTCATTTGTCGGTTTAGAGCAGAAACACAGGATGGGAAAAAAAAGACAAGGGACTCGTTTTCTTTGGAAAGCACGGTCAGGGGAGACAGACCAGTGCAAGATCTGCTGTAGTGACCTCAGACACACAATGCAAAGAGCTCTCTGTATAGATTCCAAACACAGCCATATGTCGCTTGGGGAGAAGCCCACTTCTTCCCCTATACTATAACGGAGTTTCTACAAAATATCCTTTATTTTTGTTGATTATGCTTATTCTCAATGTCATTTGCACATTTAGGAAAATAATTTGTTTTGTATTTATATGCGTGGTCATTAAAGGGTTAGACAAATAAAGTGGTTCCAATGAATGTGAATGTATAACTTTAGCGACTCTAGTCGCAATGTGTTGATCATTCCACAATCTTTGTGAGAGCACGAAACAGGAACTAGGCAGCATGAAAATCACTCAGCAGTACCAAGAAGGCAGCTTCAGCACTTATACAGTACTGCAGAATACACTTCTTCTATGCTGTACCTGTGGTGTCCTTTTTATTATGTGGTCTTGATCCCACTATGGGGAAATAACTCTGCTTTGCAAGTGCATTGCAGTACTTTAATACTTTAACTGCTTGCTGCAAAAGGAAAGTGCCATTAGAGTATTACATAAGGATCATGTGTTATGAGGCAGTTGCTAGACGTGGTATGTCACAGCACTGAGTTGCCGGCGGCCATTATAATTAGCTGTTTTCTGTGGCATTGTTAACTTGACAGAACATAGTGAGCATTATTTGATCAATAAACAATACTACATAATTCTGGCCCTTATTTGGAACTTTGTCTCATCTCTGTGATGCGCGCAACCCGCTTTTGATGTTGCTGAGATGGAGTGACTCTTTGCAAAGCAGCAGGGTAGTTCTGTTAATGATGCTGTCATTCACACTTACGCAGATTGTTTAGTAGGCATTAGCTCAGTGCCATTCCCCCATAGAATCACAGCTTGCATTTCATTCATGTATAATAGAAACAGTCTGTAGATTTCATGTGAAAATGTGACATTGGAGGTCATTATGCTATAAGTTCACAGCAGTGAGCCCCATTATTGGAAGACAGCTGTTGTCTCAAATTACTTACAGCAAAGTGAAGCCATGTACATTCTCGCCTTAACTACTGCAGTTTAGTATGGGCCACAATGACCAAAACAAACATAAATAAGGTTCTCATATTGCAAAAGAAAATTGTTCGAATAATCGCTAATGTTGATAATACAGCTACCTCCAAGTGTGCTTTTGAAGCACATAACATTGTCCGCGGCAATCATTTGTATAACTTTAAGTTGTTACAAAAAATTTATTTCTCAATGGCATCCACTGCCGATTTTTATTCTACTCTGGCATCTTTGGACATGCGTCGTGCTAACATACTCACAAGACCTATTAATACATAGATTATACCATGTTTTCGCACTAATTATAAATTGCAAATGTTGTCTTATAACCTGCCCCATGTTCTAAAAGGGTATACCAAAGCTGAGCTGCGGAAATATTTTGTTGAAATGTGATTTTATGTGTTGAAATGTGATTTTATGTCTTTGCTAGTAGATGCTGCATGTTTGCTTGGTTATTACTTTTATTATTTCTGAACATAAGAGTGACCATTTCAGCGTTTCGATTTTACTGTTCAAATTTTGTGCAAAGATTATTAGACTCTGTATGCATAAATAGTGAATGTTTCTCTTTATTGAATGTGACTATTCTATGTGTGTCTGTTGAAGATTTCCTGCACCACTCGTGTGCTACTGCTTGTAGGGGTTTCCTGGACACGGTCAAGCTGTGCAGGCAGCTTTTTGCCAAATACCTACCCTCCAGTTGAATCTGGAAAATCAACTTATACTTATATCCTTATACTTATTTAAATATGTTCTGCCTATTGTGTATCCACATGTGTGGGCTTGTGATATGCCCTGATGGCAAGGCCATTTGTGGTTCGTTCAAAGAGAACATTTACGGATGCATTATAGCTATTCTCAGGCTCCTCTCTTCCTGCTGTAAACTGGATTCTCTGCTTATAAGAAATAAGTGTTCTTTGTGATTACTATATGTGCCCTTGCTAAAGGTTACTGTGATGTGTTCATGTTCTTATTGAATAAAATGTTTACAAAGTTTTAACAGTTGTGCTGTTCTTTCAGATCTTAACCGGAGCAGGCAGCATTTCACGCAAACATGGAGGCAGTGCTAATGGAAACATTTAGGAGGTGAGACAACAGTCTTTTTTGACAAATTGGATGAAATGATGGCCAAGAAGTTGCACTTTTGAAACATGGGATGTACTTACTATGCTGGCACCACGGGGATGTTGAACTGGCGCTATTTATAATGTCCAGTTTTGCATTTATCTGGCCTTTAGGCATATTTCTTTTTCTCCGTTAGCATCGATGCTGTATGATTGCTTTGTTTTGGTGAGATTGTAAATTTGTCGCTTAATATCAATATTGAAATTTAATTCCTCTGTCCATGTATGCCTCCATGGCATATCGAAATAAATGAGCCCTTTGTCGTGGCAAATGATTAAATCCCTATTCAAATGCCTGAAATGCTAAATTACCTCATAATCTGAAGTGAAGGCACTAAAATGACGGAGGACAAAGAAGAAACACACCCACAGGGCGCCACTTCCAACAATGTTTAATCAGGAAAAAACGCCATTGATTTATACTAGAAGCGCAATCACAGTTTCTCAGGGTGCATTCGCATTCAGGTAAAGCAGTTCTTTGCGTAACATTGATATGGATGCAACACTTACACAGTTATCAGCTGTTTCAATGATTCTTTCGGCCTCAATTATTAATCTAACCCATTTGTCACGGCTTCTGGCAACCACAGCGCAGGCGTGGAAGTCTGGCTTACATTTGCAATTTCTACAATGAATTGCCAGGTGGCCCTCCCTCCCATTGTTCACTTTGTTAATGTGTTGCCTCAGCCTGTCATTCAGGCACTGCTCTGTTTGGCCCACATACTTTTTACCACAATCTAAAGGAATCTCATAAACAACTCCTGCCTGACCATCTACAATCTACGTATTTGTTATCGTGTTTAGTAGCACAGGCCGGTGCCTTGCGGGAATAAGGGTTGGTCGTTCTACAGAGCTTAGAGAGCTTGCACGGGGCAGAAAACACGACATTTACGTTAGCTTGCTTCGCAATCTTTTTCAAATTATGCGACATGCGGTGTATGTAGGGTATGACAGCAACTTTTCTTTTTCGCGGGGCGACTCCTGGTCCGGTTGGCGGATTCGCGACTTCTTCAGAATTGTTTCCGCTACGGACACTAAAACAGGTTGCGGGTAGCCTGCCTCTTCCAGGCGGTCAATCTGCTTAAGAAAACTCGCCGCAGCTCGATGTGGACAGGACTTAGAAACATTCAGCAGGCACAAGTCACCCCGCGAAAAAGAAAAAGTTGCTGTCATACCCTACATACACCGCATGTCGCATAATTTGAAAAAGATTGCAAAGCGAGCTAACGTAAATGTCGCGTTTTCTGCCTCGTGCAAGCTCTCTAAGCTCTGTAGAATGGCCAACCCTTATTCCCGCAAGGCACCGGCCTGTGCTACTAAACACGATAACAAATACGTAGATTGTAGATGGTCAGGCAGGAGTTGTTTATGAGATTCCTTTAGATTGTGGTGAAAAGTACGTGGGCCAAACAGAGCAGTGCCTGAATGACAGGCTGAGGCAACACAATAACAAAGTGAACAATGGGAGGGAGGGCCACCTGGCAATTCATTGTAGAAATAGCAAATGTAAGCCAGACTTCCACGCCTGCGCTGTGGTTGCCAGAAGGCGTGACAAATGGGTTAGATTAATAATTGAGGCCAAAAGAATCATTGAAGCAGCTGATAACTGCGTAAGTGTTGCATCCATATCACTGTCACACAAAGAACTGCTTTACCTGAACGCGAATGCACCCTGAGAAACTGTGATTGCGCTTATAGTATAAATCAGTGGCGTTTTTTCCTGATTAAGCATTGTTGGAAGTGGCGCCCTGTGTGTGTGTGTGTTTCTTCTTTGTCCTCCGTCATTTTAGCGCCTTCACTTCAGATCATGCTTAACCAACACGCCCAACTATCCATCCTTACCTCATAACTTTGGACATATTGCAGCTGTTTAGTATGCCTTGTAAACTGAAGCATAATGTTTCTCAAGGTTGGCCATTGATTCCAATTCAGCAAATCAGACTGTTGTCTTCTGTTTTTGCCAGGTATAGTCCATTGATGCATTTGAGGTTAATACAGTGATAGTAGTGAAATATTTGCTCTTGGTGTTTCACTCACTGTAGTGCTATGTGCTCAGTGTTTTTTTTTAGTTGTTTATAGTATTGCAGTTTATCATAACATATAATGGTGGCTGAATAACTAGGTATTTGTTGCACGTGCAAACTAAAATCTATTATGTTGTGAGCTTCCATCTTAGTGTAGAGATAGTCTATTGACTACCCAGGCAGAGGTCACAGCAGTTGCTGCAAAGGGTCTGGTTAAGTACCACGAGGTAGTTTCACCAACTCTTGTGATGGTAATCATGTACACCACCATTGTCAGTCTTCAGATGACTACCCTAGGCTGGGTCACTGTTGCCATTCCAAAGGGGTACCGCTGACTACCAAGGGGTACTTGCATGGAACACTGAGGTACTCGCATCAACTCCTGCTTTGGGAGTAATACATACACCTCAGTAGGTCTTGCGGGACTGAGTCACTGGTACTGTGAGGGAGTCGCCCGCACTGTATTTCCAAGAGAGTACGTGTTACCACCCAAATGGTAGTTCAACCAACTCTCGCCATGGTAGTCATGTACACCACCATTGTGAGTCTTAAGATGACTACCTTAGGATGGGTCACTGTTGCCATTCCAAAGGGGTACCGCTGACTACCAAGGGGTACTTGCATGGAACACCGAGGTACTCGCATCAACTCCTGCTTTGGGAGTAATACATACACCTCAGTAGGTCTTGCGGGAGAGAGTCACTGGTACTGTGAGGGAGTCGCCCGCACTGTATTTCCAAGAAAGTACGTGTTACCACCCAGAAGGTCATCATATGTGCGACGAGCAGATACACTCCGAAAAGAGTCGCTTGCGACTACCTTTTATTTAAGAGTGCAAGCTGCACGAAGCGCCATGACGCTCACATCCGGATGCAGACACGTTAAGGTAAACATGCGCAGACAGACGCACTAGTAGCTCGAGCAGGTATGTAGGCAGCTATACAGGCAACTGCGCGCGCAAACGTGCGTATATAGCCGCTGAAATGCAGGCGCATGCGTAATTCGCACGTTTTCCAGAATATGCGAACATTTGCGTGCGCGCCCGCACGCGCGCAAATGTGGATCAAGTGTCGCGGAGAAACAGGCTTAGGCTAGCGAAGCGTCAGATTACGCCCCTTTGCCGCTCGTCGGGTGCGTATACATAGAAAACGGCATCGATCGTTCAACACCCGTATATATATAAGCGAGTCACGTACTGGGCGCATCGTGTATCTGCGCGTGCGCTGATCCGGCAGAGTCACCGTCCACATCATGCCGAATACTATATCGGACTCCCTTGGTTTCGCAGAGTGCCTCCTATGACAAGGAAATGTCCTTTATAAAATTCGGTGATTTCTGGCGAAGATGTGGCAGCAGATGCAGCTGCCCATATGCTTTGCGTAAATAAATAAATAAATAAATCTTTTATTTTTGTGTTCAAGAACATCCGGAGGTCTGAATATACTGACGCACAGAGAAATAAAGAATAAAGGTAAAAAAGCTGTGCGACGAAGCTATGGGGTAAGGAAATAGAGTAAAAAGCGAGGGAGAACGAACTTAAATGAAAAGGATGGCTCCGATCAGAACGAAGCCAAACCGTTTCGACAGATATAAAGACGGACAATATTACCGTTGTACAGACTTCGCAGTCTCTGGAACGGCGAGTGCCTCCCGAAAGGTGCAGGAGCGTGAAATAGCGTAATCAATCAACCGATAGATTGAATTAAAGTATGAAGTTTTACGTGCCAAAACTACGATTTGACTATGAGCCGTGCCGTGGTGGAAGTCTCTAGATTAATTTTGATCACCAGGGGATCTTTAACGTGTCCCCAATGCATGGGACACGGCCGTTTTAGCATTTCGCCGACATCGAAATGCGGCCACCGCGGCCGGGATTTGACACTGTTACGTCGGCGATGAGCATTCCTTGGACATTTCCCCCGAGGCAGCCCAGACGGCGACAGTCGAGAAACGAGCGCCGCGATTCGTCAGTGCGCATTCTTTGGGTTGCTTCCCTCGCGGATTCATCAGCGCCCGCCTATACGTGGAGACGGGGCCCAACACCGACTGTGACGCACAGGCAAAGAAGCTCAGAAGCGACAACATCCGCCGCCCTCCGTGGAAGCGGTATCGAGCGTGAAGACCAGTCTCCTCACCCTGACAAGAGCGTCACTGAGAGTCAAGGTACCAGCTTCACGACTATCGTGGAAGGAGCGCGAACACCTGTTTCCAGGCTTTCTCGTCCTTGCTTCGAAGATTAGAATCAGAGCCGGAGTTCTGCGATATGTGCGACCCCTTTGATTGGGCACGACACGGTCATCGAATCCCCTTGTGTAGGGAACTAGGAAGGAAGAACTGCTTAAAAGAAGACACCTTTGAGGTGTGCTGACGGGCCCTGAAGTATGCAGACGTCTGCGTGATGACGTCTGCAGACATGTGTGTCTTGACTAGAATCTGACTACATGTCTCAATACGTAAATAATGTAAAATAAACCCCTTATCTTTCACTCTTACTCTCGGACGTAGTCACCCCTATGGCATGGAGGATCCCTGGCCTAAACGCTATCCCGAGTGCCAACAATACCGCGACCTCGTGCTTAGGAGCCAAACACCATAGCCGCTAAGCCACCGCGGCGCGTGGCGACATCGATCGCTCGATCAGTCAATAACTTATTTGTGTGCCAAGCAACAACACTAAAGTCTGAGTGCTGGGACACAGTGAAACAAAAACAAAAGAAGGTAGCAATTAAGGCAACTCCAACAAAATTTAAGGGGCAAGAAAAATTTGACGAAGCACAAAAGTAAAAAACAACATGATAAGCAGCTACATAATTAAGCAACAATGCACCAATAACCCACAGTTTCTAGATGGAGTACACATACGGAAGAAGAGAGAAACTATGTGAAGACAGGAGAGCAGTGCAGCTAGAAAGAAGGCTCAAGAGAAAGGGTGAAGCTCGGAACAGAAAGAAGACAACGCGTTTTGAAATACATCAAGATGGAGGAAATGAGTTATACAGACTTCCAATTCTGTGGAAAGTGCAAATGCCTGCTGAAAGAGTCAGAAACGTGCAAGGTTCAATGTTTCCTGATAGTCTTCTGTGGAACCCACAGTGAAACAGAAGCTAGTAGATCCGAACATTAAACAACAGCAACAACAACAACAATAATAATAATGAACCTACGCGCGTGCGCATGCCCAGATCCACCGCGGTGGCTCCGCTGCTGTGGAATTCTCCTGCTGTACACGAGGTCGCGAGTTCGTTTCCCGTGCACGGCGGCCGCATTTCAATGGGGGCATATAAGAGATTTCATTAAAAAAAAATTATGCTATATGACCTTCTCTTGAAGTTTCATCAATATATTTGTGCCATGTCAGTGTACGTTGTGTGGGCTCGGAGCTTTCTTATGCCCTGTGCAATCTTGTACACGTTACAGGGAAAAAGTTTACTCAGTACCAATTACAATTAGTTCGTTCAACTTGAAATGCAATTGATCGCCGCCACCTGCTACTGCCATAAATATAGCTGAATAATTCTTAAAAATGTAATCGATAACTTATCCATTACATTACAAAAATGGCAGTTTAACCCGGTGGCGAAGCACTGAAAGCAGTAGCAAGGTGTAGCGACCGTCTGTCACTGATTTGTCCCCTGCCAGCCACGTCTTATGGGCGTCGCGTCTCGACGATGCACGAAGACGAGACCGAAGGAAAACTGCTGGCCTTGGTCAGCGCCCAAAGAAAAGATTCGATAGATTTAGCTCGACGTTCATACTACTGTCCGTTCCGCTCAGACGAATGTGCGTAGCACCAGTTTGGTGCGCGCACAGCTGTTCAGCAGCAACGATAATGTCACATGTGCGTCCAGCATAGGAAGCCAGAACGCTGCCCTGGCTCGGGTATAGAGTTGATACAGCGGAGCGTATGGTATGGTGCGCCGCATTTGCAGCCGCGTCTCTGGAGTCCTAATTCGCCACGCGCGGGTCACGCATGCGCTTTGATACCGTGAAAGCAAGACGGTGCGATTGCCTCTCGAGCACTCGTATAATTCCTATCGCAGACACACAGACAGACAGACAACGAACTTTATTTGATCCTGAGAAATTCCTATACAATATATATATATATATATATATATATATATATATATAACTTTTATTTACAAATACTGCAGGCCCTATTCGGGCCCAAGCAGGAGTGGGTACATGCAACAACGTAAGTTACAACTGCCAATTAGCAATTAAGAACACAACAAAACATGTACATACATCATTGTAACACTATACGTAACAGGAATAAACATGAACATACAACAGTGCCATACGTAAACAAAATAACAATGAAAAAGCGTAACGCAAAAGAAGCTGCTTCCATTGCGGCAATTTAGAGATCAAAGAAAAGGGTATTTGAAAGCTGAACAAACGATTCTGTTGTATTAGCGTTAACTACTTCTTCGGGTAATTTATTCCATAGTGAAATTGCATGGGGAAAAAGAGAATATTGATGGATGTTAAGATTACTAAATGGTTGCTTAACTGTTTTGTTGTGGTTTGTACGAGCAGAGCGCATGGGGGGCTCAGGTAAATAACAATCACGCGCTATTTTGTAATGACCATGGTACAGCTGATATAAAAATTTGATGCGAGATACAATTCTGCGATGAGCTAGTTTTTTCAATTTCGCCCTGTCGCGAAGAACGGACACGCTAGAAAAACGCGAGTATGTGGAGTATATAAACCGCAAAGCTAAATTTTGCACCCTCTCTATTTTCTTGATTAAATATTTTTGATGAGGGCTCCAGATCAAATCCGCATATTCTAATTTTGGTCTAACAAGAGCTTTGTATGCTGCTAACTTAACGGTCGATGAAGTACGGAGCAATTTCCGTTTCAAAAATGCCAGCTTTTTTAGCGCGTTGCTGCAAACGTTTTCTATATGGGGTTCCCAACTTAAATTGCTTGTGAGTGTAAGACCTAAATACTTCACTCGCTGGGTTTTATGTATATAAGAATTATGAATAATATAAGCAAAATCGAAGGGTTCTTTCTTGTTGGTAAATGTAATTGCTGCCGTCTTCAAAGTGTTTAGCTTCAGTCCCCATGTTTCACACCATACGCTAATTGAGTGCAACGCGTCATTAAGTCTTACTTGGTCGGAGTGATGGTTTACACTAGTATAAATAACACAATCGTCCGCAAACAACCGGATCTTCACAGGCGATTGAACAGATAAATAGATGTCATTGATATAAACTAAGAACAACAAGGGACCGAGAACTGACCCCTGTGGCACCCCTGAGTGCACTTCCAGTGTACCAGAAACGCAGTCTTTAACATATATATATATATATATATATATATATACGCGCAAGTGTACATGCCCCGTGTGTGAAATCGGTGAAATTATGCGCGTTGCCGCGAGCGAAGTTAGCGCTACAGCAGGAAGGTGCCTGGAGGTGGAGGAGGGAATGGCGCACCGGGTTCTACCGGGTTTGTCTCGTCATCGAGACGCCGAGCGAGAAAGGCGGAGTAGCGACGCAAGCGGCGGCAGGCCGAGCGCCAGCGTATACCGACCCTGAAGTGGTCGCCAATCGCAGAGCACGAGCTGAACAAGTCCGGCATGAGGCGCGTGCTTGGCGTTCCCAGGAGACTTCAGAAGAGGAAGAAGGATAATAAGGGAAAATGAATAGTGCGAATAGTGCAAATTGCTAATAATCAAGACTGTGCTTTCTTTTTTTACAGTGCCTCATCTTTCCTAATGCTACTTTACACTTCATAAAGATTGAAAAACGGAAATAAAACTAACAAGGAATACGCCTTGAAGAAAACCACCACACTTACACACGATCAAAGCATTTTTAAAACATTCTACGCACAATACAGAAAAAGGGATTATCAGCCGTACGCTTGGGCGCAACCTGCTCTCGGGAAGTGAAAGATCACGGTAACTTTCTTTTTTAAAGTCCATCGCATTCATAAAGCTCTTAGTCTGAACACATGGTTCCGTGAATGTGAGTTAGCCCACGAGTGTGAGTGATCCTGCCTGAGTCCGATTTCTGGTACATTTTAGTCTGAGGGAGTGCGGCTGTTGATTTTTGCCAATTTATACACCTCATCTATTTTACAGCTTATTTTCTTTTTCGCCCTTTCCTCTTCTAAACTGCAGATAGTAGAAGCTTTCGGCTACTTCGGAGGATACATCGGAATATGGCTGGGATTCTCGTTGCTATCGGTGCTCCTTAATCTTGAAGCGCACATGGCCAAAATATCAGCGAAGCGAATGCAGAGGTGAGTGGTGTCCTTACCATTTGCTGCAGGACGTCTCGGCTGGCGGTCATTATGATGTGAAGCACAGAAATTATCTTGTATACTGTGATTGCAAGTGTAGTGTGCATCTATACACCCTCTTCTTGTGGAAATGTTTCCACTGGGCGAAGAGCGTGTTGCCTGAATGAGCGGCTGGCGCGAACATTACAACAAATTGAAATTATAATACCCTGTTCGCATCTCTGCGCCGATTGTGCGTCGTTTTGTTTGTGCACACGTGTGTGTTAACTACATATAGAGACGAAAAATAACTGGGCCCGGCAACGAGATCATGCGAGCGTTTCCACATTAGAAAGAAACTCTGATAATTTGGCATGAGTGTCAATTATTCCGAATGGGAAATAGATTTTCGGAGCAAGCTTTTCTCTGAATGTGTATGTGTGCGCATACTCTCTTTTTGCATGTGCTTTCCGCGATTCATTTAAAAACATGTCAGTTAGCGTCTGTCCCCTTTCCTCATATGTTTGCTTTGTCCCCGTTTCGCGGCCAAAGCGAAACGGATGTCAACCGAATGGCCCAACTGCCGACCTTGCTGAGGTAGAAGGTCGTCTCAGGCGTCATTGCACAGCTGAGCCGTAACTAAGCAACAGTACAACAGTGTTCTCTCCATAATAAAACAGTTCCCGATCTTTTTATTAGCAAATGCGTACTGCTCGACTAAAAAGAAATTAAATCTGGCGCTATATTATGTCTTTGTCTATATATAGACCCCATATATAACTTTCACCTTTCTGTCTTTTTTTCCCGGTAAAGCGGAATGTAATATTTGAAGTATAAACTTTTTCAACGAGAAAATATTGACATAAATAATTAAAATTAATTTTAATGCATGCTTTATACGGTACGCATGCATGTCTGTGCCAGTGTAAAATCGATACGAAAATTGTCGCGCCCACTGCGCATTATATTAGATTCTACGTCAAAATAAATCAATTTGATTAGCTAATCAGCGCCGTTGATCAGTACATTAGCGGTTGTCACCTTTTTTTTTTACTACCTGTTTTACATTTATGGATGGTTCCGCACATTAATATGCATTAGAAGCGGAAGAGAACGACGAAGGGAGACCGAGATCGAGAGAGAGAGAGAAAGAAATAAATATGACACTTGTTATGACAGTGTGACAAAAAGAGAAGCATAAAAAGGGCCAGTACAGGGCCTGTGCGATCCTCAGGTAAAACATTTGTTTCGAGCACATGTAAGCGTATATACGTTTGGCCTGCAGATGCGTCCGTTTGCCCCCTTTCCTTTTTGCAGAGTGAAGGCAGCTGACGATGCCGTGAGGGTCTTCCGGCTGAAGCAACGCTTCTGAGGCCTTCTCACGCAGCTGACGTCGGCTGGAGGACGGCGAAACGCTATATCCGCACGCATAGATCAAGCAGCGCGCACGCTCGCGGTTGTACGCCTCAAACGCTCGGCTGTGTCACTAGGAAGAATGCACTTTGTGAAACAGCTGCCGCGTTTTTTTTTTTCGTTTTTTTTTTCGAAACTGAACGAACTGCTCTGAGCAAGCAAGCAGCGCTGTCTCATGCTTCTACAATTGCTTATAGCACATAATAAACTGATGGATATCCACACTGAAACGTTTTACTGCGGAGCTATATACCGCCCAACCGACGGCCGGAATTTTTGTACGGCCCAACCTACAGATAGACATTCCTGCTCTGTTAATCGAGTACTTCTGTTCTGCAGTAGTTAGTGTGTGAATGGTCCTCTGGTGCCGGGATATTACTTCTCTCCACCTTGAGGGCTTCCGCAGAACTATTACGTCAAACTCCCGCCTTTGATTCTGAGTGGTCGATAAATTCGACTTCGCCTGGTATCTGCTAGCCGCCTGGTTAGCTCAGATGGGCTGCCCCGGAAAAGCGGTGGCCCCGGGTTCCGGACCAGGACTAATTTTTCTTCAACTGCGAAGCTTTTCTTTCGAAGAACCCGTATGCGTTTCCTTTGTAGCACTTAGCTACGGTTAGGTGGATGACTCATTTTCCCTTTATTAGAAACGACGTTTTGTTAACAAACTAACTGGAGCGCCAATGCATTTCGCCGCAAAGTTCGGGAATTTATATCTCGAAGCTGGTCTCATCTTGGAAATTGGTTCCAAGTGGATTCGCCTTGCGAACTCCACGGCTATAATTTGTAAATTGCAATACGGGCCATAATGTAATTAGTTAAAACGTAATAAGTGAATTTTTTATTAATTAGTCAATTTCTCATCTAAATTTTTTGTGCTAGTATCGTCCGCCACTTCGGGTAGACCAGCTCACGAACTAAAATTGTGATATCTGCCACAGGCAACTTTTATTAAAGATTTTTTAATGTGTTCGCTGAAACACCCTATATATATATATATATATATATATATATATATATATATATATATATATATATATATATGCGTGTGTGTGTGTGTGTGTGTGTAAACAACGAGAAAAAAGGAAAAAATTTAAAACACGAAGAAGAAAGCAAATGAGGGAGAGAGTCGCGAGCTAAAGAGATTACTATTAAGAAAATATAAAACTGCGCGTGAGCTAATGTCTAATAGCTAATAAGATAATAAGCTAATAAGTGAGCTAATAAGATAGTCGCCCTCGGTAGTGGTAGGTGCGCCTACGTGTGGGAAAGAGAATATATACTTTTCTCGCTGCCCTTCAAATAAAGTTAGTAGCGCCTGTGACGTTTTCTGTGTCTCTTCTGTGTAATTGTGTCTTCGCGCTACATTATGTCGGTAATACGGGATGGCTTTCTTGCAATGTTGTGGATGGCTACTTTTGAAATGAAGGTAATGTTCGTGGTCTGTTGGTTGTTTACATAAGGTTGTGAATATTCGATTATCTATAATTTGTACAGCGACGTCAAGAAAGTTTAGAGCTGATTTATAACAATTATTATTATTTCAAGGGAATTTCCCACGTCTCAATAATTTCTCTCGTCGTATACGAGTGCTGATTGCCGTGTTATAGTTTGTTAACGAAGCTTCCCCTCAAGTCTAAATATTTTAAGGCAGTTTTCCTAGTCTATAAAGCCGCTCGAGTTCACGCTGCTCCTCTGGCGGCCATTTTTCCAAGAAATTATGCCTTCCAACCACTCAGAATGCCGGTGACAACTTCACGTTTGATCAATTCTGGATATTGTAAATAGTAAACAGCTACTTTTGCTTACATGATCGGCCATGACATTGAAATTGCTGATACAACGGAAAGCATTGCACCGGATGCACGTATATAGAACTGTGTATGTTGAGTGAGATAAGAGCTGCACTATAGGCATCGCAGGCAGTTTTAATTGGAGGCAAACTTGGCAAGTGCGCCTCGAATGATAAATTTTGTCTAAACCGAAACAGCACGAATTGGTAGGCTGCATGAAAGAGAGACATTCTTATTGAATGACAGGAAGTTATTCGGCATATATCTGGCGATCACTCAGGAAATGGTTGTTGTGGAACGACGAGTCGGTTCTGATGTACTTCGCTATAAAAACGCGCGAGATAGTATAATAATAATATTTGGGGTTTTACGTGCCAAAACCACTTTCTGATTATGAGGCACGCCGTAGTGGAGGACTCCGGAAATTTTGACCACCTGGGGTTCTTAACGTGCACCTAAATCTAAGCACACGGGTGTTTTCGCATTTCGCCCCCACCGAAATGCGGCCGCCGTGGCCGGGATTCGATCCCGCGACCTCGTGCTCAGCAGCCGAACACCATAGCCACTGAGCAACCACGGCGGGTCCGCGCGAGATAGTGTCAAGCAGCCTATATTGGCTTTTGTGTGTGTATATATATATCAATTCTAAATATTGTAAGGCAGTTTCTCGTGTGCGTATCATGGACACGCATGCTTATATCGCCTTCCGTTTCCCTACCACGGTTGCGCTTTAAAACCAAATCATCAGTCCCTTTCCACATAAGTATGAGGCTCGGAGCAGGAGCTTTGGCGCTTGAAAGTGGCCTTTGGCTTGACGAACCAACCGACTGAGCTACCTTTCCGGGCAACATTGAAGGATCACGAGTTCAAATCACATGTTATGTTCCTTTTTTTTTTCTTTTAATGTATTTTCCTTCCTTTTATCACTGTACGGAAACCCTCTTAAAAAAAAAATTATATATCCTCAATTATGTGTGGCCACACATGTGCAGGTCATAAATACCAGGTTCTCTAGCCGAGTGCCATCCATGCGGTATAACCGAGCTCAGATTGGTCCACCTTGACTGATCAAATAGGGCACCACTGTAGGTTAAATGAGGCGTACAACTCCTGCGGGACCCGCCGTGGTTGCTCAGTGGTCATGGTGTTAGACTGCTGAGCACGAGGTCGCGGGATCGGACCCCGGCCACGGCGGCCGCATTTCGATGGGGGCGAAATGAGAAAACACCCGTGTACTTAGAATTAGGTGCACGTTAAAGAACCCCAGGTGGTCGAAATTTTCGGAGTCCTCCACTACGGCGTGCATAATCAGAAAGTGGTTTTGTCACGCAAAACACCATAATTCAATTTTTAATTTAACTCCTGCGGGGACGGTAGAGTATCCGTCTCCAGTGCAAGAGGACCGTGATTCAAATCCCGGTGCCGCGCAATTCTCCACCGGGAAATACAAAAAAAAAACCGTGTGTTGAGAAAATTGCACAAACAGGCCTGGAGTGCGGCCTGATCCCGGTGACCAGAACCGGTAACGCACTCTCTCACCAGAGCAGGATTGGCCACCCTGGTGCAGTACTTGGCCACAACCTCCTATATGAATACAACAAACCTCCTATAACAACTGTGTGTGAAAGAGAATGATGGATGAGCTTAATTATTATGTCCTACGAATCGAACGAGAATTTCTTCGCCGTGGTGCCACATGCAGAGCGAAAAAGAACACAGCTTCACTTTCTTCGTCGGCACGTACTATTTCCATATTACGTCCCCACTCATCTTCCGCCAGTACTTTTGTTGCCAAGTATAATAATCTTAGAACACATTTGAACAGAAAATTTTTAATGTGCTCGTACGAATAAACAGTTGACTTCGTCCATTGGCACAAGTTCACCGACTCGAACACGCACCTTTCGTTCACGTCCTAGTTTGGTCAAAGGTGCAGAGTTCGTCGTCGTTGCTTCACCGGAAGCAAAATCTTCTGAACGTACACGTGACGAAGCTCACGACTTCAAGTGCTTTCTGTTTATGCTAGCATTCCAAAGCCGACGCGTGTCTCCAACCTCAGTGGCGGAGTCCACCGAGCCAGCGCGGCTGAAGATACACTTCACAATCGCTTCCAGAAGCTGATTATCCAGCCAAATGCAGCCTACAGGTTTCCCTGTAGATACAAAATACAAGTGTTGCCTGTATTTTCTTTATCGGACCTTCAACTAGCATTTGGCTACAGTTCCAACAAGTGTTTGCTTGCCGGTATTTTGTGACTTGTAAATGAATAGTTCTTATTCTTCTTATTCTTCTTCACCTTGGTAACCATCGCAGCAATCACAGACGAAACACGTTAGAATTTCACTAATTTCCAGTGACACCGCAACCTTTCCAAGCTGCCGCTGGGAGAAACGGCCGTCCGCGCATACCAGTGCGAGGAGGAGACCGAGGCGCCGCGCTGGTTCCAAGCTGCATTCCTCCTCGCCGATAAAACGGTCCATAGGGGAATGAAACGATCTACCATTCTCATTGCTAAGCGATACTGATTCTTCAGAGCGCATTAGTTATTGATGATACACTTTTTCAATGAGAATGTGACTTGTTTGTTCCCTGAATGCTCCTCTGCATTTTTCTTGTTGTGTACTTTTACAGCCTTATGGTTGGGCCCAGTTGAACTTGCAGTATTTTGTATTTATTTATTCATTGCTGGATAAATAATTCTAGTAAGTTAAATCATAAATTTGATATGCGGGTTAAAGTGGGCGCCCGTGAAGTTCTTCCGTCGGTCGGCACCAACACTGGTCAGAGTTTGAGAACGTGTTCTCAATCACGGCGAAAATCTGCCTTCTTCGCGCAGTTAGGGGCTCGACATACTGAAGTTAACGGCTTTTACCCACTGACATTGGAAGGTCCTGTTTATACACGTAGGTTAGTAGTAGAGATGCGAGGTCTGGGTGAAATAAAAACAAGAAAGCGGTTTCTGGTTGCTTTTCTTGGACATCAAAAGCGGCAAAAAAAAATCAATTCATTCCATGCAAGGATGCCCATCAGCAATGTGAAGCCGGTACTATCGACACTTTTTGAGTATAAATGCTCGAGGCAACCAGCATTTCATGCAATAGTATATACTTATCCTCAAGTTGTGTGTCATAGCCACGAAGTTCGTCTCCCTAATCAACAAGTTCAACAAGCGCATCGCTTGTCCTGAGATACGATATCCGACATTATGGGGGGGGGGGGGGGAGAGAACAATACACAACCGAAAAGGAAGTGAAAAAAAACGCAGTAGTACGAAAGATGCGCACTTAAAATTTTTCCGCGTCTCTGCCTAATTCGCTGAATATGACGCCTAAGCGCGGAAGCGGGGTTGTGCCATATGAGTCAGTGCACGGCATAGGCATCAGGCGTCAGCCTTACAGCAACCGTTTCAGCTGAGTTGCCTCCCATAGTTTTGTCAAATAACTATCCCTTCGCGATAAAGCGTACGGAGTATATAGCCAAATTAGCACTTACGAAATTAGTCATACACAGCAGTTGGCCTCAACGTCCCCACGAATAATTTACTATATCTGCAGCAGTTTATGCAGGAAAGCTAACTTAAGTACATCAATCATCCTTTATGACTGAGAAAGCTAGCGACCTCATGATTTTGGTTGGAAAGAGTCCTACTTGGATTCATCAGATCGATATTGCGGAAAGAGTGATCTCCTCCCGCACTTTTGGTGTCCATGCAGTGAGGTGCGTTCATACTGCACTTAGCGTACTATCACACATTAATGATTTTAATTGTTTTAGAGCGCAGTTATTAGGCGCCCGTTCCTGGGTTGAGCGTCGCCGTCACTCGGCGTGAACACGCTTACACGGTCATGCCAATTCTCGCGCGTTCGTCGTCGTCTTCTTCCACCGCTGGCTCCGATGCCGCTCATCATGCCAGCGTTCCCATACTGCCCCTCTCTCTGCGAAGGCACTGACGGCAATGGCCCGCTGCCAGTCGGTGCGGCGATTTCGGTCTCAAATTTTTTGTCTCAATATATTGCGAAATGAAAACACGTAACACCCGCCGTGGTTGCTTAGTCGCGAGGTCGCGGTTGCTTAATCGCGAAGCACGAGGTCGCGGGTTCGAATCTCGGCCACGACGGCCGCAATTCGATGGGGGCGAAAACATCCGTATACTTAGACTTAGTTGCACGTTAAAGAACCTCAGGTGGTCCAAATTTACGGAGTCCCCCCACTACGTCGTGCCTCATAACCAGCAAGCGGTTTTAGCATGTAGAACCCGATAATTTAATTCATTTAAAATACGTGTCAAGCTCTGACCAAGTTTCGCATTAGGGAGTATCATCGAAACCTTTTTTTATTAAAGCTAACAATTCGCTTAGGTATTCTGACCTTGACCTCACTGATATGTGAAATAACACTGTGGTGCGGGCGTGCGTCAGAAAACAATGCGATAATCTGCCGTGTCAATTCGACCGCGAGTGCTTTCTTTTCCACAAGGGTCGAGCACATATACGTAGCCTTCTTGACGACTTGGTTGTTCACGTGAGCCAAGCAGGTGAGGGAGCAGATGTGAAACGTGGGAGGGCTGCTCGAATGTGCCGGCTTTTCGCATTACAAGAATAGAGAGCGCGTGAGGACATGTTTGCTCTTCGTTATGAAACAATTCGTGCATAATAGCTGCTTACAACGAAGGCGCCAAATAAAACGACGGACGAAGGAAGACGACACGGGACAACCACGTAGGTGCACGAGCGACTGAGCGTTTTATTTCTTGACACGGGAATAAATAGCTGCTGCAAGGAATCAAAACATCAGGGAAAAAAAACAGTGCCGTCATGAGCATCACGCAACGAAAACACGATACACAACAGCTTCTTAAGCGCCGCTCCCAAGATACGCCAGTTCCTTTGTCGATACGGGAACTGAGGGTTCACTGATACAAGCATCACCACGATTCTTGATCTCAAGCGCTTCCAATATCTCCCTTGTCAGTTTATCATCTGCCCTGTTCAAAACACAGGTTCTATCAAAATCTGGAGTGCACTTGTGAGCCTTACAATGAGCACTAATGTGACCCGAGAGCTGGATTTCCATCTTATATTGATGCCCATAAAATCTGTCATTCAGACATCTGGCCGTTTGGCCAACATATGATGAACCACACGACAAGGGACCAGAATAAACTACTTTCTTTACACATCCGACCTGCTTCTGCCCATGTTTTTTTGCACACACCTGTTTATTTTCATGATGTCCTGCATTCATCTGGGCACACATCAAACCAAGACGTTTCGGAGGGGAAAATAAAACCCGAACACCTGTTCATTAGCCTACTTTTTTCAGATTGTGAGATATGCCATGAACATATGAGATAAAAGCAAACCTGGTTCCAGAAGTGTCTGCTCGACCCTGGTCTACAACGTTAGGTTCCTTGAGTTACCTGACCATTTTTACTGCAACGGATATGATCACATGGTGAGGTTATGTGCCCCTTTGAGGCGGCTGACCTGATAATGAAAACTTCTTTGCAGTCGATGCACACATGACTTGTTAAGTGCGTTGGTTAGACATAATTGAATGATGCTTCTTTTTATTACTTTTTAGCGAGCTGAGTTGAGGGAGGGGATGCGTTGCTAGCCCTTGGCTTGAACTGCCAGCAAGCAAGACACGATGAGAAAGTAATTTACAAATCTAAAAACTTTAAACAGTTATCGGCCGGAAGCTCGTGAGTCAGGATTAAAGTATGCAAGGCTGTTTTAAACTCTGACAGTACTAATGATGACTGGGTTTCCAATTCTGGACTGTTACAATCTGAGAACACTAAAAAAATCTAACTAAACTAAAAAAAGAACACCACAAATCTAAAGGTTTGCATCACATTTGTCCCTGATAAGCACTGCGTTAACACCTTGTCTTTTGAAGCTAAAAAGCTGTCGCTTAAAACAGGCGCTATACATGAACCTATACACACACCCTCTTTCTGTAGAAAGATGTCGCCATTCCATTGTATGTGCGCAGACTTCAGGCGCATGGACAATAGTATTAAAAAAGAACCTTCTTCTATGCCAGAAGCGTTCTGGAAAGCAACTGCTCCAAATTTATCGATACAGTCAGTGACGGATTCCATCAATTTATTTTGTGGTATCGATTAATACAAGTCTTTTATGTCTACTGAAAAGGCGGATAAGATTTTGTTTTCATTCTGTGCGAGATATCTTACGTCGTGTTCAGAATTCTTCCCGCGAAACGGGTCGTCAACGGGTAGTTTGCTCAAATATTGCTGGAGAAACAAGGAAACCTAATAATATCAGTGTAGATATAGTCGGTCCATAGTTATACATAACGCACACATACATGTCAGTATCAACGTAAAAGCGCGTGATATTGAACGGTTTCATTATCTAAGAGCAACATTTCAGCTATTGCGAAACCTTAGGTATTACACAGGAACTCGTCAAAGTCGCTGAATGGCATCCAAAGAGGCATACAAAAAATTCTGCACATCCCACTAAGATGTCGGAATCCGAGAAGCGAAGCTTTCGCAAAGCGGTAAAATAAGTGCCATGCAACTGATTATATTTTCCACGGCCTATTTAAATATAACGATTACCTGCCTACCTGTGAAGACAGCAAGAAAGGAGAACCCCACCAGCTGAACCATGTGGCAGCGCTTTGTAGTGACACCGGGATTGGCCGTACCCAGGGTCGGTGTGCCGACTACAGCCAGACGATCCTGGAGATTATGCAACAGTTAAGTACACTTAATTCTGCAAAATACCCATCGAGCAGATGCGCCATACCTTAAAACCTAGGAAAGTAGGCATAGAGAGGTTCGCTTTATTAAAGGAATTCTGTTCTTGGATGACGTATATTTTGTAGCGATGGGCACATTTAGCTTTCATCTTTCAATCACTGCGTAATTCCGTAGGAAACATGCAAAAATCAGTCCTTCGCCCACAATGGTGTGCGCTCAGGAGGAGGAAGAAGTGAGTATACCATCACGTGCACGCAACCGAACGTGAGCGCGCGAGCGCAGCCGCGGAACGAGCGAGGCAGCGCGAGAACCCGGCAGCACAAGGGCACACGTAGACTAGGAGCACACCATCAAATGCGTGAGCTGAGCCAGCCTATAAAAGGCGCGCGGCATAGACGAGAACCTCCATGCTTCACTGCCTAATGATGGCGATGAACACTAATGAGCCGGTCCATGCATTGGACTCAGGCCACTTGCACGAGGCGCATCTCGAGCGCCGCCCACACGATGGGTACCATACAATGCGGGGTGGGTCGTGTGACCGAACACACTCACCCCCACGACACACACTGGTGCTAGGCTGGTGACGGCCTTCACCATTCGCCCCGGCATCAGGCGCGTCTCGAGCGCAGCCCACACGGTGGGTACCATAAGATGTCGGGGTGGTCCTTGGACCGTTGCGCGCACACTCACACAGCATAAGACACGCTCCCACATGACGCACACCTCCCGCATAAACATCACAATACACAACACCAACACCGTAATGAATCAAAAAGGAGACTCGGGTAACCACCTGTCGGTTGCATGCAACCTGCAGCTTGCCGATGGTGGTGGCGTTTCCGTTGACCGGAGAAATCTATTCACACACAAGAAAAAGTTCTTAAGCTAGACCTGTTCCCAAGAGCAGCTGTCAGCCACTCGCGATGTTGGAAATACATGATCAGCGAAGGCGGTCGGTCGATGGAAAAGTCCACTTACGAACGAAAACCTGTGGGAATTCAGTCCCTGGACACGAAACATTTAAAGCGACGCTTTCTTTGCGAAACCCCAGGGACTTTGCTGATTGTGGCGGTTGCTGGTCGCTGCTGCTGTACTGCGGATAGCTTCGACACAGAAAAAAAAATTAGGGCAGTGCATGTGACATTTAGTTTATGTGTAACTGTGCCTTTCCGTGGGTCTATGTGATTATATGTTGGTGAGTGAGGACTCGGACATCACTTTCAAAACGTGCCATGTTTCGTTTTTTATATGTTATCCTCCTGGTGGAATTATGCCGTGATTGGTGGCTCAGTGTTCGTATCGTCTCCAGTCGAAATAAACGTTTTCTAAGCACAGTGTGGGGCAGAGCGATGGGACGTCTGTGACAATACCCGAACACAGCGGCACAGGCGTCGATGCTGGCGACTCATCCAGTAAACGAACCCGAGCTACGGACGGAATGCCGTGGCAGGCACAAGGCACGGCTTGCTTCGGCGTGGTGTTCGAGTGCGCGTCACAGACTGCGACTCTGCCGAGCGTCATGGCCCGACGACTACGATGGGCGTACATCACTGCGGCTGGAGGCGTTCCTGTACCGTGCCTTGAGCGTGGGACCGTGACTATTGCTCGAGTGAGCCGTGAATGAACTGGAGAGGACCTCTTGCATGGCTCGGGCCGGTGGGGGGGGGGGGGGGGAGTTCTAAGCAGACATTAGGGGAGAGTCTCCGCAGGCGAATTTCGGAATGCGCCGAGGGCGCATCGTGCAATAAACGAATTGCATTCACTCCAGTCTGAGTCTCCTTTCATCAGTGACCCATACAAGAGCCGGCTCTCTCAGTAGCGGTCAGTCCTGGAGAAAGGCGTTCGCGAACGTCACTGGGAGCTCCGTCACTTCTGCTGGAATCAACGTTAACCGAAGCTCTCATGGAACGTTTCAGTTAAGCGCTATGCAAAGAGGTGCTTGCAAATTTACTTCCAAGCACTGCCCAAACAACTGCTCGCATTGCGATGTAGTCGCAGCAGTATCGTGTCATTCGAATTCGCGATAACGCGCGTGTAACTGTTCTTGTTTTGCACCGCGTTTTTTGCAGCATAGAGAATGCGTGCCTACCCTTGCAAGGTGGCAAGAACGCGGTTACCGAAATCAGATGACTCAAGTGACCCACGGGCCCGCGGATTTAACTGTCTCTGGTTATCGTGCCAGTTTTCATTACATCATCTCCGGGATCGGAATATACGTGTAGCCTTTACACCATCTCTGGGTTTGGCCCACTTTAATCGGCGTGAAAACGACCGAGCAGACGCGCCAAACACCCTGTATACGATGGCACATGCAAGATCGCTTAATATTAAAACGTATACACGGCGCTCGGTATCTCTCTTTACGTTCGTCCCTTGTTTTTTACGCGCTGGTATTTGGCAATCACGACAAACCAACTAGCACGAATTTCAGCTTTAATTAAGAGGAACCTTTAACTCCATCGCCAATTCCAATTTCCTTGTTTTCTTTTATGCTTTTAACGTGCCAAAACCACTTTCTGATTATGAGGCACGCCGTAGTGAAGTGCTCCGGAAATTTCGACCACCTGGGGTTCTTTAACGTGCACCTAAATCTAAGTACACGGGTGTTTTCGCATTTCGCCCCCATCGAAATGCGGCCGTGGCCGGGATTCGATCCCACGACCTCGTGCTCAGTAGCCAAACGCCATAGCCACTGAGCAACCACGGCGGGTTCCAATTTCCAATTTCCTTGCTCAAACAGATGTAAAACGTACAAATGCTTTCGTTAGACATCCGATGGCCCGATTTAAATGAAAGGTGTAGCCCATCACACACACACACACACACACACACACACACACACACACACACACACACGCACACACACACACACACACACATATATATATATATATATATATATATATATATATATATATATATATATATATATATATATATATATATATATTCTTACTAACGGGCAAGTGCAAAAGAAAAAGTTGAACCACGAAGTTTACAAAGCTGTAACTCTGCACCAAAAAGTGATATCACTTTTTGGTGCAGAAACTGTGATATATATCACAGTTTCGTAAACAGCATCTGTCAGATAATCTAAACAGAACCAATTTGATATATGAATTTTCAGTTTACCTGAAACGGTTACTACGTTTACGAGGGTTTTGCAAAGATTCCGCTCAAATATAGTGGCTGATCTGAGAACAGGGCATATTACATCAATCTTATGCGCTTCAGATTTAGCATTAGGTGGAGTTTACAGAATTGTGATATCGATTTTATTGGTGAGTTAGACTTGTAAACTCTATAGGTGTTCTTTTTTTTTAATTTTGCGATTTTCAGACATTTTAGTAAAAAAAACTGATGGCCTAAACGAAAAAATTCACTGTCCACGGTCACTAGACTCACTTTTTTTTCCTTTTAAATGCAACAAACCTAATCTAGTTCGCTGCAGTGTGGCTTCCGAGAAAAACGATTTCTCCGTTCCCATGTATTTAGATAGGAACCCCCGAGCCAACGCTTCATCTGAAATGAATGATGCACTTGAGGGCGCACGCTTGCCGCAGTTATGACCAGCTCATTTCGAAAAAAAAAATTATTATGCATTGAACGCATTGAACACGTGCATTTTTTTTTCATATCTCGCGGGTTTTCTTGACGAAGCAGAAGAATATGAATACATGCCAAGTAGGAAGATAGCAGCTGCTAAATTAGATGTTTGTTGTTTGTTGTCTTGGTTTTCAACGTAAATGCGACGTAGTCGTGTGGCTTGGCCTTTAAAGATGCCTTGCTTTCAATGTTCGGGATGCTGGCTCGTATATTCTGGGTACTGTTGTTTGCCTAAAAGTTTCCTATACAGCGTTGTCTTTGGTGTCCTATTGTCAATGTGTATTGTTGTGTCCAGAAAGTTTAAGCACTCCATCGAAAATTATAATATGAATTTTATTATTGCGTGAAAAGAATTTAGAAATGCTACACATTTATCTAGACTGTCTTGACCATGTCCCCATATTATGAATATGTCGTCTATGTACCGTAGGTATGTATGGCGCTTATCTGTGCAGCGCGATAGCAAATCTGTTTCTAGAATCCCCATAGATATGTTCGCGTAGGTTGGTACAACAGGCATAACCATACTTGTCGCATGTATTTGTAGACAGTAACTCTCCTCAAATTCGAAGCAGTCATGTGTTATAATTAATTCAAGGAGAGAGAAGTAGACTTCAATAGAGCGTTGTGCATTGTGTTTCGACAGCGTTTCTTTTATCGAAGATAGACCATCGGGGATTGGAACGTTGGTGTACAGGGCTGTGACGTTTAGTGTTGAGAGAATTAGGTTTTGGGGTAGTGTGCATTTAGTATTAATGTCATCTGTAATTCTCAGTAGGTGGGGCGTATCGTGTACAAATGACGGAAGTGTTTTCGGAAAGTCACCAAGGAAGTAGTGAAGGAATGTGGAGACGCTCTCTGTCGGAGTGTTGTTGTTTGATACTATCGGGCGTACTGGGATAGTAGCGGTGCATAGTTCTGTGGATGAAATTTTATGCATTTTTGGTAGGAGGTAGAAGCACCCGACAGTTCTGTTCCTTTGTTTAAGAAATGTGCATTCTGACGGTGTTATTAATTCATCAGCAAAAAGTGATTTCAGCCTGTTGGTAATTGTCAGTGTGTAGGATAATGTCGCATCGTTACATAGCCTACTTAGTTGTCTGTAAGCCTCGTGCTTATACTTTTTTACTGGCCAAATAGCCATACTTCCACCCTTATCTGCTTCCTTGATAACGATGTCATTCCGGCAACTAAGATTTGACTAAATTCTTTTCACCTTTTGGCGATATCAGCTGTCGCTGATATCACCGTCACCGAGCTAATTCGAGCGCTTGGAGGCAGTTACAGAAAGGGACTTCGCTTGGCGATGGGAGTTCCTCAGGCGGCTTCAAACAAGAAGGTTAATAATGAAGCGGAGTCTCTTCCAATCCGCATTTTGGCATCTCAGCCATTGCTGATGCAGCTTTCAAGGCTGGGCGAGTCCCCCGCAGGCGCGGCGCTTCTCCGGTGGCTAGCAATAACTCGCTATCATTTCCATGCGGCGCTGAACACCTTTCGATTTTTAGGATTGGAGTGGCCTAAACGGAGTCGCCTCGACCCGCCATTGTCTTTATCGGACGTTACGTGCAGCCCCAGTGTACCCCATCTACCGGCTAAACGCACCATTCCAACTGCCGAAGCAAAGTTTCTTGTGCTAGACCACTTCAGCACATGTATTGTTTCAAGGCCACCTAAGTGCACACAGACGGGTCGCTGTGTGCACAGACCGACAGCTGCGCAGCGGCATTCTGCATACCCTCCCTTAATGTGTCCTGGCCCGGCCGCCTGGATCGCGTGTCGTAGTGACACCGTGGCCTACCTCGAGACAAATTTACGAGGCAATATCTGGCACTGATCAAAGTTTTAATGAGCAAGGAATTTACCATAAAATTTCAATGGATCCTATCCCACGTAGGAATTGAAGGAAATGAAAAAGCTGACGCTCTTGCACGCAGGGCACCGACATGTGTCCCAAAAGTAAGAGCGCCAAAGACATTTCAGAACTCTAAGAACGTAATCCGCAATCACTTTAGGGCGATCTACCAGGCTCCACACTCAGCCTGTGTGATCCATGGACTTACTTGGGAAGAAGCAACGCTGTTGTACCGCATCTGCATGAACCAAATCCGCGTTCACCCCGGCTTGGTTATTCAAGACTGGACGATGCGCTTCCGCGTACTGTGCCTTCTGTGGTGAGATCGCCGACATCGAACATCACATTTGGATACGCCCGCAGTTCGACACAAAAAGGAAAGCGATGGTCGACAGCCTGCAAAAGAATGGTATTGCGCACAGGACCTTTGAAGGCGTCGTTTTCCCCGGAGGGTACCTGCCGTGGTTGCTCAGTAGCTATGGTGTTGGGCTGCTGAGCACGAGGTCGCGGGATCGAATTCCGGCCACGGCGGCCGCATTTCGACGGGGGCGAAATGCGAAAACACCCGTATACTTAGATTTAGGTGCCCGTTAAAGAACCCTAGGTGGTCGAAATTTCCGGAGTCCTCCATTACGGCGTGCCTCATAATCAGAAAGTGGTTTTGGCACGTAAAACCCCGTAATTTTTTTCCCGGAGGGCCTGCGGCAATCAGGAAGAGGGCGCAACGACTGCTGATTGCCTTCATTCGAGGCACAGGGATCTTCGACACCTGGTGACACACACTGTGACACTCATAGCAGGCTCAGGCGGAACAATTGCCGGCTATGTATGCCAGGCTGACCCCGCCTCCTGCAACACCACCACCTTAGGTTTATCCAAAGCAGGCATACCTTGCCATTTGTTGGGCGTGTTGGTAAACTGACTTGGTAAGCATACTTAGCGCCAGCGAACAAGGACAGAAGGGAGACGACATCACAATGCGTTACTTGGGGCCAAGTCCAAGAACAGCGTATTGTGGTGTCGTCTCCCTTCTGTCTTGTTCGCCGGCGTTAAATATGCTTTCCAAGGCATACCTGTCGGTGTTAACGTAAAACCGCATGATATTCAAAATTTCCGTTATAGCAGTGTAACATTTTAGCTGTTGCAATACCTTAGGTGTTACATGGGAGCTCTCCAAACTCGCTAAATGGCATTCAAATAAGCGTTTACCCGCTTGCAAAAACATTATGCATATTTAACCAAGGTGTTGAAATAAAGCTTTCGCTAAGCGGTAACATAAATGCCATGCAACTAATTGTATTGCATCCCGGCCTCGGCGGACGCACTTAAGAAGGGAGTGGGCAATGCGACAACATCTGTGTATTTAAATTTAAGTGCACCTTGAAGAACTCCAGGTGGTCCAAATTATTCCGGAGGCCCCCATTACGGCGTTCCTCCTAATCAGATGGTCGTTTTGGCACGTAAAACCCCATAACGTATTTTATTTTCTGATTATATTGCACACAGCGTATTGAGCCATAACGACTACCTACCTGCCACTGAAGATGGCAAGACGCGGAGATCCCTCGCCACTTGAGTCACGTGATCACGCGCTATATAGTGTCTCCGGTAGTGGCCGCCTTTGCTATGACAGCGCATCCAGGATCGGCGCGCCGACTAGAGTCCCCGATCCTGGAGATAGAGCAACAGTAAAGTGCACTTTATTCGCCGAAAGACCGATCAAGTAGATAGACAAGCCCAAACCCTGCAAAGTAGGCACACGTAGGTTCGCTTTATTAAAAGAATTGTGCTCTTGATCACATATATTTTGTTGCGATGAGGAGATTTAGCTTTCATCTATTAATCACTGCATCATTCCGTACGAAACATGCAAAAATCAGTTCTTCGTGCACAATGGTGTGCGCTCAGGAGAAGGAAGAAGTGAGTATGCCATCACGTGCACGCAACCGAACGTGAGAGCGCGAGCGCAGCCGCGGAACGAGCGAGGCAGCGCGAGAACCCGGCCGCACAAGGGCACACGCAGACTGGGAGCACACCATCAAATGCGTGAGCTGAGCCAGCCTACACAAGGGCACACGCAGACTAGGAGCACACCATCAAATGCGTGAGCTGAGCCAGCCTATAAAAGGCGCACGGCATAGAAGGGAACCTCCATGCTTCACTGCCTGATGATGGCGATGAACACTAATGAGCCGGTCCATGCATTGGACACAGGCCGCTTGCACGAGGCGCATCTCGAGCGCCGCCCACACGATGGGTACCATACAATGCGGGGTGGGTCGTGTGACCGAACACACTCACCCCCACGACACACACTGTTGCTAGGCTGGTGACGGCCTTCACCATTTGCCCCGGCATCAGGCGCATCTCGAGCGCCACCCACACGGTGGGTACCATAAGATGCCGGGGTGGTCTTTGGACCGTTGCGCCCACACTCACACAGCATAAGACACGCTCCCACATGATGCACACCTCCCGCATAAACATCACAATACACAACACCAACACCGTAATGAATCAAAAAGGAGACTCGTGTAACAACGTGCCGGTTGCATGCAACCGGCACCTTGCCGACGGTGGTGGCGTTGCCGTTGAGGCAATCTCTTCGCAAAAAAGTTCGTACGCTAGAACTGAGCTGTCAGTCACTCGTGATGTTGGAAATATGTGATTAGCGAAGGCGGACAGGAAAATACCAGTTAAGAGGGGAAAGCTTTGTGAATTCAATTCCTGGTCCCGAAATTTTTAAAGGGAAGCTTTCTTTGAGAACCCTTTTTGAGCTTTGCTGGTCGTGGCTGCTGTTGCAGCAGTGCTGAATAGCTCAGACATACAAAAAATTATGGCCGCTCTATCACTTTTGCTTTCGTTTCAGTTATATGCCGTGCAAAAAGAGACAAATGGTGTGTGCAACTTTAATTTACTTCCAACTTCGCGCTTTACTATTTAGTCGCAGTAGTATTGTGTCATTTGTCATCGCGATAACATGCGTGTAACTGTTCTTGTTTTGCACCGAGTCTAGGAGCACAGCGAATGCGTGCCTACCTTTGCAAGGCGGCAAGAACGCGGTTACCAAAATCAGATGACTCAAGCGACCCACGGGCCCGCGGATTTAACTGTCTCTGGCTATCGTCCCAGTTTTCATTACATCATCTCCGGGATCGGCCTATATATGTGTACGTGTAGCCTTTGCACCATCTCTGGGCTTGGCCCGCTTTAATCGGCGCGAAAACGACCCAGCAGACGCGACAAACACCCTGTATACGATGGCACATGCGAGATCGCTTAATATTAAGACGCATACACGGCGCTGGGTATCTCTCTTTACGTTCGTCCCCCTTTTTTTTACGCGCTAGTATTTGGCGATCATGACAAACCAACGAGCACGAATTTCAACTTTAATTAAGAGAAACCTTTAACTCCAACGCCAACTCCAATTTCCTTGCTCAAACTAATGTGAAACGTACAAATGCTTTTGTTAGACATCCGCTGGAGCCATTTAAATGAAATGTGTTCTACTTCAGATAAATCAAAAATATAAGTTCCATTGACTCTAGCCTGCGAAATTTTGATTTAGGGGTTTAAAGGGTTCGCCAAAATTCCTAAACTTCGGTAAGGTCTAAAAAAGAAAAGAAATTGAAGCACGAAATTTACGAAGCTGCAACTCCGCACCAAGAAATTGATTTCGCAGTTTTATAAACAGCATCTGTTAAACAATCTCAAGAGAAAAAAATTATACCTGAATTTGCAGCTTACCTAAAACTTTTACAGTGTTTACGAGGGTTTCGCAAAAGTTCCGCTCACATATTAGTAGCATATCGTAGGGCAGCCTGCAATACATCAGTCTTATTATTTGTGCACTTCACACGTAGTATTCGGTGCAGTTGACAGAATTGTAATATCGCTTTTATTGCTGATTTAGACTTGTAAACGCCATACGTTATTTTTTTTCATATTCGTGATTTTGAATACTTGTGAAAAAAAAACTCGATGGCTTAAATTAAGGAATCCCTTTGCTACAGTAACTTGATTTTAACTTTTGCTTTTATATGCTAGACACCTCATCAAATTCGGAGAAGGGGTTGCCGATAAAAACGACTTCTCCGTTCCCGTGTATTTAGACACGAACCCCCGGGCCAACGCTTCCTCTGAAATGAATGATGCGCTTCGAGGCGTACACTTGCTGCACTGATGACCTGCCCCTTTCGTAGAAAAAAAAAATATCATTCATTGAACCCTAAATTCATAGTTTGAGGCATTTCACAAAGTAAGAGCGATAATGAATGCAATTTAAAGCGCGCGCCCTTAGGAGAGTCCCGTCACGGGGCGTCACGGTTGGTGAGCTGTCGGATCGGCGCAAGGAAATCCCAAGCTAGATCTCGGTGCAGCCATCTTGCGCCCTGGCTCTTGTTCAACAGTACAAACAGCGCTCACTTGAGGCTCGACAACGAGCACTGCCGCTACAACAAAGCGTCAGGTCAACGGCGCATGCGTTGACTGCGCAATTTACGCCAGTGATGTGCTTCGCTCGCAGCGGTTCGTAACAGCGACGACACGCAGATCAGGCAGCGCACCAGGATGAATGCGGTGTTCGTTCATACGCATGCACGTTTGAGAGCACTGCATTCGCCGCGCGCAATCCGCGCACGTACGGCACGCGCTTTGTTTTATTTTATTTTTTTTTCATATTTGGCGGACTTTCTTTGCGACGCAGAAGAAATTAACACTTAACAAGTAGGGCGGTAGCAGCTTCTCAATTGGATAATTTTAAAACGCTGCACAACTGTATCGTTGAAAGATTGACCCTAACGTTAATATTTGCCAAGTGGCCTGATTTTGCTTCACTATTTATTCAATTAGGCAAAACGCCGAAAGTAGCGTGACTTGCTACATACAATATAGCTAACAGCGTGGTCGCATCCTCCTAGAATGCTTGGGCGTACTTTTTGGCCGCATTCTTGTCGGCGCGATGTTGTAAAGGCTTTCATCGAATTCTTGCACCAGAGCGGACTAGATTTGAGAGTGTAAAGAGTATTGAATGCTCAAGTTCACCCGATCACTCTCATCATCAACTCTCTCTCTCTCTCTCTCTCTCTCTCTCTCTCTCTCTCTCTATATATATATATATATATATATATATATATATATATATATATATATATATATATATACCTATATATATATACCTATATATATATATATAGAGAGAGAGAGAGAGAGAGAGAGAGAGAAATTTTTTCACTCAATAAGGCTCCCTTCACCCATGCTGGGTAGCAGGAACTTTGATTGAGGACGACGTCTCTGCTTTTCAATCATAATAAATGTGTCTCTCTCTCCCTTTTATACCTCGGCTAAAGTTATCTGGCACCTCCCCCCCCCCGCCCCCGTATCCATCATCATAGTTCCGAGTCGCGGTGCGGCGCCTTTGAAAACACATGTGAGCGCGAGGGAGAGACAGAAATACTTCAGTCTTATAACTCGGCTCTGATTAAGCCGTATCAGGTGCTTAGTTTCATGTTGCCAGAGATGTGATGGCGGCAGGGGGCCAGCGGAGCTGAACGCTGTTTTGCTGCACCTATTTTCTGTCGTCTTCCCTACTGTTCGTGCAATCCACATGCAATTCGTGCCGACTTGCTGCGAACCAATTCTCATTACAGCTTTTCTTCTGTCCTTGCAGAGACAAGTTCACCTTCGTAGTAAAATTTTCCTCCGATACGCAACGAGTCCTGCAGTATCAGCCTAATCTTTCGGTAAGAACGGAACAAAACCTCTGACGTAAGGCACGCAGCTAAACCGCGCAAGTGTGTTCTGTTATGTTGCCCGCTATATGCACCAGGAGCAATGGTTCGCGTGATTTCTTTTGCTCCTCATTTGATCACGAGCCGTGGCTGGCCACGTCGGCTCGTCGGTGCGGTGTAAAGTCTGCCGCTTGAACGTCCCAAAACTGCACAGTGTGTTGCGAGAGACGCTGTAGTGGAGGCCTGCCCGAATTGATTTTAACCACTCGTGGTTCTATCACGTGCACCCAAAGCACGCTGCATGAGCGTTTTCCTTATTTTTTTTCTTTTTTTTTTTTGCATTCCGCCTCTATGCGAACGCGGCCACCGCGACCTCGTCTCCCTGAGCTGAGCCACTGGTCCACCGCGGCGGGTATTGGGGCAGTTATGCAAGGTGCGCACGTTTCTTTTTTCGGCTAAAACCAAGAAGAAGAAAAAGCCAACGTATAGGGACTGGCTCTGCAATCATCAACACTGGGCCCACATGAAATGCCAAAATAGTTCGTTCGAGGTATTTAGATATGCTGACGTCCAGCATCTGTGTATGTTGTATCTCTGAACTACGTACCTGTAGTGCATACTTTGGAGACAGAAATGCACTTATATTTAGGTGTGTCCCTCGTCGACTGGTTCGCGAACTGCACAATAGAGAAGGTCGAGGTTCAAATGGAACCCATTTGGATACCCATGCGGAACTTGCTTACCACGGCCGCTATTTCTCCTTATCCCGCAGCAATATAGCTTAGTGGCATCCATTGCGCTGCTGAAGTCGCGGGTGTTATTCCGGCCGCAGCTGCCTCGTTAGACGGGGATGGAATCCAAAGGTATGCCGAAATACTGAGAACTGTCTACAAATGCGTAAGCATTCTTTTGCTCGCGGCTGTTAGCTTTTGCTTTTGTTTCCCGAATTTCAGTTAGCCCAACCCCAAATGTCAAATTGGCCTACCCCTACTATAGGCTTCCCCATCCATTTTCTATGGAGCTCTATGTATCCCTATGAGTAAGGTGTCACGCTTCTCGCGTTATGGACACAATTTTGTTAACAAAATTCTCTGTGATCAATTCATTTTTAGTTTTCAATTGTTACTTATCGCTTATAAAGCTACCGATCATATACATTTAGACTATTATAGCGATTAAATGTCTTCGTAAATTACGCATGTTCTGCGGACACTTCTCGCGTGACATACAGATTTTGCTGGGCTGCACGCGAAGGAATATTTATACGTATTAAAAATACTCGTCTAAGTTAGATTAAGCTGCCCGTTAAATATCCCCTGCTGGTAAAAATGAATCCGGTGTCCCCCACTACGGCGTGCCTCGTGATCAGATCGTGGTTCCGATATGTAAGGCTGCAGAATTTAATTTTAATTTCTGCTTCCTCACGTAAGAATACAAAACAAACGGACAACATCAGACCGCGGGTGTTTTTGCCTGCCGCTTGATCTTTTGAACGTTGGGACTGCGGCTTGAAAATTGCGTATATAAACGACTGTAATGAAGTGTAAGTATGCTCGCTTCGCGGTATATAGGTCATATGCGAATTACGGGTTTTGACGCCCCAGAGCAACATCGGGTGCATGAGAGACGTCGTAGTACAGAAGGAAATAAGTCTTGACCAACTGGCTTTCTTTAACGAGCACCTCAATTGAAGCTCGCATAGGCGTCTTCGCATTTCTCGCCCATCGAAACGAAACCGTCGCGACAGGGAGCCGAACCCTCGATCGGAGCAGCAGACCGCCTTAGCCACAAGCCACCGCGCGGCCGGAAATCGGTGTATATGCGAGGCACGAGGAGCAGCACGAAGCGCCATGACGCTCACATCCGGATGCAGACACGTTAAGGTAAACATGCGCAGACAGACGCACTAGTAGCTCGAGCAGGTATGCAGGCAGCTATACAGGCAACTGCGCGCGCAAACGTGCGTATATAGCCGCTGAAATGCAGGCGCATGCGTAATTCGCACGTTTTCCAGAATATACGAACCTTTGCGTGCGCGCCCGCACGCGCGCAAATGTGGATCAAGTGTCGCGGAGAAACAAGCTTAGGCTAGCGAAGCGTCAAATTACGCCCCTTTGCCGCTCGTCGGGAGCGTATACATAGAAAACGGCAGCGATCGTTCAACACCCATATATATATATATATATATATATATATATATATATATATATATATATATATATATATATATATATATATATATATATATATATATATATAAGCGAGTCACGTACTGGGCGCATCGTGTATCTGCGCGTGCGCTGATCCGGCAGAGTCACCGTCCACATCATGCCGAATAATATATCGGACTTCCTTGGTTTCGCAGAGTGCCTCCTACGAGAAGGAAATGTCCATTATAAGATTCGGTGATTTCTGGCGAAGATGTGGCAGCAGATGCAGCTGTCCATATGCTTTGCGTAAATAAATAAATAAATAAATAAATAAATAAATCTTTTATTCTTGTGTTCAAGAACATCCGGAGGTCTGAATATACTGATGCACAGAGAAATAAAGAATAAAGGTAAGAAAGCTGTGCGACGAAACTATGGGATAATGAAATAGAGTAAAAAGCGAGGGAGAACGAACTTAAATGAAAAGGATGGCTCCGATCAGAACGAAGCCAAACCGTTTCGACAGATATAAAGACGGACAATATTACCGTTGTACAGACTTCGCAGTCTCTGGAACGGCGAGTGCCTCCCGAAAGGTGCAGGAGCGTGAAATAGCGTAGTCAATCAACCGATAGATTGAATTAAAGTATGAAGTTTTACGTGCCAAAACCATGATTTGGCTATGAGCCGTGCCGTGGTGGAAGTCTCTAGATTAATTTTGATCACCAGGGGATCTTTAACGTGTCCCCATATGCATGGGACACGGCCGTTTTAGCATTTCGCCCACATCGAAATGCGGCCACCGCGGCCGGGATTTGACACTGTTACGTCGGCGATGAGCATTCCTTGGACATTTCCCCCGAGGCAGCCCAGACGGCGACAGTCGAGAAACGAGCGCCGCGATTCGTCAGTGCGCATTCTTTGGGTTGCTTCCCTCGCGGATTCATCAGCGCCCGCCTATACGTGGAGACGGGGCCCAACACCGACTGTGACGCACAGGCAAAGAAGCTCAGAAGCGACAACATCCGCCGCCCTCCGTGGAAGCGGTATCGAGCGTGAAGACCAGTCTCCTCACCCTGACAAGAGCGTCGCTGAGAGCAAGGTACTAGCTTCACGACTTTCGTGGAAGGAGCACGAATATCTGTTTCCAGGCTGTCTCGTCCTTGCTTCGCAGATTAGAATCGGAGGTGGAGTTCTGCGAAATGTGCGACCCCTTTGATTGGGCACAACACGGTCGTCGAATCCCCTTGTGTAGAGAACTAGGAAGGAAGAACTGCTTAAAAGAAGACACCTTTGAGGTGTGCTGACGAGCCCTGAAGTATGCAGACGTGTGCGTGATGACGTCTGCAGACATGTGTGTCCTGACTAGAATCTGACTACATACATGTCTCAATACGTAAATATTGTAAAATAAATCCCTTATCTTTCACTCTTACTCTCGGACGTAGTCACCCCTATGGCATGGAGGATCCCTGGCCTAAACGCTATCCCGAGTGCCAACAATACCGCGACCTAGTGCTTAGCAGCCAAACACCATAGCCGCTAAGCCACCGCGGCGCGTGGCGACATCGATCGCTCGATCGGTCAATAACTTATTTGTGTGCCAAGCAACAACACTAAAGTCTGAGTGCTAGGACGCAGTGAAACAAAAACAAAAGAAGGTAGCAATTAAGGCAACTCCAACAAAATTTAAGGGGTAAGAAAAATTTGACGAAGCACAAAAGTAAAAAACAACATGATAAACAGCTACATAATTAAGCAACAATGCACCAATAACCCACAATTTCTAGATGGAGTACACATACGGAAGAAGAGAGAAACTATGTGAAGACAGGAGAGCAGTGCAGCTAGAAAGAAGGCTCAAGAGAAAGGGTGAAGCTCGGAACAGAAAGAAGACAACGCATTTTGAAATACATCAAGATGGAGGAAATGAGTTATACAGACTTCCAATTCTGTGGAAAGTGCAAATGCCTGCTGAAAGGGTCAGAAACGTGCAAGGGTCCAATGTTTCCTGATAGTCTTCTGTGGAACCCACAGTGAAACAGAAGCTAGTAGATCCGAGCATTAAACAACAGCAACAACAACAATAATAATAATAATTCCTAAAGCGCATAATGAACCTACGCGCGTGCGCATGCCCAGATCCACTGCGGTGGCTCCGCTGCTGTGGAATTCTCCTGCTGTACACGAGGTCGCGAGTTCGTTTTCCGTGCACGGCGGCCGCGTTTCAATGGGGGCATAAGAGATTTCGTTTAAAAAAAAAAGTTATGCTATATGACCTTCTCTTGAAGTTTCATCAATATATTTGTACCATGTCGGTGTACGTTGTGTGTGCTCGGAGCTTTCTTATGCCCTGTGCAATCTTGTACACGTTACAGGGAAAAAGTTTACTCAGTATAATTACAATTAGTTCGTTCAACTTGAAATGCAATTGCTCGCCGTCACCTGCTACTGCCATAAATATAGCTGAATAATTCTTAAAAATGTAATCTGATAACTTATCCGTTACATTACAAAAATGGCAGTTTCACCCCGATGGCGAAGCACTGAAAGCAGCAGCAAGGTGTAGCGACCGTCTGTCACTGATTTGTCCCCAGCCAGCCGCGTTGTATGGGCGTCGCGCCTCGACGATGCACGAAGACGAGACCGAAGGGAAACTGCTGGCCTTGGTCAGCGCCCAAAGAAAAGATTCGATAGATTTAGCTCGACGTTCATACTACTGTCTGTTCCGCTCAGACTAATGTGTGTAGCACCCGTTTGGTGCGCGCACAACTGTTCAGCAGCAACGATAATGTCACGTGTGCGCCCAGCAGTGGAAGCCAGAACGCTGCCCTGGCTCGGGTATAGAGTCGATTCAGCGGAGCGTATCGTATGGTGCGCCGCATTTGCAGCCGCGTCTCTGGAGGCCTAATTCGCCACGCGCGGGTGACGCATGCGCTTTGATACCGTGAAAGCAAGACGGTGCGATTGCCTCTCGAGCACTCGTATAATTCCTATCGCAGACATACAGACAGACAGACGACGGACTTTATTTGATCCTGAGGAATTCCTATGCAATTTTTTTTACGCGCAAATGTACATGCCCCGTGTGTGAAATCGGTGAAATTATGCGCGTTGCCGCGAGCGAAGGAATGGCGCACCAGGTTCTACCGGGTTTGTCTCGTCATCGAGACGCCGAGCGAGAAAGGCGGAGTAGCGACGCAAGCGGCGGCAGGCCGAGAGCCAGCGTACCGACCCTGAAGTGGTCGCCAATCGCAGAGCACGAGCTGAACAAGTCCGGCAGAAGGCGCGTGCTTGGCGTTCCCAGGAGACTCCAGAAGAGGAAGAAGGATAATAAGGGAAAATGGATAGTGCGAATAGTACAAATTGCTAATAATCAAAACTGTGCTTTTTTTTTTTTTTTTTACAGTGCCTCATCTTTCCTAATACTACTTTTCACTTCATAAAGATTGAAAAACGGAAATAAAACAAACAAAGAATAAGCCTTGAAGAAAACCACCACACTTACACACGATCAAAGCATTTTTAAAACATTCTACGCACAATGCAGAAGAAGGGATTAACACCCGTACGCTTGGGCGCAACCTGGTCTCGGGAAGTGAAAGATCACGGTAACTTTCTTTTTTAAAGTCCATCACATTCATAAAGCTCTTAGTCTGAACACACGATTCCGTGCGTGTGAGTTAGCCCACGAGTGTGAGTGGTCCTGCCTGAGACCGATTTCTGGTACATTTTAGTCTGAGGGAGTGCGGCTGTTGATTTTTGCCAATTTATACACCTCATCTATTTTACAGCTTATTTTCTTTTTCGCCCTTTCCTCTTCTAAACTGCAGATAGTAGAAGCGTTCGGCTACTTCGGAGGATACATCGGAATATGGCTGGGATTCTCGTTGCTATCGGTGCTCCTTAATCTTGAAGCGCACGTGGCCAAAATATCAGCGAAGCGAATGCAGAGGTGAGTGGTGTCCTTACCATTTGCTGCAGGACGTCTCGGCTGGCGGTCATTATGATGTGAAGCACAGAAATTATCTTGTATCCTGTGGTTGCAAGTGTAGTGTGCACCTATACACCCCCTTCTTGTGGAAATGTTTCCACTGGGCGAAGAGCGTGTTGCCTGAATGAGCGGCTGGCGCGAACATTACAACAAATTGAAATTATGGTACCCTGTTCGCATCTCTGCGCCGATTGTACGTCGTTTTGTTTGTGCACACGTGTGTGTTAACTACATGTAGAGACGAAAAATAACTGGGCCCGGCAACGAGATCGTGCGAGCGTTTGCACATTAGAAAGAAACTGATAATTAGGCATTACTGTCAATTACTTCGAATGGGAAACAGATTTTCGGAGCAAGCTTTTCTCTGAATGTGTATGTGTGCGCATACTCTCTTTTTGCATGTGCTTTCCGCGATTCATTTAAAAAACATGTCAGTTAGCGTCTGTCCCCTTTCCTCATATGTTTGCTTTGTCCCCGTTTCGCGGCCAAAGCGAAACGGATGTCAACCGAATGGCCCAACTGCCGACCTTGCTGAGGTAGAAGGTCCTCTCAGGCGTCATTGCACAGCTGAGCCGTAACTAAGCAGCAGTACAACAATGTTCTCTCCATAATAAAACAGTTCCCGATCTTTTTATTAGCAAATGCGTACTGCTCGACTAAAAAGAAATTAAATCTGGCGCTATATTATGTCTTTGTCTATATATAGACCCCATATATAACTTTCACCTTTCTGTCTCTTGTTCCCGGTAAAGCGGAATGGAATATTTGAAGTATAAACTTTTTCAACGAGACAATATTGACATAAATAATTAAAATTAATTTTAATGCATGCTTTATACGGTACGCATTTCTGTGCCAGTGTAAAATCGATACGAAAATTGTCGCGCCCACTGCGCATTATATTAGATTCTACGTCAAAATAAATCAATTTGATTAGCTAATCAGCGCCGGTGATCAGTACATTAGCGGTTGTCACCTTTTTTTTACTACCTGTTTTACATTTATGGATGGTTCCGCACATTAATATGCATTGGAAGCGGAAGAGAACGACAAAGGGAGACCGAGATCGAGAGAGAGAGAGAAAGAAATAAATATGACACTTGTTATGACAGTGTGACAAAAAGAGAAGCATAAAAAGGGCCAGTTCTGGGCCTGTGCGATCCTCAGGTAAAACATTTGTTTCGAGCACATGTAAGCGTATATACGTTTGGCCTGCAGATGCGTCCGTTTGCCCCCTTTCCTTTTTGCAGAGTGAAGGCAGCTGACGATGCCGTGAGGGTCTTCCGGCTGAAGCAACGCTTCTGAGGCCTTCTCACGCAGCTGACGTCGGCTGGAGGACGGCGAAACGCTATATCCGCACGCATAGATCAAGCAGCGCGCACGCTCGCGGTTGTACGCCTCAAACGCTCGGCTGTGTGACTAGGAAGAATGCACTTTGTGAAACAGCTGCCGCGTTTTCTTTTTCGTTTTTTTTTTTTTGCGAAACTGAACGAACTGCTCTGAGCAAGCAAGCAGCGCTGTCTCATGCTTCTACAATTGCTTATAGCACATAATAAACTGATGGATATCCACACTGAAACATTTTACTGCGGAGCTATAGACCGCCCAACCGACGGCCGGAATTTTTGTACGGCCCAACCTACAGATAGACATTCCTGTTCTGTTAATCGAGTACTTCTGTTCTGCAGTAGTTAGTGTGTGGATGGTCCTCTGGTGCCGGGATATTACTTCTCTCCACCTTGAGGGCTTCCGCAGAACTATTACGTCAAAGTCCCGCCTTTGATTCTGAGTGGTCGATAAATTCGACTTCGCCTGCTATCTGCTAGCCGCCTGGTTAGCTCAGATGGGCTGCCCCGGAAAAGCGGTGGCCCCAGGTCCCGGACCAGGACTAATTTTTCTTCAACTGCGAAGCTTTTCTTTCGATGAACCCGTATGGGTTTCCTTTGTAGCACTTAGCTACGGTTAGGTGGATGTCTCATTTTCCCTTTATTAGAAACGACGTTTTGTTAACAAACTAACTGGAACGCCAATGCATTTCGCCGCAAAGTTCGGGAATTTATATCTCGAAGCTGGTCTCATCTTGAAAATTCGTTCCAAGTGGATTCGCCTTGCGGACTCCACGGCTATAATTTGTAAATTGCAATACGGGCCATAATGTAATTAGTTAAGACGTAATTAGTGATTTTTTTATTAATTAGTCAATTTCTCATCTCAATTTTTTGTGCAAGTATCGTCCGCCACTTCGAGTAGATCAGCTCACGAACTAAAATTGTAATATCTGCCACAGGCAACTTTTATTAAAGATTTTTGAAAGTGTTCGCTGAAACACCCTATATATATATATATATATATATATGCGTGTGTGAGTGCATGTGTGTAAACAACGAGAAAAACGGAAAAAAATTTAAAACACGAAGAAAGCACCTGAGGGAGAGAGTCGCGAGCTAAAGAGATTACTACTAAGTAAATATAAAACTGCGCGTGAGCTAATGTCTAATAGCTAATAAGATAGTCGCCCTCGGTAGTGGTAGGTGCGCCTACGTGTGGGAAAGAGAATATATACTCTTCTCGCTGCCTTTCAAATAAAGTTAGTAGTGCCTGTGACGTGTTCTGTGTCTCTTCTGTGTAATTGTGTCTTCGCGCTACATTATGTCGGTAATACGGGATGGCTTCCTTGCAATGTTGTGGATGGCTGCTTTTGAAATGAAGGTAATGTTCGCGGTCTGTTGGTTGTTTACATAAGATTGTGAATATTCGATTATCTATAATTTGTACAGCGACGTCAAGAAAGTTTCGAGCTGATTTATAACAACTGTGTGTGAAAGAGAATGATGGATGAGCTTAATTATTACGTCCTACGAATCTAACGAGAATTTCTTCGCCGTGGTGCGACCTAAGGAGTATGTTGCCTAAGAACCTTTTGTAGATGAGCGTCTTCAAAGATCTGGCCGCAAGAAAGGGTTGTTCGGGCGATGCAATAAAAGTATTCGGATAATTAGGAGCCGTCTTTGTTTCCATTGCCATTCCGCTTATCTGTAGAAACTGTTTCTCCTCAAATTCGAAGTAATTGTACCCAGTACTAACCGCAGTAGTGTTGACAGCGTGTCCTCGTCTAAACTTCCAGGTGTGTTTGCCTTCGCTCTCGCGTCAATGTCATTTGCTTGTAGTAGGTTCGTGTATAGGGATACAACGTCGTTGTAACCAGGAAGCTATCTTTGGGAATCTCTAGTCCAGTTATTACGCAAAGAAATTCGTTGGTATCCTTATTGTAAGACTGAATGGTCGGAACTATTTCCTTAATTACGAAATCCAAGGCACTTGAAATTGGTTCCGTTACCTTGCCGTTGCTTGAGACAGTGGCGCGACCGGGGTTGTTAGTATTGTGGATTTTAGGAATCAAATCAAAACGACCTGGGCTGGCTGAATGGGCTGCATTGCTATATAGCTCTATATATTTTTCCTTCCTTATGCAGTGAACTTAATTCGCTGCCTATTTCTGATTCAAACAATTTAGTGGGGCCATCTGGGAGTTCTTTATAGAAGGCTTTATTTTCTAATTGTCGGTATCCTTCTTTCAGCTATAGTCAACATTATCCAATATTACTACTGCGCCACCTTTATCCGCAGGTTATTTTACCACATCTGATCGGCGGCTCACAACTCCAATGACTCGCTCTTCATGCGAGAAGTTGTGTCAAAATCCAGAGAAAAGACGGAGAATTCACCTTGTTCACGTTTTGCTCAAGTTGTGTCAAAAGGGTTTTAATTTTGAGCATGCCACTATGATATGTTTTTGGACGGCAGATATATACATTTCCAAATATCTTTCCCTCTGATTAGGCAGCGACCACGTTTTTCCTTATGCTCCGGGGAAGGCTGTTATTATTGGAGTCCTGATATTATTGAAATTCATTACATTTACCAGTTGTCGTAAAGAATGTGAGGCGTTTAGAAAGTAGAATAACTTCGGAAACAGATAACGGGGCAGACGAAAGGTTAGCCACCGATGTTTCTACGCCATTGTTTACATTTCCGATGGTGGCAGGCACATTCGCGCTGATGGAAATTGTCTGAGGTAAGCCATCCCACTCTAATTTTCGACTCTTACGCTCTTTTGTCTCTCTTACTTTTTTAGAGCGCAGCTCTTTGGCGTCCGTTCCTGGGTTTCGCGTCGTCGTCGGCGTTGTCGTCGGCCTCGTAACCAGCTCCGCCCCCCTTTCATCCCCCCAGCGCTAGCAGCGACCGACTGATACCGCTGGATGCCGCTGACGCCGCTAGAGAGTCAAGATAACGTGACTGCATAGAACACCGTCGCCGCCATGCAGAAAGAGGAGGAAAGGGTCCCCCCCCCCTGTTCTTTTGTGGCGGATAGGGTGCTCTTCAGTTGCCGACGCGCCGGTTATTTCACGTAGGCCCCGGCACGCCGACGAATACGTGACCACCTTCCCACGGCTAGACCTGGTTCTTAGCGCTGCGGAAGCGAGGGTATCATATTGTTTGTGTCGGCATCGGCGGCGTTGTCCCTGAAACCAACTCCGCAGCTGGGGTTGACTCACTATCGGCGTCAGCGGCATCAGTCAGTCGCTGCTATCTCTTCCGTCCTCCCTTTATCGTGTTGTCCGCTTGCTGCGCGCGCTTCTGCCCCCATCGTTTGCCGCTGGGTGTACACGCCGCCCCCCTCCCCCCTCTTCCTGCGAGTCTCCGGTTGTCAAAGCGCCGGCTCGAACTTAATTCCTTTCTTCGCTCCTCCTCCAATGCAACCCCTGTGCGGTGGCAATCAGAGAGCCAGATCGGTGGCGGCGGATCTGTATATGTGCACCGCCCGAGCCGAAATTGCCGCTGCCGTTCGCCCTGTGCGGTGGCAATCAGAGAGCCAGATCGGTGGCGGCGGATCTGTATATGTGCACCGCCCGAGCCGAAATTGCCGCTGCCGTTCGCCACTGCGAAATTATCTGCCAGTTCTTTCTGAGCCATGAGCGAGACGATCGATGGAAGTCCTCCGTCTGCTGCTGCTGCTGCTGCTGCTAAACGAGCTGCCAGAGCAGAGGCCCAGCGCCGTCGCCGTCAGAATCCAGAGGTGCGTGCCGCCGAAGCAGAAGCTTACCGTCGCCGCTGTCGAGATGATCCAGGAGTACGGGAAATATAAAAAAAAATTCTGTGATAGCGCATACATGAGTTGCTCGATTTCTTTGCCTCAATCTATCGAAAAGGCGAAACAGCTTATTTGCTGCGCTCAAATTTCGCATTAGGAAGTAACGTAATCGTCGGTAATTTTTTTCATACTCAACTAAGTCGTTACCCTCATTTTAGGGAGTGTTCAGCTCGTTCTAGTTCGTGACATTTGCGTCTACGGTGGTCAATAATGATTTTCGTGTGATTTAGCATAGCATCTAGAAGTGTTTTGTTCCACTTTGCCTCTGCATCCCGATCTATAAATAAAATAGTGTTTTCATTGCCGGATTTAGCTTGAGGCACGAGCCCGTCGGTACCAAATTAGCGGCTGCATATCTGAACCGTACCTGAACCCTGCAAGTGTCAGTTACAAAGCGGCTGCCTTGGTCACCGAGAGACGTCGGCATTGCTGCGAAGGTTCTGTAGGCCGTATGCGGCAGTGCTGGAGGGGAGATCGGCTTCTGGGACTGCGGAGGTGGCGCGCGCGACAAGTCGGTATCCGTGGCGGTCGCGTTCCCGGTAGGATGTGGAGTCTGCTGGCGTGGGTGCCAGCGGCTTGGGTCAGCAGGCGCCTGCAATGAAGCGCCAGCATCGCCATGCCTTCAATGCTGGGATGAAGACCGTCGGCGGACAGGACCCCCCAAGGCGGCGTCTCTTTGAAGACGTGGTCTGTGTGGAAGACCCCGCGTCCCAGCTCTGTCCCATGGCAGAAGCGGAGCCCCTGGCTCAGGAATCGGGACGCTTCTCTGTTGAACCAGTTGGACGAAGCGTTTGTCCGCTCCTCGGTGGCGGGGGTTCAGAACTCGGGGCAGTGGCAGAGGCTCAAGTAGATTCTCCTCGTGTGATCGCTGTTGGCGAATATTCTTGATGAGTTGTTTTGACTCTTCCAGAACCTGAGTCCCTCCATTGTCCGCGATGTCCAAGGTTCCCTCACGGAGCAGCAGCTTAGGCACTGTCGGTGCCGCATGTTTAAGTAGACCGGGAACATCGCGGAACCTTGCGGCGCTGTAGCGCAGAAAAGCGGGAGTTCCGCGGGTTCCATATAGGAGGCCTTATTTTCTAATTGTCGGTATCATTCTTTCAGCTAGTACACTTTATCCAATATTGCTATTGCGCAACCTTTATCCGCAGGTTTAACTACCACGTCTGATAGGCGGCTCACCAACTCCAATGACTTGTGCGTATCATTCGTAGTTCATCACGGCTTATCATTGTTTATCATCATTGCTTATCATTCGTAATATATATATTAGCGGTCTTGGATGCACATCACCTTCCCCACGTATTACCACCACATATTAGGTCCATTGGGGGAATTTTAGGCCTTGTGGAATGTGTTTCGGGCAAGTTAATTCAAGTTTTCCTAAGAGGTAACGGCAAGATTTTGCGATGTGGAAACTTCTTAGCGTGCCGTTACTAGCAGCAATATTTAAAGGAGACGGGCCTAAAGGCGCTGCCACAGCGCTGCGCGCGATGGAAATCGGAGGACTTCAGTTCTTTGTGGAGCTCACCTCACAAGCCATGTGTGACCAAGGGCCTCAAAAGAAACCAAGCCACTTTACTGCTCCGCATTCGCACGGGCTCTGTTCGTACCCCTGCGTGGATGTGTAAGACTGGCCTGGCGTTGTCTCCATTATGTTCAACGTGTGGTGTGTGCGGTGACATAGAACATTACCTTATGTGCTGTACTCTGTATAACGCGGAAAGGAGTGTGTTATTCGGGTCCCTGACAACAGGCGTTCCTCACAGTTCTCTTCAGGACATTGTTTTCCCGCGCGGAAACCAGTTGTGTAGGAAGGAGGTTTCTCCCCTTCTTTTATAAATTACCTGCAGGACACGGATTTGGCCTCCACATGGTGACCTTAGGCGTGGCTATTTGTAATTGGGAGGTCTGTGACTGATTTTTGTGATTTATTTATTTTAAGTGTCGCTATGGTGGAGCAATTGCCGGCAGCAACTGCAAGGCTAATCCCACCAGTAGCCTACAACAACTCAACTCAACTCAACTCGAAATCGGAGGAGAGTCAAGCCTGAACATTGTCGATACATAACATACGTGCAACGTGTCGATATTTGTATGCCTATAGCATAGCACACTACTATGCTATGACTCGGGTAACAACAGTCGGAGGTGTCTCTGTGCCATTCGGTGTGCCGCACAAGCGTAAACATCCCAATCCACTTAACTGGCGAAGCTCCGAGGAAACAAGTTTTAGTAGCTTTCGTGCTCCTAAAGCTTCTGCAGTACGATTTTCCAAGCATTGTTTACCTGATACCCCAGCATCAAGCTTTACAAAGTAAGGACTTGTAAAATAATTCCAAATGAAGAATCATTAACAAAGAGTACACGAGAGAACGACCTGGTTACAGTGGTTGCGAATATGGCGAGATCAACCAGACGCGTGCGACGCGTTGAAAAAACATGCGCACTCCTAGGTCTGGTATGGTGCCCGTGCAAAGGCACCTCCCCGACTCGAGAGAGCGGAAAAACGAAGAACTGCTCTCTGCAACACCAACTTTATTTGCCGAAGCATAATACAGCGCGTGATGCGCGACATCGGCCAGACAGCTTCCCGGCGAGATTCGGTAACGCGGGAGAGCCATGTCAACTATAGGAGCGGACGGCACGCGGTAGACATGACTTTGGTTACAGAGCGAAAGAGAACACAGCTTCACTTTCTTCGTCGGCACGTACTATTTCCTTATTACGTCCCCACTCAACTTCCGCCAGTACTTTTGTTGCCAAGCATAATAATCTTAGAACACATTTGAAGAGAAAATTTTTAAAGTGCGCGTACGAATAAACAGTTGACTTCGTCCATTGGCACAAGTTCACCGACTCGAACACGCACCTTTCGTTCACGTCCTAGTTTGGTCATAGGTGCAGAGTTCGTCGTCGCTACTTCAGCGGAAGCAAAAATCTTCTGAACGTACACGTGACGAAGCTCACGACTTCAAGTGCTTTCTGTTTATGCTAGCATTCCAAAGCCGACGCGTGTTTCCAACCTCAGTGGCGGAGTCCACCGAGACAGCGCGGCTGAAGATGCACTTCACAATCGCTTCCAGAAATTAATTATCCAGCCAAATGCAGCCTACAGGTTTCCCTGTAGATACAAAATACAGGTGTTGTCTGTATTTTCTTTATCGGACCTTCAACTAGCATTTGGCTACAGTTCCGACAAGTGCTTGCTTGCTGGTATTTTGTGACATCAATCAATCAATCAATCAAGTTTTATTTTCGCCGCAGACAATACATTGTTACTGCGAAAATAGGGGGCCAGAGAAAAAAGCTGCATCTGTGCAGCTTGACTAAGCTCTAGCCACCCGTACAACAGCAGTGACACGACGATTTATTATCTTGATTCAGTTATATAAACATATCAGCAAATAAACGATCAGGCAGTCCGATCACAAATGACAATTACAAGAACAATTAGAAGCATAAGCAGTTTCAATACAGTCAAACAAACAGGTCAAATAAGGTTTTGTTAGTAAGGGCCAGAACGTTCACACCTTTCCGGTCTAGCTCATTTAGTGTAGTTGCCAGGGCGTAGTCAAGTTTTTGTTTCCCATAATGGGTGCGCGAGGAGGGAACGTAGTATGGCGGTTGATATTGGAATGGGTAGGAAATTGTACTTTTCCTGAGATTTGATAATTCTTGGAATAGTTCCGCCCTACCTAATGTGGCGTTTTTATAGGTTCTTAATTATTTGTATTTGTATATATTGTGGATTTTTAGAATTTTATGTTTGTGAAAGAGTGGTTCTGTGTGTTCTAAGAACGAGGAATTTTCTATTGATCTAAGTGCTTTTTTCTGAATAAGGAAGAGTTTCTGCAAGTTCAATGCTGTCGTGTTTCCCCATATTAGCATGCAGTAATGTAAGTGAGAGTTAAAGAGTGCAAAATATAACATCTTTTTAATGCTGACAGGAAAAGTGCGACGGTTCTGGCTTAATACACCGGCGGCTTTACCTAATTTTGGTAATAAAGTTTTCACATGTTCATTCCAAGACATGTTTTCTGAAAAAATGACACCTAGAATTTTAACAAACCTTTCTATTTTAATTTTGAATGGCCCGAGAGCAATATGGTCGTCTATATTTTCTAAGGTACCTGGGGTGCGAAACAACACACACTTAGTTTTTGACTCATTAAGAATGAGCCTATTGTTCTGGCACCAAATCAGCAAGTTGTGACAGAACGCACTTCCCTTTTGTCTTACAGTATCAATGTTTTTTTCCCTTAACGAGCACCGAGCAATCATCGGCATAAATAACATATCTACAATCCTCATATATTTTTACAATGTCATTAATATAGAAAAGAAAGAGAATTGGTCCCAGTATACAACCCTGTGGAACTCCAAATTCAATAGACCGTAGGTGAGATTTATGCTTATTTAGTTCGACGTATTGATGGCGCGCACTCAAGCAAGATTTAATAAGTTGTAGTGTTGTGCCACGAAACCCATAATGCTCTAATTTATCTAACAATATTGGATGGTTGACTCGATCGAAGGCTTTGCTAAAGTCTAAGAGTATACCCAATGTCATTAACTTATTTTCAAAATTGTTTAATATTTCTTCCTTCTGAGCTAGAAGTGCTGTATCATGTAAATGAATAGTTCTTATTCTTCTTATTCTTCTTCACCTTGGTAGCCATCGCAGCAATCATAGACGAAAGACGTTAGAATTTCACCAATTTCCAGTGACACCGCTACCTTTCCAAGCTGCCGCTGGGAGAAACGGCCGTCCGCGCATACCAGTGCGAGGAGGAGACCGAGGCACCGCGCTGGTTCCAAGCTGCGTTCCTCCTCGCCGATAAAACGGTCCATAGGGGAATGAAACGATCTACCATTCTCATTGCTAAGCGATACTGATTCTTCAGAGCGCATTAGTTATTGATGATACACTTTTTCAATGAGAATGTGACTTGTTTGTTCCCTGAATGCTCCTCTGCATTTTTCTTGTTGTGTACTTTTACAGCCTTATGGTTGGGCCCAGTTGAACTTGCAGTATTTTGTATTTATTTATTCATTGCTGGATAAATAATTCTAGTAAGTTAAATCATAAATTTGATATGCGGGTTAAAGTGGGCGCCCGTGAAGTTCTTCCGTCGGTCGGCACCAACACTGGTCAGAGTTTGAGAACGTGTTCTCAATCACGGCGAAAATCTGCCTTCTCCGCGCAGTTAGGGACTCGACACACTGAAGTTAACGGCTTTTACCCACTGACATTGGAAGGTCCGGTTTGTACACGTAGGTTAGTAGTAGAGATGCGAGGTCTGGGTGAAATAAAAACAAGAAAGCGGTTTCCGGTTGCTTTTCTTGGACATCAAAAGCGGCAAAAAAAATCAATTCATTCCTTGCAACGATGCCCATCAGCAATGTGAAGCCGGTAATATCGACACTTTTTGAGTATAAATGCTCGAGGCAACCAGCATTTCATGCAATAGTATATACTTATTCTCAAGTTGTGTGTCATAGCCACGAAGTTCGTCCCCCTAATCAAAAAGTTCAACAAGCGCATCGCTTGTCCTGAGATACGATATCCGACTTTATGGGGGGGAGGGGGGGAGAGAACAATACACAACCGAAAAGAAAGTGAAAAAAAAACGTAGTAGTACGAAACATGCGCCCTTAAAAATTTTCCGAGTCTCTGCCTAATTCGCTGAATATAACGCCTAAGCGCGGAAGCGGGGTTGTGCCATGAGTCAGTGCACGGCAACCGTTTCAGCTGAGTTGCCTCCCATAGTTTTGTCAAATAACTATCCCTTCGCGATAAAGCGTACGGAGTATATAGCCAAATTAGCACTTACGAAATTAGTCATACACAGCAGTTGGCCTCAACGTCCCCACGAATAATTTACTATATCTGCAGCAGTTTATGCAGGAAAGCTAACTTAAGTACATCAATCATACTTTATGACTGAGAAAGCTAGCGACCTCATGATTTTGGTCGGAAAGAGTCCTACTTGGATTCGTCAGATCGATATCGCGGAAACAGTGATCTCCTCCCGCACTTTTGGTGTCCATGCAGTGAGGTGCGTTCATACTGCACTTAGCGTACTATCACACATTAATGATTTTAATTGTTTTAGAGCGCAGTTATTAGGCGCCCGTTCCTGGGTTGAGCGTCGCCGTCCCTCGGCGTGAACACGCTTACACGGTCATGCCAATTCTCGCGCGTTCGTCGTCGTCTTCTTCCACCGCTGGCTCCGATGCCGCTCATCATGCCAGCGTTCCCATACTGCCCCTCTCTCTGCGAAGGCACTGACGGCAATGGCCCGCTGCCAGTCGGTGCGGCGATTTCGGTCTCAAATTTTTTGTCTCAATATATTGCGAAATGAAAACACGTATCACCCGCCGTGGTTGCTTAGTGGCTATTGTGTTGGGCTGCTAAGCACGAAGTCACGGGTTCGAATCCCGGCCACGACGGCCACAATTCGATGGGGGCGAAAACACCCGTATACTTAGATTTAGGTGCACGATAAAGAACCCCAGGTGGTCCAAATTTACGGAGTCCCCCCCCCCCCCCCCCCCCCACGGCGTGCCTCATAACCAGACAGCGGTTTTAGCACATCGAATCCGATAATTTAATTCATTTAGAACACGTGTCAAGCTCCGAACAAGTTTCGCGTTAGGGAGTATCATCGAAACCTTTTTTTTTTAAGCTAACAAGGTATTCTGACCTTGACCTCACTGATATCTGAAATAACACTGTGGTGCGGGCGTGCGTCAGAAAACAATGCGATAATCTGCCGTGTCAGTTCGACCACGAGTGTTTTCTTTTCCACAAGGGTCGAGCACATATACGTAGCCTTCTGGCCGACTTGGTTGTTCACGTGAGCCAAGCAGGTGAGGGAGCAGATGTGAAACGTGCGAGGGCTGCTCGAATATGCCGGCTTCTCGCATTACAAGTATAGAGAGCGCGTGAGGGCATGTTTGCTCTTCGTTATGAAACAATTCGTGCATAATAGCTGCTTACAACGAAGGCGCCAAATAAAACGACGGACGAAGGAAGACGACACGGGACAACCACGTAGGTGCACGAGCGACTGAGCGTTTTATTTCTTGACACGGGAATAAATAGCTGCTGCAAGGAATCAAAACATCAGGGAAAAAAAACAGTGCCGTCATGAGCATCACGCAACGAAAACACGATACACAACAGCTTCTTAAGCGCCGCTCCCAAGATACGCCAGTTCCTTTGTCGATACAGAAACTGAGGGTTCACTGATACAAGCATCACCACGCTTCTTGACCTCAAGCGCTTCCAATATCTCCCTTGTCAGTTGATCATCTGCCCTGTTCAAAATACAGGTTCTATCAAAATCTGGAGTGGACCTGTGAGCCTTACAATGAGCACTAATGTGACCCGAGAGCTGAATTTCCATCTTATATTGATGCCCATGCAATCTGTCATTCAGACATCTGGCAACATATGATGAACCACACGACAAGGGACCAGAATAAACTACTTTCTTTACACATCGGACCTGCTTCTGCCCATGTTTTTTTTCACACACCTGTTTATTTTCATGATGTCCTGCATTCATCTGGGCACACATCAAACCAACACGTTTCGGAGGGACAAATAAAACCCGAACACTTGTTCATTTGCCTACTTTGGTTCCAGAAGTGTCTGCTCGACCCTGGTCTACAATGTTAGGTTCCTTGAGTTGCCTGACCATTTTTACTGCGACAGATATGATCACATGGTGAGGTTATGTGCCCCTTTGAGGCGGCTGACCTAATAATGACAACTTCTTTGCAGCCGATGCACACATGACTTGTTAAGTGCGTTGGTTAGACATAATTGAATCATGCTTCTTTTTATTACTTTTGAGTGAGCTGAATTGAGGGAGGGGATGGGTTGCTAGCCCTTGGCTTGAACTGCCAGCAAACAAGACACGATGAGAAAGTAATTTCCAAATATAAAAACTTTAAACAGTTATCGGCCGGAAGCTCGCGAGTCAGGATTAGAGGATGCAAGGCTGTTTTAAACTCTGACAGTACTAATGATGACTGGGTTTCCAATTGTGGACTGTTACAATCTAAGAACAATAAAGAAATCTAACTAAACTAAAAAAAGAACACCACAAATCTAAAGGTCTGCATCACATTTGTCCCTGATAAGCACTGCTTTAACACCTTGTCTTTTGAAGCTAAAAAGCTGTCGCTTAAAACAGGCGCTATACATGAACCTATACACACACCCTCTTTCTGTAGAAAGATGTCACCATTCCATTGTATGTGCGCAGACTTCAGGCGCACGAACAATAGTTCCAAACAAGAACCTTCTGCTATGCCAGAAGCGTTCTGGAAAGCAACTGCTCCAAATTTATCGATACAGTCAATGACGGATTCCATCAATTCATATTGTGGTATCGAGTAATACAAGTCTTTTATGTCTACTGAAAAGGCGGATAAGATTTTGTTTTCATTCTGTGCGAGATATTTTACATCGTGTTCAGAATTCTTCCCGCGAAACGGGTCGTCAACGGGTAGTTTACTCAAATATTGCTGGAGAAACAAGGAAACCTAATAATATCTGTATATATATAGTCGGTCGATAGGTATACCTAAGGCACACATACATGTCAGTATTAACGTAAAAGCGCGTGATATTGAACGGTTTCATTATCTAAGAGTAACATTTCAGCTGTTGCGAAACCTTAGGTATTACACAGGAACTTGTCAAAGTCGCTGAATGGCATCCAAAGAGGCATACAAAAAATTCTGCACATCCCACTAAGATGTCGGAATCCGAGAAGCGAAGCTTTCGCAAAGCGGTAAAATAAGTGCCATGCAACTGATTATATTTTCCACGGCCTATTTAAATATAACGATTACCTGCCTACCTGTGAAGACAGCAAGAAAGGAGAACCCCACCAGCTGAACCATGTGGCAGCGCTTTGTAGTGACACCGGGATTGGCCGTATCCAGGGTCGGTGTGCCGACTACAGCCAGACGATCCTGGAGATTATGCAACAGTTAAGTACACATTATACTGCAAAATACCCATCGAGCAGATGCGCCACACCTTAAAACCTAGGAAAGTAGGCATAGAGAGGTTCGCTTTATTAAAGGAATTCTGCTCTTGATGACGTATATTTTGTAGCGATGAGCACATTTAGCTTTCATCTTTCAATCACTGCGTAATTCCGTAGGAAACATGCAAAAATCAGTTTTTCGTACACGATGGTGTGCGCTCAGGAGAAGGAAGAAGTGAGTATACCATCACGTGCACGCAACCGAACGTGAGCGCGCGAGCGCAGCCGCGGAACGAGCGAGGCAGCGCGAGAACCCGGCAGCACAAGGGCACACGCAGACTGGGAGCACACCATCAAATGCGTGAGCAGAGCCAGCCTATATAAGGCGCACGGCATAGACGAGAACCTCCATGCTTCACTGCCTGATGATGGCGATGAACACTAATGAGCCGGTCCATGCATTGGACTCAGGCCACTTGCACGAGGCGCATCTCGAGCGCCGCCCACACGATGGGTACCATACAGTGCGGGGTGGGTCGTGTGACCGAACACACTCACCCCCACGACACACACTGGTGCTAGGCTGGTGACGGCCTTCACCATTCGCCCCGGCATCAGGCGCGTCTCGAGCGCAGCCCACACGGTGGGTACCATAAGATGCCGGGGTGGTCCTTGGACCGTTGCGCGCACACTCACACAGCATAAGACACGCTCCCACATGACGCACACCTCCCGCATAAACATCACAATACACAACACCAACACCGTAATGAATCAAAAAGGAGACTCGGGTAACCACCTGTCGGTTGCATGCAACCTGCAGCTTGCCGACGGTGGTGGCGTTTCCGTTGACCGGAGAAATCTATTCACACACAAGAAAAAGTTCTTAAGCTAGACCTGTTCCCAAGAGCAGCTGTCAGCCACTCGCGATGTTGGAAATACATGATCAGCGAAGGCGGTCGGTCGATGGAAAAGTCCACTTACGAACGAAAACCTGTGGGAATTCAGTCCCTGGACACGAAACATTTAAAGCGACGCTTTCTTTGCGAAACCCCAGGGACTTTGCTGATTGTGGCGGTTGCCATGGTCGCTGCTGCTGTACTGCGGATAGCTTCGACACAGAAAAAAAAATTAGGGCAGTGCATGTGACATTTAGTTTATGTGTAACTGTGCCTTTCCGTGGGTCTATGTGATTATATGTTGGTGAGTGAGGACTCGGACATCACTTTCAAAACGTGCCGTGTTTCGTTTTTTATATGTTATCGTCCTGGTGGAATTATGCCGTGATTGGTGGCTCAGTGTTCGTATCGTCTCCAGTCGAAATAAACGTTTTCTAAGCACAGTGTGGGGCAGAGCGATGGGACGTCTGTGACAATACCCGAACACAGCGGCACAGGCGTCGATGCTGGCGACTCATCCAGTAAACGAACCCGAGCTACGGACGGAATGCCGTGGCAGGCACAAGGCACGGCTTGCTTCGGCGTGGTGTTCGAGTGCGCGTCACAGACTGCGACTCTGCCGAGCGTCATGGCCCGACGACTACGATGGGCGTACATCACTGCGGCTGGAGGCGTTCCTGTACCGTGCCTTGAGCGTGGGACCGTGACTATTGCTCGAGTGAGCCGTGAATGAACTGGAGAGGACCTCTTGCACGGCTTGGGCGTGGGGGGGTTCTAAGCAGACATTAGGGGAGAGTCTCCGGAGGCGAATTTCAGAATGCGCCGAGGGCGCATCGTGCAATAAACGAATTGCATTCACTCCAGTCTGAGTCTCCTTTCATCAGTGACCCATACAAGAGCCGGCTCTCTCAGTAGCGGTCAGTCCTGGAGAAAGGCGTTCGCGAACGTCACTGGGAGCTCCGTCACTTCTGCTGGAATCAACGTTAAGCGAAGCTCTCATGGAACGTTTCAGTTAAGCGCTATGCAAAGAGGTGCTTGCAAATTTACTTCCAAGCACTGCCCAAACAACTGCTCGCATTGCGATGTAGTCGCAGCAGTATCGTGTCATTCGAATTCGCGATAACGCGCGTGTAACTGTTCTTGTTTTGCACCGCGTTTTTTGCAGCATAGAGAATGCGTGCCTACCCTTGCAAGGCGGCAAGAACGCGGTTACCGAAATCAGATGACTCAAGTGACCCACGGGCCCGCGGATTTAACTGTCTCTGGTTATCGTCCCAGTTTTCATTACATCATCTCCGGGATCGGCCTATACATGTGTACGTGTAGCCTTTGCACCATCTCTGTGTTTGGCCCACTTTAATCGGCGTGAAAACGACCCAGCAGACGCGCCAAACACCCTGTATACGATGGCACATGCAAGATCGCTTAATATTAAGACGCATACACGGCGCTGGGTATATCTCTTTACGTTCGTCCCTTGTTTTTTACGCGCTGGTATTTGGCGATCATGACAAACCAACGAGCACGAATTTCAACTTTAATTAAGAGGAGCCTTTAACTCCATCGCCAACTCCAATTTCCTTGTTTCCTTTTTTGTTTTTAACGTGCCAAAACCACTTTCTGATTATGAGGCACGCCGTAGTGAAGTGTTCCGGAAACTTCCGCCACCTGGGGTTCTTTAACGTGCACCTAAATCTAAGTACACGGGTGTTTTCGCATTTCGCCCCCATCGAAATGCGGCCGTGGCCGGGATTCGATCCCACGACCTCGTGCTGAGTAGCCCAACGCCATGGCCACTGAGCAACCACGGCGGGTTCCAATTTCCTTGCTCAAACAGATGTAAAACGTACAAGTGCTTTCGTTAGACATCCGCTGGCCCGATTTAAATGAAAGGTGTAGCCCATCACACACACACGTATATATATATATATATATATAAATATATATATGCCCGTTAGTAAGAATATATATATATATTCTTACTAACGGGCAAGTGCAAAAGAAAAAGTTGAACCACGAAGTTTACAAAGCTGTAACTCTGCACCAAAAAGTGATATCACTTTTTGGTGCAGAAACTGTTATATATATCACAATTTCGTAAACAGCATCTGTCAGATAATCTAAACAGAACCAATTTGATAAATGAATTTTCAGTTTACCTGAAACGGTTACTACGTTTACGAGGGTTTTGCAAAGGTTCCGCTCAAATATAGTGGCTGATCTGAAAACAGGGCATATTACATCAATCTTATGCGCTTCAGATTTAGCATTAGGTGGAGTTTACAGAATTGTGATATCGATTTTATTGGTGAGTTAGACTTGTAAACTCCATACGTGTTTCATTTTTTCAATTTTGCAATTTTCAGACATTTTAGTAAAAAAAATTGATGGCGTAAGTGAAAAAATTCACTGTCTACGGTCACTAGACTCACTTTTCTTTCCGTTTTAAATGCAACAAACCTAATCTAGTTCGCTGCAGTGTGGCTTCCGAGAAAAACTATTTCTCCGTTCCCATGTATTTAGATAGGAACCCCGAGCCAACGCTCCATCTGAAATGAATGATGCCCTTCATGGCGCACGCTTGCTGCAGTGATGACCAGCTGATTTCGAAAAAAAAATATTATGCATTGAAGGCATTGAACACGTGCATTTTTTTTTTCATATCTCGCGGGTTTTCTTGACGAAGCAGAAAAATATGAATACATGCAAAGTAGGAAGATAGCAGCTGCTAAATTAGATGTTTGTTGTCTTGGTTTTCAACGCAAATGCGACGTAGTCGTGTGGCTTGGCCTTTAAAGATGCCTTCCTTTCAATGTTCGGGATGCTGGCTCGTATATTCTGGGTACTGTTGTTTGCCTAAAAGTTTCCTATACAGCGTTGTCTTTGGTGTCCTATTGTCAATGTGTATTGTTGTGTCCAGAAAGTTTAAGCACTCCATCGAAAATTATAATGTGAATTTTATTATTGCGTGAAAAGAATTTAGAAATGCTACACATTTATCTAGACTGTCTTGACCATGTCCCCATATTATGAATATGTCGTCTATGGACCATGGGTATGTATGGCGCTTGTCTGTGGAGCGCGATAGCAAATCTGTTTCTAGAATTCCCATAAATATGTTCGCGTAGGTTGGTACAAAAGGCATAACCATACTTGTCGCATGTATTTGTAGACAGTAACTCTCCTCAATTTCGAAGTAGCCATGTGTTATAACTAATTCAAGGAGAGAGAAGTAGACTTCAATAGAGTCTTGTGCATTGTGTTTGGACAGCGTTTCTTTTATCGAAGATAAACCATCGGGTATTGGAATGTTGGTGTACAGGGCTGTGACGTTTAGTGTTGAGAGAATTAGGTTTTCAGGTAGTGTGCATTTAGTATTAATGTCATCTGTGATTCTCAGTAGGTGGGGCGTATCGTGTACAAATGACGGAAGTGTTTTCGGAAAGTCACCAAGGAAGTAGTGAAGGAATGTGGAGACGCTCTCTGTCGAAGTGTTGTTGTTTGATACTATCGGGCGTACTGGGATAGTAGCGGTGCATAGTTCTGTGGATGAAATTTTATGCATTTTTGGTAGGAGGTAGAAGCGCCCGACAGTTCTGTTCCTTGGTTTAAGAAATGTGCATTCTGACGGTGTTATTAATTCATCAGCAAAAAGTGATTTCAGGCTGTTGGTAATTGTCAGTGTGTAGGATAATGTCGCATCGTTACATAGCCTACTTAGTTGTCTGTAAGTCTCGTGCTTATACTTTTCTACTGGCCAAATAGCCATGCTTCCACCCTTATCTGCTTCCTTGATAACGATGTCATTCCGGCAACTAAGATTTGACTAAATTCTTTTCACCTTTTCAACTTTTGGCGATATCAGCTGTCGCTGATATCACCGTCACCGAGTTAATTCGAGCGCTTGGAGGCAGTTACAGAAAGGGACTGCGCTTGGCGATGGGAGTTCCTCAGGCGGCTTCAAACAAGAAGGTTAATAATGAAGCGGAGTCTCTTCCAATCCGCATTTTGGCATCTCAGGCATTGCTGATGCAGCTTTCAAGGCTGGGCGAGTCCCCCGCAGGCGCGGCGCTTCTCCGGTGGCTAGCAATAACTCGCTATCATTTCCATGCGGCGCTGAACACCTTTCGATCTTTAGGATTGGAGTGGCCTAAACGGAGTCGCCTCGACCCGCCATTGTCTTTATCGGACGTTACGTGCAGCCACAGTGTACCCCATCTACCGGCTAAACGCACCATTCCAACTGCCGAAGCAAAGTTTCTTGTGCTAGTCCACTTCAGCACATGTAGTGTTTCAAGGCCACCTACAAGTGTACACAGACGGGTCGCTGTGTGCACAGACCGACAGCTGTGCAGCGGCATTCTGCATACCCTCCCTTAATGTGTCCTGGTCTGGCCGCCTGGATCGCGTGTCGTAGTGACACGGTGGCCTACCTCGAGACAAATTTACGAGGCAATCTCTGGCACTGATCAAAGTTTTAATGAGCAAGGGATTTACCATAAAATTTCTATGGATCCTATCCCACGTAGGAATTGAAGGAAATGAAAAAGCTGACGCTCTTGCACGCAGGGCACTGACATGTGTCCCAAAGTAAGAGCGCCAAAGACTTTTCAGAACTCTAAGAACGTAATCCGCAATCACTTCAGGGCGATCTACTAGGCTCCGCACTCAGCCTGTGTGATCCATGGACTTACTCGGGAAGAAGCAACGCTGTTGTACCGCATCTGCATAAACCAACTCCGCGTTCACCCCGGCTTGGTTATTCAAGACTGGACGATGCGCTTCCGCGTCCTGTGCCTTCTCTGGTGAGATCGCCGACATCGAACATCACATTTGGATACGACAGCAGTTCGACACAAAAAGGAAAGCGATGGTCGACAGCCTGCAAAAGAATGGTATTGCGCACAGGACCTTTGAAGACGTCGTTTTCCCCGGAGGGTACCTGCCGTGGTTGCTCAGTAGCTATGGTGTTGGGCTGCTGAGCACGAGGTCGCGGGATCGAATTCCGGCCACGGTGGCCGCATTTCGACGGGGGCGAAATGCGAAAACACCCGTATACTTAGATTTAGGTGCCCGTTAAAGAACCCCAGGTGGTCGAAATTTCCGGAGTCCTCCATTACGGCGTGCCTCCTGATCAGAAAGTGGTTTTGGCAAGTAAAACCCCGCAATTTTTTTCCTTTTTGCCCGGAGGGCCTGCGGCAATCAGGAAGCGGGCGCAACGACTGCTGATTGCCTTCATTCGAGGCACAGGGATCTTCGACACCTGGTGACACACACTGTGACGCTCATAGGAGGCTCAGGCGGAACAATTGCCGGCTATGTATGCCAGGCTAACCCCGCCTCCTGCAACACCACCAACATAGGTTTCTCCAAAGCAGGCATATACCTTGCCATTTGTTGGGCGTGTTGGCAAACTGACTTGGTAAGCATACTTAGAGCCAGCAAACAAGGACAGAAGGGAGACGACACCACAATGCGTTACTTGGGGCCAAGTTCAAGAACAGCGCATTGTGGTGTCGTCTCCATTCTGTCTTGTTGGCCGGCGTTAAATATGCTTTCCAAGGCATACCTGTCGGTGTTAACGTAAAACCGCATGATATTCAAAATATTAGTTATAGCAGTGTAACATTTTAGCTGTTGCAATACCTTAGGTGTTACATGGGAGCTCTCCACACTCGCCAGATGGCATTCAAATAAGCGTTTACACGCTTGCAAAAACATTATGCATAATTAACCAAGGTGTTGAAATAAAGCTTTCGCTAAGCGGTAACATGAATGCCATGCAACTAATTGTATTGCATCCCGGCCACGGCGGACGCACTTAAGAAGGGAGTGGGCAATGCGACAACATCTGTGTATTTAGATTTAAGTGCACCTTGAAGAACTCCAGGTGGTCCAAATTATTCCGGAGGCCCCCATTACGGCGTTCCTCCTAATCAGATAGTCGTTTTGGCACGTAAAACCCAGTAACGTATTTTATTTTCTGATTATATTGCACACAGCCTATTGAGCCATAACGACTACCTACCTGCCAGTGAAGATGGCAAGACGTGGAGATCCCTCGCCACGTGAGTCACGTGATCACGCACTATATAGTGTCTCCGGTAGTGGCCGCCTTTGCTATTACAGCGTATCCAGGATCGGCGCGCCGACTAGAGCCCCCGATCCTGGAGATAGAGCAACAGTAAAGTGCACTTTATTCGCCGAAAGACCGATCAAGTAGATAGACAAGCCCAAACCCTGCAAAGTAGGCACACGAAGGTTCGCTTTATTAAAAGAATTGTGCTCTTGATCACATATATTTTGTTGCGATGAGGAGATTTAGCTTTCATCTATTAATCACCGCGTAATTCCGTAGGAAACATGCAAAAATCAGTTCTTCGCACACGATGGTGTGCGCTCAGGAGAAGGAAGAAGTGAGTATACCATCACGTGCACGCAACCGAACGTGAGCGCGCGAGCGCAGCCACGGAACGAGCGAGGCAGCGTGAGAACCCGGCAGCACAAGGGCACACGCAGACTAGGAGCACACCATCAAATGCGTGAGCTGAGCCAGCCTACACAAGGGCACACGCAGACTAGGAGCACACCATCAAATGCGTGAGCTGAGCCAGCCTACACAAGCGCACACGCAGACTAGGAGCACACCATCAAATGCGTGAGCTGAGCCAGCCTATAAAAGGCGCACGGCATAGAAGGGAACCTCCATGCTTCACTGCCTGATGATGGCGATGAACACTAATGAGCCGGTCCATGCATTGGACCCAGGCCACTTGCACGAGGCGCATCTCGAGCGCCGCCCACACGATGGGTACCATACAATGCGGGGTGGGTCGTGTGACCGAACACACTCACCCCCACGACACACACTGTTGCAAGGCTGGTGACGGCCTTCACCATTCGCCCCGGCATGAGGCGCATCTCGAGCGCCGCCCACACGGTGGATACCATAAGATGCCGGGGTGGTCTTTGGACCGTTGCGCCCACACTCACACAGCATAAGACACGCTCCCACATGACGCACACCTCCCGCATAAACATCACAATACACAACACCAACACCGTAATGAATCAAAAAGGAGACTCGTGGTTTCATGCAACCCACACCTTGCCGACGGTGGTGACGTTGCCGTTCGCCGTCGTTTGCCGCGTGACGTTGCACGTGTGGGCCAGTATAACGAAATACTGTTCCAATCTATTTTAATGCGAAAGCATTATGTTATATATAAGCACACCGCGTTCGGCTCTGTCTCTGCCTCCTCCTCGATGCGCCCGCATCTTTCCTGAATCGGCGTAAGCACTTCACTCACCCAGGACGTCTTCTCTGAGGGCTGCGCCCGTCGTGGCCTTGCCCACCAGGACATGCGCTCCCCGAAGAAGCCCATTGGCGAAATGGCGGGCATTGTGCGGTACCTTCGCATTCAGATCTCGTTTTGATTGGAGCTTGAGTCGCTCGCGCTCCTACTCCGAGTCCAGGCGCGCAGGACTGAGAGGGACTCGGTCTAGTGGAGATGAGCGGTAAAATAACAAGAATGGCAGGAGAAACAGGTACATAATCAGCACGAATTCAGCAAGGAGACAAAACTGAGAGACGGAGAAGAGACATGTATATTATAAGGCACAGTGAATAATGGTGCTTGAACACCAGTCGATAGCTAATAGTGCACCTTCTGCGAGGTGACAAATACAAAAGGAGAGATCAAGTGAGAGGACCGGCGAGGAGTGCAACTATAAAAAGAAGGCCCGAAAGAAACCACGAAGCTGGGAACAGGACGAAGACAACCCGTTTCACCAGATATAAAGGAATGCTGTGGAATTCCGAGTGTCTACCGAGAGATACGACAGCGTGAAATAGCATAATCAATCAATCAACCAATCAATCTATCGATCGGTAGCTTATTTATGTGCCCTAGAACAACATTAAAGTCTTAGTGCAGGGACACAGTGAAACAAAAACAAAATATGTCGGAATGTAAGACAACTGCAACAAGAGATGAGACATAAGAAAATTTCACGAAACAAAAAGGCACAAAAGAACAACTGGATAAACAACTACATTTTAAGCAACAATGAACCAATAACACATAATTTCTGGACGGAGTAGACAACATGCGGAAGGGGAGAGAAACTATGTGAAGACAGAAGAGGGGAGTGCAGCTAGAAAGAAGGCTCAAGAAAAAGTGCGAAGCTCGGAACAGAAAGAAGACAACGCGTTTTGAAATACATGAAAATGGAGAAAAATGAGTTATACAGACTTTCAATCACGTGGAGAGACAAGTGCCTGCTGAAAGAGGCAGAAACGAGGAAAGGTCAATGTTACCTGGTAGCCTTCTGTGGAACTCGCAGTTAAACAGACGCTAGTCGAGTCGGACATTTACTACTACTACTACTACTACTACTACTACTAATAATAATAATAATAATAATAATAATAATAATAATAATAATAATAATAATAATAATTTTTTTTAAAGCGCATAATGAAACCACGCTTGCGCGCATGCGCCGGCCCACCGCGGTGGCTCAGCGGCTGAGGCGTTCTGCTGCTGAACACGAGGTCGCGGGTTCGTCTCACGACCACGGCGGCCGCATTTCAATGGGGGCGCAATGTAAGCACGCTCATGCCATACTTTACATGCAGTGCAATTAACATCGGGTGGTTGAATTTGATTCGTCTCTACATACGCCTGTATACACATGTATGCACATCGACATACACCTCCAAGTAGTGCATGGGACTCGGTCACACGTAGACTCGATTCACTTAGACTCCCAGCCAACTGCTAGTCCGAGTCCGACGTCTGAGCCCCATTGAGTTCGAGGGGGCGTGAGCCCGGGTCTGTATGAGTCGCAGTGAATTGGTGCTTGTGCAAGCTTCAGTGAGTTCAAGTAAACCTGGATCACGCGTGATTCCAATTGTTTTCGAGTCCGCAAGACAGCATGCATTGCCATATTATAAGCTCATTCCACGTGAACCCCCGTGAATCTCATTCTGTGCATCTAAGAGCGAGGACAGTTGGTAATACGAATTCTGAGCGAGGTCATGTCAAAAAAAGACTCGTGTTCTTTAGATCAAAATTTGTATATATATATATGTACAAAGTGTCGCATTGTGTAGTCAGCTTTGCAGGCCCATTTTTGTGAAATGGAGAGTTTAGCAAAGGTCAGTAGCATCTACATTGGTTGCCATTAGGTTTTGTTTTCAGCACCTATAATTTTGTTTTCATTTATTTTCTTCGGCACAGTTATCACGCATGCGTGCTTGCTCGCTTTTATTTTCATTGTTGCTGAAGCAGCACCGAGCTTTTTTTTTATTTTCTCTAGATGTACAGACAACAATGGTTTCTTTCATCGAACAAAAGCGCACAATACCTATTGTGTTATTCCACATACATATCATTTTTTTTTTATTGCTGCGATGCTGTCATCGGAAAACGGTGACCTGGATCTAGTCAAGCTGCTGTAATGCAGCTTTCTCTCCCGTCCCAACCGCTTATGTACGGCTCTATACACGTAGTAGATAAACTCAACTGAACTCAACTCACACACGCGCACACAAGTCGTGTTGCGGGTTGTCCAACTAAAATGCCATCCTCCGCAACACAGAGTGCTGCAGCGAAAGCAATCAACTGCGACGATGTCCGCCACACGTGAAATGCGCGCTTTTAAAGAAAGCGTCTTGTAAAACATTTCTGACCCACCAAAATGCCCACTGTCTCCTCCATCTCGGCCACGGAGTGATCTCGGCATAGATAAATACGTGCTATGAAATTCGATTGCAGTTTTAGATAAGAGTTTTTTTTTTAAAAAAAGCTATGTTATATGGTTTTCTCGTGAAGTTTCAGCAAAATGTTGCATGCATTTGTCGGCGTGCGTTGTGTATAAAATGTCCTCGCGGTGTGGGTATGTGTCCTCGAAGTGTTCTGCGTGCCCCGTGCAGTCTCGTACACGTGTTGCACAGCAGAAGAAATTGGCTACAATCACAATAAGTTCTCCCAACTTGAAATGTAATTGATTTCCGTCACCTTTTACGGCCTTGAATATAGCTGAGTAATTAAATGCAACCGACATACTTATCCGTTATGTAAAAAAAAAATGACAGTTTCACCCCGATGGCGAAGCACTGAAAGTGATAGCATGGTTTGGCGTTGTTCTGAAGGCGTCTATATATGGGCGTCGCGTTTCGACGACGCACGAGACGAGACCGAAGGAAAACTGCTGGCCTTGGTCAGCGCCCAGAGAAAAGATTAGATGGATTTAACTCGTCGTTCACACTACTCTCTGTTCCGCTCATCATCATCAGTTTCATCAATATGTTTGTGCCATGTCGGTGTACGTTGTGTGTGCTCGGAGCTTTCTTATGCCCTGTGCAATCTTGTAGACGTTACAGGGAAAAAGTTTACTCAGTACCAATTACAATTAGTTCGTTCAACTTGAAATGCAATTGCTCGCAGTCGCCTGCTACTGCCATAAATATAGCTGAATAATTCATAAAAATGTAATCGATAACTTATCAATTACATTACAAAAATGGCAGTTTCACCCCGATGGCGAAGCACTGAAAGCAGCAGCAAGGTGTAGCGACCGTCTGTCACTGATTTGTCCCCTGCCAGCCACGTCGTATGGGCGTCGCGTCTCCACGATGCACGAAGACGAGACCGAAGGAAAACTGCTGGCCTTGGTCAGCGCCCAGAGAAAAGATTAGATGGATTTAGCTCGTCGTTCACACTACTCTCTGTTCCGCTCATCATCATCAGTTTCATCAATATGTTTGTGCCATGTCGGTGTACGTTGTGTGTGCTCGGAGCTTTCTTATGCCCTGTGCAATCTTGTAGACGTTACAGGGAAAAAGTTTACTCAGTACCAATTACAATTAGTTCGTTCAACTTGAAATGCAATTGCTCGCAGTCGCCTGCTACTGCCATAAATATAGCTGAATAATTCATAAAAATGTAATCGATAACTTATCAATTACATTACAAAAATGGCAGTTTCACCCCGATGGCGAAGCACTGAAAGCAGCAGCAAGGTGTAGCGACCGTCTGTCACTGATTTGTCCCCTGCCAGCCACGTCGTATGGGCGTCGCGTCTCTACGATGCACGAAGACGAGACCGAAGGAAAACTGCTGGCCTTGGTCAGCGCCCAAAGAAAAGATTCGATAGATTTAGCTCGACGTTCACACTACTGTCTGTTCCGCTCAGACTAATGTGTGTAGCACAAGTGTGGTGCGCGCACAACCGTTCAGGAGCAACGATAATGTCACATGTGCGTCCAGCATATGAAGCCAGAACGCTGCCCTGGTTCGGGTATAGAGTCGATTCAGCGGAGCGTATGGTATGGTGCGCCGCATTTGCAGCCGCGTCTCTGGAGGCCTAATTCGCCACGCGCGGGTCACACATGCGCTTTGATACCGTGAAAGCAAGACGGTGCGATTGCCTCTCGAGCACTCGTATAATTCCTATCGCAGACAGACAGACGACGAACTTGATTTGATCCTGAGGAATTCCTATGCATTTTTTTTACGCGCAAATGTACATGCCCCGTGTGTGAAATCGGTGAAATTATGCGCGTTGCCGCGAGCGAAGTTAGCGCTACAGCAGGAAGGTGCCTGGAGGTGGAGGAGGGAATGGCGCACAGGGTTCTACCGGGTTTGTCTCGTCATCGAGACGCCGAGCGAAAAAGGCGGAGTAGCGACGCAAGCGGCGGCAGGCCGAGCGCCAGCGTACCGACCCTGAAGTGGTCGCCAATCGCAGAGCACGAGCTGAACAAGTCCGGCATAAGGCGCGTGCTTGGCTTTCCCAGGAGACTCCAGAAGAGGAAGAAGGATAGTAAGGGAAAATGAATAGTGCGAATAGTACAAATTGCTAATAATCAAGACTGTTTTTTTTTTTTTACAGTGCCTCATCTTTCCTAATGCTACTTTACACTTCATAAAGATTGAAAAACGGAAATAAAACAAACAAAGAATAAGCCTTGAAGAAAACCACCACACTTACACACGATCAAAGCAGCTTTAAAACATTCTACGCACAGTAGAGAAAAGGGGATTATCACCCGCACGCTTGGGCGCAACCTGCTCTCGGGAAGTGAAAGATCACGGTAACTTTCTTTTTTAAAGTCCATCACATTCATAAAGCTCTTAGTCTGAACACACGATTCCGTGCGTGTGAGTTAGCCCACGAGTGTGAGTGGTCCTGCCTGATTCCGATTTCTGGTACATTTTAGTCTGAGGGAGTGCGGCTGTTTATTTTTGCCAACTTATACACCTCATCTATTTTACAGCTTTTTTTTTTCTTTTATCCCCCTTTCTCTTGTAAACTGCAGATAGTAGAAGCTTTCGGCTATTTCGGAGGATACATCGGAATATGGCTGGGATTCTCGTTGCTATCGGTGCTCCTTAATCTTGAAGCGCACGTGGCCAAAATATCAGCGAAGCGAATGCAGAGGTGAGTGGTGTCCTTACCATTTGCTGCAGGACGTCTCGGCTGGCGGTCATTATGATGTGAAGCACAGAAATTATCTTGTATCCTGTGGTTGCAAGTGTATACATATAGTGTGCATCTATACACCCCCTTCTTGTGGAAGGGGGTGTATAGATGTATAGATATATATAGAGGTATAGATATAGATGTATAGATATGGAAGGGTTCTTCGCCCAGTGGAAATGTTTCCACTGGGCGAAGAGCGTGTTGCCTGAATGAGCGGCTAGCGCGAACATTACAACAAATTGAAATTATAATACCCTGTTCGCATCTCTGCGCCGATTATACGTCGTTTTGTTTGTGCACACGTGTGTGTTAACTACATGTAGAGACGAAAAATAACTGGGCGTGGCAACGAGATCGCGCGAGCGTTTCCACATTGGAAAGAAACTCTGATAATTTGGCATCAGTGTCAATTATTCCGAATGGGAAATAGATTTTCGGAGCAAGCTTTGCTCTGAATGTGTATGTGTGCGCATGCTCTAGTTTTGTATTTGCTTTCCGCGATTCATTTAAAAAACATGTCAGTTAGCGTCTGTCCCCTTTCCTCATATGTTTGCTTATGTCCCCGTTTCACGGCCAAAGCGAAACGGATGTCAACCGAATGGCCCAACTGCCGACCTTGCTGAGGTAGAAGGTCGTCTCAGGCGTCATTGCACAGCTGAGCCGTAACTCGATCAGCAGCAGTACAACAGTGTTTTCTCCATAATAAAATAGTTCCCGATCTTTTTATTAGCAAATGCGTACTGCTCGACTAAGAAGAAATTAAATCTGGCGCTATATTATGTCTTTGTCTATATGCAGACCCCATATATAACTTTCACCTTTCTGTCTTTTTTTCCCGGTAAAGTGGAATGGAATATTTGAAGTATAAACTTTTTCAACGAATAATTTTGACATAAATAATTAAAATTAATTTTAATGCCTGCTTTATACGGTACGCATTCCTGTGCCAGTGAAAAATCGATACGAAAATTGTCGCGCCCACTGCGCATTATATTAGATTCTACGTCAAAATAAATCAATTTGATTTGCTAATCAGCGCCGTTGATAAGTACATTAGCGGTTGTAACCTTTTTTTTTTTTTTTTTTTGCTGCCTGTTTTACATTTATGGATGGTTCCGCACATTAATATGCATTGGAAGCGGAAGAGAACGACGAAGGGAGACCGAGATCGAGAGAGAGAGAGAAATAAATAAATATGACACTTGTTATGACAGTGTGACAAAAAGAGAAGCATAAAAAGGGCCAGTACTGGGCCTGTGCGATCCTCAGGTAAAACATTTGTTTCGAGCACATGTAAGCGTATATACGTTTGGCCTGCAGATGCGTCCGTTTGCACCCTTTCCTTCTGTGCAGAGTGAAGGCAGCTGACGATGCCGTGAGGGTCTTCCGGCTGAAGCAACGCTTCTGAGGCCTTCTCACGCAGCTGACGTCGGCTGGAGGACGGCGAAACGCTATATCCGCACGCATAGATCAAGCAGCGCGCACGCTCGCGGTTGTACGCCTCAAACGCTCGGCTGTGTGACTAGGAAGAATGCACTTTGTGAAACAGCTGCCGCGTTTTTTTTTTCGTTTTTTTTTTTGCGAAACTGAACGAACTGCTCTGAGCAAGCAAGCAGCGCTGTCTCATGCTTCTACAATTGCTTATAGCACATAATAAACTGATGGATATCCACACTGAAACATTTTACTGCGGAGCTATATACCGCCCAACCGACGGCCGGAATTTTTGTACGGCCCAACCTACAGATAGACATTCCTGCTCTGTTAATCGAGTACTTCTGTTCTGCAGTAGTTAGTGTGTGAATGGTCCTCTGGTGCCGGGATATTACTTCTCTCCACCTTGAGGGCTTCCGCAGAACTATTACGTCAAACTCCCGCCTTTGATTCTGAGTGGTCGATAAATTCGACTTCGCCTGCTATCTGCTAGCCGCCTGGTTAGCTCAGATGGGCTGCCCCGGAAAAGCGGTGGCCCCGGGTTCCGGACCAGGACTAATTTTTCTTCAACTGCGAAGCTTTTCTTTCGAAGAACCCGTATGGGTTTCCTTTGTAGCACTTAGCTACGGTTAGGTGGATGACTCATTTTCCCTTTATTAGAAACGACGTTTTGTTAACAAACTAACTGGAGCGCCAATGCATTTCGCCGCAAAGTTCGGGAATTTATATCTCGAAGCTGGTCTCATCTTGGAAATTGGTTCCAAGTGGATTCGCCTTGCGAACTCCACGGCTATAATTTGTAAATTGCAATACGGGCCATAATGTAATTAGTTGAAACGTAATAAGTGAATTTTTTATGAATTAGTCAATTTCTCATCTAAATTTTTTGTGCTAGTATCGTCCGCCACTTCGGGTAGACCAGCTCACGAACTAAAATTGTGATCATCTGCCACAGGCAACTTTTATTAAAGATTTTTGAAAGTGTTCGCTGAAACACCCTATATATATATCTATATATATATATATATATATATATATATATATATATATATATATATATATATATATATATATGCGTGTGTGTGTGTGCGTGTGTGTACACAACGAGAAAAACGGAAAAAATTTAAAACACGAAGAAGAAAGCACCTGAGGGAGAGGGTCGCGAGCTAAAGAGATTACTACTAAGTAAATATAAAACTGCGCGTGAGCTAATGTCTAATAGCTAATAAGATAATAAGCTAATAAGTGAGCTAATAAGATAGTCGCCCTCGGTAGTGGTAGGTGCGCCTACGTGTGGGAAAGAGAATATATACTTTTCTCGCTGCCCTTCAAATAAAGTTAGTAGCGCCTGTGACGTTTTCTGTGTCTCTTCTGTGTAATTGTGTCTTCGCGCTACATTATGTCGATAATACGGGATGGCTTTCTTGCAATGTTGTGGATGGCTACTTTTGAAATGAAGGTAATGTTCGTGGTCTGTTGGTTGTTTACATAAGGTTGTGAATATTCGATTATCTATAATTTGTACAGCGACGTCAAGAAAGTTTAGAGCTGATTTATAACAACTGTGTGTGAAAGAGAATGATGGATGAGCTTAATTATTATGTCCTACGAATCTAACGAGAATTTCTTCGCCGTGGTGCCACATGCAGAGCGAAAAAGAACACAACTTCACTTTCTTCGTCGGCACGTACTATTTCCATATTACGTTCCCACTCAACTTCCGCCAGTACTTTTGTTGCCAAGCATAATAATCTTAGAACACATTTTAACAGAAAATTTTTAATGTGCTCGTACGAATGAACAGTTGACTTCGTCCATTGGCACAAGTTCACCGACTCGAACACGCACCTTTCGTTCACGTCCTAGTTTGGTCATAGGTGCAGAGTTCGTCGTCGTTGCTTCACCGGAAGCAAAATCTTCTGAACGTACACGTGACGAAGCTCACGACTTCAAGTGCTTTCTGTTTATGCTAGCATTCCAAAGCCGACGCGTGTCTCCAACCTCAGTGGCGGAGTCCACCGAGCCAGCGCGGCTGAAGATGCACTTCACAATCGCTTCCAGAAGCTAATTATCCAGCCAAATGCAGCCTACAGGTTTCCCTGTAGATACAAAATACAGGTGTTGCCTGTATTTTCTTTATCGGACCTTCAACTAGCATTTGGCTACAGTTCCAACAAGTGTTTGCTTGCCGGTATTTTGTGACATGTAAATGAATAGTTCTTATTCTTCTTATTCTTCTTCACCTTGGTAGCCATCGCAGCAATCACAGACGAAACACGTTAGAATTTCACCAATTTCCAGTGACACCGCTACCTTTCCAAGCTGCCGCTGGGAGAAACGGCCGTCCGCGCATACCAGTGCGAGGAGGAGACCGAGGCGCCGCGCTGGTTCCAAGCTGCGTTCCTCCTCGCCGATAAAACGGTCCATATGGGAATGAAACGATCTACCATTCTCATTGCTAAGCGATACTGATTCTTCAGAGCGCATTAGTTATTGATGATACACTTTTTCAATTAGAATGTGACTTGTTTGTTCTCTGAATGCCCCTCTGCATTTTTCTTGTTGTGTACTTTTACAGCCTTATGGTTGGGCCCAGTTGAACTTGCAGTATTTTGTATTTATTTATTCATTGCTGGATAAATATTTCTAATAAGTTAAATCATAAATTTGATATGCGGGTTAAAGTGGGCGCCCGTGAAGTTCTTCCGTCGGTCGGCACCAACACTGGTCAGAGTTTGAGAACGTGTTCTCAATCACGGCGAAAATCTGCCTTCTTCGCGCAGTTAGGGGCTCGACATACTCAAGTTAACGGCTTTTACCCACTGACATTGGAAGGTCCTGTTTATACACGTAGGTTAGTAGTAGAGATGCGAGGTCTGGGCGAAATAAAAACAAGAAAGCGGTTTATGGTTGCTTTTCTTGGATATCAAAAGCGGCAAAAAAAAAATCAATTCATTCCATGCAACGATGCCCATCAGCAATGTGAAGCCGGTACTATCGACACTTTTTGAGTATAAATGCTCGAGGCAACCAGCATTTCATGCAATAGTATATACTTATTCTCAAGTTGTGTGTCATAGCCACGAAGTTCGTCCCCCTAATCAACAAGTTCAACAAGCGCATCGCTTGTCCCGAGATACGATATCCGACTTTATGGGGGGGGGGGGGGGGGGGAGAGAACAATACACAACCGAAAAGGAAGTGAAAAAAAAACGTAGTAGTACGAAAGATGCTCACTTAAAAATTTTCCGAGTCTCTGCCTCATTCGCTGAATATATCGCCTAAGCGCGGAAGCGGGGTTGTTCCATGAGTCAGTGCACGGCATAGGCATCAGGCGTCAGCCTTACAGCAACCGCTTCACCTGAGTTGCCTCCCAGTTTTGTCAAATAACTATCCCTTCGCGATAAAGCGTACGGAGTATATAGCCAAATTAGCACTTACAAAATTAGTCATACACAGCAGTTGGCCTCAACGTCCCCACGAATAATTTACTATATCTGCAGCAGTTTATGCAGGAAAGCTAACTTAAGTACATCAATCATCCTTTATGACTGAGAAAGCTAGCGACCTCATGATTTTGGTTGGAAAGAGTCCTACTTGGATTCGTCAGATCGATATCGCGGAAACAGTGATCTCCTCCCGCACTTTTGGTGTCCATGCAGTGAGGTGCGTTCATACTGCACTTAGCGTACTACACTGTAAAAAAAATTTGCCTTACTTTACAGAAAATTTGCTGGTAATTTGTGACCGAACACTCTTCCGTAAATTAAGAACGGTCATTTCCGTAGAACGGACAACTGTAGAAAAGAGACCGTAATACAACATACGAGTGCTTCTGTATCTAGAAAACGGAAGACTCTGTATTCTGAATCTGTACTATAACCGTTAAAGTACGGTGCTTCTCGTATTCAGAAAACGGAACACACTGTAAGCTGAATCTGTACTATAACCGTTAAAAAACAGGTGCTTGCCGTATTCAGAAAACGAAAGACTCCGTATGCTAAATCTGTACTATATCCGTTAAAGTACAGGTGCTTCCCGTATTTCATCTTGCAGAGCATATCCATTATTCGAAGAATGTGCCATCGGGGACAAAATTGCCCAGGACGTGCGAGAGTTGACCGAATTTTATTGGTGTGCTATTTGCTGGCATCAGCCGTGCCACCATCTGCGTTCGGAATGTGCATACGTGACCCACTGTTTTCAGCAGTCTTGAGCAGAAATGCAATTTGGTCAACGCTCGCACTTCCAGGGTACTTTTGTCCACGATAGTACATCTGCTTTAATGCAAATGTCATGAAGGCAGCTCATAGTCAAAGCAGCAGGTTACCATTGAGAAAATTGTCTTGCCAACACACTGACATGGCTGCAGAGATAAAACACTTTGCACTTAGTGATATGAATGCACGGCATAGCATATATACAAAAAGGTGCAACATTTCAGTCGTCAAGTTCTTAGATCACAGAAGCAACTTTATTTTCTTCAATCACTCGTCTTGCACTTCTTCCTGGTGAAAGTTGTTCTTGACTCCAAATGCTTGCAAGGATAAACTTGCTGCTGTTAGGAGAAACAAATAGTATTCGTGAATATCCATCCTAAAGAAAGCGGCAAAAAAGTATAATCACAGAACACGACAAAGCAGTAACTTCTGTGTTAGAAAAACATGTAAGTAGATCAACATTGTTGGAACAAGGGATGTTGCTGTAGCCAACATTTCGACATAGGTGCTTGTCATTAGGGTAGCAAATGTTTTCCTTGGCTGTGTTGTTTTGGATTGTGCATATCTCACTGGCCCCTAGCCTCATTGGGGGAGAAGTAACTGGTGCATATAATAGGTCAAGAGAAGCCAAAGTGTTAAAATAAAGGAAGGAAGGGTGTGCTTAGCAGTGGTGATTGTGATGGAGCGGGTATGAGCAATGCTGTCAGTACTTGCCAAGAGTAGGGGTGACCAAAACAGAAAACGATGTACACATGTAAGCAGTCATTAATCCAGTAGACCCAATCTTCCCAGAAGACAAAATAGGTATCAAGATAAACAGTTTGCACTTTTGGAAAAGGAAAACGAAGAATTAAGGAAAATAAATTTTGTATCAAGATGCATCTGGTTAAGATCACTGCAAATGGTAAATGAAGGCACATTATGAATATATATTTTGTTGAAAGCCAATGAAGAACAGATATATTAACCAAATATTAAAAAATAGGGACATTAAAATTAAACTAGGTATGACCATAAAACAGTAAAGAACAGCCCGTGGGAAAAAATGGGATGGATAATATAACCAGGTGCAAGATTGCAAAACGTCGAACGCTGTTTATATTCATGCTGCTGTTAACGGCTTCAAGTTTCTGTCTTCCTGTGGAACCTTTGTCTTACTTGAACAAGGAAATGGGTCATTTTTTAAACAAGCCAGTTCAAATGCGGTTCAAAGCTTCAGCAGTGTTATAATGAAAGAAAATATTATGGTCAGCTCTCCTGGGTGTGCTTTCATTCACCAGTTATTTCCACCAGTGTAAGTTCAAAATTTAATGGTCTAAATGGACCTTAGCTCCTGGCGAACCATTAGCTGGTCTTTTTTTCAACACAGATGCCTGCACATTATATGTGTTGACAGGAGTGCTAGCGAACTACATTATACTTGTTGCCACAACCAAAGTGAAACTTGGTAACAGTGATTGAACAAAAAGAACAGCATTCCACAATACTGATTCAAGTCATCTAGAAAAGTTGCTTAAGTTAACGTACACCCCCTACTCCACCAGACACAATTATTCACCACACTGACTCTTATGGTGTCAATCATGCTATTACAACACTAGGCATCAAATGAGGTGAATTAGGGGATAAGAGAGCACAATGCTTTTTGTTAGAACATCAAATGTGGTTTACATAAATGCTACATTCCAACTAACAAAGGAGCAACCGGTTTGTGAGATAGTGACCAATGCATACGAAAGCTAATGACATTCTGTGCAGCAGAATGTTGACGATGAGGTGTTATGCGCACAAGTGTACTCTTTCACACAAAATGACATCCTGCACTCAAACCTTGTGCCAAGATCAGAGTTTTAAAAACACCATAGTGGAAAGCAAAGAGTGCTAAATTTGTTGAAAATTACTAAAAATTATTCGATTATTCATTATCCTTACTGTTCGTTAAAGATTCACAGATTGTTCCCTACGGGTGCTGTAAACAGGCACCCTGCTTTTACAGTGGTAGCAACAATGATCTGTGGCACAGACAAGAATAAATGCTCATGAAGTTTATGCAAGAGTATATCCTACAAATTACACCCCATTTCACATTCCAATATGGTAGAAGAGGAAGACGAAAAAAACTACTTTCTGGTGGAGGATGCATACCGCAGAATAGAAGAAACAAGTGTACCCTAACCATTGCTGCTGCCGATGCCTGTGCACTAACAGTTACATATAATATGGCAGTTACAATTGTTTTTCCACAAGCACTGCAAGCTGCGGCCAGTTTACCAGTACACAGCTGTAATAAATTTAGGCCAAGCTAAAGCTCTCTAATGGATTTATCTCATATGACACAATTGGAATGCAATATTCTGCAAATAAGTGAAGCGCGATGTGCCATCCCATACAATGAAACACCTTTGAAGAATCTGAATCACCACCTGCACTCTTAGGCAAAGTTACACCCTTTGGAGTGCCCCTTCTGCCACACAACAATAATCGTTATCTGCCTTGATGCGTTTCCTTTCTTGAAAACGCCACGCCCGCTACTTTGCTGTCGGGAATGCTATCATGCTGATAACGCGCATGCCGTTCGTTACTGGAAAGCACAGGGCTCGCAGCGTTAAAGAAAGGAAATGCATAAAGGCAGATGACAATTATCGTTGTGTGGAAGAAGGGGCACTTCAAAGGGTGTAACTCTGCCTAAGAGTGTGAGCCGTGACGAGGGAAAAGAGTGTGTTCTGTGTAAAGTAGTGCACCTGTATAACCTAAAGCTTTGGAGAATGCATTTAGTATGAGCTGGGAAGGTTCCTAATTTTAATTGCACACAGTGAAAACCTCCACGCAGTTTTGCAAAACACAAACCCCCTACCTTTTTGTTGTTCAAACGTAATGACACGCAGGGCCATAACATGTACATTATGGGTTTCGTTCCCAAACAATCAAAGTGAATAGCACCACCCTAAGTGTTATGTGCCTTCTTGTTAGTGTCGAATGCTGCGATCGGCAGAGAAACGGATTTCTGGAGCAATATAAAGTATTAGGTACTGTGATCCCAGTTCTTTCACTGCTGTTTAAGCATTATCGGGTCCTAAAGTAAAAAAACGAGGAATAAATACATGCATTTTTTACGTCACAACCCTTATAAGTATTTAGTAGTCTGGATTATAAAGGATTCCAGATTTACAATGCAGGACAGATTTTATTCCACTGAAAGAATGGCATCATGCCAATGATTCTGCATTTGGTGCTATATTTATTTGTATTTAGTTCAGTTGGAATGTGTGTGTATCGTCAGCGATATCGCTTGACATGTTTTATATTGACTGTTTCCTAAATTTAGGCAAATTCGTATTCGCAAATAACCTTGTATGACACCAAGAACTTGCTTAGCAGGAGTATTTCTAACATTTGCAAGATATGAGGCTCTTGAATGCATATCTAAGCCTGGGGTACACGCCGCCCCCTAATCTCATCAGCAAGTTTCTGGAACTCATCTACGAGGTTTCTTATGATGAATGTAAAGTTGCTTGAACGGGAGAAATAGGGAATTTATAACAGGTGAATTATGCAGCATAAGAATGATGTCAGCAAGAAGCAAGCATCAAGAACTATAAAATGAAGACTATAAAATGCAAGAATTATTTGGGATGATTTAAAATTCTGGCATTGGAATGAAATGTCTTTCAATCTATATATAAACTCTGATTATTCACTCTACTGCCACTACCTTCATTAGAAACATTCGTAATCATTATCCTATCTATGCCACATCATCTTCGCTAATATTCAAGCTTTCATAAGCTGCTTTTTTTTACAGCTAATTCTCTGTGGGAAAGAGGTGTCCGTGTGAAGACCATATCATATACTTATTACCCGTTTTTTGATAAATGATAAGGGAAACACTTCACACCAAAAATGCATTGAGCTTGAGCAAGTTCTGCGTTTGATGCTGTTGATTCTTTTTTCCCTTTGCCATCATTGACCCACCTGGTTAGCTAAGTAGACAGAAAAGCTGCAGGAGAAAGGTGGGGGTGCCAAACCAGACTTGTGCCCCAGGGGACCTTTTCACGGTCACTGGAGGAACTGCCTGTGGCCTCGGCATCTTCCTTGAGGGCCATGGCCATGTCTAAGAAACCTTGTCTCCACAGGCTGCACATAGAAAGATAATTTGCTGAGCTAAGTCTTTTTCTTAAAAGAACCCATTTAAGTTGTATTCGTGGCTTTGCACCACAAAACTGACACATGACTGGCCACTCAAGACACTTTATGTGTATTCGCAGGCTTATTCCTTGGAAAAACACTTTTATGTAGCACACAATGAGTAAGAGTAACAAAAAAGTGTATCAGGAGGCTTTCATATTGCTCTACAACTTTTCGTTGACACATTTCATTTAATTATATGAGATATTTAATAACTAATTAAGAATTATGTAATTAGGCAGAATGCACAATATAATCAGAGTATCTCCAAGCGATGGCAAACATCACCTTCATTTTGTCTAGTTACATCGCATTTACATATTTCTAAATCTTGGTGCATGATAGTTAAGACACCCTCAAAAACAATATTAAAATTTTCATAATCATCTCTTGCGTGTTATTGGTGGCTATGGCTGCTTCAAAGTTATTCTTTCAGTATGGTACAAGCAGTTTTGAAGTGAAATTGTTTTGCATCGAGGGCATGTAATCTAGACAATCAAGCAAAAGGTCAAGTTGTGTTCACTATTCAGATGTTCACTGTTCAGATGTTCACTATTCAGACTAAGAAGCTGCAGGAAAAGGAAACAGGACACAACACCTACAGGACACAACACCTAATCAACAATGCAAAATTTGAAAATTTAAACTGAACAAGAAACCAGTTTTTGAAAACACAGAAAAAAAGCCAGAAGCTTACATCGAATACACCCTTGCTATGTACTCCAAGTGAAGTTGTTACCGCAATGCTTGGGCACCATATGAACGTAACAATCAACAACTTCGAGCAGAATATTAACACCACTAAATGAACTGGCCTTTGAAGATTCTTGATCTGAAATCTTCAACGACTTGTTCTGGCATTTAATCTGTCAAGCTCAATCTGTATTCTCAAAAGCTGGCTCTCGGCCATAATTTCTCTAAACGCAACATCAGCTTAATTCTCAAGATAGGGTTGACCTCTAAATAAAGTGGATAATACATGGCAAACATCATGAACTCTCTTACATGTTAACCAGAGGGTTCACTCATGCAGCCATGAAATTGTGATGCAGACACGATATATTGAAGCTGGTTTTGTGAAGTGTTTCATGCTTCCAAGGCTTCTTCAGTTGTGAAAGCTGTCTCCATTAGCTAAATAAGCGATGAGAATAAAAAAAGTACTTCAACATGCTCACAATATGTTGGCCATTTGCAAGTAAACAGCAGCCTTTTTGGGCGCCCAGGTTGCCTGGTGCAAATCTACTATGCCACAGTACTTGCGTTACCCAGTACCAGCCGCTTTAAAATGCAATGTGTTCAGAGCCCTTTCCCTCTGTTTGTCTGCTTTGGAAACAGTTTAACATGTGTTCAGTAGGCGTCGAGAAAGGGGACAGAAAACACTGTGCACCACTGATTTCTAACATGTTTCGCTGGATGCAGCACACCGCACCGGATGCAGGTGAAGCCAGTGGAAATGTGATGTCATGCAGTCGCTTGTCCTGGAAGCAGGGCATATGGTGGACTAACTAGTGCGTGCGATCAGATAATATTGCTGCCGAAAAACTTTTCTTTGTGGTTTTTCACATTTTAGGAGGTCTCTACATGTCTGGTAAGCACTTTTATGACAATCTGAACCCGTATACGATAGTGTTCTCTTACATCAAGTTTTTTCTGATTTACCAGTGTTTCCATTGCAAGCCACTTATGTTAGCGACACTGTAGACACTACAATGGAAAAATTCTGGACACCTCGAAACACTGCTTGGGTAGGTTATGGCACATCAGGCAGGCATGTTAGGGGAAGAAATGCCACACACCCGTGCAACAAAGTGCTGCCGCAAAGTTGTGAAGCACCAACTTCCGGGACAAGGCCAGCTTCAGTCGAGGGCGCTCAATGTGCTGTTCATCCCCTGTAGTAGAGATCAGTGGCGTGTACCCTTTTATACTGGCTGTCTTTTCTGGTCGGAACCTTGGCAACAGCTTCCACCATACTTTTTTTGAACCTGCAACATGTGCAGAGAAAGTCACATCACTGTGCATTGATTGTCTGGCTTTATTGTGCTACACATTCTATCAAATCATTAAAAAATACAGTTCACACATTTTTACTACTGTATATAGACAGTCTAGTTGCTATACACGCGAAACATTACCATTCCTCTGACAGAATGCAACAATAGAAGCGTACACTGTAAAGCTACACTAAAATTTAAATTGATGTGACACCGTATGAGCATACAGTATGCTTACTGTATGCTCTAGCCCTGTGTCAAGTAAAAGTTAATTGTCAATCATTTATGGTGTATTTCTACTTATTCTGGGTCATCAAACTGTACAATCAATGTTCCATGTTTACACATTGTTGGCTTTTGATTGCCTATGTGATCCGTTTCCTACTTACGCATGCAGTAATCCCACTGTAATAAGGAAAAAGAGAATAGGAAATGCCGTGATAATCTTCCACATTTGATGAGGGCAGGAGCAATGGCCAATAGCATGTGGTTGAAGCTACGTAAATACTCAGTTTTCACACAGCTTAATTATTCAGCAAGTAATAAAGAGCTATCCTGTGCACCTCTGCATGACCAATAAAATCTGACTACTTGACACTGCACTAAGGCTGCCGCTTGGTACTGTTCGGCAGTTCAGCTTTGGTTTTCTGATATACAGAACTGTTTAGGTACCAGTAGTTTACTTTGCGATAAAATGGAGCTTGGAGCACTGGTCAGTCATTTGCACATAAATAATGCGACAGCAAATATAACACAAGGATAGGAATATGGGTCTCTTGGAAAAAGTACATACACATTATGATTATAATGTGATGTGATGCCACAATGAAACAGAAAGCAACGCATAGAAGTGGACGGCGCTTCCATGCCACCAAGGTTATTGGACAGACAGTACTTCAGAAGTGCCCGCAACACAATGTGTTGGCGGGCTAGTTGGTGTGAATCCATAAATACTTTGTTAAGCGCAAAACAATGGACACAAGAAAGACGACCAGCACAAGGCGGTACACTCAACTGACATCACTTTATTGCGTCGCTCCTTTATGAATAGTAGAATCTAGAAGAACATGCGCAGTGAGCACCATGTGCAGAGACCACCAACAACCAATCACAAGAGTGTACTCATGCGACGGGATCCACAAAACCATATTGAGCACTGCACAAGGTTAAAGAAGGCACACTAATGCACTGTGAACCCAATGACTGTATGAAGAAGGCTTCCGATAACTCTCGGGCGGTGGTATCACAGCACTTTTTCAAAATCGAAGTATCACGAAACATGGCTTTGCACTTCCATATTTTACAATGTTGAGCCAAATGGGAACCTGTGCCTGTTGGTATGGATCGCTTAGGTTCGCAATGTTTCGTGATGCTATGATTTTGAAAAAGAGCCGTGATACCTCCGCCAGAGAGTTATCGGAAGTTTTCTTCATACAGTCATTGGGGTCACAGTGCATTAGTGTGCTTTCTTTAACCTCGTACAGTGCTCAATATGTTTTTTTTTTGGATTCTGTCGCATGAGTGTGCTTTTTTGATCAGATGTTGGTGGTTGCTGCACATGGGTGTTCACAGCGCATGTTCTTCTAGATTCTGCTGTCTACAAAGGAGGGACGCAATAAAGTGATGTCAGTTGAGAGTAGCACCTTGTTCTGTCGTCTTTCTTGTGTCCGTTGTTTTGAGCTAAAAAAGCAATGATGTATTCCTTGTGTGAGTTTGAAGACAGCTCCACACGCAGTAGCGTATCCAGTATTGCTGCCCAGTGGTTTAGCTCGCCGCAGTTTGAAGTGCCACAAAACATAAGGAGAGAAACCTGCATTATAGTCTTGTTGCAAACAAGAATATAACGTGAAGTGCATTCTGAGGCCAGAAACTATAAAAAAAAAATTTCATGATGCACTGCTGTGCAGGGTTTTATAGCAAAGTCAATTACATTTAGTGTAAATATCACACTATGATGGTGCACAATGGTGGTAATCTGTAATAATATAAAAGGTGCCTTAATGTTACAACAAAAGCTGACATTACTTAATAATAGCCCTGTAAAATTTAGCATGCAGGGGCACCGCTTGGTTAAACAATAGTGATGTATTGTCTATGTACACAAGTATTACCCACGCATTTATGCCATTGTCTAAATGGCATAAATGAATGGGTAATACTTGTATACATAGATATTACATCTCTATTGTTTAACCAAGTGGGTAAACTATGTCTGCCTGACACAAGATTAGAATTAAACCATAAATTATATATATTCACCCTAACAGCAACACCTCATTTGAACTTCACAGTAAGTAGATGCCTGTTGATGCCAGCCTCCCCCAATGCTAAACTGTGCTGCATGCTCTACAGAGAAATTATAGTGGTATCACTCAACTCTGAAGCAATTCAGGACTGCAGCACTGTAGAAGACATCTACAAATGTCCCATTTCATGTATAACAGCCTGAATTGCTTGCACATCTTACCAAGTGCAAATTAAAATTTCTTCTTGCTTAGCATTTTTGCCTGCTAGACCACAATCCAATGTCATCAATATATTAACATATTACCTCAAAGAACCTAATTTGGCTTATAGATTAACACCTTTGCATACTGCCACAGCTGCACTCTGTTATATGCGTTGCAATCATAAAGGAGTGCTGGTCCACCAGCACTCCAATGTCACTAACAGTGATCACCTACACAGCTAAGTAAACGGTCATGATTCAGGTGGCAAATAGCTAAGAGAAAAAAAATCCACTCACCTTGAGAGCTACAATACTGCAATAACTTGAGAGAGATGGACCCATTGCAGGCAGCAGACCTCTTCTCAGCTCCAGCACAACAGCAACTTGCCTTTCAGTAAAAGAAAAGGATTGATTAGTAATGATAAGTTACCTTGTTTTTGCTGAGTATCAATACAATCTGACTTTCATGCATATCCACTCTCCGCTTTAGTAACACAACTGAATTATTCGTCAAATAAAAGAGTCTATGATGATACCATTCGCTTCTCTTGTAGGTCCAAATTTTTTCGCACTGATACCCCGTTTACTGCTTGCTTACTGACACGAATGCCTTGACTGCCCAGACATCATTCGAAGGAACACGTCTTGCTGCACCGCAAAAAGTTGCACCAAGGAAACACAGCAGAGCAAAGAACTTTTTTTTCTGGTCACAATTAAAACGTGCACCCAAGCAAGAAAGTAACGATCACAGGTAGTGAGCGACTGCTATTGCCTCGAACATTTATTTCCGTATTTTAACAGAAGTTCTTGTATCGGATACAGTATGCTCTCAAGCCAATACAAGCGTCAATACAAGAGCTCAACTGAACGCAGTTTTATTCTACGCTTTTAACGCGAGTGAACAAAAGGTTAGAAGTACCTCACGGAAATTGCGATCGAGCCAATCGCGCTACGACTGGAATCGATCTGAAAAGATAGGGTGATCCCTTTCCCCATTCATGCGTCATTTTTGCCCTAAGACGTTGCATAGTGGTCTTTTGAAACAATATTTCTGTTCGCGACACCGGCTTACCACACATCATTTTAACACCTACGTTATGCAAACCAAATAAGATTAAAATGGGCATACCTCATGAGCAAGTTACGAGCGCGCGTAGACTGTTGAACACCCGTTGAGAGCAAGCAGGCTATCCGTGTCCAAGCGCATACGTGCACCCAAACACAGGACAACTTCTTCGATGCCGCAGCGTGCAGAGTTTTGTACACGAAGTGAAAGACATCCAGCGCAAATATCTCCGCGCGATGACGGCAAATGACGAGCGCACAAGCGTACACGACACAGCGACAAATTCGAAACTTTGCCAATTCGAACGTGCCGAGACCCAAGCAGCGTAACCATCCATCGTTTCTGTTCTTCGCTCCCGATGCGTCAATCTCTCTTCCTTGGGGTCTTGCTCCACTCTTGAGTACAAATCAAGAGATATTTACGGCGAATTAACAACACTTACAACACGACTCGAAAAATGCCGGCTGACTACACATGTGCAGCTCCGTCCGCCACTCCAACGGACGCGCAGCGCGTGCTGCCCCCTGGTGCCGCACTCTGAGCGCGGAGAACCGAACAGAATCGGTTTCGTTTTCGCATTTGTGCTCTAGTTACTCGAACTGCAATATAATTGCTTGACAATTAATTGAATTCTAAAAGAGGAGAACGCTTTCTCTCCCACAAGTTAGTGCGTTTTATACAAAGGGAAAGAGAATTCAAAAAGCTGAAAGGCAGGGAGGTCAACCAAAGCATTCGCTACTGGCGATAGCAAACCCCTGTGCTACAATAAAGTGCAAAGCAGTGCACTGCGATGCGTCCATAAGCTCTAGTACAGTGATAATTTGGGCTGGTTGGTGCATGTAATGAACGGGTAAATAATGAGTTGTGTCATAACATTACCCATGCATAAAGCACATGGAACTAATGGTGTTGCATTCTATATATATCACACATTAATGATTTTAATTGTTTTAGAGCGCAGTTATTAGGCGCCCGTTCCTGGGTTGAGCGTCGCCGTCCCTCGGCGTGAACACGCTTACACGGTCATGCCAATTCTCGCGCGTTCGTCGTCGTCTTCTTCCACCGCTGGCTCCGATGCCGCTCATCATGCCAGCGTTCCCATACTGCCCCTCTCTCTGCGAAGGCACTGACGGCAATGGCCCGCTGCCAGTCGGTGCGGCGATTTCGGTCTCAAATTTTTTGTCTCAATATATTGCGAAATGAAAACACGTATCACCCGCCGTGGTTGCTTAGTGGCTATTGTGTTGGACTGCTAAGCACGAGGTCGCGGCTTGGAATCCCGGCCACGACGGCCGCAATTCGATGGGGGCGAAAACATCCGTATACTTAGATTTAGTTGCACACTAAAGAACCCCAGGTGGTCCAAATTTACGGAGTCCCCCCACTACGGCGTGCCTCATAACCAGCAAGCGGTTTTAGCATGTAGAACACGATAATTTAATTCATTTAAAATACGTGTCAAGCTCTGACCAAGTTTCGCATTAGGGAGTATCATCGAAACTTTTTTTAAAGCGAACAGTTCGCTTAGGTATTTTGACCTTGACCTCACTGATATCTGAAATAACACTGTGCTGCGGGCGTGCGTCAGAAAACAATGCGATAATCTGCCGCGTCAATTCGACCGCGAGTGTTTTCTTTTCCACAAGGGTCGAGCACATATACGTAGCCTTCTTGCCGACTTGGTTGTTCACATGAGCCAAGCAGGTGAGGGAGCAGATGTGAAACGTGCGAGGGCTGCTCGAATGTGCCGGCTTTTCGCATTACAAGTATAGAGAGCGCGTGAGGGCATGTTTGCTCTTCGTTATGAAACAATCCGTGCATAATAGCTGCTTGCAACGAAGGCGCCAAATAAAACGACGGACGAAGGAAGACGACACGGGACAACCACGAAGGCGCACGAGCGACTGAGCGTTTTATTTCTTGACACGGGAATAAATAGCTGCTGCCAGGAATCAAAACATCAGAGAAAAAAAAAAACAGTGCCGTCATGAGCATCACGTAACGAAAACACGATACACAACAGCTTCTTAAGCGCCGTTCCCAAGATACGCCAGTTCCTTTGTCGATACAGAAACTGAGGGTTCACTGATACAAGCATCACCACGCTTCTTGATCTCAAGCGCTTCCAATATCTCCCTAGTCAGTTCATCATCTGCCCTGTTCAAAACACAGGTTCTATCAAAATCTGGAGTGCACTTGTGAGCCTTACAATGAGCACTAATGTGACCCGAGAGCTGGATTTCCATCTTATATTGATGCCCATACAATCTGTCATTCAGACATCTGGCCGTTTGGCCAACGTATGATGAACCACACGACAAGGGACCAGAATAAACTACTTTCTTTACACATCCGACCTGCTTCTGCCCATGTTTTTTTGCACACACCTGGTTATTTTCATGATGTCCTGCATTCATGTGGGCACACATCAAAGCAAGACGTTTCGGAGGGGAAAATAAAACCCGAAAAGCTGTTAATTTGCCTACTTTTTTCACATTGTGAGATATGCCATGGACATATGAGATAATAGCAAACCTGGTTCCAGAAGTGTCTGCTCGACCCTGGTCTACAATGTTAGGTTCCTTGAGTTGCCTGACCATTTTTACTGCAACAGATATGATCACATGGTGAGGTTATGTGCCCCTTTGAGGCGGCTGACCTGATAATGAAAACTTCTTTGCAGCCGATGCACACATGACTTGTTAAGTGCGTTGGTTAGACATAATTGAATTATGCTTCTTTTTATTACTTTTGAGTGAGCTGAATTGAGGGACGGTATGGGTTGCTAGCCCTTGGCTTGAACTGCCAGCAAACAAGACATGATGAGAAAGTAATTTCCAAATCTAAAAACATTAAACAGTTATCGGCCGGAAGCTCGTGAGTCAGGATTAGAGGATGCAAGGCTGTTTTAAACTCTGACAGTACTAATGATGACTGTGTTTCCAATTCTGGACTGTTACAATCTAAGAACACTAAAAAAATCTAACTAAACTAAAAAAAAGAACACCACAAATCTAAAGGTCTGCATCACATTTGTCCCTGATAAGCACTGCTTTAACACCTTGTCTTTTGAAGCTAAAAAGCTGTCGCTTAAAACAGGCGCTATACATGAACCTATACACACCCTCTTTCTGTAGAAAGATGTCACCATTCCATTGTATGTGCGCAGACTTCAGGCTCATGGACAATAGTTCCAAACAAGAACCTTCTGCTATGCCAGAAGCGTTCTGGAAAGCACAGCTCCAAATTTATCGATACAATCAGTGACGGATTCCATCAATTCATTTTGTGGTATCGAGTAATACAAGTCTTTTATGTCTACTGAAAAGGCGGATAAGATTTTGTTTTCATTCTGTGCGAGATATCTTACGTCGTGTTCAGAATTCTTCCCGCGAAACGGGTCGTCAACGGGTAGTTTACTCAAATATTGCTGGAGAAACAAGGAAACCTAATAATATCTGTATATATATAGTCGGTCGATAGGTATACCTAAGGCACACATACATGTCAGTATTAACGTAAAAGCGCGTGATATTGAACGGTTTCATTACCTAAGAGTAACATTTCAGCTGTTGCGAAACCTTAGGTACTTGTCAGTGTCAGGAACTTGTCAAAGTCGCTGAATGGCATCCAAAGAGGCATACAAAAAATTCTGCACATCCCACTAAGATGTCGGAATCCGAGAAGCGAAGCTTTCGCAAAGCGGTAAAATAAGTGCCATGCAACTGATTATATTTTCCACCGCCTATTTAACCATAACAATTACCTGCCTACCTGTGAAGACAGCAAGACACGGAGAACCCCACCAGCTGAACCATGTGGCAGCGCTTTGTAGTGACACCGGGATTGGCCGTATCCAGGGTCGGTGTGCCGACTACAGCCAGACGATCCTGGAGATTATGCAACAGTTAAGTACACATTATACTGCAAAATACCCATCGAGCAGATGCGCCACACCTTAAAACCTAGGAAAGTAGGCATAGAGAGGTTCGCTTTATTAAAAGAATTCTGCTCTTGATGACGTATATTTTGTAGCGATGAGCACATCTAGCTTTCATCTTTCAATCACTGCGTAATTCCGTAGGTAACATGCAAAAATCAGTTCTTCACACACAATGGTGTGCGCTCAGGAGAAGGAAGAAGTGATTATACCATCACGTGCACGCAACCGAACGTGAGCGCGCGAGCGCAGCCGCGGAACGAGCGAGGCAGCGCGAGAACCCGGCAGCACAAGGGCACACGCAGACTAGGAGCACACCATCAAATGCGTTAGCTGAGCCAGCCTATAAAAGGCGCACGGCATAGACGAGAACCTCCATGCTTCACTGCCTGATGATGGCGATGAACGCTTATGAGCCGGTCCATGCATTGGACCCAGGCCACTTGCACTAGGCGCATCTCGAGCGCCGCCCACACGATGGGTACCATACAATGCGGGGTGGGTCGTGTGACCGAACACACTCACCCCCACGACACACACTGGTGCTAGCCTGGTGACGGCCTTCACCATTCGCCCCGGCATCAGGCGCGTCTCGAGCGCAGCCCACACGGTGGGTACCATAAGATGCCGGGGTGGTCCTTGGACCGTTGCGCCCACACTCACACAGCATAAGACACGCTCCCACATGACGCACACCTCCCGCATAAACATCACAATACACAACACCAACACCGTAATGAATCAAAAAGGAGACTCGGGTAACCACCTGTCGGTTGCATGCAACCTGCAGCTTGCCGGCGGTGGTGGCGTTTCCGTTGACCGGAGAAATCTATTCACACACAAGAAAAAGTTCTTAAGCTAGACCTGTTCCCAAGAGCAGCTGTCAGCCACTCGCGATGTTGGAAATACATGATCAGCGAAGGCAGTCGGTCGATGGAAAAGTCCACTTACGAACGAAAACCTGTGGGAATTCAGTCCCTGGACACGAAACATTTAAAGCGACGCTTTCTTTGCGAAACCCCAGGGACTTTGCTGATTGTGGCGGTTGCTGGTCGCTGCTGCTGTACTGCGGATAGCTTCGACACAGAAAAAAAAATTAGGGCAGTGCATGTGACATTTAGTTTATGTGTAACTGTGCCTTTTCGTGGGTCTATGTGATTATATGTTGGTGAGTGAGGACTCGGACATCACTTTCAAAACGTGCCGTGTTTCGTTTTTTATATGTTATCGTCCTGGTGGAATTATGACGTGATTGGTGGCTCAGTGTTCGTATCGTCTCTAGTCGAAATAAACGTTTTCTAAGCACAGTGTGGGGCAGAGCGATGGGACGTCTGTGACAATATCCGAACACAGCGGCACAGGCGTCGATGCTGGCGACTCCCGTAAACGAACCCGAGCTACGGACGGAATGCCGTGGCAGGCACAAGGCACGGCTTGCTTCGGCGTGGTGTTCGAGTGCGCGTCACAGACTGCGACTCTGCCGAGCGTCATGGCCCGACGACTACGATGGGCGTACATCACTGCGGCTGGAGGCGTTCCTGTACCGTGCCTTGAGCGTGTGACCGTGACTAGCTCGAGTGAGCCGTGAATGAACTGGAGAGGACCTCTCGCATGGCTTGGGCGGGGGGGGGGGGGGTTCTAAGCAGACATTAGGGGAGAGTCTCCGGAGGCGAATTTCAGAATGCGCCGAGGGCGCATCGTGCAATAAACGAATTGCATTCACTCCAGTCTGAGTCTCCTTTCATCAGTGACCCGTACAAGAGCCGGCTCTCTCAGTAGCGGTCAGTCCTGGAGAAAGGCGTTCGCGAACGTCACTGGGAGCTCCGTGTCACTTCTGCTGGAATCAACGTTAACCGAAGCTCTCATGGAACCTTTCAGTTAAGCGCTATGCAAAGAGGTGCTTGCAAATTTACTTCCAAGCACTGCCCAAACAACTGCTCGCATTGCGATGTAGTCGCAGCAGTATCGTGTCATTCGAATTCGCGATAACGCGCGTGTAACTGTTCTTGTTTTGCACCGCGTTTTTTGCAGCATAGAGAATGCGTGCCTACCCTTGCAAGGTGGCAAGAACGCGGTTACCGAAATCAGATGACTCAAGCAACCCACGGGCCCGCGGATTTAACTGTCTCTGGTTATCGTCCCAGTTTTCATTACATCATCTCCGGGATCGGAATATACGTGTAGCCTCTGCACCATCTCTGGGTTTGGCCCACTTTAATCGGCGGGAAAACGACCCAACAGACGCGCCAAACACCCTGTATACGATGGCACATGCAAGATCGCTTAATATTAAGACGCATACACGGCGCTGGGTATATCTCTTTACGTTCGCCCCTTGTTTTTTACGCGCTGGTATTTGGCGATCATGACAAACCAACGAGCACGAATTTCAACTTTAATTCAGAGGAACCTTTAACTCCATCGCCAACTCCAATTTCCTTGTTTCCTTTTTTGTTTTTAACGTGCAAAAACCACTTTCTGATTATGAGGCACACCGTAGTGAAGTGTTCCGGAAACTTCCACCACCTGGGGTTCTTTAACGTGCACCTAAATCTAAGTACACGGGTGTTTTCGCATTTCGCCCCTATCGAAATGCGGCCGTGGCCGGGATTCGATCCCACGACCTCGTGCTGAGTAGCCCAACGCCATGGCCACTGAGCAACCACGGCGGGTTCCAATTTCCTTGCTCAAACAGATGTAAAACGTACAAGTGCTTTCGTTAGACATCCGCTGGCCCGATTTAAATGAAAGGTGTAGCCCATCACACACGCACACACACACACACACACACATATATATATATATATATATATATATATATATATATATATATATATATATATATATATATATATATATATATATATATATCTATATATATATATATATATATATATATATATATATATTCTTAGTAACGGGCAAGTGCAAAAGAAAAAGTTCAACCACGAAGTTTACAAAGCTGTAACTCTGCACCAAAAAGTGATATCACTTTTTGGTGCAGAAACTGTGATATATATCACAGTTTCGTAAACAGCATCTGTCAGATAATCTAAACAGAACCAATTTGATATATGAATTTTCAGTTTACCTGAAACGGTTACTACGTTTACGAGGGTTTTGCAAAGGTTCCGCTCAAATATAGTGGCTGATCTGAAAACTGGGCATATTACATCAATCTTATGCGCTTCAGATTTAGCATTAGGTGGAGTTTACAGAATTGTGATATCGATTTTATTGGTGAGTTAGACTTGTAAACTCCATACGTGTTTTGTTTTTTTTTTTCAATTTTGCGATTTTCAGACATTTTAGTAAAAAAAATTGATGGCGTAAGTGAAAAAATTCACTGTCTACGGTCACTAGATTCACTTTTTTTCCGTTTTAAATGCAACAAATCTAATCTAGTTCGCTGCAGTGTGGCTTCCGAGAAAAACGATTTCTCCGTTCTCATGTATTTAGATAGGAACCCCCGAGCCAACGCTCCATCTGAAATGAATGATGCCCTTCAGGGCGCACGCTTGCTGCAGTGATGACCAGCTCATTTAAAAAAAAAAAAAATATTATGCATTGAACGCATTGAACACGTGCATTTTTTTTCATATCTCGCGGGTTTTCTTGACGAAGCAGAAAAATATCAATACATGCCAAGTAGGAAGATAGCAGCTGCTAAATTAGATGTTTGTTGTCTGTTGTTTGTTGTCTTGGTTTTCAACGCAAATGCGACGTAGTCGTGTGGCTTGGCCTTTAAAGATGCCTTGCTTTCAATGTTCGGGATGCTGGCTCGTATATTCTGGGTACTGTTGTTTGCCTAAAAGTTTCCTATACCGCTTTGTCTTTGGTGTCCTATTGTCAATGTGTATTGTTGTGTCCAGAAAGTTTAAGCACTCCATCGAAAATTATAATGTGAATTTTATTATTGCGTGAAAAGAATTTAGAAATGCTACACATTTATCTAGACTGTCTTGACCCTGTCCCCATATTATGAATATGCCGTCTATGTACCATGGGTATGTATGGCGCTTGTCTGTGGAGCGCGATAGCAAATCTGTTTCTAGAATTCCCATAAATAGGTTCGGGTAGGTTGGTACAAAAGGCATAACCATACTTGTCGCATGTATTTGTAGACAGTAACTCTCCTCAAATTCGAAGTAGCCATGTGTTATAACTAATTCAAGGAGAGAGAAGTCGTCTTCAATAGAGTGTTGTGCATTGTGTTTGGACAGCGTTTCTTTTATCGAAGATAAACCATCGGGGATTGGAATGTTGGTGTACAGGGCTGTGACGTTTAGTGTTGAGAGAATTAGGTTTTGGGGTAGTGTACATTTAGTATTAATGTCATCTGTAATTCTCAGTAGGTGGGGCGTATCGTGTACAAATGACGGAAGTGTTTTCGGAAATTCACCGAGGAAGTAGTGAAGGAATGTGGAGACGCTTTCTGTCGGAGTGTTGTTGTTTGATACTATCGGGCGTACTGCGATAGTAGTGGTGCATAGTTCTGTGGATGAAATTTTATGCATTTTTGGTAGGAGGTAGAAGCGCCCGACAGTTCTGTTCCTTGGTTTAAGAAATGTGCATTCTGACGGTGTTATTAATTCATCAGCAAAAAGTGATTTCAGCCTGTTGGTAATTGTCAGTGTGTAGGATAATGTCGCATCGTTACATAGCCTACTTAGTTGTCTGTAAGCCTCGTGCTTATACTTTACTACTGGGCAAATAGCCATACTTCCACCCTTATCTGCTTCCTTGATAACGATGTCATTCCGGCAACTAAGATTTGACTAAATTCTTTTCACCTTTTGGCGATATCAGCTGTCGCTGATATCACCGTCACCGAGCTAATTCGAGTGCTTGGAGGCAGTTACAGAAAGGGACTTCGCTTGGCGATGGGAGTTCCTCAGGCGGCTTCAAACAAGAAGGTTAATAATGAAGCGGAGTCTCTTCCAATCCGCATTTTGGCATCTCAGGCATTGCTGATGCAGCTTTCAAGGCTGGGCGAGTCCTCCGCAGGCGCGGCGCTTCTCCGGTGGCTAGCAATAACTCGCTATCATTTCCATGCGGCGCTGAACACCTTTCGGTTTTTAGGATTGGAGTGGCCTAAACGGAGTCGCCTCGACCCGCCATTGTCTTTATCGGACGTTATTTGCAGCCCCAGTGTACCCCATCTACCGGCTAAACGCACCATTCCAACTGCCGAAGCAAAGTTTCTTGTGCTAGACCACTTCAGCACATGTAGTGTTTCAAGGCCACCTACAAGTGCACACAGACGGGTCGCTGTGTGCACAGACAGACAGCTGCGCAGCGGCATTCGGCATACCCTCCCTTAATGTGTCCTGGCCTGGCCGCCTGGATCGCGTGTCGTAGTGACACCGTGGCCTACCTCGAGACAAATTTACGAGGCAATATCTGGCACTGATCACAGTTTTAATGAGCAAGGGATTTACCATAAAATTTCAATGGATCCTATCCCACGTAGGAATTGAAGGAAATTAAAAAGCTGACGCTCTTGCACGCAGGGCACTGACATGTGTCCCAAAAGTAAGAGCGCCAAAGACTTTCCAGAACTCTAAGAACGTAATCCGCAATCACTTTAGGGCGATCTACCAGGCTCCGCACTCAGCCTGTGTGATTCATGGACTTACTCGGGAAGAAGCAACGCTGTTGTGCCGCATCTGCATGAACCAAATCCGCGTTCACCCCGGCTTGGTTATTCAAGACTGGACGATGCGCTTCCGCGTCCTGTGCCTTCTGTGGCGAGATCGCCGACATCGAACATCACATTTGGATACGCCCGCAGTTCGACACAAAAAGGAAAGCGATGTTCGACAGCCTGCAAAAGAATGGTATTGCGCACAGGACCTTTGAAGACGTCGTTTTCACCGGAGGGTACCTGCCGTGGTTGCTCAGTAGCTATGGTGTTGGGCTGCTGAGCACGAGGTCGCGGGATCGAATTCCGGCCACGGCGGCCGCATTTCGACGGGGGCGAAATGCGAAAACACCCGTATACTTAGATTTAGGTGCCCGTTAAGAACACCAGGTGGTCGAAATTTCCGGAGTCCTCCATTACGGCGTGCCTTCTGATCAGAAAGTGGTTTTGGCACGTAAAACCCCGTAATATTTTTCATTTTTTCCCGGAGGGCCTGCGGCAATCAGGAAGCGGGCGCAACGACTGCTGATTGCCTTCATTCGAGGCACAGGGATCTTCGACACCTGGTGACACACACTGTGACGCTCATAGGAGGCTCAGGCGGAACAATTGCCGGCTATGTATGCCAGGCTGACCCCGCCTCCTGCAACACCACCACCTTAGGTTTATCCAAAGCAGGCATACCTTGCCATTTGTTGGGCGTGTTGGTAAACTGACTTGGTAAGCATACTTAGCGCCAGCGAACAAGCACAGAAGGGAGACGACATCACAATGCGTTACTTGGGGCCAAGTCCAAGAACAGCGTATTGTGGTGTCGTCTCCCTTCTGTCTTGTTCGCCGGCGTTAAATATGCTTTCCAAGGCATATACCTGTCGGTGTTAACGTAAAACCGCATGATATTCAAAATTTCCGGTATAGCAGTGTAACATTTTAGCTGTTGCAATACCTTATGTGTTACATGGGAGCTCTCCAAACTCGCTAAATGGCATTCAAATAAGCGTTTACACGCTTGCAAGAACATTATGCATATTTAACCAAGGTGTTGAAATAAAGCTTTCGCTAAGCGGTAACATAAATGCCATGCAACTAATTGTATTGCATCCCGGCCTCGGCGGACGCACTTAAGAAGGGAGTGGGCAATGCGACAACATCTGTGTATTTAAATTTAAGTGCACCTTGAAGAACTCCAGGTTGTCCAAATTATTCCGGAGGCCCCCATTACGGCGTTCCTCCTAATCAGATGGTCGTTTTGGCACGTAAAACCCCATAACGTATTTTATTTTCTGATTATATTGCACACAGCCTATTGAGCCATAACGACTATCTACCTGCCAGTGAAGATGGCAAGACGCGGAGATCCCTCGCCACGTGAGTCACGTGATCACGCGCTATATAGTGTCTCCGGTAGTGGCCGCCTTTGCTATGACAGCGCATCCAGGATCGGCGCGCCGACTAGAGCCCCCGATCCTGGAGATAGAGCAACAGTAAAGTGCACTTTATTCGCCGAAAGACCGATCAAGTAGATAGACAAGCCCCAAACCCTGCAAAGTAGGCACACGAAGGTTCGCTTTATTAAAAGAATTCTGCTCTTGATGACGTATATTTTGTAGTGATGAGCACATTTAGCTTTCATCTATTAATCACTGCGTCATTCCGTACGACACATGCAAAAATCAGTTCTTCGCCCACAATGGTGTGCGCTCAGGAGAAGGAAGAAGTGAGTGTACCATCACGTGCACGCAACCGAACGTGAGCGCGCGAGCGCAGCCGCGGAACGAGCGAGGCAGCGCGAGAACCCGGCAGCACAAGGGCACACGCAGACTAGGAGCACACCATCAAATGCGTGAGCTGAGCCAGCCTACACAAGGGCACACGCAGACTCGGAGCACACCATCAAATGCGTGAGCTGAGCCAGCCTATAAAAGGCGCACGGCATAGCTGGGAGCCTCCATGCTTCACTGCCTGATGATGGCGATGAACACTAATGAGCCTGTCCATGCATTGGACACAGGCCGCTTGCACGAGGCGCATCTCGAGCGCCGCCCACACGATGGGTACCATACAATGCGGGGTGGGTCGTGTGACCGAACACACTCACCCCCACGACACACACTGGTGCTAGCCTGGTGACGGCCTTCACCATTCGCCCCGGCATCAGGCGCATCTCGAGCGCCACCCACACGGTGGGTACCATAAGATGCCGGGGTGGTCTTTGGACCGTTGCGCCCACACTCACACAGCATAAGACACGCTCCCACATGATGCACACCTCCCGCATAAACATCACAATACACAACACCAACACCGTAATGAATCAAAAAGGAGACTCGTGTAACAACGTGCCGGTTGCATGCAACCGGCACCTTGCCGACGGTGGTGGCGTTGCCGTTGAGGCAATCTCTTCGCAGAAAAGTTCGTACGCTAGAACTGAGCTGTCAGTCACTCGTGATGTTGGAAATATGTGATTAGCGAAGGCGGACAGGAAAATACCAGTTAATTAAGAGGGGAAAGCTTTGTGAATTCAATCCCTGGTCCCGAAATTTTAAAGCGAAGCTTTCTTTGAGAACCCTTTTTGAGCTTTGCTGGTCGTGGCTGATGTTGCAGCAGTGCTGAATAGCTCAGACATACAAAAAATTATGGCCGCTCTATCACTTTTGCTTTCGTTTCAGTTATATGCCGTGCAAAAAGAGACAACTGGTGTGTGCAAATTTAATTTACTTCTAACGTTACTTCGCGCTTTACTATTTAGTCGCAGTATTATTGTGTCATTTGTCATCGCGATAACATGCGTGTAACTGTTCTTGTTTTGCACCAAGTCTAGGAGCACAGCGAGTGCGTGCCTACCCTTGCAAGGCGGCAAGAACGCGGTTACCAAAATCAGATGACTCAAGCGACCCACGGGCCCGTGGATTTAACTGTCTCTGGTTATCGTCCCAGTTTTCATTAAATCATCTCCGGGATCGGCCTATATATGTGTACGTGTAGCCTTTGCACCATCTCTGGGTTTGGCCCGCTTTAATCGGCGCGAAAACGACCCAGCAGACGCGACAAACACCCTGTATACGATGGCACATGCAAGATCGCTTAATATTAAGACGCATACACGGCGCTGAGTATATCTCCTTACGTTCGTCCCTTTTTTTTTTTTTACGCGCTGGTATTTGGAGATCATGACAAACCAACCAGCACGAATTTCAACTTTAATTAAGAGGAACCTTCAACTCCAATGCCAACTCCAATTTCCTTGCTCAAGCTAATGTGAAACGTACAAATGCTTTTGTTAGACATCCGCTGGAACCATCTAAATGAAGTGTGTTCTACTTCAGATAAATAAAAAAACATAAGTTCTATTGACTCTAGCCTGGAAAATTTTGATTTCGGGGTTTAAAGGGTTCGCGAAAATTCCTAAACTTCGGTAAGCTCTAAATAAAGAAAAGAAATTGAACCACGAAATTTACGAAGCTGTAACTCCGCACCAAGAAACTGATTTCGCAGTTCTATAAGCAGCATCTGTTAAACAATCTCAAGAGAAAAAATTTATACCTGAATTTGCAGCTTACCTAAAACTTTTACAGTGTTTACGAGGGTTTTGCAAAAGTTCCGCTCACAAATTAGTGGCATATCGTAGGGCAGCCTGCAATACATCAGTCTTATTATTTGTGCGCTTCACACGTAGTATTCGGTGCAGTTGACAAAATTGTAATATCGCTTTTATTGCTGATTTAGACTTGTAAACGCCATACGTTACTTTTTTTCAAATTCGTGATTTTGAACAATACTTGTGAAAAAAAAAAACTCGATGGCTTAGATTAAGGAATGCCTTTCCTACAGTAACTTGATTTTAACTTTTGCTTTTAAATGCTAGACACCTCATCAAATTCGGAGAAGTGGTTGCCGATAAAAACGACTTCTCCGTTCCCGTGTATTTAGACACGAACCCCCGGGCCAACGCTTCCTCTGAAATGAATGATGCGCTTCGAGGCGTACACTTGCTGCGCTGATGACCTGCCCCTTTCGAAGAAGAAAAAAATATCATTCATTGAACCCTAAATTCATAGTTTGAGGCATTTCACAAAGTAAGAGCGATAATGAATGCAATTTAAAGCTCGCGCCCTTAGGAGAGTCCCTTCACGGGGTGTCACGATTGGTGAGCCGTCGGATCGGCGCAAGGAAATCCCATGCTAGATCTCGGTGCAGCCATCTTGCGCCCTGGCTCTTGTTCAACAGTACAAACAGCGCTCACTTGAGGCTCGACAACGAGCACTGCCGCTACAACAAAGCGTCAGGTCAACGGCGCATGCGTTGTTGGAATCGCACCGCTGGCACGACTTTTTGGGAACTCGGCGCTGACGCCCGTTGTTGCACCTGGGTCGCAAGGCCCAATGGTAGCGTTGGCCTGGCGGCCTGGGGCACAACTGGAAGCATCCGAAGGTCCCGGCAAAGCATGAGTCGACTGTTAACAACAAAACAACTTGTTTATTCTAACATCGCAAAGAGTTGGCGGTCAGGTCGACCGAAGTAGAGAGACGGGAGTGCACGTTACTCAACAGAAGAAATCAGAGCCCTCTTTTGGCGTCCGGGGGCAGCTGCTTTTATACTCTCGCAGTTGAGGGCAAGAAGGAACCCCTCTATAGACGAGCACGTGACTGTGCCGCTCGGGAACAATGGGATAAGGTGGCGCAGCCGTCGTGCCGGCGCCGTTCGGGCACAATGTGAAGAGAAGGTGGCGCATACGTCGTGTCGGCGCCGGTCAGACCCCCTCGCTTCACAGTTGGGGGAGCTCCTCTCCCCGGCTGCCGCGCTTCGACAAGCGTGGGCACCAACATGCACATACACACACACACGCACATGAAGACACGTGGCATTGGAACAGGCCTGGACGCGCTTGGCGGGGAGGCGTAGCGGCGGCGCCGAACGGGCCAAAATGTCTGCCGCTTTGAACGAAGCCCCGGCGTCCGTTGCAGCCGCGCCGGCTAAACCGCGCGTCGTAGGCGAAACGTAACAGACCGCCCCGCCGGGGGAAGGAGATCCCGATGGTCAGGGGACTGCATCCGCTGTCCGGAGGGATGTCGCTCGATGATGCTCATAACCGAAGTCGGGCGTCCCTCGACGTTTCTTGAGCGCAGCGCACAGAGAAGGCCTCGTTCTCTCGTTCAGGTTCGCACAGGACACTGCAAAGTGACTTCGGGAGAGTTCACATTTTTGTTCTCGTTCCCGGCAAGCGTTAGAACTACGCTGAAACTCAACCGCTCAGTCAGCAAGCACGGCACAACCCTCACTAAGCCCTGCCAGGCTCTTTCCCCTTTTATACCACTGCCTAGTTCCTTACAGTAGTCCAGCAGCACTCAGAACGCGTCCACAAATTGGAAAATTGCACTAGAAAGCATATCATCACTTTGAAACACTACACAAAAGCAATATGTTAAAAATCCTGCCTCAGGAAGAAAAACATCAGTAACAAACAATTTTGAGGCTGATTCCTACGTTAGGGGCTTCGACTTAAGCCATCGGCGTTACCGTTGAGACTCCCCTTTTTGTAACGCACCTCAAAGTAATATTGTTGCAAAGCGAGGCTCCAGCGCAGGAGGCGGCCATTTTTGGGAGAGATGGTCTGCAGCCATTGGAGAGGGCAGTGATCCGTCTCAATGATAAACCTCGAGCCGGCTAGATAGCATGACAATTTCTGAACGGCCCACACGAGACACGCACACTCTTTCTCGGTGGCGCTATACGCCTGCTCACGACTGGTCAGCTTACGACTAGCATACAGGACGGGGTGTTCTACTTCTCCATTTTCCCGTTGGCACAGTACAACGCCCATGCCTCGCTCACTAGCATCGCACTGAACAACGAACCCTTTTGTATAGTCTGGCGATCGTAGCACCGGCTGGCTTGTTAGGGCACTCTTTAGGGCGCTAAAAGCTCTTTCCTTTGTCTCGTCCCATACGACTGTTTGGGGCTCTGTTTTTCTTAGAGCATCCGTCAGGGGAGCCGCGATATCAGAGTACCTGGGGATGTACCTCTGATAGTAGTCGGCGACACCTAAGAGCGACCGAATATCGGTCTTCGTGCGCGGTTGCGGGAAGTCTCGCACAGCGGCCACCTTTATTTCTGAGGGGCGGCGACGACCCTGACCAATCCCGTGACCGAGGTAGACAACCTCGGCCTGTGCTAACTGGCACTTGGGAGCCTTGATTGTCAAGCCCGCTTCGCGCAGGCGGGTTAATACTGCCCGCAAGTGTGCCATATGCTCAGACCAGGATGCGGAGAATATCGCTACGTCGTCTAGATACGGTAAAGCGAATTCTTGCTGTCCCCGCAACACTTTATCCATGAGGCTTGAAAAGCAGTATGGCGCGTTCTTCAAACCAAAACTCAACACTTTAGGACGGAATGTTCCCATTGGTGAAATGAACGCCGCATACCTACTAGCCTCTTCTGTAAGTGGAACCTGCCAATAACCCCTGACAAGATCTAGGGTGGAAATAAACTGAGCGCTACTAACTTTCTCAAGGCGCTCCTCGATGTTAGGGATCGGATAAATTTGATCCTTAGTGATGGAATTAAGCCTGCGGTAGTCGACGCAAGGACGAGGTTCCTTGCCCGGTACCTCAACTAAAATCAAAGGGGAGGTATAATCACTCTCACCTGCCTCAATAACGCCGAGCTGTAGCATTTTCTTTACCTCAGCCTCCATAATATCGCTCTGGCGGGGTGACACCCGGTACGCCTTGGATCGTACTGGCTCTGGGGAGGTAAGTTCTATATCATGAGTAAGTACAGAAGTCCTACCAGGCCTCTCAGAGAACAGACCTTGAAACTCTTGTAAGAGCTGGTGTAGTTCGGTTTTCTGCTCAGGCGACAGCGATGCCTTACTGATTAAGTCACTAATGACTTGATCGGTGTCTTCCCTGTTCGTCACTGAGCCTAGTCCCGGAAGCTCGACCGGAAGCTCTTCAGGAACGTTTACCATCATGCACACCACTGCTTCCCTTTGTCTATAAGGTTTGAGCAGATTACAGTGGTAAACTTGCTGTGCTTTCTGCTTTCGTGGCAGATTCACCACGTAGTTAACGTCCGACAGTTTCTGAACAATTCGTGCTGGGCCCTCCCACTGCACGTCTAGTTTGTTGTTTAGCGATGTGCGCAATATCATGACCTCATCGCCCACCTCAAAACGACGGGCCCTGGCGGTCCGATCATAATAAACCTTGGCCCTCTGCTGGGCCTTTGCCATTGCTTCACCTGACAACTCCTGTGCCCTTCTTAAGCGTTCGAGGAGCTTAAGCACGTACTCCACCACGACTGGGTCGTCGCCCCTGCCTTCCCACGATTCTCGAAGCATGCGAAGCGGAGATCGCAGCGAGCGACCGTACACCAGCTCAGCTGGCGAAAACCCCGTAGCCGCATGCGGCGCGGTCCGTAATGCAAACATCACCCCAGGCAGACACAGCTCCCAGTCAGTTTGATGTTCAAAACACAATGCTCTCAACACGCGCTTCATGACGGAGTGGAGCTTCTCAACGGAATTCGACTGTGGGTGGTACACTGAGCTGTGTAACAGCAGAAAAGTTGTCGTCAAAGCGCTAGTAAACACTGTGCCCTGATCTAATTGGATTTCCGCAGGAAAACCAACTCGTGCAAATATGGACAGTAGTGCATTGACTATCTCAACTGAGCTGAGTTCTTTAAGCGGCACTGCTTCAGGGAACTTTGTCGCTGGGCAGATCACAGTCAAAATGTGTCTGTACCCCGTGGCTGTTACCGGCAGAGGTCCCACTGTATCAATAACGAGCCGTCTAAAAGGCTCCGTAATGATAGGTACCAATCTCAACGGCGCCCTCGATTTGTCCCCTGGTTTGCCCACCCGCTGACAAGTGTCACATGACCTCACGAAGTGGTCTGCGTCCCGAAAACACCCTGGCCAATAGTACTCTTGCAAGAGACGGTCCTTAGTTTTCTTAACTCCTAGGTGTCCGGACCACGAACCCCCGTGCGACAAGCGCAACAGATCCTGACGATAGCATTGATGCACGATCAGCTGATCGAACTCCACTCCCCTGCGGTCTAGATACTTCCGGTACAGGACCCCACCTCTTTCCACAAAGCGAGCATTTTTCTTGGCGATACCTTAATTGACAATGCAGCGTATGTTTTCTAGGCTGCCATCCTTCTTTTGCTCGGCTATCAAAGCCGACCGGCTGACTTTTAGCAACTGTTTGGATCCGGACTGCTGGTACGATCTGTTGGGAACTCGGCGCTGACGCCCGTGGTTGTACCTGGGTCGCAAGCCCCAAGGGTAGCGTTGGCCTGGCGGCCTGGGGTACAACTGGAAGCATCCGAAGGTCCCGGCAAAGCATGAGTCGACTGGTAACAACGAAACAACTTGTTTATTTTAACATCGCAAAGAGTTGGCGGTCAGGTTTGACCGTAGTAGAGAGACGGGAGAGCACTTCACTCAACAGAAGAAATCGGAGCCCTCCCTTTGGCGTCCGGGGGCAGCTGTTTTTATACTCTCGCAGTTGAGGGCAAGAAGGAACCCCTCAAAAGACGAGCACGTGAATGTACAATGGGCTAATGGTGACGCACACTGTCGTAGCGATGCCGTAGCACCATGTCGAGCACGATCTCGTAGCACCCTGTCGTGGCGCTGCCGGTCGGACACAATGACTGTAATGAGAGGATGGTCCCTGCTTTGGCATCGCCTGTTTCGGGCACAATGACTGGAACGAGATCCCTGCTTTGGCATCGCCTGTTTCGGGCACAATGACTGGAATGAGATCCCTGCTTTGGCATCGCCTGTTTCGGGCACAATGACTGGAATGCGAGGATGATCCCTAGGCGGTCGCATCGCCGCAGTCGCGCCTGGAAACACCTGGCGATGAGTGTTGCGGCGACGACGATCGGGCCAAAATGTCTGCCGCCCCGCCGCAGTCGCGCCGGCAAAACCACGTGTCGCAGGCGAAACGCAACACAACCTATTAAGTCCGTCTGACGTAGGCGCGATGAGCAAATCTGTAGATAGCTCTTCTAACTTTCCCGTGTCGGGCATTTCCTCTCCAGTATCTGGCGCCTTCAACGCTACAGGCTCAATTTTATTCAGTTCGGGCGTGCTCTGAATATCGGCTTGCTGCGCCTCTGACCCTTTTTCATTGTTTGATAACGTCGGCCCCGCAACTACCGCCTTTGCAGCGAGCTCCCGAACCTTCGATCTGGTTAAGGCCTGAACACTAGCCTCACCAAACAAAAGCCCCTTCTCGCGCAGGAGGTGATCGGACCTGTTCGAAAATAGGTACGGGTACTGGGGGGGCAGCATAGATGACACTGCCGCCTCCGTCTCAAGCGCTCCGAAAGGTCCTTCAATAAGCACTTTTGCTACCGGCAGACACACGCTATGAGCTTCCACGGCTTGCTTGATCCATGCACACTCGCCCGTGAACATATCGGGTTCTACGTAGGAGGGGTGAACTACATCCATCGTAGCTGCGGAATCGCGAAGCACTCGGCACTCTTTCCGGTTCACGAGGAGGTCTCGCATGTAAGGCTCGAGAAGCTTCATGTTCTCGTCAGTGCTGCATATTGACAAAAACACAACTTTTGGTTTTGTTTCCGGACACTGCGCCGAAAAGTGACCCGGCTTCTGGCACGTATAACAAACGCGCGCTTGCCTCGTCTCGAACCGCTTTCTGCGTTCGGCTTCGGCTGCCGCCGTCTCCTTAGGTTCGGTCGCACTGCTTTCACTCGCATCCGCACTACGTGTGTTCCCCTTTGCTCTCACGGGTGTGAACTTTGGCCTCTCAAACTTGGAGCCAAATTCACCCTTTTGACCGTCCTTAGCTCCGCGAGCCCGACGCGTCACAAGCTCCTCGGCTAGCTCGGCGGCTTTAGCCACTGTACTAACGTCTGGCCTATCCAAGACCCAGTACCGCACGTTCTCCGGTAACCGACTATAAAACTGTTCTAGCCCGAAACACTGCAGAACTTTCTCGTGGTCACCAAACGCTTTCTCTTCTTTGAGCCACTCCTGCATGTTTGACATAAGCCTGTACGCAAACTCTGTGTATGACTCACTTCTGCCTTTCTCATTTTCCCGAAACTTCCGACGGAACGCCTCCGCTGACAGCCTGTACTTCTTTAGCAGACTCGATTTCACTTTGTCGAAATCCTCTGCCTCCTCTCTATTCAAGCGAGCGACTACGTCGGCCGCCTCGCCGGGTAACAAAGTGAGCAAGCGCTGTGGCCACGTTTCCCGAGAGAACCCCTGCTTCTCGCACGTTCGCTCGAAGTTAACCAGGAACAAACCAATGTCCTCTCCAAGCTTAAACGGCCGCATCAGGTCAGTCATATTGAACAATACGCGTTATCCTGCACCGTGTGCCTGACTTCCATTACGAGCGCGTTCCATCTCTACCTCGAGACGCTTCATTTCCAAAGCGTAGTCGCGCTCTTCTTTTTCTTTCTCTTTTTGTTCTTTAAGTTCGTGCTCCTGTCTTTTTGCAGTCTCCCTTTCCTCAATGGTCTCAAGGCATTCCGACAGCTCGTCATCCTCAGCTTCTAACTCAAGAATAGCCCTTAGCAGTTCTGGTTTTATGAGTTTGTCCGAGACATCCAGACCCAACTCTCTTGCAAGCTCCAGCAATTTCGGTTTGCGCAACGACTTCAAATCCATGGCTGCTCTGAATGCTGCTTTCTCTACTGCCTATTATTGTCTTGCCGCAAACTAACCCGGCAGCAACGACAACCACAATTACCAGCTCTGTTTCTGACACTAACAAAAGCCTGGCAAAGCTCAGAAGAAGAAAGTCCCGCACTCACCAAACCTCGCAGCCAAGAATTCAGCGCAGTCGTTCCGCTGCAGGCAAACAGTCATCACACAGGGCTCGTTGCACTGCTCCCGGATGGTCGTTGAGCTACTTAGCATACAGTCATCTGCATATCTTTGCTGCTGGCCTCCGTTGTCGCGATCTCACCGCTGGCAGACAGTTGTTTGGAATCGCACCGGTGGCACGAGTTTTTGGGAACTCGGCGCTGACGCCCGTTGTTGCACCTGGGTCGCAAGCCCCAAGGGTAGCGTTGGCCTGGCGGCCTGGGGCACAACTGGAAGCATCCGAAGGTCCCGGCAAAGCATGAGTCGACTGGTAACAACAAAACAACTTGTTTATTCTAACATCGCAAAGAGTTGGCGGTCAGGTCGACCGAAGTAGAGAGACGGGAGTGCACGTTACTCAACAGAAGAAATCGGAGCCTCTTGGCGTCCGGGGGCAGCTGCTTTTATACTCTCGCAGTTGAGGGCAAGAAGGAACCCCTCTATAGACGAGCACGTGACTGTGCCGCTCGGGGACAATGGGATAAGGTGGCGCAGCCGTCGTGCCGGCGCCGTTCGGGCACAATGTGAAGAGAAGGTGGCGCATACGTCGTGTCGGCGCCGGTCAGACCCCCTCGCTTCACAGTTGGGGGAGCTCCTCTCCCCGGCTGCCGCGCTTCGACAAGCGTGGGCACCAACATGCACATACACACACACACGCACATGAAGACACATGGCATTGGAACAGGGCTGGACGCGCTTGGCGTAGCGGCGGCGCCGAACGGGCCAAAATGTCTGCCGCTTTGAACGAAGCCCCGGCGTCCGTTGCAGCCGCGCCGGCTAAACCGCGCGTCTTAGGCGAAACGTAACAGCGTTGACTGCGCAATTTACGCCAGTGATGTGCTTCGCTCGCAGCGGTTCGTAACAGCGACGACACGCAGATCAGGCAGCGCACCAGGATGAATGCGGTGTTCGTTCATACGCATGCACGCTTGAGAGCACTGCATTCGCCGCGCGCAATCCGCGCACGTACGGCACATGCTTTGTTTTATTTTAATTTTTTTCATATTTGGCGGACTTTCTTTACGACGCAGAAGAAATTAACACTTAACAAGTAGGGCGGTAGCAGCTTTTCAATTGGATAATTTTAAAACGCTGCACAACTGTATCGTTGAAATATTGACCATAACGTTAATAGTTGCGAAGTGGCCTTGGCGAAGTTGCGAAGTGACTATTTATTCAATTAGGCAAAATGCCAAAAGTAGCGTGACTTGCTACATACAATATAGCTAACAACGTGGTCGCATCTTCCTAGAATGCTTGAGCGTACTTTTTGGCCGCATTCTTGTCGGCGCGATGTTGTAAAGACTGTTAAGAACGGCCAGCTGAAGTGCAAGTTTTGCCAGCCACTTGCGACAGGGCCGGCAACTTTCCTTGGCGTTACGCTCTAGCCTCGTCGCCGTACTGACTGAATGAGTTCGACGAAGCAGGCTTTGTGCCGCAACACGACACCGCCAACCGGGTCGGCCGCGAGCGGAGGAGATGCCGCGGGAACGTCGTCTGCGGCTCCTTCCCACACGCCGTCCGAGACGCAAGACAAAGGGGCACCCGGCCGCGCTGCGGGGGTCAGCCCCTTTGTGAGTGTGCGTGTGTGTGTTTAAGCCGTCCCGGGGAGAGGCGGCATGTTTACAATGACTGGACGAGCGTTTGAGCCCCAAATCATGACAAGGCTATAATCGAATTCGTGCACCAGAGCGGACTAGATTTGAGAGTGGGAAGAATATTGAAGGCTCAAGTTCACCCGAGCATCCTCATCATCAACAGCTCTCTCTCTCCACACACACACACGCACACACACACGCACACACACACACACACACACACATATATATATATATATATATATATATATATATATATATATATATATATATATATATATATAAACGTGTCTCTCTCCCTTTTATACCTCGGCTAAAGTTATCTGGCACCCCCCCCCCGCCCCTCTGTAACCATCATCATAGTTCCGAGTCGCGGTGCGGCGCCTTTGAAAACACATGTGAACGCGAGAGAGAGGCAGAAATATTTCAGTCTTATAACTCGGCTATGATTAAGCTGTATCAGGTGCTTAGATCCTTGTTGCCAGAGTTGTGATGGCGGCAGGGGGCCAGCGGAGCTGAACACTCTGTTGTTGCACCTATTTTCTGTCGTCTTCCCTACTGTTCGTGCAATCCACATGCAATTCGTGCCGACTTGCTGCGAACCAATTCTCATTACAGCTTTTCTTCTGTCCTTGCAGAGACAAGTTCACCTTCGTAGTAAAATTTTCCTCCGATACGCAACGAGTCCTGCAGTATCAGCCTAATCTTTCGGTAAGAACGGAACAAAACCTCTGACGTAAGGCACGCAGCTAAACCGCGCAAGTGTGTTCTGTTATGTTGCCCGCTATATGCACCAGGAGCAATGGTTCGCGTGATTTCTTTTGCTCCTCATTTGATCACGAGCCGTGGCTGGCCACGTCGGCTCGTCGGTGCGGTGTAAATTCTGTCGCTTGAACGTCCCAAAACTGCACAGTGTGTTGCGAGAGACGCTGTAGTGGAGGCCTGCCCGAATTGATTTTAACCACTCGTGGTTCTATCACGTGCACCCAAAGCACGCTGCACGAGCGTTTTCCTTATTTTTTTTTCTTTTTTTTTTTGCATTCCGCCTCTATGTGAACGCGGCCACCGCGACCTCGTCTCCAGCAGCTGAGCCACTGGTCCACCGCGGCGGGTATTGGGGCAGTTCTGCAAGGTGTGCGCGTTTATTTTTTCGGCTAAAACCAAGAAGAAGAAAAAGCCAACGTATAGGGACTGGCTCTGCCATCATCAACACTGGGCCCACATGAAATGCCAAAATAGTTCGTTCGAGGTATTTAGATATGCTGACGTCCAGCATCTGTGTATGTTGTATCTCTGAACTACGTTCCTGTAGTGCATACTTTGGAGACAGAAATGCACTTATATTTAGGTGTGTCCCTCGTCGACTGGTTCGCGAACTGCACAATAGAGAGGGTCGAGGTTCAAATGGAACCCATTTGGATACCCATGCGGAACTTGCTTACCACGGCCGCTATTTCTCCTTATCCCACAGCAATATAGCTTAGTGGCATCCATTGCGCTGCTGAGGTCGCGGGTGTTATTCCGGCCGCAGCTGCCTCGTTAGACGGGTATGAAATCCAAAGGTATGCCGAAATACTGAGAACTGTCTACAAATGCGTAAGCATTCTTTTGCTCGCGGCTGTTAGCTTTTGCTTTTGTTTCCCGAATTTCAGTTAGCCCAACCCCAAATGTCAAGTTGGCCTACCCCTACTATAGGCTTCCCCATCCATTTTCTATGGAGCTCTATGTATCCCTATGAGTAAGGTGTCACGCTTCTCGCGTTATGGACACAATTTTGTTAACAAAATTCTCTTTGATCAATTAATTTTTAGTTTTCAATTGTTACTTATCGCTTATAAAGCTACCGATCATATACATTTAGACTATTATAGCGATTAAATGTCTTCGTAAATTACGCATGTTCTGCGGACACTTCTCGCGTGACATACAGATTTTGCTGGGCTGCACGCGAAGGAATATTTATACGTATTAAAAATACTCGTCTAAGTTAGATTAAGCTGCCCCTTAAATATCCCCTGCTGGTAAAAATGAATCCGGTATCCCCCACTACGGCGTGCCTCGTGATCAGATCGTGGTTCCGATATGTAAGGCTGCATATATTAATTTTAATTTCTGCTTCCTCACGTAAGAATACAAAACAAACGGAGAACATCAGACCGCGGGTATTTTTTGCCTGCCGATTGATCTTTTAAACGTACGTAGGGAGTGCGGCTTGAAAATTGCGCATATAAACGACTGTAATTAAGTGTAAGTATGCTCGCTTCGTGGTATATAGGTCATATGCGAATTACGGGTTTTGACGCCCCAAAGCAACATCGGGTGCATGAGAGACGTCGTAGTACAGAAGGAAATAAGTCTTGACCAACTGGCTTTCTTTAACGAGCACCTCAATTGAAGCTCACATAGGCGTCTTCGCATTTCTCGCCCATCGAAACGAAACTGTCGCGACAGGGAGCCGAACCCTCGATCGGAGCAGCAGACCGCCTTAGCCACAAGCCACCGCGCGGCCGGAAATCGGTGTATATGCTAGGCACCACAAGCTGCACGAAGCGCCATGACGCTCACATCCGGATGCAGACACGTTAAGGTAAACATGCGCAGACAGACGCACTAGTAGCTCGAGCAGGTATGCAGGCAGCTATACAGGCAACTGCGCGCGCAAACGTGCGTATAGCAACTGAAATGCAGGCGCATGCGTAATTCGCACGTTTTCCCGAATATGCGAACCTTTGCGTGCGCGCCCGCACGCGCGCAAATGTGGATCAAGTGTCGCGGAGAAACAGGCTTAGGCTAGCGAAGCGTCAAATTACGCCCCTTCGCCGCTCGTCGGGTGCGCATACATAGAAAACGGCATCGATCGTTCAACACCCATATATATATAAGCGAGTCACGTACTGGGCGCATCGTGTATCTGCGCGTGCGCTGATCCGGCAGAGTCACCGTCCACATTGTGCCGAATAATATATCGGACTCCCTTGGTTTCGCAGAGTGCCTCCTATGACAAGGAAATGTCCTTTACAAAATTCGGTGATTTCTGGCGAAGATGTGGCAGCAGATGCAGCTGCCCATATGCTTTGCGTAAATAAATAAATAAATAAATCTTTTATTTTTGTGTTCAAGACCATCCGGAGGTCTGAATATACTGACGCACAGAGAAATAAAGAAAAAAGGTAAAAAAGCTGTGCGACGAAACCATGGGATAAGGAAATAGAGTAAAAAGCGAGGGAGAATAAACCTAAATCAAAAGGATGGCTCCGATCAGAACGAAGCCAAACCGTTTCGACAGATATAAAGACGGACAATATTACCGTTGTACAGACTTCGCAGTCTCTGGAACGGCGAGTGCCTCCCGAAAGATGCAGGAGCGTGAAATAGCGTAATCAATCAACCGATTGATTGATTTAAAGTATGAAGTTTTACGTGCGAAAACCACGATTTGACTATGAGCCGTGCCGTGGTGGAAGTCTCTAGATTAATTTTGATCACCAGGGGATCTTTAACGTGTCCCCAATGCATGGGACACAGCCGTTTTAGCATTTCGCTGACATCAAGATGCGGCCAATGCGGCCAATGCGGCCGGGATTTGATACTGTTACGTCGGCGATGAGCATTCCTTGGACATTTCCCCCGAGGCAGCCCAGACTGCGACAGTCGAGAAACGAGCGCCGCGATTCGTCAGCGCGCATTCTTTGGGTTGCTTCCCCCGCGGATTCATCAGCGCCCGCCTATACGTGGAGACGGGGCCCAACACCGACTGTGACGCACAGGCAAAGAAGCTCAGAAGCGACAACATCCGCCGCCCTCCGTGGAAGCGGTATCGAGCGTGAAGACCAGTCTCCTGACCCTGACAAGAGCGTCACTCAGAGTCAAGGTACCAGCTTCACGACTTTCGTGGAAGGAGCGCGAACACCTGTTTCCAGGCTGTCTCGTCCTTGCTTCGAAGATTAGAATCAGAGGCGGAGTTCTGCGATATGTGCGACCCCTTTGATTGGGCACAACACGGTCATCGAATCCCCTTGTGTAGGGAACTAGGAAGGAAGAACTGCTTAAAAGAAGACACCTTTGAGGTGTGCTGACGGTCCCTGAAGTATGCAGACGTGTGCGTGATGACGTCTGCAGACATGTGTGTCCTGACTAGAATCTGACTACATGTCTCAATATGTAAATAATGTAAAATAAATCCCTTATCTTTCACTCTTACTCCCGGACGTAGTCACCCCTATGGCATGGAGGATCCCTGGCCTAAACGCTATCCCGAGTGCCAACAATAGCGTGACCTCGTGCTTAGCAGCCAAACACCATAGCCGCTAAGCCATCTCGGCGCGTGGCGACATCAATCGCTCGATCGGTCAATAACTTATTTGTGTGCCAAGCAACAACACTAAAGTCTGGGTGCTAGGACACAGTGAAACAAAAACAAAAGAAGGTAGCAATTAAGGCAACTCCAACAAAATTTAAGGGGTAAGAAAATTTGACGAAGCACAGGAGTAACAAACATGATAAACAGCTACATAATTAAGCAACAATGCACCAATAACCCACAATTTCTAGATGGAGTAAACATACGGAAGAAGAGAGAAACTATGTGAAGACAGGAGAGCAGTGCAGCTCAAGAGAAAGGCTGAAGCTCGGAACAGAAAGAAGACAACGCGTTTTGAAATACATCGAGATGGAGGAAATGAGTTATACAGACTTCCAATTCTGTGGAAAGTGCAAATGCCTGCTGAAAGAGTCAGGAACGTGCAAGGGTCAATGTTTCCTGATAGTCTTCTGTGGAACCCGCAGTGAAACAGAAACTAGTAGATCCGAACATTAAACAACAGCAACAACAACAACAATAATAATAATGAACCTACGCGCGTGCGCATGCCCAGATCCACCGCGGTGGCTCCGCTGCTGTGGAATTCTCCTGCTGTACACAAGGTCGCGAGTTCGTTTCCCGTGCACGGCGGCCGCATTTCAATGGGGGCATAAGGGCTCATTCACACCGGCGACTGACAGTGGTCGCGCGACCAAGTTAGTCGCAAAGCGACCAGTCGCAAACGGTCGCTTTTCTCGAAAAACGACCATTTTGGGCCAGTCGCTCTCTGCGCGATTTTTCATTCGCGCGACCGTGGTCCCAAAACTGATAAACCAATCAGCGGCGCACCGGAAGTGATCTTTCATGTGTCTACGTCCGGCCCCCTCCCGCGTCGCGGCTAATTCCGTGTAGATTCCGAGAGTTATCGCTGAGAACGAATCTCTGGGATCGCGACTTGCGGGTCGCGCTCGGCCGGGCTTTCCGGTGTGAAAATCAGTCGCCTTCGGTCGCTTTTTGATCGCGAGTCGCAAATGGTCGCGCGACCTCCTCAAGTCGCCGGTGTGAATGAACCAAAAAAATTATGCTATATGACCTTCTCTTGAAGTTTCATCAATATATTTGTGCCATGTCAGTGTACGTTGTGTGGGCTCGGAGCTTTCTTATGCCCTGTGCAATCTTGTACATGTTACAGGGAAAAAGTTTACTCAGTACCAATTACAATTAGTTCGTTCAACTTGAAATGCAATTGCTCGCCGTCACCTGCTACTGCCATAAATATAGCTGAATAATTCTTAAAAATGTAATCTATAACTTATCCGTTACATTACAAAAATGGCAGTTTCACCCCGATGGCGAAGCACTGAAAGCAGTAGCAAGGTGTAGCGACCGTCTGTCACTGATTTGTCCCCTGCCAGCCGCGTTGTATGGGCGTCGCGTCTCGACGATGCACGAAGACGAGACCGAAGGAAAACTGCTGGCCTTGGTCAGCGCCCAGAGAAAAGATTCGATAGATTTAGCTCGACGTTCATACTACTGTCCGTTCCGCTCAGACGAATGTGCGTAGCACCAGTTTGGTGCGCGCACAACCGTTCAGCAGCAACGATAATGTCACGTGTGCGCCCAGCAGTGGAAGCCAGAACGCTGCCCTGGCTCGGGTATAGAGTCGATTCAGCGGAGCGTATAGTATGGTGCGCCGCATTTGCAGCCGCGTCTCTGGAGGCCTAATTCGCCACGCGCGGGTCACGCATGCGCTTTGATACCGTGAAAGCAAGACGGTGCGATTGCCTCTCGAGCACTCGTATAATTCCTATCGCAGACACACAGACAGACAGACAACGAACTTTATTTGATCCTGAGAAATTCCTATACAATATATATATATATATATATATATATATATATATATATATATATATATATATATATAACTTTTATTTACAAATACTGCAGGCCCTATTCGGGCCCAAGCAGGAGTGGGTACATACAACAACGTAAATTACAACTGCCAATTAGCAATTAAGAACACAACAAAACATGTACATACATCATTGTAACACTATACGTAACAGGAATAAACATGAACATACAACAGTGCCATACGTAAACAAAATAACAATGAAAAAGCGTAACGCAAAAGAAACTCCTTTCATTGCGGCAATTTAGAGATCAAAGAAAAGGGTATTTGAAAGCTGAACGAACGATTCTGTTGTATTAGCGTTAACTACTTCTTCGGGTAATTTATTCCATAGTGAAATTGCATGGGGAAAAAGAGAATATTGATGGATGTTAAGATTGCTAAATGGTTGCTTAACTGTTTTGTTGTGGTTTGTACGAGCAGAGCGCATGGGGGGCTCAGGTAAATAACATTCACGCGCTATTTTGTAATGACCATGGTACAGGTGATATAAAAATTTAATGCGAGATACAATTCTGCGATGAGCTAGTTTCTTCAATTTGCCCTGTCGCGAAGAACGGACACGCTAGAAAAACGCGAGTATGTGGAGTATATAAACCGCAAAGCTAAATTTTGCACCCTTTCTATTTTCTTGATTAAATATTTTTGATGAGGGCTCCAGATCAAATCCGCATATTCTAATTTTGGTCTAACAAGAGCTTTGTATGCTGTTAACTTAACGGTCGATGAAGTACGGAGCAATTTCCGTTTAAAAAATGCCAGCTTTTTTAGCGCGTTGCTGCAAACGTTTCCTATATGGGGTTCCCAACTTAAATTGCTTGTGAGTGTAACACCTAAATACTTCACTCCCTGGGTTTTATGTATATAAGAATTATGAATAATATAATGCAAAATCGAAGGGTTCTTTCTTGTTGGTAAATGTAATTGCTGCCGTCTTCAAAGTGTTTAGCTTCAGTCCCCATGTTTCACACCATACGCTAATTGAGTGCAACGCGTCATTAAGTCTTACTTGGTCGGAGTGATGGTTTACACTAGCATAAATAACACAATCGTCCGCAAACAACCGGATCTTCACAGGCGATTGAACAGATAAATAGATGTCATTGATATCAACTAAGAACAACAAGGGACCGAGAACTGACCCCTGTGGCACCCCTGAGTGCACTTCCAGATACCAGAAACGCAGTCTTTAACATATATATATATATATATATATATATATATATATATATATATATATATATATATATATATATATATATATATATATATATATATATATATATATATATATATATATATATACGCGCAAGTGTACATGCCCCGTGTGTGAAATCGGTGAAATTATGCGCGTTGCCGCGAGCGAAGTTAGCGCTACAGCAGGAAGGTGCCTGGAGGTGCAGGAGGGAATGGCGCACCGGGTTCTACCGGGTTTGTCTATTCATCGAGACGCCGAGCGAGAAAGGCGGAGTAGCGACGCAAGCGGCGGCAGGCCGAGCGCCAGCGTACCGCCTCTAAAGTGGTCGCCAATCGCAGAGCACGAGCTGAACAAGTCCGGCATAAGGCGCGTGCTTGGCGTTCCCAGGAGACTTCAGAAGAGGAAGAAGGATAATAAGGGAAAATGAATAGTGCGAATAGTGCAAATTGCTAATAATCAAGACTGTGCTTTCTTTTTTTACAGTGCCTCATCTTTCCTAATGCTACTTTACACTTCATAAAGATTGAAAAACGGAAATAAAACTAACAAGGAATACGCCTTGAAGAAAACCACCACACTTACACACGATCAAAGCATTTTTAAAACATTCTACGCACAATACAGAAAAGGGGATTATCACCCGTACGCTTGGGCGCAACCTGCTCTCGGGAAGTGAAAGATCACGGTAACTTTCTTTTTTAAAGTCCATCGCATTCATAAAGCTCTTAGTCTGAACACATGGTTCCGTGAATGTGAGTTAGCCCACGAGTGTGAGTGATCCTGCCTGAGTCCGATTTCTGGTACATTTTAGTCTGAGGGAGTACGGCTGTTTATTTTTGCCAGTTTATACCCCTCATCTATTTTACAGCTTATTTTCTTTTTCGCCCTTTCCTCTTCTAAACTGCAGATAGTAGAAGCTTTCGGCTACTTCGGAGGATACATCGGAATATGGCTGGGATTCTCGTTGCTATCGGTGCTCCTTAATCTTGAAGCGCACGTGGCCAAAATATCAGCGAAGCGAATGCAGAGGTGAGTGGTGTCCTTACCATTTGCTGCAGGACGTCTCGGCTGGCAGTCATTATGATGTGAAGCACAGAAATTATCTTGTATCCTGTGGTTGCAAGTGTAGTGTGCATCTATACACCCTCTTCTTGTGGAAATGTTTCCACTAGGCGAAGAGCGTGTTGCCTGAATGAGCGGCTGGCGCGAACATTACAACAAATTGAAATTATGGTACCCTGTTCGCATCTCTGCGCCGATTGTGCGTCGTTTTGTTTGTGCACACGTGTGTGTTAACTACATATATAGACGAAAAATAACTGGGCCCGGCAACGAGATCATGCGAGCGTTTCCACATTAGAAAGAAACTCTGATAATTTGGCATCAGTGTCAATTATTCCGAATGGGAAATAGATTTTCGGAGCATGTTTGCTTTGTCCCCGTTTCGCGGCCAAAGCGAAACGGATGTCAACCGAATGGCCCAACTGCCGACCTTGCTGAGGTAGAAGGTCGTCTCAGGCGTCATTGCACAGCTGAGCCGTAACTAAGTAGCAGTACAACAGTGTTCTCTCCATAATAAAACAGTTCCCGGTCTTTTTATTAGCAAATGCGTACTGCTCGACTAAAAAGAAATTAGATCTGGCGCTATATTATGTCTTTGTCTATATATAGATCCCATATATAACTTTCACCTTTCTGTCTTTTTTTCCCGGTAAAGCGGAATGTAATATTTGAAGTATAAACTTTTTCAACGAGAAAATATTGACATAAATAATTAAAATTAATTTTAATGCATGCTTTATACGGTACGCATGTCTGTGCCAGTGTAAAATCGATACGAAAATTGTCGCGCCCACTGCGCATTATATTAGATTCTACGTCAAAATAAATCAATTTGATTAGCTAATCAGCGCCGTTGATCAGTACATTAGCGGTTGTCACCTTTTTTTTTTACTACCTGTTTTACATTTATGGATGGTTCCGCACATTAATATGCATTGGAAGCGGAAGAGAACGACGAAGGGAGACCGAGATCGAGAGAGAGAGAGAAAGAAATAAATATGACACTTGTTATGACAGTGTGACAAAAAGAGAAGCATAAAAAGGGCCAGTACAGGGCCTGTGCGATCCTCAGGTAAAACATTTGTTTCGAGCACATGTAAGCGTATATACGTTTGGCCTGCAGATGCGTCCGTTTGCCCCCTTTCCTTTTTGCAGAGTGAAGGCAGCTGACGATGCCGTGAGGGTCTTCCGGCTGAAGCAACGCTTCTGAGGCCTTCTCACGCAGCTGACGTCGGCTGGAGGACGGCGAAACGCTATATCCGCACGCATAGATCAAGCAGCGCGCACGCTCGTGGTTGTACGCCTCAAACGCTCGGCTGTGTGACTAGGAAGAATGCACTTTGTGAAACAGCTGCCGCGTTTTTTTTTCGTTTTTTTTTTTGCGAAACTGAACGAACTGCTCTGAGCAAGCAAGCAGCGCTGTCTCATGCTTCTACAATTGCTTATAGCACATAATAAACTGATGGATATCCGCACTGAAACGTTTTACTGCGGAGCTATATACCGCCCAACCGACGGCCGGAATTTTTGTACGGCCCAACCTACAGATAGACATTCCTGCTCTGTTAATCGAGTACTTCTCTTCTGCAGTAGTTAGTGTGTGGATGGTCCTCTGGTGCCGGGATATTACTTCTCTCCACCTTGAGGGCTTCCGCAGAACTATTACGTCAAACTCCCGCCTTTGATTCTGAGTGGTCGATAAATTCGACTTCGCCTGCTATCTGCTAGCCGCCTGGTTAGCTCAGATGGGCTGCCCCGGAAAAGCGGTGGCCCCGGGTTCCGGACCAGGACTAATTTTTCTTCAACTGCGAAGCTTTTCTTTCGAAGAACCCGTATGGGTTTCCTTTGTGGCACTTAGCTACGGTTAGGTGGATGACTCATTTTCCCTGTATTAGAAACGACGTTTTGTTGACAAACTAACTGGAGCGCCAATGCATTTCGCCGCAAAGTTCGGGAATTTATATCTCGAAGCTGGTCTCATCTTGGAAATTGGTTCCAAGTGGATTCGCCTTGCGAACTCCACGGCTATAATTTGTAAATTGCAATACGGGCCATAATGTAATTAGTTAAAACGTAATGAGTGAATTTTTTATTAATTAGTCAATTTCTCATCTAAATTTTTTGTGCTAGTATCGTCCGCCACTTCGGGTAGACCAGCTCACGAACTAAAATTGTGATATCTGCCACAGGCAACTTTTATTAAAGATTTTTGAGTGTTCGCTGAAACACCCTATATATATATATATATATATATATATATATATATATATATATATATATATATATATATATATATATGCGTGTGTGTGTGTGTGTAAACAACGAGAAAAACGGAAAAAATTAAAAACACGAAGAAGAAAGCACCTGAGGGAGAGAGTCGCGAGCTAAAGAGATTACTGCTAAGTAAATATAAAACTGCGCGTGAGCTAATGTCTAATAGCTAATTAGATAATAAGCTAATAAGTGAGCTAATAAGATAGTCGCCCTCGGTAGTGGTAGGTGCGCCTACGTGTGGGAAAGAGAATATATACTTTTCTCGCTGCCCTTCAAATAAAGTTAGTAGCGCCTGTGACGTTTTCTGTGTCTCTTCTGTGTAATTGTGTCTTCGCGCTACATTAGGTCGGTAATACGGGATGGCTTTCTTGCAATGTTGTGGATGGCTACTTTTGAAATGAAGGTAATGTTCGTGGTCTGTTGGTTGTTTACATAAGGTTGTGAATATTCGATTATCTATAATTTGTACAGCGACGTCAAGAAAGTTTAGAGCTGATTTATAACAACTGTGTGTGAAAGAGAATGATGGATGAGCTTAATTATTATGTCCTACGAATCTAACGAGAATTTCTTCGCCGTGGTGCCACATGCAGAGTGAAAAAGAACACAGCTTCACTTTCTTCGTCGGCACGTACTATTTCCATATTACGTCCCTCAACTTCCGCCAGTACTTTTGTTGCCAAGCATAATAATCTTAGAACACATTTGAACAGAAAATTTTCAATGTGCTCGTACGAATAAACAGTTGACTTCGTCCATTGGCACAAGTTCACCGACTCGAACACGCACCTTTCGTTCACGTCCTAGTTTGGTCATAGGTGCAGAGTTCGTCGTCGTTGCTTCACCGGAAGCAAAATCTTCTGAACGTACACGTGACGAAGCTCACGACTTCAAGTGCTTTCTGTTTATGCTAGCATTCCAAAGCCGACGCGTGTCTCCAACCTCAGTGGCGGAGTCCACCGAGCCAGCGCGGCTGAAGATGCACTTCACAATCGCTTCCAGAAGCTAATTATCCAGCCAAATGCAGCCTACAGGTTTCCCTGTAGATACAAAATACAAGTGTTGCCTGTATTTTCTTTATCGGACCTTCAACTAGCATTTGGCTACAGTTCCAACAAGTGTTTGCTTGCCGGTATTTTGTGACATGTAAATGAATAGTTCTTATTCTTCTTATTCTTCTTCACCTTGGTAACCATCGCAGCAATCACAGACGAAACACGTTAGAATTTCACCAATTTCCAGTGACACCGCTACCTTTCCAAGCTGCCGCTGGGAGAAACGGCCGTCCGCGCATACCAGTGCGAGGAGGAGACCGAGGCGCCGCGCTGGTTCCAAGCTGCGTTCCTCCTCGCCGATAAAACGGTCCATATGGGAATGAAACGATCTACCATTCTCATTGCTAAGCGATACTGATTCTTCAGAGCGCATTAATGATTGATGATACACTTTTACAATTAGAATGTGACTTGTTTGTTCTCTGAATGCCCCTCTGCATTTTTCTTGTTGTGTACTTTTACAGCCTTATGGTTGGGCCCAATTCAACTTGCAGTATTTTGTATTTATTTATTCATTGCTGGATAAATATTTCTAATAAGTTAAATCATAAATTTGATATGCGGGTTAAAGTGGGCGCCCGTGAAGTTCTTCCGTCGGTCGGCACCAACACTGGTCAGAGTTTGAGAACGTGTTCTCAATCACGGCGAAAATCTGCCTTCTTCGCGCAGTTAGGGGCTCGACATACTGAAGTTAACGGCTTTTACCTACTGACATTGGAAGGTCCTGTTTATACACGTAGGTTAGTAGTAGAGATGCGAGGTCTGGGCGAAATAAAAACAAGAAAGCGGTTTCTCGTTTCTGGTTGCTTTTCTTGGACATCAAAAGCGGCAAAAAAAAATCAATTCATTCCATGCAACGATGCCCATCAGCAATGTGAAGCCGGTACTATCGACACTTTTTGAGTATACATGCTCGAGGCAACCAGCATTTCATGCAATAGTATATACTTATTCTCAAGTTGTGTGTCATAGCCACGAAGTTCGTCCCCCTAATGAACAAGTTCAACAAGCGCATCGCTTGTCCTGAGATACGATATCCGACATTATGGGGGGGGGGGGGGGGGAAGAGAACAATACATAACCGAAAAGGAAGTGAAAAAAAGAACGTAGTAGTACGAAAGATGCGCACTTAAAACTTTTCCGAGTCTCTGCTTAATTCGCTGAATATAACGCCTAAGCGCGGAAGCGGGGTTGTGCCATGAGTCAGTGCACGGAATAGGCATCAGGCGTCAGCCTTACAGCAACCATTTCAGCTGAGTTGCCTCCCATAGTTTTGTCAAATAACTATCCCTTCGCGATAAAGCGTACAGAGTATATAGCCAAATTAGCACTTACGGAATTAGTCATACACAGCAGTTGGCCTCAACGTCTCCACGAATAATTTACTATATCTGCAGCAGTTTATGCAGGAAAGCTAACTTAAGTACATCAATCATCCTTTATGACTGGGAAAGCCAGCGACCTCATGATTTTGGTTGGAAAGAGTCCTACTTGGATTCGTCAGATCGATATCGCGGAAACAGTGATCTCCTCCCGCACTTTTGGTGTCCATGCAGTGAGGTGCGTTCATACTGCACTTAGCGTACTATCACACATTAATGATTTTAATTGTTTTAGAGCGCAGTTATTAGGCGCCCGTTCCTGGGTTGAGCGTCGCCGTCCCTCGGCGTGAACACGCTTACACGGTCATGCCAATTCTCGCGCGTTCGTCGTCGTCTTCTTCCACCGCTGGCTCCGATGCCGCTCATCATGCCAGCGTTCCCATACTGCCCCTCTCTCTGCGAAGGCACTGACGGCAATGGCCCGCTGCCAGTCGGTGCGGCGATTTCGGTCTCAAATTTTTTGTCTCAATATATTGCGAAATGAAAACACGTATCACCCGCCGTGGTTGCTTAGTGGCTATTGTGTTGGACTGCTAAGCACGAGGTCGCGGCTTGGAATCCCGGCCACGACGGCCGCAATTCGATGGGGGCGAAAACATCCGTATACTTAGATTTAGTTGCACACTAAAGAACCCCAGGTGGTCCAAATTTACGGAGTCCCCCCACTACGGCGTGCCTCATAACCAGCAAGCGGTTTTAGCATGTAGAACACGATAATTTAATTCATTTAAAATACGTGTCAAGCTCTGACCAAGTTTCGCATTAGGGAGTATCATCGAAACTTTTTTTAAAGCGAACAGTTCGCTTAGGTATTTTGACCTTGACCTCACTGATATCTGAAATAACACTGTGCTGCGGGCGTGCGTCAGAAAACAATGCGATAATCTGCCGCGTCAATTCGACCGCGAGTGTTTTCTTTTCCACAAGGGTCGAGCACATATACGTAGCCTTCTTGCCGACTTGGTTGTTCACATGAGCCAAGCAGGTGAGGGAGCAGATGTGAAACGTGCGAGGGCTGCTCGAATGTGCCGGCTTTTCGCATTACAAGTATAGAGAGCGCGTGAGGGCATGTTTGCTCTTCGTTATGAAACAATCCGTGCATAATAGCTGCTTGCAACGAAGGCGCCAAATAAAACGACGGACGAAGGAAGACGACACGGGACAACCACGAAGGCGCACGAGCGACTGAGCGTTTTATTTCTTGACGCGGGAACAAATAGCTACTGCCAGGAATCAAAACATCAGAGAAAAAAAAAACAGTGCCGTCATGAGCATCACGCAACGAAAACACGATACACAACAGCTTCTTAAGCGCCGCTCCCAAGATACGCCAGCTCCTTTGCCGATACAGAAACTGAGGGTTCACTGATACAAGCATCACCACGCTTCTTGATCTCAAGCGCTTCCAATATCTCCCTAGTCAGTTGATCATCTGCCCTGTTCAAACCACAGGTTCTATCAAAATCTGGAGTGCACTTGTGAGCCTTACAATGAGCACTAATGGGACCCGAGAGCTGGATTTCCATCTTATATTGATGCCCATACAATCTGTCATTCAGACAGCTGGCCGTTTGGCCAACGTATGATGAACCACATGACAAGGGACCAGAATAAACTACTCTCTTTACACATCCGACCTGCTTCTGCCCATGTTTTTTTGCACACACCTGTTTATTTTCATGATGTCCTGCATTCATCTGGGCACACATCAAACCAAGACGTTTCGGAGGGGAAAATAAAACCCGAAACACCTGTTAATTTGCCTACTTTTTTCAGATAGTGAGATATGCCATGAACATATGAGATAATAGCAAACCTGGTTCCAGAAGTGTCTGCTCGACCCTGGTCTACAATGTTAGGTTCCTTGAGTAGCCTGACCATTTTTACTGCAACAGATATGATCACATGGTGAGGTTATGTGCCCCTTTGAGGCGGCTGACCTGATAATGAAAACTTCTTTGCAGCCGATGCACACATGACTTGTTAAGTGCGTTGGTTAGACATAATTGAATTATGCTTCTTTTTATTACTTTTGAGTGAGCTGAATTGAGGGACGGTAGGGGTTGCTAGCCCTTGGCTTGAACTGCCAGCAAACAAGACACGATGAGAAAGTAATTTCCAAATCTAAAAACATTAAACAGTTATCGGCCGGAAGCTCGTGAGTCAGGATTAGAGGATGCAAGGCTGTTTTAAACTCTGACAACTAGTACTAATGATGACTGGGTTTCCAATTCTGGACTGTTACAATCTAAGAACACTAAAAAAATCTAACTGAACTAAAGAAAGAACACCACAAATCTAAAGGTCAGCATCACATTTGTCCCTGATAAGCACTGCTTTAACACCTTGTCTTTTGAAGCTAAAAAGCTGTCGCTTAAAACAGGCGCTATACATGAACCTATACACACCCTCTTTCTGTAGAAAGATGTCACCATTCCATTGTATGTGCGCAGACTTCAGGCGCATGGACAATAGTTCCAAACAAGAACCTTCTGCTATGCCAGAAGCGTTCTGGAAAGCAACTGCTCCAAATTTATCGATACAGTCAGTGACGGATTCCATCAATTCATTTTGTGGTATCGAGTAATACAAGTCTTTTATGTCTACTGAAAAGGCGGATAAGATTTTGTTTTCATTCTGTGCGAGATATTTTACATCGTGTTCAGAATTCTTCCCGCAAAACGGGTCGTCAACGGGTAGTTTACTCAAATATTGCTGGAGAAACAAGGAAACCTAATAATATCTGTATATATATAGTCAGTCGATAGGTATACCTAAGGCACACATACATGTCAGGATTAACGTAAAAGCGCGTGATATTGAACGGTTTCATTATCTAAGAGTAACATTTCAGCTGTTGAGAAACCTTAGGTATTACACAGGAACTTGTCAAAGTCGCTGAATGGCATCCAAAGAGGCATACAAAAAATTCTGCACATCCCACTAAGATGTCGGAATCCGAGAAGTGAAGCTTTCGCAAAGCGGTAAAATAAGTGCCATGCAACTGATTATATTTTCCACGGCCTATTTAAATATAACGATTACCTGCCTACCTGTGAAGACGGCAAGACACGGAGAACCCCACGAGCTGAACCATGTGACAGCGCTTTGTAGTGTCACCGGGATTGGCCGTATCCAGAGTCGGTGTGCCGACTACAGCCAGACGATCCTGGAGATTATGCAACGGTTAAGTACACATTATACTGCAAAATACCCATCGAGCAGATGCGCCATACCTTAAAACCTAGGAAAGTAGGCATAGAGAGGTTCGCTTTAATAAAGGAATTCTGCTCTTGATGACGTATATTTTGTAGCGATGAGCACATTTAGCTTTCATCTTTCAATCACTGCGTAATTCCGTGGGAAACATGCAAAAATCAGTTCTTCGCACACAATAGTGAGCGCTCAGGAGAAGGAAGAAGTGAGTATACCATCACGTGCACGCAACCGAACGTGAGCGCGCGAGCGCAGCCGCGGAACGAGCGAGGCAGCGCGAGAACCCGGCAGCACAAGGGCACAGGCAGACTGGGAGCACACCATCAAATGCGTGAGCTGAGCCAGCCTATAAAAGGCGCACGGCATAGCTGGGAGCCTCCATGCTTCACTGCCTGATGATGGCGATGAACACTAATGAGCCGGTCCATGCATTGGACCCAGGCCACTTGCACTAGGCGCATCTCGAGCGCCGCCCACACGATGGGTACCATACAATGCGGGGTGGGTCGTGTGACCGAACACACTCACCCCCACGACACACACTGGTGCTAGCCTGGTGACGGCCTTCACCATTCGCCCCGGCATCAGGCGCGTCTCGAGCGCAGCCCACACGGTGGGTACCATAAGATGCCGGGGTGGTCCTTGGACCGTTGCGCGCACACTCACACAGCATAAGACACGCTCCCACATGACGCACACCTCCCGCATAAACATCACAATACACAACACCAACACCGTAATGAATCAAAAAGGAGACTCGGGTAACCACCTGTCGGTTGCATGCAACCTGCAGCTTGCCGACGGTGGTGGCGTTTCCGTTGACCGGAGAAATCTATTCACACACAAGAAAAAGTTCTTAAGCTAGACCTGTTCCCAAGAGCAGCTGTCAGCCACTCGCGATGTTGGAAATACATGATCAGCGAAGGCGGTCGGTCGATGGAAAAGTCCACTTACGAACGAAAACCTGTGGGAATTCAGTCCCTGGACACGAAACATTTAAAGCGACGCTTTCTTTGCGAAACCCCAGGGACTTTGCTGATTGTGGCGGTTGCTGGTCGCTGCTGCTGTACTGCGGATAGCTTCGACACAGAAAAAAAAATTAGGGCAGTGCATGTGACATTTAGTTTATGTGTAACTGTGCCTTTTCGTGGGTCTATGTGATTATATGTTGGTGAGTGAGGACTCGGAGATCACTTTCAAAACGTGCCATGTTTCGTTTTTTATATGTTATCCTCCTGGTGGAATTATACCGTGATTGGTGGCTCAGTGTTCGTATCGTCTCCAGTAGAAATAAACGTTTTCTAAGCACAGTGTGGGGCAGAGCGATGGGACGTCTGTGACAATACCCGAACACAGCGGCACAGGCGTCGATGCTGGCGACTCATCCAGTAAACGAACCCGAGCTACGGACGGAATGCCGTGGCAGGCACAAGGCACGGCTTGCTTCGGCGTGGTGTTCGAGTGCGCGTCACAGACTGCGACTCTGCCGAGCGTCATAGCCCGACGACTACGATGGGCGTACATCACTGCGGCTGGAGGCGTTCATGTACCGTGCCTTGAGCGTGGGACCGTGACTATTGCTCGAGTGAGCCGTGAATGAACTGGAGAGGACCTCTCGCATGGCTTGGGCGGGGAGGGGGGGGGGGGGGTTCTAAGCAGACATTAGGGGAGAGTCTCCGGAGGCGAATTTCAGAATGCGCCGAGGGCGCATCGTGCAATAAACGAATTGCATTCACTCCAGTCTGAGTCTCCTTTCATCAGTGACCCGTACAAGAGCCGGCTCTCTCAGTAGCGGTCAGTCCTGGAGAAAGGCGTTCGCGAACGTCACTGGGAGCTCCGTGTCACTTCTGCTGGAATCAACGTTAAGCGAAGCTCTCATGGAACCTTTCAGTTAAGCGCTATGCAAAGAGGTGCTTGCAAATTTACTTCCAAGCACTGCCCAAACAACTGCTCGCATTGCGATGTAGTCGCAGCAGTATTGAGTCATTCGAATTCGCGATAACGCGCGTGTAACTGTTCTTGTTTTGCACCGCGTTTTTTGCAGCATAGAGAATGCGTGCCTACCCTTGCAAGGCGGCAAGAACGCGGTTACCGAAATCAGATGACTCAAGCAACCCACGGGCCCGCGGATTTAACTGTCTCTGGTTATCGTCCCAGTTTTCATTACATCATCTCCGGGATCGGAATATACGTGTAGCCTCTGCACCATCTCTGGCTTTGGCCCACTTTAATCGGCGGGAAAACGACCCAGCAGACGCGCCAAACACCCTGCATACGATGGCACATGCAAGATCGCTTAATATTAAGACGCATACACGGCGCTGGGTATATATATCTCTTTACGTTCGTCCCTTGTTTTTACGCGCTGGTATTTGGCGATCACGACAAACCAACTAGCACGAATTTCAGCTTTAATTATGAGGAACCTTTAACCCCATCGCCAACTCCAATTTCCTGTTTTTATTTTTTGTTTTTAACGTGCCAAAACCACTTTTTGATTATGAGGCACGCCGTAGTGAAGTGTTCCGGAAACTTCCGCCACCTGGGGTTCTTTAACGTGCACCTAAATCTAAGTACACGGGTGTTTTCGCATTTCGCCCCCATCGAAATGCGGCCGTGGCCGGGATTCGATCCCACGACCTCGTGCTGAGTAGCCCAACGCCATGGCCACTGAGCAACCACGGCGGGTTCCAATTTCCTTGCTCAAACAGATGTAAAACGTACAAGTGCTTTCGTTAGACATCCGCTGGCCCGATTTAAATGAAAGGTGTAGCCCATCACACACACACACACACACACACACACACACACACACACATATATATATATATATATATATATATATATATATATATATATATATATATATATATATATATATATATATATATATATATATATATTCTTACTAACGGGCAAGTGCAAAAGAAAAAGTTGAACCACGAAGTTTACAAAGCTGTAACTCTGCACCAAAAAGTGATATCACTTTTTGGTGCAGAAACTGTGATATATATCACAGTTTCGTAAACAGCATCTGTCATATAATCTAAATAGAACCAATTTGATAAATGAATTTTCAGTTTACCTGAAACGGTTACTACGTTTACGAGGGTTTTGCAAAGGTTCCGCTCAAATATAGTGGCTGATCTGAAAACAGGGCATATTACATCAATCTTATGCGCTTCAGATTTAGCATTAGGTGGAGTTTACAGAATTGTGATATCGATTTTATTGGTGAGTTAGACTTGTAAACTCCATACGTGTTCTTTTTTCAATTTTGCGATTTTCAGACATTTTAGTAAAAAAAATTGATGGCGTAAGTGAAAAAATTCACTGTCTACGGTCACTAGACTCACTTTTTTTCCTATTAAATGCAACAAACCTAATCTAGTTCGCTGCAGTGTGGCTTCCGAGAAAAACGATTTCTCCGTTCCCATGTATTTAGATAGGAACCCCGAGCCAACGCTCCATCTGAAATGAATGATGCCCTTCAGGGCGCACGCTTGCTGCAGTGATGACCAGCTGATTTCGAAAAAAAAATATTATGCATTGAACGCATTGAACACGTGCATTTTTTTTTCATATCTCGCGGGTTTTCTTGACGAAGCAGAAAAATATGAACACATGCAAAGTAGGAAGATAGCAGCTGCTAAATTAGATGTTTGTTGTCTTGGTTTTCAGCGCAAATGCGACGTAGTCGTGTGGCTTGGCCTTTAAAGATGCCTTGCTTTCAATGTTCGGGATGCTGGCTCGTATATTCTGGGTACTGTTGTTTGCCTAAAAGTTTCCTATACAGCGTTGTCTTTGGTGTCCTATTGTCAATGTGTATTGTTGTGTCCAGAAAGTTTAAGCACTCCATCGAAAATTATAATGTGAATTTTATTATTGCGTGAAAAGAATTTAGAAATGCTACACATTTATCTAGACTGTCTTGACCATGTCCCCATATTATGAATATGTCGTCTATGTACCATGGGTATGCATGGCGCTTGTCTGTGGAGCGCGATAGCAAATCTGTTTCTAGAATTCCCATAAATATGTTCGCGTAGGTTGGTACAAAAGGCATAACCATACTTGTCGCATGTATTTGTAGACAGTAACTCTCCTCAAATTCGAAGTAGCCATGTGTTATAACTAATTCAAGGAGAGAGAAGTAGACTTCAATAGAGTGTTGTGCATTGTGTTTGGACAGCGTTTCTTTTATCGCAGATAAACCATCGTGGATTGGAATGTTGGTGTACAGGGCTGTGACGTCTAGTGTTGAGAGAATTAGGTTTTGAGGTAGTGTGCATTTAGTATTAATGTCATCTGTGATTCTCAGTAGGTGGGGCGTATCGTGTACAAATGACGGAAGTGTTTTCGCAAAGTCACCAAGAAAGTAGTGAAGGAATGTGGAGACGCTCTCTGTCGAAGTGTTGTTGTTTGATACTATCGGGCGCACTGGGATAGTAGCGGTGCATAGTTCTGTGGATGAAATTTTATGCATTTTTGGTAGGAGGTAGAAGCGCCCGACAGTTCTGTTCCTTGGTTTAAGAAATGTGCATTCTGACGGTGTTATTAATTCATCAGCAAAAAGTGATTTCAGCCTGTTGGTAATTGTCAGTGTGTAGTATAATGTCTCATCGTATAGCCTACTTAGTTGTCTGTAAGCCTCGTGCTTATACTTTTCTACTGGCCAAATAGCCATACTTCCACCCTTATCTGCTTCCTTGATAACGATGTCATTCCGGCAACTAAGATTTGACTAAATTATTTTCACCTTTTCACCTTTTGGCGATATCAGCTGTCGCTGATATCACCGTCACCGAGCTAATTCGAGTGCTTGGAGGCAGTTACAGAAAGGGACTTCGCTTGGCGATGGGAGTTCCTCAGGCAGCTTCAAACAAGAAGGTTAATAATGAAGCGGAGTCTCTTCCAATCCGCATTTTGGCATCTCAGCCATTGCTGATGCAGCTTTCAAGGCTGGGCGAGTCCCCCGCAGGTGCGGCGCTCCTCCGGTGGCTAGCAATAACTCGCTATCATTTCCATGCGGCGCTGAACACCTTTCGATTTTTAGGATTGGAGTGGCCTAAACGGAGTCGCCTCGACCCGCCATTGCCTTTATCGGACGTTACGTGCAGCCCCAGTGTACCCCATCTACCGGCTAAACGCACCATTCCAACTGCGGAAGCAAAGTTTCTTGTGCTAGACCACTTCAGCACATGTAGTGTTTCAAGGCCACCTACAAGTGCACACAGACGGGTCGCTGTGTGCACAGACAGACAGCTGCGCAGCGGCATTCTGCATACCCTCCCTTAATGTGTCCTGGCCTGGCCGCCTGGATAGCGTGTCGTATAGTGACACCGTGGCCTACTTCGAGACAAATTTACAAGGCAATCTCTGGCACTGATCGAAGTTTTAATGAGCAAGGGATTTACCATAAAATTTCAATGGATCCTATCACACGTAGGAATTGAAGGAAATGAAAAAGCTAACGGTCTTGCACGCAGGGCACCGACATGTGTCCCAAAAGTAAGAGCGCCAAAGACTTTTCAGAACTCTAAGAACGTAATCCGCAATCACTTTAGGGCAATCTACCAGGCTCCGCACTCGGCCTGTGTGATCCATGTACTTACTCGGGAAGAAGCAACGCTGTTGTACCGCATCTGCATGAACCAACTCCGCGTTCACCCCGGCTTGGTTATTCAAGACTGGACGATGCGCTTCCGCGTCCCGTGCCTTCTGTGGCGAGATCGCCGACATCGAACATCACATTTGGATACGCCCGCAGTTCGACACAAAAAGGAAAGCGATGGTCGACAGCCTGCAAAAGAATGGTATTGCGCACAGGACCTTTGAAGACGTCGTTTTCCCCGGAGGGTACCTGCCGTGGTTGCTCAGTAGCTATGGTGTTGGGCTGCTGAGCACGAGGTCGCGGGATCGAATTCCGGCCACGGCGGCCGCATTTCGACGGGGGCGAAATGCGAAAACACCCGTATACTTAGATTTAGGTGCCCGATAAAGAACCCCAGGTGGTCGAAATTTCCGGAGTCCTCCATTACGGCGTGCCTCATAATCAGAAAGTGGTTTTGGCACGTAAAACCCCGCAATTTTTTTCCCGGAGGGCCTGCGGCAATCGGGAAGAGGGCGCAACGACTGCTGATTGCCTTCATTCGAGGCACAGGGATCTTCGACACCTGGTGACACACACTGTGACACTCATAGGAGGCTCAGGCGAAACAATTGCCGGCTATGTATGCCAGGCTGACCCCGCCTCCTGCAACACCACCACCTTAGGTTTATCCAAAGCAGGCATACCTTGCCATTTGTTGGGCGTGTTGGCAAACTGACTTGGTAAGCATACTTAGCGCCAGCGAACAAGGACAGAAGGGAGACGACACCACAATGCGTTAATTGGGGCCAAGTCCAAGAACAGCGTATTGTGGTGTCGTCTCCCTTCTGTCTTGTTCGCCCGCGTTAAATATGCTTTCCAAGGCATACCTGTCGGTGTTAACGTAAAACCGCATGATATTCAAAATTTCCGTTATAGCAGTGTAACATTTTAGCTGTTGCAATACCTTAGGTGTTACATGGGAGCTCTCCAAACTCGCTAAATGGCATTCAAATAAGCGTTTGCAGGCTTGCAAAAACATTATGCATATTTAACCAAGGTGTTGAAATAAAGCTTTCGCTAAGCGATAACATAAATGCCATGCAACTAATTGTATTGCATCCCGGCCTCGGCGGACGCACTTAAGAAGGGAGTGGGCAATGCGACAACATCTGTGTATTTAAATTTAAGTGCACCTTGAAGAACTCCAGGTGGTCCAAATTATTCCGGAGGCCCCCATTACGGCGTTCCTCCTAATCAGATGGTCGTTTTGGCACGTAAAACCCCATAACGTATTTTATTTTCTGATTATATTGCACACAGCGTATTCAGCCATAACGACTACCTACCTGCCAGTGAAGATGGCAAGACGCGGAGATCCCTCGCCACGTGAGTCACGTGATCACGCGCTATATAGTGTCTCCGGTAGTGGCCGCCTTTGCTATTACAGCGTATCCAGGATCGGCGCGCCGACTAGAGCCCCCGATCCTGGAGATAGAGCAACAGTAAAGGGCACTTTATTCGCCGAAAGACCGATCAAGTAGATAGACAAGCCCAAACCCTGCAAAGTAGGCACACGAAGGTTCGTTTTATTAAAGGAATTGTGCTCTTGATCACATTTATTTTGTTGCGATGAGGAGATTTAGCTTTCATCTATTAATAACTGCGTAATTCCGTAGGAAACATGCAAAAATCAGTTCTTCGCCCACAATGGTGTGCGCTCAGGAGAAGGAAGAAGTGAGTATTCCATCACGTGCACGCAACCGAACGTGAACGCGCGAGCGCAGCCGCGGAACGAGCGAGGCAGCGCGAGAACCCGGCAGCACAAGGGCACACGCAGACTAGGAGCACACCATCAAATGCGTGAGCTGAGCCAGCCTACACAAGGGCACACGCAGACTCGGAGCACACCATCAGATGCGTGAGCTGAGCCAGCCTATAAAAGGCGCACGGCATAGAAGGGACCCTCCATGCTTCACTGCCTGATGATGGCGATGAACACTAATGAGCCGGTCCATGCATTGGACCCAGGCCACTTGCACGAGGCGCATCTCGAGCGCCGCCCACACGATGGGTACCATACAATGCGGGGTGGGTCGTGTGACCGAACACACTCACCCCCACGACACACACTGTTGCAAGGCTGGTGACGGCCTTCACCATTCGCCCCGGTATGAGGCGCATCTCGAGCGGCGCCCACACGTTGGGTACCATAAGATGCCGGGGTGGTCTTTGGACCGTTGCGCCCACACTCACACAGCATAAGACACGCTCCCACATGACGCACACCTCCCGCATAAACATCACAATACACAACACCAACACCGTAATGAATCAAAAAGGAGACTCGTGGTTGCATGCAACCCACACCTTGCCGACGGTGGTGACGTTGCCGTTCGCCGTCGTTTGCCGCGTGACGTTGCACGTGTGGGCCAGTATAACGAAATACTGTTCCAATCTATTTTAATGCGAAAGCATTATGTTATATATAAGCACACCGCGTTCGGCTCTGTCTCTGCCTCCTCCTCGATGCGCCCGCATCTTTCCTGAATCGGCGTAAGCACTTCACTCACCCAGGACGTCTTCTCTGAGGGCTGCGCCCGTCGTGGCCTTGCCCACCAGGACATGCGCTCCCCGAAGAAGCCCATTGGCGAAATGGCGGGCATGGTGCGGTACCTTCGCATTCAGATCTCGTTTTGATTGGAGCTTGAGTCGCTCGCGCTCCTACTCCGAGTCCAGGCGCGCAGGAGTGAGAGGGACTCGGTCTAGTGGAGATGAGCGGTAAAATAACAAGAATGGCAGGACAAACAGGTACATAATCAGCACGAATTCAGCAAGGCGACAAAACTGAGAGACGGAGAAGAGACATGCATAATATAAGGCACAGTGAATAATAGTGCTTGAACACCAGTCGATAGCTCATAGTGCACCTTCTGCGAGGCGACATATACAAAAGGAGAGATCAACTGAGAGGACCGGCGAGGAGTGCAACTATAAAAAGAAGGCCCGAAAGAAACCACGATGCTGGGAACAGGACGAAGACAACCCGTTTCGCCAGATATAAAGGAATGCTGTGGAATGCCGAGTGTCTACCGAGAGATACGACAGCGTGAAATAGAATAATCAATCAATCAACCAATCAATCTATCGATCGGTAGCTTATTTATGTGCCCTAAAACAACGTTAAAGTCTTAGTGCAGGGACACAGTGAAACAAAAACAAAATATGTCGGAATGTAAGACAACTGCAACAAGAGATGAGACATAAGAAAATTTCACGAAACAAAAAGGCACAAAAGAACAACTGGATAAACAACTACATTTTAAGCAACAATGAACCAATAGCACATAATTTCTAAACGGAGTAGACAACATGCGGAAGGGGAGAGAAACTATGTGAAGACAGAAGAGGGGAGTGCAGCGCTAGAAAGAAGGCTCAAGAAAAAGTGCGAAGCTCGGAACAGAAAGAAGACAACGCGTTTTGAAATACATGAAAATGGAGAGAAATGAGTTATACAGACTTTCAATCATGTGGAGCGACAAGTGCCTGCTGAAAGAGGCAGGAATGAGGAAAGGTCAATGTTACCTGGCAGCCTTCTGTGGAACTCACAGTTAAACATACGCTAGTCGAGTCGGACGGACATTTACTACTACTACTACTACTACTACTACTACTACTACTACTAATAATAATAATAATAATAATAATAATAATAATAATAATAATAATAAATTTTTTTAAAGCGCATAATGAAACCACGCTAGCGCGCACGCGCCGGCCCACCGCGGTGGCTCAGCGGCTGAGGCTTTCTGCTGCTGAACACGAGGTCGCGGGTTCGTCTCACGACCACGGCGGCCGCATTTCAATGGGGGCGTAATGTAAGCACGCTCATGCCATACTTTACATGCAGTGCAATTAACATCGGGTGGTTGAATTTGATTCGTCTCTACATACGCCTGTATACACATGTATGCACATCGACATACACCTCCAAGTAGTGCATGGGACTCGGTCACACGTAGACTCGATTCACTAAGACTCCCAGCCAACTGCTAGTCCGAGTCCGACGTCTGAGCCCCATTGAGTTCGAGGGGGCGTGAGCCCGGGTCTGTATGAGTCGCAGTGAATTGGTGCTTGTGCAAGCTTCAGTGAGTTCAAGTAAACCTGGATCACGCGTGATTCCAATTGTTTTCGAGTCCGCAAGACAGCATGCATTGCCATATTATAAGCTCATTCCACGTGAACCCCCGTGAATCTCATTCTGTGCATCTAAGAGCGAGGACAGTTGGTAATACGAATTCTTAGCGAGGTCATGTCAAAAAAAGACTCGTGTTCTTTAGATCAAAATTTGTATATATATATGTACAAAGTGTCGCATTGTGTAGTCAGCTTTGCAGGCCCATTTTTGTGAAATGGAGAGTTTAGCAAAGGTCAGTAGCATCTACATTGGTTGCCATTAGGTTTTGTTTTCAGCACCTATAATTTTGTTTTCATTTATTTTCTTCGGCACAGTTATCACGCATGCGTGCTTGCTCGCTTTTATTTTCATTGTTGTTGGAGCAGCACCGACAGGCACGTACCCAGAGGGGTGCCCGGGGGAGCGCGGGGGGGCCCGGGCCCCCCCCCCCCCCCGGAATCATGTGGCATACCCCCCCCCCCTCCCCACCCACGCCACCACTCCTCACACATTCCTAAAGCGCCGCCAGATCAATGTTGAGACTTGGCAGCTGTTCATCGGTCAGCACTATGCTGCCTTTTTCACTCCTTTTAGATGGCGGTAGTTATCGGCATCTCATGTAATGTGAAGGACAGTTATCTCATAGATTCCGCACTCGCGCGATTAACTCGAGATGCATTCAGTTGTCACCATCTATTCAACCGTCACGCGCATAGCTGTTGCTTTTGTTAGTTCAACCTTCTTTGTTTAGGCTGATCCTGGGACCAGGAGGGGGATGCGGCTGTTACTCAGCTGGTCTGTACTCTCATAGAACGAGTTGCGGCCGGAGAAAACGCCAATTGCGTTTAATTTTTCCCTTTGCTTCATTATTTCCTTGAGTTACGGCTCGCCGGGACGCTGGCAGATGCCCGGAACCATATACACGTGATATGAATTAGATAAGGTGGGAAATAAAATAATGTGAAAGAGCATCCATCATGAAACCCTGCAATAACCCTTAAACCCATAAACAAGATGACTGTCGCCCGTTACCTCGTCTGTCTTTCCCTAATTCTATAGCACTTTTCGTGCCAAATTGGGAACTGTAAACAAAAATCGCAAGGAGTTGAGAAATTAAGCGATCTACTAAGGGAGAGAGCCAAGGCAACAACCAAGCTGCAAGCAAAAGCGAATAATAAAAAAAGTTAAACGTTGTTTATGAGAATTTTTATGGATCAGCATCTTTTTATTTAGAAAGGAAGCAGAGAAAACGCCGCCGGAAATGGAGAACAATTACTTGTTTTGAATGACGTTTCTACAGTTATCGGTCGAACCGCCTCACGTAGCCACTTCTCTGCTGTGCTTATGTGGGTGTTTTTCTAACCTTTCGCGGTGAGCGCAGTACGTCTAGAATCGCATCCTGCGCTCTACGCGGTTGTGTGGGACTGGCGGCCGCACAGCGCTACGCAATTCGCGGAACTGTCAAAACTGATCAACAAGGCGAAAATAACTGATATTGGAAACTATAACATGAGAAAGACTGAAGAAGCCGTAAAACTGAACGCAGCCTGAAATCAGTAAAAAAGAAACCTGGCATAGGAAAAACCATGATGTATGCACTAAAAGATAAGAAGGATAATATCATCAGCAATCTCGAAGATATAGTAAAAGCAGCGGAAAAATTCTAAGCTGACCTGTATATAGTACCCATAGGAGTCACGATACCGCACTTAGAAACAGTAATGAAAAGGATACAGAAACTCTCCTATATCTAGCGATGAGGTCAGAAGGGCCCTGCAAGACATGAAACGATGAAGAGCGGGAGGAGAAGGTGGAATAACAGTCGACTTATTCAAAGATGGAGGAGACATAATGCTTGGAAAACTGGTGTCTATCGACTGCAAGGGTCCCAAAAAACTGGAAGAATGCCGACATTATACTAATCCATAAAAAAAAGGAAACGTTAAAGAATTGAAAAATTATAGGACCATTAGCTTGCTCCCAGTACTATATAAAATATTTACCAAAATAATCTCCAATAGTATAAGGGCAACACTCGATTTTACCAACCAAGGGGACAGGCTGGCTTCAAGAAGAGATACCTTACAATGGACCACATATATGTCATCAATCAGGTTATCGTGAAATCTGCAGAGTACAATAAGCCTCTCTATGTGGCTTATATAGATTACGAAAATGCATTTGATTCAGTAGAGATACCAGCAGTAATAGAGGCACTACGTATTCAAGGAGTACAGAACGCTTACGTAAAAAGCTTGGAAAATGTTGCTACATACGTGTGGTATTTGTTTGTATGAACGAGGTGCGTGGGCGCCATCACTCCAGAAAAGAGGAGGAAGAACGAACTGGGCTCGCGCTGTGAATCTGACCGGTCTTCGCTGCAACCGTCGTTGTAAACATAATATGTAAATAGTTTCTCGTCTTACTGACTCGTCCTTCGCGTAAGAATATCTACAGAGGTTCTACATCTACCTTCATTCTACACAAGAAAAGCAGAGAGATACCTATAGAGAAAGGGGTCAGACAGGGAGACACAATTTCTCCAAAGCTATTCACTGCATGCTTAGAAGAATTCAAGCTATTAAATTGGGAAAGCTTAGGAGTAAAGATCGACAGCAAATATCTCAGCAACCTTCGGTTTGCCGATGACATTGTTCTATTCAAGAACAATGCAGACGAGTTACAACAAATGATTGGAGACCTTAACAGTGAGAGTGTAAGAGTGGGGTTGAATATTAATATGCAGAAGATGAAGATAATGATAAATAGCCGGGCAAAGGAACAAGAGATGAGAATCGCCAGTCGGCCACTAGAGACTGTTAAGGAGTACGTTTATCTAGGTCAATTAATCACAGGGAACGCTGATCATGAGAAGGAAATTCACAGAAGAATAAAAATAAGTTGGATCGCATACGGCAGACATTGCCAGCTCCTGACTGGAAGCTTACCATTATTACTGAAAAGTAAGGTGTGCATGCAATCAGTGCATTTTGCCAGTGCTGACATATGGGGCAGAGACTTGAGAGCAAGTTAAAGGGCCCCTGAAACGGTTCGGACAAATTTTGTAGACGCGTAGGGTACAGCTTAAGTAGAACATTCGCACCACAATTTAAGTGAAGCGTTACGTATTAATGGAGCTACAAGCGATTAGAAGCTACCCTCCTCCCTAGCCATGCTTTTCCTCCTCAACTCGTTCGCCGAGCGAGTGGGGCTAAGCTCCGCCTTCACTGGTTCAGCGTCACGATGCGACGTCACATCGTCCACTTCCGGTTGTTTTGGTTGCCTCCGCCCGCGCGAGACCGCTCCGCTAGCCGCTTGGCCGTCGACCCCAAGCGAGAGATATCGAAGCAGCGTGCGTTGCGAGCATTCTGTCGTAGCGCGGAACGTGCCTTGTATTCCGGTAACCACAGGCAAGCTGGTCATTTCGGCAAATGACTGTAGGCATAAACTTAAGCTGATGAAGGAACTTTAGCGTAGACGTACGTGAGCGGCCTGATCGGTCAGCACGGTCCATACACTTGTTGGTGCAGCGTTTAACCAGCCAAACAAAGCGCCAATATTGCTCTAACCAAGTGTAAAACATTTTAAACATTTATAAAAACAACGTGTTCATGATTACACTCCTGCGAAAAATACACACCAGCAGCAAAGAAGAATACACTTCGTTGCTGCTACTGTGTATGGTTGAGCTCTGTGCCACCAAGTGGCTGCACCGTGCAGACCATTTGCATTTGCCCTTCTGCTCATCTCATGGCTCATCCCGTTACGGCAAAGTCAAGCGGCCAGACTCTGTCCCCTTGCGCTTGCGTTTTCCCTAATACCGGACTCAGGAAACGCTATTGCGTTAGTAATCTTCCGGTGTAAAGTGATGGCCACAAACGCACAAATCCTGGCGCCGATAGGATAGCGGCAGTCCGATGCGCAGCAGCCAGTTCGCTCGTACGCTGCCTTGCAGAGGGACACGATGTCGCAGCTTGACATATTGCCAGTCGCTACGTTTGCAGTCCACAAGGCAACAAAGTCGAATCATAGTGCTCGCGAAAAGACTGAGACCGACTCTGACCGCGGAGCTCTCTTCAAAATGGAGTACGTTGTAACACAAGCAGACGACACATGCTGTGTGCCGGAAGTGCTTAAGTGTACTGAAAAATTATTCTTGTGCATCCTCTTTATGTTACTTTCTTTTCATAAAAACAAATTAACTAACATTCCAACTATTACGAAGATCATTTGTTTACCATAAAGTTGGAAAAATTATCGATCACGCGCCCTTGTCAGCCAATCGGATAGCTCGCCCCACTGACGTCGTATGGGTGATTTCGGTCATATGGGTAGGGGCGGCTTAAAATTCCGCCGAGCAGTGCGCTGCGATCGGCAGCGATGTGCATATTTAAAACCTTATAATAAATTACACGCTTTACGCGGAGCACTTAGATGTGCCAATTAATGATCAGAAGGACCTACTCTAACGACTCAATACGTTTGTAGAAAATCGTCAAAAGCGTTTCAGGGTCCCTTTAAGGACCGTGCAAAGAGCGATCGAACGAAGATTGCTAGGCATAACGTTAAGAGAGAGAAAGAGAGAGGTTTGGATCAGAGAGCGAACGGGTATAGACGATATTCTAATTGACATCAAGAGGAAAAAATGTAGCTGGGCAGTTCATGTAATGCGCCGGTTAGATAACCGTTGGACCATTAGGGTTACAGATTGGGTACCAAGAGAAGGAAAACGCATTGAGGACGACAAAACACTAGGTGGAGCGATGAAATTAGGAAATGCGCGGGCGCTCGTTGGAATCGGTTGGCGCAGGACAGGGGTAATTGGAGATCGCAGGGAGAGGCCTTCGTCCTGCAGTGGACATAAAACATGATGATGATGCTGATGATGATGATGATGATGGAGGTGGTGGCCCCTCCCCCCGAAAAGAAATCCTGGGTACGTGCCTGAGCACCGACCTTTTTTTATTTTCTCTAGATGTAAAGACAACAATGGTTTCTTTCATCGAACAAAAGCGCACAATACCTATTGTGTTATTCCACATACATATAATTTTTTTTTTATTGCTGCGATGCTGTCATCGGAAAACGGTGACCTGGATCTAGTCAAGCTGCTGTAATGCAGCTTTCTCTCCCGTCCCAACCGCTTATGTACGGCTCTATACACGTAGTAGATAAACTCAACTGAACTAAACTCACACACGCGCACACAAGTCGTGTTGCGGGTTGTCCAACTAAAATGCCATCCTCCGCAACACAGAGTGCTACAGCGAATGCAATCAACTCCGACGATGTCCGCCACACGTGAAATGCGCGCTTTTAAAAAAAGCGTCTTGTAAAACGTTTCTGACTCGCCAAAATGCCCACTGTCTCCTCCATCTCGGCATAGACAAATACGTGCTATGAACGGCGATTGCAGTTTTAGATAAGAGGTATTTAAAAAATAAAGCTATGTTATATGGTTTTCTCATGAAGTTTCAGCAAAATGTTGCGTGCATTGGTCGGCTTGCGTTGTGTATAAAATGTCCTCGCGGTCTGGGTATGTGTCCTCCAAGCGTTCTGCGTGCCCCGTGCAGTCTCGTATACGGGTTGCAGAGAAGAAGAAATTGGCTGCAATCACAATAAGTTCTCCCAACTAGAAATGTAATTGATTTCCGTCACCTTTTACGGCCTTGAATATAGCTGAGTAATTAAATGCAACCGACATACTTATCCGTTACGTAAAAAAAAAATGACAGTTTCACCCCGATGGCGAAGCACTGAAAGTGATAGCAAGGTTTGGCGTTGTTCTGAAGGCGTCTATATATGTGCGTCGCGTCTCCACGATGCATGAGACGAGACCGAAGGAAAACTGCTGGCCTTGGTCAGCGCCCAGAGAAAAGATTAGATGGATTTAGCTCGTCGTTCACACTACTCTCTGTTCCGCTCAGACGAATGCGTGTAGCACCAGTGTGGTGCGCGCACAACTGTTCAGCAGCAACGATAATGTCACGTGTGCGCCCAGCAGTGGAAGCCTGAACGCTGCCCTGGCTCGGGTATAGAGTCGATTCAGCGGAGTTATAGTGTCCACTTGTCTTCGCGCCTTTTGCAGCCCAAAGCACTGCGCGTCTCTGAAGGCCTTCTAATTCGCCACGCACCGGTCGCGCATGCGCGTTGATACCTTGAAAGCACCACGATGCGATTGCCCCTCGAGCATCCGTGCAATTGCTATCTCAATCAGCTTTTAATCAGTTTTTTTTTTTTAATTCGATCACGCTCGTAAAGTTCCGAGTCTGAACACACGATTCCCTGAATGTGAGTTAGCCCACGAGTGTGAGTGATCCTGCCTGAGACCGATTTCTGGTAAATTTTAGTCTGAGGGAGCGCGGCTGTTTATTTTTCGCAATGTATACACCGCATCTAGTATTTTACAGCTTAGTTTCTTTTTCGCCCTTTCCTCTTCTAAACTGCAGACAGTAGAAGCGTTCGGCTATTTCGGGGGATACATCGGAATATGGCTGGGGTTCTCGTTGCCATCGGTGATCCTTAATCTTGAAGCGCACGTGGCCGAAATATTAGCCAAGCGGATGCAGAGGTGAGTGGCGTCCTTACTATTTGCTGCAGCACGTCTTGGCTGGTCGTCATTGTGATGTGGAGCACCAAAATTGTTTCGTCTCCTGTTGTTGCATGCATGCGTCGTGCACGCCTTTCTCGCGGAAATGTTTGCATTCGGCGAACAGCACGTTTTTAAATGAGCGACTGCGACAACGTTACAATTAACAAATTGAAAGTAATGGCCTGTTCGAGTTTGTCCGCCGATTGCATGTCGTTTTATTTGAGCGCACATCTGTGTTAACTTTACATAGGCCCAAAATATCACTGTGCATGGAATCGAGATTGCGCGAGTGTTTCCACATTGGAAAGAATTAAACTCATAATTTGGCAACAGTGTCATTCATTTTGAGTGTGAAATAGAATTTTAAAGCAAGCTTTACTTTGATGGTATATGTGCGCGCACGCTATCGCTTTGTATTTGTTTTCTGTTATTAACAAAATAATGTCAGTTAGCGTCTGTCCCCTTTCCTTGTGTTTGCTTATGTCCCCGTTTCGCGGCCAAAGCGAAACGGATGTCAACCGAATGGCCCGACCGCCGACCTTGCTGAGGTAGAAGGTCGTTTCAGGCGTCATTACACAGCTGAGCCGTAACTCAGCAGCATGACTGCGTCGTTCTCTCCATAATAAAATAGTTTGCAATTCCCTTATTAGCTAAATGAGTACTGTTCGATTAATACTTTTTTAAACTATTGTTATATTACGTGTTTGTCTAAATATAAACATTACATAACCCATTATAGCTTTCTGTATCTTTATCACTGTAAAACGAAATGGCATCTGTGAGGTAAAAGCTCATTTCAACGAGAAAAATTTTACATAGATAATTAAAATACCTTTTACGCACCTACCTTATACGGTACGCATTTCTGTGCCAGTGAAAAATCGGCGCAAAATTATCGCGCATCCTGCGCATTATATGAGATTTCACGTCAAAATTAATCAATTCGATTGGTTAATCAGCGCCGTTCATCAATAACGTTTGTGCAGAGTGAAAGCAGCTGACCAAGCTGTGGTGGTCTTCCGGCTGAAGTTAACGCTTCTGAGGCCTTCGCACGCAGCCGACGTCGGCTGGAGGACGGCGAAACGCTATATCCGCACGCATAGATCAAGCGGCGCGCACGCCCGCGCTTGTACGCCTCAAACGCTCGGCTGTGCGACGAGGAAGAATGCACTTTGTGAAACAGCTGCCGCGAGTGTTTTTTTTTTTTTCTTTTTTGGCGAAACTGAACGAGCTTCTCCGAGCAAGCGAGCAGCGCTGTCTCGCGCTTCTACACCTGCTGATACCACATAATAAACTGATGGATATGCATATTGAAACGCCGTATAGTGCAGAGCTATACCGCCTCACCGACAATATGCATATGCCGTCACCACCCGCGCCACGCAGCGCGTATGCACCCGCCGCATGCGCGGTCGATGACACGGCGAAGTGCTCGCGCGATTCGCCGCACTATAGCAGGGAGCTTACCGATAAGACGGTTTTAGCAGGCGATCCAACACCATCTGAGTGTGCGCGTAATTTTGAAGAGGTTTTTTTCGGCGCTGTATTGGTTCCCTGGCGAACCGCGAATCGCTTCCAAGTTCCAGAAGCTGTTCGTTCGTAAGAAAATGTTGACATTGGTCGGTCACCTTCGAGAAACGTGTGACTCGCCGGCGTCTGTTATCACGAAGACAGCGTGTACTAAGGGCTTTGCAAGTACATACAGAATATGAGGGGCTCCCATTTGCGATGCGAAATGTTCGTTCGTTTAAGAATCAGTTGAGTGGTCGGCCACTTTCTCTGATAATTTGTTCTCCGGTCGGCACCGATTGTCCGGTGCCCTATACGTATACTGTAATCAACCATTCCACAGTGCGAACTGCGTCGGGAGTATTGGCGGTATTGGCACTGGGCCAGAATTCACCTAAAGCCCCCGGATCTCCTAAATGTAGCGAAACGCTTTGTTTCTCGCCGCCGAGCTACGCGATTGGAAGACAACTTCTACGATTAGAAGATAACTGCCGCTGGCCCACCGTTTTTGGGCAGCCGGTAGACGACATGCCCCTCGCGCGCATCGTCCTCCGTTCTCAACCGGAGCGCACGCTTGCGCCCGAGCGTTTCGTTCGGTACGACATATAGAAGCATGGCTAAGTCGGAGCGCGAACTACTATGTAGAACAGAAGCAAAGGCACATGAAGCGACAAGACACAGCGCTGTGTCTTGTCTCTTCTCGTGCCTTTGCTTTCGCGCTCCGACTTAGCCATGCTTCCATACCACCTCACCCATTTTTTACCGCAGTGCTGTCTAGTTTCTGCAGCGTTTCCTGATGTGCGTAGGCAAAAACGATGGTGGCGTCTATAGAGCTAAAATAGCTTAAGCATAAGGCAAAATCGTATCAGCGTATGTGTCCCAGTTGCGTTTGAGGCCAGATGTGTCAAAACCGGCGACGGATGGTGGTTTGATGCGTTGCGATCTACGCAGACAACGACAGCGCGGCCGTTGCGCCCTATGCCTTACCGATGACGGGCGAGAGCCTTGCCGTGGAGTTGTGCCGACGCGTGCGCCGTACAGACTGGGAACGTCAAAGAGGGACTTTGAAAACTTTAGGATCGACACATTTGGGTGCATGCTCCCGGTGGACCCCAATCCCATCGTCATTGTGGTTGACTTTAACGTCGATATGTCTCGTCCAACGGAAAGTGGTTCTTGGCGTTTCTCTTGAAAAGGTTCGGCCTCCAATGTTACACCAAGACCAACGACTCGAATATACGAATATACGTAAGATTCGCTAAGAACATCTCCAGTGTCGTCACAGAGCCCATGGCCGTCTGTCATAGCGTCCATAAAGCCGTAATTATCATGAGATGAACGTAAATACAAATAAACATAACAACGGCCATATTTGTGTTATATTGTTTTCTTGCTTTATTTTATTTTATTTAAAGTTACATACAGCTCCGCTAGTCATCCACCTTGACAGAGTTGAATGGCTCTGAATTTGTTCCCTTCTGAAGATATGCGGCTTTGATACGAAGATAAGTGCCTTCGGAGTTGCCGGGGTCCTCCCAGTTTGTTCACGCAAAGGGAAACAGAAAGGCGCGACCGGCTTTAAAAGAGACGCCGAACTCCCTGACTGGCCGCTTAGTGTCACACAGCCGCCTAATGCAACCGGCTCATATATGGCAAGTCCCAATAAATATGTTTATCTTGGTACAAACCGCGAGGCGCTGCCGGCAGTTATCGCTACCTTTAGAAGATCCACGAAATTTACGTTCACTCACGTATATAGGAGTGGCTCGCAAGGACATGACGGATGTTTAGCAAAGTTCGTGAGTCAGAACGATGGGATGATATATATATATATATATATATATATATATATATATATATATATATATATATATATATATATATATATATATATATATATATATATTGAGACAGCGATTACGCCGCAGGACTCCCCTTTGTTTTAGCGAGCGAGCCACCTACTATTATGGCCCCAAGTGGTGATGAAGAGTTTCTACATATGAGGAAGGTGAAATCCACACGTAGTGCCCACACCAATTTCCACCGCGCACTGAAGCGGGTAGCCCGGCCGCAGCTTACAGGGACCAGAAAGGCCGAACAAATTGTTTTTTGAGATGCGAAAAGTGAACAATCTCGGAACCACGGCAACGACGGTCAGGAGGAACTTCAGCGGGAATGACGCGGTAGTTCACAGGGGAAGTTCGTTCTGTAATGATGCAGGGGCCTAGGAAACGCGAGAAGAACTTCTTACACAAGCCAAGGGTATACCGGGTATCCAAAGCAGCACCTCATCTCCGGGGCGAAAGGAAATGTCACGGTGAGAGCTGTCGTAACGCTGCTTGCGGTCTCGTCGGCTGGCTTCTGTATTGAGTCGAGCACGTTGTCGACAATTCTTCGAGTCTTGAGATGAACTGTGCCGACACAGACGCCGAGGAGCTAGCAGGAACATTGAAGAAAGAGGCGTTGAGGATATAAATTTCGAGGAACAGCCGTAAGCAAAGCAGAAAGGAGAGTAACCAGTAGTTCGTTGTAAAGGGGTACAATTGTCACAAATGGAAGCATTATGTTCCAGCTGTTGTGGTCAGACGTCTGCCAGGGCAAGCACCATACGAAACTGTATACGGGAAGCTGCCCCGGCTGAAAGCGGTCCTCAAGCTAGACACTCCCGTTACCATCTGCAGCTCCGACAACCCAGCGTCCGTCTTTAAAACGCTCAGAACAGCAGCGATCAGAAGAGCTTCACGAGCACAAGAAACGCAGAAGCGCTACTGTGACCGCCGACAACGACCTGCTCCGGTGTATCGCGTCGGTGGCGAGGTGCGGGTACAAAGGGGAACCAGCTCAGTGGGCAAAAAGTTACTAGCAAGGTTTGAAAGACCGTTATCAATTACCGAGCGCGTAGGAGAGAACAGTTTCTTCCACGACGCCATATTGACAGCATCGTCTCAAGAACTCTCAGCACAACGCGAAGAAACTTTCAGAAATGGCATTGAGGGCGCGCCGCGCATGCGTATAGCCCTGGTTGAACTCACGAGTGCTTCGCGCATGCGTTTTGTACCATATGCGGCGTGATCATATTCGTTTTACGGATTTCTTTTTTTTAAATTAATCTATGGCAGATAGCATGATTCTTGTCGTTGAGTTGGATTAATCGAAGCGGAAGACATGTACGAGAAATCGAAACGCATATTCATTGAGGTTAAAAAAAAAAAACTAACTTCTCATTTAATTGATTTACGGCCCATTTGCAACTTATGAATTGTAGCCGCTGAATTTGCAAGACGTATCCACTTGAAGTGAATTTCCAGGATGATCAGCAGTTCCGAGATATTATTTCCCAAAGTGCGGGACGAAATACAGGGGCATTCAAGTTACTTTTGTGCTTCAATGCATAAAAGAGTCCTTTATTTTAAAAAAAAAAGTGGAATAACGGTGCAGTTTTAGGGCGAGTTTGATGGCCCATATCTCCAAATTGGCGTGGCTCTGGAGATTCATTCCAAGTGGAAAATGCCTCGCTAATTCACCGGCTATAATCTGTGCCGTAAAGAATTTAATGAATAAGTTAATTAGTGATTTTTTGTTAAATAGTTGAATATGTGTTTCGGTTTCTCCTGAAAGTCCGCCTCTCTGTATAATCCAGCTCAAGAACCAGATTTATGTCACCTGCAGCGGACGAGTTTTTTTTTTTTTTAATTCCCTAAGGCTTTCATATGATCACCCGTCACCCGCCGTTGTTGCTCAGTGGCTATGGTGTTAGGCTGCTGAGCACGAGGTCGCGGGATCGAATCCCGGCCTCGGCGGCCGCATTTCCATGGGGGCGAAATGCGAAAACACCCGTGTACGTAGATTTAGGTGCACGTTAAAGAACCCCAGGTGGTCGATGTTTCCGGAGTCCTCCACTACGGCGTGCCTCATAATCAGGAAGTGGTTTTGGCACGTAAAAAAACCATAATTTAATCACCCCGCATACACATTCATATTCTGCATACTGCTTTACTCAAGCTATGTGATTCCACTTGACAGAATGAAGCCACCAATGAGAGACCATGCTCAAGGGTCAAGCCAGTAACGCTTCGTACAGCCGTCAAGCAGCATTGCGATAAGTTCCCCGTTCGCGCGAGGTGTACCGACGCCCATGTATCGCATGAGCGCATTCGCCATTGGTTGCAAAAGCCACTGCGTGGAGGCCGCATTTATTTTGATTGTATTTTTCTTGCGCTAAGGTTCCTTGCAGTTTTTGCTTTACCATGCTGCAGCGTGTGACCCACCAGTTTTCTTTAGGTGATATACTAAATCTTCGTGAAGAATTCCTTCTCAGCGACTCTAACAAGGTCTAAAAGCTCGCTGCTTGCGCATCTCCAAGTCTTTATTTACATCATTAAGCTTCCCAGAGCGTGCACATGGTACACGCATTGGAATCGTTTGGGTGTCTATATGCACTCGGTGTCCTTTACTATGACCGTTAAAAAGCAAAGGATTATAATAGTCCTCCGATGCACCAGATACGACTTTCCCTACCTACTTAAAATTTATGGGCTGCCATTATCTCCATGCTCATTAGCCCCTGGGAAAATTCGGCACGCCTTTAGCACCATCGTGGCCCCTGTGCTCTTTTTGCCACCTCCCCGTCCCACCTCATGCACAGATGTGCTGAGCGACGTCTAGCTAGCACGATCAGATTTTCTTTCTTCCTTTCTTCTTTATTTTACCAACTCACAATCATCAGCAGCGGCGCTGCTCTTCGACTGCCCCTATAGCTATTTACCTTTCGTGGTTTATAGCTGGAGCTGAAGGCAATGACACACCCCGCATCTGCTAATTCGCAGCCGCATGCGCTCGCACACCAAACGCAACATGCACAAAATAATATAAGCCGCCGCGAACAGCCCATGTGATGAAGATGCTGATGATGATGGTCCTCTGTGCAAATGTCACACGCTCACCGTGGGGCATCGGCCAATGTGCGGTGTAGACTTTCTCCTCGTCGTCGTCATCACCATCGATCCCTGCGGTCGGCGCTGCAGGCTCTGGCATGGCAGCTGCAGCGCGCCATGGGAAACAAGATCGACGCGTGGTGTGAAATTCTCGACGTAGTGCCTCCGGCAGCTGAGCAACCGATAGGGATTCGTCCGAAGGCATCCGTGGTAGGTCCAGTTTGAATATGAAAACAAAGTCTCTCTTCCGCCAACCCTTCCCGACATAGACACCAAGAGCCACTACGTGGTGGCAAATTTATTTCCACGCCTCATGACTAATCGTTCGTAGGGGCCCAAATCAACAGCCCAGCGCAGCCGAATACGACATTCAGCAGTTCTCTGGCGCTGCGCGGGCTAAGCTGACCGGGTCGCACGCATGCGCTAGCGGCGTTAAGGCGATCACGCGACAGCATCGCAGCAGATATGTTGTAAAGTAGCGAGAGGATAGCAGCGCACGTGCGCAGCATCTAAACGATTCAAAAGCAGCAAATGTGTTGGCACTTGTAATGCTCTCAAATATTGTCGGACAACGATAAACGTCAAATTTCAGTGGGTGCGCGCATGTCTGATTTGGAAAATTTCGACCCAAGGTGGCTATATAGACACTTTAATTCGGTTTTAAGAAATACGGCGAAAGTAAACCGCTACCTGGTCAAGGAAAATAAAGCGGCATTGCGCATGGTATCACTGCACAGCTGCAGATACTGACTCTAAGCAAACTCATAATAGAGACTATCTAGTGCTACTAATATTACGGAGCACTTCCGCTGCGGCTATAAACAGCTGCGCGAGAAAGAAATTGTCACTTCGACCCCACGACGTGATGAAGCACACGTACGGAAAGTGTTGCCGTGCGAACCCTTTGACGGTAAACTCGAACAAGAACAATGCACCAACCGCGAAGCGAACATTTAGGTCCGCCTTGACGGACATCTTTAGGGCCCGTTCACACTTGCGAGTCGCAGAGGTCATGCGACCGTTCTGGTCGCAAAGCGACAGCCGCAAATGGTCGCATTGGTCGAAAAGCGGCGGTCGCAGGCCAGTTGCACGCTGCTCGATTTTTCAGCCTTGCGACTGCGAGTCGCAAACCCAGGTGTTGCAAACCGCTAAACCAACCAGCGATGCCCCGGAAGTAGCGATACATTGTGCATCCGGTTGTCGTTACCGGCGGCAAAAACGAAACTACACTGTAACGAAACGCCCGCAAGCGTGGGAACGGCGTCCTTCGCGAGAGTTCTCGTTTCGAACGAGAAGGCTACCCACAGGTCACTGAGGTAGCCCCACAGAACACCTATAGTAGCCCTTGCAAGTGTGAACGTCGGGGTTGTCGAGCCGCTGCCTGGTCGCAGGCGACTGACGGTCGCACGGCCTCTGCAGTTTACAAGACACGCCTCAAATGTTGTAAAGCGCATGTGCGTACACACTTAAAAAATTCATGCAGAAACTCCCCTGGGAGATGTCTAAGTATGCGTAAGCATTCTGCCACTTGCTCATCTCCACGCAGCCCGGGTCATTATCATTATGAAACTTGATCAGACCAGTATAAACGACAGCGGTGCGGCGACACCAACTGCTGCGGACGGCGGCACAAGGCAAATTGATGACGCAAGCAAGCTACTGCAGGTGGCGGCGCCAGGTGCGCTGATGATGTTCCGATTATAAGCCATTATCGCTCTGTAGTGCCTTATCCGTCCGCGTGGAACCATTATCAACCGTGATCAAGCGCACCCCGAATGCGTATGGCGCGGCCGAGTGGGCCCTATCTTGAAAGCCATCTCCGATGGGGACACAGTGCGCCGAATGTTGGTTTAGCTTCGTGCGCGCTTTGTTCTCGCCGCTCAGTTAACTCTTAAAACGGTTGCACCCTTTGGGGTGTATACTTGTCCCACAACGATAACCGTCATCTGCCTTGCTTGCGTTTCCTTTTCTGAAAACTCGGCGCTCGCTATACTTTCCTGTCGAGAATGCTGCGTCACACTGATAACGCGCATGCCGTTCGTGACTGGGAAGTACCGGGCTCGCAGCGTTAAAGAAAGGAAACGCGGGCAAGACAGATGACGATTATCGTTGTGAGACAAATATACACCCCAAAGGGTGCAACTGTTTTTAGAGTGTAGAGTGCACTCTACATCTTGTTCCCGAACAAGATGCAGAGTGTTCCCGATCTTGTTCCCGAACAATAATCGCGTCATTGGTATGACTTGCATTTATTTTCTTGAAAACTCGGCGCTCGCTTTCTTCTTGTCGTACCGTGCATTTGGGTGCGCCTTAAGGAAACCCAGGTGACCAAATTAACCCGGAGTCCCTCCACTACGGTGTGACTCATTATCAAATCGTTGTTTTGGAACGTAAAACCACAGACTTCATTTCTTCTTTCCTGTCAACAATGCTGTCGCACTAATGATGCACATGTCGTTCGTGACCGTGCGCGCAGATTTAAAGAAAGGGAAAGCAAGCAATATAAAGTACGATTATTGTTTGAGGACAAGATGAGCCCGAAAGGGTGCTAACATATTTTACTGTATGAAGGCTCCTTAATGTAAGTCAGCAGGCAGCACCAGTCGCTTGACACAATCAACGTTGGGCAGAATCCCCTTGATCGGCATGTACATTGGGAGTACCGCGCTTCCATCACAACTCTCCTGTTAGTTCCTGAACAGCTGCGCTAGATCGGCGGCTGCGGCACGGAGATGCTACTTTGACCGCGTTGGCGATGTTAGCAAGCAACAATGATTCACTGACGCAGGCAACGCTGGGCCTCGCGTCATGAGGTTTGTTTTTTGTTTGAACGAGGACGTCATCGGCGCTTGTCGCTTACTGCCTAGGGATCTTACCAAAGGTTGATAGCTACGTGTGTAGCTCTCCTGTGCAATATCTGTTGTTTTTCGATAGCGGGGGACTTGTCACAAGAGCCCCACATGCCACTACGGACGCCAGGACTGTTATGAGTGGATCGCAGAGGCCATGAGTCTTGAGGATCCATTTTTTGTCGTTAAAGAGTAAGTTCCCTATATGCACGTTACCTTCAACGTTTTGCCGATTCTATTCTCTCTGGCTTGTATAACTTGATTTGTACAATAAAGAACAGTTGGAGGAATTTAAATATAAATGGCGTGCTAATGCTTTTCCATCTTTTAGTAAATATTGGATAATTAGTATCGAGATGCAATTTAAACTGAGCTGTTTCACTGCAAAGGAATTCCGCTCTACGCATCTGCTGCGCAACTTTTGCTTGTTAACTTTTTTGTTTTATGTCGTTGCTTTATTCTTGATTTACTGCGGAATACCGCAGCTGCTGCGACTTGCATTATGCATGATCAGGAGACAAATCCAATAGATGAAATCCAATAGATGGTATCAGCTGACGAAAGGGACGACCGAATGCACGAAGCATTTGCTCGCAACAGTGAATTCATAACCTCCCTAGTGCAGCTTTTCTGTGCTGTTAAGCGCTACGCTTCACTGTTGGAACACGGAAAGACTACGCTGCTATCGTTCACCTTTTGTTTCCGAGCGCCTACGTTTCAAAAGGTCGCGATAAGGACACAAGCGTCCTTGCAGATCGCCTCATAAAGCAAAAGATTAAGCAGAATCTGACGCAGCTACTCAGACAGTACGACCTATTGCCATTGTGTTATGTTATCTTTTTGGGCGGATGCTTTGCCAACTTAGGCCGCAAGGAGCAGCAAAATAAAGTCTCATGTTTTTCATGTCCGTATTGAATAGTGAACCAAACATGATTGCGTCTTGCAGACATGACCTGTTGCATTACATTGTTACATTAGCTGAATATGGTTCATTTAGAAATTCAACAAAGCTCTACAGACGGACTGTCATTTAGAAAACTGCTGGTCTACTTCATGTACCATAGGTTTGCCTAATTTCTGCAGCTGGGCTCCTGAAATGTGCACACTGCAGACTGTTATCCAAATTGCCTGCTGCTTGCAATCATGCGACTATGCTTGAAATTGTGAATGTGTTACGTGTTCTGATTAAGGCAATTTTTTTTTTCAGTGAAATTGTTAAGGCCATAGCCAATAACAAAACACTTTTTGAGAGGTGGAACCAGTACCAAGACCCATCTAGCTTGCCAAGCAAAGAAGACATTGACTGGACCACAAGCGAACTCCGGAAGGGTCTGCGCAGCATAGAATGGGACTTAGAAGACCTTGAGGAAACTGTCGGTATCCTTTTGCTTATGCCCCCCATCATGTGCAGTTTAACAGGTGTAGCCCTCGAAAACTACTCGCTTCCTTCTGTATGCATTACATGGAGCCTTGTCCATTTGAATTATATGTTTGGTGGAAAGATTCATGGTTTTATTCTTGATCTAGGTTCAGTATAATGTTGTGTTATGCGACATTGCGATCAGTCATGTGTGCTATCTTGCTGAGAATTCACACATTGCTTTCGTGTCGTACTTAGCTGTCATAGTTAAACTTTCATTTTTTAAATTTAAAATTCTATGCATGCCAAGCTAATATGGCTTTCACAGATGCTTTATGCTCCTTGGTGGATACCTGATGTGTAGAGGATTAAGACAGAGAATACGATCAACTAAGTCTTATTGAATAAAGCTCCATATTTTTGTAATTACAGTATACATTTATATTGTAAACTGGAAGACATTTGTATGCTGTGGCAAGTTTGTTTTGTTTAATTTCATGTTTAATTATATGCAACCAGACAATTGTCCTCAGTTCAGTTAATTTCGCATTCCGAAGTGAGAATCTCAGTGCAACTCTGCAGTGATGCAGATCATCATACGTTGCATGTTAGTTTGAAAGCAGGCCGCATCTGATAACAATTGTGCTAATGCTTTTATTTGGCGAAAATCAGAAATGACAATGTGACGAGTTCTGTCACTGTGGGGTGCGTCTTTGCGCTGAGATTCTAGCCTCTGGATGTGAAATTAGCTGCAGTGACTGACAAATTTCAGGATGCATATATCAAAACACAAGCCTTTTAGGTAAAGCAAACATAACAACGTTGCTTTAGAATACAGTTGTCAGAGTTTTCAACATAGATGTATGCTGCAAATGCAAAATTTTTTTAATGGTATGAATTTTGGTTGTCTATAGTCTCTCTGTCGGTAATTTCCCATGCACAATGTGTCCACCAAGAAGCTTAAAGCACAAGCCACATTTGGATAGCTTGCATGGCTTGTTATATTATGTTAGGGAAAGTTCAACTTTAAAAGGCGTGGCATAGATCTACAGGTCGGACATCTGTGTTCAAAAGTGTGTTCAAAAGATTTTGTCTGACTCTATGTGCACGTAAAAATGATTTTGTCTGTTTTCACCATATCACAAGAAAAATAAGCATAACTGCCATTGGGGGAAGTTCACCTTCCTTTGATGCAAGGTTAGACAGTGTCTTTCTTGTATATTTGCTTGTCACTGCATCTTTAAAGAGTTGCTGAACATGGTATTATCAACTTTTGCAGCGACTCACCATGGTGGCACAGTTTCTATGGCATTCTGTTGCTGAGCACGAGGTCATTGGTTTGATTCCCTGCCACATTTCAATGCTGGAGGAATGTAAAAGTGCTCATGTACTTATATTTAAGTGCATGTAACATGACTCCAGGGGGCAAAAATTATTCTGCAGTCCTTCATTACAGCGTCTCTCATAGCCCACTGTGCGATTTCAGATGTTAAACCCCACAATTTAATAATTAAACTTTTGCAACGTTTGCCATTCATAATACGGTTTTCTATATATCCTATATCTAGGATGAACACTGAATAAAATCCAGAAGAAATTATTAAGCAAGGCCATCTTTTCATTTCTTAACCTGCCCTCTCTTATGCTGTTTCATTGTCCATAGCAGCAGACCCTGAGTAGCACATTAGCGTGGGGTCGCGTCTTGCTGAGCTTTAGCTGCACTGTCTGTACAAAGCGATCCTAGACACGAAATGTCTGCTCAGTAGCCCAGTGCATATCCATGGTACCCAACCGTGTTACGTTCGAGCCGATAGCCAGTGTTTTCTTTTTGCAGATGAACCAGTTACACTGTCATGGCTTGTTTCAACTGTTCATTTAAATTAATGATGGGTGCCTTTTGGGTAATCGTCAAAAAACGAAAGGAAGTAAAGTATTATTTGACTGTTGGCTGGAGCAAAAACGGTCGGTTACCATGGGTATGCACTGGGTCATTGAGCAGGCATTTTGTGCCTTTAGTCACTTTTTTGCATTGACAGTAATTTGGTAATTATCAGTGATCCAGGCCAATTTGTAGCGCAGCCTACAAATTAGCCAATATACGCAGTAAGACGTTTTTTCCACTGAAGTTTTTAAAAGGGTATTGATACGGAAATTTCATCATTTCTTCCTTTTTTCATTTTCTAGAAGGGTGCAGATGTAGGCACAGTTTGTACATGTAAAATCCTTTGTAGGACATTGCTCTTCCATAACTTGCACTAGGTTCAACAGTTTAAGAAACGAACCATATTGTAGACAAATCCTGTTGTAAAATGATTAGTGTATGTTGGCATGTGCAGCTGCATTTAGATGGTTGTATTGCATCACTCTGAAGATCAAAGTGTGATAAAAAAATTTATTGCTCTTTTCATTGGTACACTAGAATGTTAAAGGGACATCACTATTTCAAGGGACACATGCATGCTAAAGAGTCGTTAAGGATAAATTACTCTTCTACAATACCAAAAAAGCTACTTTTTCCATGAAAGGAGGCTTGATAAGCCAGAAAACATACAAAAGACAGCTGGGGGCACCACATGTTTGCGCACCAGCTTGCCTGTGATATCAGGAATTTTGATGGCATCTGCTTGGGCGTAGTTAATTCCTTATCAGTAAAGTTTGATTGTATTGTATTCTAATAGAGGTGAAGACGGAATTTATTAAGTTTGAAGAACTTTTACTGAACTACGATGACTGAAACACGATCAAATACTCTGAAAATCATTTTCTGTTTATTATAATCAACCTATGACCACTAAATTAGAACAAATGGAGTTCTGAAACCAACACTTTATTAGTCTAAACTTATTTTGTGTTTCTCTGTTGTATCCTTTTGAGTTAAGCTAGACTGGTAAATTGCGCTTCCTGAATGCCAGAGACGCCAGTCTTACTGTGAGCAGAGTCGTGGCAAGCCAGAAAAGGCACAAAAATGATAGACTGGGCTTGAGAGTTCCTGCACCAGCTTAACGTGACATCATGAGGTTTGGACAAAGCCTGCTTGTGACCAGTTGACAGTTTGTTGATGAACATTGATTACATTGCATTCTGAAGCCACTGAAGACTCAACCTAGTTGGTTTTGATAAGTTTTCATGAACTAAAATGGCTCAAACTTGCGAAAATACTTTGATATCTGTTATGTCATGCCACATACCAGTGCTGTGGTTTGGGTGCAAAATGGAAAAAGCCGACATATTGCCCTTTATTTGCTCCGTTTAATAACTAGCTTTCTTTCGAGGAAGGAATACAAGTCGAGTATTGAAAAAAAAAAAAAGTGTTTACCCGACTAAACTAGCTTATTGTTGCTCTTCACAGTCCTCTTAACTACAAATGTGCTTTCTGAATTAGGTGGTGAATGATAAGTGCGCATGTTGCGGCAAAAAAAAGAAAAAGAAAAAAAACTCAAAACATGGAGGAGACGAAGGCAAGAAAGAAGTACAAAACTGTGGTGCCTTCTTGGAGCCATGTCACGATTGCACCAGTTGTTATTTGCATTTCTTTTATATACTATTTTTTTTATTGCCCGTCATATTGACCGCAAATAAAGACGGAAACAGCGGAAGAGAACTCAAAATTGACACGCCTGTGTCGTCTGAAAGTTATCGCCTGTGTCGTGTTTGTGTTGTCTTCAGCTGTCCCTGTCTTTAGTTGCGGTCACTATGATATGCAGTAAACACCAACTAGGCCAAACTGAAGTTCTTCTGAAGCATAAATTTTTTTTTATTGTTGCATCTCCTCTGCCTTGATTCATAACCTTTATTACACAAACATCCATACCTCCTTTACATACAAGTGGGCCATTGAGTCTAGCTGTGAATAGGCGGCTGACATAAAACTGCAGTGACTGTTTTAATGGGGAGCTCATATTTGTAGAATGAGCAGAAAGCGAGATTCAAGCAGTCGCAAAAAAGCTGTACTGGTTTTAAAGGCCCAACCACACATACGGCGTCCCGGTCAGCTCGTGCTGCCTGATTGAGGAAAAACAGAGTAGAAAGGTAAACAGGGACTATTTGCTACATTTATAGCATTTACAATAGCAAATATTAATGTAATTTACTCAGAACATGTGCAGGGCTTATCATGAGTGCGTGCCAGGTAGTGGACAGCATAGGCACTGTGGTGACAGGCCATGTCGATAGAGTGTGATACAGAAATTTGCAGAGTTTCAATGTTTATTCATAAGCCAGTGTGGAGGCATTTTTGAAGTTGACACACAACTTGCCCCTCCCCCCCCCCCCTGCTAACCGTGATCTAGGTGCACATGCCAACATCTGTCATGTACCAATCTGGGTGTCACTTGCACGCCTTTTCTTGAAGCATGTCGACGGAGGAAAGAGAGGGAAACTTTATTTTATGAAGTGGTGTAGTTCCAGAACCTTTTTCTTGAAATAATAGTAGTTTTTTCCACAATCAGATGCGAGCTGATGCCAATGCCCTGTGGTCGAGCATCATGTTCTTTCTGTATCCTATATTTCCACCTTTTTTTTCCCTATCACCTGTCAAATCTTGATGCTAGTTCAAGGAGTCTATGCTGGGTATTTTGGCCAGCAGGTGGCAGTAACAGTGCTGCCAGCTGTATATAGCTCTGTACTTTATAAAAGCTGTGTGCAGCTGTATAAAGTTTGCTATGTGTGATGTTGACAGCTTGGTATTTGTTCATTTTTTTCTTCCTTTTTTCCTTAACTGCTGTTTTTTCAGCTATTGTTGAAAAAAATCCCAAGAAGTTTAAGATTGATGAGAAGGAAATCAAAAGCCGAAAAGCCTTCATAGAGCAGTCCAAGAATGAAGTCAAGGTTAGTCATAGATTAATTGAAGCAGAGTGCACATGTGAGCTAGCTGAAATATTCTGGTGAAAGAAACAGCACAAGCATGGGACAAAAGCTGAAGGACACAGGAGATGCTGCTGCGCCCTGCCCTTTAGCTGTCTGTGTTTGAACTGTTTCTACGGTATCGATGAATGTTCTTTTCATTCTTAATTGCCCTGGAAGTGTTGCATTTGATACAGTCTAGCCCCTTGATATTGAATCCATGGACGGATGCCAATCAGCTCGATAATCATGCAGTCAATGTTGGTGGAACAACATGATGGTGTGCTAGATAGATGCTGTGGTGAAATCGCTGCATACTTTCAAAAACATGTTTATGTGAGCATGAAGAAGACCAATTCTCTGTGTACTTGTTTCAATGTAAACAGGTTTTTTTAGCACGTGAAACACGAGGTGCTGAAGTTGTTTGTGTGATGGCTGACTTTGGCTTCATGCACTTCATTTTCCTATGATGTCATATGGATTTTCTGTAGATGCTCTACTAACAGCATCGTAACACATCGTGATCTGTTGTCACTAAAAGGTTAAGGCACTAGGGCAGGCCTTTTTGAGGCAGAATGTTGTAGCACATTGATGTCTTTAAAGAAATGGAGGCTTTGTGGTCTGTCTACTGAAGAAAAATGAAACCAAACCAATAACTTTTCTTAGTCGCATAAGGAGTAACTCAAAAGTTTTATCTACGTAAAATTTGGCGCAGTGTGTGCGACAGCTTTTCCCATTTGCTGCAGCTGTATTTTTTATGCTGTATTATTATCACAACACAAAATGTTTCAAAAATTTTTATTGTGTGGGAAGTCCGTGGTGGTTTGGTGCGATTTAGTGTGTCTAAGAGGTTGCAACATTTGGGTTTGAATCATGTCTCATTGTCGAGTTGTTGCCTCACCAATAGAGTTGGTCATATTATAGTGCATAGTATAATTCAGTGGAGCAAACAGAGATGAAACAATTATGTTGAAATGTGTTAAACTCAAGTCATTGTGTGCCATGTATTTCTTTATGCACGCCCATCGTCTCATGAACGCACCTAAGCAAACACTGAGACATGCACTGCTAGCTTTGATGACCTACAGGTCTCCTTGGTTGTTGTCTAAAGGCATTCGATGCAGCAGCATCGAATACCAACAGGGATGCATTGAGCATGACCAGGGTGCTTCCTTACAAGTTTTAGGAGCTCCTCTCATGGTTTTCTTGCATTGATCTCAAACAAAATTTGCAAAACAAGCACAATACATGCTGTTACGTTTATACCAAACAATTTTAGCAGCCTCTTTAATTGCTTTGGAATGGTCGGTCTTTCTGCATATTTGTGGTGCACTATCTGCTTGAGACACACACCAGCACCTAAAGAAAAACAAATATTTATTTAAGGGTCACATAGGCTCTTGGTGACCAAAGGCTGCTGCTGGCTTTCATGCTTCTGGCCTCATCATGTTAGCCATTGCAGACTATGGTCCAGCATCAGCACACTAAAAGCAAATTGTAAATTAGCATGCATCTATATGCATTATGCACAAAGCTTGCACCCCATTTCTCATGTTATGTGGCATTGTCTCCTATTAACTTGAGCCCTGTGGCTTCTGTACACCTTAGCAAACAAGTTATTTTGCAGTTTGTTATTTAGCACCTAAAACATTGTGCCCTCATCCTTCTTTCCCTCGTGTACAGTGCATGAAAGAAGCAATTCTTGAAAGCAAAGCTAAAAATAAGAAAATGAGACCGTCCAGCATGGTAAGGAATTTTTTGCCATCTCCTTGTGGATATTTAGGTAATGTCTTTGCCGTGGTTGTTTGGGACCTTGCTTACATTTGAAGTGACTAGATAGAATATCAGTCATGCATTAACAGGAGTTCCATTAAAGTTAGGCTTATGCATTTTTATTTGTGAGGTTCTTGTTGAGCGTGATAGACAAGTCACTACCTTGTCTGTGATGGTGTATAAACCAGGTTCTGCGGTGTGCTTCCAGGAGCTGTTCAACTCGTCACGAACAGCCAAGTACACAAGCCTACGAAATGAGGTCGAGAGTCCCGTTCGTCGGCTACTGGATCATACCCAGCAGCAGCAGCAGGTTTGCAAATTGTCCACTTGCCATTTCATAAAAGAAATCCTTCATGTGCTGCGTCACTAGTAGATATGGCACTGGTGAAAGGCATTACAATCTTTACATGTTTATAGCTTTTATTGGTACATTGAGATAGAACTCAGTGTACCAGTAAAACTCAGTGGTTGTTACCTATAAGTGGATAAAGAAGGTGTTTTCCTGCTTTATTTAGCTCTTTCATCTTTGATTTAAGGTTTAGTTTTGGACATTTGCAAGAAGCTGTGGTTTATGGCTAGGTCTTTTGACCTCCTGTGCCACCTTTTTTCTCCCTTTTCGATAAAGTTGCATTGTCATTAGCTTCCAGAGATCTGTGTATAAATGGTAGCGCATAAAAAAAAAAGAACCGGCCTTTTGGCAAGTTTCTAGAAATAGTTGTATGTAGCAGCATATTGAAACAAATGGCACATCGCTATGCAGAATCCTACTTGGCTTCAGCAGGTGAGCAATGAGCTCATTCTTAGGCACAAGGTTCAATTTAATGGAGGTATTGCATTGAGAGAGATATACAGTGGTACGGATTGGAGCACATGCATGTATAAATGTTATTTTAGTTGGGAATAAGGGGAAGAAGTGGAGCTTGGCGGGTCATGCAATCTGTAAAGCAGATAACCGGTGGGCTATTGAGCATAGCAGAATAGGGGTTAAAGGAGAGGAAACACAGTCGAGAGCAACAGAGGATAAGAAGGAACGATGAGATCAGGAAGTAGGCTGGCATACAAATGGGGAGGGGAGTCAGCTGAAGCAAGTTGGAGATAACTGGAGATCTGTAGGAGAGGCCTTTGTACGGTGGTGGAATTAAACAGGATGATGATGATGAAATTAGTGCAAAGCAGCATTGGGTAGAAAAGAGAAATACAAAAGGGACAGCTGCCATTAGTTTCTCTCCTGTCTTGTGTTGTCTTCTGTACACATAATTCCCTGCGGACTAACTTAGCATAAACTCTCCCCGGGTTGCTACGCCGCTTTGAAGTGCTGACGTCAGCTAAATGCATCACTGTCATTGTGATTGGTGAAGACACTCCTCATTTGCATGTTCCCTTGTATGCAAAAGCAACAATGGACTCCCTTCCGTTCTTTACCGGAATTTTTGCATAAGCTAGCAAAGATGTCATTGTTTCTACTCGAAGATGTTCTTTAGGTGCATGAGTGCACTGAAACAGGAATTAACAGTAACTGTTTCAAGTGTTGCTCAATTGCAGTTTGAAAAATACTGAGGGGTCTGGTACTTTTACACACAACTGAATATATGCTATTGCCATTTGTGCTTCTTAAACCGATTTCGAAGTTCCTTGAGCAAAAGCTGATTTCATGTTCTTTGAAGAGTGTGTCTCAGTGATAAATTCCTGACTTGAAGCAGTTTGTTATAAAATTGTGTGCTTTGAGAATGGGAAGAAGTAGAAGACACATTGATTATTGCAGTTTTGTGGCATGACACCAGGCTACATATCACACTCGTAGTGATTGCCAGTAGCTTCATCACTGACTTTTCGAAACTGGAAGATGTGGTTGAAATTCGTTGTCTTGGCTGAGACACTGGGTTTTTTACTAATTTGTCTTGTTTATTGAGATCGAAACTGGATACAGCGTTACAGCTTGCAAGTGGGCTGTGCCAATTCATAAAGGTCCGTTCGATTCACTTGCACCATCTAAATCTGAACCAGTTCACTGAGGTACTGCACCCTGCCGTTCATTTCAGCGGTGCAGCAATGGTGTCCTCTAAACCCTGCCATTCATTTCAAAAGGTGCAGGGCGGGTTCACGATTTTTCTACCCCATCCCTACTGGTGGTGCCGACTTGTTGCAGATGAGAAGGTGCGAAGCAGCAGCGCAGACACGGGCATAAGTGGTGTCGAAACCCCGTTCGCGTGTGTCTGTTGTGTCTATGCAGGGCTGCATTTGTTTACATGTATTTGTATGCACACACTAGCATCATTGTGTTTTGCCACAGCCTGCAATTCAGCTGTCTGTGCTGGTTAAACCAATGCTGCATTGGGTCAAACAAGCAATATGGCTCTGTCAATGTGTCAGCACTGGTGCTTTATATGTGTCTTTATTGCCCTGTAAAATTGAGAAAAGAAAATAAGAAAATCCTCCACATGTTCGCCAGGGAAAGCTTCACCAATTTAGTCTATCGTACTGCTGTTCTGTAGCATGCTTTGCTTTTAGAAATATGCTATCTGCTTGCATATGGCATAAGAATTTTTATCCGTTAACAAAACAGATATCATGTATTTGCTCCTACTTCTGCCAATGGCAGGACCGACCTTGCATTTCCAGGCTTTTATGCATGTCCCTACATTATTTTTTTGCTTCCGGCACAGATGGGCTATGTTGCTTTATGCTGTTTTAAAGGGGCCCCGAAACACTTTTCTAACTAATAATAAAATAGCCTTTCTATATTAAATGACGTTGCCTCACAAATCTGCTGCAAAGTTTTTAGAATCCTTCAAGTATGAGCGGAATTGGAGAGTTATCACACCGATGCGCGGCTTTCTCACCTTTCATCTCCACTAGTGCTACATGGAGGGGTGGTAAGGCCCCATCCAGAAATTGGGAATTTTTTTTTTTCCCTTGATGACACTGCTTCTGGTTCAGGCGTGTGCATTGCTCTCTTGATGTGAGATGGACGCTCGGGCTGTCTTGCATTGCCACGTCTCTGGAGCTATGTCATTCACAGAGACCAATCAGATCATGCGGTTGTCAGCGGCCAGAAGGTTCATGGCGCCCCATGGTGGCTGCACTATCTATACTGCACAGCACGACGGTGCGATCCCTGAGGCCCTCTGTCGACAGCAGACACAGATATGCACAACTGTCATGTGTAGACCAGAAGTGCAAAGACAAAATACTTCTGTGGTCTTTTTGAGATCACAGACATATGAGGTGTGTTCAAAAGGTATTGAACCTTCTTCTTTTTCACATAAACCAATGAAGTGCGGGAGGTTTCCTTCTCTAGGGATATGGAGGGGACATTCATGGACATGTGCGAATTTTTTTCTGCCTGCAGAAAGCTTCATTTGCTGGCAGTCGGCCTATGAGTGAGGGCGTATAGTGAGCGCTTGTCAAATTCCAGTAAGTTGTAAAATGATGGAACAACTTGAGCAGCGATATTGCATCAAATTTTGCCAAAAGCTTGTTGACACCCAAACGGAAACCATTCGCAAGATTCAACAGGCTTTCAGGGACGATACCATTATCACAGTCATGGATAAAGGTGTGTTACAACCGCTTCCAAGATGGCTGCACATTACTGGACAGTGAACCGCATTTAGGCAGACTCAACAAGTCGAAATGAGAATGTCATTGAGCAAGTGCAGACTTAGGTCTTGGAGGACCATCGCATCATAGTCCAAAAACTTCCGAACAAAATAGGGGTAAGCATTGCATCAGTACATTCAATTTTGACCGAGGATTTGGGCATGAGGAGAGTGTCCACTAAATTCGTACTGAAACTGCTAACAATGGAGCAGAAGCAAATCCGCCTAGAAATTGAATAGTACCTGCTGCACCATGCAAACAGTAACTCCAACTTTCTCAACACCGTGATCACAGGCGACGAGTCATGGGTTTATGGCTGCGACCCAGAAACCAAGATGCAGTCATTACAGTGGAAACGTCCGACATCCCCAAGGGCAAAAAAAGCACGGCAGGTCGGCTGCAATATCAAGGTTATGTTGACCGTTTTTGACTCCCGGGGGGTGATGCATCATGAGTACACACCGCAAGGCCAAACCATCACAAAGGAATGCAGTCGAACCCATTTATAATGAACTTGATAGTTTCGCGAAAAGTGATTGTTATACGTATCAGTAGTTCATTATATATGGATTTGCCCTTGAAAACTAAAAAATTAACCGCACTGAAGCTGGTGTCAGCTGTTAAATTTTGCATCACTTTGATCTGAAAACCAGATTTTCATTTTTGTGCACGGCGCGTTCGCGCACCTCCCTGCAAACTTCCGTTAAAAACGTCCATCTAAAGAATGAAATGCGGCGTCGTATAGCTCTTTCAAAACAGCACCCGCTTCTAGTCACCTGTCATTTCGAAACTGCAAGTGCAGCCGCCATTTTTTATTCGAGGGCTCCTAATATATTTTACTACCAGCAGGACATGATTATGCTCCACAAGAGAGTTGAGCGTTCTAGTTGGCCGGAAGCGCAAACTTCAGAAATTGCTGTGGCATGCTGCCATTCTGCGACTGGTCTCGGACATCACGGTCTCAGCATTACAATTGTGCGTCAGCTGCACAAGAGCCACAAAATTATCTTCGTCACTTCTAGTGAAAGAAAACTTAATGTTTGAAAGGTAAAACGCACGTCACTGCGAACTGTTATCAGCAGTCGGCTACCTATAAATGAAGCGCTGCCGAACCTTGATCTGATGATGGTAACTGCCGATCCTTTCCAACAGTGTGTGAGGGCAGGGCGTGATGCATTGTTCTCGTCCACTCTGGCCGCGTTGACAGGAACGTTTGAGCAGCCATTGTTTTCATGAGGGAAGGACATTGATGATCATTCCAAATAATTGAAACAGGCTTATTGCACGGATGACTGTGCTAGAATGAAAGTGATGCTGTTATGACATCCGATATCGCACCGGTACATGCGCCAATGCACACTCTGCGCCAAGCTGTTTATGCTGTTCGCTGTACCCGAGGTGTGCCTTGAAAGCAAGCGACCTCCTTCGCGGCTTCCGAAATCAATGCTCGGTGGTAGCTCGCTGGCTCATCTCAAAGGCTCTATCATTGTCACAGTTGGACAGCACCGGTGTGTGCTCTGTCGTGCATCCAGTTTGGTTGCGCTTTCGTGATTTGGTACATTGTGTGCGCCCTCTTTTTACCTTGACCAGATCCAAAGCATTCATTGTAACGGTATGGCGATTTGAAGAACATTTGTTGTATCTGGAAGCAGTTTCAGTAGGCAGGGTTGGAAAATCATAAGTGCTCTAAAATGTGGTGATTATATCTAGGGTCATTATAATTGGGTTCGGCTGTACTACCAAAAGGTCCTTCGTTGCCTTTGTGATGCTGTGCAGCATAGACGACCAGGTCTGTGGGCAGCAAAAACTTGGCAGCTCCATCATGATAACACGCCCGCCTATTATGCGCATCTGATTCAGACTTCCTTCGCCAAACAGTACATTCCTCCGGTTCGTCAGGTCCCTACTCCTCGGACATGGCTCTGTGTGACTTTTGGCTATTTCCCAAACTAAAAATGCTGCTGAAAGGAACTCGATTTGAGTCGGAAGGAGACATCACATGGAATGCGACGGCCCGGCTGATTATCATTCCAAAAGACCCATTCCAGAAGTCTTTCCAACAATGGCGGGACCGCTGGGAGAAGTGTGTGCATTACCAAGGAGACTACTCTGAAGGGGATTAGGTTATTGTAGCTCCCAATAAGTAAATGTATTTCTGCTGACCAAAGGTCTGATACATTTTGAACACACCTCTTGCATATTTTTCATTTATATAACTCAAAATGAGCAATAATAGTATAGCTGAGAATGTTCCCGTGATCACAAAATCTGCCAAAACTGGTTGGGCCTGCTTGGCTGCTGGCGAGTAGCTGTTGACAACATTACAAAGGAGATAGCAAGCAATCTTTTACTGTATTTGACACGAGATTGTAAATTCCCAGCTGCATGCAGGGCAATAATATTTGGCTCACGTGTTCAAGGCTAAACCCCATGAACGTGATTTTGTGCGCGACAGTGATGAGCGACGGCTTCGAATGACGGATCAGGCCGTTGCTTGAACAGATCGCTCGATCTTGTCGTGCGATCGCTTGGTTCTGCAAATCTAGAATTCGTCGCTCGTCGCCCAGAAGTGCTATGAGCGACTAGCCAATAATGCGAAGCCGGAACTGGATTTATGTAACTCAAGTACTTCCGATTGTCGCACGGAACGAGCAGACGATTGAATTTTTATACGTGCAAGGATAAGAACCTACTGCAAGACTTTCAGAAATATTTTATGCTGCTTTTTACAGTAAAACACATCAACTTAAGTTAATAAAGCACGCATCACGCTAGTTTCGGCACCTATATTGTTGCCCTCATACCAGCAACACTGACGAGACGCCACTCGAAGTCATCGCTCGCATGGGGTACGACTTGTAGGCGACGAGCGAACGCGACAGCCATCTCCATCGCGTCGCTTGTCACTGTCGCGTGCAAGATCGCTTGCATGGGATTTATACTTCACAGGAGCCTTGTCTACAGAACTGCAACATTTTCTTACTGTGTTCTAAAAGTGTTTCACGAACCCTTTAAGTACCAAATACCTGAAAAGCCGACCATACCTGTTTTGGTACAAACTGCGTGTCAAGGTGGCACACAAGGTGAGAAAAGGAACAGACAAGCGTAGACTTATAACTGGGTTGATTGCAAAACCAAAAAAAATCTTATATTGTATACAGCCAGTGTGCCCTGATAGTATCATAGCTACAGAGATACAAGCATACGTAAACAGCATGATTCACATTCTTGTTTTACACACGGAGCATAAATAAACATATTGTCTGAAAGATCTATTGAAGGATGGCAGGCATCCCCACTCCCTTCCTCCTGATATGGAATGCCTTGATGATCCCATGCTCTACGAATCTTCTCTGTTTTGAAAGAACTAATGTGTCCATGAAATGTGGCTCGCCCCCACAGTCGCACCAATAAACTCGGTTGTAAGACTGCGCTCATCTGTTTCTTTCCTTACTTTGTGTCCCGTCTTGTTGCACAGTTTGTATCAATGCATTTGTACGAGCCAGCCCAACTGTCAACCCCATATCTGTGGTTTGGAACCCATCACTGTGCTATACTCCATCTGTCAAACTTGCACAGATGGCTCACTTTAGGCAGAAAAGCACAAGGCCTGCACACACATGTGCACCTCGGCATTCGTTTTGAGTGTTGCATTGTGCCTGCATTGCTAAACTAGAGCTGCACAATTCCTTAATTTCTCGTGTTCCACCATCAACTGGTTCACAGTGGTACAGGCGAAATGAACGGACCTTATGATTAAGGGCAGTGTGGACATAGACAGAGAAGAGTGATGACACAGGACGGTGATTATCCTGTCAGATCTCTTCTTTGTCAGGTTGTTTGTAGCACTACCCTTAATCCCGAATCAACACAAACTTGCCCAATTGGTGATTGTGCATTGTCTGGCAGCTTTTCGGCATGGTGGGTGGTTTGTGTAAAGTAATGCCAGACTTGCTTTGTCAGTAGTGGCAGTGGTGCTGCCACTGCTATCGTTTTCGAGTGTCACATTCATAAAAAATACATTTGGCATGTCCTTGACCGGAAGTAGTTGACAAATAAGCATAGCATGTGCATCAATGCAATCTTTGACAGATACATACCGTAAAAACCGGACTATAGGTCGGACCGGAATATAGGTCGATCCCCCAACTAACGAATTCTAAAAATGAAAAAAATCTTTTTCAATGGCAAAAGCACTGAGACACCCTTACCTTGAAACAAATGCGACTCATGCACAATAGTGACAGTATTTATTTAAATGCTGCTCGCATGTGCACCTGGCCAATTTTTAATAGTATCGCCCGACCATCGACCCGCGTGCTTTTCAGCACCTTATTAACGGCGCTGAGCGGCGAAACAAACGAGATACGCGCAGGTGTACACGTGCGCTTACTTTTGCTATTTCTCCGCTCTGTGCCATGATGATAAGGTGCTCACAAACACGCGGGTCGATGGTCGCGCGATACTGTTAAAAATTTGCCGGGTGTACAGTACACAGAAGGGCACGAAGGGCGCAAGCGCTACTTACTCCGAATCAGAGCAACGCCTTTGATCAGAGTCGTCCGAACTAGAGTCGGATGATGAGTGCTTCTCGCTGCTCAGTCCAGAGGCGTGCGCGATCTCTACTGCTTTCAAATGTATGCATTCGACAGTCACAGGCAGCGATCTTGCACGGAGCTCTCGGACGAACACCGCAACCTTGTCTTCCAGTTCTGTGGTCCGCCCACAAAATGACGTTTTCTGTTGGTTTGCTGCTTCTGCCTCCACCAGTACCAAATGCTCTTTTCGGATACTCCAAATTCGTGCTGTGCCGCGAGGTTGCTGTGGGCTTCCGCGCACTCAGTCACCTTTTTCTTGAAGGCGACGGTGAATTGCCGTCAGCTTCCGCTCATTTTGAAACAAAATGTGAAAAAGCAGCCTTTAACCAATATAACTTTGTGACAGTGTAAACGCAAATTGGCGGTGCCACAATGTCGCCATGCCGCGCTACTGCTGATGGCGATGGAGAAGGCGGCTCTTTACTTCATCTGCCCATTGTTGCAAGACTTCCGTAGTTTTTCCGCCAATGTCCGGTATATAAGACGAGGGTCGACTTTCCGCAATGATTTTTTGAAAAAAAGTTCGACTTATCCGGTTTTTATGGTAGGTGATGTGTACTGTGAAATGTAAGTGTATGACCACTTTAGCTGCCCTAATGTCCCCTTAGCAGTAGCTTACAAGTGTGTTCACCTCCTGGAGGATGAGGTGGATGATGGCGAATACAGTCGAACCTCGATTTAACAAAATTTGTGATGTAACAAACTTAATTTCTCGGTTTTGGCTCCATTGAAAACCGTGCATTTTTTTCCCGTGATTTAGCAAAGTAATTTTGTGAAACAATTTTGATTTAACGAAATCTTTCGCCATTTCAATCACGTACTTGTAGCCTGTATAGCTGGTAAGTCTAGCAAAAAATTATGCAGATCCCACGCACTGTGGGAACTGATGTAAGCGAAGCTTTCTATGCTGTTTGATTGACAATAATTAGCGGTGATGTTGACGGCGAATGTTTAATTTCTTCAACGTTTTGTCAACACGAGAGTGGTGAGTTGATGTTAAACGTTACCTTGTGTGCACCACTGCTGTTTGTCTGCGTAGTACAGAAAACACAAAGGGAGAGGTGTTTGTTTGAGGCGTTGTTGTGCGCCATATTTCATAACTGCCGAGAGGGTTGAGCATTGTCATTGCCTCACATAGCACATCGCATCGTGGCAGAAGCATTAAACTTGAATTGGATTATGGGGCTGTACGTGCCAAAACCACAATCGGACTATGAGGCAGGCCGTAGTGGCGTACTCCAGATTAATTTTGGCCCCGTGGTGTCCTTTAATGTGTCCCTAAATCAAAGTGCACTCGAAGAAATTCTTGAGCTGACGATTCCTTCAGTGCAAGGGTGATGGGAAAGAGGTAAGGTTACGGTAACGTGATCGAGCACACACTAGAAGGAGGAGATGGGGAGGCAGAAGGTGCACACCTATCGGCTCTCTCCCCCTAACACGCACGTCTCCTCTCCTCTACCCCTGTTGTAGCTGCACATGGCTGTCCACATGGGAGCCACGTGCCATATGTTGGAGTTAATCTTTGGCAAGTGCACAGGGCGAACTGAGATGGTTGGTGCCTTGATGTACCTTTTGTTCCTGTGCTTCTAGTGTTGGCAGTCGCGTAACCTCAAATTCCTGAAGCACAGTGTGAAGCGTTCGCTCGCGTTGCAACAGCAAGTGTTGTGGTGATCAAGTGAAATCTTTGCCTGAGCACGCGTGAAACCCATAAAACTACAAACGTTACTTTTGCTGTTGTCTCTTTGCTATCACCATCAATGCTGCGCCTTTCTGGCAAAATTGCAACATTTTTTTTTCTCAGGACAAATATTCGTATCTTTTTGCACTTTTACTTTTAATCTGAGGGCACCATCTGATGACAGCTGCGGTCAGGACTAAGCGCGTTCAGCCATGGCATCAAATATTTACAGTGCCGCGCAACGCAACATGCTAATCTCTGACACTGTGAGCCACACTGATACATTGCTCTTGGTGTGATCTGCGCACGCATACTCCCATAACCACGCTATTAGCGCCCGCCCTTCTTGCATTTTGTTTATAAGTGATTGCTGACAACATACAATCCATTAGGAATGTTCTGAAAATTTGTGAAACGACTTTTACTCTTGAAAATTTAAACCTTGATTTAATGAAATTCATGATTTAATGGAAGTTTTTCGCTGGAAGTACAACTTCGTTATATCGAGGTTTGACTCTATCATGCTACTCCAGATAGCATGCATAATTTCAAGCTAAAGCTTTATTTGGCTATGATCTGATGGCTGTGTTGCTGTGACTATGCGCACGTGAATAACTTGAAGTGGTCCTTACAGATCCATCGGCCACATCTTTTGCATTGCCTCCTCTGACTAAAAACTCAAATAGCATCCAAACCTACTTTTTGGATGTGTCTGTGAGGGCCATATAAAGTACAAGGTGTGATTGGCTCAGTATAACTGCATTTAGCTCTTCGAATGTTCTTGACCACTTGAAAACTTCAGCGACTTTGCCAGCAACTGCAGCAGTAGGACATTTTAAAATTGTCTTATATAAGAATGAGCTAAAAAAGGAGCAGAGGAATTGATTAGCGCAACTTATATGTTGGTTAGTGTGAGGAAAGAGAACAGGTGGAATAGCTAGCTGCCTTGCTAATGGGTTGCTCGAGTTCTGAGAAAACAAAAGACGTCACACTACAGCTGGTTGTGCTAGGTTATGTTTGAGTCGTGCGGACATTTAAGAGGCCACTGAGCTAGTAGATTAACGGATCAGTGGTTAAATGTGCACAACAAACTTCCAAGATCTTGCAGGCCTGTTGAGCCATACTGAATTCTCGAAAAGGCCATCTTATCGGTGATGGCGCGTGCCCTTTTCTGCACCATGCTCACGTGAATACACCATAAAGAAAGCATATGAAGAAAGATAATTGTAATTGCACTGTACTGTACTATACACTGCAGCCTGTACTGCACTCTACTGTAGCCAACATCCTCATTGTTGTCAGAGCACTTAAGAGAAATCTATCCGATTGCACAAAAAAATTGCACGAGTACAAACACATCAAAAAGTTTAAAATTGTGTTAACATAGAATTCCAAATAACACAAAAGTTCATAGGGAGATTGAGTCTTGAAGTGGTCAACAGTGCCCAAACAAGGGATGTCGCTGCAGCCAATGTTTCTACAAGGAGATCTGATGAAGACCAGTCTCCCTGCCGAAAACCAGTCTCCCTGCCGAAACACTTGATGTCCGGACATATCTGTTGTTCATCCACTACTATATTTGTTAACATCGAAGCCACTTTGCATCAGCGAGGAATGTTTTCCCAGTTTTGAGTTATACGGTACTGATTGTTCTTGGGCGGGCAGAATTGTCATTAGGGATGGCGGGCATGCTGCTTTGTGTAAAATTATTGAAGCACCTTCATGGGTCATTGGCTCTCCTGTGCAGTAATATTATACACCTCCTCCGAGTTTGATGGCATTGTGGAGCCTTGAAGACCACCAAATAGATAACTATTAAAAAGTGCCTGTGGGATGTGGACATAGAACATCAAGAGAGAATTACATCATGAAGAAATGTCACTTGTTGTGTGCTGAACCTGACCGATGAGTTCAGCAGAATAGTTTAGCATTGTTGCGCACCTTGGGCAACAATGCTTGAGTGCCACCTACCGGCATTCAAAAAGTATATTTATCGATGTTAGTTGACTGGCCTGTTCTTTGTGTTGGTTTAGTGCGATGGCAATAAAATATGGCCGATTCCCGCCCTCGTGATGCAACCCACACGATTTAACATCATCACTAAAATGTTGAACATTATTGGGCTCTTCATTAAGAGAATTGAGGCAACTTTGTTGAATGAATTGATCTATGAAAGAGCTCACTAGCCATTAAAACAAAGGAAAACACAGATGAACTAAGTATAGGGGCAATTAGTTTAATCATTGTGTTCATGTTCATGGTACAAAAAAAGTGCAAGAAAGAATAAAAGGCCTTGTGGGATGAAAACTCCTCATTCCCCTGTGCGTTCCTGGGTTTCAGTGACTGTTGGCCCCTTTTTTGACTGACTGGATTGTGCGTTGCGATCGATAATCAGTGACTGCTTACACAGCATCTTAATCGCTTCAGGCACTGTCTGCACAATATCAAAGGAACTGATTAAAATTATGATATATAAGCTGTGTCGCATACAACTTGAAGGCTTTCTGATTGTACCTGTAATACAAATTTGAATATTAAGTGTAAATTATTTTATTAAAATGAGTTAAGGTAGATGGCCGGATGTTGGCCCTTGGTATCAGTCTTCATGTAGCAGGTTCACTTCTTTCATTGTTTTCAAACTGTTTTACATAAGGCATATCTTTCAGGTTTCTGGATAGGTGATTTCCAAGTATGCTAGGCATGATATAGTTGATATCCTCATCTCTGGTGTTCCTGTAAAGAGTTGTTGCATGGAATCCGCATTCTGTAAACTTGAAAAAACTCACTGAAGAATTAAAAATTCCTAGTTTCTTCTGCAGCTGTACTGTCTTCATGTTTCTGTAGGTGCAAGAAAGGTCATAAAATTAAATTTTTAATGGACAGAATTGGTGCCTGAAAGGGTTAAGAAAGAATACACAGACAAAATTTCCATGACTGTGTGGTTCTTGAATGAAGTTTCAATGTGGGCTTTGAAGTACAGCTTAGGCATTCTGTGAGGATGAGCTGTGATGCCCTAAAGTGCTATGTTATACTTCAGAGCACTATGATTGATGTGTTGATGCTTGACATAGTGAATTTTTGCTGGATCCTATACTACGTTGACTAATATTGGCTGCAATAACAAACAGAACTGTGATTATTGGATGTGAATTCATATAAAGAAATAAGGTGGATTCACAACGCACTGCACATAGGTGGATAGTTAGTCATCTTCCAACCAACGGTCTAGTGACACAGCCTAATTGCAGACAGTTTTTCCAGAAACCTTTGTTCGCTGTAGCACAGCATCACAAGATGTGTCACTAATGCAAAGCCTCCTCAATTGTTATTGTATAGAATGCTTCACTGTATATTTCGAGCTTGATTTGTCAGCATGCATGCACTTTACCTCAATGGTGAACCCTCAGTCATAACTACAACAGTTGGAGCATCCGTCTTGTGGTGCCAGAGGACAGTGAATGTATAAAATGCATATTCTCTCTTTCTAAAAATGCTCATTTCTGGCCCACATTTGGCACATTTCCAAGCAAAAATGGTGGCTACAATTAGCGGTTATTTACGCAATTCTATCGCTTGCATTGTTTCCAAGAAGATTGGTATGAAAATTGCTTGTGCGTTAAATCAGATGCGACACCATGTTCACAGCATTAGCAGCTGCCTGCCATCGGAGCCAGCGCTGTTGTCATTGTCAAGTTTCAAGATGGTGGCAAAACAAGTTTTCATGTAGGATGGTGGATGGTGACAACGATGTGCCGCTGCTGTATCGCTTACCAGCCTTCCAAGGGTGCTTCCAGGCATAGAAGAAGAGGTAGAACCAGTGTATTGTGTTTACTTGATGGGGAGTACTTTGAAAGTGATCACATTTGACGTATCACAAGCAGCGAAATTTTTTTTTGTACTGTACAATCTTTGGAGACAGACCTTATATGTTCCACTATATTGGTGTGCTTACGTGTGTGCGAAGCGAAACATTTCGACTGTAAGTGTAAGCACTGCTTACAGGGTTTGACAGTTGTAATAATCCTATATTGATTATAAAAAATTGCATGTGGTTCATCTATTTTTGAAGGTTAAAATCTGCATGTACATGTTGTGTGTCTGTAACATCTGGCTGAAACTGCTGTCCTCCTTTTTCTTTTTATCTGCAGGAGCTGATGGTTACCCAAGATGAAGAACTGGAGGGCATCCAAACATCTGTGGGCACGCTGAAATCCATGAGCAAACAGATTGGCAATGAACTAGATGAGCAGTCTGTAATGCTGGATGACCTAGGGCATGATATGGACAATGCAGAATCCAAGATTGACGGGGCTCTCAAAAAGATGGCTAAAGTTCTTCATATGTCCAATGGTGAGAGCAGTTGCTTGTGTGTTACTCCAAAATCCTTTCTTGTTGTTTCTGCTTTTATCAGGTGACACATGCAAGGTGGGATCCAACAGTAACAATTTTTTTTTTTTACTGACGCAGAAGGGGACTTAATACACTCGAACCTCGGTATAACGAAGTTATACTTTCAGCGAAAAATTTCGTTAAATCAGGAATTTCGTTTAGGTCAAGGTATCAGATGAGGCCCACAGATTAAAAACAGAAGTTTACACGGAGTTTCGTCCTCCCTGAGAAAAAAAAAAGAGTCACAGTTTCACCCAAAAGGTGAAGCAGTGATAGCAATAACAAAGTCACGGCCGCTGGATAAAAAGGAAAGTGCGGCCTCCACGTCAGGCGGGCTGCAGTGGGATCGAATTTGGCAGCCATAGTTTCATTCTGGGCCGCTTGACTGGGCCAAATGGTGCTAGCTGTCGGTGATGGGATTGGCTTCCACAGGTGACGGCGTTCCAAACGTGTTGCTGGCGCATTTTCTATGCTGATCAGAGACAACAGTCTCTGACTGGCGGCGCTGCGGCGGATTGCATCGTTTTCGATGCATGCGGCAGGCTGCACCTTTTTCTTATTAAGCGACAGTGGCAAAGTAATAGACATCAACACGAAATGTAGTTTGTAGCTTTATCAGCCGTATAAATTACAGTAAATGTTCACTTGCTATATACAGTAAAACCCTGTTATGTTGAAATGAGTAGAGTTTCGAGATAACAGAATTTACTAAAATACCGGGAGTTTTGGCGAACACTTTAAAAAGTTCTTAAAAATTGATAGCACAATTCTAGTCCATGAGCTGGTCTGCTCGAAGATGTGGACATTACTCTCGAAAAAAATTGAAATGCATTATCGACTAATTAAAGAAAATTCACAAATTATGTTTTTGACCTTATGGCACATATTGCAATTTACAAATTCTGGCCGGTGAGTTTGCAAGGCGGATTCACTTTAAATGGATGACACCAGTTTTCAGATAATATTTCCTGAACGTTGTGGAGAAATGCATTGGCGTTCCAGTTACTTTAGGGCTTCAATGCATAAAACAACATTGTGTTAAGAAATTAAGTGGAACGACAATGCATTCTTACCGCAAGTTTGACGGTGCATACCTCGGAAGCGGTGCCTTCCATACAGTTCTTTTAAGTGGGTATACCTTGCAGTTTCTCCTGCTAGAATTTGCAAATTGCAATATGTGTCATCAGTTAATTACTAAAACATAATTAGTGAAGTTTTTTTAATTAGTTGATTATTCTTTCCAATTTGTTGCACATGTAATGTCTGCCTATTCGAGTAGACCAGCTCATGGATTAGAATTGTGCTATCTGCCACAGGCAATTTTTTAAATTTTTTGAAAATGTTCACTGAAACATCCTGTATAAGCCTCTGGCCATGCATACACCACATAGAGCCTTTCGAAATAAGTGCCAGTAGCCACTAAATTTCTTTGGAAATCTAAATATAGCTGGAGCAGTAGTTTCGGTAGATCACTTTTGCGAGATACAGTCAATGTTCGATTTTTTCTGACTCCCTGGGAACTGCGAGAATGTCAAAAAAAATCAGGCAGTCTCAAAAAAATGAATGCATACCATTAACTGCCCGCAAGGGCTAAAATTATGACCAACATGTCTGGAATAGCTCTGAAGGCCTGCCAGCACGTTTATTAGGCATATCGGTGCTTCTACTGCAACAGGAGACAGCGGGTGCGCGCATTTAGAATTAAAGGGGCCCTGAACCACTTTTTATCGAAGTGGAGAAAGGCATTTGAAGTGAAAATGGGCTATTTCAAAAATACTTTGCCGCAAAAAGTACTTCAATTCGTTCAGCAGAAGTGGAGTTAGTATTGCAGGGTGTCTACCAACTGGGAAAAGCGGGAATTCTCAGGGATTTTGAATAGTCTGGAAATACTCAGGGAAAACGCAGGGAATTTGTGCTTCTATCAGGGAAAATGATATAATTTAGTTTAAAGGGAACGAAAGTCGTGGTAATGGTGGTTCGAGTAACAGAGAGGAATCCTTTTTGACGCTGTGTCGTCGGCTGGAATTGCCAGTGTGCAGTCAACGAACGACTTTCCAGACGCTGGATAATTCAGACTGCTTCGTGGCACCACCGTGTACCCCATAGAGTCAATGTTTAGGAGCGTCTGAAATTTCGGGCACAAGAACCCTTCCCAGACCGATTTTACAGATTCTTCCCGTGACCACAGATCCGAAACGGCAATCACAGCCACCACCACCGCCATTTCGATTACCTCGCCGCCTCGAAGCGGCGCTCTCGCTGGTAGTCCCGCTGGCAGCCGCAGCCAACACGCCGGAAAAGCTAGGCCTGGCAATGGCACCGACTCCGCCTTTGTGGTCCTCGCGATTGGCTTCGAAGCTTGGAAAGCACGGCGCTTTGCATTATGTTAGTTCCCAGAAGTCGGCTTCGCCTCAATGCAGCAATGTTAGGCGGTGAAGCTTAACAAGCGTGGGAAGGGGCAATTGCCGCAGGACATAGTATGTATTCCTTAATTATATGCGCGTGCACTCGCCATCTCATGTCACAGTACGAGCACCGATATGCATAATATGTGTACTGGCAGGCCTTCAGAGCTTTTTCAGATGTGCCTGTGGCGATTTGAGCCCTTAAGGGCAATAAAAGACATGCATTCGTTTTTTCGAACTGACCGATTTTTGGACGTTCCCACGGCCCATAGGAAGTCCGAAGAATCGGACATTGACTGTACAACTAAGAGGACGCTTCAAATGGCCTGCGGGGCGAACGCGCGGCGGAAGGGCCACGACAACAGAAAGGACCTACGCATTGAGAAATACATCAAAGGAAGTGTGTCGCCGCTTCTTTGAAGGAGTTTGAGCTCAAAAAAAAGTTTCGGCTGATGTAGAGATGCAGGTGTCCCTCATCCAAACCAAAATAAGCTCTTTAAAGCAATGAAACGCAACACTGAGGCGTTGTGCGGAAGCTGAGAGTATGTCAGGACAGTTGAGGTTGGCAATTACCAGCTGTTATGAGAGAATCTCACTTTTGACAAAGTTTGGGCCTCATACCTATGAGCTTGCTATCAGTTGATAGAAATAACTCATATCCTGAAAGATTTGCTTCGGTATGCATCTCCTTTTTATTAGCATTTGAGAATGTTCAACTCTATTTGCAATGAGTTGTCTTATTTGCTGTGCATTTTACTAACCCCTCGCTTCTTTATTCTTTATGAATAATGTAAACACTACTCCTTACTATTCAAACTGGATTAAGTCACTATTTGAACATGATTAGGTCGTTTTTTTATTTTTCAACATGCTTACTAGGGAGTGTCAGCCTGCTGCTGCTATCATGACGATATGTAATTGCTATCACCATAAAAAGACCAAAATACACTGCTGATTTCTTTGGCACTATTTCCCCCTATTCTAACATGTGCCTGAATATGCGTTCAAAGTTGAAAACTAATGTCAAAATGATATAAAGGGCTAGGATTGACAAGCATCTTGCTCTCCGAACATTTGTTTACGCTGTCGTCATTTGGCGGCAGTGCGCCTTCGTCAGCAATCGTATGCTCGGCGAGGCAGGAACGCCAATTGAACACCGCCTACATAATGACGTAGGAGGCAAAGTGAATGTTCGGTAAGCAACATGCTTGCGTGATCTCAGCCTAGAGCGCCTAAACATAAAAAAAATATTGAATGCACACCTGACTTTTTAGCAAGGCAAATGTAGCATATGCATCTGATTCTTGCAATAAGAAAAGGACAAAACCATCGCAGTTTACCTTCAGAGAGTGGAAATTTATTCACTTCGTTTATATTTTCATCACTCTCAGACAGCATTTCATCGCTATCTATGAAGAACCAAAGCATGTCATTATTTGTAAAGTCCATAGCACGTTTGATATTCTACATTTATCAAATGCCTCAGCAACAATCACAAATGCTACATTGTAGCCCATGCCTAGGATAACCTGCAGTTCATCCTGCAACACATGTAATTCTCTGTGACGAGACTTGTTTTCACTAGCTTAACATGTAAAATAAGTTATCGTTTGAATGTGCTTTTGTAATCAGATTGAAAGCAGTACGTTGTCGTCGTCATGCTATCTGTATAGGCACTATGCTTTGCTAGAATGTGTCTTCTCGTGACCCATGGGCGTCATCTTGTGATGGAATGACACTGGCTAGGCTGACTTAGACAGTAGGCTGTTGCGAAAACAGTGAATATCGCATTGCATAGGCCAAGCGAATTTCAGACAAAATTTATTGGGAAGAAGGGCCCCACACTAAAATGGGTATATTGTAAGAATTCCTTGTGAGCTACTGTTCTCGCTTTGAAATCTTCCTTGTGCAGGCCAAAATAGGCGTTTTCGAAGGGAGATGACTGATGTATTCACTGTGCTCTAAGCTCCACCAGGACGGACACTGCCTCTATTGCAGTCATCACTGCATCCCCATTTGGGTCGGGTGCATGCGTGATGGCCAGCGAAGGCTAATTTTAGGATTGAAATAACAAAAGTTTGGTCCCATAGAAATGTATGGGTGCCAGCTGATACCTTCGGTCTGCATCAAATTGGAAGTCAAATCAAATGGATCAACTGGAATTCGTATACCATCATGAGGCAGCTTTTTGGATGTGCGTGTTAGCCCACTGCAAATCACCTCTGAAGAATATGATGAGTTTCAGCATTGCATGATTGCTGCATCACGAATCAGTAGACCGATTTCAGAACGAGTTTCACTACCCTATACCGCATAGTGGGCTGAAGGGCAGCTATGGTAAGAAGCACATCGTTTTTGTACCATGGTGAACCTGCTCACCCCTCGAGATAGATCAAAAAGCAGGTGAGAATTAAAAAAAAAAAGATCCTACAATACTAATGTGGTTGAGCAGACACATGACCCCCGAACTTCCCCCTAAAATTCTCTGGAAAAATTTGCAATGGCTTTGTTCTTGGCATTCCCCTCAATGTTGCCTCGAACCCAAGTACAGTGGGAAAGCGCCAAGGACTGCTGTCATCATGATGCCGACAGAGCCACTGTGCAAGCACCCTAAACACAGTGAAATCGGTCCTAGTGGCATTGTGTGTGAGTTATTGACCCATGGGCACATGAAGCGAGCACTCTTCATAGTTTCATTTATCTTTCAGATCGTCGCCAGTGGATGGCCATCGGAGCACTATCAGGTGTTATGGTGGTTGTTGTGGCACTCTTTTTCCTCCTCTAGAGCTAGTGCATTTGCCTTGCAGCTTAAATGAATTTTGCAGCTTGGAGGACACTTGCAGTTACCAGAGGCATAGAGGAAGCACCACACTGAACTATAATACTATTACGCAGTTCTGAGAGGGTGCCCGCTCTTTTGAGCATGTACATAACTCCCCCGTGCACATGGCTTCCATGTGCACCATACTGTGCAGTTAAACACATTGTACTCTCGCATGTCATTATATTTACATTATGTTACACTTTTCATGTGCCATAGGGTAAGCTGCATTTGTTTTCTCTTTGTCCCCTCCTATATCTGTCTTTCAAAATACGGCTTGGTCTACGTTTCTGAATAAAAAAAAATTGAAATGAGGCTTGTATTGTGTTAATAGCAGAAATTCTCATTTTCATTCTGCTACAACATCAAAACAACATTCACCACGTAAATTAAAGTGTCTTGTCTGCGCTGTTATCCTGTAAAATTTAGACCTTCATTGAAAAGTGTGCTTGTCTAATTCATTTATGTACAGTGCATCTGACAACATAACTCTCCTCAAACTTGTCTTTTGGGCAGTATTTTGGTGGACCGTGGACCTCTTGACTTCTCTGAGAGAGGCTAGAAGGGTCTGCGGGGACAAATATATAGAGCCACTTTTGAAAACAGTATTGACAGAATACTTGAGTTCAAAGTCTAGCAATGCATTTGCATAATCGCATCTCTGCAAATCTCTGTTGTCTAAAAGCCTAATCTATATCGATTATTAAGCAAGGAAACAGGTTCATGTTGAACTAAGCTTTCGAGTGCTCTTTTAATTGAACCTGGCAGCGGCATCTTCATTTCCAGCATTTAAAGGCCCAACTACATGCACACGATTTTCTAGCGACGACAACACACGACAGGTTTTGCCATCGCTGAAGACGATTCATTGCTGCCACTTCTCATGTCGCCGGTTTTTTGGCCAGCCAGAAAATTTTGCCTGTCACCCTGAGGTCTGCATGGCGACTGCGTGATTGCGTAACAACAGAGCAGCAACCAGTCCGCCCGCTTTAATCTAAATTCACTCTTGCAACTTGCTTGCTGCTGTGACAGCAAAAAGTACAGTTAAATCAGTCATTGCTCTGTCTCATCTCAAGATGATGACAAAGTATTGGCGTTGTTTTATTGTTATTATTGAGATAAGTTGTTTGTTTTGAGGCTGTTGGGCCCGAGATGCCACCGAGAGCTGTGAAAGTGTGAGTTTTCTTCACCAGATGGCGCCACGACATTTCACGCTGTCTGCATGGAACTGATTTTCACTCGCGATGCCAGCATATTGAAGGTAGCACTAATACACCTTTGTTAAAGCATTGGTCTCATAGTAAGTTTGCAATTTCTTTATGGGCGCACTATTGTATTTATTCGAACAACAATGAAAGTTTGTGGCTACATTATTCCACACTCTCGTGTCCATGTGGTTGCTCGTTGAGACGTGACAGCACCACAGGGTCTGCCTGTTGCGTCGCTTGAATATCGCATGCATGTGGTTGCCGCTTTACACCTCTCTTCTCATTGATTGCAGATGGCAAGTAATATGAAACTATACATGCAAGTTTGGCACCTGCGAATATTTATTTAGTCGACTGCAAGCCTAGCTTGGTGTCCGTTATTCTTAGCATACCTCAATGCTTTTAATAGAAAATAGATACTTGCGGGCAACTTTCTGTGGAAACAAAGGGGAGGCTACAGAGGTGCAGCTTTTGCACTGCATTAGCCAGGTAGTTTGGCCGAATTTGACAGACCTTTCTCATATGCTGACTGAGCATCACTTGCAATGGTTTCACATTTTCCAAGACATGAAAAGGCAATGCAACAAAATAAAATGTATATTCAATGAGTGGTGCAATTTGTCTTAAGTGCTGTTGTAAATGAGATGTTTGTTTTCTATTCCTCACCTTAAACAAATGCAAATGTGACTTTCAGGAACACTGTCACATGTGCACAGTTTTGCATCTGTAGCTTTCCTTTCATAGGCACAGAAACTTGTTCATGGGTACAAAGAAACCTGCAAACTCCTGAATTTGCCATAAGTTTACCAATTGCAGCCCTTTCTACAATTTTACAGATGTGTGAACTTTCATGAAAAATAAATTTTGTGTGTAAATGAGGTTTTAAAAGGTACTAAAATATGAGGTGATGCAAGCTTGCAAAATAGAACCTGTGATAGTACGTGCGCTGCACTCTTGCGGCAGCACAAGATGCCATATGCTGCAAGCACAGCCTCCGATGTACTTTTCAATGCTTGCGTAATGGCCGAAGAGTGGCCGTACAACCTTTTTTCTCCCCCTATCCCACTGCCAGTGTGTTGTTTTACAGGCTCTTCCGTTCCAAATTTGCTGTGTATAAAGGTAAAACATCATTAATAAAGTGCGTATGTATTCCGCAAAAGGTGTGTGCTCTGGGCAATCTTTTAAAAAGTGCCTGCTACAAGTCGCGCATCCCCACATGCAGTGTCAGTGTTTTTTTTTATGAACATTAAAGTTGACAGGTGGGCAGGTCTGATTGGAAGAAGGAGAAAGGAGTCTGAATGGACCTGTGAGGGCATCAGGTGGTTTGAAATGTTTGGTCTCGCAGCATTTATGTCCTCCAGTGTGCATTGGTAGCATGCACCATGTCTGCCAAACTTGGCATAAGGAATGAGACAGTGTAAGTGTATCAAAATGTGGCAGAATGCCATCCGAGATCAGAGTTGTCCAAATGCTGACATCGCCTTCTGGCATACACCAGTCAACTGCTGTAGACGTTTTTGAAGTAGTATATCCTCCAGAGACCCCTCGTATATTTATGTTGCACATTGTTTTCAGTCCTGTTCAAAACTAACTCTAAAGTGAGAACGTAAAATATGCATTCTGGATATGAAGTCGGATGCATGTGGAACTGTATGGAAGTTGTTTAATCGTATTGTCACAGGAAGCGATCCTTTGGTCAGTGCTTGGACTATGACGGCAGCGTGGCTATCTGGTGTGCATGCACTAACCCTACAATTGCTGCAGTGTTGTGTGCCTTCCCTTGTAACTGTGCCCTTTGTATATAGATTCTCCCTATAGCATCTTTGGTGGAAGTGCGGGATCAGCTTGCTAAGACAGCGGGAACTGGATCTTTGCAATGGATGGCATGTTGCTGCCACCACGCATGATCGACCAAGCGACCCATTGTGAACAAGGCCCGTCACCGGTCATTGTTTTGTGCCCTTGTGATTCTGGGACATTCAACGGCACAAGCAGTGTGGATGTCTGTGAGTGGCTGGCTACGTACGAGTGCGTCGGTAACAATAACAAGTGCAACCCGACAATAATGTTTGCAAATGTCACCTATTTGCGGGACACTGCATGACTCTGGTTCAGACACATGAGGAAGATTTGACAAGTTGGGACGTCTGTAAGCATAAATTATGCGATCTATGTGGGAAACCTATCTGATGACAACCAGCGACCAAGAAAGAACTCTCACTTCGTGCCCATATGTCCACAGAGCTGTATATCTATATTCTGGACGTGTTAGCTCTCTGCAGCCAGGTTGACAAGGACATGCCTGAAGTGGACAAAGTCGGACACATACTGAAAGGCATAGCCGATGACACCTTCAAGAATTGTAAGTGTAAGAATTGCTCTACGGTGAAGTCAGTCATCACAGAATGCCGTCAATCTGAGCAGGCAAAAAGTCAGCGCATCACTCACTGCTTCTACTGACTTCCCAATATGGCTGTGACGTCCTCATGCGAAGGTTTACCCATGCTATGTCAATCATCAGCATCAGCAGAAAATGGCACCAGGATCGTTCGAGAATTAGAGGCTACAGTACCTGTTGCTCCTCAAGATGGTATGCAAGAAAACAACCTGGCTACTTTTTCACTAATTCAGTCCATGGTTCACCAAGAGGTCGCAAGTATGAACATTTTACTCGCCTTTCCTAACAATAATGCAACTCTGTCTCCCTAGTTGCTGCTGTTACACCGAACATGACCTTCACACCTTTCTTGAAATCAAGCCAAATAGTGCACGCCTGATGACCAGCCCATCTGCTTCAGGTGCTCCAGGATTGGACACATTGCCCGCCATTGATGCAGCCATTGGCCCATGTCATACCGACCAACACTCTACAATTGGTGGTGCCCGGCACATGCATCATATGCTTCACCGTTTCATCCTGAAGCCTCAAGTGCTGGATGTCCTTCTAAGAAAAACAGGACCACCCACTCACCCCCCAACCTCGCCGCTCTCTGTGTCCCTTCGACCACCTCTTGAAAAACTAGCCAGCACAGCCCCCCGGAGGTGACGCTGCGTTTACGACCTGGCTTGAAAGGCCTCTGATTGTCCCTTATGCATGATGCAACCTTCTTGAAGTTCGGGTTGATGGTGCGGCAGTTACCGCTCTTATTGATACCAGCGCACATTTCTCTGTAATGAGCTTGAACCTCCACTGCTGCCTCCAGAAAGTCCCGACACCAGCGGCTTCACCTACCATCCAAGTAGCTGGTGGGAGTACATCTACTGTGCTTGGAATTTGCACTTCACGCATCACCATGTCTGGTCACCACACATCTGTTCCTTTTGTTGTTCTAAAACAGTGGCCCCATGACGTCACACTTGGAATTGACTTTCTGTCCACACATGCTGCCCTTATTGACTTCCACGGAGCTTCTTCGGCCAGAACTCCCTTCGTGCTCTGACAATGTTGCTGCTGGCCCACCCCACCTAGGCTTTGTCAAGTTTCAACTGCCGCCACAAGCCGCAACATACATTCAGCTCTCACCATTTCCACCCCTACCCAATGGTGACTGTCCTGCCTTTCCTATTCCTGTGATCGCCATTGCATGCAATATCGCATTCCCCTACACGGTGGTGACAGTTACAAAAAAACCGCACCACTTTTCCCCATCCTCAGTTTTGCTTCTCAGTGCAAGTTTTACCTCGTGGCATATCACTCGCGCATCTGACACCATTTGGCCGACCACGTGGTTTCTGCTCTGACCACAGAACCTCCATCGGATTTTTCACTGCTGTCATCGCAGTCAGGTTCGTCCTGTGACCACTTCACATGCATGATGTCGGGAGACCTCACTCCAGCACAGCTCACTGTCCTTCGCTGTGGCTGCTGAGCACGAGGTCGCGGGATCGAATCCCGGCCACGGCGGCCGCATTTCGATGGGGGCGAAATGCGAAAACACCCGTGTGCTTAGATTTAGGTGCACGTTAAAGAACCCCAGGTGGTCAAAAATTTCCGGAGTCCTCCACTACGGCGTGCCTCATAATCAGAAAGTGGTTTTGGCACGTAAAACCCCAAATATTATTATTATTATCCTTCGCTGTGTGCTAGTCTCTTACCAGGATATCTTTGACTTTGGCAGCCGTTATCTAGGTCAAACTTCTGTTGTCACCGACCGCACTCATACCGGTGACGCAAGTCCCATTCACTGATGCCCTTACTGTGTGTCAGCTCCGGAGTATGCTGTCGTACAAGAGGGAGTGGATAAAATGCTTGGCAAAGCCATAATTGAGCCCTTGCGCAGTGCTTGGACTTTGCCCATCATACTTGTGAAGGACTATGGCTGGAGATTCTGTGGGCTACCGCCATCTCAACTAGGTTATGGATTAAAGATGTGTATCCTCTCCCGTGTGTTGACACACTAGACTGCTTGCACGGCGCCAGATATTTCTCTTCAATTGACCTGCACTCAGGATATTCGCAAATTGCTGCAGACAACTGAGACCGAGAGAAGACTGCCTTCATGACTCTTGATGGCCTCTATTAATTTAATGTGATGCCTTTTGGCCTATGTAACGCTCCTGCTACTTTTGAGTGCATGATGGACTTCCTTCTTTGAGGCATCAAGCAGTCCATATGGCTTTGCTACCTGGATGATATCGTTTTTTTCAACTACTTTTGAAAACCATCTCCCTCGCCTGTCTACCGTGCTTGATGTTTTTCGCCGTGCTCGCCTTCAGCTTAACTCGTTGAAATGTCGCTTTGGGTGCCTTCAAATCTGTATACTTGGGCACTTTGTTGATGCTGCATGTGTTCAGCCAGACCCTGACGCAGTCCATGCGGTTAATCAGTTCCCTACTCTGCAGTTGGCCAAGGTTGTCCACAGTTTCGTGCCACTTTCTTGTGCCATACTTGTGCCGTTTAGTCCAGATCTTCGCAGAAGTAGCCTGCCCTTTCACTGGCCTACTCAAGAAGGATGTCGTTTTTACATGGGGCAATAAACAAGCGGACGCCTTTTCATTGTTCGTTGCCATTCTAACCAACCCACCTGTTCTAGCACATTTCGACCCATCAGCCTGCCATAACGTTCGCACTGATGCCAGTGACCACAACCGAGGCACCATCCTCGCACAACAGCAGTACTGCCTACCCTGTGTGGTCGTATATGCAAGCCGCCTTCTGTCACTGTTGGAGCAAAATTACTCAGTCACTGAATGCGAGTGCTTAGCTCTTGTCTGGTTATTTGTCTTGTCTTGTCTGGTTAGCACTTCTCAGTTATTGCAGGCCACCATGCACTTTGCTGGCTTTCCTTGTTCAAGGAACCCACTGGTCGCCTTGGCTGTTGGGCACCACACTACAAGAATGCTTATTTTCTGTGTTCTACAAATCTGGACGGCTTCACCAGAATGCCGACTGCTTGTCTCAATACCCAGTGGATCCCCCTGATACACTGGAAGATGAGCCTGAAGCCTTCGTTCTTTCCACTACAGACTTCGTCCACATATCTGCCGAACAGTCCCGCAACTTATCTTTGCGGTCTATGATAGACGGTCTCAACTCTCCACAGCCTGACCCTTCCCTACCGATGTTTGTGCTTTGCAACACCTTACACCACTAAACACTAGTCCTGACAGCGCTTACCTCTTGCTTGTTGTTCCCATGCATCTTTGCTGTTTTGGGCCAGCTTCACGATGCAGCGACCACCAGACATCTAGGCATATCACGCACGTATGATGGCATCCATAGGCACTTCTTCTGGCCTGGTCTCTGCCATTCTGTGCTACAATACATTGGGCCTTGTGACCTCTGCCAGACGCAAGACACCCGCCCTATTGCCTGCTGGCAGCCTTCAACCCCTTCATATCCCTGATCAACCATTTTTCCAGGTGGGACTCGATCTTAGGCCTTTCCCCTTGTCGACCATTTGCAATAGATGAGTTGCAGTTGCTACTGACTACACAACCCGGTATGATGTGACACAAGCCCTCCACCAGCTGTGCTGCTGCTGTTGCCGATTTAATTCTTCATGATGTCATCCTGCACCACGATGCTGCTCATCAGTTAATCAAAAATTGCGACCACTGCTTTCTGTCTAAAGTTGTCAACGACATTCTTCGTTCCTGCTCACCCAATCACAACTTCACAGCATACCATCCACAGACAACGGCCTTACTGAACGCCTCAACCAAATATCTTTGCTATGTACGTGTCTGAAGGCCACTGGGACTGGGACATCAACCTGCTTTTTGTGACCTTTGCCTACAATTCTTCCCGTCATGACACAGCTGGCTAGTCCCCTTTTTATCTACTGTCTGGCTCTGACCCACCATTGCCTATGGACGCCATCCTCACACAAAACGCATCCACTGCCTATGCTCGTGATGTTCTTGTCTGTGCTGACATCAACCGCCAGGTTGCCTGTGATAATTTATTGGCTTCCCATGTTAATAAAGAATGTCTCTATGACCGCCAACACCAGGAGGTGCAGTTCCCTCCAGGATCGCTCGTCTTGCTGTGGTTGCCACCATGTTGCATTGGCCTATGTGAAAAACTTCTTGCATGTTATGTCGGCTCATACCACGTTATACGCAAAGTCACTAATGTGAGCTATGAGATCGCTCTGCTAAATCCTAAGTCATCATCTGCAACCATCATGAGTGATACAGTCAATGTCTCGCACCTTCAACCGTACCACTTTTGGCCCAAGCCCTAATTGCACCGCTATGGTGCTTCTGCCGCCGCCGGGTTATGTCATGGGCGGCAATCCTGCAGTCGGTGCTTGAACGATGACAACGATGGTGTGGCTATCTGGTGTGCACGTGCTAGCCTTACCTTTGCTGCAGCATTGTGTGCCTTCCCTTGTAAATATATCCTCTGTATATAGATTCTCCCCGTTAACAGTGTTCTTGCAGTCACCTTTCGTGAAATTTAACATTAATTCACACTATTGTATCATCATAGAAAATAAAGCACCCATGAAGTGCGTTTCAAGTACCGCATGATTACAAATTCAAGAATACAGCATCAACATTTTAACCAACACTACACCCATGTTACAACTTGATCTGTTTGTTTAGGTAAAGAGAAGCAGTATTTACCATAGCAAACGTAAGAAGATGGTCCCTTTGTCAACACAAATGGAAACATTCCTTACATACAACTGTAGAAATCAAACAAGATATAGCTTTCTCACATTTGTAATGTACCAGTAGGTAATTGAAAAACGATTGTGTCCCTGCTCTGCCTTCAGGTCTCTGAAGGATATGCATGGTGTCTCCTCACCGTCACAGATATTACACTGAAATCTAGTTATTTGCTATCTTCAGTAGAGGTGTGTGAATAGTATATTTCGAGACCGAATCGAATGCGAATCGAATAGTGGCAGAATCAAATCGAATCGAATATTTTTTAAAAATAGCAGTTTTTACGATTGCGATAAACCAATCTTCATATCCGACAATATTTACAATCTTGGCAAGTTGATGTCATACAGTAGAACCTCGTTGATACATTCCCATTATGTACGTTTTCCCGGTGCCATTGTTTGCAATCGAGAACACAAAAAAATCGCCCAATAGAGTTACGCTCATTGTTTACTGGTTCATACGTTCCCAGAAAACACAATTTTTTGGCACCAACGTTCAGTACGTCGCCAAACTGCCATCGTATGATACGTTTTCCGGCCGCTGGATCCCATGTAAAAAAGAAAATGAGCAAGGCGTGCTGCCGAGAACAGTATATCTGGCCGCCACAGCAGCATCACCGCAATACTCAACCTCTCGTCTCGTGTGAAAGCGCCGGTGCACATGGCTTCTCATTTCAGTACCAGCAAATCTTCTCCGGGGTCGTCGCATGTGGCGTTCAGAGCTACCACCACCAATCCTACTGCGATAAGCATCTTCGTCTGTCTATTTCACAGCGCGTGGTGCATAGTGCCATTGGCAGCGTACTGCATGCTTATAGTAGGCGATAATCCAAACGCGCCGCCATTCCCTGCTGCAGGGGGCACGACGTGGGCATTACATTTCGCTTCAGTGGCATCCGCTGTCGCTCACCGGCTTGATTTCGTTTAGGCTTCCTGTAGCTCTCGTAAAACACCACGCAATAGGAAGACAAAACGCGTCTTGGGCCTCTGTAGCACTACCAGCTCGACATGTGTGGGCGTCTCGAGCTGCAATTAAACCGCGCGGCGCTTCGTAGATGCTAACAATAGTTGACTCTGTCAATTTTTTTTAGTTCGGATCGTACGTTTTCCCGCTTAGTAAGTTTTTCTCGCGGTTTCTTTCCAATACATATGAATGAGGTTCTACTGTATTATGTGTTATGAAGCGTTGTTTACTAAAAACACAAACGAAGCACCAGACGAAAATGAGCAATTTATTCGCATACTTTGAACTCGTTGATGAGTGCAAATGACTGGTTTAGCTGGAAAGCGAGGCTCTGTGAGTGACGTAACCTGCTTCACTACATCGTGTTCTGTGTCTACTGTCTGCTGGGATGAAACTTATCACAGTTTTGCTCCAGTTTTATAATTTATTGCACACATTCGGTGATTTGAAATAGTTGAAAACTATTAGAGAAATATTTGTATTTACAAATAGTGACTATTCCATTCGAAATTGAATAGAGCAATATTCGATGCATTTGTCGAAAGTTTTGAATATTCGCGCATCCCTTGTCTTCAGCAAAAACTTGCTCATTAAACAATATTTGATGACAGCCACTGGCACAGCTGTGTACATGCCGCTTTGTTATTACTCAAGAAATTTCAAAGCAATCTCACTGATGCACTTACCCAATCTGGGCAACTTGGGTGAGTGATGAGTATTTATATTGTGTGTATGAAGGCACTTCTAGCATTCTTGTAAAGGCAGCCATGTGCATAAGAGCCACCACCATTGGAAATGGCTCCTTAAGTACTGCATGTATTGAATCTTGTGTACTTTTATAAATTAAAGGTGCCCTGAAACACTTTTTGAACATGGTAAGAAAATGTTGCCGATCTGTTAGAGGCTTTTTGAACATGTGAGCCAAATATTACTGCTTTGTATGCAGTAGGAAATTTACAATTTGTGTCAAAAGCAGTGAAAAATCGCTTGCTCTCTCCTTAGCAATGTCATCATGCAGCGTCATCACAACCAGCGAAACCCACAACAGCTATTAACCAATTTCGTGATCGTGAAAACATTCTTAGTAATACAATTATTGGTTGATGATTGATGTGTAATGGCTCAAGGGCCAAGTATGGCCAAAGAGCGAGTAATACAATAATTGCTCATTCTAGTTAAATAAGTGAAAGATATATATGTCTGCGATCTCAAAAAGACAGAAAAGACATTTTCTCTTTGCACTGCCAGTGGACACGAGAGTTGCACGTTGCTGTGTCTGGGCTCCAAGATGAAAAGCATAGCGTAGATAATGCGGTTGCCATGGGGTGGCACCACGAGCCGTCTTGCCGCCATGACATTCATCCTTTGTGTGGGGCATCACCCCCTTTAGACCCGCCCCCTTGCCATCTCCCCTGTGAAGCTTCCGGCAAGCTAGTGAAAATGAAAGAAGAGAAAGCTGCTCATCTATATGGTAACTACATCTAACTTCGCTTGTGCTTGAAGGATTTGAAAACTGTTTGCAGCAGGAGATTCATGAGGTGACGTAATTGAATAGATATAATTCTATGATTAGTTAGAACAGTGTTCCAGGACCCCTTTAAAGACAGATTAAAAGCATATATCTGCTCTGTAACAATCGGATCATCACTGCAAATTTGGAAGTAAACTTTAAAAGTAGCTTCATGATGGGCCAGAATGAGTGAAATAATAAAGAAATCCGAGTTGATGACTTTAATGCGATCAAATTACATATACCACATGTTCAAAATTAAGCTTGCGCTCATTTAAAATATTATGTGAGTTGTGAAAATGCAGCATGCAGAGAAGCTTTTTGTGCTCCTTGGCGAACTAAATTGTATTTGTTTATAACACTGGGAATCGGTCCAAGTGGCGATTTCGTTCACGTTTGCAACGAATTTTGTTCTTGTTCAAACACATTTTGCAAGTAGAACACAGACGAAGTACGACATGATTTAACCAAGAAATGTCTTGCCCAATGTAAATGTGTGGCACTCTGGCACCGCAGATGCGGCCAACCAAAACCAGAGTCTACTGCACAGAACTGATCGCAACCTGTACCAAATGCTTCTCGCGATACCTTTGATTCCATGTAGAATGCAATGGGACAAGCAAGATAGAGAGAAAACAGTTTGGTGCAGGAGGCAATGTGCCATTGTTGGCTGTTGCAGGGTGTGTGGCTTGCTTTCTGAGCCTACTCGTCTACAAGCTGAAACCTTGAATCGTATGAATGCCACTGGATGCAGCTCTGAATTAATTCTGCATTTGAAGTACCTGTTTTGACCACCTTAGAACAAGCCACTAAGTACAGAACATTCACAGACGTGAAGTACCAGCAGAAAATTACTTCGGTTCCAGACATTAGCTCCAGTTCTTGTAGCACCCAGTAGAACAGGGCAATGATCCAGTCAGTTTGGGATTGAAATATCAAGAAGTCGTAAACATGTATAAGGGATTCTATCCATTGCTCATATGGAAACCATAAAATTTTGCTAGTAAGCTGTCACTTATAACCAGTCAAGGATGAGTGCATACGCATTGTTTCTGGGCAAAAATCCTACGAAATTAGGATATGCTCTATACATAAATGGCTAACAGTTTAAGAAAGTGACATAGTGGTCCCATTGTTGTTTTGGAAGCCGAGTCTTTTCACTGCAGACTAAGTCATGATGCAAGGAACAGTGCTAATCCTTTTTGTCCACAGGGAATAATACAATGCTTGTTTGACAAGACAAGTGATCTACAACATAGATTTTGAAGGCATGCTTTAACCAGCCAGTGCACGGTCTCTAAAACCAAAATTCCTGTTTGAATTCAACAGTATAGAATGGACAGCTTTTTTTCCTGTTGAGTCGTGGTTATATAAAACACAGACTAGAGCTTGCAACCACAAGATGATCCCCGTTTGTCAAGCCTGACTTCATTACATGTTTTCGGCACTGCTTTATCTTCTTAGAGTGTAGCCTTAAGTGGACTGTTTGTGCTTTATTTGTAATACTTCTAGAAGAAAACTGAAAGTTCTGACAATGCACTGTTTGTAGCAAAGCCACTCTTTGCATGCAGCTTGAATTTGCACTTGCTAATGGTGACAGTAGCACACAGTGGTAGTGTCTAAGAGTTGATGGATGCAAATGCTGGAGTCATGGTCGCATATTTATGCATTGAAGGCAGCTAATACTGCTAATTAAAATGGAAGACAATGATGCTATAGGCTCAAGGTCCGGCTGTTTCATGAAGGCATCTTGCAGTGCTTCACACAAGTAGTCATTCACTAACACAATCTAGTGAAGTGTTTGGTCGTCGATAAACAAATCTCTGGAAAGTGTACGCCACGATCAGGTAACTTAAATGAGCCAGAAGAAAGCTACGAAAAATATGGACACATTTCATTCTGCACTTCCAAGTTTCAAGATCCTCCAGGTCGCAAAATAGTTCTTACAGTAATGACTGTCTTAGGGACTAGGTATCTGCATTCTTAGCATTGCTGAATATTATTTGCCACATGTTGCCGCCGTAGGTTATATATCAGCTCACAACTAACGATCATATGTCATGACACAATACATGCACATTGCACATATGCATGAAAGCTTGAACAGAAGGTGTCCCAGCAGGTTTCGAACCTGAGGACTAGCCCAGTCTCGCAACTTGTTTGAACCTTAATTGGACCTTTTCTTTGAAAGACTGACACCTTGATAAACTGTTCCAACGAGGACATACTAAGAGCTGCAATGGTTCAAAAGACACTGGCTGCGAAGTGCGCTGGAGCACACGACACAAGTTCTAAACCAGTAGGTTGAAGAAGATAAATAAAAAGCTGGTAGCAGGAATTGAAAACAGGTCAGAAAAGAGGAAAAGGCAAAAGTCATGGTCCTCCAGAGCAGATTGTTCACATGCTGCTGCGAATGCTTTCTGCAGATTGTGCTGCATGAACCTTTACACGTTGCTACTAGTAATATAGTGCACTAGCTGTTGCTGCCACTGCCTCATGCTATGGGCAAAATGGCTACATTTTCCATGGTGCAGATTCCACGGCTCCTGGTATCAATGCTGACTTGCATAAAAATTTGGGGTGTCCGAATAGTGATTTTTGAAACTGAATATGAATTGAATAGCGCCAGAAGCAAATCGAATATCGAATAGTTTTCAAATAATGAACAGCCTTTATCACAATTAATGTTCACATCCTAGTATTCTTGAGTTAGCAAGTTTCTGTCATTACACACTATGTTATGAAGCATCGTTTATTAAAAGCACAACTGCAGCATTAGGAGTAAACAAGCTGTTTCTTCACATGCACAGAACTTTTAAGGAAGTGTGAATGATCGCTGTTTAGCCTGTAATGTGTGGCTACCTAAGTGACATGGCATGCTCCACTACGCAAGTTCTCATGTTTTATGTCTATACTATGCCCGCGGGGGTTAAAATTTACCACACTTTTGCTCCAATATTACATTTAATTGGGTGCAGTTGACATTTTGAAATATCAGTAAAGTATTCCGAAAATATTCGCATTTATGAAAATTGACTATTTGATTCGAAGACCTAATCAACTACAACATTATTCAATTTGTTATTCAAAGTTTCAAATATTCGCAATACCCTCAATAACGATGTCGGTTACAATTTACATGAAGCCATAAAATGTGGTATCTGGCTTGTGGCATTTACTTCACAAAAACATGGCTGAAGATTTCACATGAATAATCCACTGAAGGAGCTGTCTACAGTAATTACACTATCTTGTTTCATTTGTCATGGAGACAGTCATAAAAATAATGTAGGATTGCTTCAATTGTTAAGGTTTTGAATTAAATTGATTAGTGATGATTTCCCAATTTCTACACAAATATACAGGATGTCCCGACTGTCATGCACGAAGATTTAAAAGAAAAGAGCATTTGCATTACTCAGAAAAAACCTAGTGCACATTGTTTCCAGTACAGTGGAGCAGCTGCCAGTAATTACTGAGATTTAATTATGTAATTGCAATTATCTAACTCAAGAAGTACTGTCCTAATTATCAAAGTGTCAATGAGGCATTTGTAAGCACCCCCAAGTGACATCTAACTGTGGTATATTCAGCGACGTACTAATTGTGTACTAAGTTTTTCCGACTGGTAAAAAAGAGCCACAAAATATGAAAAATACCAGGTGACTATGCTCCCACCTGCATCGTAATGTAGCGCCCTCAAATAAGGTGATTGAAAGCAACTGTTTTGCCTGTAGCAAACCCGAAGAGAGACTGCACCACCTTGATAATGGTATGGAAGGGGACGGGAAATATGAACATCAAAATTGGACTTAACCGCTCTTTCTGCACATGTGTGAGGAGCAGTGGTTGCGAGAGAGAAATGTGGGGACCTTCTCTCCTGGAGATTTGTCTTCACCTAGGTACTACGGGGGAGTGGAAGTAGCACCACCAGCAGGTTTTGCAGCTTCGGTGCGATTCCTTCCTCTCATTTCTATGTTACAATTATTATCCATCTCTCTAAGCCAACTGATTACATTGATAACAAAAGCCCCTTGACAACGTGGCCGGATTGGCCGGAGCGCTGCTTTGGCCATGTACGAAACGTGAAAAGCAATGGAATAGGCATAGAGTGTTTCAAAATCCAGGCTTTGCTCGCACCGCATTGAAAGCAGCTACATGTTGCGCCAGAAAATTGCTTCAGACCAACGTCAAATTAAAGCGACGGTTTTATTTTTCATGAAAGTGTATACGTGCTGCAAAAACTGGTTTGTGGCAAAAATAAAAGTGAAATGAACAAACCGGGAAGCGACCCGCGTGTAGAGAAAAGGCAAAACAGATGCGTTCAAGAAAGTAAATGCAGCACTTCCAAGTGTGCCGAATGGGCAATCGGGATGTCTGGACAGAAAAAAAAGATTAAGAAAAATCATATTTCAGTGTGTGCTTATCTGTGCATTCGGAAGCGCCATTGATCACCAGCTGCCGCCTAGAGGACGTGTTCGAATAGGTCCTCTTCTGCAGCTATGCAGTACTGAGTCTACTTATTTGCATCTTCAGTGGCTTTCTTGATAACTGACGCTCGAATTCTACAACAGACATTAGTTATCCTTCCCTTGAGCTCATCTGATGCTGTCACCTCGATCATGTAAACACAATTTTCCCATAACCCCAAAGAAGGAAATCGAATGGAGAGGTCAGATGACCTAGCCGGCCAATTTACAGGCCTATGCCTTCCAATCCATAGCACATGAAAAGTCGCATTCAACCAGTTTTGTGCTCGGCTACTGCTGTGCGCTGATGCCCCGGGGCATCTTGCAGATACCACAGAAGTGGAAGACATCAGCAGGACTTCGCTGAGAAACTCATCCACCACTCCTTCAAGGATTTTGTCCAAGTAACGCTGTCCAGTCGGAGTGTGATCGAAAAAGACGGGACCAACTTTAGCACCGGCGTAAATTCTGCACCACACATTGAATGACCACTGGTACTGGTTCCGGGTGCACTTTACCCAATGCGGATTGGAGTCACTCCAATAGTGTGCATTATGCAAATTCATCTGAGCGTTTATGCAATGATTGCCTTCAGCTGTTCACATGATGTTGCTCAAAGTTTGGTGACTCATCGACTTTCGTGAGAACCCAATTCGAGAAATTTAGACGATTCTGCAGGTCCCTATCTTCCAAGCATTGTTGCAGGTTAAGGCGGTACGGGTGAAAGGTTGAGTCATTTAGAATCCTCCAAACTGATGACTTGGAAATTGGTACCTGGGCGGCCATGTCTTGAATGCTAGCATGAGGGTTTGAGGCCATAAATGCCAGAACATTTGTGCGTAGGCTATAGGACTCAAAGATGGAGTTCTCTGCCACTGTTTCTTGAAGCTGCCGGTTTGTCTCAGGCTTTCATTATTTCTGATGATCGTCGATGCGTTTGGTCTAGCACCTCACTTCCATGACTGATATATCCATGCAGCATTCCTCTTGTTGCCATTTGAAGCTCCCAAGGCAAGGATCATGTTTGCCTTCTGCTCATTAAAGAAAGACATGGCGACCGGGACGAAACAAAACACACATTTAAGCCTTTGCACTGACGTTGTAGTATGTTTTGTGGCAAAAAAGGAAAGAAAGAAAAAGAGAAAAAGAAACCATCTGTGCACTTTATGTATGCTGAAGACAACAGCTATCACAGCTCAACTACCAAACGCGATGCGTTGCTTTGGCTGGGGCGTGGCGGATAAGGCACTAGCTCGATCACAATGTTTTTCTTTATTTCCTTTATTTCGTTCTGGCTAACTCAGAGGGCGCTGCTTTATGATGCGGGTGGGAGCGCAGTCATGTGGTATTTTTATATTTCGTGGGGTTTATTTATCAGTCGGAAAAATTTAGTAGGCAATTCATATGTCGCTGAAAATACCGCAGTTACATGCCATTTGGGGGTGCCTACAAATGCCTCATTGACAATTTGGTAATTAGGACAGTACTTCTCGAGTTAGATAATTACATTACCTAAATAATTCGCACTAACGAAAAAGTTACTGGTGGCTACTCCACTGTACAGGAAACAGTATGCACTAGGTTTTCTTTGAGTAACACAATTGGTCTTTTTTTAAATCTTGGTGCACGATAGTTGGGAAACCCTGTATTAGAAAAATGTTTGATGGAAACTACAGGGTTAGCTATACTATATTGTACCACATTGCTGCTTTACCATATTCATAATTCAAAGTCCAGTCAGCTGGTCATATTGTAAATGAGAGAAGTGAATGGTGATTGTGTTCGATCATAAGAGCGAAGGTACAGAAACAGCGGAACTACTTGTGAAAAGATTCATGCATTATCTTTGGTTCCATCGCATATACTATTCATTCGGAAAGGGAAGCAAGAATAATTTCAAGCATCACACACTGCATTGCTTCAGTCATGTAAAGTTAGTGAAATACACTCTGAAACGAGACAGTATTCCACATAAATCGATGACAAACCTGAAGACGGCCGGCAGGAAAGGCCCCTTTAGTTACACAATTGAAAGTTACTGAGTGAAAGGAAGTCTGCAGATCTCTACAAGCTTTTTAGCAAACTGCACATCTAAGAGAGGGAATAGTCCTATTTTCAATGATCCATTTTCTATTTTCTTAATTTTTTTTAATGTTGCTAAAATCATGGACAATGGTAAGCTGCAGCTTGGCACTCTTGTGTGGCATTTCTGTGACACCTTAGCAAGCGTTAACAAGAGAAGGGGAAGTGAGTGGCTCTATTTTGTGTTGTGGGACACCCATTTCAGAAGGCATGGTCCTGCGAGACCTCCATTGTGAAGCAATCAAGAACCAAGGAAGTTAGGATAAACATGCCATGTACTGAGCCAGAGATTTCAGAGGCAATTTCGCAGTTATCCCCACCAATTTGTGTGGTGTTTCACGGAATCGCTGGATCAGGTTTACAGCAGAATGCTTGTATCCTACACGTCAGACAATATTTCAGTTCACAGTCATGGTGACGTGGTTTTTTCCACCTACGACTAATGTCATGAACATTACCATGCATATATCATGTCTCCCAAAAATTCAGGTAACTTTGTGTGGGTAGCTATTCGGACTAAAAAAAAAATCTGCTCTAGAAGCTCGCTCAGTAGCTGGTGCCTCTATGCAGTAAAAATGTCTCATGCAGCCAAACATTCTGAACAGAGGCTGCAGGAATGGCTGCAGGAATGGCTGCAGGTACTTCGAAGTGAGTTGGCCCAAGGTATGCAGCCTATATGTGTCTTTCCCTGCAGGCTCTAATAGCTGCAGCTATTATTTGTATAAATATCGTAAACAACCACTCAAAAGTGTTGAACAATAAATTGTGATATAAGAATTGAATAACTATATGACTCAAATTCGATATTTCAGATATGCCACACTAAATTGTGTAATTCATAATACTGCGATACAGAAAAATAGAGAAATAGTAAGCTTCATGAAAAAGGGGAGACTGCTCCCTTGTATTTGTAATTTTTCACCACATGTGTATGCATAATCAGATTATTTTAGCATGGAGACAGCCTTTAGTGTAACAGGTGCTGCAGCAAAATGCAACGAGGGAGGCAGAGCAGACGTCAGGCATGACAAGCAATGGAAATTACGAGCCCCTCAAGCTTAAATGATGTGTGGAGCGATACAGCATTGCAGCTGCGATATATACAATCATACAGGAATTCGAGGTGCATTTGCAGCATTGTTGTTGGCGTTACCATGCAATCCCGGGTGTGATGGTGCATGCGCGACCCTGCCCACCCACCGAGTCCGCTTGGCCTATGCGACGCATGTTTGAAGTCGCATTAGCTGCTGTGGGTGCCAGGACAAGCATGAAAAGGCAAGCCGAGAAGGCTGGTGGCTTGATGCGCACCATCTTCCCATATGCCCAGTGCTCGCGGTCACGTGATCTGCTCAGGCTTGAAGCAACGTTCAAATGGTGAAGGGAGCGACAGCAAGGGATGTTTGCTTTTGGAGAAGCATACATGCTCCCAGCTGCTGGCACTCCCCAACACACCAGCGTTCTGACGAGTGTCCGTAGTCATTGAGAGAACTCTGTTCATCTGTGTCTTCAGGCACATGTGTTTAGTTAGTAAGCAACCGTTTATTACAATTCATACTGCCCATAATCCTACGAGCCTTACTTAGTGTAACGGCATTACATTTTGCTCTTTCTGTCAATGCTTCGCATTTCCAGTGAAAGTGCAACATTTTTTTTTATGCCATCACATCCTAGTTTGCGGATTTTTACTGTGAGGACTGCACAGGGACCAGCTATTGAACTAATGTAAAGGTTTATTAACGTTTTGCATAGAAATCAGCTCAGAAAGTGGCGACTTTCATCTAATCATTCAGTGATTTTGGAACAAAACAAAATGTACAAACAGCATGCTTCATGGTCAATGCACTGCACAATATAAACCACGCTCACAAGGGGAAACAGTGGCTGATGAACCGCTGTCTGACACCACATCTTCCTTTTCTTCTTGTCATGTGCTGCCATGTACACTGGTGGACAAAAATATGTATATTTTGCTGTCTTCTGAGCTAGACTATTCTGAAAGAAGTCGCTGTGTCGCCTCGTACCTCTAGGCTTATACAATAGCCTCTTGAACACTCACCAACACATTATTTTTATCAAGTAGGCTACCCAAAGCCTAGAAAGCTTGCATATTCAAAAAATGTATCACAATGAAACCATACCCATCAACCAGTATGTCACAAAATGCACATGTGAGTCAGAAAAGTTAAGGATAACAAGAGGAATTAGTCTAGGAACAGGCTCTACATGCTAATCCAGGCGCAATAGGAAATAATTGGAGAGTGGGAAAAAAAGCAAGAAAAGCGCACACATAACACACACAAGCAAAATGTACTAGCACACAAACTCGATAATATAGACAACAATAAGCACCATGAAATGAACAAAGTAAAAAGTGGAGTTGTGGCAGCAGCAATGGAGAAAATCTTATCCCTTGTTGTCCCCCTAGTGTAAGAAGCACATATACTATAGGACAATATTGAAAACGGCAACTGATGGCGTTTTAAGGGTACGTGAATTTTTCAGAAAGCACAATTTCTTTCATTCACTCACTATCGTATGTTCATGGCCTGTACTTCACGATGGGAAACAGATGAGGTAACATCTTGGCAATGGTATCCCCAACCATGTCAGCACTGCTGCTTCCCCCTTACATATGCACCCTCATTTGCCTTGCTTGTTCATCTAAAATATAATGGAAAAAATAAAGCTGTGCCAGACAGTGCTAAAAGCCTGCCCTCAGTAGCTTTCTTTGTACTTTCATCATTAGCCTACTATAGGTCGAAGGGCTGTCTCGATCTCCAATTACCCCCACCTTGTGCCAACTGACCCCTTATGCCTGCACGAATTTCCCAATTCATCACACCACTTACTTCTCTGCCATGCTTGACTGCACTTCCCTTCTCTTGGCACCCATTCTGCAACTCTAATAGATCACCTGCCATCTACTCCACGCATTACAATGGCTGCCCAACTTCCATTTCTTTCTCTTAATTTCAACTGGAATATCGGCTCTGCCATTAGCTCTAATCCACACTGCTGTCTTACCATTGCTTAAGGTTACACCTATAATTTCTCGTTCTATCACTCCTTAGCTCCTTCTCAAGCTTCTTTTGTACTTTGTTTAAAGCTGCACTGCTTCCAATCTGTTGTCAACCCCCGAGGAAGGAGCACTGTTGGCGCAGAAACATTGGGTCAAAGAAAACCGACTGGTTGGACACATTATACTTGGTTTGCAAAGAGAAATGAAAGCACCGGAAGCTGTATTCAGGTTCATGACACCAATGAGTTGTTTTGCCATTTATGTGTTCCTGATTAACCGACAAAGTATTGCAAAAGCGTGTACCTACTTGCCCCTTCAACTTTGGGGTGACTGTGATGTGCTTGCTGGTGCAGATGTCAATCATCATGCCAGGCAGCTGCACCACGCATTGTATGGGCGTTTTACTCTAAGGTCAGCAAGGCAACAGGTTTTCATGCACTAGAAGTAGTTACAAAAGAAACTTTCAAGGAAGCTAGATATAGAAAAAACTTGGGGGTTTCATGCAGTCATAGATCACTATTTCTTTTTTTTTTTTTTTGGTAGCCTGGATGCCCCGTAAATAGCTAGGTTTCACTGCGATGTAGCTATATACTGACAGAGAATAAGCGGCAGTTGTCAAGCACTTTGTATCTTCTACTATAGTGCCATCTACTGCTCTGTTCTTGTAAGTCTGCATGTACAAAAAAAGGTTAAAAAATGGCAGGGTTTAACACCTTGAAACTTGCACAGTGGGGCTACGAGGGATACTATAATGGGGGGTTACATTATTTTTGACCACACGTGGGTTTTTAACATGCACCTGAAGCACCATACATCGTACACCGAACAGCTCCACGACTCGCATTACTGAATCGGTCACCGAGTGCTACAGCAACTCAAACTCACTCATCTTTAATTTACTGCTTTTTTTTCATGTGCTACTGAACAAGTGACCCTACCATTATTAGCAAACTACATGCACAGATACTGCATTCTGGCATGTAGGTTCTGATGAATGTGTACTGCATTGCACAATACACAAACACCGCATGAACAGTGATGCTACGATGTATTACAGTGCATATTGTGTTCAATAGTAGGTGCTGTGCTAGAACTATATGGCTACTTCTACACAGCAAGCATATCAAAGAAATTTACTAGCAAAATGTGCTAGCACATTAAGAGTGCTAATGTAGGCCACAACAGTTTGGAGGTGAGTGAACTGCAGAGAACAGGCAGTGAACACTAAAGGAACACTCAAGAGAAAGTTAATTTGCACTGCATTATGAAATTACCTTTCTTCAATTCCAAAAGAAGCCACCCTTACCAGGAAAGGTATTTTGGTACGCCATAAAGGTTGCAAAAAACAAAAGACAGGTGGCAATGCCGCCGTGAAGTTCCCACACCAGCTCATTGCGACACCGTAGATTTTGATAGCGTCTGCTCGGGCCTACTTAATTGGTAAAGGCGGAGCCATAGACTGAACTTAGCAAGCTAAGGAAGCTTTTACTGAACCACACAGCCCAAATGCGACGAAATACCTTCAAATTGGTGATGCCACATTGACATAACAGCATTGGACTTTTGGTGCCAAAATTTTAAAATATAAATTTGGCCTCCATTTTTTTCTTCTAGCGATCAACCACTTACCATGAGATTAATAAAAATATAGTTTTTAAAGAATACCGTGTCGGTGTAAGCTGGATTAATGTCTCTCTTTAGTGTCCCTTTAAACTGCTGCATTTTAATCTCCACTGGCTCAACACTTGAACCGGGAACCTGTTCAAAATTTTTTACAATGCACTCTTGCCTGCTTACAGTGTAGCCTTGGACATCTACTGTGCTCTTCAAAGACAAATTTTGCTTCAATGTGTGCCACTGTTTTTGACTGGAAGGTCTGGGGTCGTAACACACTGCTACAACTTATATGAAATGATCTTTAAATATCTCAGCCACTGCTTCTAATACAAGCAAAAGGCCACGGGGTGCCTTGATAGCACAGCCAATGCCAATACAAAGATGACAAGCTGACAACTTGCAATAATGTGACAAGATTTTTGCTGCTTAACACAAACTTCCTCTGACTTCCAAAAAGCTAAGCATTTCCTGCTGTTTTCCAAGCCATAAAACCGGGATTCGGACAAATTGTAAATGTGTTTTTGCATTGTGGATAAGGTTAAAAGATTTTTGAATGCCTCTTTAGAGACTGCTGTCAACAAGAATGGAGCCAAACCGCAAAGGGAAAAAAAAAAGGCACAAGGTGCACCTTATAAAGAGTGGTGCACATAAACAAGACACACCTGCTACATCAAAGTGAACTTCGAGAACTTCTACTATGAGCCTGTGCAGCAGGACAAGTACACACTTTGAAAATTTCAATGAAAACCCACAAATCCACAGACCTAGCACAAAGCGCATGACCAGCACCACCATTGTGGTTGCCTCATGTGTGACTTCCTGTCATGGCATCTGCTGTGAATTCCTTATACGCTATTGTGACTGAAGCTGCAAGTGTGCACAGAAAACCAAGTTTTGTATGTTAAAGAAAAAAAAAAAAAAAGGAGCACTGCCTTAACTTGCTACCACTGTACCCTCCAAGTCTGCCTCAAATGCGGATACATTCCTGTCCTTTTTGTCCTACAAATTGTGAAAATTTCCAGCATTCATGCAGGAAAGTATGGAAGTACTATTAGGTACAGGTGATTTATATGAATCAGGCACATTAAATAGAGATCCCACATGCACAGCTCTGGAGTGAGGCCAACACAGCCTTCTGTTACCCAGTCTCCTATACACAGGTGCTAAATATTTGGCACGGGTTCTGTGCCAGTCAAAGGTTCTGATACTGCTTGAGCTAAAGGTACAACAGCCTTGTGGTAAGATGGAAGTTCACATAGTGCCACATGCAAGCTGGAAAGAACACTTAAGTCATGCATAGATCAAACTGAACGACGAGCAGCAGTTTGTGCGACTTGCATGTTGCAGATACAAACAAGACAAAGCAGTTACAGGACGGTGGCGACTCGACGCAATTCACATTGGGTGAACAAAGAAAGCCGTAGCCTGGAACAGACATTCCGACAAAGGGACTTGTTGAAACCCTCTGATGAAATACAAGTGCCTTTGTTGAAATACTGGCTTCAGACTGAAGACTTTTTTCTTTACCTGCTCTTAATCATAGCATGTGTCTGGTTCTTCTGAAGCATACATTGCAGCTTCGATATGGTGTAGCATAGATAAAATGCAAAGTGCATGTATCATTGAGCTTTGCTCGATGCAGGAATAATCGCTGTGGCATTTCCTAGACTTCACCCACAGTTAATTTTTTAAAATAGATTTTAATACATTCACAAAAGAGGGAGCTAAAAATTATGCAAAAGTGCCTAAGTTCCATCATGACCACTGGTTCTGTCTTTTTTTTACTCTCAACTTACACTAGAACTAGAGTGCTATTTCTCTGAATAATAGAAGACAATGCTGATTTGGGTGTATGAGTAATATTGTCAAAGTGGATTCTGAAAAACTTCATGTACATTTCAGGAGAAAAACAACAGGCTTGCTTTCTTCTGTACATTAGAAGGAAATACATGGTTTTTCCATTGTCATTTCATGCATTAGCAGCAAAATTATATTTCAACCTCCACATTAATAAATTCACCAAGGCAAACCTTCCCTTAAAAGGCCCCTCATCAGTTTTTTGCATTGCGAACAGACAACTGCGGTGCATAATCACACGATGGTGATTGTGTCTGCAAAATGTTATGCTGATGTACACTGTGAGAAGAATTGAAAATTCTAACATAAAGCTTGCACACTTTTCTTCTCGACACAGTCGCTGCGGCTGTAAGCAAGATGCCATCACACGCATGGTGCTTTCACGTCGCATGCACGCTGTCTGTAGCCTACAAAGAGCCTACAGCAGTGAGAAGAAATCTGGGACTCCTGTTAAGTGCGGAGCATGCAGAATTCTCTGGAAATGCACCATGCAACAAGAAGGGAGGTTGACCGAGGGTGGGGGAGTCATGGGTTACGACAAAAGACAAGGATGCATATGAATACTGCATGGGGGCACTTGTCGAGGTGAGAGAGCCTCCTTAGCTTGCCTCCTCAGGCCACTGCTTTATAACATCTCTTTGCTTCCATCTTCGGCTACTACTAAACTCTTTCTAAAAATTACTCTGCTAGAGCACTCCCTGGATGGCCCTTCACAACTCTTAGTGTACACCAAAATTACCAGCAGGGCCTGCCGAGGGGGCTCCTTAAGAATTGGTGGAAATGGGAAGGGAGAGCAGGCAGCTGGCATGATCTTGACAGATGTCTTGACTAAAGTTCCATGCAGCAAATTAATATCCTAATTCCACAATTGGTGCACTATCATTGTAAAAGATTAGCAGCACTTTCACAATAATGCATCATCTTGTCCCCCCACACTATTTTGTGCATAAAACTGCAACTCGATAGCATTTTATTTTTTGTTGCCTGTGAATCATGGTGGGGATACTGGAGAAGCTGGTTATTCAGCTGGACTATTCTGCTGAAAAACGTTGTGAGCCGTTTGAGGCAAATACAAATGCAATCATATTAGCTTATTGGCACCTTAAGGGTTACTTTTGGATAATTCACGAATTTTGGCATTGCAGATTAACTGCGCTTTGGGCCATTTTCCTCAGTACCCTGCACATAAAATGCAATTTCATAGAAAAGGGGCAACTAGCCACACTAATTTCATTATTTTTTTTCAAGCACAGGCAACAAATTTCACATTGCTGCTTGTTACAATGACACCAACATGTGCGAGTATTACCAAGAAGCAATAGCTTCAAATTTTTTTTTCCAGCCCACATTTTTCACTATTCCACTCTGCATAAAGGGACAAGCATACACAGTAATGTTTGTTTTTTGTTTCAACTAACTGCAGTAGCAACATGTTTTACAGAGCTCGTGCACCACACACACAATATCAGGACAATACACATTTCAGCAACTTGTACCATGAGGTAAACGTCACATTGTTCTTAAATCAAGGTGACACTGTCATGTGGTGTTGTAGGATTTAAGGAACATGTTGTACTCGTGCCCATAGGTGCACCAGTAACACGACTTCACATGGGCACGCTGCGTATGCCCTAATTCCAACATTGCCATAGACCAGTGCACTTGGATCGCAAACTGTGGTGTTTACCTTTGGTCCTTGCAGTTCATTTCACAGTGGTTACATTTCGGTATAGAAAGCATCTCAACAGAAAAACAAATGGGCATGATCACTTTCCTTTCAGCACTGTAACACATACAGAAAAAAACACAGTCTTTGATCTATTTAAAAGAACACAAATCAAGGATCAAGAGGCTAAAAAGAGTTGCGATCTGCGTTTTCAACACTAAAGAACACTAACATACCATGTGCAGAAAATGTTGTAAAAGGTGCTTGGGAAAAGTCTTTATATGCAGAAAACACAGTGCCACCGCCTTATGCAGATGGCACATAAGTGTCTGTTGCAGCAATGAAGTGTTTGCATATCTGTAAGAACAGGTCACCAAACACACAATGGTGTCGATTCGAGGCCTGCGTGGTTTGCATGAGTTGAAGAGATGGGCCTGCAAACTTAAAGCATCAAGTGAACAGTTCCAAGAGAAAGACTAGATTGGGCCTGCTAAAAGCTGCTGGCCGTGGATCACAATGGGCGGAACTGTGTCAGTAACATGCTCCCATTCAGAAAAAAACAAAAAATAGAGAAAAGAATCATATGCTGCCTTCAGGCCTCAATTTTTGGTCACTGTGACGACTGCACTGTTGAGCCATCACTACATGATGCTGCAAATCTGACTCTGAAATGACTGCTGGTCAGCACGAACTCCTTCCTTTACGTCGACATACGGCTTTCCCGTGCCACTGTATGCGTAGCACTTCTTCGTCTCTCCATAGGAAAGAAAACTCGAAGGTCGCTGTTTCTCGCGACGTTCCTGGAACAGGACCTGTGCCGTGTCTTCATAGCGTCTTTTGATGTCTCCCACAGATTCAGCAATGCCAGGAACTGGAGCCGCCTTGTTCATTCCCTCTGGTGCTAATGGAAGATTGCTCCTGCAAAACAAAAGCCTTGCCTCAGCGCATTGCTCCTGCTAATAAAACCTGACAAACTAACGATTTGGAAGCCGTTAGGAAACAACAAGAACAATGCGAACTGTGAGGGTTACATATCGCGAAATATTTGCTTTGGAAGAAAAATACACAAAAGAAGTCTTGCCGAGCATCTATATGCAATTAGAAATGATTACAAGTCAACCGTCGTATTTTCATGCAACACGTAGGAGTCAGTGAACCAATGTATTACATAGAACTTCTAAAAGATTGTTGACATGGCTTGGCGGACAGTTTTCCCACATAATAGAAACTATAAGGTCACCATAAGTAGGCGGGAGGCGACGGCGTCGTGCACGAATAAATTTGACAAGGCAAGGCTGCATGTTAGAGCCACGAGCACAGGTAAACGATGCCACCAACAGGACAAACACACATCAAACAGGACATGTAGACATACTTAGTTTCTTCGTCAGCATCCGGTGAGCCCTGTGACAAAACGCCGATGCGTTAAGTTCTCCTTATTTGAAGAAATGCGTTTGTATTTTTTTGAACAATGATCAATGTTAATAACATGCCGAAATCTTTCGAAGCACTGTCGACAATGATCTAAATGGACTCGGCACATTGGCGTCTGCAGCCATCATGAACATGGTTGCCGACGCTTTGCCGGCGTCTGCTAATCAAATGGTTTTGCAGTACCATTGTAGGTGGCAGGAATGGCAGGTGAAACATGGTGAAACCTATACAGTAAGCATAGTAAAACATATTAGAGGAGGCTTAGTGGAGCAGTGGATCACTATGGCAAGTGATGTATAAAATTTGCCTGACATTGTCCGGCGCCCACGGGTGCTCTGAGGAGCCGAAACCAGCTGAGACCAATGGGGTTTTTGGATCAGGTCCTTGACTATGTATTGTTTTGACCGAGTTTTGACACTCTGAATTCAGCGAGTAGAACGAAGAGAGATTTTTGGGGCATTTCAGCTCGTGTGCAATGGCTTCGGCGTGCCCGAGGGCCAGTGACCCTAGAGGCAACATTGCGATACGCCATAAGCATGGCCTCCGAGAGTGTAATGCGCCGAACCCAAGAAGGTATGTTATGGCGAATTCGTAAAACACACAGGTGCTTACCGGGGTAAGGTAACCTTAACAGGGGTGACCTACTGCGCCGTTTCATCCAGTTATCGTCGTCCCAGGGCGCCCCGGTGCGATTTGCCGAATTCGCTATTACTTCGGGCTGCTTTCGGCTGATGGCACCAGTGCCGTTTCGAGTGCACTCGCGCGATGCCGCACGTTCGTTGGGCGCCACGCGTATGATGGCGCACGTTCGGCTGTCTGGCGAATACGGCGAATACGACACGAGTTCGCACCGCCGTGCCACCGCGGAGATCAACGGTGGAGCGCGGTGCGATCCCGTCGAGCAGCTCGCGCCAGCAGACGCCGAAGAACAGGTCGTTTCGTTCAGGCGCCATTTTGTAGCAGGCGGTGACGATGGAAGCTGTGTCTCCGCGTATCTCTCACAAAACTATTTTTGCTGCTGGAATCTAGTAGCTCATCAGTCAGCAAAGCTAGGCCACGCACTTGATCATCACAGCCCTAACGAGAGCAGCCACCCAAGGTGAACAATTTCATCGCCGATGTAGCGGCTTCATACAATGATGAAGTATGAAGTTGCAGCACCGGTTTCTGCGCTTGGGGCGAGGGGGGGGGGGGGCGGTGCTGTAACTTTGGGTTCCGTTATTTCTTTTTATTTTCGAAAGCTCTTCAGGCTAAGCCAGAGTTCATGCAGGGTGCTACTAGCGCAGCTCGGTGCCACATTCCAGTACCTCGAGAATCAATGACAAGAATCAATCGTCACTTCATATTTCAAGCATGTGTCACCAATAGAATGCTGGACCTTCTTCACGTTGCTGCGAATCACGGCTATGGTGGCTCGAGGGGGAGGTGTAAGCAGCAGCTGGGCTGCGCCGCGTATGGCCATGTATGACCATTGGTATGGCAGTGCGGCATTTTTTTCATGACGACAGGTGGCACGCTCGTCGTCTCCGAGACGCCTAGTGCGAGGTTGTCTTTGAGAAATTTCTCCGACTCTAAGCGCGCGTATGCGCGCGTCGTGAAGTTAGCTTCGCCTGCCCCGCTTTTGTTTGCTTGTCACAAGGAGTTCTGAGTAGTCTTCTAGACCCATGCCACTGCAAAAATTTGGTCTATATGCAGAGTAAGCTGGATGATCTCCTGGATGTCGGCCACCTAAATGAAGTTCACGAGATAGTAAAAGCATGCGATGCCATGTCAGATCATCGTGAAATGGTGGGATCAAATAGCGACTCTCGCATAACCTACTACGTTAGCGGGTATGTGGCCAGGAAAATGCTAATGAGAACAGAGTGCGAAGGATGTTCTCAACTGTTGCTTCAAGCAAAAGACTCGCGTTCGCTTCCGGAAGAGTCGTGACCAACCACATGGATAGAGGTGTCCTACTTTGCCCATCTCAGGCACTAAAAGACTTGGTGGCAGCGATGGAAGATGCCTTCACGCATTGTTTCAGCTTTAACAAGTTGAAGGCTGACAGCATCATGGACCTTATTTCCTGCCTGTCAATAAATAAGCTGGATATGGTTGGCCGTGCGCAACATAGCGTAGAAATCACCAACCAAGTGATACGGTTTTTTGTCATCACGAGGTTGCACTTCCTTGTCGCAGGAGAGAACGCATCGAAGCAAGAAAAAATGAAGTACGTCTAGCTAAGGCGCACAACATAACTGCAAAGTTTATATCAGCAAGACCAACACAAAGCGTTTGTATATGTATATAGAACAGGAATTGTTCACATCACATTGTATGCCTAGAAATATCTGCATATCTGAACAGAACTTCCCACTCTACAAATTATTATTGTTTGCACGGCACGTTGTTCACCGTTTCTGGGTATATACCTCCATTATATATATATTGGATTTGCACTCCATTCGGAGCTAACAACCATGTATATGCAGTCGTGTGCATTATTTTATTAACAATAAATATTCTTTTTTTTTTCTAAGGCATTCTTGGCATTATCTGAACGGTACTACATACGCGAACTTAGTTCTTTGCAGGTTTCTAATAGTGGAAACCAAATTTCCCTTTGCGCTCTCATTATGCTCAGTTCTGACCATTGGTGCCTACAGTTCTACATTTCATTGCAAAATTAAATAAACTTGAAATAATCCTGGTTCACTCGAGCAGCCTGTTCCAAGTGCTGAGGCGCGCACCATCCAGTAGACGATTAGGACAAGCGCCTGTAGCGAAGGCTCAGGCGCTTGTCCTACAGTGCAGACATAAATAAAAGGCACTAATAAAGTCACGCCAGACAGAACTATATGCATACGGCACCCCATGATAGCCCCTCAAAATGTAAAAACCGCACTGGCAAACCGCAAACGACCGCCTACTGCGGAAGCTTTCTCTGTTCGGTGCAATGAGTTTCATAAGTGTTGCACTGAGCGATAAAATGAGCAAAATGTAGTAGTACGTTAGGTCAGCTGCAGTGGTAAAGTCGCCTATCTTTAAAATGATTTTCCGATACGCGTATTGCGCCCCAAGCAGCCGCGGAGCGAGAAAGCACTCCACAGCGGAACCAAACGACCGCTGATGACCTTATGAGCGTCTTGCACTGGAGCTTGAGGTATGGACGACCGCACGCCAAGTTTCATCCTAGACGCCAGCGCTCGTTTCTCCCCTGGCGGAACGATTTCATCTCCAACGGGTGTAGGTTTCCGCCGCCGCTTCCCTTAGCGGTCGTGCCCGCGTTCAGTTCGCGCTGCGCGCGAAACGTCTCTTGTTTGCGACGGCGCCTCTTCGGATGACTGGAAATCATTATTGCGTTGTTTACTGTCACGACAGCAATGTAAACACGAAAGGGTTGATGCCACCAGTGAAATTCTGCCGATTCACAAGAAAATGGTACGAAAAAAGCAGACGACAGACATGGATTACTGCGGTGCGCCAAGTGAAGTAAACAACTGGCAAACGAAGCGAGCGCGTTCATTAATCACTCCTGAGTGTATGACGGTTTTTATATGTAACCCACATGAATTTAAAAATTACTCGGTACATAATTCTTTTATTCATATAAAAACTTTGAGTTGTTCGACGAGCGCTTGTCTTGTCTTCTTTCTCGTGTTTCGTTTGTGTGTGCGCTGCCAAAAAATGGAAACCACTTCTGTTGTATGCGCTAGCAGTGGCCGAAGTTCACGCGTGCCGAGAAATTGAATACATGCACGATGCATTGAACATGACCGGAGTTCATTCCCGCTTCACCACTGCATCGCTCGATCGACTTACTGGACGATACACGCCCGCGTCTTGGTCGCGACGGCATTGCTGAAGCAGGAATGATTACTAATACTTTCAACTTCCGTCTCTTGGGCACTGTTAAAAAACGGCCAAGCTGTCTACATTGCTGCCTCTATTCCATATTGTAGGGGACGTACTAGTTAAAGTTGTGTGCGCATGTCGTACTTGTGGTATGCAGCGATATATTTTTTTATTTCCGCACAGTGTCGATGGAAGTCCGTTGTCGCCATCAGAGACAACACGGATTTGTAGCAAACATTGTGAGACACTGCAAAAATGACTTTAGCTCGTATGTGCCGCATCGTATATGTGCTGACGATTTTTCCAGCGGCACATACGATGTCGTTTACAATTACCTGCTCAGCGTCACTTACACGGTTAAACAGACGCTGCCCTTTTCCAGCCATAAAAATAATCGTCAATCGTATCGATCTTCTTAAAGGCAAATAGAAGCGTGTACAGTCTGTTTCACACTTAGGGGAAAACTCGGAACGTATTGCATCGCGATGCGGCAAGCAATGGAGTCGTGCGGTGGCAGCAGCTCGAGCAGGCGCAGACGCTCGAGGGGCGGAGTCGTGATCTGCGTCGTCTGCTACGGCAGCGCGCGCTGGCCGCATTGTCGGGAAGCGTGCTACTGTCAGGGGCAGTGCACCGATTTCATCGGTACTGCGGCAGCTGAGCTTATATTCTTTACTAAACGTTGTGCGAAGCCAAACTCCGAGGCAATGAAGGCATTGGCGATAATGGAGTTCCACAAACTTCTTTTGACAGCATCCTTCGTTTGTTCTTTCGAAAGGCCGGGGTACTGAGCGCGTGCACGTATATTTCTTCTCTGTGTGTGCTACCGTAATAAGCAGTGACAAGACGCACCAAGATGTGCGCGGAACGTGCTCAGTCTTTGTTTGACTCGAAAGCAAAACAAAGCACTCAACAATGATAACTATGGGGGTCGAACACGATGAAACAAACGGATACGATTAAAGAAATGTTTTAGGTTAAGACAATGAGCCGGAAGTGATTTTTCTCGACAATCATTCACTACACAAGGCAGACCCTGCCCGCCGGCGGTGAATCGGACACGTCATGCTCGGAACTTCAGTTAGTATCTCGTCATGTCCCCAGCGGCAGCGATGACAGCGCTCAGCCTGGAAGGCAGTGAAGTGTAGAATGACTTGATCAGGGATGTCTTCATTCGCAACACGTCTCAGTCGCTGACAATGGTGGATCGAAGCCTATCCTCGGGGGCGACTGATAGAGGGGATGTTGCGCCAGTGATACTTTCAACGAGCCCCAGACATTTTAAACGATGTTGGCGCGCGGGGATTGAGGCGGCCACTCCAAGAGAGTGACTGCGCGCTCTTCCGGCAGTTCTTGCACAACAGGAGCAGTGTGGATCGGCGACCTATCGCGTTAGAATATACAGCCGCCTTCCAGAAACGGGCCGTCAAGAATGTATGGAATCAGTACGTCGTCTATGACTGCCCTGCACCTTTCAGCGATGAACTTACCTTCGAGGCGTATCAGTGGGCGTCGCACAACGCTTAGTAAAGAATACCGGCTCATTTCACGCAGTAACCATGAGATCGGCGCCCTGCAACTGACAGTAGAACGCTTCCCGACAATGCGGCCAGCGCGCGCCGCCGTAGCAGACGACGCCGTTCAAGATCCCGCCCCTCGAGCAGCTGCGCGAGCTGCTGCCGCCGCCTGAGTCAAGCGCTCGCCGCATCGCGATGCAATGCGCTCCGAGTTTCCCTAAATGTGAAACAGACTGTAAATCGCCCTTCAAATGAAATGTCCACGCGCACACACGTAGGCACACACCGCGCGCGGCACGAAACGTGCCCAAACACGCGCAGTGCAGGAGGCAATCAAGGCGGTGCGAACGAGAGATGGGAGAGGGGTACCACCCGCTATTGGAATTTTGCTTCGCATGCGGCGCTCTCAACGCCGGCGCAGCAGCGCCGCTCTCGGTGCCGTTCTTGTCCATAGTAGCGGCGCCTAGTGGCGGCGCGCGAAACGTTATCTGGGTAGCACCGGCTTGGGTAGTATTGAGCCCTGGCTGCGGCGAAACACGTTGCTAGCCCGAGTTTTGCGTTGATTCGCACTTTTTTCTGCGCTGTTGCGAGTGCGAAAAGGCTCGTCACTTATCACAAACCACGCCGACCACGCTGCGAGCTAGCCGCAGCCTATAGTTTAACAAAAATTACCGACGATTACGTTACTTCCTAATGCGAAATTTGAGCGCAGCAAATAAGCTGTTTCACCTTTTCGATAGATTGAGGCAAAGAAATCGAGCAACACATGTATGCGCTATCACAGAATTTTTTTTTATTTTTCACACGTATTCCTTTAACAAAGACTCCACTAACAGTTCTTGACAGTCATGAAGGAAGCTTTGTGGTCGGAGAAATAGACTGATATATGTTCGACTTGATACACCAATGCTTGATTCTCAAAGACGAGATCTATACAAGTGCCTCGCGAGGTTGTCACAGCCGTGGGACGCGTTACGAGCGAGAGGAACGGGATGTTCTCCCGCATAAGTGTTAGGAAATTGCTGTTTGTCTTTATGTCAAGCCGCCACCGATCTGGCTCTCTGATTGCCACCGCACAGGGCGAACGGCAGCGGCAATTTCGGCTCGGGCGGTGCACATATACAGATCCGCCGCCACCGATCTGGCTCTCTGATTGCCACCGCACAGGGGTTGCATTGGAGGAGGAGCGAAGAAAGGAATTAAGTTCGAGCCGGCGCTTTGACAACCGGAGACTCGCAGGAAGAGGGGGGAGGGGGGCGGCGTGTACACCCAGCGGCAAACGATGGGGGCAGAAGCGCGCGCAGCAAGCGGACAACACGATAAAGGGAGGAGGGAAGAGATAGCAGCGACTGACTGATGCCGCTGACGCCGATAGTGAGTCAACCCCAGCTGCGGAGTTGGTTTCAGGGACAACGCCGCCGATGCCGACACAAACAATATGATACCCTCGCTTCCGCAGCGCTAAGAACCAGGTCTAGCCGTGGGAAGGTGGTCACGTATTCGTCGACGTGCCGGCGCGTCGGCAACTGAAGAGCACCCTATCCGCCACACAAGAACAGGGGGGGGGACCCTTTCCTCTTCTTTCTGCATGGCGGCGACGGTGTTCTATGCAGTCACGTTATCTTGACTCTCTAGCGGCGTCAGCGGCATCCAGCGGTATCAGTCGGTCGCTGCTAGCGCTGGGGGGATGAAAGGGGGGCGGAGCTGGTTACGAGGCCGACGACAACGCCGACGACGACGCGAAACCCAGGAACGGACGCCAAAGAGCTGCGCTCTAAAACGGACTCTCCGTGAGACGTAATGCTGGAAGCAGAAGGAATCGCCGACGCCGATCCGGAGAGACCTAGCTCAGCCTCGAAAAAGCGTCACCGTCGTTACTTCTGCGTCGTGGGCTGCCATGAACAAGAAGGCCTGAATCCCAACATCAGATTCTACCGTTTTCCTTCAAGGCCTCGCGAAGCGGAGCGTCGGGCGCTGCAGTTCATCGCGCTGGATAAGCGAAACTTCGCGCCATGCTGACTGCTTCGCCTGTCTTGAAGCTTGCTTGATTATCTGCGTTCTAAAATTCGGCCTTTTGCACCTACAGTCCCGACGGCAGACCGACATAGCAGCAGGCATGGCTGGTGATTCACGATTCGAGACCCGGCCACAGCGACAATTAACAATTCGGCTGGTACGATCTGGTGAAGTGACCAGGCGTGTGCAAATAACCACAAATGGTCGGGCTGATTCGGTGACAATTCACTACCCCACTACGAGCAGCATAGGTTAGAGAGTTAAATGTGCTCATCCTTGACCTCAAGCCAGCACGTTGAGGCAGCGCAGCAAGGTAGTATTGATTACAGCACATCGATGTTCGAGTGCTGTCTTTAAACATCAAGCGAGCAGCGCGCGAGCTCGCGCTGCAGCGCGATTCGCACGGACGTTACTGCGAGCTCATATGCATTGCATCAGTTATTTATCAGTTGCTAAAGGGACAGATGGCCGCTACTACAGTGCAGACATAAATACTTGTCTAGCGGCATGCAGTCAACAAAGATTGCAGGAGGCCCGCCGTTTCGCGGCATGTCGAAAGACCGCTGCCGTCGCGGCGCGTACGATCGTACGCTTGAGCAGTTCGTACATCGCGGCATGCTGAAAGACTGCTGCCGTCGCGGCGCGTACCGTGCGTTCGAGCATTTCCGTACACATCATGTCTGCTTATCGCTGCTGTGAATTCATTAATAGCAAGCATTTCCTCGCGTTTGTGCGCCTGAATCTAGCAGCGTGTCAACGTTACCCGAAGTTCAACTTCGTACGCGAGTCGCTTCACTTGCGATTGACACCGCGCTAAAACTTCGCCGCTTATTTCTTGAACGGCGTACACGTATTCGGCGTTGCATAATTTATTGCCTTTACGCAATGTGCCACCCCTGAAAAAATCTTCGGCGCCCGATATTCGCTGCAAGTCGTGGTACAGCAAAGCCGAAAGGGGCGGGTCCATATTGTAAACGTGCTTTCCTAAGCAGACGACCGAGCTTGGTACTACCCAATTCAGGACAGAGGGCGCTTTTTAGCAACATTTTCGCAGCGTCCCCTGGGCAATGCAAGAGCCCCATAGCCAGCGCATGGGAGGCATATGGGAGCCGAGAGCAGCGCCGCCGCATCGTCCTGAAGAAATGCTGCCCCCGACACGTCCCCCTCTAGCTACCATATCACGGCTAGCGCAAGTGATAAGTGGCCTATGTAATAAGGTGTCGTCTGCGGAACTTCGAATTCAGCATGTATCTCGCAGAAGGCGCTACAGTCACAAACTCCCGTTTGGTGGTTCGCACGTTCGCCTGGCCATACCTTGCTGTATAAGTTAATGGTCTGGCACGTAGCGAAACATGAAACTCGCACGGTGTTTGGCTTAAATCCCGCTGCACTGCCATGGTGCCATGGTGGCTCAGGTGAACGTACCATTATATTTAACTAGAAGGTTGTAGTACCATTAAACTTCTGGAATGGAGATGTCTCCCCAAAAGTTAAGAGTACTAGACATTGGTCGAGTGGCACGAACGGCGCTCTCTTGCTGAGGCGCCGCGTGTGGAAAAATTTTGCGCGGGCGCTGCGAGCGAACTGAATTGGGTATCTAGTTCTAGTATCTAGTATCTAGTAAAGTATCTGAGTGAGTGAAGTAACTTTATTTCGGTCCAGAGAAGACGCAGGGAAGACCCCGCGCCACCCGGCTAGTCCCACGTAGGGACCGCCAAGCCGAGCTTGACGGCCCGATTGCGGGCACTCTGGACGGCCAGGGTTTGGTCGTTGAGTTCGGGGCTGCCCAAGAGCGCAGCCCACCTATCCTCGCTGAAGGAGGAGCCGATGGCTTCACACTCCCACAACACATGGTCCAATGTTGCCCTTAGTCCACAGGCAGGGCAGTCCGCACTGGGATATCTTTCAGGGTATATGGTATGAAGAACCGCGAGGTTAGGGTGCGCGCACGGGCTTGTAGAAGTCGAAGGGTAACCGCCCGCGCCCTGCATAAGGCGGGGTGCGGGAGGGGGAATACCCGTCTTGACAGATAGTAAGTAGTGTGGGGTGATTTCATTAAACGTAAGCAAGGGTTCCCCGCGGGGCAGGGGGACTGCTGAGGCGGCGCGGTCAGTGAGTCCTCACGCGGCCTCGTGTGCGCCCTCGTTAGGGTTAGAGGGAGAACCCTCAATCGACCCCAAGTGAGCGGGAAACCAAATGAGAGAATTATAGTTAACTAGAAGGTTGTAGTACCATTAAACTTCTGGAATGGAGATGTCTCTCCAAAAGTTAGAGTGTACTAGACATTGGTCGAGTGGCACGAACGGCGCTCTCTTGCTGAGGCGCCGCGTGTGGAAAAATTTTGCGAGGGCGCTGCGAGCGAACTGAATTCGGTATCTAGTTCTAGTATCTAGTATCTAGTAAAGTATCTAGTCTGGATTTTGTGGCGAATGGACGTATTTTTCGGGGCTCCGTGGCGGCGACGAAATCATAAGTTTTTGTGCAAGCTTTGAGCTTGCTTCTGTTTTTATTTGCTGATTTTTTGCCTCTAAAAAGTAATTGGGTGGTTTTCTTTTTCTTTCCTTTTTTGTCTCTCGTATTTCGGGTGCGCGGGTGTGCTTCGTGAACATTTATTTTGCAGGCTGGTTAGAGCGTCCTTTCGTGCCACGTGCTCCAACACGTGCAGCCGGGTGGGACGTTGAGTGTTTGTAGTCTTTAAATGGTAGCTTGGAAGTGGCAAGGCAAATAGCTATTAGTGGTTTTACTGTGCGTGTTTTGGTAGGAAAGTGAGAGCGTGGCCGCGTGGTTGAGCACGTGCGAGAGCGTGTCATACCTTCGGTCTCCGCGGCATTGACTGTTATTGAAACAGTGGTGAGAGTTGCTTTGCGACATTTTGAGGATTTGGATCCTGTGCGTATCGGTCTTTGCTAAAAGGCACACGCTCTGCATTAATATTGTATTATAGTATTATAGTATTTGCATCAGTAGTAGCATTATTATAGTATCGTAGTATTTGCAAAAAGCCGTGCAATGCATGGCGAGAAAGACGGGAAAGCAAGCAGTGTGCGGGGGGTCCCTGAAGGCAGATGAGGAGACAGATGAGAATGGAGAGGGCATGAATCAACCGGCACACAATGTGATGTCGATAATAGGCTGCAGAAAATGGAGGCTTTCCAGGAAGAGCTTCTCAAACAGGTGCAAGAGCTCAAAAATGAGCTAAACAGGGATCGTGATGCACGGAAGGTAGTTGAAGAGAGACTTGAGGCAGCCGAGGAAATGCTGAACAGGGCCGCCATTTTGAACGAGAATGTGCATGACAATGGAACGCAGACCCCCGACGCGACAAGCGAGGGAGTGTCAGCGAAATACGGGGAATGCATGCAGCGTGATGAACGGTTAGCTGGAAAGAGCGGCACCTACCTTGAGGCCGCCACGCGGAAAAAGCAGGAGACCACGGGACAATGCCCCTTGTCGAGTGCGAATCACGCGGAAGAGGACAAACGGAAGCAGGGCGAGGTAGGAGAGAGCGAAAGAGTGATTATCGCTGGCGACTCAAACCTGGCTGGGTGCTCAAAAGCAATTGTGGAGAGGGTGAAAGGCGACAAAAGAGTGGCGGTAGGGACATTTCCAGCGCGGACACTGGGTTCTGTCATGGAGCGAGCAAAAGAAAAGCTCGCGGAAAATGCCCACGTGCGCAACCTTGTCGTAGTAGCAGGTGGGCTAAATGACGTCCTGAACAGGAAAGGGCCAGAACTAGCCCAGCGCTTGGCGAAGGGGGTGGACGACTTGCGCGAGCTATCCCCTCAGGTGCAGATCGTGGTGTGCACGGTGCCGGAGGTGCCTGTACGTGACAGTCACATACAAAGAGCCGTAGTGGCCTATAATGAGGCAATATGGAAAATGAGCCGAGAGAAAGACTTCGAGCTTGTCGAAGTAAACAGGGAAGTGAGAAGTTGTGGTGGTTTTAAACGAGACGGGATCCACTTCAATTACAGGCTGGCACGAGAAGTAGGCTGGTGACTTGGTGGTCGCGCTGTTGCTTTTTTAAGGGGCCCGCGGGCGCTCAGGAGGTCAGAGTAGATAGTAATGAAGAAGGTCCCCTAGAGGAACATCAGAAGAGCATCGCCGTCGATAACAGGAAAAGGAGGAAAGCAAGAAAAAGAGCTCGCCATGCAATAGGCTACATAAACATGCAGGGCGGCAGAAGAAAGGAAAAGTGGGCAGAGATTGAGGAGCAGTTAAATAGAGAACAAATAGGGGCGTATGCGATTACAGAAACGCACCTTAGAGACTCAGAAGAGCCGCCACTTATTGAGAATTATGTTTGGGAAGGGTGCAACAGAACTAAGTCTGAAAGAAAGGAAGGGGGAGTCGGAATGCTCATTCATCAGGGAGCCAAATGGAAAAGACTAAATTCACAATGTCAAGAGCATCTTTGGTTATCAGGTACAATGAGTGGGAAAGAAACTTGGCTCGGCGTTACGTATTTGTGGACCGGAGAAAATTGCACAGAGAAGAATAAAGAGATAGTTGAATGCATAAGCGCTGATATTAAGGGTTTCGGGAATGGTGGTGAAACTGTCCTATTAGGTGACATGAATGCCCACATACAGGATTTAGATGGCTATACCGACAACACCGGGAAGTCAATGCTATACCTTTGTGAGTAACATAACCTTGTTATCGTGAATACAGGACCTAAGTGTGAAGGACATATCACGTGGGAAGTGGGAAACCAGCAATCGACCATTGATTACTGTCTGATGACAGATGAAATTCATGATAAGTTGACAGAAATGGTCATCGATGAGGAAGGGTTTAGCAGCATAGGGAGTGACCATAAACGCATCATTTTTGAAATGGGATATGTAGTTGGGAAAGAGAGCAAGGAGAGCAAAATGGCTAGTCCAAATTTGAACGCTGAACAAATAGCAAATATAGTCACTAGAGTTGAGGAAGAACGTGGAAAATGGCCAAGAGTGGGAATATGGTGAGCTTCTAAGTGTAATAACGACAGAAATACGGAAAGAGAAACAACATGTTCGTTGGAAAGGAAAAAAGAAACCGAAAAGCTGGTGGAACAAGGAGATACGAGAAGCGATCGCCGAACGACAGAAAGCATCTCGAGAGCACTGGCAGGCAAAGAAGGCGCAGTTGCCGCAGGATGAAGTAACCAGTAAGTGGGAAATATAACGGGAGAAAAAGTCTATGGTTCAAATACTGGTGCAAGCAAAATTAAAAGGTGAAAGTGAACGTTGGTTGTCAGAAATACGTGAGAAAAAGAAGGCTGCGCCTAGAATATTTTTGAACCACATAAGATTTTTAGGCAGGAAGTCAACAACAATACAACATATCCTAGAGGAAGATGAAAACAGACTGGAAGGAGAAGCGGCAGTAAATTACATCCGAAAAGTAACAGTCGAATCTTTCCAAGGCAATGACGAGGTTGTATTAGAAGAAAAGAACATGAAAGAGACCAAAGTGGAAAAAGAGCTGGTACTGACAAATTTAAACTGGAAGAAAGCGGAAGAGAAAATTCCTAAGCGCACAGCCACAGGGCTAGACGAGGTACCCGTTAAGCTGATAATTGAACTAGGACCAAAAAGTAAGGAAGCTCTGAGGAAAGCAGTGGAAAAAACTTTAAAAGATAGACGAATACCAGACAGTTGGCGACAAAGTAGAATGAATTTAATTTATAAAAGTAAGGGGGAGAAAGACAGAATTCACTCGTATAGACCGTTGACCATTACATCGGTACTATACAGGCTAGCAATACAGGCAATCAAATTAAAGCTTCAAACATAGGCAGAGAATAGAATAATGGCATTTTGGGAGAGCTTCAGAATGGCTTCAGAATAGGTAGGCGTTTGGATCATAACTTGTTTGTTCTTACTCAGTGTATTGAAATATCAAAAGCAGAAAGCAGACCGTTGTATGTGGCCTTTTTAGACAATACAGGAGCCTACGACAATGTAGACCGCAACATTTTGTGGGATATACTGGAAGGGGAAGGCTTAGGTGACGATTGTCTACAGCTTTTGAGAGAGATTTACCTAGAAAGTACCGTTTGCGTAGAATGGAAAGGGATGAGGAGCGAGGAGAAAGTTCATATCAACAAGGGACTGAAACAGGGATACCCTTTATCCCCGCTGCTGTTTATGATGTACATGGTGAGGATGGAGAGGGCGCTAGAAGGAAGTAATATCGGGTTTAATCTCTCATACAAACAGGCGGGTACAGTAGTAGAGCAGCAACTCCCAGGTTTATTTTATGCGGACGACATTGTGTTGCTAGCTAACAAGCAAAGTGATCTGCAACGTCTGGCTAATATCTGTGGACAGGAAGGCAACAATTTAGGGTTGAAATTTAGTGTTAGAAAATCAAGTGTTATGGTATTCAATGAAAACAGTGAACAGACAGTGGAGATATAGGGCCAAGAAATACCTCGGGTAACAGAGGTATCCAAATACCTTGTTATATGGATAAACGAAGGCAATAGATATATGGAAACACAGGAAAAAATCATAACAGTAAAGGGGAAGAGAAATGCAGCCATAATGAAGCACAGAGCGCTATGGGGATACAATAGGTACGAAGTGCTATGAGGTATGGGGTAATATGTAGTGGTTCCAGGACTTACTTTTGGAAATGCGGTTGTTTGCTTGAAATCAGGGGTACAATCAGGACTCGACGGGAACCAAAGGTCAGTGGGTCGCCTCGCATTGGGCGCTCACGGGAAGACTACAAATGAAGCTGTGCAGGATGATATGGGCTGGACTAGTTTTGAAGTGAGGGAAGCTCGCAGTAAAATTGAGTATGAAGAACGGCTGAGGAATATGGAAAGAAGTAAATGGGCTGGGAGAGTGTTCAGGTATCTGTACAGGAAAAACATTGATTCACAGTGGAGGAAAAGAACTAGGAAGCTTACCAGCAAGTATGAGGCTTGCAGGGTTGCCAACACAGCAACAAAGAAGTTTAAGCGGAAAGTCAGAGAGGCTGAAATAATCTCATGGGGGGCGGCAATGGAAAAGAAACCTGTCATGAGTAACTGCTTAAGAGGAAAAAACGAAATCAGGAAAGAAACCATTTATCATAACTCAAAGGGAAGCTGATTACTTTTATAAGCGAGATCGGTATGCCTTAGGACACGCACCTATAAAGCGAGATGTAAGAAGGAAGAAGAAGCATGTGCTTGCTGCGGTAAAGCTAAGGAAACGACGAAGCATGTTTTATTAGAATGTGAAGACGTCTACCCAGCGGTCGATTTAGGCACCACTGGCCTCCTTGAAGCCCTTGGGTTCAGCGGGAGCAGTGCTAAAGCAAACATGTCCGCAATAGGCATTAGTAAGAGGCGATTGGAGGTTTGGTGGAAGAAAAGTAGGGAAACGACAAAAGACGGAGTCGTACAAAAGCACAGTTCGCAATAGGGGATCAGAAAATTTGGGCGTGGTAGTTCGTAGTGTCTTTTTTTCTTTTTTCATTGTTTAACCTAGGAAGGACATTAGGCAGTATAATAGCAAGAGCTTGGTGGCGCAACCCACCGCCCCGTTCCATAGGGGACGCTCATAACATCCATCCATCCATCCATCCATCCATCCATCCATCCATCCATCCATCCATCCATCCATCCATCCATCCATCCATCCATCCATCCCTCCATCCATCCATCCCTCCATCCATCCATCCATCCATTGGGGTGTGACGCGCTGCGTGGCATATCCAACGCAATTTTGCTGCGGGTGCTGAGACTGATTGCACGCCTACGCTCTTATAATGGTGCTTTATCTCAACTGCAAATTTATTTGACACCTTCTTGCTACGTATACATATTTGACGCATGGGTTATTGTCACCATCCGTGACATGCTTGTTACAGTTATACAACATGACGCTTCAATTTTGCTGTCGTTGTCAAGTGCGTCGTCTGCTAGCGAGAGTACGTTCGTTGCGCGGACGCTGGTAGTCACCCAGCTTTTCTTGCAGAAAATCTCTGTAGTAAAGTTTTTATGGTTTTACTTGCGTTGGTGCGCCCACGACTCTCGTCGACCGATACCAATCGTAGTTTTAGCCAGGTGAACCGCATAGCCTCCTTTAGGAGATGCCTGCCGCGTGAGCTGAGAAGCTGTTTCGGCCCCTCTCCTCCTTCCTCCTCTCCACCAGGGCCGGCTGCGAGCGCTAGTTGCGGCGGCTGGAGCTCCAACCGCGGCGGTTGCGGTTGGAGCTTGGCCTCCTCACAGAATTTGTCGAGGGATCAAATACATGAATAATAACTGCATTGCAATTGCCAAAGATGCTGCAAACAAATTCTTGATCGCTACACACTGTCAAGACAAGTAAAATATGTATTTTTTCATAAAAGAATATATTCTTATGTCCTAAAAATTGTATCAAAATTAACTGATATCAATGCTTCCATGTTTTTTGTCTATTTATTAAGAAAGAAAATATCAAACGAACTTTAGAACTATATCAGTGCGAAAGCAGCAAAGCAGTGCATGCCGCTAATATGATAAATGTAAAGGCCGTGAAATGAGCAAGTTGAGCACAAATATGTTAATGATACTTTGTCAATCGAAAGCCTTGTTTACATTTTTGTATATATGCAACGGCCAGGGAAAAATCTCAGTGACGCTGTCCTTCATTCCAATGTACTGCGCAGGAGCAGCTGTCACCGGTTGCATATTGTAATTGCACCGAAATCGTAGTCGCAACAGAAATCACATATAAAAAGCAGCAGTTCTGCAAAATACACATTAGAAATACGAAGTACAATGGAACACACAAATGCCAAGATAAAGATTGTTAAAAAGCAAAAAAAGTATCTCTGGAAACAAAGTTCACTGCATGTATCCACAAAACCTTGCAACAAGATATTGAAATATACGTATAAGTAACCAATAAATCTACGTATCTAAGCAAAAGTAACTTTATACAGGGTGTTTCAGCTCATTTTAGTCAGAGTTAAAAAATATGCCGATATACTCCAATATGACGTGACCAAGTGCGCGTTGCTCACTTTTGTACGTAGTGTGTCACGCTATATTTTGTATTTTGCTTAATTAGATTTTTAGTCAAGATTAACAAACCATCTTCTGAAGTAATGAAGTTAGGATAAAAATTATATTTAGAAAATTGCAGAGCGGTTTGCAAAGCGTCCGAATAGACAGTTTCTGTCTTTCTATATATATATTAGGTATTAGTGTATTTCAGCTTTCTGATGATGCCCGCGAACTGCAAAACTAGTGACATGCCCGCTTGCGCGTTGTGATTGCACTGCTCCCCAACGTTCATCGCACAAACAGCCATAGGCGCGCTATCTCTTAAAAGGCGACAGGGCAATCACGTAGGCGTCGGCTGTGCCGTTTACGACAGCGATGTGCTCCCCTCGCGAAAGTTCGTTATAGCGATAAGCAGGCGCAGCGGTTATCGCTTGTGCTGCCGGAAGCAACAGGTCCGTCATTTCGCGATAGCTGTAAGCAAATTGAACATCCCTAAATAAAAAAAAAACTCAGTTTTCAGAAGGCTGAAAATGGTGGAATAAGAGTATCATTAATGACCAGACGCAGTCTTTCACTGAAGTTACGTTTATTTTTCATGCGCTTTCACAGCAAGCGTTCGAAGAGGTCACCTTCTGCAACAACACTGGGACTTTCTGAGAACGCTTGCTGTAGCTGCCTCGAGCACCGTCGGTGAAATGCTGTGGCAGACTTCAATTATCTTCTCCTGTAAGGCTTCTGGAGTCGTCGTTTCCGTCGTGTATACGTGATCCCTAATAAAGCCCCAGAAGAAAAAGTCAAGAGGGTTGAGGTCGGATGACATTGCCGGCCACAGCACAGGCCCGTTTCTCCCTATCCATTGCCCTGGGAAAGTAAGATCAAGGCTTGCTCGTGCTTGACTGTCGTGCTTAACTGGTCCCGTCGTGCTGACACCACATTGCGTCGCGCTGGGCTAGTGGCATGTTGCAGCAGAAGTCCTCAACCTGCCCTTTGAGGTAATGGCATACCTCTTGCCGGTCAGAGTGTTGTTAAAAACATTGGGCCAATGGCTGCGCTGTCATATATTCCGCACCAAACGCTAAAAGACCACGGATATTGGCGGCGGGATATTCCTAGCCAGTGGGGATTTTGCTCACTTCTATAGTGTGCGTTGTGGATATTTACTTGGCAATTTCAGGAGAAGTTCATCTCGTCAGTCCGGATACTTTCGTGAGAAAGTCAGAATCCTGCTCCTCCAGAATCAAAATCCAATTCGCAAAGTTGAGTCTCTTTTGAAGATCCCTTGACTCCAGGCATTGATGCAACTGCAGGTGATAAGGGTGCAGTCCAGCTGTTTTCAAAATCATCCAGGCAGTTGAGTTGGACACACCGGAGCTGTGCGCTCACGCTGCGCGTTCTGGAGTGTGGATTAGCTGCCATGAAAGACAAAATGTTGGAGCGAACCTCATTATTTATTACTCAAGCTCTATGCCTCTTTCTTGTGACGCTGCCGGTTTGATTCAGTGACTCGTAGGTGTTGAATATTGTTATCGGGCTCAGTCGCGTACCCGGGTGCCAGCTTCGAAATATTCTTGCAGCTTGCCGTCTCTGTCTGCTTGCAGCTTCTAGGGCAAGGATCATGTTTGCTTTTTCCTCGTTGGAAAAAGGCATCACGAAATTGTTTGCGCTTTAGCGGCCGATGTACGATAGTCTGTTTATCGCTGTCTGGAATTACCACCTACCACTACAACCACGTCCATCAGTCGCTTTACACAGCACAGGAGATAACGGTATATAGCTAGCTTAAATCGAACAGCCAACGCTTACGCCGCTGCTCTGTCGCTTTTTAAGTAGCAGCTAGTGCACCTATGACTGTTTGTTCGCGAAAAGCTTGGGAGCAGTGCAATCACGACACGCAAGCGGGCATGCCACGTTGCGTTTTTCGTATTTCTCGGGAATCCGCAGTGAGCTGAAAAACACTTAATAGATAGAAAGACAGAAACTGTTTATTCGGACGTTTTGCAAAGCGCTCTGAAACTTTCTAATTGAAATTGTTTTACTAGCTTCGTTGCTTCAGAAGTTAGTTAAATAATCTTGACTAATTATCCAATTAAACAAAATACAAAAATAGCTACACAATGCATACAAAAGTGAGCAACATGCATTTCGTAGCGTCGTCTTAGAGTGCATCAGCATATTTTTAAACTCTGGCTAAACACCCTGTATAATGCGTCAAACAAGGCAAATATACATGTTGCGCAATCACAGATTCACAGATCACAGAGTCCTAAGGCCCGCACCCCCCCTCCCTCCACTCCCCCGATGCATCACGCGCGACGGAAGGCGGCGCACTTCCTTCCCGCTTTTCTCCGTTGCGCACACAAGACTGACCCACCATCGTCGGCTCCCCCTTGGACATCGTACGGAACATGACGACGACGACAGGAATGCGCCTTGAGTGTCCACCTAATTCCTATCGCAGTAATATAGTAAGAGTATCCGGCAAGTGAACAGTCCCATGGCCCATTACTTTTCGCAAAAGTAGTAACAAAATCGAACTTTCAGCATGCAAAAATTCGCTGCGCGGCAACAATGTCTTTTTGTGTGTGTGGGGGGGGGGCACCGAAATGAAGAAACGCAAAGGAAAGCATCTTGGCCACAATCGAATGCCTACTTGGGGCACCTAATGTAGCTACCTAAGGAATATCCAAGAAAATGTGAGACGCTTGGTCCACAGAGAACCATATGCATGCTGCTCGTTATCCTACACTGGCGAGATAAGACTTTCCGTAGACGTTGCGATAACATCGAATCGATGGTGATGCCCTCAAGCGAACGCGTTGCAATCTGTCGAGTCCCCACAATGGTGACGGCGAGCGACCATTGCTTCTTTTTCTCGTCTGCTAGCCAGAAAGCGTCCAAAACTCTCCGAGGCCAAAATCCTCTCGGCCAGAGAAAAACGAACGGGCACCGCAGTGCGCCGCGCGGTTGTCAGGGCAACACGTGAAAAACTCATGACCTCCGGCTGTCTCTGGTAGCCCGCGGGTAGCAAGATAAAAAAATTGGAGAGGCTCAATGTGTCCTCGCGAATAAAATTCAAAGTAGAAAAAATAAATAAGAACGCAGATACCTTTGCTGGCTTTAGTGTCTTGACATGCATGGATACATTGGCGCAGGCGAAAAAGATGTTGATATTGTTTTCTGTGACGTGATGGCAAATATGAACCATCACAACGCTTCGTCCCATCGGACCTCGCTGCGTGCTTTGCCAACTTGTCTGATAGTGTATTGATTTGGGTTGTTTCGTTGTATTTTCCGATGTACGACTTTAGAAAAGTAAATGCAGCTTTGGCATCAAATGTTAATAATAACAATAAACCCACAAAGATCCTGTTACGTTTCGCCTACGACGCGCGGTTTGGCCAGCGCGGCTGCAACAAAGCGGCAGACATTTTGGCCCGTTCGGCGCCGCCGCTACGCCTCCCCGCCAAGCGCGTCCAGGCATGTTCCGATGCCACGTGTCTTCATGTGCGTGTGTGAGTGTATGTGCATATTGGTGCCCACGCTTGTCGAAGCGCGGCAGCCGGGGAGAGGAGCTCCCAACGACTGTGAAGCGAGGGGGTCTGACAGGCGCCGACACGACAGTGTGAGCCACCGTCTCCTCCCCATTGTGCCCGACCGGCGCCGACACGACAGTATGAGCCACCTTCTCCTCCCCATTGTGCCCGAACGGCGCCGGCACGACGGCTGCGTCACCTTATCCCATTGTTCCCGAGCGGCACAGTCACGTGCTCGTCTATAGAGGGGTTCCTTCTTGCCCTCAACTGCGAGAGTATAAAAGCAGCTGCCCCCGGACGCCAAAGGAGGGCTCCGATTTCTTCTGTTGAGTAAAGTGCACTCCCGTCTCTCTACTTCGGTCAACCTGACCGCCAACTCTTTGCGATGTTAGAATAAACAAGTTGTTTTGTTGTTACCAGTCGACTCATGCTTTGCCGGGACCTTCGGATGCTTCCAGTTGTACCCCAGGCCGCCAGGCCAACGCTACCCTTGGGGCTTGCGACCCAGGTGCAACAACGGGCGTCAGCGCCGAGTTCCCAACAAATCGCACCAGCGGTGCGATCACAACAACTGTCTGCCAGCGGTGAGATCGCGACAACGGAGGCCAGCAGCGAAGAGATGCAGTTGACTGTATGCTGAGCAGCTCAACGACCATCCGGGAGCAGTGCAACGAGCCCTGTGTGATGACTGGTTGCCTGCAGCGGAACGACTGCGCTGAATTCTTGGCTACCAGGTTTGGTGAGTGCGGGACTTTCTTCTTCTGAGCTTTGCCAGGCTTTTGTTAGTGTCAGAAACAGAGCTGGTAATTGTGGTTGTCGTTGCTGCCGGGTTAGTTTGCGGCAAGACAATAATAGGCAGTAGAGAAAGCAGCATTCAGAGCAGCCATGGATTTGAAGTCGTTGCGCAAACCGAAATTGTTGGAGCTTGCAAGAGAGTTGGGTCTGGATGTCTCGGACAAACTCAGAAAACCAGAACTGCTAAAGGCTATTCTTGAGTTAGAGGCTGAGGATGACGAGCTGTCGGAATGCCTTGAGACTATTGAGGAGAGGTCAAAAAGACAGGAGCGCGAACTTAAAGAGCAGAAAGAGAAAGATGAGCATGAACGAAAAGAACAGAAAGAAAAAGAAGAGCGTGAACGAAAAGAACAGAAAGAAAAAGAAGAGCGTGAACGTAAAGAACAGAAAGAGCGAGAGCAACAAGAGCGCGACCGTCAACACGCTTTGGAAATGAAGCGTCTCGAGATAGAGATCGAACGCGCTCGTAATGGAAGTCAGGCACACGGTGCAGGAGAACGCGTATTGTTCAAAATGACTGACCTGATGCGGCCGTTTAAGCTTGGAGAGGACATTGGTTTGTTCCTGGTTAACTTTGAGCGAACGTGCGAGAAGCAGGGGTTCTCTCGGGAAACGTGGCCACAGCGCTTGCTCACTTTGTTACCCGGCGAGGCGGCCGACGTAGTCGCTCGCTTGGATAGAGAGGAGGCAGAGGATTTCGACAAAGTGAAATCGAGTCTGCTAAAAAAGTACAGGCTGTCAGCGGAGGCGTTCCGTCGGAAGTTTCGGGAAAATGAGAAAGGCAGAAGTGAGTCATACACAGAGTTTGCGTACAGGCTAATGTCAAACATGCAGGAGTGGCTCAAAGAAGAGAAAGCGTTTGGTGACCACGATAAAGTTCTGCAGTGCTTCGGGCTGGAACAGTCTTATAGTCGGTTACCTGAGAAAGTGCGGTACTGGGTCTTGGATAGGCCAGACGTTTGTACGGTGGCTAAAGCCGCTGAGCTAGCCGAGGAGTTTGTGACGCGTCGGGCTCGCGGAGCTAAGGACGGTCAAAAGGGTGAATTTGGCTCGAAGTTTGAGAGGCCGAAGTTCACACCCATGAGAGCAAAGGGGAACACACGTAGTGCGGATGCGAGTGAAAGCAGTGCGACCGAACCTAAGGAGACGGCGGCAGCCGAAGCCGAACGCAGAAAGCGGTTCGAGACGAGGCAAGCGCGCGTTTGTTATACGTGCCAGAAGCCGGGTCACTTTTCGGCGCAGTGTCCGGAAACAAAACCAAAAGTTGTGTTTTTGTCAATATGCAGCACTGACGAGAACATGAAGCTTCTCGAGCCTTACATGCGAGACCTCCTCGTGAACGGGAAAGAGTGCCGAGTGCTTCGCGATTCCGCAGCTACGATGGATGTAGTTCACCCGTCCTACGTAGAACCCGATATGTTCACGGGCGAGTGCGCATGGATCAAGCAAGCCGTGGAAGCTCATAGTGTGTGTCTGCCGGTAGCAAAAGTGCTTATTGAAGGACCTTTCGGAGCGCTTGAGACGGAGGCGGCAGTGTCATCTATGCTGCCCCCCCAGTACCCGTACCTATTTTCGAACAGGTCCGATCTCCTCCTGCGCGAGAAGGGGCTTTTGTTTGGTGAGGCTAGCGTTCAGGCCTTAACCAGATCGAAAGTTCGGGAGCTCGCTGCAAAGGCGGTAGTTGCGGGGCCGACGTTATCGAACAATGAAAAAGGGTCAGAGGCGCAGCAAGCTGATATTCGGAGCACGCCCGAACTGAATAAACTTGAGTCTGTAACGTTAAAGGCACCAGATACTGGAGAGGAAATGCCCGATAAGGGAAAGTTAGAAGAGCTATCTGCAGATTTGCTCATCGCGCCTACGTCAGACGGACTTAATAGGTTGCTAAAAGTCAGCCGGTCGGCTTTGATAGCCGAGCAAAAGAAGGATGGCAGCCTAGAAAACATACGCTGCAATGTCAAGGAAGGTATCGCCAAGAAAAATGCTCGCTTTGTGGAAAGAGGTGGAGTCCTGTACCGGAAGTATCTAGACCGCAGAGGAGTGGAGTTCGATCAGCTGATCGTGCCTCAATGCTATCGTCAGGATCTGTTGCGCTTGTCGCACGGGGGTTCGTGGTCCGGACACCTAGGAGTTAAGAAAACTAAGGACCGTCTCTTGCAAGAGTACTATTGGCCAGGGTGTTTTCGGGACGCAGACCACTTTGTGAAGACATGTGACACCTGTCAGCGGGTGGGCAAACCAGGGGACAAATCGAGGGCGCCGTTGAAGTTGGTACCTATCATTACGGAGCCTTTTAGACGGCTCGTTATTGATACAGTGGGACCTCTGCCGGTAACAGCCACGGGGTACAGACACATTTTGACTGTGATCTGCCCAGCGACAAAGTTCCCTGAAGCAGTGCCGCTTAAAGAACTCAGCTCAGTTGAGATAGTCAACGCACTACTGTCCATATTTGCGCGAGTTGGTGTTCCTGCGGAAATCCAATCAGATCAGGGCACTGTGTTTACTAGCGCTTTGACGACAACTTTTCTCGAAAGGTGTGGGGTAAAGCTGTTGCACAGCTCAGTGTACCACCCACAGTCGAATTCCGTTGAGAAGCTCCACTCCGTCATGAAGCGCGTGTGGAGAGCATTGTGTTTTGAACATCAAACTGACTGGGAGCTGTGTCTGCCTGGGGTGATGTTTGCATTACGGACCGCGCCGCATGCGGCTACGGGGTTTTCGCCAGCTGAGCTGGTGTACGGTCGCTCGCTGCGATCTCCGCTTCGCATGCTTCGAGAATCGTGGGAAGGCAGGGGCGACGACCCAGTCGTGGTGGAGTACGTGCTTAAGCTCCTCGAACGCTTAAGAAGGGCACAGGAGTTGTCAGGTGAAGCAATGGCAAAGGCCCAGCAGAGGGCCAAGGTTTATTATGATCGGACCGCCAGGGCCCGTCGTTTTGAGGTGGGCGATGAGGTCATGATATTGCGCAGATCGCTAAACAACAAACTAGACGTGCAGTGGGAGGGCCCAGCACGGATTGTTCAAAAACTGTCAGACGTCAACTACGTGGTGAGTCTGCCAGGAAAGCGGAAAGCACAGCAAGTTTACCACTGTAATCTGCTCAAACCTTATAGACAAAGGGAAGCAGTAGTGTGCATGATGGTAAACGTTCCCGAAGAGCTTCCGGTCGAGCTTCCGGGACTAGGCTCAGTGACGAACAGGGAAGACACCGATCAAGTCATTAGTGACTTAGTCAGTGGAGCATCGCTGTCGCCTGAGCAGAAAACCGAACTACACCAGCTCTTACAAGAGTTTCAAGGTCTGTTCTCTGAGAGGCCTGGTAGGACTTCTGTACTTACTCATGATATAGAACTTACCTCCCCAGAGCCAGTACGATCCAAGGCGTATCGGGTGTCACCCCGCCAGAGCGATATTATGGAGGCTGAGGTAAAGAAAATGCTACAGCTCGGTGTTATTGAGGCAGGTGAGAGTGATTATACCTCCCCTTTGATTTTAGTTGAGGTACCGGGCAAGGAACCTCGTCCTTGCGTCGACTACCGCAGGCTTAATTCCATCACTAAGGATCAAATTTATCCGATCCCTAACATCGAGGAGCGCCTTGAGAAAGTTAGTAGCGCTCAGTTTATTTCCACCCTAGATCTTGTCAGGGGTTATTGGCAGGTTCCACTTACAGAAGAGGCTAGTAGGTATGCGGCGTTCATTTCCCCAATGGGAACATTCCGTCCTAAAGTGTTGAGTTTTGGTTTGAAGAGCGCGCCATACTGCTTTTCAAGCCTCATGGATAAAGTGTTGCGGGGACAACAAGAATTCGCTTTACCGTATCTAGACGACGTAGCGATATTCTCCGCATCCTGGTCTGAGCATATGGCACACTTGCGGGCAGTGCTAACCCGCCTGCGCGAAGCGGGCTTGACAGTCAAGGCTCCTAAGTGCCAGTTAGCACAGGCCGAGGTTGTCTACCTCGGTCACGTGATTGGTCAGGGTCGTCGCCGCCCCTCTGAAATAAAGGTGGCCGCTGTGCGAGACTTCCCGCAACCGCGCACGAAGACCGATATTCGGTCGTTCTTAGGTGTCGCCGGCTACTATCAGAGGTACATCCCCAGGTACTCTGATATCGCGGCTCCCCTGACGGATGCTCTAAGAAAGACAGAGCCTCAAACAGTCGTCTGGGACGAGACAAAGGAAAGAGCTTTTAGCGCCCTAAAGAGCGCCCTAACAAGCCAGCCTGTGCTACGATCGCCAGACTACACAAAAGGGTTCGTAGTTCAGTGCGATGCTAGTGAGCGAGGCATGGGCGTTGTACTGTGCCAACGGGAAAATGGAGAAGTAGAACACCCCGTCCTGTATGCTAGTCGTAAGCTGACCAGTCGTGAGCAGGCGTACAGCGCCCCCGAGAAAGAGTGTGCGTGTCTCGTGTGGGCCGTTCAGAAATTGTCATGCTATCTAGCCGGCTCGAGGTTTATCATTGAGACGGATCACTGCCCTCTCCAATGGCTGCAGACCATCTCTCCCAAAAATGGCCGCCTCCTGCGCTGGAGCCTCGCTTTGCAACAATATTCCTTTGAGGTGCGTTACAAAAGGGGGAGTCTCAACGGTAACGCCGATGGCTTAAGTCGAAGCCCCTAACGTAGGAATCAGCCTCAAAATTGTTTGTTACTGATGTTTTTCTTCCTGAGGCAGGATTTTTAACATATTGCTTTTGTTTAGTGTTTCAAAGTGATGACATGCTTTCTAGTGCAATTTTCCAATTTGTGGACGCGTTCTAAGTGCTGCTAGACTACTGTAAGGAACTAGGCAGTGGTATAGAAGGGGAAAGAGCCTGGCAGGGCTTAGTGAGGGTTGTGCCGTGCTTGCTGACTGAGCGGTTGAGTTTCAGCGTAGTTCTAACGCTTGCCGGGAACGAGAACAAAAATGTGAACTCTCCCGAAGTCACTTTGCAGTGTCCTGTGCGAACCTGAACGAGAGAACGAGGCCTTCTCTGTGCGCTGCGCTCAAGAAACGTCGAGGGACGCCCGACTTCGGTTATGAGCATCATCGAGCGACATCCCTCCGGACAGCGGATGCAGTCCCCTGACCATCGGGATCTCCTTCCCCCGGCGGGGCGGTCTGTTACGTTTCGCCTACGACGCGCGGTTTGGCCGGCGCGGCTGCAACAAAGCGGCAGACATTTTGGCCCGTTCGGCGCCGCCGCTGCGCCTCCCCGCCAAGCGCGTCCAGGCATGTTCCGATGCCACGTGTCTTCATGTGCGTGTGTGAGTGTATGTGCATATTGGTGCCCACGCTTGTCGAAGCGCGGCAGCCGGGGAGAGGAGCTCCCAACTGTGAAGCGAGGGGGTCTGACAGGCGCCGACACGACAGTGTGAGCCACCTTCTCCTCCCCATTGTGCCCGACCGGCGCCGACACGACAGTATGAGCCACCTTCTCCTCCCCATTGTGCCCGAACGGCGCCGGCACGACGGCTGCGTCACCTTATCCCATTGTGCCCGAGCGGCACAGTCACGTGCTCGTCTATAGAGGGGTTCCTTCTTGCCCTCAACTGCGAGAGTATAAAAGCAGCTGCCCCCGGACGCCAAAGGAGGGCTCCGATTTCTTCTGTTGAGTAAAGTGCACTCCCGTCTCTCTACTTCGGTCAACCTGACCGCCAACTCTTTGCGATGTTAGAATAAACAAGTTGTTTTGTTGTTACCAGTCGACTCATGCTTTGCCGGGACCTTCGGATGCTTCCAGTTGTACCCCAGGCCGCCAGGCCAACGCTACCCTTGGGGCTTGCGACCCAGGTGCAACAACGGGCGTCAGCGCCGAGTTCCCAACAAATCGCACCAGCGGTGCGATCACAACAATCCGGAAATGAAAATGTAAAGCACGACTTTGGAAATGTCAATGCATTATGTCAAAACATTATGTGATCTTTATGCCTCTAAAGTTTCTTAATTGAAATCCATGCGCTCAGATGAATCAGATGCCGCAGCGGGTCCGCTCGCCATCAAAGCGCCCTTGAAACTTTGTGCTTGGATGGGGATCATTGCGTTACGTGACTCCAGGTGCATGGGCGTCGCCACGAAATCCTGCCCGAGTTCACAATCTTCGCGCCGAAATGTTTTTTCGGGCGCAAAAAAACACATTCTAGAGAAAATCCAGAATGATTTCCGCCGCCATGGGTTGTTTTGGTTGGCGGTGCATCACAGCACGAAAAAATTTCGGGGGGGGGGGCACAAGCCCCATAAGCCCCCCCCCTCGCTACGCCCCTGCTCGTAGGCCTAACACGGCTAAGCTTGGCTGGTGAATGCACGTAAAGTTGGTTTGCTCAAAACTAAGCGCAACTAATTGTTTGCTGCTTACAGAATAACCTCTAAATCGTAATTAAACGCGAATACACGCAAGTCAAAGTTACTATTCCTATCATAAAATGGTATATTTTATTTAATTATTTCTAATAGCTTTTCATTGACGCCGTAGTCGCGCTGTCAGCGCAAGACGCTATCCGCAAACGCAAAGCCCTATTCTGAAGCTCTTCACTCCTGCGTGCCCCAACGCTAACACCCGCAAAGCTCTTTGGGGCCCCAAATTATTGGGGCCCCTATTCTAAACCTCTCTCTAGAGAAAGTGAGAACTCCCGACCGGAATAAGCTTGTTTCGTTTAAAAGATGCACCAGCCCCAGGTGAACCAAGACTTTGCGAGAACAGGAATCAAGGCAATTATTGGACGTTAATATGCACAACAGTGTTAGGGAAAAGATATTGCCTATGTAGTCGGACTGAGTCGGGGAGACCGGGAAGTCTTTACTAACGTAATCTCCGCGGCTTGTCTGGCGGTCTCCTTCAACGTGCCGGCATGCGAAATCCAGTAGAAACATAGTTTAATCGAATGGTATTTGCTATTCAGATCGTATACGACTTCAGAATTCACTATTAAAAATTATCGAATAGCCGTTTCCGTACGTTCGAATGTAACGCATAGCAGCACTTTTGAAGTCTCGGAGGTGAGGGGCCGATGCAAGTGCAGGACTCTTATTCCGAATGACTGTGCTGCTGGAGAGTCGCGGCTTGCTGGAGAGTCGCGGCTGCTAATTGCGCAGAGGTGCACCAGTTCCTGAGAGAATTAACGCACGTGTGCTAATCGGTTCTACCGAACAAGTTCCCAGCGGTCCTTCAATATAAACGCCCCATTTTGGGGCAGCCTGTAAATGTAATAACTTGAATGAAGCAAGGAAAACATTTTTTTGACAGTATCACCATGTCTGCAACCCATTAAATCTGGGTGCTCAATGTTCTGCCACACTTACCTTCTTCAACGAACACAGCAGATCTACAAATATCTCCGCGTGTATGTGAGACGTGCAGTTCCTTTAACCGCTTCATTATTGTTCTTATGATAGTGCACCGGGTAACTGAAAGCACTCGTTTATAATACAGAAGATGTTTAGTTGAGCGGACGTACAGTTGGGAACGGCATTAAATTTAGGTATGAAACATAAGATTAGCGCAACATGGTGTTTCTCAGAAATCAGACTGGAGAATAATTTCGTTTACACCCCTGAAAAAAGCCGAAGGATGCAGCTACCTCCCCTCTTTTTATTTATTTAATTAAAATTCCTGGCTTTTTACGTCTGGTGATATGATTGAAGCACCCTGTTCAGTTCTCGTTACCTGGGGTTCTTTAACGTACACCTAAAGAGAAGTACGCGAGTGTTTATTCATTTCGTTCCCATCGAATTCCGCGACCTGGTTTGAACACGTGAGCTCGATTTTAGCAGCGCAACACCATATCAACTATGCGGCGACTAATTAGGCTACCGCGTCACTTTTTGTTTCCCTTGTTGTTGTTAAGCATGGACTGGATAAATATTTCACATGGCTTATACGGGCCAAAGATTAGCATATATATAACGGCTACCTACAACTGTTTTCGGCGCCCGAGGTCCGACCTCAATAAAATAACCCGTACCAATTACTCCACATTCCGTAACGTGAGGAAGACGGAAACATGAATGGAATGTTGCACTGCATCTTTTTTTTTATTCTTCTATAAGACTACTTTGCGTAAATTTGAGTACAGGGCACCGGATGGGGCAGATATGTTTTATTTGTTTGAAGCCGCAAGCATTAATATGTTTTTCCGTCTGCCTTTCGCAAGACCTACCGATGGAAAACTATATGCGCAAAAATACACACGAGAGATACATGCTGCTTGAAGATCAAGAAAAATATTCGTTCACCAAAGGGAATCGTAAAATAACATAGCAGAATGAAAGCCGACACAGCGACCACAATGCACGTGCAATCACCGAGCGTCATAAAAAAAAATGAAATAAATAATAGAAAGAAAGGCATCTATTCCTAAGGTATAAATACATGTCATATCCAATTATAAACACCGTTTGAGCGGTATGAATGCATATGCCAGCGCGCGAAGTAGTACGAATGGCCCTTCCGAGAAGTATCGCCAGCAGTTTGAAATGGCGCGACCTTAAGGCGGCCCAATTCACTCCGATTTCAGCGCCGCCACAGTATTGTTCGTCGTCGCGCGCTTCACTGCAAAGCATGCACCACCCCAGCCGCTCGTGCCACTCAACCGTAATCTAGTACACTCTACCAAAAGTGAAGCCGGTCGCCGCCATCTTGTTAGAGGCAAGAAGCCCGAACCACCGCATCGGGCGTTGCAGAGTGCAAAGCATGTTCGTCGCTCTTATTGGTTGTGCGCAGTAAACACTGATTGTGGCATGCTTTCTGAGGACAGTGCAAAACCTCAGTAGGTCATAGCTACACCAGTCACGTAAAGATGACGCCGGGTGTAACGTTTTACTTGTAACATAAGCTCGCGTCGTCTGCTCAAGACTGTCGTACGTCGTGCGTGCGTTTGCTTCAGTTGGCAACGACGGGGAAGGTGCTCGTAAGGTACGCGTATGTCAATATTACATTTACGTTTACGTCCCGTAACTACTACTCGGCACGTCATTGCGTGCGGCTTTTATGTAGCGCACGCATGGGCTACATTTTAGAAGGCGATTATGGGATTTCGCCGCTGGCTGGTCTCGGGTTGTGCTCGAATGCAGGTGTGGTGTGCTTGTACGAGAAGCTATTCTGTTTGGTTTGTGCCGGGTACATTTCGGAGCAGCGACTGTGTTTTAATGGGGTAACCAGCGAGACAGACGCGTACACAGGAGAGCACGTGGGCAGGACGAGCGCTGGACTTAGAAGGGAAGAATTGTAAGTTCAGTGTTCGTTCTTACCACTGCTTTTTCGTACGCGTCTTAATGTTTCGTAGGTTTTCTCTCCAATAATTTACGCCAACTGGCCCAGCAAAAGATTCTGTTGTAAAAGCTGGACTTGAATACAAGAGCGTGACCCCTTTTACAATAGTGTTGCAGAGTAATTTCTAAGGTTTTTTGTACAGTACATCGCTAGGGATAATCAACGATTGAATTGCGAATAAAAAGCGTGATCACTGCTTTCGAAATCGTAATATTAAAAAATTAATGAACGCAGAACCTAAGTTACAAACTTAGCTTGTATAATGAACCATTTTGCAGCGTAAAAATGCAGATGTCAATGGGAAATGTTTTCTGCTGTCCCTATGTCTGTGTAGAATTTCTGACTGATGTTTTAGTCAGAAATGCTACACAGGGGATGTCGAAACCAACACTATGCAAAATCTGTGACGATGATTAATGCGATGATAAATGATTTACGCACTGCTGCTTCTACTTGTGAGGTAAGTTCTGATAACGATTCGATGTTGGTTGTAGCAAGGTCAAGTCGGTTTCATTCAGCTACGGGGGGGGGGGGTGAAGGAATACTTAAAGTGTCGTTGTTGCATGTGTATTCTGTTAAAGTGCACGCATGTTTGTTACGTATTTTTTGTGTGTCAGAAAATGAAATGTACCTGGACACATCTTTCTTGTAGTTAATTTTTAGCAGGTGAAACAACAACTTCAGCCGAGCATGTTTTGCTATAGTAGATAGCGTTTGCAATCCAGTCTGCGTTAGTAGATTAGTCGCTGACTCAGCGCGTTTATATTTATTGTGAATGAGCCTTATGGCTTTTCTTTATAGTGCTTCTAATTTTGTTGTGTTATTCACTGAATGAGGAAACCAGACCGTCTTTGCGTATTCAAGAACTGGCCTAAGGAACGTTGTGTAGGCCAGTAGCTTCGTTGATGTGGCAGAGAGCGCAAGTCTTCTTTAAGGGAAGATTAATTTGCGTAACGCTCCTGCGGTGATATTCGTAATGTTTAACCCACCTGAAGTCTGGGGTTAATGTAACTCCTAGGTATTTATGTTGTTCTACTTTAGTTAGCGGTATGCCATTAATCTCATATGTAAAGTTAGATGGTCTTGTTTTCCTTGTTTCTTTTAATGTTAATTAACATCTGCCAATTAGAGCACCAATTATATCTAGAGTGTTGAGGGATGTATTGAGTGCGATGTGGTCGCTATAATTAGAGATTTCGCTATAAATAACGCTGTCGACAGTGAACAGATTTATCTAGCAATCAATGTTAGCTGTGATGTCATTAATATATATTAGGAAGAGTAATAGCCCAAAACAGCCTTTGGGAACTCCGGAAGTAACTGCGACAGGGTTAGCATTTTTTTCGGACATTACAAATTGTGAACGATTGGCTAGAAATTATTTTACCCAAACTAAAAGGGGCCCTTTTCCAACAACACTTTCAACTTTAGAGATTAATTTTGTTATAGCATACACAATCAAGTGCCTTAGATTGGTCCAGCAACATCATGTGAGACTGACCGCTGTGGTTGACTGTAAATGCAAGATCGTGGACTAGTTCTGTTAGTTGGGTTACTGTTGATAAGCCACCGCGAAAGCCACGTTGGTATATAGGGAGACAAAGAGTCAATGCTCTCTAGAAAAACCGTGATGCGCTTTAAGATTATGTGCTATAGAAGCTTGCAGGATGTACTAGTTAATGAAAGCTGTCTAAAGGTTGAAATTTCTACTGTGTCGCCTGATTTATGTATCGGTATTAGTTTTGCAATATTCCAGTCGTTTGGTAGCTGTGAAGTCGTGAGTGATCTGCGAAAAATTATGCCAAGGTATCTACTGCACCATTCCGCATGCCTTTTCAGAAAGTCGTCAGGTATGTTGTCAGGGCTGCTGCCTTTTTTAGGGTCAAGGTTAAGCAGAAGCTTAAGTATGCCAGCGTCCGTTATGTGTAATTTGCCAATGCCTACACCCTGTCTGGTTAGGATAGGGGAAATAATGTTATTGTGCATAGCAAATATTGCATAAAAATGTTATATGCAGTGGCCTTCTGAGTTTCTTCCTCTGGGAATGGGTGGGGCGCTTTTCTATCATTGGTGAGAAGGTGCCTCCAGAACCTTCCGGGATTATTAGTAAGAAAGCTGGGTAACGTTACATTAAAATAACGTTCTTTTGCACGTTTGGCTGTAAGCTTGAAATCCCCGATGGCATTACGCAGTTTCGTCACTCTGAGTACGTTTCCTCCTTTGATTTTTATTGTTCTACGCAATCTTTTCAGGCGGCGCTTGGCCTGTATTACTTCTCGGCTGATCCAGGGATTATTTTTTGGCGGCCGCTTGGTTTTAGTAGGCACGTAGTTCGTGACGCAGTAGAGGACGGTAGTTTTTAACAAAGCCAGAGGGAATTCACGTTAACAGTGGCATTCGAACCCATTTGTGAAAAAAAGTTGGAACTCGTGGTCAAGGTATTTTAATACGCTATTGTCATCAGCGTTTTGGAAGTCGGTTACTATGGACCCAGGCGAATAGGAAGCGATACCGTGAAGTGGTAACACGCACACCGGCACGTCATGGTAAGATATGCCGCGAATAACGCCAGTTCGTACATGGTTTAATATCGAAACGATCGCTGATGAGCATTGGGTCAAGAATGCTTTGAGTAGTTCCCTGCGAGCGCGTTGGACGTGAAACGACCTGACGAAGATTGAAGGTCAACTTGAGATCAAATGGTGCATCAGAGGCTGCTGACGAGTGGTACATATAATTTCAATTAATGTCAGGAAGATTGAGATCGCCCATAAGGGCGATGCGTGAACCATGTGCTTGACGTTGCATGTAGTTGTGAATGGCACTCGTCTCCCGAGCTCGGGCTCCGATAAACACATCCGAAGAGAACGTTTCTGCCGTCGCAGGGTGATTTACAAAATAGCGCCTCAGTGTCTTTATCTCGGAGAGAAGGACAAAAGCAAAACATTTTTTTTTATTAATAACGCCACTCTACCACCACGTGTAGGACGGTCTTTCCAGATGACGGAATGATTTCGCGGGGGCGAACTCGGGGTCAAGAGTGCCGGACGTGAGCCACGTTTCTGTTAAAGCTGCTACATTAGGTACGTAATCAATCATCAAGCTTTCAAGTGCTCGGGGGTTCGTTGACGACGCTTCTAGCATTTACCGTGAAAAGTGTTAGTTCGCTCATTTTTTGCGCCTCGGCGAGTTAAAACTCCGATTTTGGTCTTTGGCGGTAGTGTTTGCTGCTTTGTCGGCACGACGATTTTTCTGAGCCCCTTTCTGTATCCTTTTTTTTTGAGCGGCACTTTATCATCCTGCTCGTTGCTCCAAACGTACGGGCGATTGTTAACGTATAGTTTGTCGAAAACAAGCGAAACCTTTTCGTTACTTTGCCGGTTTACCTTCGCGCTGTTCCAAAGTTTCCTTCTCATCCCGCACGCGTTTTGAAAAAAGTCTTCTGCAATAGATAGTCTATAGTGTCCTTGGTTGTACCCCCTTGTCAGTATTGTATACTTATCTCTTGAATCTAGTAATTTGAAAATTACAGTCCAAATCTTGTTTGGGTTCCGCTCTCTCTATCCGATGTATGCGTTCGATGGCTACTGCTCTTAATTTCCGGAGGGCCTTCGATAACGTCTCTATTCACTGTGCGTTCCAGTGTCAAGGGAGTCTCTCCCGCGGATTCCAGTAGGGCGTATTATCAAATTAGAGCGCCTGCTACTATTCTCTAGATCGTCGATTCTAATTTGCATTGATATTACTACCGCATTCATGCTTGTCGCTTGCTCTTGACAAGACGTCGCCGAGGAATCGCCAACATAAAGTTTTTCATTCCGTTATGCAGAACCTCCACCTTCCTGCATTCATTTGTTCCGAAAACACCCGAAGAGCGGAATCAAGTTCCCGGGACTGTTTCCGTCATGAGTGAAACTAACCATATTAAAGAAACTTTACGTGATGGTTTACTTTAAGTGATTTCATGTGTTTTCCATGTGTTCACGCGGATCGTTTGCATTTTTTTTTCGATTTATCGAACTATGAATTATGTACCTTTATTATTTATGCACCTTATGTATCCTAATTTATCTTGCGTGCCTTGAGTTACGTGCCACGATTATTTATAACTAACTATGAATTACGCCGTCTGATTCGCTAATATTGTGTAAAAGTAGTATTTCGTTGTGCGGTTGACGCTCTTTTTTTGTGCGTATTTTAAAAGCGGAGCTTTTCTTTGCGACACTCGCTCGGCTTTTGTGGCCGTGGGTGCTGCGTGGCTGTTTTCAAGACGAATAGACCAACCAATCACAGCGGAGGATGCGCACCACTGGGCTAGCCATTGGTTATTCGCAGTTGGTCAAAATGTTTCGGGCTACGCCTAATTCATCAGTCTGGCACTCGACGTCACAAAACTGCGAAAACTCACACGCAGTTCATATATATATATATATATATATACGCACACGAGGGACGTTCCGAAAGCAAGTTTCGTCATTATTTTTCTACACACGAAAACTTACTGCAAAAAAAAAAAAAACGCCATGGTATCATGAACTATACACCTTGCACTATTTTCCCACATAGTCGCCACCCACATTGAGACATTTTTAGGAGCGCGCAATCAATTTGAAGAAATCACTCTGGCAAAACTCGGCGCATTGCGATTGAGACAAGGCCTGAGACATGGCCTCTTTACCATACACGATCTGTAGGCGTTCATGCATGACAGACACACTAGTCGCACGTGTCCATTCATATCGAATAATAGCACGCACTTCCATTGGCGACCACGTTGTCAGCCCGTGTCTTTCTGCCATTGTGATTTGTACTCGAATAACTTCGGACACGACACGCCGGTCTGCTGCTACTCTCTCTCTCTCTCTCCTTCGGCGCTCTGCGCATGCGTCATTCCTCCTCCGCTGTCGCTCCTTCCGTCATTATACCAGCAACGGGCGTGAATTCTTATGGCGATTGTTTGTTTCACCTCGTGTATGCCACCTTCTCTTAAAAAAAAAAAAATGACGAAACTTTCTTTGGAACGTCCCTCGTAGTAACACTTGATTTGTCATTGTGTGTCCGTGTCCTTTTAAACTTATTTTGTATTATTCGATTGTTTAGATTAGTGGATGTGTTTAAATACAGGAGGTGAAACATTTACCGCTTCGTTACTGTTTCGTTTCTTCATTTTTCCCCCCCTTACTGACAGTTTAAGCCCCTTTACGAGATGTGCTTTATTGACGTAACGTCTTTGGTGTCAGCTCATATTATCATCCGTTAATCATTGAACCAATTTTTTGATTGCGGTGAAGCTGGTGATACAATAGTTGGCAGAAGTTCCAATTTTATGTAGGCGTATCCATGGTAACATCTAGGCGATGAAAAGGGGGAGTGGGAAGCTCACTGCGCGCTTAATTTTGTCAGTGCATGAACCTTTTTCGCGACATATGCACAAATATTTATACTAAGCCCTGTGACGGAAGAAGTGCCGGTAAGTCTCGGAGTAGGCGTGTGGTGGTGGTGGGGGGGGGGGGGACAGAGCGCCCCCTACAAATGTGCCAGTGCTCTGAAGTCGCTTCGGTGAATCCGCCGCTAAGAAAAAAGCATAACCGTTAGTGCTCACCCAACGGGTTCAGCTTTCTGACAAATATTTAACCACGTAACACGTCTGCGAGCGAAAATATATGAACCAAGTTTACTGAAAAAAAATAATATAAAAAAGTGAAAGCGATTTGTTTGCAGCAAGTTGCCTAAGAGTGACAGATGCAACCTAGTGGCATTTTGCTCTATCAACAGTGGACACATAAAATTCAGGGGCCGAATTTGATACAAGCTTTTCGACCGCAAGTGCGGTTGGCCATTGGCCAGCCGCCTTCACTGATATGTCCAGCATCAGGACTCACTGATGCTCTTACGAACCGTAAGAGCTTTCTTTTTTTCGATAATGCGAGCGCTACTTTGTTATCTTGATTGCGGAACCCGTGGATCACTTACTGTCGCTCACAGGTCAATTGATGTCGATGTTGGGTCCTATGCAGTTCCCTATATATAGAAAGGTGAACTTACGAAGCTCTGAAGACGACGCCTGCCCTCAGGAATGGCTGAAAACGTGTCTAATTTCGTGAATCGCGAGGAAAGTCTGGACTCGGCGTGCGATATCGATTTACGACGTTGCCCGACCGAGTCCGGACTTTTCGTTCCTGACCGAAAATATTGTGAGCGCCAAGTGTCTACTCTTTATTTTCACATGTACGTGATCATCACCATCGTCGCTTTTCATCTTCGTATTCACATTCGATCGAGCGCGCGTTTGTTTTTAAATAAAGCGCGTTCGGTGGGCCTCTGTCTCTTAAGTGGGGGAGGCGCTCGTCAATCCTGGTGTCCTCCTTGTCTTCGATCCTCCCGGTGCTGCGTTCAGGTCGCCGTTTGCCCCCCAGCCCACCACTTCCATATCTGAAGTCAACTCCTCTGGCCATGCGGGTCCTACCGACGCGTCGTCCATCGGCTCTACCAATCCGTCCTTTTCACCACCGTTCTGGACGGCACCTCCTTTGGACCGTCACAAACCGGAAGTGTAATGCCCAAGTCCTTGCTAGACTACACAGTGAAAACAGCGAAGACTGGCTTGGTAACTACAACCGCGTCGGCTCTATCAACCGTTGACACCCACAAACTGCTCAACGTCGCATTTTAACGTCACGCAGCGTCGCATAGGGGTCCCATACTTAATCGGGGGGTGCCATGGCGCATTCGTACGTGAAAAAAAAGAAAGAAAGAAAAAAGAAAGGAAAATCTAGAAGCTTTGTAAAAGGAGATGCGGATTTTGTCTTGTGGCTTTAGCCTGTCTATGTGCTCGCCATCAGGAGCCCCATGTAAACGCGTCATCCCCTCGTAACAATGCCAACTCATGTGCTGCTGAAAATTAATTCAGAGCAGAATTCTCCATACGCGTTTCTTTGCGTACTTGTGGCAGTTTAGGATATCAAGGACGGTATTCGGTTGGTGTTCTCTTCCTCCGTTTCTATTCACATATTATTGGTCCCGCCGAGATGGTCGATTCCGACGGTATAGCGGAGCGCGTATTCGTGTGAGCCAACGACGAAAGGCCAGAAGAAGGGAAAATGAAAGGAATCGCTACTTAAATACGCAAGCGATTGTCATGCACACGGTTTATCTAGCTGTCGCGAAAATTTTGGGTCATATTCACCAAGCTTTTCTTCCCTAAGCGTTGTTGTCATTGGCTACCCGCCTTCGCTATATAATATACGTCCAACATCACGACCGGCTGGCATGTATATATATATATATATATACTCTTGCGAATAGTCACAGCGCAAGAACCGCTTTCGTGAATACCGCTCCTACTAAACTTGGTTGACAAGGAAACTGCAAAAGAAGGAATAACATAACTTAACTGTTTGCGGCTTCGATGCGTTGTATTCGCACCGCCACGCTGCTCTATTGCTCCGTATAGCCCACTGCGTCATAGTATAATGGTAACGAGCTGGACTAGTTTGTTTTGTTCAAAGGATGCGGAACCGTTTTACTTTCAACGGAACGTTTAACATCTGGACAAATGCAGCAACAGACAGCACACAGAAAGGCAAAAAAGAAAGAAAGAAATTCAGAGCCCTTCCACTATGTGCAGATGGAAGTCCAGGAAGTTGTATTTCTCTGTAGCTATATTAAGTTCTGTGCAATCGATGCTACATCTGTACCACGCATTATTTATGGGCTTCCTAAGACACAGCCTGACCATGCTGGGTAGCACCAGTAAAACGAATCTTTACGCACTCCAGAGTATGCAAGCCCACGGTTCTACGGACGTGCCTCGGCCTCCCTAAGTGTGCATCCACAGCAGCCGCAATCGCCATAGCGCGTGACAAGCCTATAGCAACGTACATCGCATTCGACGCTCTAAGAGTGCACATTCGACATGCCGCAAGGACACCCATTTACCATCTTGATCGCCTGCCAACAACTAGGCCGCATACGAGTTTCAGCCGTCTCGTGACTACTCACGGAGCATCGCTGCCATCAAATTACGTCCCAGCAGCATGGCGTTCGTGGCCACTGTGGTCTCTGCATTCATGTAGAGTAGGCCTTACCATTCCAGGCATCAAGAAGAAGACACAAATGCCGTTATCGGCATTGAAGCAGGCAGCATTATTGCTACTACAAAAGGTCCACAGTGACCGCTTACCTGTTTAAACTGATGGGCTGGTCATGCACTCCAGTTTAGGAGCTGCCAGCATTTGTCTCAACAAAATCTACAATGATAACATTCAGAACATCGCACTTGACATTAACGCCGGCTGTCGAACCTGCAGCTCTGGGTGCAGCAATTCAATTGTTCGACCAGGAAACGCCCCAGAAATGGTCCTTCTTCGGCGATTCCAAGGCCGCCCCTCAGAGTTTGCTCTCTCTGCATTACGCAGTGGACCCCACGAGGTCGCGGACACACGCGAAGTTTACCATCGGGCACTTGAGAAAGGACATGACGTCGTGTTCCAGTGGTTGCCAAGTCATTGTTGTATCGTTGGAACCGAGCAAGCAGACGCAGCCGCTAGATCTTCACATACCAGGGCCGATTGGGTCGCTATCCCGCTGTCAGGAACAGACGCCGCGGGAAAGCTCCGTGCGCTTGCTCGCGAGCTTACGTTTGCCCAGTGGAATTCAGCAAACTTTAAAAACCAGCGCCTTAGTTCCTTGGTTCCTTATCTGAAGCTCCGCCCTCCACACGGCTCACCACGACGGGAGGTAACTCTCATATGTGCCTATGGCTTGGTGTAACTTTTACCAATGCGTTCTCTTACCTCATCGGAATGGCCACAAGTCTAGATTGGGAAGTTTGCGGGCATGAAGAGACGATAGCGTGCCTTCTGTGTGATGGTTGCCGTTTCAGTGCACAAAGAGAAGTCCTCAGCACCACGCTCGACGGGATTGACAACCGCCCCCTTACGGAAGGCAGAATTCTTGGACCCTGGTCCCAGCCGACGTCCGCACGAACGGCTTTAAAAGCGCTAGCGAGTTTTTTAAAGGAAACGAGACTCACTGAAAAGCTATAGAATGTGTGAACTGATGCGTTCCTTTTCTTTCTTATTTTTAAATCTTCGCTTGTTTTCCTTATTTTTTCTGTTCTTATCCCCATCCCCTTGTGCAGAGTAGCTAACCGGGCGCTGAAACAGGTTTATCATCTCTTCCTTTCACCTCTTGTTTTCCTTTGTTCCTTCTTTAAGTTATGTGTGGTGGTTATACTATACTGGGGTGCTATAACGTAAAACTATTCCAAACTTTTCTATTTCAATTCTGTAAGCAGCCCTCCGCGATTGGCCAAAAACTTTTGTGGACCACCCCGACTTCACCTGTCTGTCACGCGACGTCACGAAAACCGCAAAAGCTCACCGCGTCAAGGTGATGTGTACGTGTTAAAGATGCAATAATATGCCGAACAAAACTCAATTTTCTTCTGAATAGCCGCAGGCTGCCCTGTTCCGAAATGAATAAAAGGTGGCTACCGCCGCTCGCTCAGGCAGTGGCTAATAGCACTATGGGTTTATTTGCGTATAACAAAACTTTTTACGTTCTTTGCCATGTGACGTTTTCGAGCACTTTCGGCACGTTTAGGACTTCGTTCTGTCGACTCCTCTTTGCTGAGGATCCGTTTTAGCTTAAGCTTCTTAAGCTTAAGCTTCCGTTCTTAAGCTTCCGCTGCACGCCGCCGCGATTATCGACGAGACACCGGAAGCTAAGGAAGGGAAAGCGGACTAATCGCAGACGGCGGCACCACGCACTGAAAGTGCAGTGGCGCAGCCTCTTCGAATTCCTCTCCACTTGAACGTGCTCCTCGCCTCTTGTCAGTCAATGAGATAAGACAAGCCGCTCAGTGTAGGCAATGTTACTCGTTTTTCAAGCGAAGTGGCCTCCTGTGAACGAGGAGAGCGTTTGATAGGTCTGTTCAGACAACCCTGCGTGTGACCGCCGGATGCTTGCGTCGGCGGTTACGCAAATTTGGCGTCAGGAGATTGGAATAAAAACATATTGGAATAGTTTTACGTTATAGGGCCCTTGGTTGAATAAAGGCACAAACACATAACTTCGTTGTTTGTTTCGTCTATTTTTTTTAATCTTTCATTTTTGTTTTTCTTTTTATTTACTTTTTATTTTTCTTGTTTATTTTTTACTTTGTACATATGCACTGACGTTTGGCCCACAGGGATATGTGCCATTGAGCTTGGACCCTTTCTGCACTATCACCGGGATCGGTCCATATGAAGATTTGCTTTCTTTTTTTTTTCATCATCTCGGATACATTTTTTCTCAGATCCTAGCCATAGACAGCTTCGCGAAAAAAGAAAGAAAAGGCGGAAAGACAGAAACAAAACACGTATACGGAGAGATATCACTGCGTTATGATGGCTCACAGTAGCCTCTTCGAGGTCCAACGATCGCGGTTGCCTTCTCTCGTGTACAGGACGTGTAAATGTTGTGTATACTTTTGTGACAGTTATCTTCCACACCCCTCCTCTGCATACCACTTTCTACTTTATTTCTACTTTATTCTTTATTTCTACTTTATTTCACCTACCTTATTAGCACTCTCCCCACATTCGCTCTCCCTTCTGCCAGCAAATGAGTTGCCAGTCCCCGTATGCTAGACAGTTGCGGCCAACAGAACTTACTGCCGCTAGGCGTTCATAGAACTCATTTACATAGGAGACTAAACACGAGGCAGTTATATACCGTTGTACGTTTTCTCGACCAAAAAAGTAATATGAAATATTCTTGGCAGTTCTTCATTTCCGAAGCATCGCTGGTTTTTTTTCAGCGTTTGTCAGCACTTCACATGTGAAGCCAAGCCGTGTCAGTTCAATGCCATCTCTTTGTATACATGCGCTAAGATAAGCGCTGCGTTAAACGGGGCACAACGGGCTGTCGCCCCCAACGGGCCGTGTTCCCTGGCATGCGCCCAGTCTCGGATCCACTCAGTCAGGCCAGTCGATATTGAGCGCGCGAGAGAAGCGCCTGGACGTAGTACGGCCGTCTTTCCACGCTTCAAAAATGGTAAGCGCAATAAACCCGGATTTCTTTTGACGGATCTAAAAAAAAAAGAAAGTGAATATAGTATAGCACCGCCAGCGGACATGGTTTCATCATCCTTTCATCCTGCCACTACTGGTTTCGGAAGACGCCCTCGCAGAAAACGATCGCCAGGTGTGGTTGTCAAAGGGGCGCAATCGGGGCAGCGTGCTTCGTGTGCCACCCGAATAGACGAACGCGACGTGAAAGGCGGGCTGAGGGTTTCAGGCCAAACTACACGTATGCGCTTGCCGGCACGTGAAAAGCTCGCGCCGCGCGCGTGCCTTGCGTTTGCCGCGCCTCGCGAGCATAATGGCAGTTTGAACCTATACAAGAGGCGCGCCAGCGCGCGTCCACTTATCTCACATTTTCGCATTGGTAGACATCGTTTCGCATTTTCGCGAGGCAGTCAGAGCACCGATATTTGTCTGGAGAAGATAGACCGTTTTAGAATAGCCTTACGTATACATTAAATGTGAGCACCTCGATTGAGTCTTGGTGTGCGTTCCTTCAAGACATTTAGTTTGATGGACGGGAACACAAACGCAAAAAAAGCTTTATTGAGCTTGATGTTGAAAGCTAATTTCGCTGAAAGAGCAAATGCAGCAGCCGTGGATTCCAGATCCAGTGGTCGAGCATGATGCAACACGTACACGATGGCAAACTCCGCAAGCGCCGTCACAGAAATCTTGACATCATAATTTGCGCAAAGTTCATTAGCACATTGTTGCTCTGATCTCTCCGAATGTTTGTGGTCATAATTACGTCGTGTGATCACAGTACCAAAAAATGTTGTTTCTTACTTTATCGGGCATCATGTTATACACATGAGCGGAAGCAACATACTGCGTCTTTGGTAAACAGTTCTTGGTCCATAACATGGGTGAAATCGCGCTTGAGGGACTGTTCTTAAAAGCGTCCTTCGACCACAAGTAGTGTCCGCTGCTGCTCTTGTCAGCGCTGAGAACAATGCTGCTATAGGCCTCCGTCATTTACAGAAACAAGTGTGCTTGTTGATCTTCTCTGAAGCAACAATACCACCACTATTTGGTGCGGAATCCGCTTATTCGCCATCGGAGATGAGCTTCCACTAATCATGCCGCTCACCTTTTCATCGTAGGAGCTTCAACAAATCTTAGCAACGTGATAAACGCAATAACAGAGACCTGTATCTCGTCATTACACAAACTGACGGCTACACGTGATAGTTTTTCACTCTGCGTGCTTTATTTGTTTAGTGCCGTTTGCCGCAAGTACCAGACGACATGCGCCGCTAAGAACCGTTGTACTGAGCGCAGCGCCACTTTTGCGTCATGATGCGCAGAAGTGGCGGGTCGGTCGGCACACCTGCTCCTCTAGCCACCATAATACCGCTGTTGCTATGCGGACGCGTCTCGTTAGGTCTACGGGCACCGGAATCAACTATGTCACAAATTGGGCGCGTTATGCTCTCAGAACGAACGTCTCAGGTGAGTTTAGAGAAAGCGAATGCTCATTTTAATAGTTCCTGGCGATCAACGGGAGTGAGAACGTAGCCATCACGAGAATTCACGCTGAAGCGGGGGCAATGGGTGCCGCCATGTTGGCTTAGCGTGCATATACACATTAGATATATCTGTATTCGCGTTGCGCTTCGAAGCGTGCATTCTGTCGTGCACCATCTGCGCATGCGTGAGGCGCGCAGGCGCGAGCTTTCGCGCGCCGGCACACGTACGTGTAGTTTGGCTTTTAGCTTCCGTGGCAGCGTGCCAACAGTGAAATTCTTGGTGTGCGTTCTCACTCATGCACGCGATGGCTCTTGTAGTTGCGTGAAAAAAAAAGCGCGGGAAACGCTATTGATACTTTAGCAATAGTGCCTTTTTTTCTGAGCCTCACAGGCAGTAGTACCAAGTGAGTGTTTGGCGCTGGATAGCAATCGATAGCGATAAGAAAGACAAACATTTAACGCTATTCGAAGAAGGTTGCTTCGTGACGCTATAGTTGTGCGAAGAAGCACTGCTTCGACGTACTGATATTCTGAAGGCTGTATACAGGCGTCAGAGTACCTTGGCGGCAGGAGCGCCTTAGCACCGAAGTTCGGCCGCACAAAGATTATGCTTAAAGGGACGCTAAGGGGTAGCACTCAGTTTATTTAGTCATATTGACAAAGCATTTTCGTAAATATCCCATTCGCATATATTGCTAATCGGTGGTGTGTACCGGCCTCCCAACTCCCCTGTAGAAGTACTAGAAAACTTGGAAGCCTTTATGAACTTGCACGTGCATCCAGGTGACAACATATGCCTTGCGGGCGATTTTAATTTGGCTGGAATTGAATGGGCGTCGAATTCTTCAGGAGGAACCGAATTACGGAGTTCTGATCAGTTATTAAATATTGCATTTAATTATAACCTGACTCAAATTGTGTCTGGCTTCACAAGAGTGGGCGCGGAAACTTCAACGCTTTTAGATCTTGTTTTCGTTTCAAATCGCCTATGTTCTTTTATTATGAGCTGTGGCATCGAGGATGGTATTTCGGACCATAAAAAATGGTAGTGACGTCTTTAAATTTGTCTGAGCGCAAACTCTTCCATGCCTCAAAAATACCGTTCTTGAATTTTACATTAGCCGATGTGTCTATTTTAGATTACCTCGAAGTCTCGTTAGATAAGTTCCTAGGTCTTGTCTACTCTGACGCAAGCGTGGACGAGCATGGAACTTCTTTTCAAACATGGTCGAGCACTGTGTGGAAAGCTTTGTCCCAAAACGTTTAACAACAACTAAATGAAAAGAATCTCTGGATAACCAGAGAGATAATTCTTGCAAAAAAAAAAAAAAAAAGCTAACACGGAAGCGAAAGGCGTCTTCAAAGAATTGCCGGCCAATTGACAAAAGCTGCATTTCTAGTATGAGTCGCGAATTAAAAGGACTAATCAAAGAACCTAAAAATAGATTCTGTAATTTCACATTACAAACCCGCCGTGGTTGCTCAGTGGCTATGGTGTTGGGCTGCTGAGCACGAGGTCGCGGGATCGAATCCCGGCCACGGTGGCCACATTTCGATGGGGGCGAAATGCGAAAACACCCGTGTGCTTAGATTTAGGTGCACGTTAAAGAACCCCAGGTGGTCAAAATTTCCGGAGTCCTCCACTACGGCGTGCCTCATAATCAGAAAGTGGTTTTGGCACGTAAAACCCCAAATATTATTATTAATTTCACATTACAATCTGTTCTGGAAAACGCCCCGGAAAATTTTGGCGATATATTAACCTTCCAGCTGCTTCTCGTTCGCATGAAACTGGAGATAGCGCTCTAAAGAAGACAAAGGATTTCAACTCTTTCTTCTCGTTAGTCTTCACACGCGATAACGGCTTCCTGCCCGATTTTACAGATGAATCTGAAAGGCCGCCTTTTCAAGATATGAAAATTGACGAACAGGGTGTATTTAACCTCTTACTCCACATGAACACTAAAAAGAGTACGGGACCTGACGGAATTTCTTATGAATTTTTACAAAGGTACGCATAGTGGGTTTCTAAATTTCTAACTAATTTTTCAGGCATCTATTAACCAATGTTCCTTTCCCAGCGCATGGAAGCGTGCTGAAGTTATCCCAATTCATAAAAGTGGCAGCAAATCAGACGTTAAAAATTATAGGCCGATCTCACTCACTAGCACTTGTTCGAAACTACTTGAACATATCATGTCTAAGCAACTATTGGTCTACCTAGACAACTACCATATCCTAAACAAATGCCAACACGGGTTCCGTCAGGGACTCTCTACAGTGACTCAATTAATAGAGACTGTTCACGATCTCACATATACAAAAAATAACCGAGGCCAAACAGACATAATATTCTTAGATCTGGCCAAGGCTTTCGATAAGGTGTCGCACCCAAAGTTGCTATTACAAATTAAAACTATATTCAAAAGCCCTCGCTTATCTGAACGGTTTTCGTCCTACCTAAGCCATAGAGACCAATTTGTCGCATGTGAGGGATACCGGTCTTCCTTTTCGCCTGTAGAGTCTGGAGTACCCCAGGGAAGTGTATTGGACCCCCTGTTATTTCTATTATTTATCAATGACATGCCGCACAACATTACAGTTCCCATGAGACTCTTCGCAGATGATTGCGTATTATATAACCGTATTGAATCACCTGCCGATCAGAGGGATTTAAATTCAAATTTGCAAAAGGTAAAAAACTGGTGTAACATTTGGAAAATGGTTTTGAACTCTTACAAAACGATTTACATGTCTGTCACTAGAAAACGAAGTATTATTGATTACGCTTATTCCATTGAAGGTGTCGCGTTAAAAAGAGTGTCATCATTTAAATACTTGGGTTTAAAGCTTACCTCGGCTTTGCGTTGGAATGAACACGTTGATTACGTATCTACCAAGGCCCAGAAAGCCTTGTGGTCGCTTAGAAGAAATCTGTATAATGCTACCCCTGAAGTAAAATGCCTGGCATATAAAACTTTGATTCGACCAGTTATGGAGTACGCGAAAATTGTGTGGGACCCATATACCTCATCTAATCAGTCTAAGCTGGATAAAATTCAACGGCTTCCTGCACGGTTTATTTTTAACAAATATCGTCGTTGCCACTCTCCTACCCAGTTATGTGAACTTGCTGAACTTCCTTCTCTAGAGTCTAGAACTGAGTATGACCGTTTGAAGTTTCTTTTTCTTATTATTCATGGCCATGTTAAAATTGATAAAGCTGACTATTTTCACTTCTCTCCTAGTACCTATTTTCGTCATCGCTACAGTATGTATATCCCTCCTCCTACTACCCGCAATGATTGTTTTAAATACAGCTTCTTTCCAAGAGCAATAAAACAATGAAACCTATTATCAGACTCAATAGTAAGGACGTCATCTTCACGCGACTTTCTTGAAGATGTCAAAAGCACATGTGTACGCATACCATAACTCGGCCAAATGGTTATACTGTACACCTGGGTATTGTATTACATGCTGTATTTGCCATGGTGCTAATATCAGTACATTTCCCAAAATGTACTTTATTTTCTTTACCGTGTAAATATATTTTTGTTTGTATTGTGACCTACCACTCCTGTAATAGCCCAAAGTTGGGCTGACAGTATCAATAAATGAAAAAAAAAAACGAAAAATTTGCGATAAATGATGGTTATTTTAGCAGACAAAATGAACGGTCAAGTTTCTCTTCTTGAATTCCATGCCCGAACTTCAGCGCCGCCATAGTTGCCATGATGCCAAGAATGTCAAACTTGTTCGCATGTTTAGCGATGACCTAATGGAAGACTTACAGGGTTCAGCGAGCTAAAATGTGGCAGTCATTCCACGCCAGCGCCAGTCCAGTCCAAGCGTAGGGCTCGATGACCCACGATTTCGTATGAGAACGGTTCGGGACTTATTCACAAGCGGATGTACCGGATGTTTCACGCAACTATAGAATCAAACTTGAAAAAGTATAATGGTGCATTTTAGACAAATGAGATCAACAGTAAATTGTTCTTAGTGGCCTTGAGTTAGTCATACTATTTCTTGAAGTGCAATTAGTTAGCTAATAACTATATACCTTTGAATATGCAAACTTTTAATATTTGTTTTAATGCATAAGTCGCAATGGAAAAATTTCGGGTCGAACCATTCATGTGGTGGCGGATTAGCCAGCGAAGCTGTTTAAGTGATTAGGCTTCCCATTATTAATCGTATTCACGCACACGTATACATCTGTATATAATTTTTATTTATCTTATTTCGAAACGATGGTGATCACGGCGTGTTCTTCGGTCTTGCGCACAATGGGCGGTCTTCCCCATTTCCCCAGTTTTGTTGGAGTTGCAAGTGTCACCAGTGCTGTATACCTCTGCAGTGCACAGTTCGGTTCTTGCACACCGCGGCGGCTACCGCGGCGCACATCCCCGTGTATTCCCGCCTCAACTGCCGCGCCGTTGCATTGAGGAAGGACGACAGCAGACGCAGCCGGCAACAACGGCGGCCAGTGCGGGTGCACTCCGCCACTGCCCACGTGCGGCGCGCGGTGAAATCACGTGTTCTTTCTTTCTTTCTTTCTTTCTTTCTTTCTTTCTTTCTTTCTTTCTTTCTTCTGCACCATACTATCGTTCGTTATCCTTTTTGTTCACTTTACGGACATTAGCCACCCCAGGCACCCTCCTCCCTACGAGACCACGCATACGACTCATTCATACAGGTCCGTCAGATAAACCTTCGCTCTAAAAACTTGTAGTGCGGGCTCAGAATCACCCAGTAAAGTGGTTTCCATGTCGTTATCTTTCACGGGGCTTTCTTTCCCAGTTGGCGTTAAAAGCAGTAATTCAATCAATCAATCAATCAATCAATCAATCAATCAATCAATCAATCAATCAATCAATCAATCAATCAATCAATCAATCAATCAATCAATCAATCAATCAATCAATCAATCTTAATTTTCATTCTGGCAATGATACAGAAAGAAGGTCTGTGACAAAAATATGTTTTTCAGAACAGCTTGATTAGGCCACAGCCCCATGGAAAAATTTTGGAGCGGTAATAGCACTACCGTAAAATAAATAAAAAATTGAAACTTAACAGACAGCGTAGTACTGTAGGGCACACACTAAGTAAAGGAAATGCTAAGGTAATACAGAAGTTAAGGCAGTTTTTACAGTCGTCAAAAAAATAAATACAAAACAGTTTCTTAGAAAAATGAATATCTGAAGTGCTATCAATTACAAATGTCTAGAATAAATACACTGAATGTACAGGAAAAAACAATAAAGAAATCAATTTGTTACAAATAGTTACATACAACCAGATGAAACAATTCGATACGGTTATGGATTTGATAAACGAGACAAAGTTTGTAGTATAACCAGTGTTATGTAGTAGAAATCTCAGAGCTATAAATCACTGTGTATAACTTGCGGATATCCTGATATGAACAATCAAACAAGTCAAAATTGTTAAGGTCATAGTGATTAACTGGCTAATTAAAGCGTTCATTAGCCAGTTTAGTCAGTTAGCGAACAGGCTGTGATGGCTACTCGGCCATCGACTGTCTGCCACGCTGAAGGAACGGATAGTGCAGAAAGAATAGGTGCATCGGTTTCTGTCAAAATTATATGACGCGATATAAATAAATAAATAAATAAATACATAATTTAAATTACGGGGTTTAACGTGCCAAAACCCCTTTCTGATTATGAGGCACGCCGTAGTGGAGGACTCCGGAAATTTTGACCACCTGGGTTCTTTAACGTGCACCTAAATCTAAGTACACGGGAGTCTTCGCATTTCGCCCCCACCGAAATGCGGCCGCCGTGGCCGGGATTCGATCCCGCGACCTCGTGCTCAGCAGCCCAACATCATAGCCACTGAGCAACCACGGCGGGTAAATAAATAAACGAATAATGTGCGTATTTGTATGCGGTCTCAAGTCTAAGAAAATCTGTTGAATTTGAGAAAACTATTAAATTGATGTATTGCACAACATGGCTGTAAATTTAGTAATGTGTAAAGACAGTTGATTATGTGTATGCATCCAGAAAGGCCCGTGTTCGGTTTCTGAAAGCTATTCTAAAGCAGTCGATTCGCTTCTGGCGCATATTCGGTTCGTACGCGATTCGATATCCGCAATTGCTGTCTGCACATTCACTGTATATGAAGAACGAGGCCCACCGACAAACGGTACCAGTGCTGGCTGTGACGCGCCAAGCTGCACGCGGGCTATGGGAAGACGACGTACTGCGGAATCGCGCGACCTCGGCACACGGGAGTTTTAGCGACGCGCTGTCTGCAGACATGATGCAACTTCGGCCGGTAATGAAACCTGCGGCGCCCCCGTGCTCTTGGGAGCAGAGCGCTCCGTCGGTGTATACAACTGCCAGAGCGGGTGCACCCTGCAGCCGAACAAGCGCCGCCTGGGCGCGACACCAGGCGCCCCCTTCGCTCTAATCGCTCGCGGACCCCGGAGTGGAGCGCGGCCGTTGTTTTTCTGCGCGCATTGTTTCCAGGTGGATGCATTTAGAAAGCCACTGATTGCCTTCGCCGCGCGGCCGCCGCTGTAGGCCCGCGCCAGCGGAGACAACAGCGGGCGAGCGTTCTTGGCACCGAAAGCAGCGACAAATAGCGACATCGCGCACCTCAAATAGAAGCCCTCCCCTGTGCCACCCGCGTGCGCGGCGAGCGACAACTAGGACCGAGCCGCGGCCCTATACGCATGCATCTGATGCGGCGCGTCAAGGCTTCGAGCTTCGCCCGCAGGTATACACGTACGCGGAAAGCCGTGCCAGCCGTACCCGTCGCCGACGGAGCACAGTGCGACTGCTTCTTTGTAGCGTCTGTCGACCGCATGCTGCTGCGAAGTGAACGGGAAATCTGCATTGTTTAAACGTGCGGTAGATACAGCGCAGAGGAGTCGCCGGCCTTTGTTGGTGATGTCGACGCGAGGCTTCCGGCGAGTCAATGCCGGAGGCAGTGTGGGGTGTGTAGGTATACACGATATGTGTGGGTGGATATACATATTCACGACACGTATCCCTGCGAGGGTTGTAATGGGACCGACGCGCCAAGAATGGCAATACGAGTATGGTTTTTTTAATGACGCGCTGGGCTCGTCGAACTGCAGTGGACGTGCTGTTGTGCGCACTGCTAAACAGTATAGTAATAAACCGCAGTGGTAGAGAAGTGTGCATACATACGTTACGCAACATAAGTAGAGGGAACAATTATAAAACACCGCGCGGGTTTAGTGCGCAGCGTCAGCAAGTCGATATCGTTAAGCGTTTTGTAGGCAACGTCCACTGATCACAACATCGCCATAGTTTACGGATGATCATGGGAGGAGGGCGCGCAAGTTCACGTGGATGTCGATGGAAGACGATTTGATAATAGGACGCCATAACGTACGTTATCGTATTATACTCGTTCAAGTATGGCATGCATGGGTCTATGAGTGTTATAATAATTTTTTTTGCCATAAACATTTAATGCAGCGCAGTAGCACATGCCAGGATGGAAACATTGGGGGCGTCTTGTCACCTACTCGTAACCTTGTTCTCGCTGTTCTGACAAGGATTAATGACGGGGAGGGGGGCTTTCTTGTGTGTGACACAGAACTAGAACGCGCTTTCTCAATATTGTAGATTCGCACAAATATCGCCACATCAACCATCAAGGACAGCCAAGGTCTGGCAGCTGTAAATGTAGGTAGCTTAATAATAGTTATATTCGGCCGTCGTCATGATCATTAGTTCCTTAATCAAATAAGTCACTGTTTCATAGAATGTATGTTCCAATTCCACGTTCACGTTACGGCCGATTTCTTCTGAAAAAAAATTGTCGAGTGTTCGCTGTTTATTATACTAGCTTTGACTGATTCTTACGTGTTTCGCTTGCAATATTCGACACGCTCGGTCATAGGCAATCACTGCACATAATCGGGTTTTACTGAACGCGTTTAACGTTAACTCTATCAACAATGTGTGTTCTCCGACTGCTGGTGCGGAATTAGAGACACGTCGAGGAGGCGAGCACTGCGTTGCCGTTGCCATGTCACAAGTTCAACGGGTGTCGTGCTGTTGGTCAACGTCCGGCTGAGCATTCCTCTCAGTAACAGCATCAAGAGTAATGGAAACTGTAACGTGCATGTCAATGCCTACTCGACTACTAACCCTTGCTCTAAATTACTTATGATGTGACCCTTACTTGCACGGGAAATCAAAATGCCCAATGTAATAGTTATCATAATTACGCTAATTAATATTTAATTGATTCCCTAATGTCACATATATTAATATATGAATTGTAGCTTGTGAGAATTCAAAGCATATCGACTTAGAATGATTTCGGAGGACGGCACGGATTTTGAAATATGCGCCGTCAAACTTGCGGTGAAAAATGCCCTGTTCTGCCACATAATTTTTTTTGACAACGTTGTTTTACGCATGGAAGCACAAAAGTAAGTGGAACGACAATGCGATTTGTAGGACACTTTGAGAATAATATCGCAAAGCTGGCGTAGTTCTGAGAATTAGTTCTAAGCCCATGTCCCTTGCATACTTACTGGTTACCATTCGTAGATTGCAGTGTCGCGAAGCCATGCGGGCTTCAGGTGCTATCCTCCAGATAGATCTGGAATTTATTGCGTTTCTCATGAAATTTTGTTATCCATCCTTGATTATCGAAGCCATCATCACAGATTGGAGGACCTGGCTTATCGGACGTACACAACTCGGTTAATCGTAAGTAAGCCAGTGTGAATAAACGGTGTCCCAACGATCATGCACCAAGATTTAAAGATATGCAAATTCCACGTAGCTGTACAGAACCAAGGTAATGTTGTACGCCATCGCTTGGAGATAATCAGATTGTTTTCTTTTGCATTCAGCGTCATTATATAATTATTCTTAATTTATTATTCAGCTTTTCAAATATTATAATTAGATGAAAAGGGTCAATGACTAAAAATAGAGAATAATGAAAAAACAGAGAATGATGAAAAAACTCCCAATACAGCTTTCTGTTGCTCGATACGTGGTATATAAAAGTGTTTTTCTGAGCGTGAAAGAATCCCGCGAATACAACCAATATGGTCGCGCGACTAGCCGCTCGAGGAAAAAAAAATAATCTGAGTATCTCCAAGAGGCAGCCAACAATATTACCTTGGTTCTGCCCAGCTACGTGACATTTGCATCTATTTAGCTCTTGATGCATGATGGTTGGGACACGCTCGAAGGGTTAGCCAACGCAAGTAACGTCCATGGCGGTGGGTGGGGAACACCTCAATTTAAATATAACACTTAATTCTCCTGGCCTTTCACTGGCTTCAATATGTGCTTGCTTCATGTGGTTTCAACTCCACTGTCTATGGCGTTCACGCGAGATTATTATTCACTGTGACCCTGCAGAGTAAGCGTCCAGCAAGCCTAATCTCTCGCGAGAGCGTTGCTAAGTTTCTTGAAATAATAAAGGCTCAAAATTATGTTTCTGATCTGTTGTTCAGGGTGGAAGCCTTGACAGCCCTTGAGGAATATTAAAATGACCATGGTGGCCAAGGTGGGGCTGTGCACATCTTATAATTTTCACGTATCTGTGGAAGGCAAAAGTGTTGTGTTATTGGATATCACGCCGATGTCTGGTAATAGAGATGAAAGATCGGAAAGTGCGTTCGGCTGTTAACCGAAAGGTTCGAGGTTCGATTTCTCACGTGGGCGAAGCTTCTTTTTCTTTTTGATTTATTTATAGGGATAGAATTTCTGCAGTGCGTGCATGGGGATGAAGGAGCAACACGGCCGCTGCCGTGGCGCAATCGGCTAGCGCGTTCGGCTGTTGACCGAAAGGTTGGAGGCTCGATTCCTCCCGGGGGCGAAGTTCTCTTTCTTTCTGATTTATTTATAGTGATAAATTTTCTGTAGTGCGTGCATGGTGAGGAAGGTGCAATACGGCCGCCCCCGTGGTGCAATTCCACTTCCGGCCACCGTAGTGTACGGCCATGTAATATCGAGCTCCCTTGGAGCGGCGAATGCGGCCCAGCAGGGCCGCGCGAACAGGACAGACGCACAGAAATCTACGGACTATGATGTTATTTTGCCACAACTGCCATCATGTTCGTCTGTTTTAAATACTGTTTTTCTTCGCGGCAGCGTTAAAGCCAGGCCGTTTCGAGCTGAGGACTTCCGAGATACATTGGATCGAACTGCCCCTGAGGTAGTTGCCTTGGGGGCGTTTCAGATGAACCACGTGTGGGCGGTGACCTTCAAGAGTGCGGAAGGAATGAAGAAGTTGCTCGGAGTAACTGACGTGACTGTGAAGAATCACCGCTGCCTCGTGATAGATCCGAGCCCCCATACTGTCCGCCTAAGGCTCTATTGGCTGCTTTACCACATACAAGATGAAGACGTGCGCGCTGTTCTCGCACCGTACGGCAAAGTGACGGACGTTTGCAGAGAGCAATGGCGTGTGCCAGGACTCGGCGATAAGGGCTCCTCCACACGGACGGTTAGTCTGCAGCTGAAGGGGGACGTGACTTTGGACGACCTGCCACACCAGCTACGAGTGTCTGGTATTACGGCCCTTGTGGTGGTACCAGGAAAACCGGCGCTTTGCCTGCGGTGCCAGCGAACAGGGCACATTCGCCGAGACTGCCGCGTCCCACGGTGTAAGCTTTGTCGGCGGTTCGGACATGATGATAGCCAGTGTGCTAAAACCTACGCAAGCGTAGCAAGCCAAAGGAGCCGGGAGGACTCCGCCAAGCACATTATGGGCGAGGTGGACGCGGCGGAGGCTGCAGGAATCAAGGACAGCAAACCTACGTCGGCAGCTGTTCAAACTTCCGAGAAGGGAACTGTGAAAAGTGTTGGAAGCGACAACAGTGATGTGGCATCTGTACGACAGGAAACCGCTATGCCACGTGCGACGTCAAAGACGTCTTTGAAACCAGTCAACCCTCGCCCAGTAGCGACCAAGAAGACATGCACGTCGAGAACAGCTCGTCTGCGAAACTGCCACACGCGCAAGTTTCCGAAGGTGAAGAAGGTGGCGGCGGGAAGGCACAGGAGCCGCCCAGAAAAGAAAGTTCATACCGCCGCCCATCTTTCAAACAAAAAGTCTCACATTCCGCCAGAGTCCAGTCCGACGGTATCTAAGGCGCCCCCGTAATAACGAGGGCATCGCCCAGCAATGCCTGTATGCGAGGTGAGGGACGGGCTGCAGAGTACATTTGTAAAGTTCGGCTGCTTTTGCCTAGGAAAGAATTGTGCGCGTTCCGAGAAATGGCAGGGTGTATGGGTTCGCTTGAACTAGTGTGCCGGTTTTCCTTCTAAAGAAAGAAAAAAAGAAATGGCTTTAAAATCTGGAATAGCGCTACGCATTGGTACGCTCAGTGTCCGAGGCCTGGGCGCGAAAAGCGGCAGTACCAGGTTAGCCGGTTATTGCAAAAAATGATTTAGACATAGTCGCTCTACAGGAAACAAAAACTGAAAGTGAAGAGCGAACCGACCGAATGGTTCAAACATTTAGAGCGCGGTACAGTGCGTGCGTTTCCCATTCTGTCGGCAATTCCGCTGGGCGTGTTTTGTTGTTGCGGAAATCTTTAGAAACTGTTCCGCAATCTGTATTTGTTTGCGATGAAGGTCTAATGATTGTGCGTGACTTTTCGCTCTGGGTTTCTGAGTGGCGGGCAATTTGCATATACGCCCCGAATAATGAAAGAGAACGCCGTGACTTCTTTGAAAAGCTTGATGTCTATTTGAAATCTGAGCGCTATATTATCTTGCTGGGAGACTTCAATTGTGTTTGTTTTTCTGACGACCGGAATAACACATTGCTTGTACGCGATCAAAGTGCAGGTTTATTGCTCGCAGCAACCCGAGAGCGTGAATTAGAAGACGTTGGTGCGGTGTTTTGCAGTGGAAAGCAGACTGTGTTTACGCATTTCCAACGGGGCAGTCACGCGAGACTTGATCGAACTTATATCAGCGAGACTGGTTGCATTGTGCAGAAGCTATGCCGTGAGGCACGTATCCTTCAGCGACCATAGTCTGGTAATGTTTATCGCTCGGCAAGAGAAAAGAAAACCGGCCTTTTAATTGGTGCCTATGGAAATTCAGCGTCAAACTTCTGGATGACGCAACCTTTCTCGCGTTTATAAAAGAACGTATACGAGAGATGCTTGCTTGCGAATCCGGGGCGTTCATAGCGATGTGGAAAGAGTTTAAACAGGAATTCAAAATAAAAGCCATTGAAAGAGCCTCTGTATTACGCTACAATGAAAAGAGAAAAGAAAATGAATTACGAAATAAGCTTAACGTATTGTCGACAAAATGCACACAGCCAGAAGAGTTGTCAACAGAGATAAGGAATATAAAAAATGAGCTTGAAATCATTGATGTCAAGAGATATAGGGGGTCAGTGATACGTGCGCGCTCAGAGCATTTGTGGCTTGGGGAAACGCCCACAAGACGCGCTTTGAGCAAAGAGAAAAGATACGCATCACAAAATGAAATAAAAGAAATCGAATATGGCAACGTCCGTAGTAGCGATTGTAATACAATACAGCGTGCCTTCTTCGAACACTACAGAGAGTTGTTAAGCTGCAAAGGAGCTGTGGAAGCTGGCTTTGATAGCGAATATTTGCCTTTAATGCCGAGACTAGATGATGACGTCAAGACAGTCCTCGAGGAACCGATTACGTTGAATGACATCGAAATCGCAATTGATGAACTGAAACCTGGAAAGGCGCCCGGACCTGATGGCCTAGGCGCGGCTTTCAACAAGGCATTTAAGCATTAACTAGCAGCCTTTTGACACCGTGTTCTAGCCGAGGCTTATGAAGTAAAATACATGCCGCCTTCTTTCCGAAAAACCCATACCGTGCTGATCCCGAAATGCAATGACCCTGTAAAGCTGCTCTCAGTAAGGTCGTATCGCCCTATAACTTTGTCTAATGTAGATCATAAGATATTCATGAAGGTGCTAGCAAGAAGGTTGCAATCAGTGATGACATCAATAGTAGGCCCACACCAAACTTGTGGCATAAGAGGCCGGTCGATACTTAATAACATACATGTGGGAAGAAGTATTATCTAGGGTTGCGATGCCTGGGAAGGAAGGATTGCTATTATGCAACTAGACATGGAGAAGGCTTTCGACCGTGTTGTGCACAATGTGCTCTTTTCTGTTCTAGAGCACGTGAATGTAGGAAACATTATATTAGAAGGTTTAAAACTGTCTTACGAATGGTGTAGCACGAACTTACTAGTAAATAAACAACTCTCTGGTAACATTAATATATGTAGAAACATAAAACAAGAATGTCCGGCTTCGTCGCTTCTCTTCGCAATTTACTTGGAGCCTTTTTGTTTAAAAGTTATACACAGTGAGAAAATACGGGGTTTTCGTTTAATGGCCAGTGAAGTAAAAATTCCCTCGTATGCAGATGATGTTGCCGTCTTTTGTGGGTATAAAGAAAGTGTTCGTGAAACTGTTAAACAAGCTGGAACGTATTGCAAAATGTCTGGAAGCGCTGTTAACTGGGAGAAGTGCGCCGGTTTTTGGCATGGCAGCTGGGATGAGAAGCCCAATGTCTTTGAAAATTTACAGTGGACAGTCTCTCCTACAAAATATCTAGGAGCACCTTTAAACTGGTATGATGAGCCTACAGAATACTGGAGAGAAGAAGCTGAGAGAATGCGCCAGAAAACTACGAAATGGGGCGGGAAAAATTTATCCATATTTACCAGGTCAACGATTTGCAATACGTTCCTTGTTGCGCGAATTTGGTATGTGTTGCAGGTGCTCGCTATGTCACGAACTAGTGCGCAGAAATTTCACAGAATTCTTACAACATTTGTATGGAATTCAACATGGGAGCGCACAAGTCGCCTTAACTTGTTTCATTCATTGAAAGCAGGAGGGCTTGGCTTAGCTCATCTTTTTCTGAGGCAGATTGTCTCAAGGTTTATTTTCTTGCGGGACCAGCTGGACCCCTTTTTGTGAGCAGTGCTTCAAGTGAGACTGCAGACTGCTTTTCCTGAGCTTATTGTGCCATCGTGTGGCGTTACCGGAAGCGGTTTGAGCGGCTATCTACGCGAAGTTGTAAGTGCTTTCAAGATTCTTAAAGTACGTTTCTCGTTTGATTATATCTTTATTGTATCAAAGAAACGATTGTACAAAGATCTCCGTGATGTGATGCTTCCAGTACCTTTATATCGAGCCATTTTTTCTGTTGGTCCGAGTAAGGACGCTTTAAAGGAAGTTAAAAGAATTCCGGTTCGGTCGTCTGTGAAAACTTTCTTTTTTCAACTCCATAGTGGCACGCTCTCATTCAAACCCTGGCTGCAGGAAAAGGGCTTTTTTGTTTCCTGGTCAGTTGACTGCAATTTATGGCGCTAGCCAGAAACAGTAACACATATATTCCTAGACTGTTTAGATTCAATATTTCATTGGGACGTCCTCCAGCGAGCGCTGAAAAAAGTTTTGCACCTCACACCATATGGAATTCATTTTCTTGCGGTCAACAATGACGGGGGTGTGCCCTATGACATGTTCATGGTATTAAGCATGTATAGCATGTATAGCATGTTCGGCTGTTAACCATCAGGTTCGAGGTTCGATCCCTCCCGGTGGCGCAGGTTAACTTCTTTTTCTTCGTACTGATATATTTTCTGTAGTGTGTGCATGGGGAGGAAGGTGCAGCACGGCCCCCTCCTTGGCGCAATCGGTCAGCGCGTTCGGCTGTTAATCGAAACGTTGGAGGTTCGATTCCTCCCGGTGGCGCAGCCTCATTTCTTTTTATTTATTCATACTGATATATTTTATGTAGTGTGTGCAATGGGGAGGAAGGTGCAGCACGGCCAGCTCCGTGGCGCAATCGGTTAGCGCGTTCGGCTGTTAACCGAAACGTTGGAGGTTCGATTCCTCCGGGTGGCGCAGCCTCATTTCTTTTTATTTATTCATACTGATATATTTTATGTAGTGTGTGCAATGGGGAGGAAGGTGCAGCACGGCCGGCTCCGTGGCGCACATTCTGCTTCCGGTAGCCGAGCTGTACGGACGTGTGGATCAGTTCCGAAGAAGCGGCTTTTGCGGCCACCGGCCGCGGTAACAGGCTTATTGACGATAACGAAGAAGCGAGCTACCAGTTTATTTTGCCACCACTGCCCAAGGGATCTGTCGTGAAAAAACACCGTGTTTTTGCATGGCGACGTGCGAGCGAGGCCCTATAGGGTCGAAGACTCTCGGGATTCTCTCGCCCCGACTGGATTGCTGCCGGAGGTCGTGGCCTTAGGAGCCTACCAGATCAACCACGTATGGGAAGTCACCATCTCCAGTGGCGAGGCAACGAAAAGGATGCTGGCGTTGAAAGAGCTCGATGTGAAAGGGCGTCGCTGCGTAATCGTCGACCCTCAAGACCAACAGGTACGCCTTCGCCTTCATTGGCTGCTGTATTGGGTGGCTGACGAAGATATAAAGGCAGCGCTGGCGGCCTTTGGCAAGGTCGCGGAAGTGACGAGAGAACGATGGCGGGTCAGAGGAGTAGGCGACAAGGACTCAGCATCTCGTACCATACTGCTGAAGTTGAAAAGCGGGATGAAAGACGATGACCTCCCGCACCAGATCCGAGTTGCCGGTGAACTGGCCCTTGTCGTAGCGCCTGGACGGCCGATGCAGTGCCTACGATGCAAGGGTGTCGTACACGTCCGTCGCGAGTGCAAGGTGCCGCTTTGCGCTCGATGTCGCAGCTTCGGACACTCCGAAGATGAGTGCATGCGCACGTACGCTGCAGCTGTGAGGCCACCAGCGAACGAGGTCGTCGCGCAGATGACGATGGATGCTGCTGAAGCCGAGGACTCCGCCAAAGGGGCTGGTGACAAGGACAGCGCCAACAATGCGGAGGGGACATCGGAGGCAACGAAAGGTGTATTCGTTACCCCCGAAAAGAAAGACGGGGCCAAGATGGGTCCCGCAGAAGAGCATCAGAAAGGCAAGGAAAACTACGTTATAGTTAATGAAGCCGTAGGCGAGGCAGAACGTGGGGATCCGCCCCCAGGCATCGACCCTATGGATAGGAACGGCAACGCTACCTTTAAGAGGCCGCTAGATGCTACCAACGGGAAAATAGCTGCAAAGAACCACGCCGACGGGCCGCCTGCAAAGACATCTGTGGTGAGAAGGAGCAGCTTCAAGCCCTCTCCAAACATTCATCGGGATAGGAAGGCCGGCGACAAGCCACAACCGTCTGCGGACCACACCAGACCACCGGACGGTCCCGGAGACGTCTAGCCGCTGGCTAGACGTTGTGGTGAGCACCGTGCTCCGGGCCTTTCTTACTTCCCGTATTAGCAATGGCAACCAACCCTACGCTTAGCTTAGGCACGCTAAACGTGAAAGGTCTGGCCGCCAAGCGTAAACAAAGCCAAGTGTACCGGACGATGGTGGACCAAGACCTCGATGTTCTGGCCGTGCAGGAGACAAAGGTCGAAGGGGAGGAGGAGACCCGGGGCATGGTGCTAAGGTTCACGTCTTTGTATTACGCGGTAGTGAGCCATGCTAAAGGAACGTCGGCGGGCGTTATTTTATTTCTTAGGAAACTGCCTGGGGCTAGCTATCGAAAATTATTATTCGTGCCCCTCGGGCAGATTAGTGTATGCTGACTTTACTGTTGGTGATGATTCGTGGCGTGTTTTTTGTGTATATGCACCCAATGTTTGTGAAGAGCGCACTATTTTTTTTTAAACCTTAAAGACGCACATTTGCCTGAATAGAAGAATGATTATTATGGGAGATTTTAATTGTTTACTAACACATCGAGATAGAACAGGCCGGAGAACAAATGACAAAAGCTGTCATGTCCTTACCGAATTATTAGCTGAGTGCGACTTAGATGACGTGGCAGACTACCTGGTTGGAACACGCACGGTTCAATATACGCACTTTCAGGGCAATAGTCACGCTCGCCTAGACAGGATGCACATTTCACTAGACGTAATACCCCTATGTCACAGCTACGGCGTCGTGCCTCTTTCATTTACTGATCATTGTTTGGTCACGACATCTGTTGGACGTAAAGGAAAACGCAACACATTCACGTGGGAAATGTGGAAAATGAATTCCAAGTTGTTAAAGGATGAGGCTTTTCTCAGTAATGTACAGGATCATTTAGAGGACCTAGAAAATAACAACGTTGCGCAAGTCACCGAAAAGTGGCAAAATTTTAAACAAGGAATTAAACTAGCCGCAGTCGATCGCTCCTGTAAAATAAAGTATGAAGACAAAGCTAAAGAGAAAGAACTAAGGACGGCGTTGGAAAAATTAACGGCCTTAGGGTGCAGGCAACCGGGCGCATACAAAGACGATCTGCGCAGCATAAAAGCGAAATTGGAGCTATGCGACGAAGAACGATATCGGGGAGCGATTATACGCGCAAGGGCAGAGGCATTGACAGCAGATGAGGCGCCAACTAAACGCGCGCTTGGTCTTGAGAAGAGGCATGCATGGCGTAATCACATAGATGTAATTGACGTAGATAATCGCGCACTAACCGACTGTGAGGAAATAGCGCAAACGTTTTTCCAGCACTTTCAACAACTTTTTGCATCGAGCACTGTTGACGTAGATGCCTTTAGAGTGACGTTTTTGGGACGCATGCCGCAACTCAGCGACGAGACGAAGAACGGGCGAGAGGCACCGATATCAGGACATGAAGTTGAAAAGGCAATTGATAATTTAAAAACAGGAAAATCACCCGGTCCGGATGGCATTTGTGCCGCTTTTTATAAACAGTTTAAATCAGAATTGTCACCTCTGCTGCCTGACGTCTTTAACGAAGCGTATGAAGTAAACGAAATGCCATATTCTTTCGGGGAAGCACACACTGTGCTCATCCCTAAGACCGATGAGCCGGCGAAACTAAAACGTGTAACATCGTACAGACCAATATCACTTACCAACAATGATTATAAGGTATTCATGAAGATAATTGCTGGCAGGTTACAATCAGTAATGGAAACCATTGTAGGTAGGCACCAAACATGCGGTATCAAGGGACGTACCATTAGCGCAAACATACACATAATGAGATCAATGCTGGAATGTTGTGATGCATTAAGGTCGCGAGTTGCTATTCTCCAACTTGATTCGGAGAAAGCTTTTGACTGTGTTGCGCATGTTATTTTACTTACCATTCTGAAGCATATAAACGTCGGGTCCATAATTACTGACGGGGTGGCCATGGCGTAGCGGAACGGCACTACTAAGCTTATAGTTAACAAGTCACTGGGGGCCCCCATCAGCATTCAACTGGGCTGCCCAGTTGCAAACGTCAGAAGATGCAAACGTCAGAAGTCAAAGTCCTAGCCTATGCGGATGACGTAGCCGTGTGTTGTAAAGACAAGGAGAGCGCTTTGCAAACCATAAATGTTGTTAAAAACTTCGGTCAAATCACTGGAAGTAGAGTTAACTGAGCAAGTGCCTAGTTATTTGGCATGGAGAGTGGCCTAAGACCCCCGCTATCTTTGCGAATGTCATGTTGTCGACAACGCCGGCAAAATACCTGGGTGTACCACTTGAAGCTTATAAACAGAGCGATGAATACTGGCAATGCGAGCTTAAAAGGGTTAAAGAGAAGGCTGAGGCGTGGAAAGCCAAAGACCTTTCAGTATTTGCCAGGGCTACTGTCTGCAACTTGTTTTTCGTAGCTAAGCTATGGTACGTTATGCAATTCATTTTTTGTAACAGAGCCAATGTACAGAAATTGCACAGAGTTTTTGCCCTGTTTGTGTGGGGTTCTGGATGGGAGAGATGCAGCCGCAACAATCTGTTCAGACGGGTGAAAGATGGAGGGATAGGGCTGGCCCACTTGTTTGTGAGGCAGTTAGTTGGACGATTCTTTTTCTTCAGGAACAATGATGATCCATTTCTTCAATCGGTTCTCAAGGTTAGACTTGTGCATTTGTTACCAGAGTTTATTATAAGCTCTCAAAGTGTACCGGGGGCAGTGTTCGGTTTCTATAAGAAAATTGTGCTGAGTGTTCGTTTCCTTGCTTTACGGTTTTCCAAAGAGTATTTATTTACGGTCACAAGAAAAAGGCTGCGCAATGATCTATTGGACAGCCTTTTCCCCCCACCTCTGTACCGAACTATATACAGTCGAGGCCCAGGCCAGAATGTTTTGAAACGCGTTAAAGAAATGCAGGTTTCGCCTGGTATGAAAACCTTCTTTTTCCAACTACACACAGGTACACTCTCAGTTGCAACGTTTTTAGAAGAAAGGGGCTTTTACATGCCATGGGGCTCACATTGCTTCATATGCAAACAACCAGAGACAATAGACCATGTTTTTTTACACTGCTGGGCGGGAGTTTTCTTCTGGGATGTTGTTTTACAGCGAACAATAAAGAATTTCCTCTTGACCCACAGGGCATAAGATATCTACCGATAGATGACGAGGACGGAGCACCTTTCGATCAGATAATGTTAACTGGCCTCTACTGTATATGGCGAGCCCGCATGGCTGGCTTCTATTGCTATCCCGATGCAAGACCAGCCCGTGTTTTCTTTCGAGAATAAATAAAAACGTTTTCTTGATGTGCTTGCTACACAAGAGTGTCCTCCGCCTTGGATGGCCAGGATAGAACCCCTGGTTAATCTTACAGAATTTTAAACGACGCCAGCCTAAATAAAACAGGCGGCTTTTGCTTATTAATTTGTTTTAACGGATGAAAATTTCCTCTGTTTGTGTATATATGTTCATTATGTTGGCATTCTTATGTACTGCTGATTACCGGCAATAAAGAAAAAAAAAAGCCTCCATGGCGCAATCGGTTAGCGCGTTCGGCTGTTAACCGAAAGGTTGGAGGTTCGATTCCTCCCGGTGGCGAAGCTTCTCTTTTTGTTTATTCATACTGATATATTTTCTGTGGTGTGTGCATGCGGAGGAACGTGCACCACGGCCGCCTCCGTGGCGCAATCATTCCACTTCCGGACGCGCTAGTGAAAGGTTGTGTCACCATGAGCTCCGGTGGAGGCGGATACAGCGACCCATATGGGTCGTGGAAACAGGATTGTTGCCGAAGAAAACCAGGAATATGAAGTCGTTTTTCCACAGTTACCTAATGGTGCGTGTGGTACAAATACTGTTTTTCTGCACGGAGACACCAGGGCAAAACCTTATCGTGTGGAAGACTTCCGTGACACGATAGTTCGTCTGGGAATGCTGCCGGAGGTGCTTGCTTTGGGGGCTTTCCAGATGAACCACGTCTGGGCGGTGACTTTCAGTACAGCGGAAACAATGAAGAAGATGCTCGCGGTTGGTGACATCACAATAAAGGAGAGGCGATGCCTCGTTATCGACCCAAACAAACAAGACGTTCGGCTGAAGCTACATTGGCTTTTGCATTATGTGCCGGATGAAGAAGTACGCACCGCGTTTGCGGCCTACGGGAAGGTGACACAAGTATCGAAGGAGCGATGGCGCGTCCATGGTATCATGGACAAGGTAACTTCGACTCGTACCGTAGCACTGGAACTGAAAACCGGAGTGACTATCGAGGACCTACCACATCAGCTTCGAGTGGGTGGTATGACAACACTTCTGGTTGTGCCAGGCCGAGCGGCGCCACTGTGCTTACGGTGTCGCCGAACGGGGCATATTAGACGCGACGGTCGCATACCCCGGTGCGGTCAGTCCAGGCGCTATGGTCACGAAGACAACGAATGCACTCAGACATATGCCAATGTGGCAGGTGCTTTTACAGCTGACCGTGTCTGGTAGCACATCATGGACCAAGTTGACGCAGAAACAGCGGACAGCAGCAGAATGGGAGGGGGGGCGTGTACACGCCCCTTTCTAAATCGTTGACGGAGGAAGAAAAAAAAGCAGGCCGCGCGGGAGATGTTGGGCGTCGTATCGAGTCAACCAAGGCGGGCAACGGTGCTCCGGTGGACGAAAACGACAAAGACGAAGGAAAGAATAACAGCGCGTCAAACAGCCAGCCAGAAGACATGGACGTCGTGAGTGCAGGTGTAAGTGGCGAAACTACAAAGCGACCGATTGAAGAGGTCGCTCGTGAAGGCGGCCGACCAAGCAAGGGGGCAGGAGGTGAGCCGGCGACGAAGGTGGCCACGGGCAGGCGACCCAGCACTAAGCCCATACCTAACATCGGAGCGGGCACCCGACCGCCGGCAAAGCCACCCTCGTAGCAACGACGGTTGTGCTTCAACCAAGGGCCTTAAAACCATAGACGCAAAAGGATATGACTAGAATGGCTTCAGCATCATGTGACGTGTGTGGCGGGCGCACGCCGTGTGCGTGTATACCTGAAAGTCCTTCAAGGTTCTGCACCAGCGACGCCGGACCTATGTGTGAGGTAGCAACCATGCGATCCGTTCCTACTGACACGCGGACGTCGCAATCTAGAACCGCGTTACGGGTTGCCACATTGAACGTTCGGGGCCTACGGTCTAGACGAAGGCAATATCAGGTCAGTCGTCTCTTCCGCGAGTATGACCTTGATTTGATAGCTGTTCAGGAGACGAATGTTGAAAGTCAGGAGCAAATGGGTCGCATGGTCGAACCTTTTAGGTCTTTGTACAACGTTTGCGTATGTCACTCCCTTGGCACCTCTGGAGGATGTGCCATTTTTTCGCGTAGTTCGTTAGGTCTTGTGGAAGAATATGTTTATACTAGTGAAGACGGCCGAATTGTCGTTTGTGATTTTCTGTTTTCGTTTCAGAAATGGCGCGTCATTTGTATATATGCACCGAATAGCGTTAAAGATCGTCTTAGGTTTTTTGCAAGTGTTGAACCATATTTAATATGTGAAAGAAAAGTGATACTGCTCGGTGATTTTAACTGCGTGTGCCTGAAGGAAGATAGGAGCAAGGGATTGCCAGTTCGGGATCAAAGTGCTCTGTTTTTATCTACGATTACGCAAGAGTGTGGCCTAGATGATGTCGGAAATGTACTGCAAAACGGAAGTGGCACTTTCTATACACATTTCCAACGTGATTGCCACTCCCGTTTAGACAGAGCATACGTGGCAGATGTGCTTTTACCACTTTGCAACAGTTATGAGGTTAAGCCAGTAGCGTTTACTGGCCACAGTGTCGTAATGTTTTCAATAGGCGTCAAAAAAAGTAGGTCAAATTTTTCGTGGAAGTTGTGGAAACTCAACAACAAATTACTGAATGATAAAGTCTTTGTAGACAATGTGAAAGCACTTATAGAAAAAATGCACTTGTTTGAGTCGGGGAGATTTGTTGATGCATGGGAGCGGTTTAAGGAAGAAGTAAAAATTAGCGCTATCGAGAGACCTTCCATTTCACACCAGCATGAAAAAAGAAAAGAAAGGGAACTACAGTGTCAGTTGGAATTCTTGTTGACAGTCGAGAGCGCGCAGCCCAGGCACTTTCAATGAAGAAATAAGAAAAATAAAGAATCAGCTTGAAATAATGGATATAGAAAAATACAGAGGCGCAGTTATGCGTGCACGCGCAGAACACCTCTGGCTCGGCGAAACACCGACGAAACGATCCTTGAGCGAGGAGAAGCGGTACGCCTCACGTATGGAAATAACGCCGATAACGTACGGTGAAGAGATTACAAGGGACAAATTGATGATCCAACAAGCGTTTGTCGAATATTACAAAGGATTGCTGGGATGCTGCGGTAAAAGTGAGGCCTCTTTGGACGGTGAATTTTTTACACTAATGCCTACATTAGATAACGAAACCAAAGTACGCCTTGAAATGCCAATTGGCTTAACTGAAATAGAAAGAGCAATAGACGACCTAAGTGAAGGGAAAACGCCGGGTCCAGACGGACTTGGTGCTGCTTTTTATAAGGTGTTTAAGCATGACCTCTAGAAGGTTCTTTCGTGGCTCTTCGCTGAGGCATACGAAATAAAGAATGCACCGCCATCCTTTAGTTCTAAGGTCGCATATTGTAGTGAAACCGAAAAGCGATGATCCAGTGAAGGGTTTATCGGTGAGTGCTTATCGTCCTATAAGCCTCACCAATGTAGACTATAAGGTGTTCATGAAGGTGCTAGCCAAAAGACTGCAGTCTGTAATACAATTAATCGTAGGACCTCACCAAACGTGCGGAATAAAGGGCAGAACAATAGCAACGAACATTCACACAGCGAGGAGCATCCTCGAATGCTGTGATGCATGGGACAGGCAAGTCGCCATGTTACAATTAGACCTCGAAAAGGCTTTCGACCGTGTATTGCATGACGTACTCTTTACAGTATTGGAACGTGTAAATGTTGGGAATGTAATCTTAGAAGGTGGGAAAATGTCTTATAAGAGTTGTGAGGCTAACAATGTCATTAACAAAGAAGTCACTGAAAGTATTCATATTGCCAGGAGCGTTCGCCAGGGGTGTCCAATTTCTCCTTTATTGTTTGCTATTTACTTAGAGCCCTTTTGTTTGAGCATAATTCACAATAACAAAGTACGTGGTTTTAAGCTTATGATGGCGGAGGTCAAATAATTGTCTTATGCTGATGACATTGCCGTTTTCTGTGAAAACAGAGAAAGTATTAGCGAAGCTGTGAGAGTAGTCGACAAGTACTGCAAGTGCTCCGGTAGTGCAATAAACTGGGATAAATGTGTAGGTCAGTGGCATGGCACCTGGGAGGCAATGCCAGATTTTTTCGCAAATGTGAAATGGAGGGACGAACCCACAAAGTATCTCGGGGTGCCACTAGTGGGATATAAAGATCCAGATTAATATTGGAAGGACGAAACAAAAATGCTGAGAGAGAAAGCAAACAAGTGGGGAGGGAAAAACTTCTCGATATTCGCCCGGTCAACAGTCTGCAATATCTTTTTAGCAGCGAAAGTTTGGTACGTGCTTCAGGTGCTGTGCATGAATAGGCTAAACATTTAGAAGATACACAGAATCTTTGCCATTTTTGTTTGGGGATCCCAATGGGAACGCACGAGTCGTACAAATCTTTTTCGATCAGTGAGAGCTGGTGGGCTGGGATTGGCCCATTTGTTTGTAAGACAGATGGTGTCGAGGTTTACTTTTCTACGAGATCAGAGTCATCCATTCTTGCGCACCATGTTACAAGTTAGACTATGCTGTTATGTACCTGAATTCATTGTATCGGCTTCTTGTGCGGGGCGAATGGGTATACGTGGTTATCTGCGCGAAGTAGTATCGGCGTTCAGTATATTAAAGGTTCGTTTTTCTCTGCAGTATTTGTGGGAAGTTAAGAAAAAACGGCTGTATAAAGATCTTATCGACGTAATGATGCCAGAACCCTTGTATCGCACCATGTACGCAATCGGGCCCGGAAAAGATGTCTTTAAAAGAATCAAAAGAATGGTAGTACGGCCATCAGCCAAGACCTTTTTTTTTTTTTTCAGCTACATACTGGTACGTTGCCCGTGAAACCATGGCTAGAGGAAAAGGGCCTATTTGTTCCGTGGAGTACTAATTGCCTCTTGTGCCGTAAGCCGGAACGTATTGATCACATATTTTTGGAGTGTTGGGATGCCGTATTTCACTGGGACATACTTCAGCGAACTTTAAAGAACGACCTCCCTATAACACCATACGGTATTCGTTTTCTGCCGGTTCATTGTGAAAGTGGCATACCGTATGATATGTTTATGTTGTTGAGCATGCATGCAATTTGGAAGACGCGTATGGCGGTGAGGCATGCGGATGTAAACGCACGCCCAGCCAGAGAATACTTTATAGAAAGTATAGCTCACACCAGGGATGTATATTGCGCAGGCGAAGAACAGCCGGAATGGCTGCCCGTTCTGAATGACCTCATGTCATTATAATCATCCCCACGTCAAACAAAGCGTGTTTGCCGTTTTTAAACATTTTTCAGTGTAATTTTTTTCTGTAAATGCTTTTTGTTCTGTTGTTCTTTACACGTGATGTACCAATCAGCGAAGAAAAAAAAAAAGCCTGCCTGGCGCAATCGGTTAGCGCGTTCGGCTGTTAACCGAAAGGTTGGAGGTTCGATTCCTCCCGGTGGCGAAGCTTCCCTTTTTTTGTTTTATTGATACTGATATATTTTCTGTGGTGTGTGCATGCGGAGGAACGCGCACTACGGCCGCCTCTGTGGCGCAATCGGTTAGCGCGTTCGGCTGTTAACCGAAAGGTTGGAGGTTAGATTCCTCCCGGTGGCGAAGCTTCCCTTTTTTTGTTTATTCATACTGATATATTTTCTGTGGTGTGTGCATGCGGAGGAACGCGCACTACGGCCGCCTCCGTGGCGCAATCGGTTAGCGCGTTCGGCTGTTAACCGAAAGGTTGGAGGTTCGATTCCTCCCTGTGGCGAAGCTTCCCTTCTTTTGTTTATTCATACTGATATATTTTCTGTGGTGTGTGCATGCGGAGGAACGCGCACTACGGCCGCCTCTGTGGCGCAATCGGTTAGCGCGTTCGGCTGTTAACCGAAAGGTTGGAGGTTCGATTCCTCCCTGTGGCGAAGCTTCCCTTTTTTTGTTTATTCATACTGATATATTTTCTGTGGTGTGTGCATGCGGAGGAACGCGCACTACGGCCGCCTCCGTGGCGCAATCGGTTAGCGCGTTCGGCTGTTAACCGAAAGGTTGGAGGTTCGATTCCTCCCTGTGGCGAAGCTTCCCTTCTTTTGTTTATTCATACTGATATATTTTCTGTGGTGTGTGCATGCGGAGGAACGCGCACTACGGCCGCCTCCGTGGCGCAATCGGTTAGCGCGTTCGGCTGTTAACCGAAAGGTTGGAGGTTAGATTCCTCCCGGTGGCGAAGCTTCCCTTCTTTTGTTTATTCATACTGATATATTTTCTGTGGTGCATGCATGCGGAGGAACGTGCACCACGGCCGCCTCCGTGGCGCAATGAATTACACTTCCGGCCGCGAAAGCCTACGGACGTGTTTTTCATGTGCTCCAACGGGGCGGTGTTAGCGGCCCAGCTTAGCCGCGGAAACAGGGGTGACATGGAAAACAGCCAAGACTACCAAGTGCTCCTGCCTCATTTGCCGAAAGGTCGTATTGTTTTGAATACACTTTTTTTTTTGCACGGTGACCTACGAGCAAGGCCGTACAGAGTTGAAGACTACCAGGATGCCCTTGGACGTTTGTAACTGCTGCCTGAGGTTGGCGCCTTAGGAGCATTTCAGATGAATCATGTGTGGGCTGTTGCGTTCAAGAGCCATGAAAGCATGAAGAAGTTGTTGACTTCGGGGAATATTACTGTGAAAGGCAGAAAATGTCTGGTAGTAGACCCGAACAACCAAGATGTCCGAGTGAAAATCCACTGGGTCCTCCCTAATGTGACGAACGACGACATACGTGTGGCCTTTGAGCCATACGGCGAGGTTATGGAAATGACAAAGGAACGCTGGCGTGTCCTTGGCATTTCTGAAAAAGGTACGACAACGCGCGTGCTGAACCGCAAGCTGAAGGCCGGGGTCACGACTGAAGATATATATCAAGTACGTGTCGCTGGGGAGCCTGCTCTCGTAGCTATTCCAGGCAAGGCTCCACTTTGCTTGCGCTGCCAGGGTAGAGGGCATATCCGCCGCGACTGCCGGATCCCGCGATGCTCACGGTGCCGACGCTTCGGTCATGACGAAAGCGAGTGCGTGCCCACGTACGCAAATATAACGTGCCACAGAAAGGACGCTGACATATTGGATAATATCATGGACGAGGCTGAAGCTGAAGAAGCAGCTGCCACGGTGACGAAGGAACAAAAACCTGTGGAAACGCCTCCGGCAGCTGTACAACAAGCCAGCTATTGAAATAATAACGTGTGAAAAAAATCTGGCCTGTGCAAACAGTGACGACGTGCACAACAAAGTGACTGGAAAATGTCATCAAGGGAAACCTTCTAGTGAAGCTATGGTGACGTCGCCAAATGAAACACCGACAGTGCAGTGTCAAACAATGGAAGGTGTTGTAGAGGCGTCGGCAAAGCGCATGCACAGCGACAGTGTCGGCGAACCGGACCATCTGGGTGGTGCAGGTGGCGGGGCGCCGCCTTTGAAAACGGCGTTCACGAGACGAACGTCGTTAAAGCCGAAACCGAACATTCCTCCTGATAGTCGCCCGGTGGATAAACCGCCGAAATAAAGGCGGGGATCCGCTTCCCCTTGGTGAGTGAGCAAGATGGCACCGAATAAGCGACGCCGCCTAGACGATGCAGTCCCGTCCAGCTACCGAACTTCGTTTGAGGAAGCAGGCGACGGGCAGCGATTTCATCCTGACCCACTACTGCCACAGCAGAGTGAAGACTCCACTGCATCCTTGACTTCTGGGGTAAACACTGCCCGATCCGAGTGCTCTTCACAAATTAAGGACGAAAAACTTGCTCTTCCCTTACGTGTTGCCGCTTTGAATGTACGGGGATTGGCGACTAAGAAACGGCAAAATCAACTTCATCGACTTTTTCTGCAAAATAACTTGTACATAGTAGCCGTGCAAGAGACAAAGATAGAAAGTGAGAGGCAGACGGATCGAATGGTGGGAACTTTTCGAAGGCACTTCAATGTTTGTGTTAGCCATGCTATAGGCACCTCTGGGGGTTGTGCAGTTTATATAAGGAACAACGTGGGCATTGAAGGTGAAAAAGTAGTTGCGTCAGAGGCGGGACGGTTGCTTGTTGTTGACTTTTCCTACTGCGCAAGGCAATGACGTGTTATCTGTATATATGCGCCAAACTTCGATTATGAGCGTGTTGTTTTGTTTGAAGACTTAGAACGATTTTTAAAAAGTGATAAATACTTAATTGTGCTTGGTGATTTTAATTGTGTATGTTTGGCTGAAGATCGAGCGAAGAACACCCCTGTACGAGATAAAAGTTCGCGAGTGCTTGTTTCACTGCTCCAGGAATATTATTTAGAAGACCTCGGTTATTTATTGTTAAGAGGAAGTAGCCCTATCTATACCCATTACCAGCGCGGAAGGTGTGCTAGGCTGGATAGAATCTATGTCACAGTTGACCTTGCAAGGGATTGTGGCCACTATGAAGTGAAACATGTGTCTTTCAGCGACCATAGCCTTGTCATGACTACACTAGGAAGCAACCTCAGAAAAAGCCGTTTTGATTCGGCTTTGTGGAAGTTCAACGTGAAACTTTTGCAAGATGAAAAATTTATGGAGTGTGTAACAAAAAGACTTAAACAAATGACATCCAAAGGGCCACACGGGTGGGTAGCTGAGTGGGAAAACATTAAGAACGACGTCAAGATTATTGCGATTGAAAGGGGAACCATTATTAGTCAAAAGCAAAAGCGTAATGAAAAAGAACTCCAGTGCCAACTCGATTTTCTTATATGTATGGAAAGCGGCAATCCCGGCATGTATATAAAAGCAATTCGCGATGTGAAAAGCAAACTAGAAGTAATTGCAACCGAAAAGTACAGAGCAGCAGTGATAAGGGCACGAGCCGAAAAGATATGGTTGGGTGAAACGCCCAACAAGCGAGCGATGCGTGACGAAAGAAAATACGCGGCTCAAAAGGAAATACGACAGATCAACTACCGTAACGAACAGACATCAGACAGGAGTAAAATTGAGCAGGCATTTGTCGAACATTACAGCGAATTATTTGCGAATAAAAAAGGCGATAGAACTGCGCTGCGAGCCGAGGTTATTAATCTAATGCCTACGCTCGATGAAGAATGTAAGGCGCGATTAGAACAGCCAATAAGTATAGATGAAGTGAAAAGTGCCATAAAAGAATTAACTCCAGGAAAAACACCTGGGCCGGACGGAATAGGAGCAGCCTTTTACAAAATATTCATTGAAGAAATCAGCCCAATTTTGCATAGCGTTATTAGCAAAACCTATGAGGAAAAACGGTTACCGCCTTCCTTCCGCGCTGCCCATATTGTTTTGATACCGAATACAGATGATCCAACTAGACTGTTATCAGTAGGGGCCTATCGCCCAATAACTCTTACAAATGTGGACTATAAGATCTATACCAAAGTTTCAGCTAAACGTTTGCAAAGCGTTATTATGCTTCTCGTTGGACCGCACCAGACGTATGGAATAGAAGGACGTTCGATATGTACAAATGTGCATGTAGCCCGCAGTGTTCTGGAATGTTGTGATGCCATCTCGGGAGGAGTTGCTATGTTACAACTCGATCTCGCCAAGGCTTTCGACCGTGTCGCACACGATGTTCTTTTCTCTGTGCTTGAACATGTCAATATTGGCAAAGTGTTATTAGAAGGTTTAAACATGGCTTATAATGATTGTACTGTACGCATCATGGTTAACAAGAACCTCACCCAGAGTATTGACGTCCGGTCATCTATAAAACAAGGATGTGCGTTGTCATCGCTCCTTTTCGCTCTTTATCTTGAACCCTTCTGCCTCAGTCTTATTAATAATGAAAAAGTACATGGTTTCAGGCTTCAGACGCATCATGTGAAAATCCTTGCCTACGCTGATGATGTAGGAATCTTTTGCACTGACCGTAATAGCATAGAAGAAGCCATAAGCGTCACCAAAGATTTTTGCAAACAGACAGGTTCCGCGATAAACTGGGAAAAAAGTGTCGGTTTCTGGCACGGAATATGGGACTTTAAACCAGAAAGATTTGCGACCATCACGTGGGCAAGAACTCCTTCTACGTATTTAGGCGTGCCTCTCGAGCAATATAAACAAACTGCAGATTACTGGGTAACCTGACGCCAAGGGTGAAGGAAGAAATTGGAGGGTGGCAAGGCCGCGAATTATCGATGTTTGCTAGGGTCAGTGCGTGCAATGTTTTTTTGATTGCCAAAGTGTGGTATGTGTTGCAGTTTTTGTCAATGTCACGCGTCAACGTGCAGAATCTGCACCGAATATTTGCGGTTTTTATTTGGGGCTCCAATTAGGAGAGAATCAGCCGCACTATTCTGTTTCGCCCAGTGAAAGACGGAGGCCTCGGCCTTTCTTATCTGTTCATCCGACAAATTGTGTCGCGTTTTATATTCCTGCGGGACACGAGAGACCCGTTTTTGAGAGCGATGATGCAAATGCGCCTTAAGAATGTATTGCCCGAATTTGTTGTGTCTAGTGCGGCTGCAATCGACTGTGGTGTAAAAGGTTACCTCAGGGAATTAGTCACGTCGTTTAGGATACTTAAAACACGCATCTCATTCGAGTACCTGAGCCTTGCACCGAGAAAGAAACTATATAAAGATTTAATCGATGTAATGATGCCAGTACCTTTATACAGATCGCCAAACATTGCAGGCCCAGATCAAGATGTATTAAAAAGAGTTCGAAAAATGACTGTTAGAGGAGCTGTTAAAACATTCTTTTTCAAATTACACACAAACACACTCCCTGTAAAAACATGGCTTGATGAAAAGGGAATATTTGTACCGTGGACAACAAACTGCCTTTTGTGAAAGAAACCAGAAACAATGGAACACACGTTCATTGATTGTTTGGATCCAGTCTTTTTTTGGGATGTTTTGCAACGAACCATGAAGAAAGAGTTACCGATAACACCACACGGAATTCGATATCTCTCAGTACAGAATGAAAACAGCTTCCCCTATGACATGATCATGATACTGGGGCTACATAGCCTTTGGATCACGAGAATGGGAGTCAGGCGCGCAGACCCCAAGGCAAAGTCAGCCAGAGAAAACTTGATAGAGAGCATAACCTACATGCGCGAGGTATATAGTACTTTAACCGAGCCACCAGATTGGATTTGGGTACTTGATGAGTTGGTACGAATGAAAATTTTTTATTTAACCACACTGGTCAAGCAGACCAAGGTGGGTTTTATGTATGTACATGCCTTTTCTGAATAAAAGCTAAAAAAAAAGTGGCGCATCATTCTGCTTCCGGCAGCCGATCTGAGCGGTCAGCAGAATCATGGGCTCCAGTGGAGCAGCGACAGCGGCCACTTTTGGCCGCAGAAACAGGTTCAACGATGATAAGGATTATGCTTTTATTTTGCCGCAGCTGCCTAAAGGACAACTGGTGATTAACACCGTCTTTTTGCACGGTGATGTACGTGCGAGGCCGTACAAGGTGGAGGATTTCAGGGATGCCCGTCTGCCGACGGGCCTGCTGCCGGACGTGGTATGCATAGGGGCGTACCAAATCAATCACGTCTGGGCAGTGACCCTCTGCGATGCAACTGCAACGAAAAGGCTGCTTGCCCTGAAGGAACTTCAAGTGAAGGGACGACGGTGCCTCATCACTGACCCGCTGGACCAACAGGTGAAGCTTAGGCTTCACTGGCTGCTCTACGGCGTTGCCGACGAGGACGTCCGGACGGCTTTCGCGGCTTTCGGCAAGGTGGAGGAGGTGAGCCGGGAACGGTGGCGCGTTGAAGGCATGGGAACCAAGACCTCAACCCCCAGGACCGTCCTTCTCAAGCTGATGGCCAGCATGAAGGTGGAAGACCTCGCCCATGAGATCCGCGTCGGTGGAGAGTTAGCCTTAGTCGTCGTTCCCGGTCGACCGATGCAGTGCCTGCGCTGCCACGGCACGGGACACGTCCGCCGTGAGTGCAGAGTACCGCGTTGTACCCGGTGCAGACGTTTCGGCCACGTCGACGCTGAATGCGTGAAGTCCTATGCCGCTGTGACAGGCCCACCAGCGAATGATGTTGCGGCAGAGCACCTCATGGATGTAGCCGAGGCGGAGGACGCGGCTAAAGGAACCGGTGACATGGTGTCGACAGAGACAAGTAGTGGGACGACGATTCTGGAGGTAGACGGCAACGCGGCTGAGGCTACTCAGAAGCCGAGTAGGACGGAACGGGATGCTACGACCCAGGGGCAGGCGACGGGAAACGTCAGTGAAGACGCAACTGACGACGCGACCGGAATGCAGCAGGACGAGGGCGTCACCGACGACGACCGTACTGGGGCTCTTGCTGCCTCCGTCAAGCGCACCCACCACCAGACGAAGGACCACGAGGATCGGGCACCCAGCACCAGTGAGGGACCGCCGACGAAGACGCCTCATGGGAGGCGGAAGGGCTACAAGCCAAAGCCCAATGTACCGCCTGAAAGGAAGCCTGTCGACAAAGCGGCCACGTCTAAGGACACCAACAAACCGGGAGGTCCCGGAGGCGGCTAGCCGAGGGCTAGTCGTGAGCGGTAAGCACCATGCTCCGGGCCTACTTTACTTTTCTTTTAGATCAAGATGGCTCAAATACCGTCCCTGAGGATTGCCACATTAAACGTGAGAGGGCTGGCGGCTAGTCGTAGGCAAAGTAAGGTCCTATGTTTGGTCACTGACCACGACATAGACGTACTAGCCGTCCAGGAAACTAAGGTTGAAGGAGAGGAGGAGACCGGGAGCATGGTGCGACGTTTCACGACTAGGTATTTTGCGGTGGTTAGCCATGCTGTAGGCACGGCTGGAGGGTGCGTTCTTCTTGTGAAGAAGCTGCCTGGACTGCAGATTCAGAGCATTTTTTCGTGTCAGTCAGGAAGGATTGTTCTTTGTGATATTGTTATGGGTGATTCAGAGTTCCGCATCATATGCGTATATGCGCCGAATTCAGTAGATGAGCGCGCCCGTTTTTTTTCGAACCTTTCACGATATGTTTGTTGTAATATGCGCGTGATGATGTTAGGGGACTTTAATTGTGTGTTGAGTGCTGGAGACAGAGTCAATAATGCAGGTGTGCGTGACCGAAGCAATGAAGTGTTATCAAATTTAATTAATGAAAATGAACTCGATGATGTTTATGAATGTCTGGAAGGGGGGCGTCAAGTGACTTTTACACGTTTTCAGGGCAGCAGCCATGTGCGTTTGGACCGAATGTACATTTCATTGGATATAATTCCAAGATGCCACGGTTACTGTGTAGTACCAGTGTCGTTTTCAGATCACTGCCTTGTGAAATGTAACGTAGGTATAATGAAAAAGAGACATGTATTTAACTGGGATATGTGGAAACTGAATGCCTTGTTACTAAATGACCAGCCCTTTTTACAGGTAGTACGGGATGCGATTAATGAATTTCAATGTGATGCTGTGGGAATAATCGTCGAGAAGTGGGAATGTTTTAAAGAAAAGATTAAAATGAAAGCAATAGAAAGATCCAGTTGTAAAAAATTCGAGAAGGAAATGAAAGAAAAGGGTTTCAGAACACTGCCTGGGCAGCTGCTAACGCTTGAGTGCAAAGAGCCTGGTGCGTACAAAGACGATGTGCGAAACGTCAAAGAAAAACTTGAACTGTTTGACAAGGAACGCTATCAAGGAGCCATCGTGCGAGCACGAGCGGATGTCCTAGCGGCAGGGGAGACGCCCACTAAAAGGGCGCTGGGTCTTGAGAAGGCGTATGGACGAAGAAACCATGTCGACCAGATTTTAGTGAATGGGAATGTTGTTGAAGACAGTGATAGCATTCAGCGCGCCTTCTTTGAGTACTATCACTCGCTCTTCGCATTTCAGGAAGCGAATGTTGAGGGTTTTAAAGCAGGTTTTCTGCATCGCATGCCACGTTTGAGCAATGACGTAAAAAAGCGATTAGAGGAAAAAATAAGGGAGAGAGAAGTCCAAAAGGCAATCGACGATTTGAACTTGGGTAAATCACCGGGACCTGATGGACTCAGCGCGGGTCTATATAAAGCTTTTAAAAGAGAGCTGGCGCCTTTGCTTGCGCATGTATTTAATGACGCATACGAAAAGAAATCATTACCACCTTCCTTTGGAAAAACGCACACCATTCTAATACCGAAGAGCGATCAAATAGACAAACTCAGATTTGTGTCATCCTACAGACCGATTTGACTAACAAACGTCGATTATAAAATATTTATGAAGGTTTTAGCTAGCAGGCTTCAAGGCGTCATCAAGGAAATAGTCGCAGACCATCAAACTTGTGGCATCAAAGGGCGATCTATTTTTTCAAACATCCATAAGATGCGATGTGTGCTCGAGTGCTGTGACGTCATAGGTGGCCGTGTTGCAGTACTTCAGCTCGACCTAGAGAAAGCGTTCGATTGTGTCGCTCACGTTATTTTGTTTGCCATCTTAGATCATGTTAATGTCGGTTCCATCATCACTGAGGGCGTGGCCTTGGCGTACCAGAACTGCACAACAAGATTAATTGTTAACAAGTGTCTGGGGGCCCCCATTAACATCAGGCGTTCAGTGCGCCAAGGCTGCCCCCTCAGTCCGCTATTATTTGCTATCTACGTAGAAGCAATGTGTGTAGCAATTAATGAAAATGACGGAATACGTGGTTTCAGATTGGCAGCGACCGAAGTGAAGTTGCTCGCATATGCAGATGACATTGCAGTGTGTTGCACTGACAAACCAAGTGTAACGGAAACCATATCTGTAGTACAACATTTCTGCGCCGTAACGGGTAGCAGCGTAAACTGGGGCAAATCGCTAGGCTTGTGGCACGGGGACTGGTTTTCTGCACCCGACTATTTCGCGAACGTGAACTGGGTGAAAACTCCGACCAGGTATCTGGGTGTTCCCCTCGACAGGTATAATAGCAGCGACGAATACTGGAGGAACCAAACCAAGGAACTGAATGAAAAAGTAGACAAATGGAAAAGTACTAACCTGTCCATTTTTGCAAGAGCGACAATTTGTAACGTGTTTTTTATTACTAAGTTATATTACGTCTTGCAAACGCTGTATTGTTCTAGAGTAAATGTGCAAAGGCTGCACAGAGTGTTCGCAGTTTTCATCTGGGGATCAACATGGGAAAGGTGTAGCCGAACAAATTTGTTCAGAAGAGTGAAGGATGGGGGTGTGGGCCTGGCGCATCTTTTTGTTCGTCAAGTTGTAAACCGATTTTTGTTTTTTCGCGATGTTCGCGATCCTTTTCTGCGCGCCGTATGTCAGCTAAGGTTGAGTAACGCTTTGCCGGCACATGTTGTTAGCACGGCAAATTTGACTGGAACTCTGCGTGGTTATTTCAAGGAAGTTGACAGTGTACGCTTCCTTTCTGTTCGTTTTACAAATGATTACCTTTGTGATGTGAAAAGGAAAACATTGTATAGAGATATATGCGACATTGTTTTCCCAGTGCCCTTATACAGAGCCATATACAGTGGAGGGCCAGGACAGGATGTACTTAAAAGAGTAAAACAGATGCAGGTGCCACCAGGGGTAAAGACCTTCTTCTTTAAGCTACACACAGGAACGCTCTCCGTGAAGACGTTTCTGGAGGAACGGGGTTGTCTCGTACCTTGGGGGTCGCACTGCTATATATGCAAGAAGCCCGAAAATATAGATCACGTTTTCCTACATTGCTGGGCGGCAGTTTTCTTCTGGGACGTCTTAAAGCGAACCCTGAAGAAAGAGCTGCCGGTGGACCCCCAAGGTATCAGGTATCTGGCCATTAAAGATGACGACGGGGTTCCCTATGACTAATGTTAAATGCTCTACACTGTATATGGCGGGCTCGTATGGCAGGGTACCATCGCGATCCTGATGCTAGGTCAGCTCGTGCTTACTTCAAGGAATGTATGTCGCGATTTATTGAAATCCATAAAATACAAGAATGTGTACCGGATTGGCTGTCGAGGCTAGAACCCCTGACAGCCATGAAGGAATTTTAGTATGACAAAGCCAGTCCAATGTGGACAGACGGCTTTATTGTGCGGTTTCTTTCCTTACGCACCTTCCGTTTTTTTTTCCTCCTCCAACGGTTGGAATTTGTGATACACAAGTGTGTGCTAACTGTACCGTCTGAGTAATGTCGAAGACCGGCAATAAATAAATAAAAAAAAAAGTTGGAGGTTCGATTCCTCCCGGTGGCGAAGCTCCTCTTTTATTATTTATTCATACTGATATATTTTCTGTGGTGTGTGCATGCGGAGGAACGTGCACCACGGCCGCCTCCGTGGCCGTGGCTAGAAATATCACAATGTCAACAGCTTCCTTTGTTTGCTCGATGGGAAATGTTCAAAAATAGAGTAAAAAATGAGGCGATTGCCATTTCATGTGAGCTGTCTCAAAGAAAAAAAAGCTGAAAAGCATTACCTTCATGATCTACTTCGCAAGCTGCACGCTTTCGAAAGCCAGGAACCAGGGTTGTAAGCGATGAAATAAACACAGTTCGCGCACAAATACAGAAATATGAGACGGAAGTGAACAAAGGAGCGATGGTTCGTTCACGCACAACTCGCTTCACAGAGGAACAGCCCACAAAAAGGGCTCTCGGTGATGAGAAGCGATACGCGCTTTCCAAGCAAATATTAGAAATTGAGTCTGGTGGGTCTATATACACAGACACGTCCCAAATAATAAGCCTATTTGAAGCTCACTATAAAGATCTTTTCGCTGCAGTTAAGCCTCAGAATGGATACGAAGAAAACGCTGATCAGTTTATTTCGCTTATGCCACACTTAGAAGAAGATGATCGACTCAGCGTTGATGGGCCAATAACTCGAGAAGAAATTAATTTTGCCGTCGAAACGCTGCAGAAGAACAAGACGCCTGGTCCTGATGGCCTTAGTGCTGAATTTTATATAAAATTTCAGGAATTCCTGTGTCCTTTTCTGCAGCAGCTTTTCGAGGCAGCCTATCAATATGGTGAACTTCCTCCATCTTTATATCAGGGCCACACAACCTTAATACCAAAAAGCACTGATGATGAAACAATAGAGTAAACGGATATAGGCCGATATCATTATGTAACGTGGATTACAAAATATTTGCAAAGATACTGACAAATAGATTGCAGACAGTCATTACTAAATTAGTAGGTGATCATCAAACATGCGGAATTCGAGGCCGCTCTATACAGACAAATGTTCATATCGCACGTTCAGTCCTTGAGTGCATAGAGGGTAGTACGGATCAAGTAGCTCTTCTCCAGATTGACCTCGCCAAAGCCTTTGATAAGGTTCAACACGAATTTTTATTCCAACTACTGCGACATCTTCAGTTAGGGGATGTATTATACAATGGTATAACACTTTGTTATAAACACTGCACTACAAAGTTAATTGTGAACCGTACCCTCTCAGATATAATACAAGTACAGTCATCCGTTCGTCAAGGTTGTCCGCTCTCGCCTTTACTCTTCGCCATATACTTAGAACCGCTTTGCTTAAGCGTGCTTTGCGACTCGAGCATTAAAGGATATATGTATGCCGATGAGGAAATTAAAGTGCTAGCTTATGCAGGTGACATTGCCTTCTTTTGCGTCGATAAGCCAAGTATTACCAAGGCAATAAACGCTACCCTGCGTTTCTGTGAGACTGCAGGAGCTACTGTAAATTTTGATAAAAGTAGAGGCTTTTGGCTAGGCATGTGGGCGTCACTCCCTCTGCATTCGCGAATATTCATTGGAATCAGTCTCCGTTGCGATATCTTGGAGTACCTCTCGATAACTTCCGTAATAGTGGACCTCATTGGGCGTCCACGGTAACCACTATCCGTCGAAAGGTGACAACCTGGCAAGGACGTGATCTCTCCATTTTTGCGAGAGCTAAGGCATGCAATACATTTCTCGCTTCCAAGCTTCTTTATGTTCTGCAGGTCTTGCACTGCTCACGTGTCCATGTCCAGGCATTTCATAGAATATTTGCATGTTTTATTTGGCATTCATCATGGGAAGCCATGAGAAGGGACAACCTTTTTCTCTCGCTTGAAAAGGGAGGCCTGGGTCTTGTGCATTTGTTTGTGCGATAATTGGTCATGCGCTTATTTTACCTTAAAAATGTCCGTCATCCATTCCTTCTCGCAGTTAATCGAGCACGTCTTGCGTCACACGTCCCTTTTCTTTTTGTCACGACAAACTTTGCTCAAGAACTACCGTTATGGGGCTTCTTAAAGGAACTTGTCGGCACTATTTCATTCTTAAAAGCCAGATTCAACCTTGAATATTTGTTTACCGTTAATCGCACGTCGCTAAATGCAGCACTTATAGATAACATTTTCCCTGAACCTCTGTACCGAAAGCCGTATCTGTCTCTATTTGGTCAAGATGTTCTTTGCCGTGTCCGTAGAATGTGCATTGCGCCAGCAGCGATAACGTTTTTCTTTAAGCTGCACACCTCCACACTGCCAGTTAAAACGTGGCTTCAGGAAAAAGGACTGTATGTACCCTGGAATACAAATTGTAGGCTTTGCAATCAACCCGAGACAATAGAACATTGCTTTATACTTTGTCGTGACGCATTTCTTTTTTTGGGACATTTTACAAAGAACTATCAAAAAAGACGTTCCTCTCACATGTTATGGTATCCGGTTCCTTCCTTTCAAAAAGACAGCCAGTAATACACCATATGATTTGTTTGTTATTAGGACTTTATTCATTATGGAGAAGTCGAATGATCGACAGACATGCCGAGCCACCTCGCTCGACAAGGTCTATCTTCCGACAAGAGACTGCTCAAGTCCGGAGTGTAGTGGCTACATATGATCCCGTCCCTGAATGGATTTCGCGTCTGGACACTTGTGTTTGTTTACCAGAATTTTGAACTGTCATTGGACTTTATACTTTCTGTGAATTTGTTTCTCTTGTATGATCGTATGCAATGTAACTGCATCGGTTTGACAGTAACGATAATTCCATGCAATAAAGAAAAAAAGAAATCCGTGGCGCAATCGGTTAGCGCGTTCGGCTGTTAACCGAAAGGTTGGAGGTTCGATTCCTCCCGGTGGCGAAGCTATCCTTTTTTTATTTATTCATACTGATATATTTTCTGTGGTGTGTGCATGCGGAGGAACGGGCACTACGGCCGCCTCCGTGGCGCAATCGGTTAGCGCGTTCGGCTGTTAACCGAAAGGTTGGAGGTTCGATTCCTCCCGGTGGCGAAGCTTCCCTTTTTTTATTTATTCATGCTGATATATTTTCTGTGGTGTGTGCATGCGGAGGAACGTGCAACGCGGCCGCCTCCGTGGCGCAATCGGTTAGCGCGTTCGGCTGTTAACCGAAAGGTTGGAGGTTCGATTCCTCCCGGTGGCGAAGCTTTCCTTTTTTTATTTATTCATACTGATATATTTTCTGTGGTGTGTGCATGCGGAGGAACGTGCACCACGGCCGCCTCCGTGGCGCAATCGGTTAGCGCGTTCGGCTGTTAACCGAAAGGTTGGAGGTTCGATTCCTCCCGGTGGCGAAGCTTTCCTTTTTTTATTTATTCATACTGATATATTTTCTGTGGTGTGTGCATGCGGAGGAACGTGCACCACGGCCGCCTCCGTGTCATTCTGCTTCCGGCAGCCGAGCTGAGCGGTCAGCAGAATCATGGGCTCCAGTGGAGCAGCGACAGCGGCCACTTCTGGCCGCGGAACCAGGCTAAATGACGATAAGGATTATGCCTTTATTTTGCCGCAACTGCCTAAAGGTCAAGTAGTGATTAATACCGTCTTTTTGCACGGAGATGTACGTGCGAGACCGTACAAGGTGGAAGATTTCAGGGACGCCCTTCTGCCGACGGGCCTGCTGCCTGATGTGGTATGCATAGGGGCGTACCAGATCAACCACGTCTGGGCAGTGACCTTCAACGATGCGACTGCCAGAAGAAGGATCCTGGACCTTAAGCAACTTCAAATTAAGGGACGACGATGCGTCATCGTTGACCCGCAGGATCAGCAGGTGAAGCTAAGGCTTCACTGGCTGCTGTACGGCGTTGCCGACGAGGACGTTCGGACGGCATTCGCGGCTTTCGGCAAGGTGGAGGAGGTGAGCCGGGAGCGATGGCGCGTCGAAGGCATGGCAACGAAGACCTCAACCACCAGGACCGTCATTCTCAAATTGAAAAGCGGCATGAAAGTGGAGGACCTGCCACATCAGATACGCGTCGGCGGAGAGTTAGCCTTGGTCGTGGTGCCCGGTCGACCGATGCAGTGCCTGGGCTGCCACGGCACTGGACACGTCCGCCGTGAGTGCAGAGTTCCCCGATGTACCTTATGCAGACGTTTCGGCCACGTCGACGATGACTGCGTAAGATCTTATGCCACCGTAACACGCCCAGTAGCTAGTGACTTTGCGGCAGAGCACGTCATGGACGTGGCCGAAGCGGAGGACGCTGTTAAAGGAACGCTAGACACGGTCTCGACAGCGACAGCCAGTGGGACGACGCCTTTGGGCGTGGTCAGCAAGGTGGCTGAGACTACCGTGAAGCCGAGTGGGACGGTGCAGGTCGCGACCGCTGAGGGCCAGTCTACGCAGAGCAGTAGTGAGGACTCGCTCGACAACGATGCGACGGCAATGCAGCAGGAGGAGGCCGTCCTCGACGGCGACCGGACTTCGACTCTTGGTGCGCCAGTCAAGCGCCCCCATGACCAGACTAAGGACCGCAACGACGGTGCGACCAGCACCAGCGAAGGGCCGCCTACAAAGACACCTCTTGGGAGGCGCACGAGCTTGAAACCAAAGCCGAATGTCCCACCTGAGAGAAAGCCTGCGGACAAAGTGCCGCCCACAAACAACGCCGGGAAGCCGGGAGGTCCCGGAGGCGGCTAGCCGAGGGCTGGTCGTGAACGGTAAGCACCATGCCCCGGGCCTACTTTTTTCTTTAGCTCAACATGGCACAGATACCGTCCCTTAATATTGCCACTTTAAACGTGAGAGGGTTGGCGGCTAGTCGTAGGCGAAGTCAGCTGCTACGGTTGGTCACTGACCACGATATAGACGTACTAGCCGTCCAGGAAACTAAGGTTGACGGGGAGGAGGAGACCGGGAGCATGGTGCGCCGTTTCACGACCAGGTATTTTGCGGTGGTAAGCCATGCCTTAGGCACCGCTGGGGGGTGCATTCTTTTTGTGAAGAAACTGCCTGGACTGCACATTCAAAGTATTTTTTCTTGTCAGTCTGGAAGGCTTGTTTTTTGTGATATTATTTTGTGTGATGTTGAGTTCCGCATCATATGTGTATATGCGCCGAATTCAGTAGATGAGCGCGCCCTTTTCTTTTCGAACCTTTCGCAGTATGTTCGATGCGATAAGCGCGTTATGCTGCTAGGAGACTTTAATTGTGTAATGAGCGCTAGAGATAGAGCCAATAATGCTGGTGTGCGGGACAGAAGCAGTGAAGTCTTATCAAAACTAATTAGTGAAAATGAACTCGAAGACTTTTTTGAGTGTCTGGAAGGGGGGCGTGATGTGACTTTTACACGTTTTCAGGGCAGTAGCCATGCGCGGTTGGACCGAATCTACATTTCGCTGGATACAATTACAAGATGCCACGGTTATTGTGTAGTACCCGTATCGTTCTCAGATCATTGTCTCGTAAAATGTAACGTCGGTATAGGGAAAAGCAAACATGCGTTTAATTGGGAGATCTGGAAAATGAATGCCTTGTTATTAAATGATGAATCTTTCGTAAAGGGAGTACGGGATGCTGTTAATGAAATACGCGAAGATGCAGCTGAAACAATAGCAGAAAAGTGGGAATGTTTTAAACAAAAGGTTAAAATGAAAGCCATAGAAAGGTCAAGTTGTCTTAAATTTGAGAGGGAATATAAAGAAAAGGGTTGCGAACACTACTTCAGCAGCTGATAACGCTTGAGTGCAGAGAGCCTGGTCTGTACAAAGACGATGTGCGGAGCGTCAAGGAAAAGCTTGAACAGATCGACAAAGAACGTTACCAAGGTGCCATCGTGCGAGCAAGAGCAGATGCACTAGCGGCAGGGGAGACGCCCACTAAAAGGGCGCTCGGGTTAGAGAAGGCTCACGGACGACAAAACCATGTCGATAACCTTTTAATCAATGGAGCCGTTGTTGACGATAACGAGAGCATAGCGCACGCCTTCTTCCAGTACTACCAGTCGCTCTTTGCATTTCAGGAAGCGAATTGAGAGGGTTTCAAAGCAGACTTTCTGCATCGCATACCGCGTTTGAGTGATGAAGCTAAGGAGCGATTAGAAGGGAAAATAATGGAGAGGGAAGTCGAAAAGGCAATCAACGACTTGAACTTGGGCAAGTCACCGGGACCAGATGGACTCAGTGCTGCGTTATATAAGACATTTAAAAGAGAACTGACCCCTATATTAGTAGGAGTATTTAATGAAGCGTACGTGCAGAAATCATTGTCACCTTATTTTGGGAAAGCGCACACCATTCTAATTCCGAAGAATGATAAATTAGATAAACTGAGATTCGTATCATCCTACAGGCCCATATCACTAACAAACATTGATTATAAGATATTTACGAAGATTTTAGCGACTAGACTTCAAGGCGTAATAAAGGAAATCGTCGCAGACCATCAAACTTGTGGAATCAAAGGGCGATCAATTTTTTCGAACATCCATAAGATGCGGTGTGTGCTCGAGTGCTGTGACGTCACTGGTGGCGGCGTTGCAGTTCTTCAGCTTGATCTTGAGAAAGCGTTCGATTGTGTTGCTCACGTTATTTTGTTCGCCATACTGGATCATGTTAATGTCGGTACCATCATCACTGAGGGCGTGGCCTTGGCGTACCAGAACTGCACTACAAGGGTAATTGTTAACAAGTCTATGGGGGCCCCCATTAACATCATGCGTTCAGTGCGCCAAGGCTGTCCCCTCAGTCCTCTGTTATTTGCTATCTACATAGAAGCAATGTGTGTAGCGATCACCGAAAATAACAATATACGTGGTTTTAGATTAGCAGAGACCGAAGTGAAGCTGCTAGCGTATGCTGACGACGTTGCAGTGTGTTGCACAGACGAACCAAGTGTGACTGAAACAATTGCTGTAGTAAAACATTTCTGTGACGTCACGGGCAGCAGAGTCAATTGGGGCAAATCCCTCGGGCTGTGGCACGGGGAGTCGTTTTCGGCACCGGAGTACTTCGCTAATGTCAAGTGGGTATCTTGGTGTTCCCCTCGATAGGTACAAGAGCGGCGATGAGTACTGGAGGAACCAAACTAATGAAACGAAACAAAAAGTGGACAAATGGACAAGCACTAAACAGTCTATTTTTTCAAGGGCAACAATTTGTAATATGTTTTTTATAGCGAAGTTATATTATGTTATGCAAGTGCTGCATTGTTCTAGAGCAAATGTGCAAAGGCTGCACAGAGTGTTTGCGGTCTTCATCTGGAGTTCATCATGGGAGAGATGTAGCCGAACAAATTTGTTCAGAAGGGTGAAGGACGGGGGTGTGGGCTTGGTGCATCATTTTGTTCGACAACTTGTCAACCGCTTTTTGTTTTTTCGAGATGTGCGAGATCCGTTTCTGCGCACCTTATGTCAGATCAGGTTGAGCGACGCATTGCCGACACATGTTGTTAGTACGGCAAGCATGACCGGAACACTGCGCGGCTATTTTAAGGAAGTGGCCGACAGTGTGCGTTTCCTTTCAGTTCGTTTTTCAAACGATTATCTGTGTCACGTGAAAAGGAAAACACTAAATAAAGATGTGTGTGACATTGTGTTCCCAGTGCCGTTATACAGAGCCATATACAGTGGAGGGCCAGGACAAGACGTCCTTAAACGGGTGAAACGAATGCAGGTGCCACCAGGGGTTAAAACCTTCTTTTTTAAGCTCCACACAGGAACGCTCTCTGTGAAACCGTTTGTGGAAGAACGAGGCTGTCTTGTGCCGTGGGGATCCCACTGCTTGATCTGTCAGAAGCCGGAGACCATTGATCACGTTTTCTTGCATTGCTGGGCGGCTGTTTTCCTTTGGGACGTGCTAAAGCGAACGCTGAAAAAGGAGTTACCGGTGGACCCCCAAGGGATCAGGTATCTGCAAATTAAAGATGAAGACGGAGTACCGTATGATCTTATTATGCTGAACGCCCTCCACTCTATATGGCGAGCTCGCATGGCCGGGTACCATTGCGACGCCGACGCTCGGCCAGCGCGTATATATTTCAAAGAGTGTATGTCCTTATTTATTGAAATGCAGAAAATGCAAGAGTGTGTACCGGATTGGCTGTCGAGGCTCGAACCTCTGACAGTCATGAAGGAATTTTAATTTGACAACGTCAGTCCTATGCGGATAGACGGCTTTGTAGCGCTTTTTTGTTTCTCGCCTTCTTCTTCTCTTGCAAGAGGCTTGCATTTGTGTCATGAGTGTGAAATGCATATGCACGATGTTATATTGAAAACCGGTAATAAATAAATAAAAAAAAACGGCCGCCTCCGGTGCGCAATCGGTTAGCGCGTTCGGCTGTTCACCGAAAGGTTGGAGGTTCGATTCCTCCCGCTGGCGAAGCTTCCCTTTTTTTATTTATTCATACTGATATATTTTCTGTGATGTGTGCATGCGGAGGAACGTGCACCACGGCCGCCTCTGTGGCGCAGGATTCTACTTCCGGCTACCGTTCGGTTCGGACGCAGAATGACTTGCTCCGGTGATGTGGTGTTTGCGGCTCAGCCGAGCCGCGGAAAGAGGTTTATTGGCGATGAAGACAAAGAATACCAAGTGTTTTTGCCGCAATAGCCTACAGGACCCTGCGTTTTGAATATTGTATTCCTTCACGGGGACGTGACGGCAAGACCTTTTCGCGCCGAAGATTTCCGGGACATGCTGGCTCGTCTGGGACTACTGCCCGAGGTTGTCGCCTTGCGGGCGTTCCAGATGAACCACGTTTGGGCGGTTACGTTCAGGAACTCGAAGTCTACGAAAAAAAATGTTGGCGTGCGGCGAAGCTGAGGTAAAAGAAAGAAGGTGCCTAGTGTTGGACCCGGCTAACCAGGAGATACGCGTGAAGGTTTTCTGGCTCCTTCACCATGTCCCAGACGAAGACGTCCGCGCGGCACTCGCAGCATATGGAAAAGCCGGTGACGTGACCAGACAACGCTGGCGTGTGCAAGGCATCACGGACAAAGGTTCGACAACGCCCACCGTAACCTTGAAGCTGAAGGCGGGCGTGACCGTTGAGGATCTGCCACGTCAGTTTCGGGTAGCCGGTATGATGGCACTTCTCGTAGCCCCTGGAAGGGCTCCCTTATGCTTGAGGTGCAACCGCACGGGACATATCAGGAGGGATTGTCGCGTACCGCGCTGCGCTATGTGCCGGCGCTTTGGCCACGACGACAGCCAGTGTGTGCGGACGTATGCGAACATCGCAGGCCCGGCAAAGTCTGACGAGGTATTACAAGAGCACGTCATGGATGCTGCTGATGCCGAGGAAGCGGCTGGTGGGTCCGACGTTACGCAAGGCTCAAAGGCAAAAGTCCTCGCTACGCCTGAGGGGGCCAGCAGCACTGTCAAGCATAGAAAGGAAGATAAAGTGCAAAGAACAGAGGCGGACGCTGAAAAGTCTGCCAAGGACGCAGTGACTAAGGTCGCCACAAAGGACAGCAGCAAAGACAAAAAGAAGACAGAAGCGGAGAAGGCAACCCCTATGGACACCAGTGGCCCAAGCGGTACGGCGCCGAAGAGGTCCCTTGAGGAGAGCAATGACGGCGAACCAGGAAAAATCAAAGCGGTTCAAAGCGAGCCGCCTTTGAAGACAACCAACGTCCGGCGACCGACTTTGAAGCCGACGCCGAATGTGCCGCCCGATAGGAAACCATCGGCGTCAACGCTGACATAGCATGAGAATGTGCCTACAGACGCTTTCCGTTTTCCTTTTATTTTATTTTTTGTGGGGTTGGGGGGAGGGGGGTGTGCGGGGGAACGGTGGGGTAGCGGGTGACTGCAACAAGACGCAAGTTTCGCGATGGAAATTCGTAGATATGGCATCCAACAACGACAGTCCAGGGGATGATTTTCGCTGCGCTGTGCCGGTAAACGTGAGTGTGCAGCGAGTTATGTGCAGTGAATGTAGGCCATGACCGGTCTTTTCCGTCTTCGTAACATAATGAATTCCACCAATGTCGCGTTACGTGTTGGAAGTATAAATGTAAGGGGCCTTGGTTCTAAACGTAAACAGTACCAGCTAAGCAGGCTGTTCATGGAAACCGATCTTGACATTATCGCAGTGCAAGAAACTAAAATCGAAAGTGAAGAAGGAACGGAACGTATGGTAGCGACTTTTCGGCGGTATTATGTGTGTGTGTCACATTGTGTAGGGAGGTCTGGTGGGTGCGCCCTTTTTGTTCGCAGTTCTCTGGACGTAATTATTGAAAGCATGGTTTGTGATGTTAATGGACGACAAATAGTGTGTGACTTTGTTATTGGAGCAGTGAAGTGGCGAGCGATATGTGTGTACGCACCTAACAAGGAATATGAACGCAAGGTTTTCTTTCAGTGCCTTAAAAGCCAATTAAATTGTCAAACCAACATTTTATTGATGGGGGATTTCAACTGTGTGTGTTACGCTGAGGACAGAGTGCTAAGCCCGCCGGTTCACGACGCAAGCGCGCAATTTTTAGCCGAAATTGTTGGCGAAGTGAATCTGGTAGATGTGGGCCATGTCATGGGAAATGGTACGAATACAAGGTTCGCGTATTTTCAAGGAGTCAGCCACGCACGATTAGACCGAGTGTATATGTCTGCTGATTTGATTCCAATGTGTAGCAACTATGAGGTAAAATCTGTGTCATATAGTGACCACTGTTTAGTTATGTTTGCGTTGGGCCCTAGAAAACCAAAATTTAATTGGGCGTTGTGGAAATTAAACTCTAAACTATTAGATGATGATGTTTTTGTTCAGAAAATTAAAGATCATATTCAGAACCTATTAGAAAAGGACCATCAAAGTATTGCAGAAGCATGGGAATGTTTCAAGCAGGAAACGAAGTTAATGGCAATGGAAAGATCATGCACTTTACGACGGGAGGAACAAAGAAAAGAAAAAGAGTTGCAGTGTCAACTTAACTTCTACTTAACAATGGAAGGTGCTTGCCCAGGTAGCTTTACGAAGGGAATAAAAGAAGTAAAAGCTCAGTTAGAAAACGGCGATCAAGAGAAATATCGAGGTGCGGTTATACGTGCGCGCGCAGAAAGATTATGGTGCGGTGAAGTACTGACCAAAAGAGCTCTGTCTGACGAAAAAGGCTACGCTTCACGAAAGGAGATAAGTGCCATCACATATGGGAACGCAATTGTACATGAAAACCAACACATTGAGCGGGCCTTTTATGAATATTATAGCGAGTTGTTAGGCAGTAAACGCGAGCACTCGAAAGGTTTCGATAGTGAATTTTTAACGCTTCTTCCAAAGTTGGATGAGGACGCAAGGCTGAACCTTGAGCAGCCAGTTACTATCGCAGAAATAGAACAAGCAATAAATGAGTTAGCTGTAGGTAAAGCGCCAGGGCCTGACGGATTAGGCGCCGCTTTTTATAAGGCTTTTAAAAAGGAAATGGCAATAATTTTGCATCAGTTAATTAATGAGGCATATGAGAAACAAGTTCTACCACCTTCGTTTCGTGAGAGCCATGTGGTATTAATACCAAAGAGTCAAGACCCTCAAACTCTACTCTCGGTGCGGGCATATCGTCCCATTAGCCTTACAAATACAGACTACAAGATATTTACGAAAGTTCTCAGGAGGCGACTACAGTCGGTCATACAGAAGTTAGTTGGACCACACCAAACGTGTGGAATAAAAGGACGGTCCATTATGACAAACATTCATGTGGCACGGACGGTCCTTGAGTGTTGTGATGCCTGTTCAGAGAAGGTGGCAATATTACAGTTGGACCTGGAAAAGGCATTCGATGGGGTGGCGCATAAAATCCTTTTTCTTATACTTGAACATGTGAACGTTGGATGTATGTTACTAGAAGGTGTTAAAATGTGTTATGATTAAATAGTTTCTAAGATTATAATTAATAATACATTATCAGAAAATATACAAATCCAATCTTCTTTGAGACAAGGTTGCTGTTTGTCACCTTTGCTTTTTGCATTATATTTAGAGCCATTTTGTTTAAAGGTACTTTTGTGTAGTGAAATCGTAGGTTATCGGGTAGGCACGAGTGAAATAAAGATACTAGCGTACGCAGACGACGTAGCAGTGTTCTGCCGGGATAAAGAAAGCGTTAATAAAGCGGTTGATGTGGCCAAAAGCTTTTGTAAAATGTCAGGAAATGTCATTAATTAGGGAAAATCAGTAGGCATATCGCATGGGGTTTGGGAACATTTTCCCAGTGAAATGGAAAGTGTACAGTGGACGACTACCCCTATGAGGTACCTCGGTGTACCGCTACAGAATTTTCGGGACGCGAAAGATTACTGGAAAGAGCAATGCACAGAAGTGAAGGAAAAGACAAAACAATTTGGCGGGAGGGACCTTTCCATATTCGCGAGAGCAACCGTATGCAACCTATGTCGTATGCAACCTATGTCGCAACCGTATGTCGCCAAGATTTGGTTCGTGCTACAGGTCATATGCGCATCAAGAACGAGCATACAAAAACTGCACCGAGAATTTGCCATATTTATCAGGGGATCTGTGTGGGAACGTACCAGCCGCACCAATTTGTTCAAATCGGTTAAACGAGGCGGCCTGGGCCTAGCTCACTTGTTCTTGAAGCAAGTGGTTTCACGTTTTATGTTCTTGCGCGATCAACAAAATGTATTTTTATTACCTGTGTTTCAGGACCGTCTGAGTGACGCTTTACCAAATTATATTGTGTCAACACGACTAGCGAGAACAACTATCAAAGGCTTTCTGCGTGAAGTTGTATGGGCGTACCAATTCTTGTGCACGCGTTTTTCTTTAGAGTATTTAAGCAGTGTTAAGCGAAAGACGCTCTACAAAGATGTTGTCGACTTATTGCCGCGTACACCTATATATAGGACCAAGTATTGTATAGAAAATGGAGGAAATGTGTTAAAAAGGGAAAAGCGGATGCCAGTGCGCTCGTCAGCCAAGTCCTTTTTCTTTCAACTTCACAGCGAAACGCTACCGGTTAAGCCATGGCTCGAACAAAAAGGCTTGTTTGTAGCATGGTGAGTCAACTGTTTAATATGCAGAAAACCAGAAACAATAGAGCACATGTTTCTGGACTGCCCATACGCAGTATTCTTGTGGAAAATTTTGCAACAAACTTTAAAACAGGAGCTACCGGTGACGCCGTACGGAATCCGCTTTCTCCCTACATCAAATGATGATGGAGTCCCTCATGATATGTTCATGTTATTGTGTCTACACAGTCTATGGAAAACGCGAATGGCGATACGTCATGAGCATATTAATATTCAGTCTTCAAGGGAAAACTTTATTCAGAGCATGGTCCTCATGCGGGAAGTGTACAAGGCAAGAAACGAGAACAATGACTGGATTTCAGTATTAGATGAGCTGGCATCTATGAAGTGCTTTTAAATACCTCGCGTCAGCCTCAGAGTGGCCGACGCTTTTAAAATTTTTTCTCGCAGTGTTTTGTTCATATTTGTATGTATTGCAAACCGGCAATAAAGAAAAAAAAAGCCTCCGTGGCGCAATCGGTTAGCGCGTTCGGCTGTTCACCGAAAGGTTGGAGGTTCTATTCCTCCCGGTGGCGAAGCTTCCCTTTTTTTATTTATTCATACTGATATATTTTCTGTGGTGTGTGCATGCGGAATAACGTGCACCACGGCTGCCTCCATGGCGCAATCGGTTAGCGCGTTCGGCTGTTCATTCTGCTTCCCGCAGCCGAGCTGAGCGGTCAGCAGAATCATGGGCTCCAGTGGAGCAGCGACAGCGGCCACTTTTGGTCGCGGAAACAGGATCACCGACGACGATAATGATTATCCGTTTATTCTGCCTCAGCTGCCGAAAGGACGAGTGGCATTTAACACCGTGTTTTTACACGGTGACGTACGTGCCAGACCATACAAGGTCGAAGATTTTAGAGACGCCCTACTGCCGACGGGACTGATGCCGGACGTGGTATGCATAGGGGCGTACCAGATCAACCACGTCTAGGCGGTGACCCTGACTGATGCCACTGCGACGAAACGCCTTATGGCCCTCAAAGAACTGCAAGTGAAGGGACGACGGTGCGTCATCGTGGACCCACAGGACCAGCAGGTGAAGCTTCGGCTTCACTGGTTGCTGTACGGCGTTGCCGACGAGGACGTCCGGACTGCTTTCGCGGCTTTCGGCAAGGTGGTGGTGAGCCGGGAACGGCGGCGCGCCTGTGGCATGGGCGACAAGACTTCGACCACCAGGACTGTGCTCCTCAAGCTGAAAAGCGGCGTCAAGGTGGAGGACCTTCCTCATCAGGTTCGCGTCGGTGGAGAGTTGGCCTTGGTGGTCGTGCCCGGTCGACCCATGCAGTGTCTGCGCTGCCAAGGCACGGGGCACGTCCGCCGAGAGCGCAAAGTCCCGCGCTGTTCCAGGTGCAGACGTTTCGGCCACGTTGACGCTGACTGCGTCAAATCCTACGCCGCCGTGACAGGACCAGCAGCGAGTGACGTTGCGGCTGAGCACGTCATGGACTAGGTCGAAATGGAGGACGCCGCCAAGGGAACGGGAGACGTGGTTTCGACAGGGACACTCAGCGGGTCATCGACTGCCGGCGCAGAAGGCTCAGTAGCTGAGACTGCCGATAAGGCGGGCAAGCCGGTACAGGACCTCCATGCAGTGAGCCGTCCTACGGGGGGTGTTAAAGAAGAGGCGCCCGACAACGACACGACGGCATTGCTGCAGCACAAGGATGTCAACGACGGTGAGCGGACTGGGACTCTCGGTGCCCCAGTCAAGCGCCCCCCCGACGAGACCAAAGTAAGGGACGGCGGTGCGACGACCACAAGCGAGGGGCCGCCGCCCAAGGCGCCTCAAGGAAGGCGGACGGGCTACAAGCCAAAGCCGAATCTACCACCTGAAAGGAAACCTGCAGGCAAAACGCCATCGCCTAACGACACCAACAAGCCGGGAGGTCCCGGAGGCGGCTAGCCGAGGGCTAGTCGTGAACGGTAAGCACCATGCTCCGGGCCTGCTTTTCCCGCTAGTTGAAAATGGCTGAAATACCGTCACTTATTATTGCCACATTGAACGTGCGAGGGTTGGCGGCTAGTCGTAGGCAAAGCCAGGTCCTACGGTTGGCCACTGACCACAACATAGACGTACTAGCTGTCCAAGAGACTAAGGTTGACGGAGAGGAGCAGACCGGGAGCATGGTGCGACGATTCACGCACAGATATTTTGCAGTGGTTAGCCATGCGATAGGCACGTCCGGGGGGTGCATTCTGTTCGTTAAGAAGCTGCCTGGACTGCAGATTCAAAGTGTACTTTCCTGCGAATCTGGAAGGATTGTTTTTTGTGATGTTTTGATATGTGAGGTTGAATTCCGTGTCATATGTGTGTATGCTCCGAATTCAGTGGAGGAGCGTGTCTTGTTTTTTTCGAACCTTTCTAAGTATGTCCGTTGTGAGAAGCGCGTTATGTTGTTAGGGGACTTTAATTGTGTGTTGAATGCCAGAGATAGAGTGAATAATGCCGGTGTGCGAGACAAAAGCTGTAGCGTATTATCAAAACTAATAGCGGGAAATGAACTTGACGATGTTTACGAGTGCCTGGAAGCGGGGCGGGAAATGACTTTTACTCGTTTTCAGGGCAGTAGTCACGCACGACTGGATCGAATGTACATGTCGTTGGACACGATTCCAATATGCAATAGTTATTGTGTAGTGCCCGTGTCGTTTTCGGACCACTGCCTTGTAAAATGTCACATAGGTGTAGTGAAAACGAAACATGCTTTTAATTGGGATCTGTGGAAAATGAATGCCTTGTTACTAAATGATCAGGGGTATGTAAAAGCAGTAAGGGATGCGTTTATTGAAATATTCGATGATGCAACGGAAACAATAACAGAGAAGTGGGAATGTTTTAAACAGAAGGTTAAAATTAAAGCCATAGAAAGATCGAGTTGCATAAAATTCGAGAGGGAAGAAAAGGGCTTAAGAAGACTGCTTGAGCAGCTGATAACGCTTGAATGTAGAGAGCCTGGTACGTACAAAGACGACGTGCGAAACATCAAGGAAAAACTTGAACAGTTCGACAAAGAGCGTTATCAAGGCGCCATCGTGCGTGCGCGAGCAGATGCACTAGCGGCAGGGGAGACGCCCACTAAAAGGGCGCTGGGTCTCGAGAAGGCGCACGGACGGCGAAACCACATAGATGAAATTCTAATGAACGGGACTGTCGTTGAAGACAATGAGAGCATTGGGCGCGCCTTTTTCGAGTATTACCAGTCGCTCTTTGCATATCAGGAAGCGAATGTTGATAGTTTTAAAGCGCATTTTCTTACTCGCATGCCGCGAATAAGTGATGATTTCAAAGAAGGATTAGAAGCCAAAATAACTGAGGAGGAAGTCGAAAAGGCAATCGACGATTTGAACCCGGGAAAGTCGCCTGGACCTGATGGTCTCTGCGCTGGGTGGTATAAGGCATTTAAGAGAGAATTGGCTCCATTGTTGGCAGATGTATTCAATGGCGCGTATCAGCAGAAATGTTTGCCCCCTTCCTTTGGAAAAGCGCACACCATACTAATACCCAAGGGTGATGAAATAGATAAACTAAAATTAGTGTCATTCTATAGGCCAATATCCCTAACAAATGTTGATTACAAGATATTTATGAAAGTTTTAGCTACCAGACTCCAAGGCGTCATAAAAGAAATAGACGGAGACTACCAAACCTGTGGCATCAGAGGGCGAACTATTTTTTCTAACATTCATAAGATGCGATGTGTTCTCGAGTGCTGTGACGTCACCGGAGGTGGCGTTGCAGTTCTTCAGCTCGATCTCGAGAAAGCTTTCGATTGTGTCGCGCATGTTATTTTGTTTGCCATCTTGGATCACGTTAATGTCGGTTCCATCATCACTGAGGCCGTGGCCTTGGCGTACAAGAATTGCACAACCAGATTAATTGTAAACAAGTCACTGGGGGCCCCCATTAACATTATGCGTTCAGTGCGCCAAGGCTGTCCCCTCAGCCCACTTCTATTTGCTATTTATATAGAGGCGATGTGTGTGGCAATTAATCAAAATGACAAAATACGTGGTTTTAGATTAGCAGCGACAGAAGTCAAACTACTAGCGTATGCAGATGACATCGCAGTGTGTTGCACAGATAAACCAAGTGTAACCGAAGCAATATCTATAGTCAAACACTTCTGTGAAGTCACGGGTAGCAGAATAAATTGGGGCAAATCCCTCGGGCTGTGGCATGGGGATTGGCTGTCCGCACCAGACTATTTTGCGAATGTGACCTGGGTGAAAACTCCCAAGACGTATCTCGGAATTCCCTTAGACAGTTACAATAGCAGTGACGAATATTGGAGGAACCAAACAAGTGAAATTAAAGAAAAAGTAGACAAATGGAAAGCTACTAACCTGTCTGTTTTTGCAAGAGCGACAGTTTGTAACATCTTTTTAGTCGCCAAGTTATACTACGTTATACAAGCGTTATATTGTTCTAGAGTAAATGTGCAAAAGCTGCACAGAGTGTTTGCGGTGTTCATCTGGGGTTCAACCTGGGAAAGGTGCAGTCGAACAAATCTGTTCAGAAGAGTGAAGGACGGGGGTGTGGGTTTGGCGCATCTTTTTGTTCTACAACTAGTAAACCGATTTATGTTTTTCCGCGATGTGCGCGATCCTTTTCTGCGCACCGTATGTCAACTCAGATTGACCGACGCATTGCCGGCACATGTTGTCAGTACGGCTGGCATGACCGGAAGACTTCGTGGCTATTTTAAGGAAGTGGTAGACAGTGTGCGTTTTCTTACGGTTCGTTTTTCAAGTGATTACCTGTGCCAAGTGAAAAGGAAAACGCTGTATAAAGATGTGTGTGACATTATTTTCCCAGTGCCGTTATATAGAGCCATGTACAGTGGAGGGCCAGGACAGGACGTCCTTAAACGGGTTAAACGCATGCAGGTGCCACCAGGGGTAAAATCCTTCTTTTTTAGGCTCCACACTGGAACCCTGTCCGTGAAGACGTTTATGAAAGAACGAGGCTGTCTCGTACCGTGGGGTTCTCACTGCTTGATCTGCATGAAGCCCGAAACCATAGATCATGTGTTCTTGCACTGTTGGGCTGCTGTGTTCTTCTGGGACGTCTTGAAGCGAACCCTGAGGAAAGAATTACCTGTAAACCCCCAAGGGATCAGGTATCTGCCTATTAAGGATGAAGACGGGGTCCCATATGACTTCATTATGTTGAATGCTCTCCACGGTATATGGCGGGCTCGAATGGCTGGGTACCACTGCGATCCCGACGCGCGGCCGGTTCATATATATTTCAGAGAATGTATGTCGCGGTTTGTTGATGTACAGAAAATGCAAGAATGTGCACCGGATTGGCTGTCGAGGCCAGAAGCTCTCACAGTCATGAAGGAATTTTTTATTTTTTTTTATTTTTATTTCACAATAACCCTAAAGGCCCTCTAGGGAGGGTATTACATAGGGTAAATGGTACATAGGAGAGGTGAACAGTGCGTAATGTAAATACAATGGAAAAACAAAACTGGGAAAAGATTAATTACAGTGCATCAACGTACAAACACAAAAAAATAATGATAGTTATCAGTACAGGAACTCTAAATGGTTTGTACAAAATGTGACACTGTCGTGGAAGCTTGGTTAACGGCGCATTAACAAACAAAAAAATAAAAAATAAATATGTTTACAAATCAGAGAGTCAGACGTGATATATTAGGTATTCATGGTACTGCGTAGAGCGTCTGTAAATTTTAAGGCATTTGTTTCGGTGACAATGTGCGATGGCAGATTATTCCATTCTTTCGAGGTGCGAGGTATGAATGACTGACCAAATGCGAGGGAATGACACATTATGCATTTAACTTTGCAAGAATGATCCCGACGCGGAAAAATGACTGAGGGTTTACGCATGAACTCGTTATGAAGGGATACGTGATAGTAGAGCTTATGGAATAGTGTTGAACGAGATATTTTACGGCGAAGTGACAAGGCTTCAAGTTCGGCGCGATTTTTTAATGCTGTTATACTTGTTTCTCGTGAATAATCTGAAAAGATGAAGCGTACAGCACGGTTCTGCAGGGCTTCTAAGTCAGTTATTAGGTATGTTTGATGGGGATCCCATATGGCTGACGCGTACTCTATTTTAGGGCGTATTAGTGTTGTGTATGCCAATTTGCGTAAGTGTACGGGAGCTTGTTTGAGGTTATGTTTAAGGAAACCAAGCGAACGGTTTGCAGAAGCGAGGATATGGTTAATGTGATTATTCCACGTCAAGTTAGGGGTTAAGTGTACGCCAAGATATTTGTAGCTGGAAACTTGTTCAACAAGGCTGTTGTTTAAGATGTAAGATGTTGATGTTCGGGGCGCCTGATTAGTAAAAGACATGAATTTAGTTTTAGTAAGATTTAGAGGCATTAGCCAAGTTGAACACCATACGTTTATTGCGTTTAGGTCAGATTGAAGAATGTCGTGATCATAGTTAGAGTGAATATTACGATATATGACGCAATCATCAGCAAATAGTTTGATATTGGATTTGATGCCGTCTGGTAGATCATTAATATAAATTAGAAAAAGTAGGGGCCCAAGCACACTTCCCTGTGGTACACCAGATGTTACGGGGACTAGAGATGAGTTGTGATTGTTAACCGATGTAAATTGCATTCTGTTAGAAAGAAAGTCTTTTATCCAGGTTACAACAGTAGAGTTAATGTTCAGCTGTGTAAGTTTGTGAATAAGTCGACGATGAGGGACACGGTCGAATGCTTTTGAATAATCTAGGAATACGGCATCTACTTGAATTCCGGTGTCTATTGATGAATGTATGTGGTGAATAAAACCAGCGAGCTGAGTGTCACATGAATAGCCTCTGCGAAAACCGTGCTGTTGCTTATATATGAGGTTATGTTCTTCAAGATAGTTAATGACCTGGGAATGTATGATATGTTCGATTAATTTACAAATGTCACTTGTTAAAGAAATTGGTCGATAGTTAAGCGGTGAAGAACGATCCCCAGACTTGAAAAATGGCACTACCTTAGCCACCTTCCATTTGTGAGGGATAACGCCTGTTGATAGTGATTGTGAAAATAAGGCGGACAGTACTGGAAAGATGCTTGGGGCAATATTTTTTTAGAATTGTCTTATTTAATTGTCTTATTAATTTTAATGTGACAACGCCGGTCCTATACGGACGGATGGCATTATTGTAATTTTTTTTCGCCTTTTTGGATTGCTAAGATGCGTGTAATATTTGTATTTTGCGCTTCAAATACCGGCATTAAATAAAAAAAAAGCGCGTTCGGCTGTTAACCGAAAGGTTGGAGGTTCGATTCCTCCCGGTGGCGAAGGTTCCTTTCTTTATTTATTGATACTGATGTATTTTCTGTGGTGTGTGCATGCGGAGGAACGTGCTCCACGGCCGCCTCCGTGGCGCAATTGGATTCCACTTCCGGCCACCACAGCGGACGGTTACGGAATGTTGTGCTCCGTAGGGGCGGTTCATGCGGCCCAGCCGGGCCGCGGTATCAGGCTTACGGAAACGTCTTCACAGGATTACCAGCTTGTTTTGCCGCATCTGCCATCAGGTATGACCGTGTGTAATACCGTGTTTTTGCACGGTGATTTGAAGGCCAGGCCCTACCGAGTCGAACATTTTCGTGATGCGCTTGACGTTCATAAGCTGTTGCCGGAGGTGGTGGCCCTCGGGGCCTACCAGATGAACCATGTCGGGGCTATAACATTCAAGGACGAAGTCGGAAAAAAGAAGCTGCTGTCAGCGAAGGCCTTTAGTGTCAAAGAACACCGTTGCGTCGCCATTGACCCTTGCAACCAGGATATTAGAATGAAGCTGTTCTGGCTGCTTCACACGACTCCCGACGAGGACGTCAGAGCAGCCTTGGCGCCGTTCGGAACGGTGACCGAAATTTCCAGGGAGCGGTGGCGAGTACCAGGGTGCGGCGACAAAGGTTCTCACACGCGTCTGGTATCGTTACGGCTGAAGGCTGGTATGACCATGGAAGACATCCCGCATCAGCTACGAGTATCAGAGGACCATGCGCTCGTGATCGTTCCAGGCAGAGCTCCGCTCTGCCTCCGATGCCGCGGCACCGGCCATATACGGCGCGAGTGCCGTGTGCCACGCTGTGGACTCTGTCGTCGTTTCGGCCACGACGAGACCCAGTGCGTGAGAAGCTACGCTAACGTGACCGGGTCTGGCTGGAGCGACGCGTTAGACGAGCACTTGATGGATCAAGCGGACGCGGAAGAGACTGCTGGAGCGGGCGGAGACCCACGAGGCACGGAAGAGAAGCCAGTGGTCATGGCAAGCGTCAAGTGCCAACCCAGAAAGGGCAGTAGCGAGGCAGTGGCCAAGAACGAAGTGCAAGGTGAACCGTCTGCAGAAAATTCTACGGTGCGTGAAAGTGGGGGCGACGCGGAGGCTGCCGAGGGCGTTCTGCGACAGGGCAACTCTGGCGCTGCCTTCATCGAAGAATCCGGCGAGCAAATGGACCACGCCAGCGCCGTTTCAAAGAGACCTCGCGAAATACCCGATCAAGATGGCAGGCTTGAGCAAGACGACGGTATCAGCAGCGATGGGCCACCCACGAAGGCTTCCTCTTTCCGGCGGTCTACACTCAAGCCCAAGCCGAACGTTCCGCTCGAGAGGAGGCCGACGCGAGAACATCCACCTGAGGGGCGTCAGACGCCGACCAATCCGCCAGGTGGTCGGCAGACGCCGACCGTCCCACCAGACGGGCGACAGACGCCGGCTGTCCCACCAGATAAGCGGACAACGCCGACAGTTCCCCCGCGGTAGCGGGGTGCTGTTTGGTAGAAGGCTCAGTAAGGACTAGGTGCTGCGGAACCTTTAAGTGAATGATGAGTAGCGCATTTGGTAACGTCATGCCTTCGCCGTATGAGACGGAGCTTATGATGGTGCAGGGTTTTGTTTTTGTAAGTTTGGCGGTCTTTGATTTCCGAAATGTATTGTAGTTTGCGCTTGCTCTTCTCTTTCAATGGCAAATAATCATGGAATAGCAATACGTATTGGCACGCTTAACGTACGAGGGTTAACGGCTAGACGGCGACAAGCACAATTAAGTCGCCTGATGCTGGAAAACGACATAGATATTCTAGCTGTTCAAGAAACTAAAATTGAAAGCGAAGAGCAAACGGACAAAATGGTTCAGGTTTTTCAATCGCGTTACAACACTTGTGTTTGTCATGGAGTAGGTAAGGCCGGTGGCTGTCTTTTATTTTTGCGTAATTCAATAGGTATTGTTGAGCAGAGTGTAATGTCGGCCCAAGATGGGCGATTGGTCCTATGTGATTTCTCTTTCAATAATGTTGATTGGCGAATTGTCTGTGTGTACGCTCCAAACAAAATTAGTGATAGGAAAATTCTTTTTAACTTTGTTGAGTCACACCTGACGTGTGAAAGAAATGTTGTTCTTCTTGGTGACTTCAATTGTGTTTGCATGTCCGAAGATAGGGTGCCCAGTAAAATAATACGGGATACAAGTGCGCATCAACTCTGCGCAATCGTGGCAGACTATGATTTAGTAGACGTTGGAAGCATATTAAGCGGTAACAGTGTTGTTTTTACTCATTTCCAAGGGCAGAGTCACGCTCGACTAGATCGTTTGTACGTATCAGCAAACCTTGCGCGAACGGTCACTAGCTACGCAGTAAAGCACGTGAGCTTCAGTGATCACAGCCTAGTAACGTGTACATTAGGCACGAAACATAGAGGGTCTCACTTTAACTGGGAACTGTGGAAAATGAACGAAACGATCTTAAGTGATGAATGGTTTGTCAAAACGGTAAAAGGAAAAATTGACGTAATGCAAATAGATGCTACAACAAATTGGGCTGAGCTGTGGGAGCAGTTTAAAATTGAAGTGGAAATGAGTGCGATCGAGAGGGCTTGTGTGATGCGTCATGAAGCTAAACAAAGAGAGAAAGAACTGCAAAGCATGCTCGATTATTTTCTAAACGCGGAGTGCACAATACCGGGATTGTTTTCGAAACAGATTAGAGAAATTAAACGCGAACTTGAAAGGGTGGACGCTCAAATTTACCAAGGAGCCGCGATAAGAGCACGATCCGAGAGGCTGTGGCTGGGAGAGGCGCCAACTAAGCGCGCGCTCAGTGACGAAAAGGGTTACGCATCCAAAAACATAATGAAAGAAATTTGTTTTAACAACACAATGTCAAAAGACCCAGAAGTAATTGCAAAAGCTTTCGTTGAACACTACCGAGCGTTGCTCGGTAGGCAGGTGCCCGTAACAGAAGAGTTTGTAAACACCTTTCTAACACTTCTGCCAAAATTACAAGATGAAATAAAAGAGGGACTCGAGAGACCGATCTCTGCGAAAGAAATTACAGAAGCCATAGAAGACTTGGGTAAAGGAAAGGCGCCTGGACCAGACGGCCTAGGAGCAGCTTTCTATAAATCTTTCAAGGCAGAAATAAGCGAGATACTGCACAGTGTAATATCAGAAGCTCATGAAACTAAGCACTTGCCGCCATCATTCAGAAAGTCATGTTGTGCTTATACCGAAAACCACCGATACGGTAAAGCTGAAATCTGTCGCTGGATACAGGCCCATAAGTCTTACGAATTCGGATTATAAAATCTACATGAAGGTGCTCGGAAAAAGGATGCAGTCAGTTATTAAATCCATAGTAGGCCCACACCAAACATGTGGTATCAGGAATAGAACAATATTGTCGAATATTCACATCGCTAGGAGTATATTGGAATGCTGTGATGCGAACCTCGAATGTGTAGCAATGGTTCAGTTAGACCTAGAAAAAGCTTTTGACAGGGTTGCTCACAGCATACTTCTTGCCCTGCTAAAACACATTAATGTAGGCGAAGTGACTCAGGACGGAGTAGCCATGGCTTATGAGAACTGTTCCGCTCACCTTATAATCAATAAAAGACTCAGCGAAAATATACCAGTATTATCCAGTGTGCGCCAGGGGTGCCCTTTGTCGCCCTTACTTTTTGCGATTTTTCTTGAACCTTTCTGTTTGAAGGTACGAGAAAACGAAAACATTCGCGGCTACCGTCTTTTAACTCAGAAGGTAAAAATACTAGCTTACGCAGATGACATCGCACTTTTTTGCATTGACCAAGAGAGCATTCGGGAGGCAGTCAAGGATGCAAGAAAGTTTTGCAGTCTAACGGGGAGTGCCATAAGCTGGCCAAAAAGCTTAGGCTTCTGGCACGGTGAATGGGACAGCCGGCCTGCAGTGTTAGAAACAGTACCGTTCACAGATACGCCAACCGGTTATCTTGGTGTTCCTTTGGAATACTATCGCGATACCACGACGCAATGGACTGAACAAACTGAGCGGGCTAAAGCACAAACAACGAAGTGGGGAGGCAAGAATCTGTCAATATTCACGAGAGCCACTGTCTGCAATTTATTTCTTGTCGCTAAAGTGTTTTATATGTTGCAAGTTTTATGTATATCCCGAGTGTGTGTACAAAAGTTGCACAGGGTTTTTGCTATGTTCGTGTGGGGATCAGGATGGGAGCGCACGAGTCGTCTGAATCTGTTTCACGCTGTGCAGAAAGGAGGGTTGGGTTTGTCGCATTTATTTTCGAAACAAGTAGTGTCGCGTTTCATGTTCTTGCGCGACGAAAGCGATTGTTTTTTTGCGGTGCGTTATCCAGACGCGATTAGGTGACGCACTGCCAGAATATGTTGTGACGTCGTATGGCATACGTCAAGTGGTTGTCCGAGGTTTTTTGTTTGAAGTGATAAGCTCTTTCCATTTTCTAAAAGTACACTTTTCTTTGGAATACCTGAACACAGTCGCAAGAAAGCGATTATACCGAGATTTAGTTAATATCATGTGTCCAGTACCAATATACCGTGCAGTATATGCACTGGGGCGCGAGCAGAATGTCTTAAAAAGAGTCAAGAAAATGCCTGTAAGAGCAACAACAAAAACATTTTTTTTTCATGCTACACACTGGCACGCTTCCTGTCAAGCCATGGCTGCAGGAGAAGGGGATCTTTGTACCCTGGAGTGTGAATTGCCAGATATGTCAGAAACCGGAGACAATGGAGCATATTTTTCTGGAGTGCAGGGACTCAGTCTTCCTTTGGGACATTCTGCAAAGGACACTAAAAAAAGAATTTCCTTTAACACCTTTTGGAATCCGTTTTTTACCGTTTGAAGAGACAGAAGGCGTGCCATGTGATATGGTGATGTTACTCTGCATGCACAGCGTGTGGAAAACACGAATGGCGGTGCGTAATGAGGATGTTGACGCAAAACCGGCCAAAGAATATCTTGCTGAAAATGTATTGTACATTCGCGAAGCGTTTAAAGCGCTTAGCGAACCACCTGAGTGGTTAACAGCATTTGAACAGCTTGCAAACATTCAGCCTTTTTAAACCAAAATTAAACGACAAGGTACACCCGCACATTGAACTGTCTTTTTTGTTTTGTAATCGCAGCGGAGAATAGCTGTGAATCGTGTATTTGTTATAAAACAGGCAATAAAGAAAAAAAAAACGGCCGCCTCCGTGGCGCAATCGGTTAGCGCGTTCGGCTGTTAACCGAAAGGTTGGAGGTTGGATTCCTCCCGGTGGCGAAGCTTCCCTTTTTTTGTTTATTTATACTGATATATTTTCTGTGGTGTGTGCATGCGGAGGAACGTGCACCATGGCCGCCGCCGTGGCGCAATTGGTTAGCGCGTTCGGCTGTTAACCGAAAGGTTGGAGGTTCGATTCCTCCTGGTGGCGGAGCTCCCGTTTTTTTATTTATTCATACTGATATATTTTCTGTAGTGTGTGCATGCGGAGGAACGTGCACCACGGCCCCCTCCGTGGTGCAATCGGTTAGCGCGTTCGACTGTTATCCGTAAGGTTGGAGGTTCGATTCCTCCCGGTGGCGAAGCTTCCCAGTTTTAGAGCGCAGCTCTTTGGCGTCCGTTCCTGGGTTTCGCGTCGTCGTCGGCATTGTCGTCGGCCTCGTAACCAGCTCCGCCCCCCTTTCATCCCCCCAGCGCTAGCAGCGACCGACTGATGCCGCTGACGCCGCTAGAGAGTCAAGATAACGTGACTGCATAGAACACCGTCGCCGCCATGCAGAAAGAGGAGGAAAGGGTACCCCCCCCCCCCTGTTCTTGTGTGGCGGATAGCGTGCTCTTCAGTTGCCGACGCGCCGGTTATTTCACGTAGGCCCCGGCACGTCGACGAATACGTGACCACCTTCCCACGGCTAGACCTGGTTCTTAGCGCTGCGGAAGCGAGGGTATCATATTGTTTGTGTCGGCATCGGCGGCGTTGTCCCTGAAACCAACTCCGCAGCTGGGGTTGACTCACTATCGGCGTCAGCGGCATCAGTCAGTCGCTGCTATCTCTTCCCTCCTCCCTTTATCGTGTTGTCCGCTTGCTGCGCGCGCTTCTGCCCCCATCGTTTGCCGCTGGGTGTACACGCCGCCCCCCTCCCCCCTCTTCCTGCGAGTCTCCGGTTGTCAAAGCGCCGGCTCGAACTTAATTCCTTTCTTCGCTCCTCCTCCAATGCAACCCCTGTGCTGTGGCAATCAGAGAGCCAGATCGGTGGCGGCGGATCTGTATATGTGCACCGCCCGAGCCGAAATTGCCGCTGCCGTTCGCCCTGTGCGGTGGCAATCAGAGAGCCCGATCGGTGGCGGCGGATCTGTATATGTGCACCGCCCGAGCCGAAATTGCCGCTGCCGTTCGCCACTGCGAAATTATCTGCCAGTTCTTTCTGAGCCATGAGCGAGACGACCGATGGAAGTCCTCCGTCTGCTGCTGCTGCTGCTGCTGCTAAACGAGCTGCCAGAGCAGAGGCCCAGCGCCGTCGCCGTCAGAATCCAGAGGTGCGTGCCGCGGAAGCAGAAGCTTACCGTCGCCGCCGTCGAGATGATCCAGGAGTACGGGAAATATAAAAAAAAAAATTCTGTGATAGCGCATACATGTGTTGCTCGATTTCTTTGCCTCAATCTATCGAAAAGGTGAAACAGCTTATTTGCTGCGCTCAAATTTCGCATTAGGAAGTAACGTAATCGTCGGTAATTTTTTTTTATTTATTCATACTGATATATTTTCTGTGGTGTGTGCATGCGGAGGAACGTGCACCACGGCCGCCTCCGTGGCATTCTGCATCCGGCAGCCGAGCTGTTCGGATCGTAGGGTCATGGCCTCTTCCGGGGCAGCGACAGCGACCACTTTTGGTCGCGGAAACAGGATCACCGACGACGATAAGGATTATCCGTTTATTTTGCCTCAGCTGCCGAAAGGACGAGTTGCCTTTAACACCGTGTTTTTACACGGTGATGTACGCGCCAGACCTTACAAGGTCGAAGATTTTAGAGACGCCCTTCTGCCGACGGGACTGCTGCCGGACGTGGTATGCATAGGGGCGTACCAGATAAACCACGTCTGGGCGGTTACCCTGTCTGACGCCACTGCGACGAAGCGCCTCATGGCCCTTAAAGAACTGCAAGTGAAGGGAAGACGGTGTGTCATCGTGGACCCGCAAGACCAGCAGGTGAAGCTTAGGCTTCACTGGCTGCTCTATGGCGTTGCAGACGAGGACATACGGACGGCGTTCATGGCTTTCGGCAAGGTGGAGGAGGTAAGCCGGGAAAGGTGGCGCGTCCATGGCCTGGGCGACAAGACGTCGACAACCAGGACTGTGCTTCTGAAGCTGAAAAGCGGCGTGAAAATGGAAGACCTTCCTCATCAGGTCGGCGTCGGCGGAGAACTGGCATTGGTGGTCGTCCCTGGTCGACCCATGCAGTGGCTGCGCTGCCAAGGCACGGGGCACGTCCGCCGGGAATGTAAAGTTCCGCGCTGTTCTCGCTGCAGACGGTTCGGTCATGTTGACGCCGACTGCGTCAAATCCTACGCCGCCGTGACAAGCCCAGCAGTGAACGACGTGGCCGCAGAGCACGTCATGGACGTGGTCGAGACGGAGGACGCCGCTACAGGCATCGGAGACCTGGTACCGACAGCGGCAGTCGGCGAGACGTGGACCGTCGGCGCAGAAGGCACGGTTGCTCAAGGTACTGAGAAGCGGAGTGGGAAGGCGCAGGGCGCGACTGCTGTGGGCCCCGCGACGGGAACCATTAGTGAAGACCCGCCCAACAACGGTATGACGGCAATGCAGCAGGACGATGCTGTGAAAGACGGCGACCGGACTGAGACTCTTGGCGGCCCGGTCAAACGCCCCCACGACCAGACCAAGGACCAAGGCGAGGGTGCGACCAGCACCACCGAGGGACCACCGACAAAGACGCCCCAGGGGAGGCGGGTGGGCTTCAAACCAAAGCCGAATGTGCCGCCTGAAAGAAAGCCTGTGATCAAAGTGTCGACGACAAACAATGCCGGGAAGCCGGATGGCCCCGGAGGCGGCTAGCCAAGGGCTGGTCGTGAAGGGTAAGCACCATGCTCCGGGCCTACTTTTCTCGCTAGATGAAGATGGATGAAATACCGTCACTTAGTATTGCCACACTAAATGTGCGAGGGTTGGCGGCTAGTCGTAGGCAATGTCAGGTCCTACGGTTGGTAACGGACCATGACATAGACGTACTAGCCGTCCAGGAAACCAAGGTTGACGGAGAGGAGGAGACCGGGAGCATGGTGCGACGATTCACGAATAGGTACTTTGTGGTGGTGAGTCATGCGGTAGGCACCTCCGGGGGGTGCATTCTTTTTGTGAAGAAGCTGCCGGGTTTACATATTCAAAGTGTGTGGTCCTGTCTGGATGGAAGGATTGTTTTATGTGACTTTACGATCTCTGACTTTGAGTTTCGCGTCATATGCGTTTATGCGCCGAATTCTGTAGACGAGCGTGTCCTCTTTTTTTCGAACCTCTCACAATATGTTTGCTGTAATAAGCGCGTTGTGTTATTAGGGGACTTCAATTGTGTGTTGAGTGCTAGAGACCGAGCCAACAATGCCGGCGTGCGTGATAGAAGTAGTGACGTTTTGTCAAAATTAATTAATGAAAATGAACTTGATGATGTTTTTCAATGTCTGGAAGGGGAGCGTCAAGTGACATTTACGCGTTTTCAAGGCAGTAGTCATGCGCGACTGGATCGCATGTACATTTCGTTGGACACGATTCCAAGATGCCACGGTTATTGCGTTGTACCCGTGTCATTTTCGGATCACTGCCTGGTAAAATGTAACATAGGTATAAGGAAAAGGGAACATGCATTTAATTGGCATCTATGGAAACTCAATGACTTGTTATTAAATGATGCATCTTTTGTAAAGGCAGTGCGGGATGCGGTTAATGAAATACGCGAAGATGCGGCTGATACAATAGCAGAAAAGTGGGAATGTGTTAAACAAAAAGTTAAAATGAAAGCCTTAGAAAGGTCAAGCTGCTTCAAATTTGAGAGGGAATATAAAGAAAAGGGTTTGCGAACACTACTTCAGCAGCTGATAACGCTTGAGTGCAGAGAGCCTGGTCTGTTCAAAGACGATGTGCGGAGCGTCAAGGAAAAGCTTGAACAGTTCGACAAAGAACGTTATCAAGGTGCCATCGTGCGAGCAAGAGCAGATGCACTGGCGGCAGGGGAGACGCCCACTAAAAGGGCGCTCGGTTTAGAGAAGGCACACGGAAGACGAAACCATGTCGGATCAACTTTTAATGAATGGAGCTGTTGTTGACGACAACGAGAGCATAGCACACGCCTTCTTCCAATACTATCAGTCGCTCTTTGCATTTCAGGAAGCGAATTTAGAGGGTTTCAAAGCGGACTTTCTGCACCGCATGCCGCGTTTGAGTGATGAAGCTAAGGAGCGATTAGAAGGGAAAATAACGGAGAGGGAAGTCGAAAAGGCAATCGACGATTTAAACTTGGGCAAGTCACCGGGACCAGATGGACTCAGCGCCGCCTTATATAAGACATTGAAAAGAGAACTGGCCCCTTTATTAGTAGAAGTATTTAATGAAGCGTACGAGCAGAAATCATTGCCACGTTCTTTTGGGAAAGCGCACACCATTCTAATTCCGAAGAAGGATAAATTAGATAAACTGAGATTCGTATCATCCTATAGGCCCATATCACTAACAAATGTGGATTACAAAATATTTATGAAGATTTTAGCGACCAGACTTCAAAGTGTCATAAAGGAAATCGTCACAGACCATCAAACTTGTGGAATCAAAGGGCGAACAATTTTTTCTAACATCCATAAGATGCGGTGTGTGCTCGAGTGCTGTGACGTCACCGGTGGCGGCGTTGCAGTTCTTCAGCTTGATCTTGAGAAAGCGTTCGATTGCGTCGCTCACGTTATTTTGTTCTCCATATTGGATCATGTTAATGTCGGTACCATCATCACTGAGGGTGTGGCCTTGGCGTACCAGAACTGCACTACAAGGTTAATTGTTAATAAGTCGCTGGGGGCCCCCATTAACATCATGCGTTCAGTGCGCCAAGGCTGTCCCCTCAGTCCTCTGTTATTTGCTATATACATAGAAGCAATGTGTGTGGCCATTACCGCAAATAACAATATACGTGGTTTTAGATTGGCAGAATCCGAAGTGAAGCTGCTAGCGTATGCTGATGACGTTGCAGTGTGTTGCACAGACGAACCAAGTGTGACTGAAACAATTGCTGTAGTAAAACATTTCTGTGACGTCACGGGCAGCAAAGTCAATTGGGGCAAATCCCTCGGGCTGTGGCACGGGGAGTGGTCTTCGGCACCGGAATACTTCGCCAATGTCAACTGGGTGAAAACTCCGACGAAGTATCTGGGTGTTCCCCTCGACAGGTACAAGAGCAGCGATGAGTACTGGAGGAACCGAACTAATGAAACGACAGAAAAAGTGGACAGATGGACAAGCACTAACCAGTCTATTTTTTCAAGGGCGACAATTTGTAATACGTTTTTTATAGCGAAGTTATATTATGTTATGCAAGTGTTGCATTGTTCCAGGGCAAATGTGCAAAGGCTGCACAGAGTGTTCGCGGTCTTCATCTGGGGATCAGCATGGGAGAGAGCTAGCCGAACCAATTTGTTTAGAAGAGTGAAGGACGGGGGTGTTGACTTGGCACATCTTTTTGTTCGACAACTTGTCAACCGCTTTTTGTTTTTTCGAGATGTGCGCGATCCTTTTCTGCGCACCGTATGTCAACTCAGGTTGAGCGACGCATTGCCGGCGTATGTTGTTAGTACGGCAAGCATGACCGGAAAACTTCGGGGTTATCTTAAGGAAGTGGTCGACAGTGTGCGCTTCCTTTCAGTTCGTTTTTCAAAAGATTATCTATGTCAAGTGAAAAGGAAAACACTGTATAATGATGTGTGCGACATTGTGTTCTCAGTGCCCTTATACAGAGCCATATACAGTGGAGGGCCAGGACAAGACGTCCTTAAACGGGTGAAACGCATGCAGGTGCCACCAGGGGTTAAAACCTTCTTTTTTAAGCTCCACACTGGAACACTTTCCGTGAAGACATTTATGGAAGAGCGAGGCTGTCTTGTGCCGTGGGGTTCACACTGCTTGATCTGCAAGAAGCCCGAAACCATCGATCACGTGTTCTTGCACTGCTGGGCGGCTGTGTTCTTCTGGGACGTCTTGAAGCGAACACTGGAGAAAGAATTACCTGTAGACCCCCAAGGGATCCGGTATCTGCCAATTAAGGATGAAGAGGGCGTTCCATACGACTTTATTATGTTGAATGCACTCCACTGTATATGGCGGGCTCGCATGGCAGGGTACCATTGCGATGCCGACGCCCGCCCGGTTCACATATATTTTAGAGAATGTATGTCGCGGTTCGTTGATGTACAGAAATTGCAAGAATGTGCACCGGATTGGCTGTCGAGGCTAGAAGCTCTGACAGCCATGAAGGAATTTTAATTTGACGACGCCGGTCCCATACGGACAGTCGGCATTATTGTAATTTTTTTTCTTTTTTTTCTTCCCCGCAAGCTTGTATTCCTGACGTGTGTAGTATTTGTATATTCAGTGTTATGTCGAAAACCGGCATTAAATAAAAAAAAAAAATAAAAAAAACGGCCGCCTCCGTGGCGCAATCGGTTAGCGCGTTCGGCTGTTAACCGAAAGGTTGGAGGTTCGATTCCTCCCGGTGGCGAAGCTTCCCGGTTTTTATTTATTCATACTGATATATTTTCTGTGGTGTGTGCATGCGGAGGAACGTGCACCACGTTAGCGAAGACGCACCCGACAACGACACGACGGCGATGCTGCAGGACAAGGAAGTCAACGACGGTGAGCGGACTGGGACTCTCGGTGCCCCAGTCAAGCGCCCCCACGACGAGACCAAGGACGGGGAAGGTGGTGCTACCAGCACCAGCGAGGGGCCGCCGACGAAGACGCCACAAGGAAGGCGGGATGGGCTACAAGCGAAAGCCTAATGTACCACCTGAAAGGAAGCCTGTGGGCGAAACGGTCTCGCCTAACGACACGAACAAGCCGGGAGGTCCCGGAGGCGGCTAGCCGAGGGCTAGTCGTGAACGGTAAGCACCATGCTCCGGGCCTGCTTTTCTCGCTAGCTTAAGATGGCTGGGATACCGTCCCTTATTATTGCAACGTTGAACGTGCGAGGGTTGGCGGCTAGTCGTAGGCAAAGTCAGGTCCTACGGTTGATCACTGACCACAACCTAGACGTACTAGCCGTCCAAGAGACTAAGGTTGATGGAGAGGAGCAGACCGGAACATGGTGCGACGATTCACGCACAGATATTTTGCGGTGGTTAGCCATGCAGTAGGCACGTCCGGGGGGTGCATTCTGTTCGTCAAGAAGCTGCCTGGACTGCAGATTCAAAGTGTATTTTCCTGCGAATCTGGAAGGATTGTTTTTTGCGATGTTTTGATATGTATTGTTGAATTCCGCGTCATATGCACCTACGCTCCGAATTCAGTGGAGGAGCGTGTCTTGTTTTTTTCTAACCTTTCTAATCACGCCCGTTGTGATAAACGCGTAATTCTGTTAGGGGACTTTAACTGTGTGTTGAATGCCAGAGACCGAGTGAATAATGCCGGTGCGCGGGACAAAGTTGCAGCGTATTATCAAAACTAATAGGTGAATATGAACTTGGCGATGCATTAGAGTGTCTGGAAGGGGGGCGTGAAGTGACTTTTACTCGTTTTCAAGGAAGTAGTCATGCAAGACTGTATCGAATGTACATATCGTTGGACACGATTCCAATATGCCACAGTTATTGTGTAGTGCCCGTGTCGTTTTCGGACCACTGCCTCGTAAAATGTCACATTGGTATAGTGGAAACGAAACGTGCTTTCAATTGGGATCTGTGGAAAATGAATGACTTGTTACCAAGTGAGCAGTGCTTTGTAAAAGCAGTAACGGATGCGGTTAACGAAGTATTCGATGATGCAACGGAAACAATAACGGAGAAGTGGGGATGTTTTAAAGATTAGGTTAAAATTAAAGCCATAGAAAGATCGAGTTGCATAAAATTCGAGAGGGAAATGAAAGAAAAGGGCTTAAGAGGACTGCTTGTGCAGCTGATAACGCTTGAGTGTAGAGAGCCTGGTACGTACAAAGACGACGTGCGAAACATCAAGGAACCGGTGGACCCGACACATCGGGTCCACCGGTAGCTCTTTCTTCAGGGTTCGCTTTAAGACGTCCCAGAAGAAAACTGCCGCCCAGCAATGTAGGAAAACGTGATCTATATTTTCGGGCTTCTTGCATATCAAGCAGTGCGACCCCCAAGGTACGAGACAACCCCGTTCCTCCAGAAACGTCTTCACGGAGAGCGTTCCTGTGTGTAGCTTAAAGAAGAAGGTCTTTACCCCTGGTGGCACCTGCATCTGTTTTACTCTTTTAAGTACATCCTGTCCTGGCCCTCCACTGTATATGGCTCTGTATAAGGGCACTGTGAAAACAATGTCGCATACATCTCTATACAATGTTTTCCTTTTCACATCAAAAAGGTAATCATTTGTAAAACGAACAGAAAGGAAGCGTACACTGTCAACAACTTTCTTGAAATAACCAAGCAGAGTTCCAGTCAAATTTGCCGTGCTAACAACATGTGCCTGCAAAGCGTTACTCAGCCTTAGCTGACATACGGCGCGCAGAAAAGGATCGCGAACATCGCGAAAAAACAAAAATCGGTTTACAACTTGACGAACAAAAAGATGCGCCAGGCCCATACCCCCATCCTTCACTCTTCTGAACAAATTTGTTCGGCAGCACCTTTCCCATGTTGATCCCCAGATGAAAACTGCGAACACTCTGTGCAGCCTTTGCACATTTACTCTAGAACAATACAGCGTTTGCAAGACGTAATATAACTTAGTAATAAAAACACGTTACAAACTGACGCTCTTGCAAAAATGGACAGGTTAGTAGTTTTCCATTTGTCTACTTTTTCTTTCAGTTCTTTGGTTTGGTTCCTCCAGTATTCGTCGCTGCTATTATACCTGTCGAGGGGAACACCCAGATACCTGGTCGGAGTTTTCACCCAGTTCACGTTCGCGAAATAGTCGGGTGCAGAGAACCAGTCCCCGTGCCACAGGCCTAGCGATTTGCCCCAGTTTACTCTGCTACCCGTTACGGCGCAGAAATGTTGTACTACAGATATGGTTTCCGTTACACTCGGTTTGTCAGTGCAACACACTGCAATGTCATATGCATATGTGAGCAACTTCACTTCGGTCGCTGCCAATCTGAAACCACGTATTCCGTCATTTTCATTAATTGCTACACACATTGCTTCTACGTAGATAGCAAATAATAGCGGACTGAGGGGGCAGCCTTGGCGCACTGAACGCCTGATGTTAATGGGGGCCCCCAGAGACTTGTTAACAATTAATCTTGTTGTGCAGTTCTGGTACGCCAAGGCCACGCCCTCAGTGATGATGGAACCGACATTAACATGATCTAAGATGGCAAACAAAATAACGTGAGCGACACAATCGAACGCTTTCTCTAGGTCGAGCTGGAGTACTGCAACACGGCCACCGATGACGTCACAGCACTCGAGCACACATCGCATCTTATGGATGTTTGAAAAAATAGATCGCCCTTTGATGCCACAAGTTTGATGGTCTGCGACTATTTCCTTGATGACGCCTTGAAGCCTGCTAGCTAAAACCTGCATAAATATTTTATAATCGACGTTTGTTAGTGAAATCGGTCTGTAGGATGACACGAATCTGAGTTTGTCTATTTGATCGCTCTTCGGTATTAGAATGGTGTGCGTTTTTCCAAAGGAAGGTGGTAATGATTTATTTTCGTATGCGTCATTGAATACATGTGCAAGCAAAGGCGCCAGCTCTCTTTTAAAAGCTTTATATAGACCCGCGCTGATTCCATCAGGTCCCGGCGATTTACCCATGTTCAAATCGTCGATTGCCTTTTCGACTTCTCTCTCCCTTATTTTTTCCTCTAATCGCTTTTTTACGTCATCGCTCAAACGTGGCATGCGATGCAGAAAACCTGCTTTAAAACCCTCAACATTCGCTTCCTGAAATGCGAAGAGCGAGTGATAGTACTCAAAGAAGGCGCGCTGAATGCTATCACTGTCTTCAACGACATTCCCATTCACTAAAATCTGGTCGACATGGTTTCTTCGTCCATACGCCTTCTCAAGACCCAGAGCCCTTTTAGTGGGCGTCTCCCCTGCCGCTAGTGCATCCGCTCGTGCTCGCACGATGGCTCCTTGATAGCGTTCCTTGTCAAACAGTTCAAGTTTTTCTTTGACGTTTCGCACATCGTCTTTGTACGCACCAGGCTCTTTGCACTCAAGCGTTAGCAGCTGCCCAGGCAGTGTTCTGAAACCCTTTTCTTTCATTTCCTTCTCGAATTTTTTACAACTGGATCTTTCTATTGCTTTCATTTTAAACTTTTCTTTAAAACATTCCCACTTCTCGACGATTGTTCCCGCAGCATCACATTGAAATTCATTAATCGCATCCCGTACTACCTGTAAAAAGGGCTGGTCATTTAGTAACAAAGCATTCAGTTTCCACATATCCCACTTAAATACATGTCGCTTTTTCATTATACCTACGTTACATTTCACAAGGCAGTGATCTGAAAACGACACTGGTACTACACAGTAACCGTGGCAAATTGGAATTATATCCAATGAAATGTACATTTGGTCCAAACGCGCATGGCTGCTGCCCTGAAAACGTGTAAAAGTCACTTGACGCCCCCCTTCGAGACATTCATAAACATCATCGAGTTCATTTTCATTAATTAAATTTGATAACACTTCACTGCTTCGGTCACGCACAGCTGCATTATTGACTATCTCCAGCACTCAACACACAATTAAAGTCCCCTAACATCATCACGCGCATATTACAACAAACATATTGTGTAAGGTTCGAAAAAAAAAACGGACGCGCTCATCTACTGAATTCGGCGCATATACCCATATGACGCGGAATTCAGCATCACACATAACAATATCACAGAGAACAATCCTTCCTGACTGACACGAAAAAGTACCTTGAATCTGCAGTCCAGGCAGCTTCTTCACAAGAAGAACGCACCCTCCAGCCGTGCCTACAGCATGGCTAACCACCGCAAAATACCTAGTCGTGAAACGTCGCACCATGCTCCCGGTCTCCTCCTCTCCTTCAACCTTAGTTTCCTGGACGGCTAGTACGTCTATGTCGTGGTCAGTGACCAAACCTAGGACTACTTTGCCTACGACTAGCCGCCAGCCCTCTCACGTTTAATGTGGCAATCCTCAGGGACGGTATTTGAGCCATCTTGATCTAAAAGAAAAGTAAAGTAGGCCCGGAGCATGGTGCTTACCGCTCACGACTAGCCCTCGGCTAGCCGCCTCCGGGACCTCCCGGTTTGTTGGTGTCCTTAGACGTGGCCGCTTTGTCGGCAGACTTCCTTTCGGGCGGTACGTTGGGCTTTGGCTTGTAGCCCATCCGCCTCCCATGAGGCGTCTTCGTCGGCGGTCCCTCACTGGTGCTGGGCGCCCGATCCTCGCGGTCCTTCGTCTGGTCGTGGGTGCGCTTGACGGAAGCAGCAAGAGCCCCAGTACGGTCGTCGTCGGTGACGCCCTCGTCCTGCTGCATTGCGGTCGCGTCGTCAGTTGCGTCTTCACTGACGTTTCCCGTCGCCTGCCCCTGGGTCGTAACATCCCGTTCCGTCCTACCCGGCTTCTGAGTAGCCTCAGCCGCGTTGCCGTCTACCTCCAGAATCGTCGTCCCACTACTTGTCTCTGTCGACACCATGTCACCGGTTCCTTTAGCCGCGTCCTCCGCCTCGGCCACATCCATGAGGTGCTCTGCCGCAACATCATTCGCTGGTGGGCCTGTCACAGCGGCATAGGACTTCACGCATTCAGCGTCGACGTGGCCGAAACGTCTGCACTGGGTACAACGCGGTACTCTGCACTCACGGCGGACGTGTCCCGTGCCGTGGCAGCGCAGGCACTGCATCGGTCGACCGGGAACGACGACCAAGGCTAACTCTCCACCGACGCGGATCTGATGGGGGAGGTCTTCCACCTTCATGCTGGTTTTCAGCTTGAGAAGGACGGTCCTGGTGGTTGAGGTCTTGGTTCCCATGCCTTCAACGCGCCACCGTTCCCGGCTCACCTCCTCCACCTTGCCGAAAGCCGCGAAAGCCGTCTGGACATCCTCGTCGGATACGCCGTAGAGCAGCCAGTGAAGCCTAAGCTTCACCTGTTGGTCCTGCGGGTCAATGATGAGGCACCGTCGTCCCTTCACTTGAAGTTCCTTCAGGGAAAGCAGCCTTTTCGTTGCAGTTGCATCGCAGAGGGTCACTGCCCAGACGTGATTGATTTGGTACGCCCCTATGCATACCACATCCGGCAGCAGGCCCGTCGGCAGAAGGGCATCCCTGAAATCCTCCACCTTGTACGGCCTCGCACGTACATCACCGTGCAAAAAGACGGTGTTAATCACCAGTTGTCCTTTAGGCAGCTGCGGCAAAATAAAAGCATAATCCTTATCATCGTTGAGCCTGTTTCCACGGCCAAAAGTGACCGCTGTCGCTGCTCCACTGGAGCCCATGATTCTGCTGACCGCTCAGCTCGGCTGCCGGAAGCAGAATGACTGAGCCACGAGTTCGATGCTTCGAAGCGGTACTAAAGCGCCTTTAGTGAACGCGGTGTTGCCTTAGAAACGAGCTGTTTCTAAGGCTCAGGCGTGCGTCGCTTGCTCGGGCGCACATTTCGTTGTCGCGCCGAACGCTGCGTTGCTCGACGCTCACCGCGTCCGATGCGGGGCGCGTAGTCGCTGCGCCGTAGCCCATTGTCTTACACTCCTTGGCGGGTCGACGGGAACGCTGTCGCGTTCAACTCTTGAAGGCGAAGCTTAAGCGTCCTCCAATATTTTTTCTAACATTCATAAGGTGAGATGTGTTCTCGAGTGCTGTGACGTCACTGGAGGTGGCGTTGCAGTTCTTCAGCTTGATCTCGAGAAAGCTTTCGATTGTGTCGCGCATGTTATTTTGTTTGCCATCTTGCATCACGTTAATGTCGGTTCCATCATCACTGAGGGCGTGGCCTTGGCGTACAAGAATTGCACAACCAGATTAATTGTTAATAAGTCACTGGGGGCCCCCATTAACATTATGCGTTCAGTGCGCCAAGGCTGTCCCCTCAGTCCACTTCTGTTTGCTATTTATATAGAGGCCATGTGTGTGGCAATAAATGAAAATGAAAAAAATGCGTGGTTTTAGATTGGCAGCGACAGAAGTGAAGCTACTGGTGTATGCAGATGACATTGCAGTGTGTTGCATAGATAAACCAAGTGCAACCGAAGCATTATCTGTAGTAAATCATTTCCGTGAAGTCACGGGCAGCACAGTAAATTGGGGCAAATCCCTCGGGCTGTGGCACGGGGACTGGCTTTCCGCACCGGACTATTTCGCGAGTGTGAGCTGGGTGAAAACTCCGATGAGGTATCTCGGTGTTCCCCTAGACAGTTACAATAGCAGTGATGAATATTGGAGGAACCAAACAATTGACATGAACGAAAAAGCAGACAAATGGAAAGGTACTAAACTGTCTGTTTTTGCAAGAGCCACAGTTTGTAACATCTCTTTAATTGCCAAGTTATACTATGTTATGCAAGCGTTGTATTGTTCTAGACTAAACGTGCAAAGGCTGCACAGAGTGTTTGCGGTTTTCATATGGGGTTCAACATGGGAAAGGTACAGCCGAACAAATTTCTTCAGAAGAGTGAAAGACGGGGGTGTGGGATTAGCCCATCTTTTTGTTCGACAACTGATCAACCGATTTTTCTTTTTCCGCGATGTGCGCGATCCTTTTCTTCGCACCGTATGTCAGCTCAGATTAAGCAACACTTTGCCGGCACATGTTGTCAGAACGGCAAGCATGAATGGAACACTTCGTGGCTATCTTAAGGAAGTGGCCGACAGTGTCCGTTTCCTTACTGCTCGGTTTTCAAATGATTACCTATGTCAAGTGAAAAGGAAAACGCTGTATAAAGATGTGTGTGATATTGTATTCCCAGTGCCGCTATACAGAGCCATATACAGTGGAGGGCAAGGACAGGACGTTTTTAAACGGGTGAAACGCATGCAGGTGCCACCAGGGGTAAAATCCTTTTTTTTTCAAGCTCCACACTGGAACCCTGTCCGTGAAGACTTTTATGGAAAAACGAGGCTGTCTCGTACCGTGGGGTTCTCACTGCTTGATCTGCAAGAAGCCCGAAACCATAGATCACGTGTTCTTGCACTGCTGGGCTGCTGTGTTCTTTTGGGACGTCTTGAAGCGAACCCTGAAAAAAGAATTACCTGTAAACCCCCAAGGGATCAGGTATCTGCCTATTAAGGATGAAGACGGCGTCCCATATGACTTCATTATGTTGAATGCTCTCCACTGTATATGGCGGTCTCGAATGGCTGGGTACCACTGCGATCCCGACGCACGGGCGGTTCATATATATTTCAGAGAATCTATGTCGCGGTTTGTTGATGTACAGAAAATGCAAGAATGTGCACCGGATTGGCTGTCGAGGCTAGAAGCTCTCACAGCCATGAAGGAATTTTAATTTGAGAACACCGTTCCTATACGGACGGATGGCATTATTGTAATATTTTTTCGCTGTTTTGCATTTCTGAGATGTGTGTAATATTTGAATTTTCTGTGTTATGTCAAAGGCCGGCATTAAATAAAGGAAAGACGCCTCCGTGGCGCAATCGGTTAGCGCGTTCGACTGTTAACCGAAAGGTTGGAGGTTCGATTCCTCCCGGTGGCGAAGCTTCCCTTTATTATTTATTCATACTTATATATTTTCTGTGGTGTGTGCATGCGGAGGAACGTGCACCATAGCCGCCTCCGTGGCGCAATCGGTTAGCGCGTTCGGCTGTTAACCGAAAGGTTGGAAGTTCGATTCCTCCCGGTGGCGAAGCTTTTCTTTTCATTTATTCATACTGATATATTTTCTGTGGTGTGTGCATGCGGAGGAACGTGCACCACGGCCGCCTCCGTGGCGCAATCGGTCATTCTGCTTCCGGCAGCCGAGCTTGAGCGGTCAGCAGAATCATGGGCTCCAGTGGAGCAGCGACAGCGGCCACTTTTGGCCGCGGAAACAGGCTAAACGACGATAAGGAGTATGCCTTTACTTTGCCGCAACTGCCTAGATTAACACCGTCTTTTTGCACGGTGATGTTCGCGCCAGACGTTATAAGGTGGAAGATTTCCGGGATGCCCTTCTGCCGACGGGCCTGCTGCCTGATGTGGTATGCATAGGGGCGTACCAGATCAACCACGTCTGGGCAGTGACCCTGAGCGATGCGACTGCCAGAAAAAGGCTTCTGGACCTTAAGGAACTCCAAGTGAAAGGACGACGGTGCGTCATCGTTGACCCGCAGGATCAACAGGTGAAGCTAAGGCTTCAGTGGCTGCTGCACGGCGTTGCCGACGAGGACGTCCGAACGGCATTCGCGGCTTTCGTCAAGGTGGAGGAGGTGAGCCGGGAGCGGTGGCGCGTCGAAGGCATGGCAACGAAGACCTCAACCACCAGGACCGTCATTCTCAAATTGAAAAGCGGCATGAAAGTGGAGGACCTGCCCCATCAGATCCGCGTCGCCGGCGAGTTGGCCTTGGTCGTCGTGCCTGGTCGACCGATGCAGTGCCTGCGCTGCCACGGCACGGGACACGTGTGCCGTGAGTGCAGAGTCTCCCGCTGTTCTCTATGCAGACGTTTCGGCCACGTCGACGCTGACTGCGTAAGATCTTATGCCACCGTAACAGGCCCAGTAACTTGTGACGTTGCGGCAGAGCACGTCATGGACGTGGCCGAGGCGGAGGACGCTGCTAAAGGAACTCTAGACATGGTCCCGGCAGCGACAGCCAGTGGGACGACAAGTTTGGCCGTAGACAGCAAGGTGGCTGAGACTACCCTGAAGCCGAGTGGGATGGTACAGGTCGCAACCGCTATGGGCCAGTCTACGCGGAGCAGTAGTGAAGAGCCGCTCGACAACGGCGCGACGGCGATGCAGCAGGACGAGGCCGTCCACGATGGCGACCGGACTGCGACTCTTGGTGCCCCAGTTAAGCGACCCCACGACCAGACTAAGGACCGGAACGAGGGTGCGACCAGCACCAACGAAGGGCCGCCAACAAAGACACCTCTTGGGAGGCGCACGAGCTTGAAACCAAAGCCGAATATCCCACCTGAGAGAAAGCCTGCGGACAAAGTGCCGTCCACAAGCAACGCCGGGAAACCGGGAGGTCCCGGAGGCGGCTAGCCGAGGGCTAGTCGTGAACGCTAAGCACCATGCTCCGGGCCTACTTTTCACTTTAGCTCAACATGGCTCTGATACCATCCCTTATTATTGCCACCTTAAACGTGAGAGGGTTGGCGGCTAGTCGTAGGCAAAGTCAGGTCCTACGGTTGGTCACTGATCACGATGTCGACGTACTAGCCGTCCAGGAAACTAAGGTTGACGGGGAGGAGGAGACCGGGAGCATGGTGCGCCGTTTCACGACTAGGTATTTTGCGGTTGTAAGCCATGCGTTAGGCACGGCTGGGGGGTGCATTCTTTTTGTGAAGAAACTGCCTGGACTGCAGATTCAAAGTACCTTTTCTTGTCAGTCTGGAAGGATTGTTTTTTGCGATATTGTTTTGTGCGGTTTTCAGTTCCGCGTCATATGCGTATATGCACCCAATTCAGTAGTAGAGCGTGCCCGTTTCTTTTCGAACCTTTCGCAGTATGTTCGATGCGATAAGCGCGTTATGCTGTTAGGAGACTTCAATTGTGTAATGAGCGCTAGAGACAGAGCCAATAATGCCGGTGTGCGTGACAGAAGCAGTGAAGTCTTGTCAAAACTAATTAGTGAAAATGAACTCGATGACGTTTTTGAGTGTCTGGAAGGGGGGCGTGACGTGACTTTTACACGTTTTCAGGGCAGTAGCCATGCGCGATTGGACCGAATCTACATTTCGCTGGATACAATTCCAAGATGCCACGGTTATTCTGTAGTGCCCGTATCGTTCTCAGATCACTGTCTCGTAATATGTAAGGTCCGTATAGGGAAACGCAAACATGAGTTCAATTGGGAGATGTGGAAAATGAATACCTTGTTATTAAATGATGAGTCTTTTGTAAAGGCAGTACGGGATGCCATTAATGAAATACGCGAAGATGCAGCTGAAACAATAGGTGAAAAGTGGGAATGTTTTAAACAAAAAGTTAAAATGAAAGCCTTAGAAAGGTCAATCTGCCTCAAGTTTGAGAGGAAATATAAAGAAAAGGGGTTGCGAACGCTACTTCAGCAGCTGATAACGCTTGAGTGCAGAGATCCTGGTCTGTACAAAGACGATGTGCGGAGCGTCAAGGAAAAGCTTGAACAGTTCGACATAGAACGTTACCAAGGTGCCATCGTGCGAGCACGAGCAGATGTATTAGCGGCGGAGGAGACGCCCACAAAAAGGGCGCTTGGACTCGAGAAGGCGCACGGACGGCGAAACCATGTCGAAAAGATTTTAATGAACGGGGTTGTTGTTGAGGACAACAAAAGCATAGGTCGCGCCTTCTTTCAGTACTGCCAGTCGCTCTTTGCATTTCAGGCCGCGAATGTAGAGAGTTTCAAAGCCGATTTTCTTCAGCGGATGCCGAGACTGGCAGATGACGCTAAAGAACGATTGGAAGGCAACATTACCGAGCACGAAGTTGAAAAGGCAATCGGCGATTTGAACTTAGGCAAGTCGCCTGGGCCTGATGGACTCTGTGCGGGGTTATATAAGGCTTTCAAAAGAGAACTGGCCCCATTGTTAGCAGATGTATTTAATGACGCGTGCGAGAAGAAATTATTGCCCGCATCTTTTGGAAAAGCGCACACAATACTAATCCCTCAGAGTGATCAAACAGACAAACTCAGATTCATGTCATCCTATAGACCTATATCACTAACAAACATTGATTACAAGATCTTTATGAAGATTTTAGCTGCGAGACTTCAAAGCGTCATCAAGGAAATTGTCGGAGACCAGCAAACTTGCGGCATCAAGGGGCGGTCCATTTTTTCGAACATCCATCAGATGTGGTGCGTGCTCGAGTGCTGTGACGTCACCGATGGTGGCGTTGCAGTTCTTCAGCTCGATTTGGAAAAAGCGTTCGATTGTGTCGCTCACGTTATTTTGTTTGCCATCTTGGATCATGTTAATGTCGGTTCCATCATCAGTGAGGGCGTGGCCTTGGCGTACCAGAATTGCACAACAAGATTAATGTTCAATAAGTCTCTGGGGGCCCCCATTAACATCATGCGTTCAGTACGCCAAGGCTGTCCCCTCAGTCCGCTGTTATTTGCCATCTATATAGAAGCAATGTGTGTAGTAATTAACGGAAATGACAAAATACGTGGTTTCAAATTAGCAGCGACAGAGGTGAAGTTGCTCGCATACGCAGATGACATTGCAGTGTGTTGCACAGACAAACCAAGTGTAACGGAAACAGTATCGGTAGTGAAACATTTCTGTGATGTCACGGGTAGTAGAATAAATTGGGGCAAATCCCTAGGCCTGTGGCACGGGAGATGGGTGTCTGCACCGGACAACTTCGCGAACCTCAACTGGGTCAAAACGCCGACGAGGTATCTGGGTGTTCCTCTCAATAGCTACAATAGTAGCGATGAATATTGGAGGAGCCAAGCCGATGAAATGAAACAAAAAGCGGACAGATGGAAGGGTGCGAAGCTGTCTATTTTTGCAAGGGCGACAGTCTGTAATATGTTTTTTGTCACCAAGTTATATTATGTCATGCAAGCGTTGTATTGCTCGAGAGCAAATGTGCAAAGGCTGCACAGTGTGTTTGCTGTTTTCATCTGGGGGTCAACATGGGAAAGGTGCAGCCGAACAAATTTGTTTAGAAGAGTGAAGGACGGGGGTGTGGGTTTGGCTCATCTTTTTGTGAGACAACTGGTAAACCAATTTTTGTTTTTTCGCGATGTGCGCCATCCTTTTCTGCGCGCCGTATGCCAGCTCAGGTTGAGCGGCGCTTTGCCGGCACATGTTGTTAGTACGGCAAGCGTTACCGGATCACTTCGTGGCTACTTTAAGGAAGTGGTCGAGAGCGTAAGATTTCTTTCTGTTCGATTTTCCATGGAATACCTTTGCGAAGTGAAAAGGAAAAGATTGTATAAAGATGCGTGCGACATTGTTTTCCCAGTGCCGTTATACAGAGCCATTTACAGTGGAGGGCCAGGACTTGATGTACTTAAACGTGTAAAATGCATGGAGGTGCCACCAGGGGTAAAAACCTTTTTTTTAAGCTTCACACCGGAACGCTCTCCGTGAAGACTTTCATGGAAGAGCGAGATTGTATCGTACCATGGGGAACGCATTGCTTGATCTGCAAAAAGCAGGAAACCATAGATCACGTTTTCTTGGAATGTTGGGAGGGCTTTTTTTTCTGGGACATCTTAAAGCGAACCCTGAAAAAAGAGTTACCGGTGGACCCCCAAGGGATAAGGTATCTGTCAATTAAGGATGATGACGGGGTTCCATATGATTTTATTATGTTGAACGCTCTCCACTGTATATGGCGGGCTCGTATGGCTGGGTACTATTGTGATCCTGACGCTAGGCCCGCTCGCGTTTATTTCAGAGAATGTATGTCGCGATTTATAGAAATACAGGAAATGCAGCAATGTGTTCCGGAATGGCTGTGGAGGCTAGAACCTCTTACAGCCATGGAGGAATTTTAAGTTGACAACGCCTGTCCAATAGAGCAAAAGGCTTTGTTGTACGGTGTGACTTTTCTTTCTTTTCTTTTTGTTAGTATTGCAATTGTGATACTGTAATGTGTAACCGGTAATACCGGTAATAATAAAAAAAACCGTGGCGCAATCGGTTAGCGCGTTCGGCTGTTAACCGAAAGGTTGGAGGTTCGATTCCTCTGGCTCGGCGAAACACCGACGAAACGATCCTTGAGCGAGGAGAAGCGGTACGCTTCACGTAAGGAAATAACGTAGGGTGAAGAGATTACAAGGGACAAATTGATGATCCAACAAGCGTTTGTCGAATACTACAAAGGATTGCTGGGATGCAGCGGCAAAAGTGAGGCCTCTTTACACGGTGAATTTTTGACACCAATGCCTACATTAGATAAAGTACGCGTTGAAATGCCAATTGGCTTAACCGAAATAGAAAGAGCAATAGACGATCTAAGTGAAGGGAAAACGCCGGGTCCAGGCGGACTTGGTGCTGCTTTTTATAAGGCGTTTAAGCATGACCTCTCGAAGGCTCTTTCGCGGCTCTTCACTAAGGCGTACGAAATAAAAGATGCACCACCATCCTTTAGAAGGTCGCATATTGTACTGATACCCAAAAGTGATGATCCAGTGAAGGTTTTATCGGTGAGTGCTTATCGTCCTATTAGCCTCACCAATGTAGATTATAAGGTGTTCATGAAGGTGCTAGCCAAAAGACTGCAGACTGTAATACAACTAATCGTAGGACCTCACCAAACGTGCGGCATAACGGGCAGAACAATAGGAACGAACATTCACACAGCGAGGAGCATCCTAGAATGCTGTGATGCATGGGACAGGAAAATCGCGATGTTACAATTAGACCTCGAAAAGGCTTTCGATCGTGTAGTGCATAACGTACTTTTTAAAGTATTGGAACATGTAAATATCGGGAATGTTATCTTAGAAGGTGTGAAAATGTCATACAAAAATTGTGAGGCTAACATTGTCATTAACAAAGAAGTCACTGAAAGTATTCATATTGCCAGGAGCGTTCGCCAGGGGTGTCCAATTTCTCCTTTATTGGTTGCTATTTACTTAGAGCCCTTTTGTTTGAGCATAATTCACAATAACAAAGTACGGGGTTTTAAGCTTATAATGGCCGAGGTCAAATTATTGTCTTATGCTGATGACATTGCCGTTTTCTGTTAAAACAGAGAAAGTATTGGCGAAGCTGTGAGAGTAGTCGACAAGTACTGCAAGTGGTCCGGTAGAGCAATAAACTGGGATAAATGTGTAGGTCTGGGGCATGGCACCTGGGAGGCAATGCCATATTTTTTCGAAAATGTGAAATGGAGGGACGCACCCACAAAGTATCTCGGGGTGCCACTAGAGGGATATAAAGATCCAGATGAATATTGGAAGGACGAAACAGAAATGCTGAGAGAGAAAGTAAATAAGTGGGGAGGGAAAAACTTCTCGTTATTCGCCCGGTCAACAGTCTGCAATATCTTTTCAGCAGCGAAAGTTTGGTACGTGCTTCAGGTGCTGTGCATGAATAGGCTAAACATTCAGAAGATACACAGAATCTTTGCCACTTTTGTTTGGGGATCCCAATGGGAATGCACGAGTGGTACAAATCTTTTTCGATCAGTGAGAGCTGGTGGGCTGGGATTGGCCCATTTGTTTGTAAGACAGATGGTGTCGAGGTTTACTTTTCTACGAGATCAGAGTCATCCATTCTTGCGCACCATGTTAGAAGTTAGACTATGCTGTTATGTACCTGAATTCATTGTATCGACTTCTTGTGCGGGGCGAATGGGTATACGTGGTTATCTGCGCGAAGTAGTATCGGCGTTCAGTATATTAAAGGTTCGTTTTTCTCTGCAGTATTTGTGGGAAGTTAAGAAAAAACGGCTGTATAAAGATCTTATCGACGTAATGATGCCAGAACCCTTGTATCGCACCATGTACGCAATCGGGCCCGGAACAGATGTCTTTAAAAGAATCAAAAGAATGGTAGTACGGCCATCAGCCAAGACCTTTTTTTTTCAGCTACATACTGGCACGTTGCCCGTGAAACCATGGCTAGAGGAAAAGGGCCTATTTGTTCCGTGTAGTACTAATTGCCTCTTGTGCCATAAGCCGGAACGTATTGATCACATATTTTTGGAGTGTTGGGATGCCGTATTTCACTGGGACATACTTCAGCGAACTTTAAAGAACGACCTCCCTATAACACCATACGGTATTCGTTTTCTGCCGGTTCAGTGTGAAAGTGGCATACCGCATGCTATGTTTATGTTGTTGAGCATGCATGCAATTTGGAAGACGCGTATGGCGGTGAGGCATGCGGATGTAAACGCACGCCCAGCCAGAGAATACTTTATAGAAAGTATAGCTCACACCAGGGATGTATATTGCGCAGGCGAAGAACAGCCGGAATGGCTACCCGTTCTGAATGACCTCATGTTATTATAATCATCCCCACGTCAAAGAAAGCGTGTTTGCCGTTTTTAAACATTTTTCAGTGTCATTTTTTTCTGTAAATGCTTTTTGTTCTGTTGTTCTTTACACGTGATGTACCAATCAGCGAATAAAAAAAAAAAGCCTGCGTGGTGCAAACGCATAGCGCGTTCGGCTGTTAACCGAAAGGTTGGAGGTTCGATTCCTCCTGGTGGCGAAACTTCTCTTCTTTATTTCTACTGATATATTTTCTGTGGTGTGTGCATACGGAGGAGCTTGCACCACGGCCGCCTCCGTGGCGCAATCGGTTAGCGCGTTCGGCTGTTAACCGAAAGGTTGGAGGTTCGATTCCTCCCGGTGGCGAAGCTTCCCTTTTTATTTATTCATACTGATATATTTTCTGTGGTGTGTGCATGCGAAGGAACGTGCGCCACGGCCGCCTCCGTGGCGCAATGAATTACACTTCCGGCCGCGAAAGCCTGCGGACGTGTTTTTCATGTGCTCCAACGGGGTGGTGTTAGCGGCCCAGTTTAGCCCCGGAAACAGGGGCGTCATGGAAGACAGCCAAGACTACCAAGTGCTCCTGCCTCATTTGCCGAAAGGTCGTATTGTTTTGAATACACTTTTTTTTTTTGCACGGTGACCTACGAGCAAGGCCGTACAGAGTTGAAGACTACCGGGATGCCCTTGGACGTTTGGAACTGCTGCCTGAGGTTGGCGCCTTAGGAGCATTTCAGATGAATCATGTGTGGGCTGTTGCGTTCAAGAGCCATGAAAGCATGAAGAAGTTGTTGACTTCGGGGAATATTACTGTGAAAGGCAGAAAATGTCTGGTAGTAGACCCGAACAACCAAGATGTCCGAGTGAAAATCCACTGGGTCCTCCCTAATGTGACGAACGACGACATACGTGTGGCCTTTGAGCCATGCGGCGAGGTTATGGAAACGACAAAGGAACGCTGGCGTGTCCTTGGCATTTCTGAGAAAGGTACGACAACGCGCGTGCTGAACCTCAAGCTGAAGGCCGGGGTCACGACTGAAGATATTCCATATCAAGTACGTGTCGCTGGGGAGCCTGCTCTCGTAGCTATTCCAGGCAAGGCTCCACTTCGCTTGCGCTGCCAGGGTAAAGGGCATATCCGCCGCGACTGCCGGATTCCGCGATGCTCACGGTGCCGACGATTCGGCCATGACGAAAGCGAGTGCGTGCCCACGTACGCAAATATAACGGGCCACAGAAAGGACGCTGACATATTGGATAATATCATGGACGAGGCTGAAGCTGAAGAAGCAGCTGCCACGGTGACGAAGGAACAAAAACCTGCGGAAACGCCTCCGGCAGCGGTACAACAACGTGAGCCAGCTATTGAAACAATAACGTGTGAAAAAAATCTGGCCGGTGCAAACAGTGACGCCGTGCACAACAAAATGAATGGAAAATGTCATCAAGGGAAACATTCTAGTGAAGCTATGGTGACGTCGCCAAATGAAACACCGACAGTGCAGTGTCAAACAATGGAAGGTGTTGTAGAGGCGTCGGCAAAGCGCATGCACAGCGACAGTGTCGGCGAACCGGACCATCTGGGTGGTGCCGGGGGGGGGGGGCGCCGCCTTTGAAAACGGCGTTCACGAGACGAACGTCGTTAAAGCCGAAACCAAACATTCCTCCTGATAGACGCCCGGTGGATAAACCGCCGAAATAAAGGCGGGGATCCGCTTCCCCTTGGTGAGTGAGCAAGATGGCACCGAATAAGCGACGCCGCCTAGACGATGCTGTCCCGTCCAGCTACCGAATTTCGGTTGAGGTAGCAGACGACGGGCAGCGAGTTCATCCTGACCCACTACTGCCACAACAGAGTGAAGACTCCACTGCATCCTTGACTTCTGGGGTAAACACTGCCCGATCCGAGTGCTCTTCACAAATTAAGGACGAAAAACTTGCTCTTCCCTTACGTGTTGCCACTTTGAATGTACGGGGATTGGCGACTAAGAAACGGCAAAATCAACTTAATCGACTTTTTCTGGAAAATAACTTGTACATAGTAGCCGTGCAAGAGATAAAGATAGAAAGTGAGGAGCAGACGGATCGAATGGTGGGAACTTTTCGAAGGCACTTCAATGTTTGTGTTAGCCATGCTATAGGCACCTCTGGGGGTTGTGCAGTTTATATAAGGAACAACGTGGGCATTGAAGGTGAAAAAGTAGTTGCGTCAGAGGCGGGACGGTTGCTTGTTGTTGACTTTTCGTACTGCGCAAGGCAAAGGCGTGTTATCTGTATATATGCGCCAAACATCAATTATGAGCGTGTTGTTTTGTTTGAAGACTTAGAACGATTTTTAAAAAGTGATAAATACTTAATGGTGCTTGGTGATTTTAATTGTGTATGTTTGGCTGAAGATCGAGCCAAGAACACCCCTGTACGAGATAAAAGTTCGCGAGTGCTTGTTTCACTGCTCCAGGAATATTATTTAGAAGACCTCGGTTATTTATTGTCAAAAGGAAGTAGCCCTATCTATACCCATTACCAGCGCGGAAGGTGTGCTAGGCTGGATAGAATCTATGTCACAGTTGACCTTGCAAGGGATTGTGGCCACTATGAAGTGAAACATGTGTCTTTCAGCGACCATAGCCTTGTCATGACTACACTAGGAAGCAACCTCAGAAAAAGCCGTTTTGATTCGGCTTTGTGGAAGTTCAACGTGAAACTTTTGCAAGATGAAAAATTTATGGAGTGTGTAACAAAAAGACTTAAACAAATGACATCCAAAGGGCCACACGGGTGGGTAGCTGAGTGGGAAAACATTAAGAACGACGTCAAGATTATTGCGATTGAAAGGGGAACCATTATTAGTCAAAAGCAAAAGTGTAATGAAAAAGAACTCCAGTGCCAACTCGATTTTCTTATATGTATGGAAAGCGGCAATCCCGGCATGTATATAAAAGCAATTCACGATGTGAAAAGCAAACTAGAAGTAATTGCAATCGAAAAGTACAGAGCAGCAGTGATAAGGGCACGAGCCGAAAAGATATGGTTGGGTGAAACGCCCAACAAGCGAGCGATGTGTGACGAAAGAAAATACGCGGCTCAAAAGGAAATACGACAGATCAACTACCGTAACGAACAGACATCAGACAGGAGTAAAATTGAGCAGGCATTTGTCGAACATTACAGCGAATTATTTGCGAATAAAAAAGGCGATAGAACTGGGCTGAGAACCGAGGTTATTAATCTAATGCCTAAGCTCGATGAAGAATGTAAGGCGCGATTAGAACAGCCAATAAGTATAGATGAAGTGAAAAGTGCCATAAAAGAATTAACTCCAGGAAAAACACCTGGGCCGGACGGAATAGGAGCAGCCTTTTACAAAATATTCATTGAAGAAATCAGCCCAATTTTGCATAGCGTTATTAGCAAAACCTATGAGGAAAAACGGTTACCGCCTTCCTTCCGCGCTGCCCATATTGTTTTGATACCGAAGACAGATGATCCAACTAGACTGTTATCAGTAGGGGCCTATCGCCCAATAACTCTTACAAATGTGGACTATAAGATCTATACCAAAGTTTCAGCTAAACGTTTGCAAAGCGTTATTATGCTTCTCGTTGGACCGCACCAGACGTGTGGAATAGAAGGACGTTCGATATGTACAAATGTGCATGTAGCCCGCAGCGTTCTGGAATGTTGTGATACCATCTCGGGAGGAGTTGCTATGTTACAACTCGATCTCGCCAAGGCTTTCGACCGTGTCGCACACGTAGTTCTTTTCTCTGTGCTTGAACATGTCAATATTGGCAAAGTGTTATTAGAAGGTTTAAACATGGCTTATAATGATTGTACTGTGCGCATCATGGTTAACAAGAACCTCACCCAGAGTATTGACGTCCGGTCATCTATAAAACAAGGATGTGCGTTGTCATCGCTGCTTTTCGCTCTTTATCTTGAACCCTTCTGCCTCAGTCTTATTAATAATGAAAAAGTACATGGTTTCAGGCTTCAGACGCATCATGTGAAAATCCTTGCCTACGCTGATGATGTAGGAATCTTTTGCACTGACCGTAATAGCATAGAAGAAGCCATAAGCGTCACCAAAGGTTTTTGCAAACAGACAGGTTCCGCGATAAACTGGGAAAAAAGTGTCGGTTTCTGGCACGGAATATGGGACTTTAAACCAGAAAGATTTGCGACCATCACGTGGGCAAGAAGTCCTTCTACGTATTTAGGCGTGCCTCTCGAGCAATATAAACAAACTGCAGATTACTGGGATGACCTGACGCCAAGGGTGAAGGAAGAAATTGGAGGGTGGCAAGGCCGCGAATTATCGATGTTTGCTAGGGTCAGTGCGTGCAATGTTTTTTTGATTGCCAAAGTGTGGTATGTGTTGCAGTTTTTGTCAATGTCACGCGTCAACGTGCAGAACCTGCACCGAATATTTGCGGTTTTTATTTGGGGCTCCAATTAGGAGAGAATCAGCCGCACTAATCTGTTTCGCCCAGTGAAAGACGGAGGCCTCGGCCTTTCTAATCTGTTCATCCGACAAATTGTGTCGCGTTTTATATTCCTGCGGGACACGAGAGACCCGTTTTTGAGAGCGATGATGCAAATGCGCCTTAAGAATGTATTGCCCGAATTTGTTGTCTAGTGCGGCTGCAATCGACTGTGGTGTAAAAGGTTACCTCACGGAATTAGTCACGTCGTTTAGGATACTTAAAACACGCATCTCATTCGAGTACCTCAGCCTTGTACCGAGAAAGAAACTATATAAAGATTTAATCGATGTAATGATGCCAGTACCTTTATACAGATCGCCAAATATTGCAGGCCCAGGGCAAGATGTATTAAAAAGAGTTCGAAAAATGACTGTTAGAGGAGCTGTTAAAACATTCTTTTTCAAATTACACACAAACACACTCCCTGTAAAAACATGGCTTGATGAAAAGGGAAAATTTGTACCGTGGACAACAAACTGCCTTTTGTGAAAGAAACCAGAAACAATCGAACACACGTTCATTGATTGTGTGGATCCAGTCTTTTTTTGGGATGTTTTGCAACGAACCATGAAGAAAGAGTTACCGATAACACCACACGGAATTCGATATCTCTCAGTACAGAATGCAAACAGCTTCCCCTATGACATGATCACGATACTGGGGCTACATAGCCTTTGGATCACGAGAATGGGAGTCAGGCGCGCAGACCCCAAGGCAAAGTCAGCCAGAGAAAACTTGATAGAGAGCATAACCTACATGCGCGAGGTATATAGTACTTTAACCGAGCCACCAAATTGGATTTGGGTACTTGATGAGTTGGTACGAATGAAAATTTTTTATTTAACCACACTGGTCAAGCAGACCAAGGTGGGTTTTATGTATGTACATGCCTTTTCTGAATAAAAGTTAAAAAAAAAAGTGGCGCATCATTCTGCTTCCGGCAGCCGAGCTGAGCGGTCAGCAGAATCATGGGCTCCATTGGAGCAGCGACAGCGGCCACTTTTGGCCGCGGAAACAGGCTCAACGATGATAAGGATTATGCTTTTATTTTGCCGCAGCTGCCTAAAGGACAACTGGTGATTAACACCGTCTTTTTGCACGTTGATGTACGTGCGAGGCCGTACAAGGTGGAGGATTTCAGGGATGCCCTTCTGCCGACGGGCCTGCTGCCGGACGTGGTATGCATAGGGGCGTACCAAATCAATCACGTCTGGGCAGTGACCCTCTGCGATGCAACTGCAACGAAAAGGCTGCTTGCCCTGAAGGAACTTCAAGTGAAGGGACGACGGTGCCTCATCATTGACCCGCAGGACCAACAGGTGAAGCTTAGGCTTCACTGGCTGCTCTACGGCGTTGCCGACGAGGACGTCCGGACGGCTTTCGCGGCTTTCGGCAAGGTGGAGGAGGTGAGCCGGGAATGGTGGCGCGTTGAAGGCATGGGAACCAAGACCTCAACCACCAGGACCGTCCTTCTCAAGCTGAAGGCCAGCATGAAGGTGGAAGACCTCCCCCATCAGATCCGCGTCGGTGGAGAGTTAGCCTTGGTCGTCGTTCCCGGTCGACCGATGCAGTGCCTGCGCTGCCACGGCACGGGACACGTCCGCCGTGAGTGCAGAGTACCGCGTTGTACCCGGTGCAGACGTTTCGGCCACGTCGACGCTGAATGCGTGAAGTCCTATGCCGCTGTGACAGGCCCACCAGTGAATAATGTTGCGGCAGAGCACCTCATGGATGTGGCCGAGGCGGAGGACGCGGCTAAAGGAACCGGTGACATGGTGTCGACAGAGACAAGTAGTGGGACGACGATTCTGGAGGTAGACGGCAACGCGGCTGAGGCTACTCAGAAGCCGAGTAGGACGGAACGGGATGCTACGACCCAGGGGCAGGCGACGGGAAACGTCAGTGAAGACGCAACTGACGACGCGACCGCACTGCAGCAGGACGAGGGCGTCACCGACGACGACCGTACTGGGGCTCTTGCTGCCTCCGTCAAGCGCACCCACGACCAGACGAAGGACCGCGAGGATCGGGCACCCAGCACCAGTGAGGGACCACCGACGAAGACGCCTCATGGGAGGCGGATGGGCTACAAGCCAAAGCCCAATGTACCGCCTGAAAGGAAGCCTGCCGACAAAGCGGCCACGTCTAAGGACACCAACAAACCGGGAGGTCCCGGAGGCGGCTAGCCGAGGGCTAGTCGTGAGCGGTAAGCACCATGCTCCGGGCCTACTTTACTCTTCTTTTAGATCAAGATGGCTCAAATACCGTCCCTGAGGATTGCCACATTAAACGTGAGAGGGCTGGCGGCTAGTCGTAGGCAAAGTCAGGTCCTACGTTTGGTCACTGACCACGACATAGACGTACTAGCCGTCCAGGAAACTAAGGTTGAAGGAGAGGAGGTGACCGGGAGCATGGTGCGACGTTTCACGACTAGGTATTTTGCGGTGGTTAGCCATGCTGTAGGCACGGCTGGAGGGTGCGTTCTTCTTGTGAAGAAGCTGCCTGGACTGCAGATTCAAGGTACTTTTTCGTGTCAGTCAGGAAGGATTGTTCTCTGTGATATTGTTATGTGTGATGCTGAATTCCGCGTCATATGGGTATATGCGCCGAATTCAGTAGATGAGCGCGTCCGTTTTTTTTTTCGAACCTTACACAATATGTTTGTTGTAATATGCGCGTGATGATGTTAGGGGACTTTAATTGTGTGTTGAGTGCTGGAGATAGTAAGTGACTTTTACACGTTTTCAGGGCAGCAGCCATGCGCGTTTGGACCAAATGTACATTTCATTGGATATAATTCCAAGATGCCACGGTTACTGTGTAGTACCAGTGTCGTTTTCAGATCACTGCCTTGTGAAATGTAACGTAGGTATAATGAAAAAGAGACATGTATTTAAGTGGGATATGTGGAAACTGAATGCCTTGTTACTAAATGACCAGCCCTTTTTACAGGTAGTACGGGATGCGATTAATGAATTTCAATGTGATGCTGCGGGAACAATCGTCGAGAAGTGGGAATATTTTAAAGAAAAGATTAAAATGAAAGCAATGGAAAGATCCAGTTGTAAAAAATTCGAGAAGGAAATGAAAGAAAAGGGTTTCAGAACACTGCTTGGGCAGCTGCTAATGCTTGAGTGCAAAGAGCCTGGTGCGTACAAAGATGATGTGCGAAACGTCAAAGAAAAACTTGAACTGTTTGACAAGGAACGCTATCAAGGAGCCATCGTGCGAGCACGAGCGGATGCACTAGCGGCAGGGGAGACGCCCACTAAAAGGGCGCTCGGCTTAGAGTAGGCGTATGGACGAAGAAACCATGTCGATCAGATCTTAGTGAACGGGAATGTCGTTGAAGACAGTGATAACATTCGTCAAGCCTTCTTTGAGTACTACCAGTTGCTTTTTGCATTTCAGGAAGCGAATGTTGAGGGTTTTAAAGCAGGTTTTCTGCATTGCATGCCACGTTTGAGCGATGACGTAAAAAAGCGATGAGAGGAAAAAATAAGGGAGAGAGAAGTCGAAAAGGCAATCGACGATTTGAACTTGGGTAAATCACCGGGACCTGATGGACTCAGCGCGGGTCTATAAAAAGCTTTTAAAAGAGAGCTGGCGCCTTTGCTTGCGCATGTATTTAATGACGCATACGAAAAGAAGTCATTACCACCTTCCTTTGGAAAAACGCACACCATTCTAATACCGAAGAGCGATCAAATAGACAAACTCAGATTCGTGTCATCCTACAGACCGATTTGACTAACAAACGTCGATTATAAAATATTTATGAAGGTTTTAGCTAGCAGGCTTCACGGCGTCATCAAGGAAATAGTCGCAGACCATCAAACTTGTGGCATCAAAGGGCGATCTATTTTTTCAAACATCCATAAGATGCGATGTGTGCTCGAGTGCTGTGACGTCATCGGTGGCCGTGTTGCTGTACTTCAGCTCGACCTAGAGAAAGCGTTCGATTGTGTCGCTCACGTTATTTTGTTTGCCATCTTACATCATGTTAATGTCGGTTCCATCATCACTGAGGGCGTGGCCTTGGCGTACCAGAACTGCACAACAAGATTAATTGTTAACAAGTCTCTGGGGGCCCCCATTAACATCAGGCGTTGAGTGCGCCAAGTGCGTTCAGTGCGCTGTTATTTGCTATCTACGTAGAAGCAATGTGTGTAGCAATTAATGAAAATGACGGAATACGTGGTTTCAGATTGGCAGCGACCGAAGTGAAGTTGCTCGCATATGCAGATGACATTGCAGTGTGTTGCACTGACTAACCAAGTGTAACGGAAACCATATCTGTAGTACAACATTTCTGTGCCGTAACGGGTAGCAGAGTAAACTGGGTCAAATCGCTAGGCCTGTGGCACGGGGACTGGTTTTCTGCACCCGACTATTTCGCGAACGTGAACTGGGTGAAAACTCCGACCAGGTATCTGGGTGTTCCCCTCGACAGGTATAATAGCAGCGACGAATACTGGACGAACCAAACCAAGGAACTGAAAGAAAAAGTAGACAAATGGAAAAGTACTAACCTGTCCATTTTTGCAAGAGCGACAGTTTGTAACGTGTTTTTTATTACTAAGTTATATTACGTCTTGCAAACGCTGTATTGTTCTAGAGTAAATGTGCAAAGGCTACACAGAGTGTTCGCAGTTTTCATCTGGGGATCAACATGGGAACGGTGCAGCCGAACAAATTTGTTCAAAAGAGTTAAGGATGGGGGTGTGGGCCTGGCGCATCTTTTTGTTCGTCAAGTTGTAAACCGATTTTTGTTTTTTCGCGATGTTCGCGATCCTTTTCTGCGCGCCGTATGTCAGCTAAGGTTGAATAACGCTTTGCCGGCACATGTTGTTAGCACGGCAAATTTGACTGGAACTCTGCGTGGTTATTTCAAGGAAATTGTTGACAGTGTACGCTTCCTTTCTGTTCGTTTTACAAATGATTACCTTTGTGATGTGAAAAGGAAAACATTGTATAGAGATGTATGCGACATTGTTTTCCCAGTGCCCTTATACAGAGCCATATACAGTGGAGGGCCAGGACAGGATGTACTTAAAAGAGTAAAACAGATGCAGGTGCCACCAGGGGTAAAGAACTTCTTCTTTAAGCTACACACAGGAACGCTCTCCGTGAAGACGTTTCTGGAGCAACGGGGTTGTCTCGTACCTTGGGGGTCGCACTGCTTGATATGCAAGAAGCCCGAAAATATAGATCACGTTTTCCTACATTGCTGGGCGGCAGTTTTCTTCTGGGACGTCTTAAAGCGAACCCTGAAGAAAGAGCTACCGGTGGACCCCCAAGGTATCAGGTATCTGGCCATTAAAGATGACGACGGGGTTCCCTATGACTTTGTTATGTTAAATTCTCTACACTGTATATGGCGGGCTCGTATGGCAGGGTACCATTGCGATCCTGATGCTAGGCCAGCTCGTGCTTACTTCAAGGAATGTATGTCGCGATTTATTGAAATGCATAAAATACAAGAATGTGTACCGGATTGGCTGTCGAGGCTAGAACCCCTGACAGCCATGAAGGAATTTTAGTTAGACAACGCCGGTCCAATATGGACAGACGGCTCTATTGTACGGTTTCTTTCTTTACGTACCTTCCATTGTTTTCTTTTTCTTTCTCCTCCAGTGGTTGGAATTTTTGATACATAAGTGTCTGCTAACTGTATGGCCTTAGTAACGACGAAAACCGGCAATAAATTAAAAAAAAAGCCTCCGTGGCGCAATCGGTTAGCGCGTTCGGCTGTTAACCGAAAGGTTGGAGGTTCGATTCCTCCCGGTGGCGCAGCTTCCCTTTTTTTATTTATTCATACCGATATATTTTCTGTGGTGTGTGCATGCGGAGGAACGCGCACTACGGCCGCCTCCGTGGCGCAATCGGTTAGCGCGTTCGGCTGTTAACCGAAAGGTTGGAGGTTCGATTCCTCCCGGTGGCGCAGCTTCCCTTTTTTTATTTATTCATACCGATATATTTTCTGTGGTGTGTGCATGCGGAGGAACGTGCACCACTGCCGCCTCCGTGGCGCAATCGGTTAGCGCGTTCGGCTGTTAACCGAAAGGTTGGAGGTTCGATTCCTCCCGGTGGCGCAGCTTCTCTTTTTTTATTTATTCATACCGATATATTTTCTGTGGTGTGTGCATGCGGAGGAACGTGCACCATGGCCGCCTCCGTGGCGCAATCATTCTGCTTCCGGCTCCCGAGCTGAACGGATCGCGGGATCATGGGCTCCAATGGAGCGGCATATGCGGCTGTTAGCCGCGGCAACAGGCTTTCGACGGAAGAAGATAAAGATTACCAGATAATTTTGCCTCGCCTACCTACAGGACGTATTGTTTTGAACACAGTTTTTTTGCACGGCGACGCTCGTGTTCGCCCGTTTCGTGTAGAAGATTTTCGAGACGCGCTTCAAGCTGTTGGTATGCTCTCTGGCGTCGTCGCCCTTGGAGCATACCAAATCAACCATGTATGGGCGGTGACGATGAAGACAGCCGAGGCTGCCGAAAAGCTGGCGGCCCTGAAGGAGCTGCAGGTGAAGGGGCGTCGCTGCCTGGTCATCGACCCCAAGGAACAACAGGTGAAGCTTCGTATCCACTGGCTTCTGCATGGGGTGGACGACGAAGACGTCAAGACCGCGCTGGCCTCCTTCGGCAAGGTGACGGAAGTGACCCGGGAGCGCTGGCGAGTGGATGGCGTTTCTGACAAGGGCTCGACGACCCGAGCAGTGCTGCTGCAGCTGAAGGCAGGAATGAAAGTCGACGACCTGCCCCACCAGATCCGCGTCGCCGGCGAGCTTGCGCTGGTGGTAGCCCCAGGACGTCCCATGCAGTGCCTGCGCTGCCGAGGCTCTGGCCACGTTCGTCGTGAATGCAAGGTTCCCCGTTGCTCGCGGTGCAGGCTTTTTGGACACAACGACGCGGACTGTGTGCGCTCATACGCAGTAGCCGCGGGTTCGGCGGAGAGCGAGCCGTCGACGTTAGACCATGTAATGGACGTGACCGAGGCGGAGGAAGCGGGCACGGGAGCTGGAAACGGCAAAGTGGCGGCAGAAACCGGCGTGACGACCAAGCAAGCCGAAGGAGGAAGGAATATCCCTCCCCCCAAAGAACCAGCAGCTACAGTCGAGAGCGTGAAGACGGCCCCGCATGAAAATGAGAGCCACCAGCCAGCTACGGATGCAACGCAGGCAGAGGCGGACGACAACGCGACCCCTGCTAGCGCCCGCGTCGAATCCGTCTCGGCACCGGTCAAGAGATCCCTGCAGCACGAGGAGAAAGTCGACGGAAAGGCTGGCGGTGACTCCGAGGCACCACCCGCTAAGACGCTACCTGGAAGGCGCTCCACCCTCAAGCCTAAGCCGAACTTGGAGACTGACCGTAGGCTTACCCCGAAGCCGACCAAAGAGGAACCCGGGCGACGGCCGCCGGATGGCCACGGAGGCGTCTAGCGGTCAGCTAGACGTTAAGGTGAGCACCATGCTCCGGGCCTTCTCCCCTCCGGTTTTCACCAATAATGGCTACCAACCCGTCGCTTAGCCTCGGCACGCTAAACGTTCGAGGTCTGGCCGCCAAAAGGAAACAGAGTCAGGTTTACAGACTACTAGTGGACCACGACCTCGACGTTTTAGCCGTGCAAGAAACCAAGGTAGACGGCGAGGAGGAGACCGGGAGCATGGTGCAAAGGTTCACGTATAACTACTATACGGTAGTGAGCCACGCCTTAGGGACTTCGGCAGGGTGTGTGCTGTTCGTGAGGAAGCTCCCTGGTCTTGTTATAGATGGTTACTTCTCCTGTACTTCTGGTCGACTTGTCTTTTGTGACTTCAGCTATTGTAATGTCCAATGGCGCGTGTTTTGCATTTATGCGCCTAATATTGTGCAAGAGAGGGCAAATTTCTTTTTGAGTTTAAAGCATCATTTACATGTGCAAAAAATGATAGCCTGTGTAGGCGACTTCAACTGCGTATTGAAAGCTGAGGATAGGTCTACGCGTCGCGTGGTTTGTGACAAAAGTAGTGATATCCTGGCGCAGATCACACACGAATTCGAATTAGAAGATATCGCAGAATGTTTTCGCGGTCACGGAGACGTAAGCTACACTCACTTTCAGGGCACAAGTCACGCACGCTTAGACCGTATCTATCTTTCATATGATTTAGTTGAAAAATGCCAGTGCTACACAGTTACGGCCATATCTTATTCTGACCACTGCCTGGTAAAATGCACGGTGGGCAGGAAGAAAGAACGAAACAAGTTCGTCTGGGAACTGTGGAAATTGAATGCAGAGCTGTTACGGGATGAAACTTTTAACGAAAATGTAGTGGCTGCTCTGAATTCTTTTGGAACAGACAGTTCTACGAAATTTGGTGAGGAATGGGAGTTGCTGAAGCAAAGCATTAAATTGAAGGCAATCGAAAGAAGTAGCGTACTGCGATATGAACAAAAGGCCAGAGAAAAGGATTTAACAACATTGCTAGAAAAATTTGCGAAGCTTGAATGCATGCAACCTGGCGCCTATCAACAAGATATGCGCGCCGTTAAGAAGAAGCTCGAGGTATTCGACGAAGATCGCTTCCGAGGTGCGCTAGTGCGCGCCAGAGCAGAAAGGCTATCATGCGGGGAAACGCCAACGAAAAGAGCACTGGGGTTAGAAAAAAAGCACTCGAGACGTAAGCAGATTGAGGCTATCGAATATGAAGGGGTGGTATTAACGGATAACAATAATATAGGGCGTGCTTTCTTTGAGCATTACAAAGAACTTTTTACATTCAGGCCTGTCAACATGCACGATTTCAAGAAATTATTTTTGCAACGAATCCCACAGCTGTCGAGTGAGGTTAAAGAAACCTTAGAACGACCATTAACAGAACATGAAGTGATGAAAGCCATCGAAGACCTGAATCCTGGGAAGTCGCCAGGTCCAGACGGTCTTTGTGCCGCATGGTACAAATCGTTCAAAAGCCACCTAGCTCCTATCTTAACAGCAGTTTTCAAGGAAGCATATGAACTGAAAATACTTCCACCATCCTTTGGCCAGTCCCATACAGTACTAATACCGAAAACAGAAGAGACCGAAAAGCTCAAGCAACTTTCCTCCTACAGACCCATAGCGCTTACTAACTGCGACTACAAAATATTGATGAAGGTGTTGGCACGACGGGTCCAGTCAGTTATTCAGGAAGTAGTCGGCCCACACCAGACGTGTGGTATTCGTGGAAGAACCATTTTCACTAACATCCATAAAATGAAGTGTGTGCTGGAGTGTTGTGACGCCATGTGCGATGCAGTAGCCATCCTCCAGCTAGACTTGGAGAAGGCGTTTGATTGTGTTTCTCACGACATATTGCTTACCATCCTTGAACACGTTAATTTTGGCCACATAATCACTGAAGGGGTGACCATGGCGTACCGGAGCTGCTATACCAGACTTATAGTTAATCAGATGTTGGGGGCCCCCATTAACGTGAAGCGCTCCGTTCGCCAGGGTTGTCCACTCAGTCCACTCCTGTTTTGTGTCTACATAGAAACGCTATGTCTGGCCATCATTGAAAATGAATGTATTAAGGGGTTTAGTCTTCAATCAGCAGAAGTGAAGCTACTGGCATACGCTGACGATGTGGCTGTGTGCTGTAAGGACAAACAAAGTGTATTGAATACTGTGAATATCGTCAAAAAGTTTGGTAACGTCACTAACAGCTACGTTAACTGGCAGAAATGTTTGGGGTTTTGGCATGGAAGATGGGCGTCTACACCAGACCACTTTTCGAACGTAAACTGGGTCACGACGCCAGTGAAGTACCTTGGAGCACCCCTTGATGCCTACAGGGACAGTAGCGAGTACTGGAAGGAGCGGACAAAACAACTAAAAGAAAAAGCCGACCGATGGAACGCCTGTTACTTGTCAATATTCGCGAGAGCTACAGCGTGCAACATGTTTCTCGTGACAAAGATCTGGTACGTAATGCAGGTACTACAGTGCCCTCGTATTAATGTGCAGAAACTGCACCGCGTGTTCGCTGTATTCGTGTGGGCATCAAGCTGGGAGCGATGTAGCCGAGATAATCTCTTCCGGCGCGTGAAGGATGGTGGTCTGGGGTTGGCGCACCTCTTCTTGCGTCAACTGGTGAATAGATTCTCCTTCTTTCGAGATACAAACGACCCATTTCTGCGCACGGTGATCCAAATGAGGCTGTCAAGATCACTTCCCGAATTCGTTGTAGGTACGGAAATAATGCCAGGACCAGTCCGTGGTTTCTTTCGGGAAATAGTTCAGAGTGTTTCCTTTTTGCGTGTTCGTTTTTCAAGTGCATATTTGTGGAGTGTAAAACGGAAAAAGTTATATCGTGATTTATGTGACAGTGTTTTGCTGGTACCTATGTACAGAGCCCCGTACAGTGGAGGCCCAGGCCTAGATGTATTGAAAAGGGTGAAAAAGATGCCAGTTCAACCAGCCACTAAATCGTTCTTTTTTAAATTACACACTGGTACTCTACCTGTTAAATTCTTCCTTGAACAACGTGGGTTCTACATGCCATGGGGAACCCACTGCCTTATATGTAAAAAAACAGAAAGCATAGATCATGTCTTCATCCACTGTTGGGAAGGGGTCTTTTTCTGGGACGTGTTACAAAGGACTCTAAAAAAGGAGCTACCTATAGATCCCCACGGAATCAGGTTTCTGCCAGTATATGACGACGAAGGTTTCCCGTACGACCTGATCATGCTTACGGGCCTCCACTGTTTATGGCGCGCAAGAATGGCGGGTTACCATTGTGACCCGGATGCCCGACCGGCGCGTCTGTACTTTCGTGAATCCATGCAACGGTATGTGGAAGTGATGAAGATGCAACAGCCTGTTCCTGAGTGGCTGTCGAGGGTTGAACCCCTTACAGCACTAAAGGAATTTTAATCCGACAACGTCGTGCCACAGTAGCGGACGGCAGCGAATGTAAATATTACTGTTCCTTGTTCCGTTTGTGTATTCATCCCTTTTTGCTTCTTTGGTCTTTGTTTATATCATTTAGGAATTTGTGTTGTGTTATGTCGAGTACTGGCAATAAAGAAAAAAAAAAAAGCCTCCGTGGCGCAATCGGTTAGCGCGTTCGGCTGTTAACCGAAAGGTTGGAGGTTCGATTCCTCCCGGTGGCGCAGCTTCCCTTTTTTTATTTATTCATACCGATATATTTTCTGTGGTGTGTGCATGCGGAGGAACGTGCACCACGGCAGCCTCCGTGGCGCAATCGGTTAGCGCGTTCGGCTGTTAACCGAAAGGTTGGAGGTTCGATTCCTCCCGGTGGCGCAGCTTCCCTTTTTGTATTTATTCATACCGATATATTTTCTGTGGTGTGTGCATGCGGAGGAACGTGCACCACGGCCGCCTCCGTGGCGCAATCGGTTAGCGCGTTCGGCTGTTAACCGAAAGGTTGGGGGTTCGATTCCTCCCGGTGGCGCAGCTTCCCTTTTTGTATTTATTCATACCGATATATTTTCTGTGGTGTGTGCATGCGGAGGAACGTGCACCACTGCCGCCTCCGTGGCGCAATCGGTTAGCGCGTTCGGCTGTTAACCGAAAGGTTGGAGGTTCGATTCCTCCCGGTGGCGCAGCTTCCCTTTTTGTATTTATTCATACCGATATATTTTCTGTGGTGTGTGCATGCGGAGGAACGTGCACCACGGCCGCCTCCGTGGCGCAATCGGTTAGCGCGTTCGGCTGTTAACCGAAAGGTTGGAGGTTCGATTCCTCCCGGTGGCGCAGCTTCCCTTTTTGTATTTATTCATACCGATATATTTTCTGTGGTGTGTGCATGCGGAGGAACGTGCACCACGGCCGCCTCCGTGGCGCAATCGGTTAGCGCGTTCGGCTGTTAACCGAAAGGTTGGAGGTTCGATTCCTCCCGGTGGCGCAGCTTCCCTTTTTGTATTTATTCATACCGATATATTTTCTGTGGTGTGTGCATGCGGAGGAACGTGCACCACTGCCGCCTCCGTGGCGCAATCGGTTAGCGCGTTCGGCTGTTAACCGAAAGGTTGGAGGTTCGATTCCTCCCGGTGGCGCAGCTTCCCTTTTTGTATTTATTCATACCGATATATTTTCTGTGGTGTGTGCATGCGGAGGAACGTGCACCACTGCCGCCTCCGTGGCGCAATCGGTTAGCGCGTTCGGCTGTTAACCGAAAGGTTGGAGGTTCGATTCCTCCCGGTGGCGCAGCTTCCCTTTTTGTATTTATTCATACCGATATATTTTCTGTGGTGTGTGCATGCGGAGGAACGTGCACCACGGCCGCCTCCGTGGCGCAATCGGTTAGCGCGTTCGGCTGTTAACCGAAAGGTTGGAGGTTCGATTCCTCCCGGTGGCGCAGCTTCCCTTTTTGTATTTATTCATACCGATATATTTTCTGTGGTGTGTGCATGCGGAGGAACGTGCACCACTGCCGCCTCCGTGGCGCAATCGGTTAGCGCGTTCGGCTGTTAACCGAAAGGTTGGAGGTTCGATTCCTCCCGGTGGCGCAGCTTCCCTTTTTGTATTTATTCATACCGATATATTTTCTGTGGTGTGTGCATGCGGAGGAACGTGCACCACTGCCGCCTCCGTGGCGCAATCGGTTAGCGCGTTCGGCTGTTAACCGAAAGGTTGGAGGTTCGATTCCTCCCGGTGGCGCAGCTTCCCTTTTTGTATTTATTCATACCGATATATTTTCTGTGGTGTGTGCATGCGGAGGAACGTGCACCACTGCCGCCTCCGTGGCGCAATCGGTTAGCGCGTTCGGCTGTTAACCGAAAGGTTGGAGGTTCGATTCCTCCCGGTGGCGCAGCTTCCCTTTTTTTATTTATTCATACCGATATATTTTCTGTGGTGTGTGCATGCGGAGGAACGTGCACCACGGCCGCCTCCGTGGCGCAATCGGTTAGCGCGTTCGGCTGTTAACCGAAAGGTTGGAGGTTCGATTCCTCCCGGTGGCGCAGCTTCCCTTTTTGTATTTATTCATACCGATATATTTTCTGTGGTGTGTGCATGCGGAGGAACGTGCACCACTGCCGCCTCCGTGGCGCAATCGGTTAGCGCGTTCGGCTGTTAACCGAAAGGTTGGAGGTTCGATTCCTCCCGGTGGCGCAGCTTCCCTTTTTTTATTTATTCATACCGATATATTTTCTGTGGTGTGTGCATGCGGAGGAACGTGCACCACTGCCGCCTCCGTGGCGCAATCGGTTAGCGCGTTCGGCTGTTAACCGAAAGGTTGGAGGTTCGATTCCTCCCGGTGGCGCAGCTTCCCTTTTTGTATTTATTCATACCGATATATTTTCTGTGGTGTGTGCATGCGGAGGAACGTGCACCACTGCCGCCTCCGTGGCGCAATCGGTTAGCGCGTTCGGCTGTTAACCGAAAGGTTGGAGGTTCGATTCCTCCCGGTGGCGCAGCTTCCCTTTTTTTATTTATTCATACCGATATATTTTCTGTGGTGTGTGCATGCGGAGGAACGTGCACCACGGCCCCCTCCGTGGCGCAATCGGTTAGCGCGTTCGGCTGTTAACCGAAAGGTTGGAGGTTCGATTCCTCCCGGTGGCGCAGCTTCCCTTTTTGTATTTATTCATACCGATATATTTTCTGTGGTGTGTGCATGCGGAGGAACGTGCACCACGGCCCCCTCCGTGGCGCAATCGGTTAGCGCGTTCGGCTGTTAACCGAAAGGTTGGAGGTTCGATTCCTCCCGGTGGCGCAGCTTCCCTTTTTTTATTTATTCATACCGATATATTTTCTGTGGTGTGTGCATGCGGAGGAACGTGCACCACTGCCGCCTCCGTGGCGCAATCGGTTAGCGCGTTCGGCTGTTAACCGAAAGGTTGGAGGTTCGATTCCTCCCGGTGGCGCAGCTTCCCTTTTTGTATTTATTCATACCGATATATTTTCTGTGGTGTGTGCATGCGGAGGAACGTGCACCACTGCCGCCTCCGTGGCGCAATCGGTTAGCGCGTTCGGCTGTTAACCGAAAGGTTGGAGGTTCGATTCCTCCCGGTGGCGCAGCTTCCCTTTTTTTATTTATTCATACCGATATATTTTCTGTGGTGTGTGCATGCGGAGGAACGTGCACCACGGCCCCCTCCGTGGCGCAATCGGTTAGCGCGTTCGGCTGTTAACCGAAAGGTTGGAGGTTCGATTCCTCCCGGTGGCGCAGCTTCCCTTTTTGTATTTATTCATACCGATATATTTTCTGTGGTGTGTGCATGCGGAGGAACGTGCACCACGGCCCCCTCCGTGGCGCAATCGGTTAGCGCGTTCGGCTGTTAACCGAAAGGTTGGAGGTTCGATTCCTCCCGGTGGCGCAGCTTCCCTTTTTTTATTTATTCATACCGATATATTTTCTGTGGTGTGTGCATGCGGAGGAACGTGCACCACTGCCGCCTCCGTGGCGCAATCGGTTAGCGCGTTCGGCTGTTAACCGAAAGGTTGGAGGTTCGATTCCTCCCGGTGGCGCAGCTTCCCTTTTTTTATTTATTCATACCGATATATTTTCTGTGGTGTGTGCATGCGGAGGAACGTGCACCACTGCCGCCTCCGTGGCGCAATCGGTTAGCGCGTTCGGCTGTTAACCGAAAGGTTGGAGGTTCGATTCCTCCCGGTGGCGCAGCTTCCCTTTTTGTATTTATTCATACCGATATATTTTCTGTGGTGTGTGCATGCGGAGGAACGTGCACCACTGCCGCCTCCGTGGCGCAATCGGTTAGCGCGTTCGGCTGTTAACCGAAAGGTTGGAGGTTCGATTCCTCCCGGTGGCGCAGCTTCCCTTTTTTTATTTATTCATACCGATATATTTTCTGTGGTGTGTGCATGCGGAGGAACGTGCACCACGGCCCCCTCCGTGGCGCAATCGGTTAGCGCGTTCGGCTGTTAACCGAAAGGTTGGAGGTTCGATTCCTCCCGGTGGCGCAGCTTCCCTTTTTGTATTTATTCATACCGATATATTTTCTGTGGTGTGTGCATGCGGAGGAACGTGCACCACGGCCCCCTCCGTGGCGCAATCGGTTAGCGCGTTCGGCTGTTAACCGAAAGGTTGGAGGTTCGATTCCTCCCGGTGGCGCAGCTTCCCTTTTTGTATTTATTCATACCGATATATTTTCTGTGGTGTGTGCATGCGGAGGAACGTGCACCACTGCCGCCTCCGTGGCGCAATCGGTTAGCGCGTTCGGCTGTTAACCGAAAGGTTGGAGGTTCGATTCCTCCCGGTGGCGCAGCTTCCCTTTTTTTATTTATTCATACCGATATATTTTCTGTGGTGTGTGCATGCGGAGGAACGTGCACCACGGCCCCCTCCGTGGCGCAATCGGTTAGCGCGTTCGGCTGTTAACCGAAAGGTTGGAGGTTCGATTCCTCCCGGTGGCGCAGCTTCCCTTTTTGTATTTATTCATACCGATATATTTTCTGTGGTGTGTGCATGCGGAGGAACGTGCACCACGGCCCCCTCCGTGGCGCAATCGGTTAGCGCGTTCGGCTGTTAACCGAAAGGTTGGAGGTTCGATTCCTCCCGGTGGCGCAGCTTCCCTTTTTTTATTTATTCATACCGATATATTTTCTGTGGTGTGTGCATGCGGAGGAACGTGCACCACTGCCGCCTCCGTGGCGCAATCGGTTAGCGCGTTCGGCTGTTAACCGAAAGGTTGGAGGTTCGATTCCTCCCGGTGGCGCAGCTTCCCTTTTTGTATTTATTCATACCGATATATTTTCTGTGGTGTGTGCATGCGGAGGAACGTGCACCACTGCCGCCTCCGTGGCGCAATCGGTTAGCGCGTTCGGCTGTTAACCGAAAGGTTGGAGGTTCGATTCCTCCCGGTGGCGCAGCTTCCCTTTTTTTATTTATTCATACCGATATATTTTCTGTGGTGTGTGCATGCGGAGGAACGTGCACCACGGCCCCCTCCGTGGCGCAATCGGTTAGCGCGTTCGGCTGTTAACCGAAAGGTTGGAGGTTCGATTCCTCCCGGTGGCGCAGCTTCCCTTTTTGTATTTATTCATACCGATATATTTTCTGTGGTGTGTGCATGCGGAGGAACGTGCACCACTGCCGCCTCCGTGGCGCAATCGGTTAGCGCGTTCGGCTGTTAACCGAAAGGTTGGAGGTTCGATTCCTCCCGGTGGCGCAGCTTCCCTTTTTTTATTTATTCATACCGATATATTTTCTGTGGTGTGTGCATGCGGAGGAACGTGCACCACGGCCCCCTCCGTGGCGCAATCGGTTAGCGCGTTCGGCTGTTAACCGAAAGGTTGGAGGTTCGATTCCTCCCGGTGGCGCAGCTTCCCTTTTTTTATTTATTCATACCGATATATTTTCTGTGGTGTGTGCATGCGGAGGAACGTGCACCACGGCCGCCTCCGTGGCGCAATCGGTTAGCGCGTTCGGCTGTTAACCGAAAGGTTGGAGGTTCGATTCCTCCCGGTGGCGCAGCTTCCCTTTTTGTATTTATTCATACCGATATATTTTCTGTGGTGTGTGCATGCGGAGGAACGTGCACCACTGCCGCCTCCGTGGCGCAATCGGTTAGCGCGTTCGGCTGTTAACCGAAAGGTTGGAGGTTCGATTCCTCCCGGTGGCGCAGCTTCCCTTTTTTTATTTATTCATACCGATATATTTTCTGTGGTGTGTGCATGCGGAGGAACGTGCACCACTGGCGCCTCCGTGGCGCAATCGGTTAGCGCGTTCGGCTGTTAACCGAAAGGTTGGAGGTTCGATTCCTCCCGGTGGCGCAGCTTCCCTTTTTGTATTTATTCATACCGATATATTTTCTGTGGTGTGTGCATGCGGAGGAACGTGCACCACTGCCGCCTCCGTGGCGCAATCGGTTAGCGCGTTCGGCTGTTAACCGAAAGGTTGGAGGTTCGATTCCTCCCGGTGGCGCAGCTTCCCTTTTTGTATTTATTCATACCGATATATTTTCTGTGGTGTGTGCATGCGGAGGAACGTGCACCACTGCCGCCTCCGTGGCGCAATCGGTTAGCGCGTTCGGCTGTTAACCGAAAGGTTGGAGGTTCGATTCCTCCCGGTGGCGCAGCTTCCCTTTTTGTATTTATTCATACCGATATATTTTCTGTGGTGTGTGCATGCGGAGGAACGTGCACCACTGCCGCCTCCGTGGCGCAATCGGTTAGCGCGTTCGGCTGTTAACCGAAAGGTTGGAGGTACGATTCCTCCCGGTGGCGCAGCTTCCCTTTTTGTATTTATTCATACCGATATATTTTCTGTGGTGTGTGCATGCGGAGGAACGTGCACCACGGCCGCCTCCGTGGCGCAATCGGTTAGCGCGTTCGGCTGTTAACCGAAAGGTTGGAGGTACGATTCCTCCCGGTGGCGCAGCTTCCCTTTTTGTATTTATTCATACCGATATATTTTCTGTGGTGTGTGCATGCGGAGGAACGTGCACCACTGCCGCCTCCGTGGCGCAATCGGTTAGCGCGTTCGGCTGTTAACCGAAAGGTTGGAGGTTCGATTCCTCCCGGTGGCGCAGCTTCCCTTTTTGTATTTATTCATACCGATATATTTTCTGTGGTGTGTGCATGCGGAGGAACGTGCACCACTGCCGCCTCCGTGGCGCAATCGGTTAGCGCGTTCGGCTGTTAACCGAAAGGTTGGAGGTTCGATTCCTCCCGGTGGCGCAGCTTCCCTTTTTGTATTTATTCATACCGATATATTTTCTGTGGTGTGTGCATGCGGAGGAACGTGCACCACTGCCGCCTCCGTGGCGCAATCGGTTAGCGCGTTCGGCTGTTAACCGAAAGGTTGGAGGTACGATTCCTCCCGGTGGCGCAGCTTCCCTTTTTGTATTTATTCATACCGATATATTTTCTGTGGTGTGTGCATGCGGAGGAACGTGCACCACGGCCGCCTCCGTGGCGCAATCGGTTAGCGCGTTCGGCTGTTAACCGAAAGGTTGGAGGTACGATTCCTCCCGGTGGCGCAGCTTCCCTTTTTGTATTTATTCATACCGATATATTTTCTGTGGTGTGTGCATGCGGAGGAACGTGCACCACTGCCGCCTCCGTGGCGCAATCGGTTAGCGCGTTCGGCTGTTAACCGAAAGGTTGGAGGTTCGATTCCTCCCGGTGGCGCAGCTTCCCTTTTTGTATTTATTCATACCGATATATTTTCTGTGGTGTGTGCATGCGGAGGAACGTGCACCACTGCCGCCTCCGTGGCGCAATCGGTTAGCGCGTTCGGCTGTTAACCGAAAGGTTGGAGGTTCGATTCCTCCCGGTGGCGCAGCTTCCCTTTTTGTATTTATTCATACCGATATATTTTCTGTGGTGTGTGCATGCGGAGGAACGTGCACCACTGCCGCCTCCGTGGCGCAATCGGTTAGCGCGTTCGGCTGTTAACCGAAAGGTTGGAGGTTCGATTCCTCCCGGTGGCGCAGCTTCCCTTTTTGTATTTATTCATACCGATATATTTTCTGTGGTGTGTGCATGCGGAGGAACGTGCACCACTGCCGCCTCCGTGGCGCAATCGGTTAGCGCGTTCGGCTGTTAACCGAAAGGTTGGAGGTTCGATTCCTCCCGGTGGCGCAGCTTCCCTTTTTGTATTTATTCATACCGATATATTTTCTGTGGTGTGTGCATGCGGAGGAACGTGCACCACTGCCGCCTCCGTGGCGCAATCGGTTAGCGCGTTCGGCTGTTAACCGAAAGGTTGGAGGTACGATTCCTCCCGGTGGCGCAGCTTCCCTTTTTGTATTTATTCATACCGATATATTTTCTGTGGTGTGTGCATGCGGAGGAACGTGCACCACGGCCGCCTCCGTGGCGCAATCGGTTAGCGCGTTCGGCTGTTAACCGAAAGGTTGGAGGTACGATTCCTCCCGGTGGCGCAGCTTCCCTTTTTGTATTTATTCATACCGATATATTTTCTGTGGTGTGTGCATGCGGAGGAACGTGCACCACTGCCGCCTCCGTGGCGCAATCGGTTAGCGCGTTCGGCTGTTAACCGAAAGGTTGGAGGTACGATTCCTCCCGGTGGCGCAGCTTCCCTTTTTGTATTTATTCATACCGATATATTTTCTGTGGTGTGTGCATGCGGAGGAACGTGCACCACTGCCGCCTCCGTGGCGCAATCGGTTAGCGCGTTCGGCTGTTAACCGAAAGGTTGGAGGTACGATTCCTCCCGGTGGCGCAGCTTCCCTTTTTGTATTTATTCATACCGATATATTTTCTGTGGTGTGTGCATGCGGAGGAACGTGCACCACGGCCGCCTCCGTGGCGCAATCAGATTCGGCTTTCTGCCGCGCTAGCGAGCGGACGTGCCGATCATGAGCTCCGTAGGAGCGGCTTCAGCGGCCCAGCAGGGCCGCGGTACCAGGAGTTTTGCCTCAGAAGACCCGGAATACCAAGTTTTGCTGCCTCAATTGCCGACAGGTCGGATAGTTTTAAATACAGTTTTTCTGCATGCGGATGTGCGTGCCAGGCCGTATCGTGTGGAACATTTCCGAGATGCGGTGGCTAGCTTAGGCCTACTTGCTGATGTCATCGCCCTAGGGGCGTATCAGATGAGCCACGTTTGGGCGGTTACTTTCAAGAGCGACGAAGGCGTGAAAAAGCTCTCAAGCGCCAAGAACCTCAAGGTGAATGAACATCGGTGCATTGTCGTTGATCCTGCCAATCAGGCCCTGCGGCTGAAGTTGCATTGGATGCTTCATAACGTGTCGGACGAGGATATACGGACAGCCCTGTTACCGTTCGGAAAGGTCACGGACGTTTTCCATGAAAAGTGGCGTGTTCAAGGAGTTCAAGATAAAGCATCGTCGACACGGGCGGTGTCCCTGGTTCTGAAGACGGGTATGACCGTAGAAGACCTGCCCCATCAACTTCGTGTAGCTGGTGAGCAGACCCTAGTTGTGGTACCGGGCAGAGCACCCCTTTGCCTGAAGTGCCGAAACACCGGACATGTCCGACGTGACTGCCGCGTCCCGAAATGTGCAGTATGCCGTCGCTACGGCCACCAGGATACGGAATGTGTTAAGACTTACGCATCCGTCGCAGGACCTGCGCTTCGAGAGGACGTGGCTGACCTGTTAATGGATGAGGCTGACGTTGATGAGGCTTCCCGCGTGCTAGTACCACCGGCGGACATAGTTGCAACACCTTATGTGCCGGCTGCTAAAGCCACGAAGGTGGTAAATGTGCTGCCTACGAGCCCGAAAGATGCAGTGCAAAGGGCACGCGACGAAGGAGCCAAAGAAGAATCGGCCGCAAAATCCGCCACTGCCGAGGAGGCCGCCACGGAGCACGGACCGGCAACTCCCTTGATGGACGTCGAAGAATCGAGTGCAAGCAATGTGGCTATGAAAAGAGCGAGGGACTCGACCGGCAACCTGGACGGCAGCCTGGACGGCAACCTTGACAACGGGGCCAAAGACGAGCCGCCGCCAAAAGCGCAGGCGGGTCGTCGTGTGCCCGTGCGCCCGAAGCCAAACATCCCGCCGGACAGACGGCCGGCGGCAAAACCGCCTAAGTAGGACTCGGCGCCTACTGGGGCGCCCGGACTAACGTCGTGAAGAGATGGCGTCCTTTTTGGAATCGGGCTTCGCGTACGCTCTAAAGGTACGCGTGTGGATCGAGCGGTTTTCAGTGCAAAAGTTATGCATGCAAATTTTTCTACAGTGTGTCTGGATCGCTTGTTCTTCAGCGACACCGTGCGATCGGCTTGCTTTTGCAGATAAATGGCGGTGAAACTAGAGAGAGCACTGAGAGTTGCCACGTTAAATGTCCGTGGCCTTGGAGCGCGAAGGAGGCAGTATCAACTTAGCCGCTTGTGTATGGAGAAGGAACTCGATGTAGTTGCCTTACAAGAAACTAAGGTCGAAACCCAAGAGCAGACCGATCGCATGGTGACGCCTTTCACGGCGCATTACAATGTGTGCGTGTGCCATGCGAATGGCACATCAGGCGGATGTGCGTTGTTAATACGGAAGAGTGCTGGTATTATTGAAGAAAGTGTAACTGTTTCTGAAACTGGCCGCTTGCTTATTGTAGATTTTTCTTTTTCTCACGATTTGTGGCGGCTCGTATGCGTTTATGCGCCAAACAATGTGAATGATCGATTTTTGTTTTTTGAATGTATCGAGCAATATCTAAAATGTGATCGCTTTGTCATATTACTTGGTGATTTTAACTGTGTGTGTTCTCCGGAAGACCGACTAAAAAGGGAAAGGGTTCGCGATAAAAGTGCTCTCCTTTTGAGCAGACTAATTGAAGACCACAACTTAGAAGATGTGGGCCTATAGTCCTCACTGATGGTATGATTCCGCAGTACACGCACATTCAGCGAAATAGCCGAGCAAGGCTGGACAGAGTGTATGTTTCTGACGACTTGATCACCCTTTGTAATAGTTATAACGTCGCACCGCAATCGTTCACGGACCATAGCCTGGTAAGCTTCTCGATTGGGGAAAAAGTTAAAAGAACACGATTCAACTGGAACATGTGGAAATTCAACGAAAAGCTGCTTGATGATGAACCATTTGTGCGCAGAGTTAAGGAAAAGATAACAGAGTTGATGACAAATGAGGGTGAATATTTTACTGCCACATGGGAGGAATTTAAGATTCAAGTTAAGTTCATTGCAATAGAAAGAGGAAGCAGCCTTCAGCACGATAAATTACAGAAACAAAGAGAGCTGCAAAGAGAGCTAGAATATCTGTCAAGCGCACAAAATGCGGGTCACGATCTATTAGCTGAAAACGTAAAGAAAGTAAGACACGAGCTTGAAGTTATCGACGCCGAGCGATACAAAGCAGCAGTTATACGCGCTAGAAGCGAACGCCTATGGATGGGTGAGATACCAAACAAACGGGCAATGAGCGATGAAAAGCGTCACGCGTCAAGAAATGAGATCCAACAGATACGTCTTCAAAACGAGGTGACGTCAGACGCTTCGTCGATTGAGAAAGCTTTTGTGGAACACTATCGCGAATTGTTCGGCAATGTGACTCCTTCTGGACTGGCCTTCGAGAGTGAATTCATGAGCGAGATGCCAAGGTTGGATGACGACGTTAGAGAAAGTCTTGAGAGACCAATAGCTGTGTCCGAGATTGAAAGGGCGATAGAAGAACTGCCATCAGGCAAATCGCCAGGGCCGGACGGCCTAGGCGCCGCTTTTTACAAGGCATTCAGTCAGGAGTTTGCGTGTATATTGCACCGACTACTCTCAGAGGCGTATGAATTTAAAAAAGTACCACCCTCATTCCAGACTTCGCACATAGTATTAATTCCGAAAACCGATGAACGGGAAAAGCTCCTTTCAGTAAGTTCATACAGACCGATAAGTCTGACCAACACAGATTACAAAATATTTATGAAAGTACTGGCTCGACGATTTCAAAGCGTGATTCAGCAGCTTGTAGGGCCACACCAGACGTGTGGCATTAAAGGCCGCACCATTTTCACGAACACCCACATTGCAAGGAATGTGCTTGAATGTTGCGATGCCATTGGGGGTCGGGTCGCCATGTTGCAGCTAGACCTTGCGAAGGCGTTCGACCGGGTGTCACATGAGGTGCTTTTCGCTATACTGCAGTACTGTAATGTTGGGAGCGTCATTGTAGATGGCGTTAAAATGGCTTATGAAGACTGTTACATGCAGCTTATAGTTAATAAGTGTCTTAGTTCGCGGGTGCCACTCCGCTCGTCTGTACGGCAAGGCTGTCCCTTGTCTCCCTTGCTTTTTGCCCTGTACCTCGAACCCTTTTGTATGGCAGTCATACGGAATGAAAACATTCGTGGTTTTAGGCTGCACGCCGCAGAAGTTAAAATGCTAGCTTATGCAGATGACGTCGCCGTCTTTTGTGAAGACAGGGAAAGCGTGGTCGAGGCTGTCCGCCTTGCAAGATCCTTTTGTAGGTACACTGGTGCCCAGATAAACTTCGAAAAAAGTGTTGGGATATGGCATGGAAGCTGGGACGCGACACCCACAAAATTCGCCGGTATGCAGTGGACTACAGTGCCTCCACTGTATCTAGGAGTGCCCCTTGAGCACTATCGGGACTCGACACAGTTGTGGACCGGCCAAATAGAATCAATGAAAGAAAAGATAAAAGGATGGCAGGGCCGGGGATTGTCAGTGTTTGCACGTGCTTCAGCTTGCAATATATTTTTAATTGCCAAAGTTTGGTACATACTGCAAGTAATGTTCATGTCCCGTGTAAACGTTCAAAAAATGCATCGAGTGTTTGCTACCTTCATCTGGAACTCCACTTGGGAGCGATCCAGTCGAACAAATCTTTTTCGCACAGTTCGAAATGGGGGCCTTGGGCTCTCACACTTGTTCATTAGACAGATCGTATCGCGGTTCATCTTCCTGCGAGATGAAAGAAATGTTTTCCTCCGTACGGTCATTCAGGCGAAAATGGCAACAGAACTGCCTGAATTTGTTGTGTCCACATCTAGTGCTATCACTAGAGCGACTGGGTACTATCGTGAAGTCGTTGCATCTTTTAGAATACTCTGCGCACGTTTTTCGCTGGAGTACTTGTGCTCAGTGAGAAGAAAGAAACTGTACGCAGATTTAGTTGACAGTATGTTACCTATCCCACTGTATAGGAGTGTTTACTGTGGAGGCCCAGGAAAAGATGTGCTGAAACGAGTCAAAAGGATGCCTGTAAGACCTGCTGCGAAAACTTTCTTTTTCCACCTACACACGAACACCCTCCCCGTTAAAGTATGGCTAGAACAGAAAGGAATATTCGTACCCTGGACTACCGATTGCCGGCTGTGTAAAAAGCCTGAAACAATTGAACACGCCTTCATTGAGTGTTGGGACGCTGTCTTTCACTGGGACATCTTGCAGCGCACTCTTAAAAAAGAACTCCCCATAAACCCCTATGGAATTCGGTTCCTTCCAGTTGAAAGCGATGACGGGCCACCGTTCGACATGTTCATGTTGCTGGGTCTCCACAGTTTGTGGAAAACAAGAATGGCTGTACGTCATGCTGATGTGAATGGGTGCTCTGCGCGAGAGAACTTCATTGAAAGTATGTCACTATTACGAGAAGTGTATCGTGCACAAAGCGAAACCCCAGACTGGGTTAGCATCCTTGATGAGCTGGTGTGCCTCAAGAAATTTTAGCGACCATCCCACCTGATGTGATGTGGGTGCACTGTGTATATGGATTTGTTTTTTTTGTGTGTTAATGTCTAAGCAGGCAATAAAGAAAAGAAAAAAAAAAGCCTCCGTGGCGCAATCGGTTAGCGCGTTCGGCTGTTAACCGAAAGGTTGGAGGTTCGAGTACTCCCGGTGGCGCAGCTTCCCTTTTTTTTATTTATTCATACCGATATATTTTCTGTGGTGTGTGCATGCGGAGGAACATGCACCACGGCCGCCTCCGTGGCGCAATCGGTTAGCGCGTTCGGCTGTTAACCGAAAGGTTGGAGGTTCGATTCCTCCCGGTGGCGCAGCTTCCCTTTTTTTTATTTATTCATACCGATATATTTTCTGTGGTGTGTGCATGCGGAGGAACGTGCACCACTGCCGCCTCCGTGGCGCAATCGGTTAGCGCGTTCGGCTGTTAACCGAAAGGTTGGAGGTTCGATTCCTCCCGGTGGCGCAGCTTCCCTTTTTTTATTTATTCATACCGATATATTTTCTGTGGTGTGTGCATGCGGAGGAACGTGCACCACAGCCGCCTCCGTGGCGCAATCGGTTAGCGCGTTCGGCTGTTAACCGAAAGGTTGGAGGTTCAATTCCTCCCGGTGGCGCAGCTTCCCTTTTTTTATTTATTCATACCGATATATTTTCAGTGGTGTGTGCATGCGGAGGAAGTGCACCACGGCCGCCTCCGTGGTGCAATGAAAGCTTTGTAAAATTCACTTGAAAGTCCATCGGGGCCGGGTGTTTTCGACAAAGGCAGCTGATCAATAGCTAGCTCAATTTCTTGAATCGTAAGACTACCACTGATGACTGCACAGTCATCATCCTGTAATGGTTTGACAAGAGATACAAAACTCTCTAAAACTTTTGCATCGTGATCGTCCGGAGGGGCACTAAACAACATAGTGTAGAAAGTTTCGAACTTAGAAATTATGTCATTAGTATTTGTGACAAGACTACCTTCGGAGTATATTTCCGGAATTACTTTGGAAATACCGTGACGTCGCTCGTCAAGTAAAGCTTGACGTGTTGGTTGCTCAGATTGCAGAGCACGCCTGTTTCGAGATCGAATTCTCGCACCTCTGTAACGTAGCGCGTCATGCTGTTGTAACTCACATTTAATGTTTTCTATGTCAACAATGTAAGTGCCTGGCATTTCGCATTCAATCTCATAAAGGCTACATAGGCTCTTAAGAAGCGTTTTTTCTTCATTCTTTCTATAGAATGATTTCACCGATCCAATTTCTATAGCCACTGCACGAACCTCTTGTTTAAAGAGTTCCCAAGCAGCAAATAATGGCAAGTCACTAGAAAGAGAATTGGTTAGAGCCATGCGCACGCGATTAATAAATTCCTGATCATTTAGGAGCTCAGAGTTAAGCTTCCAGAGTGCCCACTGTGGTCTGAAATTAGTTACAAATTTTTCACCAATGTTTGCGATAACCATACAATGATCAGAGAATGAAACGGGGATAGTAATGCAGGATAGTCCTCGAGAGAGGAGCGATGAAGAAACATAAATCCGATCAAGGCGGGCGTAGGAATGACCTTGAATTCTTGTATAAGAGCGAGCTCCCTGTCCCGACACTCCTATATCAACGAGCCCTGCATTTTCTATTATGTTAGACAAAACTTCACCACTCCTGTCCCGCTGAGTGTTAATGCCGCTTCGATCGTTGGGATCACATACACAATTGAAATCTCCCATTAAAACAATGCAGCGATCACAGTCCAATAGACTTGACACAGTATCAAATAAAAGAGTTCGTTTTGCAGCGTCATTAAATGCATAGACGTTGACTATGCGCCATGGCACACCCTGCAACACAAAATCACAACATATATATCGACCTTCAGTGTCGACATGATAACTAAAAGCTGAATAAAGTAGGCTCTTTTTCAGAAACAGGAAACAGCCCGCGGATAAACCAAGAGCGTGCGAAACGCAAACATTATACTCAGACAGAAAAGGTCGCAAAGCCCTTTCTGTCTCGTCATCACGCTCAATCTTCGTCTCCTGCACGGCGACGAAGTCGAGGCGCTTCCTAGACAAAAGCCGGCGAAGCTGCGCCTGTTTCTGCAAAGACCTAAGGCCTCGTACGTTCAAGGTTGCGAATAGAAGTTGCTGGGACAGGGCCATGGTGACTACCAACTATTTGGACCTAATGATCTATGTGATCGGTCCTAGAGGGCAACGGTGAGGCTCCCTCCGAAACCCCACCTGGCCTTCTGGACCGTGATCGACGACACTTTCCTGAGTGTTTCGATGTTTTGCGGCGACGTGCTTTTCTTGTGGTACTGGTCGTCTCGCTGTCTGTGCTTGATTCCGATCTGTTAGTCGCACGGCGCTTCGGAACTGAAGTATCCGCGTTACCTCGTCTGTCCTCTGCCGGCTCAGCGCACGTGTCGAGACGCTTGGGTGCATCAGGTGAGTCGTCTCCGGCTCCCTCATTCGCTTGCTGGGCAGCAGCTGGCTCCGTGGTAGCGGGTGCTCCTTTGGGTTGTTGCTTCGGTTGGTCATCTTTCTCTTCGCTACTTTCGTTTTTCACGGGCAGTTCTGTGATGCCATTGTGACTGTCTTTAACAGGCAGAGGGGCCTTACTGGCACAGCGGGTCTCCGCGGAAGAGGGAACGTCTCCCGTCGCGTCAAGAACCTCCGTAATGTCCATTATGTGTTCTTGCAAGCTTTCATCCGGAGGCTTTGTTCTGTGTCGTAACTTATCGGCGTATGTTACGACACATTCTTCAGATGTGTGACCAAAGCGTCGGCAGGTTTCACAACGCGGGGTTCTGCAGTTTCGACGAATGTGCCCCACCCTGTTACAGCGCAGACAAAGTGGGGGCCGGCCTGGAAATAATACGAGACTCTGCACTCCACAAACAGGTAGTAGATGTGGAACGTCCCCCACGCTCACTCCATCGGCAAGAGTCAACACCACGTCCCGATTTAGCGTACGCATTTGTTCCATCCCCGATACTCTCCAGCTTTCTGCTGATATAGACTTGACTTTCCCGTAAGCCTGAAGCGCATCTCGAATGTAGTCATCTTCCGAACGCTCAGGAAGCCACAAAAGCTTCATTTGAACTTCCGTGGGCTCAGGATCAAAGACGACGCAGCGTCTACCTTTTACGGATAATTCCCCGCATGCGACTAGCTTTGATTTTGTCATCCCTGATTTGCACGTCACCATCCACACGTGCGACATCTGAAATTGTCCGATGGAACTTATTTCCTTCAGGTCAATAACGTTCCGAAGGGCGTCTCTGAAGTCTTGGGCTCTGTACGGTCGACCACTTAAGTCAGCATGCAGGAAAACGGAGTCCACAACCAGCTTACCGCTAGGAAGACGGGGTAACACAACACGGTAGTCATTGCTGCTGGCTGAAGCCTGAGCAGCACCTCGGCCAGGGGCCGATAAAACCTTTGAAGCGGAGAACATGAGAAAAGCGACCGTTCGGAACGCCGTCTTCTTCTTCAATTTTACATTTTTACTTCAAGTTTCGAGATTGACGCCCTTCCGCAGTCTTTTTGCAAAACCCACACAGTTTTAATTCCCAAAAGTTCAGATAAAGAGAAACTGCGTTCCGTTGAAGGCTATCGACCAATCACATTGTCAAACGTGGATTACAAAATTTTTGCGAAAGTTCTATCTAATAGATTGCAATTTGCGATGTCAATTCTAATCGGTTCCCATCAGACATGTGGAATCAGGGGCCGATCAATTCAAACCAACATACATATCGCCCGTACCCTTCTTCAATACTGTTATGGTTCCACTGAGCAGCTTGCAATGCTCCAGGTAGACCTTGCTAAAGCTTTTGATCGTGTCAGTCACTCCTATTTATTTTCCCTTCTGGAGCATGTCAATGTTGGCTCCATTGTGCTTAAAGGCGTTAGGCTTTGCTACACCTGTTGTACTACTCGTTTAGTTATTAATGGCCAACTATCCGAACCCATTTCTATTTGCTCATCAGTAAAACAAGGCTGCCCTATGTCCCCACTACTATTCGCCCTTTACCTGGAACCGCTATGCTTAAGCGTAATTCAGTCGAGTAACATCCATGGCTTCAATATACTGGGTAATGAAGTTAAAGTCTTAGCTTATGCAGACGATCTAGCGTTCTTCTGCACGGATAAGTCCAGTGTTGAAAACGTAGTGTCGAAAATAGAAGACTTTGGCAGCGTATCAGGAGCGCGAATGAACTCTTCAAAAAGTTTAGGCTTATGGTTTGGCTCATGGTGCTATACACCAGAACAGTTTGCAGGCGTTAAGTGGACTGATGTCCCGCCAAAGTATCTTGGCGTGCCGCTAGACGCATATAAATTAAGCGCACACTATTGGAAAGAACGGGTTTCGGTACTGCAAAGTTACGCCCAGACATTCGTTCCACAACGACTTTCTATTTTTGGGAAAGCCGAAGCCTGCAATAAGTTCTTGGCAACAAAAATTTTCTATGTATTGCAAGTTATCCATTGTGCTAGGCTATACATCCAACGCTTTCACCGTATCTTTGCAACCTTCGTATGGTCTCGTGAGCCCATGACTTTTGAGCCCATGAGGCGCGACAATATCTTTAAGCCTGTTAGTGAAGGTGGGCTGGGCTTAGTACATCTTTATGTGCGGCAAATAGTGTCTCGTTTCTTCTATTTTCGTGATACTTCCCATCCTGTAATTCGTTCGTACATGCAAGTCACACTTGTTAATGTGTTACCTGATTTAGTTGTTTCTTCAAGTTTTTCTTCGCGCTTATGCTTGTGGGGGTTCATGCAAGAAGTTTACTTGGCGGTTCGTTTCCTGACAGTTCGGTTTTCCACTGAATACTTGTATTCTGTGTCGCGCAAAACGTTGTACAAAGACTTACTATCCATGCTATTTCCGCCTCCACTTTACCGATCAATATACATTAAATTGCCAGGCCACGATGTGCTAAAGCGAGTTCGAAAGATGTATTTATCCCCTTGCTGCAAAACATTCTTTTATAAAGTTCATAGTGAAACCATACCGGTTAAAGCATGGCTAAAAAAAAAGGGTATCTTTGTCTCTTCTGTTAACTGTCGCCTTTGTGATGTACCAGAGACAATTGAACATTGTTTTATTAGCTGCACCGACGCCATCCTATTTTGGGATGTCCTCCAACGGACTTTAAAGAAAGACTTTGAGATTAACGCTCATACTGTGCGATACCTGCTACCAACCTGTGATAATAGTGCGCCTTTCGATATGTTTTTTGTAATGGGAATGCACAGTTTGTGGAAAACGCGAATGATGGACCGCAACGCCGAAACGGTTGTACCTACAAGGGCAAATTTCATCCAAATGACACTACAGCTAAAGCAGGTTTATGATGGACTCGGTGTACAACCGGACGGGTACCCTATTTTGTTGAGGTGCTTATCCTTGCCACCCTTCTAAAGTGACACGAACTTTTCTACTCACAGTATGAACGCTACCTTTTCTGTGTGTGACTTTCACTGTGCCCTCCATTCTCTGACTATGCAGAACTGGTGAACGTCTGGTTGAATGGTTGAATGCAACTATAATAAATACCATGAAAGAAAGAAAAAAAAAGCCTCCGTGGCGCAATCGGTTAGCGCGTTCGGCTGTTAACCGAAAGGTTGGAGGTTCGATTCCTCCCGGTGGCGCAGCTTCCCTTTTTTTATTTATTCATACCGATATACTTTCTGTGGTGCGTGCATGCGGAGGAACGTGCACCACGGCCGCCTCCGTGGCGCAACATTCCACTTCCGGCTTTCAAGCGAAACGGTCGCGGGTTGGCTTGCTCCCACGGAGCGGTTTCGGCGGCCCATGCGGGCCGCGGTAATAGTTTTTTTGTTTCTACTGCCGAAGATTATCAGGTTATTCTGCCCAATCTGCCATCCGGACGCATCGTCGCGAACACCGTTTTCATGCACGGCGACCCGAGAGCTCGGCCCTACCGTGTCGAGGGCTACCGGGACACTTTGGCCAATCTAGGTGCGCTCCCCGACGTTTTGGCGTTGGGGGCGTATCAGATGAACCACGTGTGGGCTGTTACAATGACGAGTGCTGACGCCGCTCAGAAATTGCTCACCGCTGTCAACGTGAAGGTAAAGGATCGCCCATGTTTGCTCATCGATCCAAATAACCGGGAGGTTTGCTTAAAGCTACACTGGCTGCTGCACGGCGTGACCGACGAAGACATTCGTGTGGCCCTGACACCCTACGGGAAAGTGTTGCAGGTGTCGCGGGAGAAGTGGTGGGTGCAAGGCGTCAGTGAAAAGGGCTCGACGACTCGCTCAGTTGGACTGCAATTGCATGGCGACGTCAAAGTCGACGACATTCCACACCAGCTCAAGATAGCCGGAGTGCTGACTCTCGTCGTTGTTCCAGGCCGCGCTCCGCTCTGTCTGCGCTGTAAGAGCACTGGGCACATACGTCGGGACTGCAAAGTGCCGCGCTGAAGTCGTTGTCGCCGCTTCGGCCATGAGGACGCGGATTGCCCAAAGACGTACGCCAGCGTGACCGGACCAGTCCAGGCAAACGACGCATTGGACCACCTCATGGACGAGGCAGACTCCGAGGACGCAGCAGGAGTGGGCCGAAACCCGACTACCCAAGATGGTACCCCGAACACTCCACAGGACGCCCTCCTTGAAGCACTAGGTAAGCCCGAAGCCGGGCTTCTGCATGAAGCCGTGGAAGACCGGAGCATGAAGGCTGCTTCAAGTAGTACCGGCCACACTTTTTCCGGCGGAGCTGTAGAGACTACTCTCGAGGAAATGCCGATGACGGGCATCGATAGCGACATTGCCAGTGCGACCGCAAAGCGGCCCCACGAAGCAGGCGAAAAGGAGAAGGGGCCCAGCGCCGTCGCAACGGACGCCGCCTGCGAAAACGACTCCCGTGCGGCGTCTTCCCCTTCGGCTACGGCCGAACACTTCGACGGAGCGCAAGACGGCGGAAACGCCGCCTTTGCCGCCCTGAGGACTGCACCGTGACAAGGCACCCAGGAAAAAAGCGCAGTAGTGAGGTGAGCGTCATGCCCCCGGGTTTTCACCGCCTCGCAATGATGTCTATGGATAGGTCATTTCGTGTGGCCACTTTAAACGTACGTGGGCTTGCCTCAAGGAGGAAGCAAAGTCAACTGTACCGACTAGTTAGCGAACATGACCTGGACATTCTAGCAGTGCAGGAGACGAAAGTCGAGGGCTACGACGAAACCGGGGGCATGGTGCGTCAATTCTTAGCTCGATACTGTGCTGTAGTGAGCCAAGCTGTGGGAACTTCTTCCGGGTGCGCTTTGTTCATCTGCCATAGTCTTGGAGCAGAAATAGAAGCTGAGACGTCATGCCCGTCAGGTCGGCTTATTGTCTGCGATTTTTTATTATCGTCATTGGAATGGCGTGTTATTTGTTTGTAAGCGCCGACTGTCACTGAGGAAAGACGCAGATTTTTCGATCAGTTAAAACAGTATACGCAGTGTAATGGACTCCTCATTATTGCCGGTGATTTTAACTGTGTTCTTTCAGCCAGTGATAAAACTAGCGCTCGACCGTACAAGGATGCAAGCACCATTGCCCTAAGTGATATGATAAGGGACGATGGTTTGGAAGACGTGGCTGAAAGTCCCGGTGGTGGGAGGACTACGCAGTACACCCACTTTCAGGCAGCCAGCCACGCCCGTCTTGACAGAGTGTATGTGAGCCTTGATTTGATACCCCTTTGTAAGGAGTACCATGTGAGCGCACTTTCATTCAGTGATCACTGTTTGGTCAGCTTTTTAGTAGCAAGCCCGAAAGAAAAGAAAAAGGGCTTCGAGTGGCAACTATGGAAATTGAATTCGAAATTGTTATGCGACGAAATTTTTACAGTGAACGTAACGAAGCAAGTTGAAGAAATAAATGCTATTGGTAACACGACATCTGGGGAGAAATGGGAGAACTTCAAGCAGGCGGTTAAAATCAAGGCGTTAGAGCGTGCGAGCGCTATATGCAGAGAAAAAGGAGCAGAAGAAAAACAGATGCGCAGGAATTTAGAAAAAATGATCAGTGAGGAATGTAGGATGCCCGGCATGTTCATGGACGATATTCGCGCACTGAAACATAAAATAGAACAGTACGATATCGAAAGATACCGCGGTGCTTTGGTGCGGGCAAGGGCTGAAAGGCTGATAATGGGAGAAGTACCGTCGGAAAGAGCGTTAGGCTCAGAAAAGTGGCATGCGCGCCGCAATCAGATAGCGGAAATAGAGTATTGCGGAAAAGTCAGCGACGCAGCAGAATATATCGAGCGTGCTTTTTTCGAGCACTACAGTGGTTTATTCACCGACTGCGCAGTCCACATAGATCGTTTTAAAAAGGACTTTTTGTCGTTGATGCCAAGGCTAGATGAAAGTACGAAAGAAATATTGGAGGAACCAATTTCGGAAGAGGAAGTGAAAAGTGCTATTGAAAGTATGCATTCGGGGAAGTCCCCTGGCCCTGATGGTCTAACCTCAGCCTTTTATAAATATTTCAAAGGTGCGTAGCGGATGTATACCGGCCTTAGCGGATGTATACAACGAAGCATTCCAGCTCAAAGTATTACCCCCGTCCTTCTCATCTTCCCACACTATTCTTATACCCAAGTCAGAAGATCCCGTTGCATTGAGAAGAGTAACTTCTTACCGCCCAATTTGTCTCACTAACGGAGACTATAAGATAATGATGAAAACCTTAGCGAAGAGGTTGCAGACTGTCATTGCGAAGCTTGTGGGGCCGCATCAAACGTGTGGCATTAAAGGCCGAACTATCTTCTCAAATATACACGTAGCACGCAGTATCCTCGAATGTTGCGATGCCATGGGTGCACGAGTGGCAATGCTCCATATTGATCTCGAGAAGGCGTTCGACCGGGTGCCTCATGACATTCTTTTGTGCATTCTAGATTATGTGAATTTGGGTAGAATAATTAGAGAGGGGGTTGCCATGGGCGTACCGGGACTGCTCGACGCGGCTTATTGTCAACAAGGTGGTGGGAGCGCGAATGCAAGTTAAGCGTTCGGTGCGTCAGGGCTGCCCTCTCTCGCCGCTGTTGGTTTGCTTGTATATTGAGTCTTTTTGTTTGAGTGTCATGGAGAATGACTGTGTCCGCGGGTTTAAACTGCACTAGGTTGAAGTCCGCCTGTTGGCTTATGCAGACGATATTGCTGTGTTTTGCACTGATTCTGACAGTATAACGCAGGCTGTGAAATGGGGGGGGGGGAGAGAGAGAACAACTTTAGTAAATATGCCTGCAGAGTCGGTTAGGCTCCCTCCACGCAGGGAGGACAAGCTTTTACCGCGACGCGGCCACTACGTCAGTCTCGTGCATTGTGCTCCTCGAGGTCTTGGTAATTCCTCGCTACTTCCGCGGATCTGAGAGGGCCGCCATCCCCTTCCTAGGGGTGCTCCCCCCTTCTCCTCGGTTTCGCGAGGTCGCTGCCTCTCTAGAGCTGCCGAGACCTGCTGGACGGCCTTTAGTTGTGTATCTTGGTCATAGGTCCTCGTTGCAGCCTCTAGCCGCGGCGGGATCGTCGTCTTCTCACTGGCTTCTCGTGGATTTCTACTACAGTCCCAAAGGATGTGAGCCGCGGTGGCTCTCTCCTTAGCGCACAGTCTACACACGTCACTCGCGTACACGCTCGGACACACGTGCTTAGCTAGCACCGGGGTGAGCAGGGACCCCGTCTGTAATTGCCTGTATAACACTGCCTCCTCCCGGGTAAGCCCCGGGTGAGGTGGCGGCATAGTCTGCCTGTTAAGTCTGTACCACTTCACTATTTCGTTGAAGGTCGTCATCTTGTCCTTGGCACTGCACCGTGACCAACACTCCGAGTCGGCCGTGCTTGCAGCCGCGCGGTTGGTTAGTCCTCGCGCGGCCGAGTTGGCCGTCTCGTTGTGGTTCACGTTCCCGCGTTCCGACACGTCACTGCCCATGTGGGCCGGAAACCACTTGATCACCACAGCGCTTTTGCGTCCGATGTCTTCGGCCTTGCGCAGTATGCGCGCAGCCTCACTACATACCCTACCCTTGGCGTAGTTCTTCACTGCCGTTCTAGAGTCACACAACACTGTAGTGCATCCGGGGTCGGAGACGGCCAAGGCGATGGCCACCTCCTCCGCCCGGTGTGCCTCTCGAGTCCGGACGCTCGCCGCGGTCTTCGTTGCACCCGTCGATGCCCCGACAGCCACCACCGCGTATGCGTCGCTGCTCCCTCGATACTCCGCCGCGTCCACGTAGATGGCGCCTTCTTCTCTGGCGTGGAGGTCCACAAGAGCCCTGGCCCTCGCCAACCTCCGCTCCTTGTTGTGCTCGGGGTTCACGTTCCTCGGGATCGGGCAGACCCTGAGCTTTCTGTTGATGCTATCCGGTATAAGCACGTCTTTCTGCTGCTCGCCTTCCCTCGGCTCGAGGCCAAGGTCCCGCAGTATCTTTCTTCCGGTTCTTGTTTCAGAGAGACGCTCGAGTTGCGCCGTTCTCTGTGCTTCGGCTATTTCGTCCAGCGTGTTGTGGACTCCCAGCGCCATGAATTTTTCGGTGCTCGTGCTTCCGAGGAGGCCGAGTGCCGCCTTATACGCCTTGCGTATGGTGGCGTCTATCTTGTTACGTTCGCTCGGCCTCCAGTTGTGGAAGGCGGCCACGTACATTATGTGGCTAACTGCGAAGGATTGAACGAGCCTAGTCAGGCTCTCCTCCTTCATCCCCGCTCTTCTGTTAGACACCCTCTTGATGAGTCTCATTGCCGCGGCCGCTTTGCCCGCGAGCTTGTTGACCGTTTCACCGTTGACTCGATTTCGCTGGATGAGCAGCCCGAGCACTCTAATCTTCTCGACCTCCGGTATCACTTGTCCTCCCGCTGTCTTGACCGTGATCTGTGATCGCTCGTACTTGACTTCCATGTTCTTTCTTTTCCTGCCCGCTACTGTCGGTGGAATCACCAGCAGTACTGACTTGGCCGGAGAGCAAACGAGTCCAGACCCGCCCAGCTGCTCCTCGATGGCGTTGACCGCTTCTTGCAGCGTTGTCTCGATGTGTCCGTCGCTTCCTCCCGGTACCCATAGCGTAACGTCGTCGGCGTAGATGGTGTGCCGGACTCCCGCTACTCTTTCTAGCCGGTTGGCCACCCCGATCATCACGAGGTTGAAGAGAAGCGGGGAGATCACCGAGCCCTGCGGAGTTCCGACGCTGCCCAACTTCTTCTCTTCGAGCTGCAGGTCTCCCGCGCAGATTTCGGTGGTCCGTTCCGTCAGGAAGTCTTTGATGTACTGGTATGTCCTTCTGCCCATGTTTAGTCTGGATACTTGGGCCAGGATAGCCGAGTGCCTCACTTTATCGAAGGCGCTCTGCAAGTCAAGCCCGAGTATGGCTCTGTTGTCCTTGGTGCCCGTCGTATCGTCGATGATCTCGTTCTTCAGTAAGATCATGGCGTCTTGCGTCCCGAGCTTCTTTCGAAACCCGATGATGGAATTTGGGTAAAGCTCCGATTCTTCCAGGTACCGCTGCCACCTGTTCATGAGAACGTGCTCGAGGACCTTTCCCACGCACGAAGTGAGCGAGATCGGCCTGAGGTTCTCTATGTTGGGCGGCTTGCCAGGCTTGGGGATGAGGATCGTCTTGGCTGCTTTCCATTGCTTGGGCAGCCTTCCTTCTTGCCAGCACTTGTTGAAGAAGTTCGTGAGCGTTTCGATGGCCGCTTCGTTGAGGTTCTTGAGCGCTCTGTTGGTCACTCGATCGGGACCCGCGGCGGACCTGCCATTGAGATCCTGCAGGGCAACTCTGACTTCCCATGTCTGGATGTCTCGATCTAGCGTCTCGTTCTCGTTGCCTTGGTAATCCGGGTGTCTTTCCGTGGGGGTGGTCGATAGGTACTTGGCGTCCAAGCGCCCCTTGACCTCGTCCTCCCCGTGTTCACAGATTGCCTTGTGTAGGATTCTGGCCAGGTTGTTGTGTTGGTGGCCCTTGGTCTTGGTTTCGTCGAGGAGGTGCCGCAGCATGTTCCACGTCTTGCCCTTGTGCATCTGTCCGTCGGCTTCGTTGCAGGCCTCGTTCCACTGTTGGGTGCATAGCACCCTGCAGTGGACCTCGATCTGCCTGTTGAGCTCGGCGATCTTCTTCCTTAAACTTCGGTTGGTTCGTCGCTTCTGCCACCTCGCCTTTATGGACTGCTTGGCTTCTATCAGGTGGGCCAGCCGACTGTCCATCTTGTCTATCCGTTCGTCCGTCTCCAGCTCTTTGGTGGCTCCTTCCATCGTCTCAACGACGTTGGCCGCCCATTGCTCGATGTCCGTAATGTCCAGTTGCACCGCGGGTAGCGCCTTTCGAAAGGCGTCCCAGTCCGTAATGCGATGCTTCCTTATGCCGCTGTTGCCTTGGCGTTCTAGCGGTACGACGACCTCCACGATGTAGTGATCGCTGCCCAGCTCTTGGCCCGTGTTTCTCCATTGTGCTTCTCTCGATCCTCCGTCGGTTTTGACGAAGGTAAGGTCCGGAGTGGTGTCTCTCGTAACCGATGTGCCGATCCTGGTGGGAAAGGCCGGATCCGTGATTAGGTTCAGTCCCACGTCAGTGGCGTCTTGCATGAGCTCTCTCCCCTTGACCGTCGTTCTGTGGTAGCCCCAGTCTTGGCTCGGAGCGTTAAAGTCTCCGCACACTACGAGCGTATTCCTCCCCGCGACTGAACTCGCTTTGTGGAAGAGTGCCCTGAATTTCTGTTGTCCGTGGGACGGATTGCTGTAGACGTTCACCAGGAAAGTGCTCTCCTTCCTCCTCTTGCCCGTGATTACTTCCACCGTGCAGTGTTCGATGGCGCTTTTGCCGATCAGTTCGTGTTCCATGAAGGTGATCCCTTTCCTAACGAAGGTGCAGACCCCTCTGCCCTTGCCCTTGGACGTGTCCCTTTTGCTCGGCGGGCTGTCGTGCTGTGGATGCTGCTGTGGATGCTGTGGATGTCGTGCTGTGGATGCGGGCTGTCGTGCTGTGGATGCTGCTGTACGTGCTGTCCCGTCCATGATTGCTGCAGTTTGGCGATGATCTGTGCTTCCATGCCTTGTATTTGTGCCTGTATCTGCGCCTGCAGCTGTGCTTGCATCTGCGCCATCATGTTCTGGATCGTGCTCTGTATGTTCGTTGTCATCTGCTGAACTGTTTGCGCGAGCGTAGTGAGGCGTTCGTTGGTTACCTTGCTGGTCGCCTCAAGACGGTCGAGTCTGTCGTCCTGTTTTTCGATTCTCTCCATTATCTTTCGTTCCTTGGCGCCCTCTATGGCTCTCCTCTTGGGAGCCGGTCCCGCCTCTTTCGTGGCTCTCGGGTCCACCTCGACCTCTGGTTCGTCCTCGGTTATCTCTTCTTGTTTCCTCTCGTGCGCGGGCTTCGGCAGCAGCTGCGGCTGTTGCTGCAACCCAATTAATGTCGTTAGCTTCTCGTTGATTTCCTTGATGGTTGCGTCCTTTTCGGCGATTCTCCGCTTTAGCATCTCGTTCTCGTCTCTCAGGGCTTTTACCACCCCGTTCTCTTCTTGGATCTTCTTCGCGGCGTTTTGCGCTGGTGGTTGTCAAATGTGTTAAAAGTTTTTGTGCTGTAAGCGGCAGCGCGGTAAACTGGGGTAAGTGCCTGGGATTCTGGCACGGGGATTGGCGGGGGGCCCCAGACACTTTTGCCAACATGAGTTTCGTTACGACTCCGGTGAAATACTTTGGTGTTCCCCTTCAGTGCTACAAAGACAACATCACACCGGTCCTTGTACAGTTTTTTCCGGTTGACTTCACTCAAATATTGAAGTTAAAAACGCGCTGACAAAAACCTGCATGAAACCACAACTTCACGTAGAAAACCATAAACAGCCCCTGGCAAACTGCCCGCTGAGACAATCATATCGGGCAAGTGTTTGCCCAGGCGAAGTTGGCAGACAGTGTATAAAAACGGGTTTTTTGCGTCCCTGAAGAAAAAAAAGCGATTGACTACCTGAGTAATCAAATGGAATGGCTGGAATTGGTCTATGTTTTCTAGAGTCACAATTTGCAACATATTTTTAGTGAGCAAACTTTGGTACATCCCCCAAGTCTTGCATTGCTCAAGGGTAAACATCCAAAAAATTCACCGGGTGTTCGCAGTGTTCGTGTGGGCATCGTCTGAGAGATCAAGTCGCACCAATTTGTTTCTTCAAGTTGAAAATGGAGGACTTGGATTGTCACATTTGTTTTTGAGACAGGTAGTCAATCGCTTTTTTTTTCTTCAGGGACGCAAAAAACCCGTTTTTATACACTGTCTGCCAACTTCGCCTGGGCAAACACTTGCCCGATATGATTGTCTCAGCGGGCAGTTTGCCAGGGGCTGTTTATGGTTTTCTACGTGAAGTTGTGGTTTCATGCAGGTTTTTGTCAGCGCGTTTTTAACTTCAATATTTGAGTGAAGTCAACCGGAAAAAACTGTACAAGGACCTGTGTGATGTTGTTTTTCCCGTGCCTTTATATCGGTCTCTCTACAGAGCTAGCCATGGACACAATGTTCTGAAGCGCGTTATGGCGATGCTAGTACCGTCAGGCGCTAAGACATTCTTTTTTAATTTGCACTCCGGAACGCTGACTGTCAAACCGTGGCTGGCTGAAAGAGGTTTCTTTGTTCCTTGGGGCACTCATTGTACAATTTGCAGGCAGGAGGAGACAATTGAACATGTTTTTCTGCATTGTTGGGATGCTGTTTACCTCTGGGATGTGCTCCAGCGCACAATCAAAAAAGATTTCCCCCTAGGTGCGTATGGGATTCGCTATTTGCCAATAGAAAGTGATGATGGTACCCCATTCGAGATGATCATGCTTTTGGCCCTGCATAGCATTTTGAAATGTAGAATGGCGGTAAGGCACACCGATCTCGATGCAAGAGCGGCTCGCCAGTATTTCAAAGAAAGCATACGGAACTTTGTAGAGCAACAAAAGTTGCTGGAGTGCATCCCAGAGTGGTTGCCACGTGTGGAATTATTATTGGTGATAAAGGAATTTTAGCACAAGCGCAGCCACATAAGTTCTGCGGTCGTTTTTAACATATTGTGAGTGTGCCTTTTGATTATTTGTGAATGTGTACTTTTTATCCGGGCCAATGACCGGCAATAAAGGAAAAAAAAAAAGCCTCCGTGGCGCAGTCGGTTAGCGCGTTCGGCTGTTAACCGAAAGGATGGAGGTTCGATTCCTCCCGGTGGCGAAGCGTCTCTTTTTTTTATTCATACTGATATATTTTCTGTGGTGTGTGCATGCGGAGGAACGTGCACCCCGGCCGCCCCCGTGGCGCAATGGGGTTCCACTTCCGGCCACTGTAGTGTACGGACGTGGCTGTGATGAGCTCCGTCGGAGCGGCATCAGCGGCCCAGCAGGGCCGCGGTTCTAGGTTTTTTGTTAACGAGGATCCTGATTATCAGGTGCTACTGCCTCAACTACCAACAGCGCGACTTGTTACGAATACTTTATTTTTGCATGGTGATATGCGTGCAAGGCCATACCGGGCGGAAAACTTCCGATACATGCTGTCGAGCATGAAGTTGCTGTCTGACGTTGTCGCCCTAGGGGCGTATCGAATGAGTCATCTGTGGGCCGTGACTTTCAAAAGTAGTGACGGAGTGAAAGAACTGCTGCGGGCAAAGGACTTGAAGATGAAGGATAGACCATGCATCGTCGTCGACCCTGGAAATCAAGCAATGCACCTCAAGCTGCACTGGATGTTACACAACGTGCCGGACGAGGACATTCGTGAAGCCCTGGCGCCTTACGGCCGAGTCACGGATGTGGCAAGAGAGCGGTGGCGGGTGCATGGACTTCAGGATAAAGGTTCTTCAACGCGCCTGGTTACCCTGATGCCGAGGAAGGGCTTGGGGGCGGACGACGTGCCTCATCTGTTACGGATAGCCGGTGAGGAAGCTCTCGTGGTGATTCCTGGAAGAGCGCCGCTCCGCGTTCGTTGCCGCAACACAGGGCACATCCGGCGCGACTGCCGCGTCCCTCGCTGCGCACGTTGTCGCCGTCATGGCCATGACGAGTCGCAGTGCGTGAGGACATACGCAACCGTGACGGGGCCGACGGCTGCAGATGAAAGCGCTGAACTTCTTATGGACGAAGTGGATGCCGAGGAAGCCTCTGCCGGGAGCGCCAACTAGGCGAAGGTCACAGCGACACAACCACCGAAACCGCAGGGGCAAACGACTGCCGGAGCGGTGGGTGTGCCAGGAACGCCTACGCGACCTGTGAGCAGGGGCTCGGCCGTCGACGTTCATAAGCAAGACATCGCGGCCAAGGAAACGCCTGCCGTTTCGACTATGGCATCAGCTGACAACGAAGCGATGGACGTTACCAATGCTATTGTGGCGGTCGGGAAGCGAACACACGAAGAATCAACAAGCGACGGCGGGAAAACTGGCAAACCGAACGGCGAGGAACCGCCGCCAAAGTCGGTGGTAACGCGCCGACCGTCATTACGGCCGACGCCGAATATCCCTCCGGACAAAAGAACGGCGGCGCCGACGCCAAAGTAGCCGTAGGGACTTGTGCCTGCAAAGGCACTCAGACGCGAGCTTGCGAGAGCCCAACGCTACCGAAGGGTCGGGGAGGTCAGCTGCTGCTCAAGCAAGGTATTTTATGGACTGCACTTCAATGTGTCGCGAAACAGCTGCTCTGTCCGTTAGCACTTGTAGACAAAACTATAAGTAGATCTAGAAGTGCTACGTGTGATTATATGCGTTTTTCTTTTATGCCTACCTTTCCCGCTTATTAACAATGGATTTGAAGAGGGGAATACGAGTTGCTACTATTAATGTACGCGGCCTCGCTTCAAGACGGAGGCAGTACCAGCTCAGCCGACTATGCGTTGAAAATGAACTCGATATTATAGCTATACAAGAGACGAAAGTTCAAAGCGAGGAGCAAACAAACAAAATGGTAACACCTTTCAGAACATATTATAACATATGCACATGTCACGCTGTCGGCACGTCTGGTGGATGCGCTGTCTTGGTTCGAAGGGGTATTGGTATAAATGAAGATATGGTTACTGTGAGCGAAAGTGGGCGTTTTATTGTTCTTGATTTTTCTTTTAATGTATCACAATGGAGGATTATATGTGTGTATGCGCCAAATGATATCAATGAAAGATGTCGTTTTTTCTCGAATCTAGAAGAGAACCTTCGTTGTGACAAGTACATCATCTTTCTTGGTGACTTTAATTGTGTGTGTCATGCAGAACATAGTGCTAAACGTAAATTCCCGCAGGACAAGAGTGCAGTGATATTGAACACCTTAGTAAATGACTACAACCTAGAAGACGTTGGTTGCCTTTTGGCCAGTACTTTGCAGCCGCAATTTACACACTATCAACGAGATAGCCAGGCACGACTAGTTGACAGAGCTTACATCTCGTTAGATCTTGTGCCTCTATGCGATAACTATGTCATGAAGCCGGTGTCCTTTAGCGATCACAGTATAGTGTGGTTTGCACTCGGTGCCAAGCCAAAAAAGCCGCGGTTCGATTGGGCACTTTGGAAATTTAACGAAAAACACCTAAGGGATGACAAATTTATAAACGATGTAAAGCACGAAATTAAAAACATGTTGCGTAATGAGTGTACCTTGGGCAGAAGTATGGGAAGACTTTAAGGTTCGCGTGAAAATGGTTGCAATTGAAGTAGGAACTGTCAGAAGACACAATGAAAAATTGAAAGAAAATGAGCTCCAGAAGGAACCAAATTTTCTTATCTTTATGGACAGTGCGGAACCTGGAAAATTTAGTGATGAAATCAGAACAGTTAAAAGCGCGATGGAAGCCATTGACACGGAAAAATATAGAGCAGCAGTTATTCGGGCACGGACGGAAAGACTGTGGGTTGATGGAACGCCGAACAAACGCGCCATTGCCGATGAAAAGAGGTACGCAAGGAAAAATGAAATAAGACAGATTAATTACCGGGATGAGGTTACTTCCGACTCGAATATGATTGAACGGGCCTTTACCGAACACTACCGCAAGTTGTTCGGCGTCCCAATCCACGTGGGAGCTGAATTTGAAGGAAGTTTCGTGAATTTTATGCCGCGCGTTGATGACGACGTAAAAGTCAGTCTCGAGGAACCGATAAGCGTCCGAGAAATAGAACACGCGATCGAAGAACTTCCTGCAGGCAAATCACCGGGTCCCGATGGCTTAGGAGCCGCCTTTTATAAGGCATTTGCACCTGGGCTTGCTCAAGTGTTGGAGCATGTATACTCTGAGCCACATAAATATAAGCGACTGCCACGTTCTTTCAGAAGTGCACACATGGTTTTAATACCGAAAACAGATGACCACAAGGCGCTTTTATCGGTTGGGGCATACAGGCCAATTAGCCTTACAAGTACCGATTATAAAATACTCATGAAGGTATTGGCAAAGAGACTTCAAACAGTCATTACAAATCTTGTCGGTCCGCATCAAACTTGCGGCATAAAAGGCCGCACTATTACTACAAACAGCCACGTAGCGCGAAGCGTTCTAGAGTGTTGCGACGTTTTCGCTAGACGCGTTGCTTTGTTGCAACTCGACCTGGCGAAAGCCTTCGACCGTGTGTCCCACGATGCTCTTCTTCTTGTTTTGGAATATGTTAACGTAGGGAAAGTAATCTTAGATGGCGTCAAAATGGCCTACGACCAATGCACGACACAGATTATAATTAATAAGTCCCTCAGCGAGAAGCTGTCACTAAGATCTTTCCTTAGACAAGGGTGTCCACTAAGTCCATTGCTTTTTGCATTGTACCTCGAGCCTTTCTGTTTAGCAGTGATACGCAATGACAATGTCCGAGGATTTCGGCTACAGTTTTCTGAAGTCAAGGTACTGGCATACGCTGATGACATCGCAGTCTTCTGCGAGGATCGTGATAGCGTTCTTGAAGCTGTACGTCTTGTAAAGAAGTACTGTGAACAATCTGGATCCCAGATCAATTGGCAAGAGAGCATCGGTATATGGCACAGTCATTGGGGCATTATACCAGCTCACTTTGCAAACATCCGGTGGTCAACAACGCCAACTAAGTACTTGGGTGTGCCGCACGAGCACTATAATGACACCGCACAGTACTGGTCCGATGAAGCTGATAGAATGAGTGAAAAATCAAAGGGTCAATTGGCTTGTCCGAGATTTGTCAATGTTCGGACGCGCTTCTGTGTGCAATCTCTTTTTAGTAGCGAAAGTGTGGTATATTATGCAAGTGTTATCAATGTGTCGTTCAAGTGTGCAAAAGATGCATCGTCTTTTTGCCGTATTCATATGGGCTTCTAGTTGGGAAAGGATAAGCAGAACCAATTTGTTTCGTTCAGCTCGAAGTGGTGGGCTAGGCCTGTCGCATTTGTTTATCAGACAAATTGTGTCGCGTTTTCTTTCTTTTCGGGATCAGAGAAATGATTTTCTACGCACAGTAATTTAAGTCCGTTTGGGAAAAGCACTGCCGCAATATGTTGTAAACGACCAGTGATGTGAAGGGTGGAAGAATTAGGGGATATCTACGCGAAGGGGTTGATTCACTTCGTATGTTCCGTGTGCGGTTTTCCATGGAATAATAATATTTGGGGTTTTACGTGCCAAAACCACTTTCTGATTATGAGGCACGCCGTAGTGGAGGACTCCGGATATTTTGACCGCCTGTGTTTCTTTAACGTGCACCTAAATCTAAGCACACGGGAGTTTTCGCATTTCGCCCCCATCGAAATGCGGCCGCCGTGGCCGGGATTCGATCCCGCGACCTCGTGCTCAGCAGCCCAACACCATAGCCACTGAGCAACCACGGCGGGTCATGGAATATCTGTGCTCTGTGACAAGAAAAACACTGTATAAAGACTTAGTTGATACAATGTTGCCAATACCATTGTACAGGTCTGTAAACTGGGGAGGCCAAGGAGATGATGTACTGAAACTGGTGAAAAAAAATGCCAGTTAGACCCTCTCAAAAAACGTTTTTCTTTAAGCTACACACAAACACGCTACCCGTAAAAACATGGTTAGACGAAAAAGGAATATATGTGCCATGGACAGTGAACTGCTTACTTTGCAAAAAGCCAGAGACCATTGAACACTTTTCATCGATTGCTGGGATCCCATATTTCATTGGGATGTCTTACAACGTACACTTAAAAAAGAACTACCGATTACACCTCATGGTATTCGATATTTGCCAACCTATAACGAAGGAGGAGTTCCGTACGATATGTTTATGCTCCTTGGCCACCACAGTCTGTGGAAAACGAGAATGGCAGTGCGACACTCGGATGTCGATACCCGTCCGGCGAGAATAAACTTCATCGAAAGTGTCGCGTATATTCGGGAAAATCTATCGTGCCCAGAGTGAGCCTCCCGAGTGGGTGGCTATTCTTGATGAACTGATAAAGCTGAAGCGATTTTAATATATAATGTTAGCCAAAGTGTGGTTTACATGTTTTAGCATTTGAATGTGTTCTTGGTTTGTGCGGCAAACAGGCAATAAAGAAAAAAAAAAGCCTCCGTGGCGCAATCGGTTAGCGCGTTCGGCTGTTAACCGAAAGGTTGGAGGCTCGATTCCTCCCGGTGGCGACGCTTCTCTTTTTTATTTATTCATACTGATATATTTTCTGTGATGTGTGCATGCGGTGGAACGTGCACCGCAGCCGCCTCCGTGGCGCAATCGGTTAGCGCGTTCGGCTGTTAACCGAAAGGTTGGAGGCTCGATTCCTCCCGGTGGCGACGCTTCTCTTTTTTATTTATTCATACTGATATATTTTCTGTGTTGTGTGCATGCGGTGGAACGTGCACCACAGCCGCCTCCGTGGCGCAATCGGTTAGCGCGTTCGGCTGTTAACCGAAAGGTTGGAGGTTCGATTCCTCCCGGTGGCGACGCTTCTCTTTTTTATTTATTCATACTGCTATATTTTCTGTGGTGTGTGCATGCGGAGGAACGTGCACCACAGCCGCCTCCGTGGCGCAATCGGTTAGCGCGTTCGGCTGTTAACCGAAAGGTTGGAGGTTCGATTCCTCCCGGTGGCGACGCTTCTCTTTTTTATTTATTCATACTGCTATATTTTCTGTGGTGTGTGCATGCGGAGGAACGTGCACCACAGCCGCCTCCGTGGCGCAATCGGTTAGCGCGTTCGGCTGTTAACCGAAAGGTTGGAGGCTCGATTCCTCCCGGTGGCGACGCTTCTCTTTTTTATTTATTCATACTGCTATATTTTCTGTGGTGTGTGCATGCGGAGGAACGTGCACCACAGCCGCCTCCGTGGCGCAATCGGTTAGCGCGTTCGGCTGTTAACCGAAAGGTTGGAGGCTCGATTCCTCCCGGTGGCGACGCTTCTCTTTTTTATTTATTCATACTGCTATATTTTCTGTGGTGTGTGCATGCGGAGGAACGTGCACCACAGCCGCCTCCGTGGCGCAATCGGTTAGCGCGTTCGGCTGTTAACCGAAAGGTTGGAGGTTCGATTCCTCCCGGTGGCGACGCTTCTCTTTTTTATTTATTCATACTGCTATATTTTCTGTGGTGTGTGCATGCGGAGGAACGTGCACCACAGCCGCCTCCGTGGCGCAATCGGTTAGCGCGTTCGGCTGTTAACCGAAAGGTTGGAGGCTCGATTCCTCCCGGTGGCGACGCTTCTCTTTTTTATTTATTCATACTGCTATATTTTCTGTGGTGTGTGCATGCGGAGGAACGTGCACCACAGCCGCCTCCGTGGTGATTCCACTTCCGGCCACCGCAGTGAACGGACGCGGAATGCCTTGCTCCGTAGGGGCGGATACAGCGGCCCTCGGCCGTGGCACCAGGTGTACGGATAAGCCTTACCCGGATTATCAAGTTGTTTTGCCTCATCTGCCTTCAGGTACATCAGTTTTGTATACAGTATTTTTGCACGCGGATGTTAAAACCAGGCCGTATCGGGTCGAGCACTTTCGAGATGCGCTTGCGCGTCTTGCACTGCTGCCGGAAGTGGTGGCCCTTGGCGCCTTCCAAATGAACCATGTGTGGGCGGTGACCTTCCGTGATGAAGCTTCGAAGAAAAAGATGCTTGCGGCAGAAACATTCAACGTGAAAGACCAGCCCTGTGTCGTTTATGATCCCTGCAACCAAGGCATCAGACTGAAGCTTTATTGGCTGTTGCATTTCGTTCACGACGACGAGGTTCGAGCAGCGTTAGCCCCTTACGGAAGGGTTACAGATATCGCCCGCGAAAAGTGGCGGGTACAGGGATGTAATGATAAAGGGTCCACCACCCGTTTGGTGACACTCTTGCCAAAGCCTGGAATTACAGTTGAAGACTTGCCTCATCAGGTGCGCGTCGCGGAAAACTTAGCGCTCGTGCATGTACCAGGAAGGCCCCCGTTATGCCTCCGGTGCAATGGAACTGGACATATCAGGCGCGAGTGTCGCATACCACGCTGTGCACTCTGCCGACGATTCGGCCACGAAGAACAAGACTGCGTGCGATCCTATGCAGCGGTAACAAGTCCAGTTAAAGGCGACGAGATGGCTGAACACATAATGGACCATGCTGATGCCGATGCAGCATCCCGAGCAACGACCGAAGAACCGGCGGCAGACAGCACACCCTCTGACGCGTCTCCACTTCAGGAAAACTCCACTGGGCCCGGCGACAGCCAATCTGGCGAGGCAAAGAGCGTGCTGGTTGGGAAGCCGACTAACGACCAAAACGTCAATGAGAGAAAGGACGCGATTTTAGTAAGCGCATCAGTGACTACCGCGAAAGACGAGACCAAAGGCATTGAGGATGTTGAAATGACAGCAGCCGCTAAAGCAGCTGCAAAGAGGCCTCGTGAGGCCACTGACGGATCTCAAGCCTCACCCGAACCATCGAGCAGCGGCGAGCCGTCGCCGAAGACCGCTATAACGAGACGAATGGGCCTCAAACCGAAGCCGAAGATACCGCCTGATAGGCGGTCGGCTTCAACATTGACCCCGACTTAGGGGCGCGAAGTGTGTTCAGCCAGCCTGTCCTCAGTATAAGACGTTACATAGCGGACAAGTAGAATGTGACCTGTGCTGGTTTTTGCTATCACTGCCTGTCCAGATGTGAGTACCGTTCCGTCTGTTTGCTAATCCAAAAAATGGCTGTTAATCTGACATTTCCCCTTTGTGTAGCTACATTGAATGTGAGGGGTTTGGCATCCCGCAGGAGGCAGTGCCAGTTAAGCCGTCTCTTGTTGGAAAATGACATTGACATAATGGCAGTGCAGGAAACCAAAGTAGAAAGCGAAGAGCAAACGCACAGAATGGTCGAACCTTTCAGGGATAGGTATAATGTATGTGTGTCTCATGCTAGAGGCACTTCAGCGGGTTGCATGATACTCGTTCGAAAATGCACCGATATTGTAGCGCAATCTGTAGAGTCCAGTGATGATGGCAGGCTACTATTCATCGACTTTGGCATTTGTGGCCTCCTTTGGCGTGCAATATGTGTGTATGCTCCGAATAACATTAACGAACGTGTAGAATACATAGATAACCTGAGAACATGCATGACGTACGAAAGGAACATAATTTTATTTGGAGACTTTAATTGTGTGTGCAGGCCGCAAGACAGAATCAACAGATTGACTTACCGCGATAGAAGTGCGACACTATTAAACGCGCTTGTAAACGAGCTTGAACTGGACGACGTTGGTTGTATTTTTGACGGTGATGAGCACGTACAGTATACGCACTACCAAGGTGTAAGTCATGCTAGACTAGATCGCATATATGTTCCGGCAGCTGCGATACCACACATTACTACATACAAAGTAAAGAACGTCACATTTAGCGATCACTGCTTGGTGATAGCGACACTAGGAACCAAGACAAAAGCGTCAAAGTTTAGTTGGAACTTGTGGAAATTAAATGATACACTGTTGGATGATGAAATTTTTGTTAAAAAAGTAAAGGAAAGGATAGAGGAAATATGTTCGGTTGAATCTTCCAATTTCACAGCGCTTTGGGAGCAATTTAAAAATGAAGTAAAGATTGCGGCGATTGAACGAGCTTGCGTGCGGCGCAGCATTGAAAAACAACAAGAGAAAGAACTTAGGAGCACGTTAGATTATATGATTGCGGTTGAGAGTGCTAACCCTGGACACTTTAGCAAGGAACTACGTGACCTTAAAAGTAAGCTCGAAGTGATAGATGAAAAGAAATATCGTGGAGCGATCGTCAGAGCACGGGCTGAAAGACTATGGCTAGGGGAAACGCCTTCTAAGCGGGCACTCGGGGAAGAAAAAAGGCAAGCAGTAAAAAAAGAGATAAAAGAAATAAGATATAAAAACGATGTGACGCGCGACAAGGAACTGATAGAGAAAGCGTTTGTTGAATGCTATCGAAAACTGCTAAGCCCAAAAATAAAAGATACAGAAGCCTTTCGAAACGAATTTTTGTCGCTCATGCCAAGGCTAGGTGATGAAGTAAGACAAACGCTTGAACGGCCAATTAGTCTGAATGAAGTAAAACAGGCCATTGATGAACTAAGCACTGGCAAAGCACCTGGGCCTGATGGACTAGGGGCTGCCATTTACAAATGCTTCAAGGAAGAACTGGCACAAGCGTTACATCGCGTGATAAATGAGTGCTATGAACAAAAAAGAGCACCTTTATCTTTTAGAAAATGTCATGTAGTACTCATTCCAAAATCGGATGATCCCAGGAAATTGTTGGATGTCGAGGCCTATCGACCTATAAGTCTTACGAATGTAGACTATAAAATATTTACAAAGGTGCTAGCCAAGAGATTGCAGAGCGTTATCACACACCTCGTATTACCTCACCAGACATGTGGCATCAAAGGAAGGACAATCTACACAAATATACACACCGCTAGAACTATCCTAGAATGCTGTGACATGACTCAAGATAAAATAGCTATGATACAACTGGATCTTCAGAAAGCATTTGATAGAGTTAATCATGACATATTACAGTTATTACTAGAACATTGTAATGTAGGTAGCGTTATCAAGGAGGGCATCAAGATGGTGTATGAAGAGTGTGCAGTAAACCTTATAATTAACAACACCGTAAGTGAAAACATTCCAGTACTGTCAGGTATAAAACAAGGGTGTGCCTGTTCGTCTCTTCTTTTTGCACTTTATTTGGAACCCTTATGTTTAAAAATTCGCATAAATAAAATGGTGCATGGTTACTCCTTTTATGCTACTGAAGTAAAAATACTGGCATATGCCGATGATATAGCTATATTCTGCAAAGACAAAGACAGTATTAAAGAAGCTGTTAAGGAAGCTACATCATTCTGTAGTGCTACCGGAAGTGCCATTAGCTGGGATAAATCTCTGGGCATTTGGCATGGAAATTGGGGGCAAGAGCCGGAGGCGTATGCAAACATGAGATGGACAAGTATTCCTGCTAGATACTTGGGGGTTCCTCTCCAACATTATGGAAATACTGCAGAATACTGGGCAGGAGAGACAGAAAGGCTCAAGGATCAGTCTAAAAAATGGGGAGGGCATAACTTTTCTATGTTTTCCCGCGCTACAGTCTGTAATGTGTTTTTTGTTGCAAAAGTGTTTTACGTACTTCAAGTGTTCAGTATGAGCAGAACTTGTGTCCAAAAATTACACAGAGTGTTTGCCACCTATATATGGAATTCTACCTGGGAACGCACCAGTCGGTTAAACTTGTTCCTTTCGGTGCGACACGGAGGGCTTGGTCTGTGTCATTTATTTTTGAAACAAATAGTTTCAAGGTTTTTCTTTCTGAGAGACCAGAGAGATGTTTTCTTGCGTACTGTTATACACATGAGGTTGTGTAATCATATCCCGGATTATATTGTCTCATCAAATGCAGATACGCGTGGAACACTGAGCAGTTTTTGGCGCGAAATAGTGTCTGCATATCAAGTACTGAAGCCACGGTTTTCCTTAGAATATTTGAGCGCAGTGGCACGTAAACGATTGTACAAAGATCTAATTGATGTGTTTTTACCAATACCGTTGTACCGCTCCATCTATCAACTAGGACCAGAACGAGACGTATTAAAACGAGTTCGAAAAATGCCAGTAAGAGCGTCATCTAAATCATTCTTTTTCCAACTGCACACGGGCACGCTCGCTGTAAAACCGTGGCTTCAAAGCAAAGGTATCTTTGTCCCATGGGGATTACACTGCCTGATATGTCGAAAGGAAGAAACGATAGAACACATCTTTTTGGACTGTCACGATGCTTTTTTCTTGTGGGACATCCTTAAACGGACACTTCAGAAAGATTTGCCAGTAACACCCTTTGGTATCCGATTCTTGCCATGTGAAGATCCAGATGAAATGCCATGCGACATGTTCATGTTACTGTGTTTGCATAGTGTGTGGAAAACGAGGATGGCGGTCAGAAATGCGGATGTCAACGCAAGATCGGCCATGCAAAACTTCAGTGAGAACTGTGTGTACATACGAGATGTTCTCAAAATCCAGAGGAACCCACCGGTTTGGATACCTGTGCTCGATAAGCTGGCTTCTCTGAAGCCATTTTAGCTTCACACTCCAGCCATGAAAGGCTCACGCGTCTTTTATTGTACTTGTAAAATTGTATTTAAGAGTTCTGTGTTTGGAAGTGCCAAACCGGTAATAAAGAAAAAAAAAAGAAAAAAAAAAAGCCGCCTCCGTGGCGCAATCGGTTAGCGCGTTCGGCTGTTAACCGAAAGGTTGGAGGTTCGATTCCTCCCGGTGGCGACGCTTCTCTTTTTTATTTATTCATACTGCTATATTTTCTGTGGTGTGTGCATGCGGAGGAACGTGCACTACAGCCGCCTCCGTGGCGCAATCGGTTAGCGCGTTCGGCTGTTAACCGAAAGGTTGGAGGTTCGATTCCTCCCGGTGGCGAAGCTTCCCTTTTTTATTTATTCATACTGCTATATTTTCTGTGGTGTGTGCATGCGGAGGAACGTGCACTACAGCCGCCTCCGTGGCGCAATCGGTTAGCGCGTTCGGCTGTTAACCGAAAGGTTGGAGGTTCGATTCCTCCCGGTGGCGAAGCTTCCCTTTTTTATTTATTCATACTGCTATATTTTCTGTGGTGTGTGCATGCGGAGGAACGTGCACTACAGCCGCCTCCGTGGCGCAATCGGTTAGCGCGTTCGGCTGTTAACCGAAAGGTTGGAGGTTCGATTCCTCCCGGTGGCGACGCTTCTCTTTTTTATTTATTCATACTGATATATTTTCTGTGATGTGTGCATGCGGAGGAACGTGCACCCCAGCCGCCTCCGTGGCGCAATCGGTTAGCGCGTTCGGCTGTTAACCGAAAGGTTGGAGGTTCGATTCCTCCCGGTGGCGACGCTTCTCTTTTTTATTTATTCATACTGATATATTTTCTGTGATGTCTGCATGCGGTGGAACGTGCACCACAGCCGCCTCCGTGGCGCAATCGGTTAGCGCGTTCGGCTGTTAACCGAAAGGTTGGAGGTTCGATTCCTCCCGGTGGCGACGCTTCTCTTTTTTATTTATTCATACTGCTATATTTTCTGCGGTGTGTGCATGCGGAGGAACGTGCACCCCAGCCGCCTCCGTGGCGCAATCGGTTAGCGCGTTCGGCTGTTAACCGAAAGGTTGGAGGTTCGATTCCTCCCGGTGGCGACGCTTCTCTTTTTTATTTATTCATACTGCTATATTTTCTGTGGTGTGTGCATGCGGTGGAACGTGCACTACCGCCGCCTCCGTGGCGCAATCGGTTAGCGCGTTCGGCTGTTAACCGAAAGGTTGGAGGTTCGATTCCTCCCGGTGGCGAAGCTTCCCTTTTTTATTTATTCATACTGATATATTTTCTGTGGTGTGTGCATGCGGAGGAACGTGCACCACAGCCGCCTCCGTGGCGCAATCGGTTAGCGCGTTCGGCTGTTAACCGAAAGGTTGGAGGTTCGATTCCTCCCGGTGGCGACGCTTCTCTTTTTTATTTATTCATACTGATATATTTTCTGTGATGTCTGCATGCGGTGGAACGTGCACCACAGCCGCCTCCGTGGCGCAATCGGTTAGCGCGTTCGGCTGTTAACCGAAAGGTTGGAGGTTCGATTCCTCCCGGTGGCGACGCTTCTCTTTTTTATTTATTCATACTGCTATATTTTCTGCGGTGTGTGCATGCGGAGGAACGTGCACCCCAGCCGCCTCCGTGGCGCAATCGGTTAGCGCGTTCGGCTGTTAACCGAAAGGTTGGAGGTTCGATTCCTCCCGGTGGCGACGCTTCTCTTTTTTATTTATTCATACTGCTATATTTTCTGTGGTGTGTGCATGCGGTGGAACGTGCACTACCGCCGCCTCCGTGGCGCAATCGGTTAGCGCGTTCGGCTGTTAACCGAAAGGTTGGAGGTTCGATTCCTCCCGGTGGCGAAGCTTCCCTTTTTTATTTATTCATACTGATATATTTTCTGTGGTGTGTGCATGCGGAGGAACGTTCACCACCACCGTGGCGCAATCGGATTCCACTTCCGGCCACCACAGCGGACGGTCACGGAATGTTGTGCTCCGTAGGGGCGGTTCATGCGGCCGAGCCGGGCCGCGGTATCAGGCTTACGGAAACGTCTTCACAGGATTACCGGCTTGTTTTGCCGCATCTGCCATCAGGTATGACCGTGTGTAATACCGTGTTTTTGCACGGTGATTTGAAGGCCAGGCCCTATCGAGTCGAACATTTTCGCGATGCGCTTGACCGTCATAAGCTGTTGCCGGAGGTGGTGGCCCTCGGGGCCTACCAGATGAACCATGTCTGGGCTATAACATTCAAGGACGAAGTCGGAAAAAAGAAGCTGCTGTCAGCGAAGGCCTTTAGTGTCAAAGAACACCGCTGCGTCGCCATTGACCCTTGCAACCAGGATATTAGAATGAAGCTGTTCTGGCTGCTTCACACGACTCCCGACGAGGACGTCAGAGCAGCCTTGGCGCCGTTCGGAACGGTGACCGAAATTTCCAGGGAGCGGTGGCGAGTACCAGGGTGCGGCGACAAAGGTTCTCACACGCGTCTGGTATCGTTACGGCTGAAGGCTGGTATGACCATGGAAGACATCCCGCATCAGCTACGAGTATCAGAGGACCATGCGCTCGTGATCGTTCCAGGCAGAGCTCCGCTCTGCCTCCGATGCCGCGGCACCGGCCATATACGGCGCGAGTGCCGTGTGCCACGCTGTGGACTCTGTCGTCGTTTCGGCCACGACGAGACCCACTGCGTGAGAAGCTACGCTAACGTGACCGGGTCTGGCCGGAGCGACGCGTTAGACGAGCACTTGATGGATCAAGCGGATGCGGAAGAGACTGCTGGAGCGGGCGGAGACCCACGAGGCACGGAAGAGAAGCCAGTGGTCATGGCAAGCGTCAAGTGCCAACCCAGAAAGGGCAGTAGCGAGGCAGTGGCCAAGAATGAAGTGCAAAGTGAACCGCCTGCAGAAAATTCTACGGTGCGTGAAAGTGAGGGGGACGCGGAGGCTGCCGAGGGCGTTCTGCGACAGGGCAACTCTGGCGCCGCCTTCATCGAAGAATCCGGCGAGAAAATGGACCAGGCCAGCGCCGTTTCAAAGAGACCTCGCGAAATACCCGATCAAGATGTCAGGCTTGAGCAAGACGACGGTGTCAGCAGCGAAGGGCCACCCACGAAGGCTTCCTCTTTCCGGCGGTCTACACTCAAGCCCAAGCCGAACGTTCCGCTCGAGAGGAGGCCGACGCGAGAACATCCACCTGAGGGGCTCCAGACGCCGACCAATCCGCCAGGTGGTCGGCAGACGCCTACCGTCCCACCAGACGGGCGACAGACGCCGACTGTCCCACCAGATAAGCGGACAACGCCGACAGTTCCCCCGCGGTAGCGGGGTGCTGTTCGGTAGAAGGCTCAGTAAGGACTAGGTGCTGCGGAACCTTTAAGTGAATGATGAGTAGTGCATTTGTTAACGTCATGCCTTCGCCGTATGAGACGGAGCTTATGATGGTGCAGGGTTTTTGTTTTTTGTAAGTTTGGCGGTCTTTGATTTCCGAAATGTATTGTAGTTTGTGCTTGCTCTTCTCTTTCAATGGCAAATAATCATGGAATAGCAATACGTATTGGCACGCTTAACGTACGAGGGTTAACGGCTAGACGGCGACAAGCACAATTAAGTCGCCTGATGCTGGAAAACGACATAGATATTCTTGCTGTTCAAGAAACTAAAATTGAAAGCGAAGAGCAAACGGACAAAATGGTTCAGGTTTTTAAATCCCGTTACAACACTTGTGTTTGTGATGGAGTAGGTAAGGCCGGTGGCTGTCTTTTATTTTTGCGTAATTCAATAGGTATTGTTGCGCAGAGTGTAATGTCGGCCCAAGATGGGCGATTGGTCCTATGTGATTTCTCTTTCAATAATATTGATTGGCGAATTGTCTATGTGTACGCTCCAAACAAAATTAGTGATAGGAATTTTTTTTTTAACTTTGTTGAGTCACACCTGACGTGTGAAAGAAATGTTGTTCTTCTTGGTGACTTCAATTGTTTGCATGTCCGAAGATAGGGTGCCCAGTAAAATAATACGGGATACAAGTGCGCATCAACTCTGCGCAATCGTGGCAGACTATGATTTAGTAGACGTTGGAAGCATATTAAGCGGTAACAGTGTTGTTTTTACTCATTTCCAAGGGCAGAGTCACGCTCGACTAGATAGTTTGTACGTATCAGCAAACCTTGCGCGAACGGTCACTAGCTACGCAGTAAAGCACGTGAGCTTCAGTGATCACAGCCTAGTAACGTGTACATTGGGCACGAAACATAGAGGGTCTCACTTTAACTGGGAAATGTGGAAAATGAACGAAGCGATCTTAAGTGATGAATGGTTTGTCAAAACGGTAAAAGGAAAAATTGACGTAATGCAAATAGATGCTACAACAAATTGGGCTGAGCTGTGGGAGCAGTTTAAAATTGAAGTGAAAATGAGTGCGATCGAGAGGGCTTGTGTGATGCGTCATAAAGCTAAACAAAGAGAAAGAACTGCAAAGCATGCTCGATTATTTTCTAAACGCGGAGTGCACAATACCGGGATTGTTTTCGAAACAGAGAAATTAAACGCGAACTTGAAAGGGTGGACGCTCAAATTTACCAAGGAGCCGCGATAAGAGCACGATCCGAGAGGCTGTGGCTGGGAGAGGCGCCAACTAAGCGCGCGCTCAGTGACGAAAAGGGTTACGCATCCAAAAACATAATAAAAGAAATTTGTTTTAACAACACAATGTCAAAAGACCCAGAAGTAATTGAAAAAGCTTTCGTTGAACACTACCGAGCGTTGCTCGGTAGGCAGGTGCCCGTAACAGAAGAGTTTGTGAACACCTTTCTAACACTTCTGCCAAAATTACAAGACGAAATAAAAGAGGGACTCGAGAGACCGATCTCTGCGAAAGAAATTACAGAAGCCATTGAAGACTTGGGTAAAGGAAAGGCGCCTGGACCAGACGGCCTAGGAGCAGCTTTCTATAAAACTTTCAAGGCCGAAATAAGCGAGATACTGCACTGTGTAATATCAGAAGCTCATGAAACTAAGCACTTGCCGCCATCATTCAGAAAAAGTCATGTTGTGCTTATACCGAAAACCACCGATACGGTAAAGCTGAAATCTGTCGCTGGATACAGGCCCATAAGTCTTACGAATTCGGATTATAAAATCTACATGAAGGTGCTCGGAAAAAGGATGCAGTCAGTTATTAAATCCATAGTATATAGGCCCACACCAAACATGCGGTATCAGGAATAGAACAATATTGTCGAATATTCACATCGCTAGAAGTATATTGGAATGCTGTGATGCGAACCTCGAATGTGTAGCAATGGTTCAGTTAGACCTAGAAAAAGGTTTTGACAGGGTTGCTCACAGCATACTTCTTGCCCTGCTAAAACACATTAGTGTAGGCGAAGTGATTCAGGACGGAGTAGCCATGGCTTATGAGAACTGTTCCGCTCACCTAATAATCAATAAAAGACTCAGCGAAAATATACCAGTATTATCCAGTGTGCGCCAGGGGTGCCCTTTGTCGCCCTTACTTTTTGCGATTTTTCTTGAACCTTTCTGTTTGAAGGTACGAGAAAACGAAAACATTCGCGGCTACCGTCTTTTCACTCAGGAAGTAAAAATACTAGCTTACGCAGATGACATCGCACTTTTTTGCATTGACCAAGAGAGCATTCGGGAGGCAGTCAAGGATGCAAGAAAATTTTGCAGTCTGACGGGGAGTGCCATAAGCTGGCCAAAAAGCTTAGGCTTCTGGCACGGTGAATGGGACAGCCGGCCTGCAGTGTTAGAAACAGTACCGTTCACAGATACGCCAACCAGTTATCTTGGTGTTCCTTTGGAATACTATCGCGATACCACGACGCAATGGACTGAACAAACTGAGCGGGCTAAAGCACAAACAACGAAGTGGGGAGGCAAGAATCTGTCAATATTCACGAGAGCCACTGTCTGCAATTTATTTCTTGTCGCTAAAGTGTTTTATATGTTGCAAGTTTTATGTATATCCCGAGTGTGTGTACAAAAGTTGCACAGGGTTTTTGCTATGTTCGTGTGGGGATCAGGATGGGAGCGCACGAGTCGTCTGAATCTGTTTCACGCTGTGCAGAAAGGAGGGTTGGGTTTGTCGCATTTATTTTTGAAACAAGTAGTGTCGCGTTTCATGTTCTTGCGCGACGAAAGCCATTGTTTTTTGCGGTGCGTTATCCAGACGCGATTAGGTGACGCACTGCCAGAATATGTTGTGACGTCGTACGGCATACGTCAAGTGGTTGTCCGAGGTTTTTTGTTTGAAGTGATAAGCTCTTTCCATTTTCTAAAAGTACACTTTTCTTTGGAATACCTGAACACAGTCGCAAGAAAGCGATTATACCGAGATTTAGTTAATATCATGTGTCCAGTACCAATATACCGTGCAGTATATGCACTGGGGCGTGAGCAGAATGTCTTAAAAAGAGTTAAGAAAATGCCTGTAAGAGCAACAACAGAAACTTTTTTTTTCATGCTACACACTGGCACGCTTCCTGTCAAGCCATGGCTGCAGGAGAAGGGGATCTTTGTACCCTGGAGTGTGAATTGCCAGATATGTCAGAAACCGGAGACAATGGAGCATATTTTTCTGGAGTGCAGGGACTCAGTCTTCCTTTGGGACATTCTACAAAGGACACTAAAAAAAAGAATTTCCTTTAACACCTTTTGGAATCCGTTTTTTACCGTTTGAAGAGACAGAAGGCGTGCCATGTGATATGGTGATGTTACTCTGCATGCACAGCGTGTGGAAAACACGAATGGCGGTGCGTAATGAGGATGTTGACGCAAAACCGGCCAAAGAATATTTTGCTGAAAATGTATTGTACATTCGCGAAGCGTTTAAAGCGCTTAGCGAACCACCTGAGTGGTTAACAGCATTTGAACAGCTTGCAAACATTCAGCCTTTTTAAACCAAAATTAAACGACAAGGTACACCCGCACATTGAACTGTCTTTTTTGTTTTGTAATCGCAGCGGAGAATAGCTGTGAATCGTGTATTTGTTATAAAACAGGCAATAAAGAAAAAAAAAGCCGCCTCCGTGGCGCAATCGGTTAGCGCGTTCGGCTGTTAACCGAAAGGTTAGTGCTTCTATTCCTCCCGGTGGCGACGCTTCTCTTTTTTATTTATTCATACTGATATATTTTCTGTGGTGTGTGCATGCGGTGGAACGTGTACCACAGCCGCCTCCGTGGCGCAATCGGTTAGCGCGTTCGGCTGTTAACCGAAAGTTTGGAGGTTCGATTCCTCCCGGTGGCGAAGCTTCTCTCTTATTATTTATTCACACTGATATATTTTCTGTGGTGTGTGCATGCGTAGGAACGTGCACCACGGCCGCCTCCGTGGCCCAGATTCCATTTCCGGCCACCGAGCGTGACGGAAGTGCGCATCATGTGCTCCAACGGAGCGGTATCAGCGGCCCAGACAGGCCGCGGTAACAGGATTTCTGCATCGGACAACGAGTATCAAGTTGTTTTACCTAGTCTGCGAACAGGGCGTTTTATTTTGAATACGGTTTTTCTACACTGTGATATCAGGGCCCGCCCATACCGGGTGGAAGATTTTCGCGATGCGCTCGCTCAGTTATCTCTCCTGCCGGAAGTGGCTGCTGTCGGGGCCTACCGTATGATCCATGTATGGGCCGTGACCTTCAAGGACAGCGACACGGTGAAAAAGATTGTCAGCGTTGGAGAGCTGTAGGTCAAGAAGGGCCGGTGTCTCGTCATCGACCCCGCCAACCAGGACGTAAGCCTGAAAGTGCATTGGCTGCTGCCCGTCGTTCCTGACGAGGACGTACGTCTTGCCTTCGCGCCTTTTGGAAATGTCACCGACGTCGTCCGCGAGCGCTGGCGAGTTCACGGCGTGGCTGATAAGAAATCAACAACAAGGCTGGATACGCTGAAGTTGAAGCCGGGCGTAAAGCTCGACGACCTTCCGCATCAGGTGAGCGTCGCCGGGGAACTGGCTCTCGTGGTTGTGCCGGGCAGGGTTCCTCTCTGCCTACGCTGCCGCGGCACGGGCCACATTCGTCGCGAGTGCCATATTCCACGGTGTGTGGTGCCTGCCGACGCTTGGGTCATGAAGACAGTCAGTGCGAGCGCACGTACGGCTAGCGTGACCGGACCTGCGGGCAACGAGGACAACACTGCCCTACTCATTGACGAGGCGGACATGGAAGACACGTCGTCCGCGGCGGGTGAAGCAGCTGACGTCGTGGCAAAGCCGGCGGTACGGCTTGAACAGGAGGAGAAAACAAGTCGCTTAGGCTGTTGCCACAGGACACCAACAAGCGACTGCAGAGGGCACCGCGGCCATGTCGAATGCTGAAGAGAAAACCCCACCTGAGACGGAGGTGACCTATCGTCTCGTTGAACCTGAAGGCATGGACACCCTTACCGGCCGAACTAGCCAAACGACGGGGAAACGCCCCCACAACCAGACCGTTAGCCGGACGGCGAAACAGGACGGCAGCGGCGGAGACGAGCCACCGCCCGAAACACCAGGTATAAGGAGGTCGACCTTGAAGCTGCGGCCGAACATTACGGTCGATCCACAGCAGGCGGGTAAACCGCCTCCGTAATTCCGTGCTGTCTAGTTCGAGTGGGGTAGGGGTTTGGTGAGTGCAATGGCCGTCATCCTGAGCGCTAGTTCTTTACAACCTTGCCAGGAAGGGGAGCCCAAGTTGCACTTGAGTGCCCTTTCCGGAAGGTCGAGCTGCGTCTCCTTTAGAGGCATTAGACGTGGTTATCGGCGCACCTTTATGAGCACTCATCCTTGTGTAAATGTGATGGGCACCACTATACCGTGTAGCCATGGCGGTTAATATTGAAGGAACGCGACGTGTCGCCACGTTAAATGTAAGAGGGCTCAGTTTAAGAAGACGGCAATGTCAGCTAAGTCGTCTCCTCCTGGATAATGCCTTACATATAGTGGAAATCCAAGAAACGAAAATTGAGAGCCAAGAGGTAACCGACATAATGGTGTCCAATTTTGGTGCTCACTTTGATGTGTGCGTTTGTCACGCTGTTGGTGGATCAGGCGGCTGCGCTATATTCCTACGAAATAATTTTGGCATTTGTGTGCAATCAGTGTTTTCGTGTGAAACTGGGCGTCTCTTAGTGGCCGATTTTTGTTTTCGTGATGTGGATTACCGTGCTATTTGTATCTATGTGCCGAATATTGAAACGGACCGTCGATCTTTCTTTGAGCGTCTTGAAGCGTACGTAATCTGTTTCCAAGGTCGTAATACTGCTGGGAGATTTTAAGTGTGTTTGCTATGCTGAAGACCGAGCAAAATGTTCACGCGTTCGTGATAAGAGTGCCGAATTTCTAAACGCAGTGGTGCATGATTATGACCTGGAAGATGTGGGTAGTGTTTTTGCCAGTGGTACTCGCCCGTGATTTACCCATTTCCAGCGTGATAGCCACGCTCGATTAGATAGATTATACGTGTCAGCCGAATTAGTGCCCTTATGTTGTGAATACGATGTTCAAGCTGTAGCATACAGCGATCACTGTTTAGTAACTGCCACGTTCGGGAAAAGACAAAGCAAAGACACCTTTAACTGGGATCTTTGGAAAATGAATGCGCAGTTGTTACATGACGATGTTTTTGTCGATGCCGTAGTGAAGGAACTAGAAAACCTGACTTCAGCTAAGCCAGTAAGCTTTGCCATTCAATGGGAAGAATTGAAACAGAAAGTCAAAACATTGGCCATTCAAAGAATCAGTGTCATTAGACACAAGCAGAAACAAGCAGAAACAAATCTTCGCCAGCAACTGCAATTTTTTATCAGCATGGAAAGTGTCGAGCCTGGTGTGTATGTTCACGAATTAAAGAAAGTGAAAACTGAACTACTAGAAAGGATAGATACAGAAAAATACAAAGCAGCACTTGTGAGATCAAGGTCTCAGAAGTTGTGGGCGGGAGAAATTCCAACGAAACGAGCCTTATCAGACGAGAAAAGGTACGCATGTCGGAAGGAAATCCGCCAGCTAGCTAAAGGCAAGGACGTTACGTGCGACAAAAATGACATCAAGCAAGGGATCGCCGATAACTTTAAAGCCATTTTAGGTCATCCGCGGGACCTTAAAGACAGCTAAGAAAAAGAATTTATCTCATTGATACCAAAGCTCGATGAAGAAGTTAGGACACGCCTGGAACTACCAATAAGCCTGAGTGAGATTGAGTGCGCAATAGATGAGTTGTCCATAGGTAAAGCACCTGGGCCTGATGGCTTGGGAGCCACTTTCTATAAAACCTTCAAGTTTGCATTGGCCCGTGTTCTTCACGAAGTTATCAGCGAAGCGTATGAGCGAAAAAGATTGCCCTTGTCTTTCACAACCTCATATATCGTGCTAATTCCGAAGAGTGATGACGAGGAAAAACTTTTGTTGCCAGGGTCATATCGCCCGATAACTCTAGCCAACGTCGACTATAAAATATTCACGAAAGCTTTGGCCAAACGACTGCAAAGTGTAATTAAAATATTGGTAGGGCCGCACCAGGCTTGTGTCATTAAAGGCCGCAGTATCACAACAAATGTACACGTGGCTCGAAGTGTGCTTGAGTGCTGCAATGCGATTGGCGACCAAGTCGCGATGATGCAGATCGATTTGGCAAAGGCTTTCGACCTCGTCTCGCACAAGGCTTTGTTCTGCATACTGGAACATGCGAACGTTGGCAACGTCTTAACGGAAGGCGTCATGATGACGTACAGAGAATCCTCAACGAGCATTATTCTTAATTTTGGAGCTCACCGATAGCTTTCGCGTGCGCTCGTCTGTGCGGCAAGGATGCCCGCTGTCGCCCCTTCTATTTGCTATGTATCTCGAACCACTCTGTTTGGCGATTGAAAATGACGAACGCATAGCAGGCTATCGGCTGCAGGCAGCGCACGTAATAATCTTGGCGTATGCCTACGATATCGCGATTTTCTGCACAAACAAAGCGAGCATTAAGGAGGCCACGACTGTCGTTGAAAAGTTTTGCGATTCAACTGGAGCCCAGATAAACTGGGATAAGAGTTACGGCTTCTGGCATGATAGTTGGAAAGACACGCCGGAGGCCCTTTATCGATTGAAGTGGTCGTCGTTACCAACGCAGTACTTTGGTGTGCCTCTCGGAAGTTACCGTCAACCTGAATCGTACTGGCTCGATCAAGTTTCGAAAGCAAAGGAAAAGTCTGACGGGTGGAGAGGAAAGCAATTGTCAATGTTTTCTAGAAGCCACTGTCCGCAACCTCTTTTTGGTGTCTAAGATATGGTACGTGAGAATGTGTTGTGTGCTGCGAGGGTAAGCGTACAAAAAATTCACCGAGTTTTCGCTATTTTCATTTCGGCGTCTACCTGGGAGAGGATGAGTCGAATGAACTTGTTCCTCCCTGTCAAGAAAGGTGGGCTTGGTCTAGCTCATTTGTTTCTGCGACAAGTCGTATCACGTTTTGTGTTTTTACGGGATCAAAACGATCCTTTTCTCCGAACGGTGATACAGGTACGGTTGTGTAGACAAATACCAGGATTCATTGTTTCGACTGTTCACAACATGCCAGGAGCCGTAACTGGTTACCTGCGGTAAGTGGTATGTTCTTATAGGATGTTGAATGTACGTTTTTCACAGCAATACCTGTCAACTGTTACAAAGAAAAACTATACAGAGATCTCGTGGACACGATGTTCCCTGCACCTTTGTACCGTCTTCCACACCGTGGAGGCCCAGGACAAGACGTTCTAAAGAGAGTGAAAAAAATGCCAATACGGCCGGCAGCTAAATCTTTTTTCTTCAAATTGCACACAAACACACTTCCCGTTAAGACCTGGCTTCATGAAAAGGGTATATTCATCCCCTGGACCACCGACTGCTTATTATATAAAAAACCGGAAACCATAGAACATGCATTCCTAGACTGCTGGGACGCCATCTTTCACTGGGATGTTCTGCAGAGAACATTGAAAAAACACTTACCCCTAGACAGATATGGAACACGCTTCTTACCGATTGATAACACCGAGGATGTCCCGTATGACCTTATTATGGTCCTGAGCCTCCACGCAATGTGGAAAACTAGACTGCAATTCCAAAACGGAGACATTGTTGCTCGCCCGGTTCGGGAAAATTTCATTGAGAGTGTCGTGTGTGTGAGAGATGGTTTCAAAGCGCTGCCTGATCCACCACAATGGATCTCTGTATTTGATGAATTAGCGTTGTTGAAAAGATTTTAGTACCGTGTTGGCCAAAGTGTGGCTCACACGTTTTATCTTTTGTAAACCATGATTTAGAACGTCGAAGTCGGCAATAAAGAAAAAAAGCCTCCGTGGCGCAATCGGTTAGCGCGTTCGGCTGTTAACCGAAAGGTTGGAGGTTCGATTCCTCCCGGTGGCGAAACTTCTCTATTTTATTTATTCATACTGATATATTTTGTGGTGTGTGCATGCGGAGGAACGTGCACCACCGCCGCCTCCGTGGCGCCACCGATTCCACTTCCGGCCGCCGCAGTGAACGGACGCGGAATGCCTTGCTCTGTAGGGGCGGTTACAGCGGCCCTCGGCCGTGGCACCGGGTGTACGGATAAGCCTTACCCGGATTATCAAGTTGTTTTGCCTCATCTGCCTTCAGGTACATCAGTTTTGTACACAGTATTTTTGCATGCGGACGTTAAAACCACGCCGTATCGGGTCGAGCACTTTCGAGATGCGCTCGCGCGTCTTGCACTGTTGCCGGAAGTGGTGGCCCTTGGCGCCTTCCAAATGAATCATGTTTGGGTGGTGACCTTCCGTGATGAAGCTTCGAAGAAAAAGATGCTTGAGGCAGAAGCTTTCAACGTGAAAGACCAACCCTGCGTCGTTTATGATCCCTGCAACCAAGGCATTAGATTGAAGCTTTATTGGCTGTTGCATTTCGTTCACGACGATGAAGTTCGAGCAGCGTTAGCCCCTTACGGAAAGGTTACAGATATCACCCGCGAAAAGTGGCGAGTACAGGGATGTAATGATAAAGGGTCCAACACCCGTTTGGTGACACTCTTGCCAAAGCCTGGAATTACAGTTGAAGACTTGCCTCATCAGGTGCGCGTCGCGGAAAACTTAGCGCTCGTACATGTACCAGGAAGACCCCCGTTATGCCTTCGGTGCAATGGAACTGGACATATCAGTCGCGAGTGTCGCATACCACGCTGTGCACTCTGCCGAAGATTCGGCCATGACGAACAAGACTGCGTGCGATCGTATGCAGAGGTAACAAGCCCGGTTAAAGGCGACGAGACGGCTGAACACATAATGGATCATGCTGACGCCGATGCAGCATCCCGAGCAACGACCGAAGAAACGGCGGCAGACAGCAGTCCCTCTGAGGCGTCTCCGCTTCCGGAAAACTCCACTGGGCCCGGCGGCAGCCAATCTGGCGAGGCAAAAAGCGTGCTGGTTGGGAAGCCGAGTAACGACCAAAACGTCAATGAGAGAAAGGACGCAATTTTAGTAAGCGCATCAGAGACGACCACGAAAAACGAAACGGAAGGCATTGAGGATGTTGAAATGACAGCAGCCGCGAAAGCAGCTGCAAAGAGGCCTCGCGAGGCCACTGACGGATCTCAAGGATCACCCGAACCAGCGAGTAGTGGCGAGCCGTCGCCGAAGACCGCTATAACGAGGCGACTGGGCCTCAAACCGAAGCCGAAGATACCGCCTGATAGGCGGACGAGTTCAACATCGTCCCCGACTTAACGGGGCGCGAAGTGTGTTAAGCCAGCCTGTCCTCAGTATAAGACGTTACCTAGCGGACAAGTAGAATGTGGCCTGTGCTGGTTTTTGCTATCACTGCCTGTCCAGATGTGAGTACTGTACAGTCTGTTTGCTAATCCAAAAATGGCTCTTAATCTGACAGTTCCGGCCCCTTTGTGTAGTTACGTTGAATGTGAGGGTTTTCGCATCCCGCAGGAGGCAGTACCAGTTAAGCCGTCTCTTGTTGGAAAAAGACATTGACATAATGGCAGTGCAGGAAACCAAAGTGGAAAGCGAAGAGCAAACGGACAGAATGGTTGAGCTTTTCAAGGATTGGTATGATGTATGTGTGTCTCATGCCAGAGGCACTTCAGCGGGTTGCATGATACTTGTTCGAAAATGCACCGATATTATAGCGCAATCTGTAAAGTCCAGTGATGATGGCAGGCTACTCGTTATCGATTTTAGCTTTTGTGGCCTCAATTGGCGTGCAATTTGTGTGTATGCACCGAATAACATTAACGAACGCGTAGAATATATAGAAAACCTGAGAACCTGCATGACTTAAGAAACTTAATTTTATTTGGAGACTTTAATTGTGTGTGCAGGCCGCAAGACAGAGCCAACAGATCGACTTACCGCGATAGAAGTGCGACACTGTTAAGCGCGCTTGTAAACGAACTTGAGCTAGATTGGTTGCATTTTTGACGGCGACGAGCAGGTAGAGTATACACACTACCAAGGTATAAGTCACGCTAGACTAGATCGCATATACGTTGCTGCAGTTGTCATACCACACATTACTACATACAAAGTAAAGAACGTCACATTTAGCGATCACTGCTTGGTGATAGCGACACTAGGAACCAAGACAAAAGTGTCCAAGTTTAGTTGGAATTTGTGGAAATTAAACGATACACTGTTGGATGATGAAATCTTTGTTAAAAAAGTAAAGGAAAAGATAGAGGAAATATGTTCGGTTGAAACTACTAATTTCACAGCGCTTTTTGGGAGCAATTTAAAAATGAAGTAAAGATTGCGGCGATTGAACGAGCTTGCGTGCTGCGCAGCGTTGAAAAACAGCAAGAGAACGTTAGATTATATGATTGCGGTTGAGAGTGCTACCCCTGGACACTTTAGCAAGGAACTACGTGACCTTAAAAGTAAGCTTGAAGTGATTGATGAAAAGAAATATCGTGGAGCGATCGTCCCGGTGGCGCAGCTTCACTTCTTTTTATTTATTCATACTGATATATTTTCTGTAGTGCGTGCATGAGGCGGAAGGTGCAGCAAGGCCGCCTCCGTGGCGCAATCGGGGATTCTGCTTTCGGCAGCCGAGCTGTACGGACGTGTGGATCATGGGCTCCGAAGGAGCGGCTTTTGCGGCCACCGGCCGCGGTAACAGGCTTATCGACGATAACGAGGAAGCGAGCTACCAGTTTATTTTGCCACCACTGCCCAAGGGACCTGTCGTGAAAAACACCGTGTTCTTGCATGGCGACGTGCGAGCGAGACCTATAGGGACGAAGACTTTCGGATCGATGCGCTCGCCACGACAGGATTGCTGCCGCAGGTCGTGGGCCTAGGAGCCTACCAGATCAACCACGTATGGGCAGTCACCTTCTCCAGCGCCGAGGCAACGAAAAGGATGCTAGCGTTGAAAGAGCTCAACCTGAAGGGGCGTCGCTGCGTAATCGTCGACCCTCAAGACCAACAGGTACGCATCCGCCCTCATTGGCTGCTGTATTGGGTGGCTGACGAAGATATAAAGGCAGCGCTGGCAGCGTTTGGCAAGGTCGTGGAAATGACGAGAGAATGATGGCAGGTAAGATGAGTAGGCGACAAGGACTCAACATCTCGGGCTGTTCTGCTGAAGTTGAAGAGCGTGATGAAAGTCGATGACCTCCCGCACTAAATCCTAGTTGCCGGTGAACTGGCCCTTGTCGTAGCGCCTGGACGGCCGATGCAGTGCCTACGATGCAATGGTGTCGGACACGTCCGTCGCGAGTGCAAGGTGCGGCGTTGCGCGCGATGTCGCAGCTTTGGACACTCCGAAGATGAGTGTGTGCGCACGTACGCTGCAGCGGTTGGCCCACCAGCGAACGAGGTCGTCGCGCCGATAACGATGGATGCTGCTGAAGCCGAGGACGCTGCCAAGGGGGCTGGTGACAAGGACAGCGCCAGCAATGCGGAGGGGACAACGGAGGCAATGAAAGGTGTGTTCGTTACCCCCGAAAAGAAAGACGGGGCCACGATGGGTCCTGCAGAAGAGCATCAGAAAGGAAAGGAAAACTGCGTTGTAGTTAACGAAGACGTAGGCGAGGCAGAAGGTGGGGATCCGCCCCCATGCATCAAACCTATGGATACGAGCGGCAACGCTACCTTTATGAGGCCGCTAGATGCTACCGACGGGAAAACAGCTGCAACGAACGACGCCGACGGGCCACCTGCAAAGACACCTGTGGTGAGAAGGAGCAGCTTCAAGCCTTCTTCAAACATTCATCGGGATAGGAAGGCCGGCGACAAGCCACAACCGTCTGCGGACCACACCAGACCACCGGACGGTTCCGGAGGCGTCCAGCCGCTGGCTGGACGTTGTGGTGAGCACCGTGCTCCGGGCCTCGCTCACTTTCCCGTATTGGCAATGGCAACCAACCCAACGCTTAGCATAGGCACGCTAAACGTGAGAAGTCTGGCCGCCAAGCGTGAACAAAGCCAAGTGTACCGGACGATGATGGACCAAGACCTCGATGTTCTGGCCGTGCAGGAGACAAAGGTCGAAGGGGAGGAGGAGACCCGGGGCATGGTGCTAAGGTTCACGTCATTGTATTACGCGGTAGTGAGCCATGCTAAAGGAACGTCGGCGGGCGTTATTTTATTTATCAGGAAAATGCCTGGGCTATCTATTGAAAATTATTATTCGTGCCCATCAGGCAGATTAGTGTATGCTGACTTTACTGTTGGTTATGATTCCTGGCGTGTTTTGTGTGTGTATGCACCCAATGTTTGTGAAGAGCGCACTATCTCTTTTGAAACCTTAAAGACGCACGTTTGCCTGAATAGAAAAATGATTATTATGGGGGATTTTAATTGTGTACTAACAGATCGAGATAGAACAGGCCGGAGAACAAATGACAAAACCTGTCATGTCCTTACCGAATTATTAGCTGAGTGCGACTTAGATGACGTGGCAGACAACCTGGTTGGAACACGCGAGGTTCAATATACGCACTTTCAGGGCAATAGTCACGCTCGCCTAGACAGGATGTACATTTCACTAGACGTAATACCCCTATGTCACAGCTACGGCGTCGTGCCTCTTTCATTTACTGATCATTGTTTGGTCAAGACATCTGTTGGACGTAAAGGAAAACGCAACACATTCGCGTGGGAAATGTGGAAAATGAATTCCAAATTGTTAAAGGATGAGGCTTTTCTCAGTAATGTACAGGATCATTTGAAGGAACTAGAAAATAACAACGTTGCGCAAGTCACCGAAAAGTGGGGAAATTTTAAACAACGAATTAAACTAGCCGCAATCGATCGCTCCTGTCAAATAAAGTATGAAGACAAAGCTAAAGAAAAAGAACTAAGGACGGTGTTTGAAAAATTAACGGCCATAGAGTGCGGCCAACCGGGCGCATACAAAGACGATCTGCGCAGCATAAAAGCGAAATTGGAGCTATGCGACGAAGAACGATATCGAGGAGCGATTATACGCGCAAGGGCAGAGGCATTGACAGCAGATGAGGTGCCAACTAAACGCACGCTCGGTCTTCAGAAGAGGCATGCACGGCGTAATCACATAGATGTAATTGACGTAGATAATCGCGAACTAACAGACTGTAAGGACATAGCGCGAACGTTTGTCCAGCACTTTCAACAACTTTTTGCATCGAGTACTGTTGACGTACTTGGTTGATGCCTTTAGAGTGACGTTTTTGGGACGCATGCCGCAACTCAGCGACGAGACGAAGAACGGGCGAGAGGCACCGATATCAGGACATGAAGTTGAAAAGGCAATTGATAATTTAAAAACAGGAAAATCACCCGGTCCGGATGGCATTTGTGCCGCTTTTTATAAACAGTTTAAATCAGAATTGTCACCTCTGCTGCCTGACGTCTTTAACGAAGCGTATGAAGTAAACGAAATGCCATATTCTTTCGGGGAAGCACACACTGTGCTCATCCCTAAGACCGATGAGCCGGCGAAACTAAAACGTGTAACATCGTACAGACCAATATCACTTACCAACAATGATTATAAGGTATTGATGAAGATAATTGCTGACAGGTTACAATCAGTAATGGAAACCATTGTAGGTAGGCACCAAACATGCGGTATCAAGGGACGTACCATTAGCGCAAACATACACATAATGAGATCAATGCTGGAATGTTGTGATGCATTAAGGTCGCGAGTTGCTATTCTCCAACTTGATTCGGAGAAAGCTTTTGACTGTGTTGCGCATGTTATTTTACTTACCATTCTGAAGCATATAAACGTCGGGTCCATAATTACTGACGGGGTGGCCATGGCGTAGCGGAACGGCACTACTAAGCTTATAGTAAACAAGTCACTGGGGGCCCCCATCAGCATTCAACGTTCCGTACGTCAGGGCTGCCCAGCCAGCCCACTTTTGTTCTGTATTTATCTAGAGTATTTATGCTCGGCACTGATTGAAAACAAATGTATTCATGTGTTTACGATGCAAGCCTCAGAAGTCAAAGTCCTAGCCTATGCGGATGACGTAGCCGTGTGTTGCAAAGACAAGGAGAGCGTTTTGCAAACCGTAAATGTTGTTAAAAACTTTGGTCAAATCACTGGAAGTAGAGTTAACTGAGCAAGTGCCTAGGTATTTGGCATGGGGAGTGGCCTAAGGCCCCCGCTATATTTGCCAATGTCACATGGTCAACAACGCCAGCAAAATACTTGGGTGTGCCACTTGATGCTTATAAACAGAGCGACGAATACTGGCAGTGCGAGCTCAAAAGTGCAAAAGAAAAGGCCGAAGCGTGGAAAGCCATAGACCTTTCGGTATTTGCTAGGGCTACTGTATGCAACCTGTTTTTCGTAGCCAAGCTATGGTATGTTATGCAATTCATTGTCTGTAGCGGGGCCAATGTGCAGAAATTGCACAGAGTTTTTGCTGTGTTTGTATGGGATTCCGGATGGGAGAGATGCAGCCGCAACAATTTGTTCAGAAGGGTGAAAGGTGGAGGATTAGGGATGGCCCGCTTGTTTGTGAGGCAGTTAGTTGGACGAGGCCGCCTCCGTGGCGCAATCGGTTAGGGCGTTCGGCTGTTAACCGAAAGGATGGAGGTTCGATTCCTTCCGGTGACGCAGGTTTACTTCTTTTTATTTATTCATACTGATGTATTTTCTGTAGTGCGTGCATGCGGCGGAAGGAGCAGCAGGGACGCCTCCGTGGCGCAATCATTCCACTTCCGGCCACCACAGTGGACGGTTGTGCAAGCATGTGCTCCCTCGGAGCGGTTACAGCGGCCAATGGCCGCGCAACTAGGTGTTCTGACAAGCAGGCTGAAGTTTACCAGGTTGTTTTGCCGCATCTGCCCACAGGTGATTCCGTTTTGAATACTGTTTTTTTTGCATGGTTGCCTATGGGAAAGGCCGTATCTTAGCGAGAATTTCCGCGACGTACTCGACCGTCTTTCACTGCTGCCGGAGGTGTTTGCCCTTGGGGCATACCAAATGAATCACCTGTGGGCAGTGACGTTTAAGGACGAGGAAGGAAAGAAGAAGATACTGGCTGCAGACACCTTCAATGTCAAGAATGAGCGCTGCATGGTTATAGACCCCTGCGACAGAGGAGTACGCCTGAAGCTCTACTGGCTACTTCATGGTGTGCCGGACGACGATGTGCGAACGGCTCTGGCGGTCTTCGGAAAGGTGACTGAAATCACAAGAGAGAAATGGAAGGTGAAAGGCTGCATTAATAAAGGATCAACAACGCGCTCCGTAACACTAAAACAGAAAGTGGGCGTCACCATCGAAGATTTGCCTCATCAATTGCGTGTTGGAGAAGATGTCGCACTCATCCACGTTCCAGGCAGAGCTCCGCTCTGCCTCCGGTGCCGTGGTATCGGCCACATACGTCGGGAATGCCGTGTTCCATGTTTCGGGCTCTGTCGTCGCTATGGCCACGACGAGACCCAGTGCGTGCGCTCCTACGCCAGCGTAGCAGGTCCAGCCCGGAGGTATTTGGTTTCCGAGCACATGATGGACGCAGTTGATGCTGAAGAGACCACCCGAGGACATGGCGAGGAAGGAAAGACTGAGGCAGCAGTGCCTCTGCACACTCCAGGCGGAGGCGCCAAGAAACCGAGAAGCGAGGAAGACCCTGAGCCTATTGCTACCGTAGCGAGCCTGGACACACCGAAAGAAGACGCAAGCAGCACCCAAGACCACACCAGCGATTCTTTTCCTGAAAACACGAAAGCCACAGAGGAAATTTCCACGGATGTCGATATGGCAGCGTCTGGCAACGGACCTGCAAAGAGAACCCAACAGGAAACTGGAGACACCTCTGCAAGAGGTGATGGAACAAGCACTGGAGAACCTCCCACAAAGGCTGCAACATCCAGATGACAGTCTTTCAAGCCAACGCCAAACCTTGCTCCCGCCCGACGGACTAATTCAATACAAGGCACCTTTTTAGTGGCGGCTTCTCTTGTTCTTGTTTTCCGTTGTACTATCCTGCTGAGTCAGCGGGGCACTCGCGCACATTTATACCCTGGAACGGCAGAGTATATGGAAACAACTTTGTCAGCCCATGTGCCTGTGTGACGTAAAAATGTGTGTAAAATATTGGGAGTAATCCCAGCTTGATATCGCAGTAAACTTTAAAGATGCCTTGCGTATCGCAACCTTTAATTCAAGAGGCCTTTCTGCACGAGGACGGCAATATGAACTAAGTCGCATTCTCTTGGAAAATGATATGAACTTGTCAGCGGTCCCAGAGACCAAAATCTAGAGTGATGAACTTACTGATAAAATGGTTGAAGTATACCGTAGCAGCTATAATGTATCCGTGAGTCATGGATTTGGTAGGTCCGGTGGTTGTGCTATCTTTATTCGAAAAAGCATTGGGGTTATTGAATCTGTGTCTAGTAGTGAAAATGGCCGGCTAGTATTTTGCAATTTTGTTTTTGCTGAAATTGCCTGGCGAGTTGTTTGTGTCTATGCAACGAATAGAATCAATGAGCGGGAAGTTTATTTTAGTACCGTGCGACCTTGTCTAGAAAGTGAAAGGAGTGTTTTACTGCTTGGTGACTTCAATTGCGTATGTCGACCTGAAGATCGATCCAGTAACTGAAATCATAGCGATAAAAGTGCAGAAGTATTACGCCTAACGATTGAGGAGAATGAACTGGAAGATATTGGCTTAGTGTTGATGCATGGAGACCGAACAAAATACACTCACTTTCAAAACGTTTCTCATGCTAGATTGGACCGAATTTATGCACCTGTTGAGTATGTACCTTTGTGTTCCCAGTACCATACGCAGCATGTGAGCTTCAGTGATCACTGTTTAGTCATGATTACTTTAGGTGCAAAGAAAAAAATGTCAAAGTTCACTTGGGAGTTGTGGAAATTCAACAACAAATTACTACAGGATGGAATTTTCGTTGCAAAGATAAAGGAATATATAAACAGTATGCAGTTGAATCAAACATGTAATTTTATACTGGTTTCGGAACAGTTCAAGTGCGACTTCAAAGTCGCAGCTTTGGAAAGAGCAAGTATTTTAAAGCGGAAAGAAAAAACAGCAAGGAAAGGAGCTTCATAGGGCATTAGATTTCATGGTCAGCGCAGAGAATGCTAAGCCCGGACTGTCCTCGAAAGAAATAAAAGAAGTAAAGGCGAAGCTCGACATCATAGAAGCAGAAAAGTATCGTGGCGCGACGATAAGGGCTCGGTGCGAGCGGCTATGGTTGGGTGAGACGCCCACAAAGCGCGCGCTCAGCGATGACAAGGAACATGCAGTGTCGAAGGAAATTAACGAAATCAGTTTCCGAAATGACGTTGCTCGAGAGAGTGAAATGATAGAGCTTGCCTTTGTTCAATATTACAGGGAACTATTTAGTCATAAAGCATGTGATATTGAAAGGTTTCGAAGTGTTTTTCTGCCGCTCATACTTAGTCTTGATGACGAGACAAAACAGTCACTTGAAAGGCCAATAACAGTCGCAGAAGTTGAGCAGGCGATAGACAATCTCAGTCCTGATAAATCACGTGGCCCAGATTGTCTCAGTGCAGCTGTATAGAAGTTCTTCAAATGTGAAATGGCAGAATCTCCCCCAACTTATAGAAGAGTGCTATGAAAAGGAACTAACACCACCGTACTTTCGAGCATCCCCCACGTCATACTGATTCCGAAAACTAATGACCCGGTGAAACCGCTTTCAGCAGAAACATACCGACCGATAAGTTTAACAAATACTGATTGCAAGGTCTTCATGAAAGTCTTGTCTCGCCGTTTCCAAATTGTTGTCAAGTCTCCTGTAGGTCCACATCAGACTTGCGGAATTAAAGGAAGATCCATTCTTAGAAATATCCACGTAGCAAGATCTTTTTTTGAATGTTGCGATGCCATGCAGGTTCGAGTTGCTATGCTTTAACTAGATTTGAATAAGGCATTTGACAGAGTCGTGCACGAAATATTGTTCCTTATACTGAAGCACGTCAGTGTAGGATCGGTAATTCTAGATGGCGCGAAAATGGTGTATGACTAATGTACAGTGAAACTTGTGATTAATAAGAAACTGAGTGAAATATTTGCGTTGAAACATCTGTAAAACAAGGCTGTTGTTTATCATCCCTCCTTTTTGATCTTTACCTGGAATCCTTTTGTTTAAATGTACTTGCATATCCGAGTATTCGTGGCTACACTTTCTTCAACAGTGAAGTTAGGGACCTTGCTTATGCTGACAATATAGGTGCGTTTTGCACAGATGAAAGAAGTGTGAGTGCAGTTGTAGAAGAGGCAAATGATTTTTTACAGCAATAGGAAGCGGGATTACCTGGACAAAATGTCTTGGTTTCTGGCAAGGCAACTGGAAACATGCTCCAGATACGTTGTGCAACGTACATTGGTGCCCAACTCCCGATAGCTACTTGGGAGTTCCACTGAAATGCTATAAGGACAGCGAAGACTATTGGGCAGATGAAGCAAGAGTTAAATTACAAACACAAAATTGGGGGGGGGGACAATTTTTCTGCTTTCAAAAGCTGTCGTTTTTAATGTATTTCTAATTGCTAAGGTGCATTATGTGCTACAGGTGATAAGCATGGCTAGAGTTCCTGTACAAAACTGCTTAGGGCTTTTGCAGTTCTTATCTGTGGCAGGGTTTGGGTACGGGCTAGTTGGTATTCCATTGCAAACATCCCTTTCAGCGCGCACATAGACAGAGGGACCCAAAGAACAACGAAGAAGTATCTAGGGGTCAATTTCGGAGTGCATGAGCCGTTGCAACATTTTTCATAAAATTAAAAACGGAAGTGCGGGACTATCGCATTTGTTTTTCGAGCAGATTGTGACAAGGATTGTTTTCTTGCGTGAACAGGTCGGAGTTTTTCTTCGAACAGTATTTCAAGTGCGATTTCGAGATTCCTCGCGAGACTGCGCAATATCAACGTTATTTTTCGGCCAGAGGTCTTATCTGGCGACCTACGAAAAATGTTAACCTCTGTGCAGATTCCCATGTTAAGATTTTCCTCTCAGTACCTATCGACTATGACACGTAAGCGTTTGTACAAACACTCACGTGATGTTTCTTTGCTGATTCCTGTGTACCGTGGGTTGTGCCAGCTAGGCCCTGAGGGTGGCGTCCTCAAGCGTATTTTAAACAAATGCGAGGAAACCATCCATGGAATCTTTCTTATTTCAACTGCATATGGCACCCTCCCTGTAAATCCATGGTTGCCAAACAACGGCCTCTTTGTTCCATGGTCTGAAAACTGCCTAATTTGTAGAAAACCGGAAACAGTTGACCACGTTTTTATTGACTTCCATGACGCGATGTTTCAATGGCATGTACTTCAAAAGGCTTTAACAAAAGAACAGCCTTTATGTCCTTTCAGAATTCGGCACTTGCCTTGTGCTGAACTAGAAGGAGTATCCCCTGATATGTTAAAGGTGATGTGTATGCACAGCACCTGGCGAACAAGAATGGACGTCAGGCATCCCAATTTGAATCCACGATCAACAAGATGCTGTTTGATTGAAGCCATTATTTATATACGAGATGTCTATAAGGCACTAAATGATCCTCCAGAGTGGATTACTGTTTTTCATCAATTGGCCAAAACTAAGCTATTTTAGGACATACGAACATGCTGAATCGCTAGGGATTTTGGAGTATATTTTGTTTGTTATTTTTATGGTTCTGAAATGTTGATCACAATGTAATAAAAATAAAGCCTCCGTGGCGCAATCGGCTAGCGCGTTCGGCTGCTAACCAAACGCCTGGAGCTTTGAGACTTCTCAATTAAGAGCGAAACATCTTTTTTTTTTGCTGTATTTATTCTTTTAGATTTTCTGCAGTGTGTGCATGGCGGTGAGAGCGCAGAAAAGCCGCCTCCGTGGCGGAATACGTAGATAAGACGATACTGCAAAGTGTCGCCAAAGCGGTTGACGTGGCAAAAAATTTCTGTAGAATGTCGGGGAGTATTACAGATTGCGTAAAATCAGTAGGAATCCTGCCATTGAAATAGAAAGTGTGCAGTGAATGTCCACACATATGAGGTACCTCAATGTTCTTCTACAGCATTTTCGGAACACGAAGGATTACTGGAAAGAGTAATTCACAGAAGTGAAGGAAAAAGTTTGGAGGACGCTTAGGCTTCGCCTTTAGTAGTGGAATGCCGATAGCATTCAAACATTCCTGGCTGCTTCTCACGCTTCCCAGCAACTTCATCTTATGTAACCGTAATGTTTACCGAGAAACGCCTGCGGCGAACATCATGCACGAATGCGAGCTTTGTGGTAGAAACGCGGCCTCTTGCGTGGGTTGATTCCAGAGGTCGTGCGCAGCTGCGCCAAACAATTACATAATTTTCGGGTTTCTGTTCTTACTTCGCATGTTTAACGTTTAAGTCTCAGAATATTGAACATAAAAGGTATGCGCTGTTGGTGTTTTGCTTCATGGCATTTGTTTGTGGGCTGTCATTCCCGAAATTCCGGGGGATTACTTTGTCAGGGATGAAAGATAAAGTATGAGCCAATTTAGTAATAGAAGGGTGTGGTAATGTAACCCGCATATACCGCATGTCATATAGCAAGGCGTGGCATACACATATACCTAAATATATCGGGAAATGTTCGCACTCCGCCGACACCGACACCGGATTTTCTGCGACACAGGCCCCTTAACGCTCTCGCGTTAAAAACAGGAAAGTTTGATGGGAGGAACATTTCCATGTTCGCGAGAGCAACCGTATGCAACCTCTTTCTCGTCGCTAAGATTTGACTCGTGTTACAGGCCTTCAGCGCATCAAGAACGAGCATACAAAAACTGCACCGGGAATTTGCCGTCTTTTTCTGGGGATCTGTGTGGGAACGTGCCAGCTGTACCAATGTGTCCACGTCAGTTAAACAAGGCAGCATTGACCTATCTAACTTGTTGTTGAAGTAAGTCCTTTCCCGATTTCTATTCTTGCGTGATCAAAACATTTAATTCTATTAACTGTGTTTCGGGAACGTCTGAGTGTCGTTTTATCGAATTATATTGGTGTCAACGCATGTAGCGAGAACGACTATTAAAAAGGGTTTTCTGTATGAATTTATATGGGCTTGCCAATTTTTGTGCACGCGTTTTTATTAAGAGTATTTAGGCACTGTGAAGTGCAATAAACTGCGCAGAGATGTTTACATAATTCCACCTGTAACGATTGGCAGGACCAGTTATTGTGTAGAAGGTTAAGCAAATGTTTTCAAAAGGGTAAAGTGCGCACGTCAGCCAAGTACTTTTTCTTTCTACTTCGCACTGAATCGTTACCGGTTAATCCGTGGCTCGAAGAGAAAGGCTTGCTTGTAGCATGGTCATGTCAACCGTTTAAGATGCAGAAAACCATATACACTAGTGCACATCTTTTTGAACTGCTCAGATGCAGCCTTCTTGTGGAATGTTTTGCAACGTGCTTTTAAAAAAACTATCTACCGGTGATGCCGTACGGATTGCGCTTTCTCCCTGCATTAAATGATGATGGAGTTCCTCATAAGTTCATATTAACGTGTCTTTACAGTCTGGAAAACACGAACTGCTGTACGCCGCGAGCATACTAAGATTCAATCATTTAGGAAAAACTTTGTTGATAGCATGGTGCTAATGCGTGAGGTGTACAGGGTAAGAAATGAGGAGAATGTGTGGATGTCAGTAATAGATGAACTGGTATCTATCAAGTGCTTTAAAATGCTCACGTCAGCTTAAGCATGGCAGGCACTTTGAAATTTATTTAGATTGTGTTTTGTTAATATTTGTAAATGCATTGCAAACCGGCAAAAAAAAAACTCAGTGCCCTTCCACTCTGTGAAGAAGGATGACCAGCGAAACTGTGTATGTGGCCCCTTAATGGCGAACTGCACCTCCGCCGCAGGTCAGTCTGGCATTGCACTATCTTCAGGTTCAGCCCATGTATGGGGAGTGCTTAACGCCTGCTTCACCTCCACCGTGTGTCGGGCCGGCATTGCACTATCTCGGGGATCAGCCCTCGTATGGGGAGGAGCGTGAATTTTATTTTCAAATCAATAAGAGTCCGGCGTCCTTTTAGGGGGTCTGGGCACCCGCCACGGACGCGGTTCCGAGACCTTGTCTCGAAGCGGCTTCCTCGGCTCGCTGGACGGCCCAGAGCTGTGCTACCAGGCTCGAGCTGAACAGTTCGTGGGGCGCTTTCTTTTTGCTGACCACAAGGACACGAAAATTTCCTTGGGCCGTAGAGGTATACAGCTTCGCTGTAAAAACAGAGCCTCCGTGGCGCAATCGGCTAGCGCGTTCGGCTGTTAACCGAAAGGTTGGAGGTTCGAGTCCTCCCGGTGGCGACGCTAATCTTTTTTGCTTTATTTATGCTGGTAGATTTTCAGTAATGTGTGCATGGCAGCAGACTTTCTTGCATTTCACTGCATGCCCAGACGTGAGTATCATTCCGTCTGTCGGCCTAATCCAAACATGGCTGTTAATCTGGCAGTTCCCTTTTGCGTAGCGACGTTGAATGTGAGGGGCTTGGCATACCGCAGGAGGAAGTGCCAGTTAAACCGACTCTTGTTTGAAAATGACAGAGGTAATGGCAGCACAAATGGTAATGACAGAGCAAATTGAGAGAATGGTCGAACCTTTCAGGGCTAGGCATACCGTGTGTATATCTCACGCAAGGGGTAGTACTTCAGACGTTTCCATGGAACTTTTTCGAAAATGCACCGATATTCTTGCACAATTTGTCACATCTAGTGATAGCGGTAGGCCACTAGTAATCAACTTTAGTTCTCGTGGCCTCCTCTGGCGTGCAATATGTGTGCATGAGCCGAATAAGATTCACGAGCGCGAAGAATATCTAGAAAACCTGAGAACCTGTATGACGTACGAAAGAAGCATGATAATTTTCGGGCACTTAGTGTGTGCAGACAGCAAGACTGAGCAAACAGATTAACTCATCGCGATAGAAGTGCATCCCTTCCAAACTCGCTTGTTAGTTTGAGCTAGACGACGTTGGTTGTATTTTTGACGGCGCACAGTATACGCGCTATCAAGGTGTAAGTCGAGCTAGAACAGGTCGCATATATGCTCCTGCAGATGTCGCACCGCATATTACTACACACGAAGTAAAGAATGTCACATTTAGTGGGCACACTTCGGTGAGAGCAACCGTAGGAACCAAAACAAAATTGCCAAGGTTCAATTGGAATTTGTGGAAATTAAACGATAAATTGTTGGATGACGAAACTTTTCTTAAGAACGTAAAGAAAAACATGACATGTTTTCGCATGAAACTTCTAATTTTAGAATGCTTTGCGAAAAAATGACAACCGTTTCACTCTGTGAAGATGGAATGGGAGCAAAATCTGACGACAGTCAGAGCTCTCAAATGAAAAACAAAGTGCTTTCGCTGCCACTCCATCTTCACAGAGTGGAATGGTTGTCATTTTTTGCGTCGCGAGTCTGGCGTCGTAGCTCGTTCGGAGGTTCCCGGGCTCCCGATTGTCGTTTGCGTTCAGCATCGCGGGAACGTTCTTCGTCGGTGGTGGTGTTTTCTACACCATGAACCAAGAGCGCCAAGCGACCAGCTCTTCCGAGGCCCATGTTCTAAACGGGCGTGCAAAGGGCATTCGGCCAATTCACCGCTCTGTTTCGATGGAGCATTTATCTACCGCAACGTCATTTTTCAACGAGCAGAAGACACAATCGGCGACGGAGAACGCCGCCGCGCGTTCCTTAACAACAACGAAGACGCCCGAGGTGGATACCGCGGGAGTGGCCGCCGATCCCATCGTCGCCAATTTTCCCTCCCAACAGCGAGAGGTGGACACTCCGACCGGGGAAAGGATGGAGGAAGATGCTGCCTCGAACATTTACGACGACAAAACTGACGACGACACAGGCGGCTGTTGGAAGACAGTCATACATAAGCGATGCAACCGTCAAACGCGCGCTAAGACGCAACCCTCCGAGAACATCTTGGGCATTCCGGACGCCTCCCAGCCTACCGTACGCAAGCGCATTCGGAATCAGAACCTGCCTCAATTTCCTCTGCACGATGAAAAGATAATTCTGCGGCCTCACGGAGGACTTTGTCTCGATAAGTGGACGCGCCCAGAACTCGCCAGTGCTCTATGGTGTGCAGCCGGCTTGACCACCGAGGATCGTCAGGACATCATATTCCGACTGCGACCTCAGCAGAACTTGGCAATCATCAGCACACCCCGGTCACACGTAGCCGACGCATTGTACAAGGTGAGGGAGCTGAACCTTGGTCAGTGGGTCTATCCCATCACGACATATTTTGCGGCCCCAGACAACTCATGCAAGGGAATTGTTCCTGGCCTTTTGCCCGGTACACAGTCTTCCAAGTTAGTGGATGAGCTTGTGGCTCCTGGAACTCAAATACTTCAAGCACGAATGATGAATTAAACCAACGTTGCGTTGGTAACATTTGAAGGACTTAAAGGGCCTCGCTACGCGCGTTTCTATGGTGCAGAACTCCGCTCCTACCCCCATCGATCCCGCCAACTGGTTTGCAAGATATGTCACAAGCTCGGCCATTGGGCTTATTACTGTCCTACGCCGCACATGGTCAATTGCGCGACGTGCGGGACTGACAACCCCACCCCGTCACATCCGTACACCCCACACTGCAGATCCTGTAACGGGAACCACCCTACAGCGGATCCAAACTGCCCGCGGCGTGCTAGGCAGACACTGAACAAAGCTAGGGTGCGGAAAGCTCTTGAGAAAGAGCAGCGTGAACTCCAACCCTCCAGCGACCCGACCACTACCACAGATACGGCGGAGACCCGAACGTCACGCGCCCCAACGAAGGAGACCAGAAAAGTCCGGTCGGAGACCCGTTCGAGATCCCGTCGCAAGTTCGAGTCTCGGTCCCGATCCCGCGAGGCATCGGTGCGCCTCCCAGAGAAGCGCCCTCCTTCCCCATCTTCCCAACAACCCTACAACAAGGCCCTTCAGACCAACGCCCCAGCCAAGGTGACCCTGGTCCCTTCAGGGATGCAGCGGACCCCGCAGAAGAAAACAGCAATGGAGGCGCCTCGGGAGGTAGGTCGGGCGGAGGTTCTCCCACAGCTCGCTCGACCCCGTAAATCTCTCCCTACCCCTTCCCCTATTACCAATTCGTTACCAAATCCCTATCCTCTAATAGAAATAGCCCGCCTACGTCGTGACATGGAGGCGCGCTGTGAGCGCCTGCAAAAACAAATGGACGTGCTGGTGGCACACATGAGCACTAGTATGCAGGCGGCTCTGGACAGGATAGAACACCAAATGGAGGCCCTTCAAATAGGGATTACGGAGCAATAGAGTGCACTTTCGCACGCATGCAAGTTCCTGAGCTTAGCGGTAACAACGAAAGCGCGCTTTCCGACCAAGGCTCTCGGCCGCAACCTTCAAATGTGGGCACCCGGCGCCCGCGTCCCTATGCACGACCGCCTGCTTCCTCTCGCGATGATGATGGCGCCGCGTAACGCGGAGCAACTAGTGGTGTGGCAGTGGAATTGTAGGGGATTCCACCGAAAACGAGGTTCCCTACAGCGGTATATCGCCACATCCACGAACCCTCCCGATGTCATCCGCTTAGATGAAGTCAATTGCACCCCTTCTTTATCCGGCTACAGCACGCTCTCGGGTGTCTCTCCTCTTGTGGGAGCCTTAGTTTCGAAACAAGTTACATGTCGCATGCATACCACAAACACTGACATTCCTCACCAAATATTAGAAATATTTACGCAAGGTAAACGCAGCGAGAGTCTGTTTATACTCAATGCATTCAGTTCCCTCCGTTCGCGAACGCACTGTTTTCAGCACCTACTAACAGAATTTGGTAGGTTTGGATGGGTTTACGTGGTGGCCGGCGACTTTAACGCTCCGCATACTGCATGGGGTTTCGTTAAATCGCAGGCTAAAAGGACCCGCTTATGGAATGCCATCTGTAACATGAGATACACACTGCTTACCGACCCAGAGCACCCCACTCGGATGGGCAACAGCGTATCTCGTGACACCTGCCCTCACCTTACCTTCGTGCGCAATACTGGCCCAGTCGTTGTGCACGGGCCTCTAGAGGAGCACCTTGGTAGTGACCACTACATTGTAGCGACCACCTTGTCATTACGGGGTGCGCGCAGGCCCGAGCGAAATGTGCGTATAACGGATTGTGCGAAATTCAGGGAATGTCGCCAGGACCCACCTGAGCGCCAAGGGTACGAACGCTGGCTTGACTCTCTCGCACAAGATCTAGAGGCCACCACGAGCACACTGCGCACCACAACCGAGACACCAGACATAGGCCCGCATTTACTTCATCTTTGGAACGCCCGCAGAGGGTTGACACGACGATGGAAACGACAACACCTCAACCGCAAACTTAGGAAACGTATAGATCAAATTACACGGGAATTTCAGGAGTATGCAGAGATCCTTACGAGGAATAACTGGCGAGGATTTTGCGATCGCCTCTCAGGCACATTGAGCACAGCAAAAACGTGGTCGATTCTTCGCTCACTCACAGATCCCACCACAACAAAGGGAATAACATTTAAACAGCTGCACATCCTAATGCACGAGTACAGGGACGATGTCTCGACACTCCTCAGAGAGCTAGAGAAGCATTTCATACCTACAGGCCCGCCGCCGCAGTACCCTGACTATCCTTATGTAGGCGAGGGGAACGAATTGCTCGATGCAGACATCACATCTGACGAGGTGCGGGTGGTCCTACAAGACCTACGGCGCAACACGGCATCGGGAGCCGACCACATCCGATTCGCCACCCTTCGTAACCTCAGTGACGCGGATATTAACCACCTCACCCATATCTTCAATGATTGCTGGCGCAAGGGCATGCTTCCCCAAGCATGGCGACACGCCGACATCACACTGATCCCCAAACCGGGCAAGCCTGTTAAGGTTGAAAACTTACGACCCATCTCCCTAACATCCTGCATTGGTAAGCTCATGGAGCATGTACTCTTGCGGCGTCTGCAGTCCTTCCTCGAAGAAAAATCATTCTTTTCTAACTCTCAATTCGGATATCGGGCTCATCTGTCTGCCAAAGATGTGATTTTAGAATTGCAGGAGGAAGTCATAGGACCTCCGTCGTCCGCCCAAACGAGAGCACTCATCTCCTTAGACCTAAAAGGGGCATTCGATAATGTTGAACATGACCTCATCCTTCGCAATGTTGCATATTCACACTGTGGAATTCGTATGTACAACTATATCTGCGCATTTCTTCGGGATCGCACAGCCACCGTAGGAATGGGACCGCATCGATCCGGTACGATTCGCCTTGTAGGACGTGGGACACCCCAGGGCTCAGTTCTTTCCCCTACTCTATTCAATATCGCGCTCGCAGGGCTCCCCCGGCTATTCGACCAGATCCCTGATGTCGCCCACGCTATTTATGCGGACGACATTACTATCTGGTCGACACGGGGTTCCGACGGAGCCATCCAGGACCGACTGCAGCAAGCAGTCGATACAGTTTCCGAGTACGCGAGAAAGTGCGGCTTAAGATGTGCTCCGGAAAGTCGGAGCTCATAATCATTCGCCCCCGGAGCCGTTCCTCTACTCCCCCTATCACTGTGCACGTGGATGGCACACCGATACCACAGGTTAATCGTGCTCGTATCCTTGGCCTACACGTCCAAGCAGATGGCAGGTCAAACTACACTGTTTCCCTTCTATCCAGACAGATTGAGCAAATTCTGGCCATGATCCGGAGGGTCTCCAACAGGCGCTCGGGCCTTCGAGAAGAGGACCTGCTGCGCTTGGTGGAGGCATGCGTGATCAGCCGCCTTACATACCATCTCCAATTTCAGCGGTTGACCCAAGCGCAACAACTTCGCATAGACGCAATGATTCGCAAAGCGACGAAGCTGGCCCATGGCCTCTCGAACTATACTTCCACACAACGTCTCCTCAACTTAGGGACACATAACACACTAGGCGAGCTGCTAGAGGCACATTGGGTCAGCCATCGCCAGCGCCTCCTACTCACTCCTACTGGCCGCCATCTTCTCACACGGCTAGGATACTCTGTCCCAGCCCTTGAGTCCCGTCCCGTCCTAACCCGTCCAACGATCTTGTCGTCAGCGATACGCCAAGCACTAAGTATTCATCCATTGCCACATAATATGCACCCCAAGCATGACAAAGGGCGGCGCAAAGCCCGTGTACGATACATTGGCCGCATGCTTGCAAACATCCCGGAAACACATACTTTATACACGGACACATCACGCACTCAAGAGGGCTATAACCTCGGCAGTTTTGGATGGCACCGAATCCCTGAGAGATTCTGCTGCAATGCGCGGAACAAATGCCGCTTACGGAGAAATTCTCGGTGTTTCTCTTGCAATTCGATACGCCATCCGTGTTCCTGAGGAAGTGTTTATATTGACGGACTCGCAACAGGCATGCCGGGCGTTTCTATCAGGACATGGCATCCCGAGAGCGGCGCACCAAATTCTCAAACAGATCCCGCAAAATACACCAACCACACCTCCCCGAATCCACTTACTCTGGACCCCTGGTCATACCTCGCTGCCGGGTAACGAACGCGCACATGCGGTTGCCCGAGAAATTTCCCTCCAGGCGACTCGGCGTGGTGGGGCGACTAGTTCAGAGTGGGGGGATCCCTTGCTCCGTTACAAAGACATACTCCGTCATTATACACGCATTTGTCGCACCCACGCCGCACCACCGCCGTCCTTATCGCGGGAGGAAGCTGTGGCATTACGCCAGTTACAAACTGCAACTTTTCCTAATCTTGTCTCTCTCAATAAATTCTACCCACACTGTTATGCAGATCGTTGCCCTGACTGTGGCAGCTCGCCCACAATCTTCCACGTCACGATTGAGTGCACTGCAAACCTCTCTCCTCCCTTGCCAACTCTCCTTTACCCCCTACGCAACAAAGAGCTGTGGGACGATGCCCTCCGCGACGGACCTCCCGAGGTCCTCCGAGCTGTGATACAACGGGCTCGAAACATCGCCGGAATCATCTTAGGGACCCTGGACTGAGGGTACCTCCTACACTGCTCTCGCCATTCAAATATTATTAATAAAGATGTTTTACTCTCTCTCTCTCATCGGTAGTCGTTTCGCGCCGGCGCCGTTCACATTCTCGTTGCTGTTCCCTCTGGCGCTCCTCTTACGCATGTTGTTCGTCGGGTGTACGAACTATGCGTGTCCACCACATCGATCACGCAGTTTTTTTAGCGCCGATACTCCTCCTGCTTATGCACTGCGATAACCTTGACGTCACGCTATTGTTCACGGCGAGCGTTCTGATCTGTTCCGCATTTTGACATCTGCGCCGCCGCACTGCACCCGTATGGGTTTGTTAGAAATCGCTAAGTGCGTTTCTGTCGCCGGACGCCGAAACAACTACGGAAGGTTAGTCATGTACAGCCTTCGCCGTAAAACTTAAGAATAAAGTAAAAATTACCGGCGATTGAACAAGCGTGTGTGTTGCGTAGCAATGAAAAACAAAACTTTAGAGTACGTTAGATTATAAGACATGCTGTTGAGAGCGGGTAACTTGAGTACATTAACAAGTGAATGCATGACCGTGAATGCATGAATGCAAGTGAATGCATGACTTTGAAGTAGAGGTTCTAGACTTTACGTGGCGGTGGTTATTCTTCGCGGGGGGAATAAAGGAACAGACAAAGAGAAAGCACTAATAATACTGAAGACAGTGTATGAGCACGAACATATATGCAAAATTTAACACACGAGTATAAAAAAAGCATAGGAAAGAACGTACGAAATAAAAACTGATGTTACCTTGAAAGGGTCTGAAGGTGAACTCGTTCGTATGCATCCATGGCAGCAAAACAGCGCTAAAAACACGGACAGAAGGAAGAACACAGGACGAGCGCTGACTTGAACAGGGAGGGGGAATGAGGGAAGGAAACAAAGAAAAAGAAGGGGGGGGGGGAGGGCCAAGAGGCTAGTCATGCATGGGTCTGAAGGTAAAAACTATAACATAAACATAATGATTAGTCAAGTAGATATCTGCATTCCTTGTCAGTGAGGACGAGCGAAGGGGAGCTGACCCAGAACGGGCCTTTGCGCATCATCGTGAAGGTTTCAAAAGCGTTCGTCCTGTGTTCTTAATTCTGTGCGTGTTTTTAGCAGTTTTTCTGTTATTGGGTGTTACCTTGGCATGCTACTCAGATACGATCGACCGGTATACACGATAGACAGGTATTTGCATTTTAGTTTACATGAGTTTTAGGCTCGCTGTATCTTACAACTTCATTACCGTTTTTTTCGTATTCGTTGCGGACTTGCATCGCGTTTCTTTTTATTGATTATACACTATTATGACTGAATTGACTGATGAGTGTAAGAATTCGGTCAGTGACAACTTAGAACAAGTTTACTGAAGTGAAGGCATGAAGTGTGGTAAGGTCATTGCTTACGTGATCTTTAGCGACTCGGTTAAATGAGGTTCTTAGGTATACGGGTTTCTGAGAGGCGACAAGTTTTTTTCTTATTAAGATGAAAGTCGAAGACTCATTGTCCCCATATGCTGGTGACGGCTACTCCTTATAACTTGGTTGGACGAATTGATCGTCACTTCCAATGTCGGTGAATTCGTCACCGTCCTATAGATGATACTCTACCATAGGTCGTTATTTGGTAGTGATGCCTTTTACGATGCTATTTCTTTCGCGCTTCGTCAGTGATGAGAGCGATGCTCTGCCCGTGTTATCGTTGAGATCAGCCGGCCGTGAACGGTGGATGATAAGAGTGGCTTAGAATCGCGCGGAAGGCATCGATGCAAAATCGTGATGCAGTTTACTTTGTTACACGTATCTTACCTGATATAAAGGGTGGACGTGGAGAGGCGTTGAGATATACCTTGGCCTTAAACATAGCTGGCGATGGCTCCCAGCATTTCATATATACGTTCTAAGCATAAGCATATATTGCACCTGAAAGGAACATCATTGCATGGATGCAGTATTTAATACGCCATCACTTCTTTTCCAAGAGTGGCTCTACTCTAGGGTGACACATTTTAGTAGATAGGAAAGATAGTTAGCAGATAACAGCGTGGCAAATGAGGAATTTAGGATAAGAAACTCGCGAGAGCGGCGACAGCTCGAAATATGTCTAGGTCGGGAGCTATACATGGTCATTTGTTTCTATAGGACATATTTGAGTGACGACGCCCGTCCGGAGCTCAGTTTATTCACATCAAGCAAGCGCATGCTTTCCTTTCCATCTTTCAGCCACCAGATAACCCTCACCGAGTGCAGGGTAAGAAGCCGGATGCTTCTCTTCCAGTTAACCTCCTTTCCTCCTCGATCGGATCCGCTGGCGACTATTGTGGTGGCTCCGTCATGAGCGTGTCGATGAGGGCCCCCACGGTCGCACGCGAGAGCTGTGGGAACGATCGGCGCACCGTGTTTACGGCGTGAAACTCCACCCCGTCGGTGATATCCCACTTGTTCGCGCGCCGCGACGGCGTCGCCCGCCGGCTCCGAGCGAGCCTCCCGCGGGAGGGAGCGCCCGACCACGAGAGGAGCATTCCTCCGGTGCTGGCGTCTTTTTATAGGAACTCGGTCGGTCGCAGCCGCAGGCACGCGGCCACGGGCTCACGAAGAAACACACTCGGGTTGTGCGTGTGGGTTTTCGAAAGGGGGGGGACTGCACCCTCGGACACTGGTCGAGGCTCGCCTCCAGGACAGCGGGGAGCCAGCTGAGCGTTCCGCACGCGGCCATGCACGCGGCTCTTCGACGCAGCTAGCGCGCACTTCTCCTCCGTCGCGGCTCTCTGTCATCCTCCCCCTGCGTGCTTGAGCGCTCGTCGTGCCCTTGGCGATGACGGCGGTGGAGAGCGCGGCGGCTGTCTACCAACAGCCGTCGCCGCCGGGCCAGCTCTTGAACTTGGTCTACCTGACGCTCGCGGACCAGACGTTGCACGCCGTCGACCAGGTAAATTGCGGCCACCGCGCGGCCTCCTAGCTGCGCGAGACGTCGCAGCGCTTGACGCGACGCGACAGGTTGCAAACACGGCGGTTGATAAACACGGGGGCGCGACGCTGGTTAGGGGGTCGGGCACAGTCGCTGCACTGGTGAACTGATTCGGCTTTAACCGTTCTTCTGGGCAGGTTGTCGCGTATTCCTACGAGGGCAACGAAGCAGCGTGCGTAGGAAATCACGGGGGCCCGACAGTGCAGCCAGCGGCGGGGGCCGTTTGTGTTCTTCACTGGGAGGCTTATTACATAGTTTCGTTCGGGGAGTTCTGCCGCCTCGTGCTCGGATTAAGCGCTGTTGAGCGGTAGGAGCAGTTTATTTATTAGTTCATCTCAAGGAATGTTTCAGTTATCCCTATAACTAAACAACATCGAAAACATTTCGGCTACAGCGCTGGCATGTCCGCGTTGTTTGGGCCTTTGGCCTTCGCGCCTAACTTCTTGATTTATTTACTTCTTACAACTAAAATATGGTCCTGAATGGCATGGCTAAAAGTAGGAAATCTTTAACACTGCCATCTAAGAATATCCTTGTGCGCAAAACACTGATAGTTAAGAAATACAATTGAAACAAACAGCGCCGCTAGAACTTTTTGTGCTCGAATGGGCAACCTCTCTGGAGGCCGATAGCGACGTCCCCGCGTGCGCAGAGACCACGTTCAGCTCAAGGTTGGCACGGTGAACTTGTTATCGACTTTTCTCGGCATCACGCGCTGCCTTGTGCGGCATTCTTTTCTTTAGGTGACACTATGTCGATTGTTTTGCTTAGAGCTCTCAGACAACTTGTAGCTGTCACCCAACGTATGTGACCCGCTTAGCTGCCCTTAAATCGGTGGCGGATCATTGATGTGTCGTTTCCGCGCAGGTCAAATACAGCATGCCGCCAATGGTAGCCCCTTCTGCATACTCTGGTGAAAGCTACTGTGGCGCGTACACCACGGCTGGATACCCAAACGGATACTCCGATGGATACTGCACGGAATATTCCCCCGGAGGTCCGTTCACTGAGCTGGCGGATCAATTCTCAGAGCTCAGTCTGGGAGGAGGGGACCCCAGGGCGGCCAGGAAGCCTCCGCCAAACTATCTTTGCCATTTGTGTTTTTGCAAGGGGCACTACATCAAGGACTGTCCGCAGGTGAGCATTGGGTTTTCTTCGTTGCCACGATCCGAGAGCTGCCACTGTGTTTGTGAGATTGCTTGGTATTTAAAAGGATGCTAGCACATTTCTCTGAAATGCTGTTACACGGATATATATATATATATATATATATATATATATATATATATATATATATATATATATATATATATAGAGAGAGAGAGAGAGAGAGAGAGAGAGAGAGAGAGAGAGAGAAGTTATACAGGAAAGGCAGGGTGGCTAACCAGGCTGAGCCAGATGGCCTGCCCTAATATATTTTGTTCAATATTAAAAAAAAGCTCCATCCTTCTGCGAGAACGCATCGCATCATATCTCTATTTTTCTGAAGAAAGACCCTTGTCTGTGTACTTCCAAACAAGTGGATTTCACAGTAACACGTTAATAGCAGTGTCACAAGTCCTTAGTCAAGATAGTGATCACTTACACTTTTTTAAAGAGTTAATGCAGAGGTGCTTCCAAACAATTGGCTGTAAAATGCCAATTCATTCTGATGCTGCACGTCGAAGAACGAGGAGGAATATGAGACAGTATACGGGGACCTGGCACTTCGAAATCCGTGTGATGAGATATTAAACATTTTATCTATTATACAAATACTCAGGGTCAAATCAACACTGCATGGGAGGCTGGATTATAAAAACATAGAAGTACGAAATAAAAGTTCTTGATTATATGATTTTAGCTAAATAGCTCATAATTTGAACGATTACAGTTGGCCGGAGAAGGTGGTGCCACTCTTTTGTTGCTAGTCCACTTGTCGAAACGTTGGCTCCTGCATTCACCTTGTTCACGTTTTGCTCATCGTCTTTTGTTGCTTGTGGCACAAAGAACTGCAAAAAGTAATGGTTTATCATAGTGGAATGCCAACTTTGTGAGATTGATCTAGTGGTTATAAAATGAAATTGTACTCAGGGCCAGTATTAACAAACAATTCCTAAGTTAGAACTGTTTCTGTTAGCTATGTTTTGCCCTGAGGGGAAGTGGGGCTGAAATCAAATTGAAAAGTTGCTACATGGCTATGGCGAGGCAAAAACTAGCCAGTCATGGGCACATAAATGAACATGTGAAGAAATGCCTGCAGATGAGCAGTTAACATCGATAAGGAAAAAAAAAATTTCCGAGCCCTGGGGCAAGAATGTAGAGCGAAAGGTTGAGAAGTTCTGCTATTAGTCGAACTGAGAGCGATTAGCGAGAAAACTTTCAGTGCAAGTTAAAAGTTCGGGATCTAGGTCTAGCTGACTTGAGAAGAACGGCAGACTGGGCGAGTTCGTGGTTTTGCGCAATGTTTAAGAACAGCGCTAACGACACAGGACGCAGAAAAGAGAATGGGACACCCACGGCGCTGGCTAACAACTGCATTTATTGGATAAATACGATTGCTTTTATTTTTGAAGCCTTACATCAAGCGTGCGCGCATGCTCAATGTCAATAAAATAAAAATAAAAGCACTTGTCATTCCCAAAAAACATTGCCTCGAGGTCGTGGATGAGATTAACATCGCTGTTCACCCCTGTTCAACGGGTCCATTTTCTTTGAAGATAAGGCTACGGAAGGCTGACTAACACAGCCATTACCTTTTCTCATTATGTGAAATGCTTCCGCCACTTCTACTACTGTCAGTGTGAGCAAACAGGATTTTCGTGTCATCAAAGTACAAGAGAAGTGGCTGAGGAAATTATGGTAGGTCAAAAAAGAACCGACTGCTTCGTTTGAGGTGAACAAAACAACTAACTTTATTTCGATAGGGATGCCCGTCGCCGAGCGAGTTCGGGAGGAGTACAGGGTTGCCCGTTGACGAAAAGAATGAGGCCAAAGTTGGCAGTTTCTTCATACTCCCCCCGGAATGAGCTTCAGGTCATTCGTCCATGTATTCCATGGGGTACAACAGTTGAATCGGTCTTCTCAATGTGGTTCCATTAGGCATGCGCACCATGCAAGCTCTGATTCTTCCATCTCGTCCGAGAAGAACTTCTGACACTTGTCCAGTTTTCCAGAGTTGCCTCGGTAGATAATGTTCATGGACCAAAACGAGAGTGCCTTTCTTCAGTGCGCTTGACGAATTTGGAACAGCGAAATGTGCTGACCGGAGACTCGTCAGATACTCCTTTTGCCAGCGACGCCAAAATTGGTCGACCATCCTTTGTCGGTAGTGCCAGCGACGAGTGAGTTGACCAGGGGGCTGAGCCACCTCTGTAGCGGAACCACTGTCAGGAAGAGTGGTCAGTCGCTTTCCCACTAGAAAGTGCGATGGTGCTAGAGGTTCGGGTTCGCTCGCCTCCGTGTAGACGTAGGTCAAGGGTCTAGAGTTGATGACAGCTTCGATTTCAGTTAGGATTGTCGTGAGCTCCTCGAAGTTGCGGTAGCTGTTTCCCAAGACCTTCTTCAACGATGCTTTCACGGACCGAACCATTCTTTCCCAGAATCCTCCCCACCAAGCAGCTTTCTCAGCTATAAATTTCCAGCGGATCTGGTGGCTAGTGAAGAAGTTGTGAATTTCTTCTCCTCTTATTGTTGTCCATAGTCGCTTTAGATCCTTAGAAGCGCGCTGGAATGTCCTGGCGTTGTCAGAAAAGATCACTCGACAAACTCCTCTTCTCGAGATAAATCTTCGGAACGCCATCAGGAAGTTTGAGGTGGACATGTCGGTCACCAATTCCAGGTGTATTGCCCTGGTCACTGCACATGTGAAAATAACGATGTAAGACTTCCGGTTATTTCCTTGATCCTTTGTGTTCAGTGGGCCAGCAAAATCTGCACCGGTAACATCAAAGGGTGGAGCTTGCGTCACCCTCTCACGAGGCAGAGGAGCGACTGGCTCAGTAGCAGCTCGGCTGTTGAAACGGTTGCAAGTCACACATTTCTTAAGCACCTTTTTCACCATTTGCCTTCCCCGCACGATCCAGTACATTTCCCTCAATTCGGTAAGAGTCTCCAGTGCGCCGGCATGCAGGAGACGGCGGTGGGCTGCGCTGATCGTTAGCTCTGTGAAGGGATGTCTCGACGGTAGGATGACAGGATGCTTCACGTTGTAGGACAACTCGGCTGCATTGAGCCTTCCTCCCACTCTCAGCACTCCATCGTCGTCGTAGATGACGCTGAGATCACGTATCGGGGAATCGCTTGGCATGCGTGTTGAGCGGCGAAGACACTGGAGTTCCTCTTGGAAGGCCTCGAATTGTACTTGAAGAATCAAACAAGTATGTGCCTTTTGAACTTCCTCTGTCGTAATCGGTCCTTCATATTTTTGGCCGGGGAGTCTCGCGTTGTGGAAAAATCGTAAAACCCAGGCTGTCACTCGAACCAGTCTAGAGAGGGAGCTATAGTTCTGCAGAGGCAAGACAGATTCCTTTACAGTCACGTTGTGAACGCGAAGGGTTCTTCTCTCCTCCTCTGCGATGATCATGTCAGCAGTGCCTTCATGCCTTGGCCAGCAAGTAGATGGCTTCGAAAGCCAAGCAGGTCCATTCCACCAAAGTGAGCTCGACTTGAGTACCTGAGGTGTGACTCCCCTTGTCAAGAGGTCGGCGGGATTTTCGATCCCAGAGCAGTGATTCCAGATGTCTGGATCCGATTGCTGTTGAATTTCCAACACTCTGTTGGCGACAAAGGGTTTCCATTGTTGTGCAGGACCTTGCACCCAATGCAGCGCAATAGATGAATCAGTCCACAGATACCATTTGGATATTGAGAGGCTCAGTGACCGCTCCAAATATTCCCTCAGTCGAGCACCTATCACCATGCCCATCAATTCCAGTCTTGGAAGAGAAATTCTCTTAATTGGTGCTACTCGGGACTTTGAGAGGACCAGAGTAACCTTTGCTTCCTTGACCCCAGAGATGCGCAAATATACAACTGCGCCGTAAGCTCTGGGGCTGGCATCTGTGAAGATGTGTACTTCCTTCCAGCTATCGTTGGCGAAGCTACCATATCGTCTTGGCACTGTTATGTCCGTTAAATGGTGTAGCTGGGTGTGCCACTGCGTCCAACCTGCTTTGACTTCTTCAGGCAGAAGGGCGTCCCACTCAATACCCAATTCCCACAGTGTTTGAAACATCAATTTGGTTGTAACTGTGACCGGAGAAATGAGACCCAGTGGGTCATATATACGAGCCGATGCTTGAAGAATGAATCGTTTGGTGTTGCTGTTTCGGTCTAGGAAATCTAAGATGGCCTCCATGGAAAATGCTAGGTGATCTCTGTCCTTATCCCATACAAGTCCGAGGACCCGTGAGACGCTTGTTGTTGGACATTCCACGTAGCCAAGGGCGCATCCGGTTCCTTCGTCGTTGAACAGCTGTTGCAGCTTCTTGGAATTTGAGTTCCACTTACGCAGTGTCATGCTTGCTCGATTCATGACATCTAGTGCCCCTCGGTATAAATCTGTAGCCTCCTCCACTGTGTTCGCTCCTGTTATGAGGTCGTCCACGTAAAGGCTCTCGCTGATGGTTTTTCTTATTTCTGGATAACCTTCTGTCGTGGACAGATGGTGGCGCACGGTGGCTGCGAGGAGGAATGGACTACTTGTCACGCCGAAAGGGACACCAGTCATTCTCCAGACCTCAATAGGAGGTTCTGGGTCTTCCTTCGTTGGAAGATGTGCATACCAAAGAAATCGGAGGGCATCGCGATCAGCCGGTTGCACCGAAATTTGCAGAAATGCCTTTTCAATGTCTGCACTTAATCCAATACGATGAATTCTGAAGTTCAGCAATACCTTAAGTAAATCTGGATTCAAGTTCGGTCCTGGTTCTAGGGCTTCGTTCAGAGATATACAACCTGCATCGTGAGAAGATGCGTCAAAGACGATTCTAATCTTGGTCGAAAGGCTGTCAGGCCTAAAAACTGCACGATGAGGCATGTAGTATAATCTGCTTACATCGTTGTTGCTTTCTTGCGATGGAAGTCGTTCTGCGAACCCTTGTTCCAGGTACTGACGGATAGCCTCGTCATACTTGATCAGTGTCGACTCATCTTTCATTAACTTCTTTGTGAGGTTAGTCAAGCGCTTCTTTGCAACAGCTTTGTTGTCGGCAAGTTGCATGTTCAAGGGTTTCCAGGGCAGTGCTACTTTATAGCGCTTGTCCATTTTCTCTAGCGATGCCGAAAATGTGCTCATGACTTCTTCGCTTTCTTCGTTCGTTTGGGCAGAAGAGTCGATAATTCCAATGCTCTCAAGTTCCCAAAACGATTTGAGTTCCTTGGACAAGCTGGTTGTGTCGGCGAACACTCCGGCACGAAGCACTGCCACGGTTGAGCAGTAGGCAGCTGAGCTACTGCTGGGAATCGCTCCTTGTAGAGTCCAGCCAAATTCGGTCTTTACAGCAACTAGTGCGCCTTGCAGCTTCTTTACTTCACCACAAACCAAAGTCCAGTAATAGTCAGCACCGATAAGAATGTCGATCCCGCTTTCCATCAAATGGGCTGGCGCAACAGTCATATCTGCCAGTTCATCCATGTCCGCTTGCACCTCTTTTAGGATGTCCTCAGGCACGTGGAGCCGATCAGAGCAGATCTCCGGTATTTCCAGAGCTTCGATAGAGTGCTCTTTACGGTCGTATTGACTTCTTAGCCAAATTTTTACTCTTCTGCGCTTCTCTTTGATAATGTTTCCTGCTCCTCCGAATGGGTAGATTGTGATGTCTTCTTCACCTACAACCTCTAGTTGCAGTTCACGTGAAAGTCTCTTAGTGACAAAGCTTCGTTGGCTACCTCCGTCAAAGAGTAGACGAGTGAGCGCTCTTCTTCGTCCCTCTGCCCATACTTGAGCGGTTTGGAGCAGCACAGTTGGTGCCTTTTCAGATTTCTTTTCTGTCCAAGAGTGTAACTCTGTGGCTTTATTCTCGGGTGGCTTCCATGTCGGGTCACACATCTGAGTCAGATGTCTTCTGCCACATTCCTTGCATTTTATTCTTTTGTTGCGGCATTCCCTTGAAGTGTGCCCTTTTATGCAGCATCGGAAGCACCGGCCAGCTGCAGTGAGCCTTTTCTTCTTTTCATCCAATGAGATCTTCGCCTGACAACTGTGAGTCGCATGATCTTTTGCAGCACAGAATGCACATGGATCGGACTGCTTAGAAGCACCCGCAGAAAAAAGAGAAGCTGCTGACCCTCTTTGAGGTTTGCTCTTTTCTTTGTCTCGATGTTTTGATTCTCTGGCTGCGAGATTACCAGGTTGCAGTGCCTTTTCCCTGCTCTCTACTTCTGTTTTAAGAAAAGCTTGCAAACTCTTGATGCTGATCGCGTCATCTTTGCTTGCAGCGGAAAGTCCCTTGTGGTATCCAACAACAAGATCGGTTGGCAGCATTCGCAGGAGTGCGGAGGAGAGCAGGGCGCCGTAACTGTCTGTTTTGACTCCGAGCGCCGTGAGGCCAGCGATATTGCGTTGCAGGTGGTCATAGAGTCGACGTAGGCCGATGTGCTCCTTTTCGTTCTGTACAGTTGGCAAGTCGAGTAACTGAGTCAGGTGTTCTTGAATCAGCACGTCTCGTCGACCGAAGCGCTCTTTCAAAAGTTCGATGACAGTGGTGTAATTTGCCCCAGTCACTTGAATGCCGGCAATGGCCGCTGCGGCTTTTCCCGAAAGCACCGATCGCAAGTACAGAAACTTCTCTGCGTTGGAGAGGCCGTCGTTTCCGTGCACCGCTTGCTCGAACTGCTCCCAGAAGGACTGCCACTCCGTGGCGGCGCCGCTAAATCGTTGTAACTCGAGCTTCGGCAGTTTCACTTTGCACTTTGCCCCCGCCGGAGGGCCGTCGGTCTGCGCCCGCGTCGCCGCCATTTCTGCTTGTTTTGTTAGCAGGTCTTTTTCTGCTTCTTGGCGGAGTTTTGCCATGTGTGCGACGATACGGTCGTTGTATTCTATGGTCCGCACATAATTTAGCTCTGCGTCTTCGTCTTGCACTAAGGGCTCGATGGCTGCGTCCACCTCGTTTAGCTGTATTTGGAGGGCGCTAAAGCGCAAGATATAGTCCGGCGTAACGCGCGCGCGCGGCCACGCGCGGCGCGGTTAAGCGACGTCGGTGAAAAGCGCGCACTCTACAGTCCGGCGTCACGGCGTAGCCGGCGTGCCCAGGCGCGCTTGGCGAGCACAACGCCGTCGGCGCGGACATAGAGCGTGTTCTATTTCACGCGGCTGCCGCTAGACCAGAATGCACTGCGCGCTGCAGCGGCAGCGAGCAGAAGGCAGAATGGCGGCCTGCGGTGCGCGTACTGACAGTGCGGCTGTGGTTTTTTCAACATCCGTGCGGGATGACAGCGCGAGTGAGGACGCCTGCTTGAAGCGATTTGCAACCTTCCATGTGTATACGATGTGAAACGCATGGGCTACCGCGACACAGAGCGCAAGAACAACGCGTGGGAAGCTATACGAAAGCAGTGTGGTCTCGCCACAGGTAAGCTGCATTTCGCAGCTCCTGTACTAGCTGGTGGTAGTCGCCGAGTTGAGGGCGCTTGTCGAATAGCTTTCGCATGTACATGCATGGTCCGCTTCCGTTTTTGACGTAGCCGAAATACTAGCAATATGAGTGCGATGTTCTGGCTGTCAGGCACGGCGGCCGCATTTCGATGGGGGCGAAATGCGAAAAACACCCGTGTGCTTAGATTTAGGTACACGTTAAAGAACCCCAGGTCAGAAAGAAAGTGGTTTTCGCACGTAAAACCTTATGTTGTTTTTTTCTGGCTGTCAGGACAAGTTAACGCCATCCCGCAAAAGTTTTCATTTTAGCGCACAAACAGCGCGCGGAACGAGAAGCGCGCGCGCTACCCGAACGGCGAGGGTATATGCAAGACGCGCATGCGCCATGTAAACAGCTGTTCGTCGCGGCGGTGAAGTTGCGCTCCCGGACGCACAGATGGCGCCAGCCTTGAGCTGCGCGCGCACGCCGAACTCTAGAGGAAGCAAATTTCTTGCACCCCTGGCGTCGCTAGCGCAGCGTATCCGACTTCGCCTGCCGCGGCCTGGCGCGCCGAGAACGCCGGACTATATCTTGGCCTTAAGCCTCGCAGACAATACATTGAGAGCTCCTTCGTCTGCATGACTCTCCAAGAATAAGTCCGCTTCAGAAATCAGTTTAGTGACTTGAGCTCTCAATGAACTTCTTTTCAGTTTGAGCCGTTCCATCGTGGCATCAATGTTTACAATTCGCTTACCGCGATAGGGCTTGAGTCGTGGTGTCGGTTTCGGTTGGGTGTGGCGTCGTTAGGCCTTGTTGTTGAAGGCGCGCCTCGTCGACCGTTTTCTGCCCGAGGATCGTTGCTGGTTTTCCCCGAGCTCGTTGTGGTGTCGACGTCTGTTGACCTCGTTGCCTCAATGGTAAGTTCGATCGTTTCTCCCGGGTTTCGGCACCAAATATTGAGGAAATTATGGTAGGTCAAAAAAGAACCGACTGCTTCGTTTGAGGTGAACAAAACAACTAACTTTATTTCGATAGGGACGCCCGTCGCCGAGCGAGTTCGGGAGGAGTACAGGGTTGCCCGTTGACGAAAAGAATGAGGCCAAAGTTGGCAGTTTCTTCAGTGGCCGAAGCATTTCACGTAATGACCAAAGGTATCGGCTGTGTTAGTCAGCCTTCCCACAATCGCTTCCACATTACCCTCCCCCATAGTCAGTAGGCTCGCTGGCCCTCGAGGGAGCGCCGTTACCGTAGCGGACTTCACCAACCCGGCCCTTTCTTCCTTTATGACGTGGTCAAATGCAGGAGCTGCGTGAGGGGCCACGCCCATGTGCAGGCTTTCTAGATGCGTGCATGCACAGTTTACGAGCCGCACGTCTCAACACACCCACCAACCTCTGGAACACGGTTCCAAGCAGATTCAGTCTCTGTAGGCGCGCAGAATTCACCGTGTCCACATTAGATGCAGCCGCATCTCCATTTTCGGAAAAGCCGCCAGCCGTCGTTCATATCCATGGTTACCTCACAAGAAATAGCCCAAACGGATTAACTTTTCCCACCTCTTCACAAGAATTAACTACATTGTGAAAACTTAATTCAGTTAGATTGGACATGGAGTTATCGGTCCTTACATCGCTTTAACATGTCTACAATGTGTCTGGCCATTGTCGTTCGGAACGCGCAATGTGGAGCGGATATGTTCGGATCTTTGTACAACGCAAGGCTGCCTATAAATGATCGTGCCTGTAAATGCGCTTAAACGACTGAAATGCCAACGCACGCTTGCTTTTGCATAAAATACGTCTACGAAACGCGACTAGCGCAGCTGCCTCTTTGATGATGGTGATGATGCTTTGTTAAAATGCGGATGGTCGGTATACTGTAGGGACAGTGGGGTCGTTAATCCATGTGAAGAGTTCACTGGTACAACACCGCACCCAGTGCGTCCTCAGGGCGACAGTGGTTCTACAAATGCGCTTTCAAGTGCGTGTTGACAAATAAGCTTTGTGTAAAGCCGCATGCCTCTCTAGCCGGCTAGTAACAGTATATCCGTCGTCAGGCGAAACGTGCAGTCTCGTAAAGCATCGCTCGTTGTTCTAAGAGGCAGTGCGCGTATATAAGGCAGCCTTCTTCGTTGTGTGCGGTTGCATGGCGCTGGAGAACTGACTTGGGGGCACCGGACGCAGGCACGCCCGAAAGGGGAAGGCCTCACTCCCTACCAGGGCAAGAAGCGCTGCTTTGGCGAGTACAAGTGTCCAAAGTGCAAACGGAAGTGGATGAGCGGCAACAGTTGGGCCAACATGGGGCAGAAATGCATCAAGTGCCATCTGAACGTCTACCCACACAAACAGGTAGGCTCGCACGCCCCTATAAGTTATTGTTGCTTAACAAGGCACATTGCGGAAAAACCCAGAAGCAAGGCATTGCAGGCCTGGGTTGGACGGCAATGAGCTTTGCTTCGCTTCCGATGCTCTTTGTTCACGCTGGCACCAAATGATCCATTTAAAGGACATGGCAAATTTGACTTGACAGAATAATAGTGTTTCTCACCTTACTTTTTCTTCTTTAACTTCTACCGGAAGTTTGACTGCGCACAATGCACAACATTTTTCAGTCAACCTATAGGACTACGCTGTAACAGAACAGACGTAACTCTATCTGGACAGAGCAGACGTTAAGACAACGGTGGCACTGAACCTTTCCTGCCCCATTGCTTTCCTTCTCACTTATTCTAATATAATTTATAAATTCTTGTATAATGCTTAAGCCATGTTGTATGCCGCAGAGGGAACGATCACAAAAAGGACAAGACGATGCAAAAAGTGTTTGCGCTGTACAACCCGAACATCATGAACCAAAAATGGTAAATTTCCGCTATCTTGAGATTGCTTTTCGAACGCGAAAGTTCCTAGGTCCAGATTCTCGAGGCTTCTTCGTGCTTTAAATCGTAGTCAATAGGATCTCTATCACAAAAAAAGCTTTTACTCTAGGTTTGTTCGTAAGAGCAAACTCTAGCCAATACTGACTTTGGACGTATTGTTAACGAAGGCGACCAGCCAGTGGCCAAGAATACGAATGAAAATACTTGCGAACACGTCGCAGGTGCTTGTGCGCCGGCACTTCATAAAGTATACTTACTTACAAAATTCCTTTCGAATCAGCGCACTTACGCTAGGTCACACCCATACAGCTCTTATTTCGGGAAAGCTCTTTGTCATTGGCCGTTATCATTCGGTTAGCCATCACTAGTGGCAGGCATGGCCGTTTTACTTACCAGCAACTTTAATGCTGTTTACATCATCCAGACAAAAAGGGAGATCGAGTCAACTGCTTGGGATGAAATAAGCCTGTTGGGGCTCACCTGAGTAATATAGCTGGTCAAGCTGAGTCAACCCGTCTGCACGGCGTAGGTTGGCTCAGGCCGCCCGGCTTTGCGAGGTGCACGGTCCGGAGACGCGTACGGGTCAGGTCGATGGTTCACAGCTGGCCAGCAGCGAGAACTGCAGACTCCCTAGGTTGCATGCTGTGCCGCGACGCCTGCGATTTCACTTCACCAGGGACGACTTCTGGCTGCTCACCAATCCGTTCGTCAGGTCGGATAATACAAAGGCACTCTCCCTCCGATTCTATTTCTGCATTAAACATCCACAGTTCTCCGTAGTTGGTGTCGGCGATAGCGGTGACGTGGCGACGTAAGGGAACCGATTGCCACGGACGACGAAAGGAAGACGGCTGTTTGCTTTGTTACGTGGCCCTGGGCCCTTGCTACCGTCGCTGCGAGTCTGCATAGGCGCGTGCGCAATGAGTCTGCATAGCCACCTGTGGCAATGGCATCTAGTAACAATATGCCAAACATCCCATGAGCAGTTGCATCTCCGGCGTATCAGCAAGTATTAACACGACATTAAGTTTACCCTAAATCGCGACGGATCACGCGTAACCTTCCTCTTTAGTGTTTCTAGATTCCGCATATTGTATATCGCTTACCCTCGCAACGGTGCGCCTAAAAAAAAAAAAAGAACGCTCGACCGCGTTAGATAGACTGCACAATCGCCCCTTGCAGGAAGGCATAATCCCCGGACGCTAGTCAAGACCGTCCTAAGAAGAGAACTTGTTGAAGGCGATGTTGCGCATCTTGAGGACATGCGTACTGAGTCACCGACTTTGAGAGTTATCGTGCACTAGAGCGTGCACATATGCAATATCCCCATTTTTTTTTCTCTGTGTCTTTTAATCTAGTTCGTCTCTCCTTCTAACACCTCTAAATTTACCCCCTTGGGCCGGAACAGGTCAGCCGGCGGGCTAACCTTACTGTCTTTCCCTCTCTTGCTCTGGTCTTCCCTGCCTACAACTTTTCGCAGCTTAGTAGCGATAAAAGAATTTCTGCAAAGCTATTCGCGTTCCGCAGTGACCAGTGAACAAAAGGTGATGTTTGTATCTGGATCGCGATTGGTAGTAGTTCGTGCGCGTATAGTTTTGCGATCCACGAGTCGCGCAAGTGCAAGCGAATGCGGAAAATACGCTTGTGTCCTAAATAAACAATTCGAACTGGATGCATTAACTTTTGTAGGCACTGTTACGTTCCAGTGGTCAGTATATGTGATTTCCTGAATTCCGTCTCAATTTGACATCGTTTGCCCCTTGCTTAGAAACCTTCAGCTTTCATCCACGCGCACTCAACAAACTTTACCGTAGCGGAATGAGAAATCCGGTAACGCGACGCGTGGACCATGGACCAGGCAGGGCAAGGGCGAGTATTCGCGTGGAACCTTGGGTAGGATGGAGCACACAACGCGCAAGTTAGAATGTTTATATATTAGTGCTTTACAAGAAGAGCTGTTTTTTTTTTCGACGGGCTAGAGGACTCCTGAGAATACACTGAATCAAATTGAAATGCTTGTGCTATAAGCCAGGACTTCGTGGAACGTCAGTTATGTGATGCAACTGTAACGCTCCGTTTGATTTAAGACATCGAAATAAACTTTGCGGTATTTTGAAACAAATTAAAAAACAATGAAACTGGAAAACAGTCTGACCAGCCCGAAAACATTTTTCGATGTCTTAGGTCAAATTTATTTTGGGCGTTTTTTGGAGTTGCAGGTTAAACTGTGCGGTGCGGCGCAGTTCCCGCTGCATATGTAGCCCCAACGCTGTCGAATAACTTCGTGGACCTTTCATTTTTTGTGTCAATTGTGCGGAAGCGTAAGATACTTCTTTGTGAAGCTATGTGCCGGCATGAGTGTGCATGAACTTGCTCGCGCGCTGCGTTTGTAAGCGTAACAAATATACTTCGCTTATTTATCAGAGGCTACTGTTAGCGCCTACCCCCAGAAAGAGGGAATATTGGACGACCATACATAATTTTTGAACAGTCCCGTTGCTTGTCTGTATTGTTTGTCCCCTTTCGCGAATAATAACTTCGCTTACTTGCTGGGCATACAAACTGCGTTTATTTTACAATGGAATAACCCCGGTGCGCATGGTCACGTGATCGGGGTCCTGCGAGCGAGGCAGCTAAAGCAACCCGAGGCACTGTGTGCACAATTGCACACGCCAAGATAGCGCATCGCGAGCTGAAATGCACCGTTGAAAATAATATTTGAAATGTGTCGCATGCATTTTAGAACATTTGTGATTCGACCTGGGCTGGAACTTATAATAATATATTTGAAGTGCTTCAGTAAAACGAGTTGGAAGGTGGACGGGTGGGTGTTTACTCTCGACGTCAGTATGTCTTCATGTAGGGGGTTTAATTTTTTTTGTTTTTTTTTCATGATGTTTTGCATCAAGGATATTTTTTAAGCAGCTGGATAGGCTCTTCTCAATTATGCTATGCATGAAATAGCTGATATTCTCATATCTGGCCTTCCTTTAGTGAGTCCTCGCACGGAGGCTACATTCTGCGCGCTTGACAAAACTCATTCAAGAATTTAAAAAAATTCTTAATCCATTCTGTAGTAGTACGTTTTTATGATACTGGAGATGCAAAAAAAATGCACTGAGACAACGTCTTCAACGGACAGAATTATTTAGCGCCTGATGGGGCTAAATTCCTGGGACAGAAACCTATGCTGACGGCGGGTTTTTGGAATGCGGTGTCTTGCGTGCACTGGAGCAGCGGTGTGTCTTTCGGCCTGAGGCGCGGTACTGTGTCGCCAGTTCACAACAGGTCCAGTTGCGTTTGTGCTCATAACAAGCGCACACAACTTTAAAAAAATATTTGATATTCGCACGATACGAAGAATGTACACCTTTGCAGTGCATGCAAAGCTGTACATTACTCTGTGCATGCCTGACAGTGCTCATTTAGTCCCAAGGAGAAAGTGAATCCACACAACTATTTGCGTTGACGTTGCTGCTTGTCGCATACCTAGCTTCGTTTTCGATGTTCTTGTACCTACCTACGGAGTACGGTCGCTCTGTTTATGCCTAAGCATGGAGAACCAGACAAACGTTGTTGTACACTGTAAAATAATTTACACCCTAAAAAGTGAAAAAGGGTGTATATGTGTCTATAACTCACACCCTTAGGGTGTTATCTATATAACGGACACCCTGAGTGTGTTAGTTATAGACACATTTACGCCCTTTTTCGCTTTTTAGGGTGTAAATTATTTTACAGTGTATATGAAAAGGCGCGGTGCGCTTCCGCGCTTTGTGCCTCGCATCGTAAAGAAGGGGGACGTGGAACACTTCCGCCTGGAGGAGCCTGCAGTAAAACGAGCAAGGAAAGAAGGTGCCTAATAGCCTACAGGGGACAGGTTCTCCCCTGTCGAGCTTCCAAGACCCAGTGTTTTCTGAATATCGACTCACAGCGGTCGTGAGCAGTCTTCTGCGCTTACTGATTGCCGCCCTGCGAGAGATACTGAGTTGATGAAGGCTCGGTTCAACCCCGCGTGATGTCAACGTCAGGGATGCTCAGAATGAAGATTTACCCGCCAAGCACGCCAGACGAATCGCACCTGCTGCACTACCAGCACGAGAGAACTCCTAAAAAAAAGAATATAAGCAGGCCTTGTGAATGACAGAATGCGACCACTGCCTGCTTCACGCAACAACTTATCGTGAAGGGCAAACGAACGAGTGGGCGGAAGGACGACCCGCCGCGACCTCTAGTAGCTCCCATTGGCATCGGCGTGTAAGAGACCACCGGTGCCACCGGTAGACCAGCATGCTGATGCAGTCGTGCTCTTTGAGAGAGCAGTCCCGCTGCTGCCACCGCCATGAGAAAGACCACTGGCTCCTCTGGCGGAATAGCAACTTGACTCATCGCCCACTGCCCAGATGTAGAACTTGTTATCTGTGTATGCCGTATCTTGACTCTTTTTCTTTATTGACGGGATATAAGGAGATGCTGGCGAACGAATACGGCGCCGGCTACTCCTTCGCTCTTGCATATGTGGAACATGCAAAGTACAGCTGCATCATGTAAGATATAAGAATATACAACATACTTACAACAATGTTGTGTTCTCGCATACAAGTCATAATGACAAGACCAGATTGCAAAGAGGCTCTTAAAGAGAGAATGCGAACAACTGTGTCACGTAAGAACAAGATAATCACTAAATCGGCGATGCTATGACCACAATAATATCACATATATCTAAACGTGTACGTTACGATTTGGTTACCCCTCCTGAAAGTATAATTTGCTGAAGATATCCGCATTCGGTCTACCACCGCATTGGCAAAATAATTTCCAAAGTTTGTTTTAGTTTTTACCGCAGTAAAAAAAATGTGCGACAAGCAGTTACGTCCAGGACAAAAGTTATCAGAACTTTCTTTCGTTTTTAAAGTTTTCTTGGCGAGTATTCGCAAAAGAGTCGTTAGGCTAGAACTCTTCATCAGAGCTGATGTCAACCAATGGTAGAAGTGGACATAATAGCAAAGGCGGCCGGTCAATGGCATGCAACACTTACTGCCCAAAAGCTTTGTGAATTCGGCGCCTTACTCCTGATGCTACGCCGACGATCGTGCTCGGCATCTCTCCTACTTCTTTGGAGCGCTCGGATGCTGGAAACTTTCCTGAAGGCTTCAGAGGGAAGCCATCTTGTGAGCACATTCGCCTATACCTCGCTCCTTATTACGTAACCGGGAGCCTCATTTACAAAGTATAGTGTGCGTAGGTGCTGTGTATCATTGGCCATCTGTGTTCACCAGTAATATGTTCGCTGTCATTATTGGCTACTTGTGCATACCAACTGACTCAACGGAACAACCACTGCGCAAATACGGGCCCCGGATGTTGCGGCGAAGCAGTGCTTAATAACAGTGCATATAAAAATATTTTTAGTCGATACCTTATTAGCCAAGACGGACGTCGGTAAATTTGCTATAATCACTTTTAACTCATTAAATAATAAAATAACTTATTCATTACTTGAATAAATATGTTTTATAAGATGTCTCACTTCAGGAATTTAAGTGAGTCAATGATTAATTATGCGCACTAGAGGGATTCCTGAAACCAGGGCTCATATCGGAAGTCGGCATGCAGTGAGTAAGCGACCACGTTACTCACACGCCACAGCAAGCATGCCAATTTCGTATTTCGACTTTGACTCAAGAGCGGCCCTGCAGTCCCTGAAGTGGCCACGCACGCAGGAACAACGCGCCATGAACATTAGACGTCTATGCAATAAAGCCTGCGAACTCCATCACAGCGCTGTTCTGCAATGGTTACCAGCCCACCGCAGAATACAAGGCAACGTCCAGGCTGACCATGCTGGACACGACACTTCGAAAGAAATGTTCAAGGTACCTTTCTCGAGAAAAGACGCGGTGACACTGGCATCAGCACACGCTTGGCGTTTACAGCGATCGCTCTGGACAGATGCACGCGTGACCGCCTTTACATGCCGCGAGGCCTGAATTGACAACGCGAACCATGCCTACATTGCATCACACTCAACGCGGCCTACACGAACTGTTTCAAGTGCAAGATTAAACTGACGGACTCTCCAATGTGCTTTGAATGTAACGCCCCCCGAAGGCCTGCAACATGTTCTGTGCGGCTGCTGCCGCTATCCGTCAGAGAGACAGTCTTTGAAGGCGGCACTGCACCTGCAACTGCACCCAAGCTTGCAACTGCGGCACATTCTCCGCCCATGGTAAAGCACCGCTTGCGCGTTACGCGCCATGAAAACGCTGCTGACGTTCTTGCGGGCCATGTGCCTTAACGAAACTTTGCAAATATATCTATGGGGTACATGTGTGCGTGTGTGACTGTATGTACTGTTAAGCGTTTTATCGCTGTTTATATCATAATCATCACCCAGCACCTGTAGTAGCACGGCCGGCTAACATCTCGCAATATGATTAAAACTTGTATCTCTCGATCTATTCTACCAGCACAGATCCCGAGCAGAATGCGTCATATAGGCAATTAATGCACGTTGGAAGATATCAAGAAACGAAACCGCCAATATTCACATAGTTGACGCAAGCGTGAAAGTATCGCTCCAGCTGCGGATGCACAAAATTCAGTGCCGGGACGCAGTCCGTGGGACTGCGTGTTGCTGCCGTCACCGTCTACGCCAGGCAGAACGTTTCATGCAAGAAGGCCCGGTTTCCCCTCACTCAGCCAACGCGATAACGATACACAAGTCTCAGGGGGCCAGCTACGTCGAGGTTGGTGCACGAATAGTACATTCCCTCCATGTTGATGTACCGTTAACCAAAACCAAAAAAATATTATTGACCACGAAATCCGAGAAAAATACCTAAATATCTCCGCATCCTCACATCTCAGCCTGGTATTTGCATTTCGGGCCTCGACAAGAATATGCTAACAACATTGTCGTATACACTTTTACTGGCTACTTCTATAAGTATACAGGCTGCTCGGAAATTGAACGTTTTCTGAGATCCGTGGTCCGTTAACATTTCTGGTTGACAGTGCGTGGCACTGTCCAGGGCTACCAACCTCGAGGGCGTCTACCTGACGAACGCGAAAGATGATTTGAAGTTCCGGCGCTTGGACGGCTTCGTTCACGGGCGACTCATCAACAAGATGACCAGGCCGCCAAGCAACGTCTGGGTACCATCGTGGACCAGGCCGAGGCCTTTGCGCGGTACCACAACGAGAACGAACACGTCAGGGTCGCCGCACTCAACGTGCTGTTTTTAGACGCCCACGTTGAGGAAGTTAAAAAAGAGGCTTTGCTCACCCAGACCGCCGGGCTGAGGTTTCCTGAAAACTGGAACGACGAGCCCACTTCCTATTAAGGGGCTTGATTGCGTCATCCACATGAAGCGGCCCGAGTGCAATTAAGCGCGCCGGCGTGACCATTTTCAAGAACAAGGTCGTGCGCATATTCACCGTTGGGCCCACCCACCTGCGCCTGCCGCCCGACACCGAGGAGACATCGATACACAGGCGCATCGGTGACGTCTGCGTCGCGCCCATTAACTACAACGGCAACGAGATCGAGCTCACCGCAGTCCACCTCAGCCCCGGAGCGCCAAAGGAGTTCATCGAACGGTTCATATATATGCACCTCATCATTTATCCCAAGACCGAGGTGATTTCTCATTACGATAACTCCGCCGAGAGGAACACGCCCCTCACCATTGCCGGCGCCTTCAACGTCGACCTTTGCAAAACCTAAGAACGCCCGGTTCTTGGAGTACATGAAAGACGACGTCGATGTGGAGAGGGCATCCCAGGGGCGTTATAGATCACTTCCTCGTGAAGGGCATCCGCGACTTCCGTCAAACGAACTGCGCTTCCTACTTCACTATACATAGGCATCTCGTCGTCATCGCAGGCGGTCCCCGCCTGTGATGGCGACGAGGAGCCTAACAGTGTTGTTCTCCCGTCCGGAGAACAGCAAGAAGACCGGCGCTGCTGCTGGCGATGGTCTGGTGTTGGTAATGGCATCATTACGGAAGTGTCAACAGCGGGTGCCACGCCCATGGACATGTGTTCGTGATATGCGTGTGCGTATGCAATGTGTATGTATGTATAGTTTTTCACCTGTAATGCCTTCAATTGTAACATATGATTGTGTGTACAAATGTATATGCAACAAAATAATCTTACCAGCATCTTCAAAAAAAGATCGCCTTCTACTTCGTTCACATTGCTTGAACTATCATCGCATTACCGTCGACAGCCTTCGTCAAAAGGGTTCTTTTATATTTGCTGCTGTGTACGCTCGCGTCACACGCACAATTACTGGACTTGTACAAATACGTTCTTCCACCTAGTAACACTTTGCGCAAGCCAAAACAATCCTGCATAGCACGCTACAAAGATTCTCCAATCCTGCATGCCTAACATCGACTCCCACGGTCCGTGGGATCTGTACTTTTTTCCCATCGTTAAATGCTTCCCGAAAGGCAGTGAGTTGCTGCACGGCTAGTTGTCGAGTGACAATAGTAAAACAAAAAACGAAAATATTGGACAAGCTTATCCAACCCGCAAATTGCTGCGCTGTCCCTTATTGTCACTTTTGAGAACCATTTCGATTCGACTGAACTTACCCACGCGTGAAGTGCTTCATGGAAGGCACGCCTTGAATCCTACGAATATGCGGTTTCTTTAGTTGTGTCTTGCCTCTCGTTGCGCAACGCCTGTGTTGTTAAAACTTCGCATGCCAAGGCGACCAGCGTCTCGGCATTCCTTGTTGAAATTCGCCCTAAGGGTGTGCCTATCGTAAAGTTGAATGGTGGCTTTTTTTTTCTCTCTCTCTTTGACAAAGGGACGACTGTACGAAAGCGTACACCACCTCGGTACAGTTTCCTTACTATTTGTTATTGCTTTTCGACTGCGAGGCGTGCTAAGAAGCCCGATCTGGAAATTCCTTCCTGTCAACATCCATCGTGTCCAGTTTCTGTCCTTCAAAAATAATCGGCACTTCCTGCACAAGAAAGCACGCGTCGTACGACCGTTTCGACGGCAGATATCAGTGTCAGCACGCACAAATGCGCGCGCACACTCACACTCACACGCGTTCGCAGAGTTGAATACGCATGCACGCGCACATACCACGGGATCATTTTTCAGTTTTCCGGAATTTTACAGCGAAGCTGTATATGACTAAGACTCCATGTTGTATTCGTGTTCGTGCATCAACAAATAAAAAGGTCCGATCCTGGAGATGCCGGGCCGACACATGGCGGAGGTGAAGCAGGCTTCAAGCACTCGTCCGGATAATAAATAAATAAATAAATAAATAAATAAATAAATAAATATGCATTGCTTCAAGTCGATGGGTATACTGGAATCGGTTGTGAACCGCACATGGACTCACGAGCAGGAGGCATTGCCATATACGTAGAGGAGAAAATGTATGTACAGCCATACACCCTTGATTCGCAAGAGGACAGTGCCACCAACTGTGGGGATGCCTGTGCCGTACAAACGAAAGACAGAATTGTGATATACACTGTGTATATATATATCCAGGCGCACCCGAGCGTGACATCGAGGAGTTTATAACCACGCATTTTGCATGGGTTAGCCGTGATGACACTACCCCTGTGATGATCTTTGCAGACTTCAATGTGGACATTTCAAAACAAGACAACAAGTGCTTAACTCAGAAAGTTCTTGAATAGTTTGGTTTGAAGTGCCACAGCAATCCAAGTCACTCGACTACTCAACAACGGTCGTCTATAGATTTAAGTTTCGTCAAGAGTTTGTCTAAGAACCAGTCAGTGTATATCACAGTAATCACAATGCTATCGTCACTACCAACACCAAATGATGAAAATAAATACGTGTACCCTTGTCTAACGCTGTGTGATGCGCTACAGCTTCGCGTGTCATCTACCTTGAGACAGTGGAATGGCTCCTGAATTTTAAAAAATGCCTGTTGCAGGTTACATAAATCTAGTCATTGAGTTAGGTTATTTGAAAATGCGGACATCACTAGCCTCTTCTATACAATAATTAAGCTATCTGCCACAGGCGATCTTTAAAAATTCCGAGAAGCTTAAAAATGGCCACCCGGAATATACACAAGCGCATATACCTAGTACAGTTGGTAAACCAACAATGCGCCATTGATAATGAGGGCAACTACTTTAGGATACAAATAACAAAACCTAATAGGAAAACTGGGGTCATTGGAGAAAGACCACGAATGCGAAATGGAAAATATGATGAAGGCCACATAACATCCCCTGGAATCATCTCGCGCAAAGGGAACGACATCTGACAAGAAATGAACAGCACTGCGGAAGGAGAGGTGTAACGGGCCTGGTACTAAGGCGCGTTCAAATTTATTATGACGTGTGTGTTGATCACAATGAAGTAGTGTGAGCTTGTTTACACTTGCGTTTCTTTCGTTAATCGCTCGAGTTCTTCCCTGTCGATAACCAACTTCGAAAGATCTTCTGGACTGGAAGATCTTCTGTCCTGAAAAAGTAAAAATAAAAAGCCAGAAAGAAAGCCGATGTGAGTCTATATACTTAGAACATGCATTTTAGCAGTCTAATGGGAATTTGCTCATATTTCTCATCATGCCAGAACCTGTGAGCCCGCATTCACAAGAAAGTTCTTAAGCTAGAGTTTCAATGCTGATACGAGAGTTATTCTTAGCGAAGGCGGCTAGCGCGGTCACTACGAACGATCACTACGATTGGTAGCGATCACTTACGAACGAAAAGCTTTCCGAAGTCGCCCCCTAGAGTTCAGGGGAGCATCCCACCCTTTGGTTATTTTTTTTACGTTTGGTTCCTTTCTACACCGATTATAAAACCGTGCTTGAACAGGCGGCTACAGGTATTGGAAGCCCTTCCGATAACTTAAGGCCGCAGCGCCTCTGTAAGAAGTAAGGCACTCTGCTCGAGTAATCAACAGGCGCTAGAGGAGGCAGTAGTGTGCGCAATGGCCGAAGAAATGTGACGCGCCATAGACGCGCGAGCCATGGTTCTACCGCGGTCACAGTGAAAGAGCGGCCCAGATGTGCCGGAGCAGAGTGAGCGGCACACGGCGGCTGCCCGTTGAACGGTTAGTCGACGAGCAGCGCAGCGCGTTGAGAAAAGCAACATGACATGCCGGCATGTCACGCATATATAGCAGGCACCACGGCTGAAGATGGCGCGTCGATGCAGCTTGGCATCATCCCACTGCCGTGGTCCGTATACTTTTGCTTACGGGTGTACATCGAGACTTTGTGCCATGTTAATGCTTACTCCCTTGTTTTAGCTATACACATGTACAGCTTTGCAGTGCATGCGTCCCCCCCCCCCCCCCCGCTTCTGTTTTCCGCGAACCGTAATGGCACAGTGACGCGATGACAGCTGCTTCTCTCTAAAATTTACTGCAGTGCATACGTATACAACAGCGTCGCGCGGAGTCAAGCAGTGGCTCATTACGTTGCAAGTATATACACACCGTGGACTCCGGTGCACTGGCTGTCTGCTCGTTGCTCTGGCTGCCACGGCGGCGTGTTGTTTTTCTCCACGCAGTACGGATTGTGTTGTCGACCAAGTGCTCGTGCATAGCGGCAGTTTTCTGTCCACCTGAAACGGGACGTAGGAAAGCGAATTGTGAAGCTCGCTTTCTTTCTTTCTTTCTTTTTTTTTTTTGCAGTTCCGATCTCATGATACTTAGGCTTGATTAACGAGAAAGTGGTAATAATGCTTCAAAGATCGAACAGCGGGCACGGAAGGTTGAATTTTATTCGCAAAACGATCATTGTTTATTTTGATATACGTTAGAGACTTTCGCAACTTAATTACCTCTAATCCAAAACTATTTATTGATTATAACGCAATGTGTATAGAGGAATTTCGAAGTTGTCCGATGCGCCTTTAGCGCACGCTGGCCTAAATAATATTCGTAGGTAAAATTTAAATTATGGTGTTTTACGTCTAAAAACCGTGATCTGATTATGAGGCACGCCGTAGAGGAGGACTCCGGAAATTTGGACCACCTTGGGTCTTTTAAAGGGATACGGACACAAAATCTGAAATTTTACGATAATACAGAAAATGGGTACTCAGTGTGCGAGTACACCGAAAACAAGTAGTCACTTCGCTCATTTTTCAGCAGATGGCTTTATTTTTGGCGTTTTTGTGAGCGCGCGCAACACCGCCCGGCCCATGCGAGTTGGAAGGCCTGACGTCACGACACCCCCATCGGATAGCCAGCCGGCCGGCCGCCGTCATTCGAGGCGCGCCGCCGCCGCTATCGCGTGCATGGATTCGGGTTCTGGTGCCTCTACCAGCGATGAGTACACGTCTGTAGATGAGGACCGTTCCAACTTAGCAAGAAATACAACCGCTTACGGTTACGAGCCTTCCGCGTCAAGCGGCGAAGAGCAGGCGGCCTTGAACGTGCCGGTCAGGCAGTGCGGGCCAGCAATATGGTATTTTTTTTTCTAGTAAACTTGAAGTGCAGCGGCAGCAGTTCGTAAAGTTATGTTACGTAGGATGCAAAGTGCCTAGTTTCGTGACCCGCGTTGAGGCAGAAAGGCAGCTATTACGGCTGAATCGTAGGTAGCGTAGCTCGTCGCTTTGTGCTTACCTACGCTGTAGGCTTTCGATCGCTGCACACTTCGTTTTTACGTGACGAGGCACGGCATGTGTAGAATTTTCCAGCCGTTTCATAGCCCTGTGTTTACGACTACTATCACATTGACGCCATTAGAAGCCATTTACTGGTTGAACTCGTTGAGATGGGCGGCTGCGCTAGGGACCCATCGACCAGATCACTTAGCTACATCGATTCTGTGGCCATAGAGAAAGTCTTTGGCTGTGACATTTACTAGGGAAATGCTGCGCGAACAACAAAGTCATGAAACCCGACGCATGATCATGCAGAGACCTATGAAAATACGTAATTTTTTGCTTGAGGTTGAAAAGCAACGTGTGAAAAGGTAATGCAGGTAAATGTGCTGCGCCTTTTAGGTTACTACACATGCACGCTGTTGTCTGGCGTTCATTCACTGGCTGTGTTTTGTATATTTGATCAATTAAAAGAGCGCTCGTATGCTGTCGTTCAATATTACACGCAGCGAAAGTGTATACAACATGACTATTTGGTTTTGTGACAAAAACATACATCCGCAGGGTAAACAATTTCTGTCACAACCCGAGAATATCTGTTCTCACCACAGCCAATGAAAAGGCAATTTCCCTTCTGCGGCTACATGCATACAGAAAGAGAGAGGGTCTGTTGCCAGAAAAACAAAAGGTGGCGAACACAGCTGACAGACGGATGCATCACTAAGCACCCGCTCTTTGAACTGTATTGCCTCAACAGGAGCCTTTTGAGCGGCATGCCAAGGCTTTTGAGCACAGCCGGGCTGGTCGCATAATCATCGTCGATGAAGTGGTCGGCGCAAATGAAGCCATTTTTTAGAAGTCTCCATGCTGGGTGTGGTGGCTGACAGGCACGCATGCAAAGTTTACGCATCTTCTCGTCTCTGGGAAATGTGCGCGACGGCGTGTCACGACCGATAATGCTGTCATAACATCCGTGGGCGCAGTAATGTCTGGGCATTTTCTTCCGCCGCGACGAATGCGTCAATACCGATCGACGACCTTGCGAACACGCGTGTAAGACGCACCACCTGCATGGAGCGCTGACGGGGATAATGTTTCAGACGGACCACGTGCGAACATAGCCGACGGCGATAAACAAACCCTGCAAGGGACCGACACTCCGGAAAGACTGCGCCGGCTGTAGCTGACCTTGGCCGCGCGCGCGGGGGTGTCATGACGTCAAATTTCAGCTTCTCCCGGCGGCCGCTTGGAGGCAAGGCGCAACAGATAATCGCAAAATAAAGGTGTTTCTCGTTCTTTTTTTTCTAAGCAGCTTGTTGTATTCGTCATTTTCAACTTTTCTTCTGGCGCAAAAAAACCACCCACCAACTTTTGTGTCCGTATCCCTTTAAGGTGCAACTAAATCTAAGTACACGGGTGTTTTCGCATTTCGCCCCCATCACCCACCTCACCAATGACGAAGTGCAAAAAAATCAAAATCAAAAAGGGAAACCACTGGAACAGATTAGTCACATTATCACTGCCCGTCTTTTGCGTCACAGTCACCTCCATCATGGATCCTCTAGCCTTCAAGTTTACGATTAGTGATTAACTGATATCTTGACTACAGTTCTTGTTAATATGCCGTTCTTGTTGCATTTTGCTCACTGCTCATTGTAGCGCCACACCGGCCCTGAGAGTAAATAAATGGCATAGATTGAAATTAAAGAAACTTCATTTCTTGTTTACATAACTTTGAATTCAGGCTCCTGATATCTACGAACCTCTGTTACCGAATTCACGGTCTTTAATTTCAATTTATTTTCAAACGTGCGTTTCATTTCCAAGCCGCGGGGGCTGTTTTACATTGGCTGGCCGCCTTCGGTAATCGTATGTCCGTTATCACGAATGGTCGGCGTCAGCTCTTAAGATCACTTTTAGTGTGATTAAGTTAGTTAGGTCGGGGTTATTGGCGCTAAAGCGACTTAGGTTTTCTTGAGCCATCCACACTGGGTGATGAAACGTTTAGAATGAAAGCAGCAAGAGCTGCTTTGCTCGAAAACTTATTGAAATAAAAAAAAGAAAGTTGGAAGACTATTCAACCTCCAGTTGAAGTTGATGACAAAGTCTTGCCTGAGCCAGTCGGGGGTGAGGTATGGGCGCAGTCACTGCGCACCTCGTTCAAACAGGTCATCGGTAGCGTGACGGGAGTATAGGAGGAGCGTCGGACTCTGCAAAATTTGTTGACTGCACTATCTTCGCGATCGACCAGCGATTTGAGACGACTATTTTCTGGATCGGCTCATATTTTCACGTAAGACGACTTGTTAAATTTCTGGCGTTTTATATGCCAAAACTACGATGCGTTTATGAGGCACGCCGTTGGGGGGGGGGGGGGGGGGGGGAGGTGAAGCGTCACTGGCGTAATGGTTATAGTATCGGGCTTCTCTCCTAGAGATTCTCTGTTCGAATGTCCGGCCACTGAACAGTATTATTTATTTATTTATTTATTTATTTATTTAAGAAATCGCAGTTTCGCCATAAGGGCGAAGCAGGGAATGCGATAGCAACATGTCAGCGAATCACGTGCCCACGAAGCGGCAATATTTGGCCGGATGCAAAAGTTGACGCGTGGATCCCTCCCTGGCACGTTGCAGGAAAACCATCGCGTACTGCGTAGCGCCGCCATAACGCCAGCTTCAGAAACTCTTGCAGTCAACTCACGCGCCTTCCTTCGTTCCGAGCAATCTTGGAAAAAAATGCGCTCTTGCGGGCACGCGAGAACGTCACGCAGCGGCCGCTACGCCGCGCTGGGAAAGCTGCAGGCGCGCGCAAGACGCCGGGCGAGCATTTGCTTGCTCGACGTGTACGCAGAGCCTGTTGCGGACACGCAACTAAAATTGCCTCTGCATGTGAACCAACCGAGCAACCTATATAGGCGCTTGTGCGGACCCGCCTTGCCTCGGTACGACTGGCACTTCGCCGCAGCGGCCGGTGTTGTGGGAACAGGCGGGGATGCATGTTTACGCGATGAAAGGGACGCGGCGCTTCGCTTCAGAAACCCCGCACCGACAAAACGATGGCACAAGCCGGCATGTGTCTGCAGTGTCTTCACGGTCTGCATAGGCTGCGTTGCAAATTCCTTCCAGCAAGCAAAGCTGTCTAACCTGAGGTCTTAGAGTACAGCTTCCGCTGTTCACCAGCCTCTGCGATTGAAGCACGAAGGCGTCTATAGACGTATTTCGCCCCCTTGGCGTTCAAATTTTGACGCAAAGAGAAATCGTACAGCTAATGTGAGTAATCTTCGTCATAAAACGCATTAATAAGGAAATCAGCATTTCTGTGTGAAATTATTGACGACGGCAAAATAAAATCGCGTCGTGTTTTCAAGTAATACATATTACTATAGAACGCGCCATGTGTCTCAACGCGCTGGCATGCACGTGGAAAATTCTTCAGTATGTTCTATTCCGCGCACTGAGGAATCCGCCCGTGGTCTAATGGGCTATTGTGCAAGGTCTCCTGTGTCCGAACCCTGCCGTCGGACAAATTTGTTTATGTTTCTTTATTATATATACATATAATGTGCATATTTATAGATATATCTGGAACATCACGGCTACCAATGGTCCCTGGGGCAAATACCCGATAGCACATATCGTCCCACGTTTTCACAGGGCAAGCTGTTATGGGATCTTTCCAATTGCCGTTTCGGTTGGCGATTGTGGCATTTCGGTATCAACCGCTACCGCCGCCGCAGCCGATGTCCGTCGCAGCTATCGCCTAGCGCGCGAGAAGTCAAGCGATGCCACAAGCGCGCCGCGTAGCGTCGGTACGAGCTCACTTTGCATTGCAGTTGCATATTGTGCTGCGTATGTAGCCATAGTCATCCACGTGACTCGCGTTTTAATGTTTCGTGCATGCACACGCTTAACTTTCACATTGAGACAAAGCATCCTTTGAAAGGGAGCAAAAAATGCCGCGTCTCTAGTGCGGCAGGGACAATGACGAAAAGAAGACATATCGCCATTTAGAAGAAACACAGCGAACGAGAAGGAAAAGTGACTAGTGCGCCGTAATAAACAGTTCGTTCTCGTTAACTGTTAGTGCGGACTGAGTGCTTTGGACCCTCAAGTTTCCACTTGCATCGTATCGTGATACGTATCAAGGGATGTGACATGTGCGCCGCGTAGTCTCGCTACCTGTGCTGACTCTTCGCAGCGCGTTATGGTGTCTCTTCGCAAGGTACGAGCCGCTGCTGAAGAAGCGACTCGTAGAGCTACGCGCGCGTTTCAACCATGCAACGTCGGGCCCGGCAGGCCGCTGTGCAGAGCCGCAGGTGGCCGTCGACGCCGGGCGGACAGTTTAGGTCGTTCTCGAGAAAAGGACGCAAAAAGACTTCGCCGCGAAGACCCTGTAGTGCGTGCTGCTGAAAATGAGGCCCGACAGGTTCTCCGCAGAGACACCCAAGTGCGTGCTACCGAAAATCAGGCACGACAGCTTCTACGCGAGCAACGTTGCGTGCGGTCGGCCGAAAATGCGGCCCGGCAGCTTCGCCGCGAAGACCCTCACGAGTCGAGCCACTTCACTCGATGGCCTTTGCACCAACAAGGCTGAAGACAACTTCACGTTTTGCCACGCCGCTGCAAACCCAGATCGAGTACTGCGTGACCAATTCCGTGGACTCAAACAATATCGCCTTGACACAATCATGCAACGGTGCTTTTCACTGCTCGACCAGCCCCACCGATTGGCCTATTGCTCCCTCAACGTATGTTCTGTAGCTGCACACTGGCTTGATGTCGCGCACTACGAGATGTTAATGAAAAAGAAAAAGAAAATTAAAGAGATGCATAAAAAACTCTAGAATGGCAAACATGCATGACATAACTGATTAAATCAAGCAGGCTATTAAACTGTGTCACGGCCCCTATTCAAAGGGGATGCCGATAAATCATCATCATAACTATCATCATTATCGCTTGCATCGCATCGGACCACTTGTCACACGATGTGAGATGCGCGCTGCGTATACATCGTTGACGCGTAGCAGCGGCACGTAGCAGATGCATGTAGCAGCTGCATGTTGCATGTAGCTGGACCTGGTCAATTCAAGCAGGCTAGGCGCCTATTCATAACCGCCTCGTTTCAAAGGGGATGCAACAAAATTATCATCATTATGAACAGCACCGTCTCGCGCCACGGGTCAAAGGATGTGACATGTGCGCCGCGTAGTTTGGATACCCGTGTTTGCTGTTCGGTACACGTTATGGCGCCTCCTCGTAAGGTAGGAACCCTCTAGTGCGTGCTGCCGAAAATGGAGCTCCTGTGGAGGCGCTCCTCCAGCTTGCGCTGTGACTGTGCTGCTTCTGCCGCGCAGGCCTGTGACTTTTTTTTAGGCTGCGCTATCTTCTGGGTTGAACCACGAAAGAAGCTAGAAACGTACCCAATACGCAAGGGTGGCGGTAATTCACTAAGTCTTTGAAAAGTCAATATTATCTAAAAACTTGAGAACGACCGCGTGGGGCACACGTGGATCATTTACTAAAATTAAAGGGGAGCGTAAAGTCATGCGTACATGACCTGCATAATCACGATGGCCTATTAGTCTATTTTGTTGCAATATGTGGACGTGTAATTAAAGTGTGTGTTATTGTGAACGGTTCTTTATATTTATTCCATATGGGGTTTCTTTTCCTTCCTGAATAATTAGTTGTGCGTTAGATGGGTGCGCCCTATACGCAGGCGGCACATAGAGCCTCTTGAACGGAAAGCTCTTGGTGACGGCACGTTTTCTGCTAACCTAGCATGCAGAGGTTTCGCCGGGTGAAGTTTGTTTGTTCTCTTGTAAGTCTGATTTGCAATGCCATTTTGTAGGGAGAGCCTGGCGAACGGCTGGGAGGCTGTTCTTATTGCTGTTTGAAGTACTACGCTGTGTGCAGCTTTCGGTGCACACCTATTGATTGCCAGGTATTTCAGCGTGTCTTGGGACCCGGCACGGACGAATAGGTTCACTTTGATTATTGAACTAGAGCTGTCACTTATTGGTGGCACATGCTTAGATTTTAAGTGCATGGCTTTTAATGCGTTCAGTGAATCTGTGCACGACTTCCGTTCTTTCTTTTTTCTAGCGACGATTTCATTTACTGATGTCGATAGACGTCAGCCGGCTGGCCCTTGCGCCATTGAACCCCGCACATGGTCAGACCTCTGTGGCGTAAACTGATACAAATTGTGGTAGTCTGATGTTTTCTTCCCACATTCCTTCCACGATGACGCATCCTGTACGTAGCCTTGTTTCTTGGACCCATCAGTGAAAAATTTTGTGTAGACGTTGTATAATTTTTTTCTCAATTTCGGGAAATGTTTGCGATATTTCGTTCGCGTGGGACATTCTTGTTGCTTAAGTTAGTTAATGTAAATTTGCAGAACTGCGCGAAGTCTTCCCATGCAGTTTAGTCCGTGTGGCCTCTTGGTAACGGATAGTGCCTCAATAGGAACATAATATTGAGAGTACTGTTCTTCAAATTGCATTTTCATACGTCTCATAACAAATGGCTTATTCGAGTAGCGTGTTCGTGTGCCACACTGTGTGATCACAGTACAACGTATGTATTCTGAAACTGGGGCCCAATTCACCAAGCTTTTCTTTCGCAAGAACTGCATGTCATTGCCTGGGAGCCTGCGGTGCCCACAATTAGCCGGCGTGTGCATTCACGAGCAGTTCTAACGTAAATCTTTCTTTGCGGGACCTGATGCAATTTCGAGCACGAAGGAAAAATCTAATTCTGAAGAGGTGTTAGTGGCTTTGAACGTACAGGCTAAGAACAGGCGATGTTCAGAAGGCGCCAGTGGTCAAACGCTGCCCTTGATGGTGTATTACAAGTTGAGAGGTTTTGTATATTAATGCCTATTTGGCGTAATTAGGATTGTTTCAAGAGTGTTTTATTTGTCTACCCGCCCCCAAACTCTTTGCCCACCCTGCTGTTTGCTGAGGGGAATTGCCGTTTCCATCGCGCAAAATAAAACTCTGCGTGGTGCCGACAAACAAAGGAAGAAACGAAACGAACACACAAACAAAAACATCTGCCTGGCTGCTGATTCGCGAGTAACTAGTCGCGCAGCCGGACGACCGCCCCAGCGGATTCGTGACGCAAGCGCCAGCGAGGACGCGTTTATAATTGGCAGCACTCGTGGCGTGCTTGCTTCTCGGGAGGCTGCGCTCCACGGGCCTCGCTTAATGGCTACCACCCCCCTTTGTTTGTCGTGGTGCAGCAAGAGCGACGCTGAACGTGCACTGCAGTATCTACAGCAAACGTAGCTCGAGGGTTGAGACCCGAATTCGCGAGGAATTTTGTTCGTATAAGAATTGCCCCTGCATGCGCGCCTCCGCTATTCATACATGTTCGACTGTTGGCCGGTGTCGGTCGTTTCGAAGCAGTTTAGCTCGTGAACTGCTTGTCTGCGCCGTGCAACAGCTCCGCACTTGGGGCCAAATTCACAAAGCTTTTCGCTCGTAAGCGCTGTTTGTCATTGGTCGGACGCCTTGGATAGTAATGTAGTACAATATCACGATTGGTTGGCGGCAAATAAGCGTTGCAGAAAATAAATAAATAAAAAATTAAATAAACAAAAGAACCACCCAAACGACACACAAACAAAGCACATGCGTTGCCAATGGGCCGCCTAATGGCGTTAGAAGGACTTAGGGCATACACAAGACATGAGCGAAGACATTTAGTTGTGCTAAGCTTATGCTTGGAAACGATCACGACGAGGCAATACCTGTGAGGAGGCTGATAACAACTCCTACAGCGATGGTGACGATGACGCTGAAGAAACTGCTCCAAAAGGACGAAAGACGGTAGAGCATGAAAACGTCTTCCGACCTGCAAATGCATGCGAGAAGTGCTGAATGAAGCGACACCACTGAACACATCCAAATAAGAACGAGGGGACATATTCGCAAAGCTTTTTCAATCATAAATTATCTTTGTCATTGTCTGGCCGCCTTCGCTAACAGTAAGTCCGGCACCAGGAGTGGCTGGAATTTTCCCTTATGAACAACACTAGCATAAGAGGTTTTTGTGAGCACGGAAGAAGAAGACGGCTTACGAAAAAAGAAAAAAAAGTTAGAATACAAGAAATTAGAAACACTGATTTGGTGCTGCATTCATCGTGGAAATTCGTCAAAAACGCAGCGCTTTCGATTGTTTAAGGCGAAGTGAAGGATACTGGGCTGTCACAACGTCTTTCAGTGCTTTCTATTTCTCCTTTTTTTTCTTTTTTTCTTTTTTTGACCTGCGACTAGATCGAGTACAGACGGTATACTAATACTACATCAAGGCGCCAACCGCGCCTTTAAATTAACGTTATGAAAAAAATCGACAGAAAAGAAAGACTGCTGCTTATTTAACGACATTGAATGGCATCCCAAATCCTCAGACCTTCGTAATAATGTTATAGAATCTTTAAAAAAAAACGGATTTTTTAACCAGTGAGGTGGTATTCAATGCGGAAGACGTTTCTATGGAACGGGTGTGGCCTAGACGTCGCATGGGTCCATATGAGAACTATGATACAACACAATGCATCCTCGTTTTACTCGCGGTAATGTAGCAAGTCGTTTACACCTATTATTTAAGCATTTGGCATTTAGGCATATTTAGGCACGTGTAGAATAACATCACCAGCGAAAAGGCTGCGTATTTGTAACCCAGAATGTTAAGAGTAAGCGTCATTACAAATGAAGAAATAAAGAAACCTCACGGTTATTGAATTACCATAGCCCAAGTCGATCTTCAAACTGACGCACATCGGTTTGTCCTATCAGAGCACGTACACCCTTCGTCAAAGTTACTAAGCTAATAGAATGCGAGTGTAGCTGAGTCATGGCCACGTCATTTCGCATACCCACGCAACTGCTGGCTTGGGAAAGTCCCGAAGGGTGAGGGCGAAAGTTGTCCTTCCAGTTCAGGGCGTTCAAGCAATGGCTAACAGCAGGAGTGATAATTGCACATCCTAGAAGCAGTTGCCGTCGTGCGCAAGGTGGCTTCGTTTCTTTTGACAAAGGCTGCACGTGTGGTGAGTGCGCTTACGCTGCACGCGTCGTAATTCATTGCGGGTATAGTAATGCGCTTCAGTGAGACTGCTACACACTGGCGCTTGCAGTTAAAGCAGAGACACGTACGCCATGGCCTGCGGATTCGCGCTAGAGAGCGATGCAGGGAATGCGCCACGCGGACTATTTACCGCTTCGTTCCCCGGTCGTATTTCGACGCGCTTCGGCTTTGCACAATTGGAACAACGGGCGGACAGCCAGACATGTTAGAGACGCATGATAGATACGGACGGCTGCCGGGCGGTGGGAGAAAAAGGAGGAGAAGACCAGAGCGTCACTGAGCCTTGTCTACCTTTTGTCCTTTGTCTGCGGTTAAACTCCCTTTACCTGTGAACCGGCAGCCAGCCAGCTAGCTCAATTGAATGCCGCTCGTTTTGCAGCAAGGTTGCGGGTACGACCCCGTCACTTTGCCGCGGCGATTTAAGCGAAGTCAAACAACGCAGGTGAGGTATGCGTGGCTGCCTTTTGCAGCGCTCAAGTTGCAAGTTGCGCCAATAAAACACGCAAATTGTCGTTCACTTATTATTTCAGTCTTATTATGTATAGGACATGAATTAACGAGCATCGTCACTTTGAGCTATCACTCACGCGGGAATATAAAGGATACCTGCTAACGCGTCGACTGCCGAATGTGCACGTACCCTGGAGAGTCCGTCGTGTTTGTCGGATAGTCTATGACATCAACATCAGTCGTATTGTCGGGACAATAGTCCAGCGTTACCGGCATGCGAAGAGGAAGAATGCCGCTGTACATTCTACCGATCATGTGCCACAACTGGAAGACGATGGTCAGACATGCCGCAGCTCCAGCACCCTGCAGAAGAGAGTGAGCGTCGACAAGCATGTTAGGTTTACAGATTACTGTGAGCGTTTCTGGCAGAAACGACAGCGCATGCGTTCTGTGCCGTGTCATGGTCAACCTGGAGTGAGAACATAACGTGTGCGGCAAAGCGCGTGCCTAAACAAAAAATTGCCATTTCGATGCTCTCGAAGAAGCGGCGCCTGGCGACGCATCCGGTCTCGTGAAGCTAGGGTGCCTCAGTACCACGCCTACCCGAGATGATGCAGAATGCGTCGAGTGGAAGTGACCCTTTCTCTCGAATCCTGCCAGGATGCCGCATTGGAAAGAGAGAGCGCAAGTATACCAGTGCATCACGCGTCCTTCACGACGGAGAAAACACCGGCCAGAGAAGGCTTGCGTTCGTTTTGTGGCGTGATCTGCCAGGAGCAGTTTGCTGTGCATTCCTTTCTTTTTGTCTTTTCTTTTTATTTTTGGGGGGGGGGGTAGCGTATAATGGTGCACATGTGTCATGGGCCCAATCACCAATTGCATATTTGTTTGCTACACGTAGCGCAGAGTACGTACACTGAGCTGCTTGGCAGACACTTCGCATTCCTTCACTGACTGCTTCATCTCAGAATAGAAGGAAACTGGGCGAGTTGGCACTGGTTAATTCTTTACAAGGCACGAAAAACGAGGGACATGACGCACGTGTTCTGTTTCCGTTCTTCGCCCTTTTTTTTTTCCTCGTTCGACGCGCCTTGTAAAAAATGAGCAATTTATCTTTTTGTTTTGCTGCATTGTTGATTGAAGATGACCCGCCGTGGTTGTTCAGTGGCTATGGTGTTGGGCTGCTGAGCACGAGGTCGTGGAATCGAATCCCGACCACGGCGGCCGTATTTCGGTGAGGTCAAAATGCGAGAAAACCCGTGTACTTAGATTTAGGTGCACGTTAAAGAACCCCAGGTGGTCAAAATTTCCCGAGTCCTCCACTACTGCGTGCCTCAAAATCAGAAAGTGGTTTTGGTACGTGAAACCCCATAATTTTTTCAATGAAGATGCGCGGATGTTTCCTTTGTTATCGTTTCTTTGTCAAGTTTTAGCAGCTCGAAAATCAAGATAGGCCAAACAGTTTTAATTCTCACCTTGGAGTTGGCGAAAGGGAATAGAATGGCGAGCACAAGGAGGCCGACGAAGGGGCCGGTCACGGCACTGTTGATCAATACGAAGATCTGCCAAGAAATTGGGCTACTTAAAAGAGAGTTGGAAAAAAGATTCAAGCGATCACCCTTTGAACCCCCCCTCCTGACGCCCTTTTTCGTCCCAGTCGACACAGGTTTACAACTGCTGCGCAAAATAGCCAAACATGCATTGTAGGGGCTGCGGCTTAGTCAAGCTGTCAATAAGAGCTGTTTCTGCAGCTCCCGTGTTTGTGAGATTTTCGAACATAACTTCTGTACTTCGAAATACTATGTTACTGCAACTCTTGTCATTACTATACGTTATACTTTAGCTACCAGTGTAGAGGTAACTTCCAGTTAAGTTTTAAAGCGCTGTAGAAAGCGTCAGTGCCAATAACAGACGCTAAAAGATTGGCTTCTTAAGTTCTGTGCTCTTTCGCGGCCCATCCCTTCTCTACCACGTTTAGTTGATGATGCACGTTGTTTCTCCTACATAGTAAAAAAAAAAACGAAAAGAAAAAAGTACAAGAAGAAGGCCAGACCTTGCTGTTACTAGCAAAGTTTCGTCATTTATATTTCACGCTCATGGATAATGGCCGAAGTACATTTTAACCACCTCTCGCTGAAGCCTGCAACCAGGCGATGCGTGCGTTTTTTTTTTTTCTTGCTACTGAATGGAGCTCAAAGTACTAGCACACCTGCGGCGACAACATAACCTGGTCCCATTTTTCCCCTCTGTTGCACACTGATACAACACGGAAACAGTTTTTTTTTTGCTCCAGTACAGAACACGTCACTGAAATCCCTTGCCCGATCGTTTTTCCAAAATGTGTCTTTGTTGGCTGAAAAATAACCTGCTTTTTTTCACGCGTTATTCTTTCTGTTTTTATGCACTTGCGAAAATGCGCACACGCACACACACGCACACACGCACACAAAAGAAATTAAGTAACAAAGGCGTACAAACGAAGCATGATACGTAGCTCGTTTCTTTTATTGAATTTGTTTTACCCTAACTGTGAGTAAAAATGCGTGCAAGCGAAAGACTTAGTATTTGTATCTGTTACTGAACTTCGTTTTACTTAAAACGTGCTTAGAATTGTTAAATCTGCACCGCCGGTATAGTTAAAATACTTTCCCATTAAACTGCAGTCACAGTAATGCCTCGGCACGTGGGCCAGTTGTCGGGGTCCCACAATTTCACTTTTAAAAAGTCTGAACGGAATTGCTTGACAGGCGTCTTCCTTCGCCCTATGTGAGGTCCTCTAATACATTCTAGCTAGCACGCTTCTGTATTATCTCGTAAAATACTCTGTCAGAGGACAAAGAGGATCAAAGAAGAAATTCTTTGTCAAAGGAGAAATAGCCTGAGAGACATCCCTCGTAACGTTGCCAATATCCTAGACCTATCACCATCCCTCAGCATTGTTAGACTAACGAACGGGGAACTTTCGCGTTCCCTTAGCATTGCAGAAAGTTGGCTGTCTCATATGAAGCGAAATTGTGCGACTGTGAAACAACACCTGTTGCGCATTACCCGATGGTCATTAAATGATTGACTTTTTTTTTTTCCCATAGCTTTAACACCAGCGATGTTGTCTTTTCTAATATGCGCGTTTCGACAGCGTATACTTACTCGCATTGTAGAGCCAATGAAAGGAACCGCCAGGCTGTAAGCAGTCATAACTATGCCTGATGCAAAGGCTGAAAATGAGCATTTGTAAGAAAGAGCCAGTTACGAAAGCACAGTAACTGTGTACGGTTGCCTGTGCCGCGATTGTAAATGTAGCGTTTTTCCCCTTTCTTTCTTCCTTTCTTTCTTTCTTTCTTTCTTTCTTTCTTTCTTTCTTTTTCGTACGTGCAGAAAGAGGCTCGACAACTTGGGGTACCGGCGAAAATAAAGGAGCGAAGCAGATGACCACATTTGCGTGGATGAAGGAACTGCGCATTAAATGATCTTTCATTTTGTATGATAGGGCTTGTGGTCGTTAGGCAAAGGTAAATGCATTTAACGTAGGCAAACGCGGACAGTGCCTATTGAAAGGTAAATAAATTCTTTAAGAACGACTGTAGCCGGACTGAAGGTCACACAAAAAAACGTAGCGGCGACTTACACTGTGCCTATAACACGGGAGGTAAGTGTCGTGGTTAAGGCTTACCAAGTGCTTTCGTAATCCTGGGGGTCCACGCTTCATTTACTGGGAAATACTGAGCAACCACGTCCACGTACAAAACGGCAGCTTGCGAGTTGATGATGGAGGAAACAGCACTGCAATAACATGAACCAGAAGATTACTCGAGAAGTACGTGCTTCTTTCTCCTATAAATGAATAAATTTTAGAAGGCGCTATTATTTCCGCACGGCGACAGACTTGCGCAGCAGCGCTTGCGCTGGAAGTTACGCGGTATATTATCAGTGCGGACGGACACATTCATTTTCCTGCGGCGTCCCTTAACTTTGGCAAAAGTTGATGTCACTAAGCGAAGCGACCTGCAGTGAAAAAGCAGTGTCAGCGGCTTTCCCTGTAGCTGACGACTGTCGCACGTATGCCAAACGTTTGTCTCGAGCTGAGTCTAATTCTACAAATACTAATTGGCTCCTGTTAATTGTTTATTCTCGCCGGCAGGATACTCTGTAAACCGATTCTGAGGGCGGGATAGCAGGGTCTTACAAAAGGTGACGAAGGCCAGGCCTCTTGGACGACTCAAGCACGGACACTTACAGCGTAAAAAAAAAAGCCGTAAACAGTGTAATTTGTTTGGATAAACAGTTGTAACCAGAAACCCCGACAGTGAGTCACTGCATCACAGTGTAACATCTTTTATGAGAACAAAACAGCTGTATTACGACAAGATAATACAGCGCGACTTGTAGAAAGCGCAACACAATGCTAAATACTATGAATGCATAAAAGCGCAAAGCAGCTGGCGCTGTGAAACGTTCGTTAATGTAGCAGCACACTCATTGCGCGCGTACACGCATGCAAAAAAATTCTAATTAGGCGCCCCTAAATAAGAGGATAAAAAAAACTGCGCGGTCTCGCCCGGAGAGCGAAGCACGGAAAGCGATAGCGAGTTTTAGCGTTACGCTGAAGGCTCCGCAGACGGTAGTCTAAGAATACGCGGGAGCGACATGCTGGCTCGACACAGCACGCGAGGCAACGGCTGCTGCGTTGCAGAGACAGTGCCCTGGCAGCTAGCATGGCGTCTCGCAATGGTGTAAGAGATGAGACACAGAAATGAAAACCGTCTGCTGCGTGCGTGGCTTTGAAGTGCGTGCTCTCCGCACCGCTCAGACCACTGTAAACGCGCCCCGGTGGGCAAGCAGCTGCTCAGAAATTGTGCTCACAACGCTCACATGCCAACAGAGAAGACATGCAGAACGCTGCCGACATACAGACAGACATAATTTGTTGTAACTTTGGCTTCTTCGCAATGCATACGCTGCACCGTTGTAAGACGCGTTTCTTCTTTAATTTTTACGTCTTTTTCTTACCACGGCCATTGAACGCTGGTCAAGGGCGACCCACGATCACCGCGCCCGATTTCAAGGCTGCCGGCGTTTTTATGGACTTGCTGCGTGCCGTATGAAAGGCATCGTAGTGTCATGAACGCCAAACAGAACACGCATCAGAAGGGGACGGACAACGGAACCCGTGTCACCACGATGAATCTGTACAATCTAGCTCACATTTAAGTTCTTCAATCTAGAACGCAATGTAGGGAGTAAGCTTTTGTTTTTGGAGTAGTTTACTTATTTGTGTGTTTATTTCCACGTGGAGGCGATTTTTCAAGAGCGCGCACCGATTCTTACGCAGTGACCGTAAAGATGGCTCGGATGTGCCGAGTCATGCGACACGTTAGATGAGCAATACTCGGAACTTCAATAGCGCTAAAAAGCGAGGGACAGACATAGAAGCGACAACAGACAGCGCTAACGTTCAAGTGTATATTTAGAAAAAGGCACGTGTCTTTTTATGAACTTTCTGTGCATGTCAACGAAAGTTTGACTTCATGTAGATGGTGACATGCGTACATGACCCCTCTCGGCTGGCGAAATCAAGATACGCCAGCACGGTCGATGTGCCGTGCAGTTGTTGCTCTTGATTTTACTAAAACTCACAATACTCTGAAATCAGCAGTCAGTTTATTTGCGTAGCCCAGGCAAGGACCATGCCCGCTCGTCCAGTCGCCATTACGCACGCGCACTGCCCTCCGGCTTCTCCGCCCGCGCCATTATCTCGGCATGGCAGCTGCCGCCATCGTTACGGGCTGCGTGGTCGCGCGTTACGACAGTGGCTCCGGGTTCTTTGATCTTTTATTTCGCCAGCCGAGAGGGGAAGGTGGACAGTTATCATCTTTGCCAATGCCTCCGCCCCGTTTTTAGACTAAGCGCCGCACGCAACAGCCGCGTCACATCAGGGAGGAGCTTTGCGCCGATCCTCTCTTGCATACGTAATCATGCGAACGACAATGAAAAATTGGAGTCGGATGTCTCGGAGCACAGACATTCCAGAAGGATTCTTCCAACTGATGCTGTATAGAAACACGACTGCCTGTAATTTTTCAATGCAAACATACCCGCTTATACTGCGGTCAACAAGAAATTAACTATACAATTTCAGTTAATTGGGCTGCTGACAGCGATAATTATCATCTCACTTTGTGTCCCCCTGGCCAGATAACTCATTTGCACAGGTGGTCTTCGCGTGCCTCCCAGTGCCTAATTTTAAGAAAACCATAAAGCTTAATCTTGAGCACCCTGTATATTTGAAGAGTCGAGGGAACAATACGGAGCATATTTCTCTCCGGCATGTTTGCTCTTAAAGGGCCCCTCACCAGGTCTGGCCATGTTGGGCTGACAAGCACTCTGCATACAATGCGCTCTAACGATCGTGTCTGCTATGTACGACATCGCTACGCGCCGCGAAAAGAGCTGAAATTTAAAACCGAACGCCGTTTGCCATTCTCCTCGCGGGCGCGGCGCTCCAAGGCGGAGGGTGACGTATACGTGCTGGTGCGCCTACGTACATGTGTCTTTGCTGTGACGTCGCTCACAGTGACTCGTGTCTTCGAGAGTTATTGAAGGCAAGATCAGTTATTTGTGTAATATGTTGCTTGTACATACGAATTAAAGCTTAGAGAAATAAAACACACAAATAAGATGTCTGCGTGTACTTGTTTTACTTCGCACCGCAGCAAGAGAGATGTAATTCCGTTTTGTCTGCTTGTTTCCACGTCGTGCAGTCGCGCGCGCCGACGCCGAAACTATGCCACTTTCTACGTGTTCCAGCGCGCGATCGTGCTCTCTGATGCGCTTGTAATCTGCCTCAGTATTTGGGAAGCACAGACTTATACCGCTAGTCAGGTGTCCTCGTGCGCAGCGCGCAAAATCGTGCGCTGAGCGAAACGAGACGAACGCAACAGCTCGCGCGCGACGCCGCCAGCGGAAGTGCGTCGCACCTCAAAAAAAAAAAGCGAGAAAAAAAATGAAGGCGGGGCCCGTGACGTATGCGTCACGCGATCCTCGAGGTTCGGCATGAGAGAACGCAGGGAAGGAATTTCGCTTGCGGAGGCTAGACGGGGCAAGTGGAGAGAGTGTCTCTCTTGGCAGTGGCCCTCGCCCCTTGAAATCATGGGTTGGTGGCACTGATGTATTTCTATCTCGGCTATTAATGAGCCGATCTGAAAAATTTTTGCGGCAGAACTCTCTCTAGAGGACACGTAACAAGTTCCAGCGTATACCCAAAATTCGCTATGGCGCCTGGTGAGGGGCCCTTTAAGGTATGGAGTTTGTTACGTATATAACAATTAGGTCGGGGTAAAAATAAGAAATAAGGATAGCACTTAAGGAATGTGGTTAAAATGCGTGCCACGGATCTATTTTAAAATAAATATGTGATAGCCCGTTTTTTTTTTTGCTAAGATAATCGCATGCTGGTATATATTTAGAGAGTGGAGCGAGCAGTCTGTAATATGCAATCTATTTCTCTCTAGTATGTTTCCTTTTAAGGTACGCAGCCTGTTACTTATATAAGGATTAGGTAATACTTCTATTCTACTCCTATTCCTATATTCCTTGCTTATGCGGTGGTCTGAGCCGGGCCCCGAGCATATGTACACGTCATCAACAGCGTGGGATGGTCGTAAGTGGTGGATGACGAGAAAGGACCGGAATCGGGCAGAACGAATCCTTACATTACGCCGGCCTATATATAACCGGTTCCGTACTGACATCGCATACACTGCGGTGACAGTTCCCAAGGCATGCACTACATAAGCCGCGGCGGCGCGCTATGTGGTTTCGCGACTCGCCTTGTTGAGGAGCTCACGACCCCGGCGAGAAAGATGCCTGAGAAGCCCAGCACAGGCGCCAGCTCTTTCTTTACGTAGAATGGGAGGACCTGCAAGAAAGCGTAAGCATCTATTGTGGGTCACTCATGCAAGAGCGTTGACGTAAGTGCACAAAACGCGATTTGCTTTACCTGGTCCAGGGTCGAAGTCGATTTCGACAGCATCGGATCGCAGTCTCTAAATCGATATATCAGGGCGGCCGCACCTGCCATTAGCACAAGGTAGTACAACCCAGAAAAGCACACTCCGACTATGGCAGTCCTGCGTATAGGTACAGGAAAAATAACAAATAAACATATGTAATTCAATAAATGTAGTCGACTTGCACTCAATGAGTGCTTCTTTTCTATAGTTCAAACGGCCTCGAATAAGACTCAGTTTTCCGTGGGATTTCGCTGTTTGAAGTCATCACCAGAGACAGGCACGCACATTCGGTTTACGGAACAGTACGAGTACGCTTGCTTTACTGCATGCGATAGCTTTTCTTTGGTTTTATTCGACTTGCTTATTTTCTTTTTTTAATTTGGAAGCGAGAAAAAAAAAACAAATAAAAGAGGCAGAACTGTCGCAGTATTGCGCAAGCATCCTCGCACTCTGCGGGCAAACCGGATGTGCCCGCCTGTCTCTGGTGATGACTGGCAGACGGCACGTACTGTTTACCTTCAGTTATACTTCGGGCCCGTCCTCGACTGTCGACTCTTCGCGTTTCATGCACGCCAATACTATTTTAAGTTAGTTATATCAGCCACTTATTCCCGACAAACACGAAGAAATGTTCCAGTTGCATTGGCTTTATTACAAATTTGATGTACCGTTCAACAGTATCATATTGTACACGTTTGTTCGTCGGCGCCGGGGCATTTTTAGCAAGGCGCCTGCGCGGAATCCGCTTAGGAAGATGTCTATAATATTTTCTTTTGCACACACCTCTGGGCAGCGCTCAGATTCCTCGATGCGAGGTACCTCTGCAAAACCATTTGGTCAAATCCCAGCCGGTAGAGGAAAGATGCCAAGCCTCCCACTAGGCAGGACCACACGTTTTCCTCCTTGGTCAGGTCCATACTGACGCTGGAATCCAATCGAAACTCAGTTAAGCAACGATAATTCACAATACAGTGTTTACGTCTGCTTGTGTTTCAAAGTTACGCCGTCATTTGCTTTCTCGATCTCGTGGGCAAAGGGAGAGAGCAGCCAGGGATACTTTGAATGTCTCGCGTTCAAAAAATTCTAACTTTCCTTGAAGCTTGACGCGCCCTGCACTGTCACGTTGAAGTAAGTCAATATTCAAATATCAAGTAATCTGAGGATGTAAAGCAGGTACAGCGAATCTTCGCGATAAGAAACCCGTCGGGACAAGAAATTGACTTCGTTATAAGCGGTACTTTGTTGTAAGTACAGAGGCTTTAATGTCTCCAAAGGAAAGATCGACGTGCACTCGAATAGCGTCGAAGCTCGTAAAAGGCATTTTTGAAACGAATCCGCGCTCGATAGTTGCCACATAACAGTGACGAGAGAGAGAGAGAGAGACAGGTTGTGTACGGGATGTGATAACTATTTTAGCCTTAACCAAAAAAAAATTCAGCTTGGTGCTTGTAAATTGTAAGACACATTAGACAGCTCATTTATATTGCACGATGAAAAAAATCAGCTACTTCTGTCGTAAGCTTGTTATTATTTATCCGCTTTAAAGTGAACATGACAGCACCTCCAGAAAACTTCGATGTAGAACAGCGTAGAACCACAATCAAGTTCCTGTTTCTCCAAGGGAAAGGTTGGAAGCAGACTCATAATGAAATATAACGAACTTTGACTGACTGTAGCCCTTCGTATATGCTACCGTTAAGCGTTGGGTTGTCAATTTTAGAGCTGGCGAATTTGGCGTTGAAAGGGACAAAGCCAGTGGAAGGGCTGTTTCCCTCTCTGTGATTCCGAATGTTAAAGCCATGCGTGACACGTTTAAAGCGGACCACTGATAATCGGCCGAACGTATTGCTCCATATATGGGAACATGACGTTAGAGTTGGTGCAATTATCCACGACTACTTGGAAATGAAAAAGGTTGCATCGAAGTGGATGCCAAAGATTTTGATAAGTGAGCAAAAGAACGTGTGCAGACATCGGTGGCTGTTCTGGAACATTTGGAAAAAAAAATTGATCAGATTGTCTGGACAAACTGGTAACATGCATCTACTGTTAGGATCTCGAGACAAATGAACAGTCTAAGAAATGAAGTCACAGTGGTTTCCCCAGGCCAAACAAGTTCCGTGTGCAAAGGTCGGTGCAGAAGCAAATGACAACATGTTTCTTTATTTGATGGAAAGCTAGTTCTGCTGGTGGACGACCTTCAAGAGAGTTCAACCATTAATTCGGAATACTACGGTGCTGTATAGACAAAGTTGCGGAGAAACATTAAAAAATTACGGGGTCTCTTAAAATCTCTATTAAGAGGCGGACGGCGAAAGCCTACTCTTCCTCCTCTTATCATTCGCCTCTTTCTCTTTGGCTCTTCTCTTTCGCTTCTTTCTTTTAGTCATTACTGTTCACTACTAAGCATTTTTAGTTACTTGTAATCAATTGCGGTCATTACAAGCCGTCGTTAGACACGTTGGTCATATCGTAGTCATTAGTTATGTCATTACAAGTCAAATCAGTCATTCATGGTTATATTGCGCTTAGTTTTCACTGACTATGTTAAGTGAAGGACAGGACGTGGACGGACGTAGCGCAGTTGCTTTACTAAATGTCATTTCAGTCATTATTAGTCATTACTGGTCATTACTAAGCATTTTAGTCATTTGTAATCACTTGGAGTCGTTACGATTCCTCGTTAGACATACCGGTCATTTCGTGGTCATTAGTAGTCATTATTAGTAATTACTTAATATTTATTATTATTGTGATTATTGTTATTATTATTAGCCTCTACCAATCTATATTATAACGTTATCATTAACTAACTGTCACTATCAATCATTTTTCATTCTTTAATATGTCTTCATATGGCGTAATGGCGCTTCGGCGGACACTCCGGCAGTCAGGTCTGCTGACACAAACTTCACCATGAGCCTAGAAAGGCTTTCGCCTTAAAAATATATACAAACCAAAGAGCAAAGCTCTTCGAAGATGTCATCCTGTTGCATGACAACACCTAGCTGCACTGCGGGTGTAAGAATGTCAAAACTGACCTACTCAGGATTTCAAGTGATGTCCGATCCACCCTATTCGCCCGACCTGACTCCTTCTATTATCTTGTTCGCCAATCTTCAGAAAGGGCTAAATGGTCAACAATACGGGAGTGCTCTGGAGGCAACTAATGCTGCAAATGAGTGGTTACGTCACCAGACGAAAGAATTTCATTTGCAAGCACTTAAGAGGCTGCAGGATAGATGTCGCAAGTACATTGGCTTTCTGGAACAATATGTAGAATAGTATCGCAGTTACAGCTACCTTGTTCAATTCTTTTCGGGGTAGGGTTAAATACTTATCAACACCCACGTAGAAAGACAGGGAAGCTAACTAGGGGTAGTTTTGGTTGGCTTCCCTGCACAGAGAGAGGGGAGAGGGTAAGATGGTAGAAAGAGAAAGACTGTTGGCGCGCAATGGCCTCATCCGTCGGTTATCATGACGTGATGCAGTTAGTTCAGAGGAGTTACCACCATGTAGCGTCTGCTAGTTGTGCTGCAGTACTGCAAGCGTAGCATTCTTTGCCTTTTCAGATAGGTACGAAGAAATGCAAACGTTCAAACTCTGTGCGGCACCGGGCGGTCCCGTGCGAATTTGCCGCTTCGAAGTTCGTACTAAGCTGGCTGCGGTGCCGCTGTACTTCAAACAATTCAGTTAAAAAGGCATGCACCGCTGACGGGACTGCTACGAACTTCGAATAAAGCGATATTCCTAATAATGCCATATTTTCTTATAGTGAAGAATTACTGTATGGTGAAAACTTGGTTCACTTCTGTAGATGTACTTAAAGAAATTATGTCGTTTTCTCGGCGGATTTGTGGTCATGAGAGTAGCACGACAAATAACATCACATGATCAAATTGATGCATGTACACGTAGATAGTGAAGATGACTCAGCAAGCTTCAAATACGTTTGTTTCACCTGCATCTCCAGTGGAGCGCGCACTTCGGCAGTACGGCGGCTCATCTATTTATTACATGAAAGCGAAATTCAATTTGGGTTTCAAAAACCAACTTCTCAAAAGTAACTATACTTTAGAGCCTTGTAATGTATATATATGTTTTGTTGTATAGATATATATATGGTTTCTTTATGCCTACAATTGCGCGCGTTGCGTCTCCTTCCCTCACATTTAGCTTCGTTTTTACCTTTCTAACCGAGCAATGGAACGAGCCGGTTTCTTTCTTTCTTTATCCCGATAAAGCACTATTGCCTTGGAAAATAAATACATGGAAAATACTTATGTCACTCACAAAAGCTGTACTAGGCAACTATGCTGCTTCGAGCCCCACGAATACCGCAGAAACCCTGGTGCTAGCTCAGAGGAAACGAGAGATGTCTTTACTGAGAGGCACAAATTAGGCTGACGAAGATTTAAAGAAGATAGCTAGGTAGGGCTCATGGGGGTCTATAGCGACACATTTGGCTTTAGAGAGAGAGCCGAGCGTGCCTCTGATATACGCCCTAACGACGAAATGCCCATCCGTGTCTTTTTTAACAGATTTGCGCCTAAGCACAAAAGAAAGGAAAAAAACGATGCGCTAAGAGGTAAAGTACGCGTATCTGGTAGCTTGCTAAAAGCTTGTCTAATACCGCGTACAACATAAATATTGTAGGAGTGTCCGAATAGTGAAATTTAAGAATCAAATGGAACACGACTATTCAAAAAGAAGGACCTTCTAGTATCCAATCGAATATTTAGTATGGTCTAATTTCTGAACAAACTGAAATTTAACGTTTATGTGAAGTCGCTTTGTTAAAAAATGTGGCATAGCATATTCATATTATTTGATGTAGGCACTCAATTACGCTCGCAACTGGACGTCCGGCATACTGAGAAGCTCGTTAATGATAAAATACTTAAATAATTAAAGACATAGTTACCTGATGCGCAATGAAAATGAGTGCAATGAAGCAATTAGGAAAACGTCACAACATGCACATAGAGTGTTGTGTTCGTTAAACGGAGTCAAGTGCGCTAAAGGAGACAAGAAGGAGCGCGAGCCCCGCGTTTGGGATCAAGGGCGATCTGTTTTTTTTTTTTTCATTGTTACAGTTGAGTAGCTGAACAATGATGAGCATTGAACAGAACGTACTTACTCGAGTATGTATTTGTCGACCTCGAGGTCGTCCAAGGGACGCAAAGTCAGCGTACCGACGGTCGAGTCGTACATCACTTTGCCGATGACCACCAGCGGCGCCAGCAGGGTGATCAGCGCCTGTAAGCAGTCCGTCCACACGACACCCCGGAGTCCCGCCTGCGCGAGGGTCGGGGCGCAGGGCGTTAGCCGAACTCTCGAGGCTCTTATGGGAGAGAGAGGTGAAAAACAAAAACAACGCTTTCAAGGTTACCCCAAAACAGGCGTCCCAGCCTCGGAAAAAAACGTCCCCCCCCCACCCCCCCTGTAAGTTTTAAGTTTGAAAAAGATATGGTGACCGCTTCCGGTGCAACTCATCACAAATGCGCTGGGCTAGGAATGCTTATAGCCAATATCGAAGAGGCCTGCACTGGCTCCACGCTTCGTTTTCTGTGGGGCTAACAAAAGAGATTTCCTCCTCGTCGTCATCATCACAGCGGGTGGTCTCCGAATGAACTCTCGAAGCTATTAGCACACGGCAAGGGCAGAAATGATTTTTGTACATTCACTCATACTCCTGTCTTGCGCACCGAATGAGAGTTTAGTGTTCGCCATGTGGCGTCGTCTGAGTGCCTGTGATTATGCAAAGTGTTAACCCACTGAAATATTTTTTCGGGGTCTGATTTGTGAGGAAGAACGTAGAATGTTGTTACGTGTGGCAGTTTGGGCACTTCGGTATTCTATAAATAATAATAATAATAATAATAATAATAATAATAATAATAATAATAATAATAATAATAATAATAATAATAATAATAATAATAATAATAATAATAATAATATTTCCTATTTTATGTCCACTGCAGGACGAAGGCCTCTCCCTGCGATCTTCAATTATCCCTCTCCTGCGCCAACCAATTCCAACTAGCGCCCGCAAATTTCCTCATTTCATCGCCCCACGTAGTCTTCTGCCGTCTTCGACTGCTCTTCCCTTCTCGGGGTACCCATTCTGTAACCCTAATGGTTCAACGGTTATCTAACCTGCGCATTACATGACCTGCCCAGCTCCATTTTCTTCTCCTAATGTCAATTAGAATATCGGCTATACCCGTTTGCTCTCTGATCCAAACCGCTCTCTTTCTGTCTCTTAACGTTATGCTTAGAAATCTTCATTCCGTCGCTCTTTGGGCGGTCCGTAACTTGTTCTCAAGCTTCTGTGTCAGTCTCCAAGTCTCTGCCCCATATGTCAGCACCGGTAAAATGCACTGATATTCACCTTCCTTTTCAGTGATAATGGTAAGCTTCCAGTGAGGAGCCGACAATGTCTGTCGTATGCGACCCAAGCCATTTTTATTCTACGAATTTCCTTCTCATGATCACGGTTCCCTGTGATTAATTGACCTAGGTAAACGTACTCCTTCACAGACTCTAGAGGCTGACTGGCGATCCTGAACTCTTGTTCCTTTGCCCGACTATGTTGAAAGTTAGATAAAATATTGTTATTAACAAGGTAGTCTGAAATATGCCTGCGCAGTAAATGTGCCTTTGCGGAACACTATACAACGCTGGATAACCAGATACCTGCCAAATGCATCACATAACGTTGAATCACACAGTGCGTGGGAGGACCTGCAAAATTTTTTTTGTCCGTCTCCTGTTCGCGCATCTTTATTCTTTCTTATGTACGTGCTTAATCAATTTGCACTAATACTTCATGCTTCCAATTGATAGCATGAAAATTCTGCGGCTGTCGAGCGGCCGTAAAACTGCAGCATATCATTGGTTAAGAATCGTTCGTCGTCGAACCCTAATTCGCTTACGCAACTTTCCAGTGATCATGGTATATTTCTCGCGGGTTTAGCTTCCTCGTTTGTTGTCGCATTTTCGGCTCAAGTCACAATAATTTCTCTTTGATTGTTCTAATTTTATTTTTCTTGTACGCGTGTATAGGAAACTTTGTGATCTTGGTATTTGCTGGCTACTCCTTCTCTATTAGTCACAGAGTACATGTTAGCTACGAAACAAGAACAAAGAGAGAATAATGAAACGAAATGTAAATAAAACTTAGATCGTGCTCACGCGTTGTTAACAGAACGTTCTTCGAAGAAAGGATACGCGCGTATATAACATAGTCATAATTTTTACTTGAAAACGACATCGCCACTGGTCGGTGCCAAACCTGGGTCCTCAAGCAGATCGGGCCGATGCTCTGCCCGATCCGTCGCGATCACAGGCTGGACACGTTATTTTTTTAAAACACCTTGAAAGATACCTACAGTTCTCTATACACTAGGTACGGAGGCATCGCATGCGCTGCAAGCGGCTATCGCCACAGATACACGTTTGCAGAAAGAAACCAGCAACTCTTTCAATTAAGTTAGTGTCACATAGCATAGTGTGGGTGTAGGCCAGTTGGTGATTGGTGATTTGGGATGTTACCGCAAGGAACACACGAGACTTTTCGAGTGCTTTTTATGTTGCTTTTCGGGTGCACACGTCTGTCTGATCTATATAGGCTCGGCGTTTGTTCCATTAAATCATCAGTTGTCAGTATACCGCTCCGTGTTGTCCCTTTCTTCAAGTCTCGTGTGTTCCTTGCGGTAACTTCCCAAATCGAGTTAGTGTCGTCTACTGGTAGAAACGAGCGTGTCGATTACTCGTGCTTGATACAAATCCACATTGCCGGACTCCTTTCACCTTTATAACCCCCTTGTTTTCCGGTCGATTTCGAGCTACCAGGCTACGAGATGCACTTACAACTTACAACGAGATACTTACAACGGCAGCGTAGTAGGTGCCCATTAGGCCGAACATGATGCTGGCTGCTGTGACCGGTATGCCGAATACTGGAACAGATAAGGAACACTATTTGAGGTGCCAGTTAGAGCTGGGGATGAGTGACTTACTTGTGTGCGCTGTGAGTGCGGCTGAGAAGATGAGGGCGGCGCCAACGCTTTGCTGAAAGAGACAGCATTGGGAAAGAGTCCACCTTTCTGGGAATTCCTTGACTGATCAGTTACACTGTACAGTACTACACAGAAAGGAGACCACGCGAAATAAAGTCGCAGTTTCTGTGCAGGACTATTAGAATAGTTTTTTCCTCTGTTTCTTTTCTTTCTTTTTTTTCAGGTTACCGAAAATGAATCGAGCTTTTTACCATGCTTGAAGTTGCTTTGAAGAGGAATATGCTATTTACAATACTGCGGAGTTTTACACAGTGTAGTTTTGCGCCACCTTTGGCGTACTGCGTGGGTTATGGTCTAGCTGGACTGAAACACTCCTTCTTTTTAATACTCTTACTTTTTTAGTTCATTTATTCCCAGTTCGAGGGATGCTCCTCAGCTGCGACAGCGGTGAATGTTCTGGATCAGCTTCGTGTTTACGGTATAGAAAAAACTTTCCCCATTGAATATTTTCTTTTTTGTTTTTTATGGCGTTGAGTTTGATACACAAATCGCTGACGCAAAATTTGATGCGCTCTATTAAGTTCAACAAGGGTTATGTAATATATTTATCGACGGTGGGAATTATGCTGTGACACAACCATAAAAGTGCACTTGCCTTGTTTTTTTTTTTTTTCATATGAGCTAGACACCTGACACCGTAAATCCCTCTGTACTTCTCAACAAGCTGCAACTAATGAGTTTTAAAGACAAGTTTGCAGCTTTCGTTTCCCAATACCATTTGCAGAAAGCTACCAAGCAGTAAAATCAGGAAATGTGATGAGCAAAAAAAAAATATAGGTCATGAATTATGGAATTATACAAGGATCTACCATTCCACCACTTGTCTTTGAACGTACGCACAAATGATCTCAATACGTTACCACTGTCTTCCCTCTTTTTTTACGAATACGCTGGTGATACTGCGTTAGTATATCCAGACACGTCGTACGAGAGGGGCAATGACATGTACACAACATGATGTTAACAGGATTGTTGGATGTATCAGTGTTACATATTTGTCAACCAAGGTAAACCCAAAAGTCGTCTGCATCAGGAGCCTTATAAACACCTTGATTTTAAGTGTAGTCTTGACCTGCACCAAAACTGCGGAAAATGTTGCAGGTGCTCGCCGTTAGAGTACAGTGGGGCTCCTAAGTACCATGGCCTACATGCCGGGGAATTTTTTACCTAAGAGAAACAGGTCTAGCAAGTTTGCAAGATGCTATAGGGGCAGTTTCAGCACATGTCTACAGGCTATGCCACGGAGAAAACCTTCAAACGTTTACATGTCACAAAGAGAAAGTGCAATTCGATTCGCTTCCATAGTTGACGGTGAGTACTCTGAAATTAGGCAGGCAAGAATCAAACAAATTAGGAAAATTGATAAGGATATTGGCATATCGTTCACGACTCCATAACAATGACAAGAACTAAATATTAAATTATGTTTGTGCACTATACTTACAAGAATTCGTTACACATATATATGCCATCCTTTTGTAGTAACGACAAGAAAGGGGGTTAACCGAGGGTCCCGTTTTTTATTAATCATATCAAGAGAAGCAAACAATGACACCAAGGAAATCATAGGGAAAATTGCTTGTACGTGCTAATTGAAATAAGGAAATGAGTAATTAATGGCAATGAGAGTGGATGAAAAAACAACTTGCCGCAGGAGGGGAAGGGTCCCACGTCTTCGCATTACGTGTGCGATGCTCTCGTTCGCGTAATGCGAAGACGTGGGATGGTTCCGCACCTGCAGCGACTTGTTTTTTCATCCACTCTCATTGCCATTAATTACTCATTTCCTTATTTCAATGAGTAAGTACAAGCAATTTTCCCTATGTTTCCCTTGGTGTCATCGTTTGTTGGCTTTTCATGATATCCTTACGTAGTACAAAACATAATTTAAAGTAACAGCGCATAAAAATAAAACATGACAGAAGACGGAGAGACACTGCATACGTACAGTGTCGTACATATATTATGATAAAAGCACCAGCGAATTTCACGTGCCATTCATGTTCAAATATATCCCAAAAGAATTGATGGGCATTAAGAGGAAGCTTTAGCTCGGGCCCAACTCCGACGCGGCCTATTCAAATACACTTAAAACGCAGAAATGCTTTTTTGAGATAACCGCTCGAGTGATTTTAACGAAATTTGTTACATTTGCGAGAGAAAGTTAAGTTCTAGTGACTGTTGGAGGCGCAATTTCGACTTACGTCCTGACTATTTTAAACCAATTTTTAAAACTTCGAAAGTGTGAAACAAAATAGAAGCATGAAGTTAAAAAATCAATTTCTCTGTATCAAGAACAGATATCGCCGTTCTGTGAACGGCATCCATTAGATTTTTCAAAGCGGACAAATTCGATTTGTCAATTTATATCTTACGTGAATTGATTACGTTGTATACAAGGGTTCTCCAAAAGCTGTATCTTCATACTACTGAATTTTTGAAGATTCACATGTAACATATCAATTTTGCCCGCTGTAGATGTACTATTAAATGCAGTTCACAGTATTGTGATATCATTTTTCATTGCTGAGTTATAGAGTGGTAAACTTGATAGTTTCGTTTTCTGAAAGTTTTCGATTTTTGCCAATTTTTAATAAAAATTTACTACCTAAATGAAAAATTCGGAACAAACAGGAACTAGATTTGAATTGTTTTCTTTTAAAAGCAACACACCTCGTCAAGATTTGGCGCAGTGGTTGAAGAGAAAAACGAATTCTCCTTTTATATGTGTTTACATAGGAGCACCCGAGCTAACGCTTCCTCTTCACTGCTTTAGACAAGTGAAACGTTCGTTTGGAAAATGGTCTACCAGACAAAGATATCAACCGTTCTTTTCTGTCGAGCTGCTCTTCCAGCTACTCTGGTGGCGTCAGAAAATCCGCAGATTGTCTATTGTTTATGTATTGCTTGGTGCTGTGTATTGAGATTGTTTCTTTTGAGACGCATGGGTTCTCAATTTCTCCTTGAATTTCAGGGCATTGTACTTTGTTGCTCTGCTACGTTCTTTATAGGTACTATTGTTCAGACGGTGCGTGAACGATGAGCATAGTGCCCACTCTCAAGGATGTGACTGATTAGGTTGACAGAATATGTACTTGTAAGAGCACCTTTTCTAAATGATTATTATTATTATTATTATTATTATTATTATTATTATTATTATTATTATTATTATTATTATTATTATTATTATTATTATTATTGTGCACTTTCCCGAGCAGCACTGCCTGAACTGACCCTCACGTTTCTTACAGCGCGGCTCGATAGAGAGCAATTCCGGTTGCATTCATTCTCGTGAAACAGGAGTACTCACCGTTAGAATGAGGTAGATAACACACGCCGTCAACGAAATAAAAGCGTTGTATCTCATGCGAATGTACTGAAAAGCAAGATACAGAGCATTCAAAAAGAGTTCGAAAAATAAAATGTGTAAAATTAAATAAAAACAAGAACACAAAAAAAGAAGAGCATGTATGTGTCCCTTCAATACTATGCGTTCAAACGCAAAAAAACAAAGAGGGGGGGGGGGGAGAATTTACACTGTTGCTACACTGTTCGTACGAGCTTGCAACTATATTATTGAGGGTTCAGTGACTGAGTGTCTAACTTTCTAATTGATCGATTATTTAGTTATTCACGTATTATCATTTTCGCAGCGAATAAACGGTTGAGGATAGGTAATGAGCAAAAAAAAAAAAAAAATCAGGCGACCAGCGGGGGGCCGACGCCCTCGCTTGGCTTGCTCAACACTGAAAGAAGGAAACTGTGTGCGAGCACCTCTTCAGTCCAGCTGGCTTGACCGTTAATAAGCAAAGGAACCAACTACACGAGCAACCTTCTTTGCCTACTGATAGCTTATGCGCTGGATTGCGTCTGTGTGAGTTTGATGTGCTTGGTATGCCCACTCACGCAAAAAATCGCTGTGTAGGACTCGATCTAAAAGGCATCGGACGATCGAAGTATAGTACGGTTATTTTTATTTTTTGCAAACTTAACTCACATAAATACTCACATAAATACATAACTCATAAATACATAGTTTACTTTTTCTTTACGCACAAACTATAGATACACAAATACGGATACTCGATGAAAGCTTTCCGATTAAGTGCACCGAAATTTTTAGCCGATCCACGTATGTATTTATGTTTTGTTTACTTTTGCAGGTGTTCTTTAACGATTATGTGACAGAAGCAGGTGGCCTATATACTGGTCTGCGGCCTGTACACTGTTGCGCAGAACGCGACATAGACACTCGACAGTTGTTCCTAGTGACGTCGTCATGGGAAACGGCAAGGACAGTGTAAACGTTAGGAATGCTGTATACGAATAGGTCCAGAACCTTTAGAATCGCGCGGCTTTGAACTGAAGGGAAAGCGGGATGGTCTTGAGCTGAGCAAAATGTGAACTCTCTATTCTCGTGCACCTCAGAGAGAAATGGTAATTGATTATTAATCGTACTCACCATGTTAAACAGTGTAAGTGGTTTGAACTATGCATATTATAGTCTCCAGAAGCTACAAGTAACCCTCAAAGGAAGTAGCGCATTATACTTTTTTATGAAACTTGTATTTCCACATTTTTGTTTAGGTTTCGCACACGTGCACGCACGCACAACAGAATGAGCTGGTCTGGCTTTTCTCATATTTTCGGGGTGTGTGGAAGAGGGGGGGGGGGGTATTCGTAGGAATTCTATCACGTGGGTGGTTTGCCTCGTTACAGTTGATGGTTCGGCGCCCGCTTTTCGTGACAATAACTGCAGGTATGATAAGGAGACAATCTCAGCGACAATGGCCGACTGTTGGGGGGGGGGGGGGCACTCACACAGGAGGAGCTATTTGAATGTGGGCCAGCATTGTGTTGTGATCGGCCATTGACAGGACTGTTCTGGAAAGTTGTGTTTCGGTGTTTTTTTTTTTTTCGGTGGTCTCTCGAGTCACCAAAGTCATTAGCTGCACGAATGAAGACTTGCACGCTGTGTGCGCTTTAATTAGCCCTACGTTCGGCGCTTTGCATTTTGATTCAGCGCCACGGATTTTGTTGCCAACGCTGTTTCACGTCTGTTTCTTGTCTTCGCTGTGGGTTAGCTGTGCGTAATTGCTGGTCGCATTCAATGTTGCCAGCTTTTTCTCTGGCCATGTCGCTAAATTGAGACGAAGCAGTCACTAATTCTTCTCTAAAATTTGCTGCAAGGTCGCTAAAATTGTCGTTAAACTCTCGAGCGAGTTTAAGGTATTACAGGCGTGTTGTAACGCTATATTATATAGGTTAACATGGTGCAGCGTCACACACCTATCGAAAAGTTTCACGATCGCCTAGCGTCCGCGCAGGTGACCCACAAGCCGTGACTTCACCAGCAGCATGTACAGGTCTTTTACTTAGCTAATATATGTGCTAAACGGTGGATGATGAGAGCTGAAATTCTGCGTTTTTCCCGAGGTTGTAAAGAAGTTACAAATTCAGCTCAGCTCAAAACAACTGATCAAAACACCTGATGGTTACCTGATGTCCCTAGCGCGAGGACGCACTTCGTCCACGTCATGCCCAAAAATTGTTTTCAGCACTCGAGAAAGGGGAACTAAACTCCGCGACACGCAGTTATAGTCATGCTGTTAACACAGCGATGACAATTGTGTGACCATACGTACAGATCAAATGCTACGTTACCGCCAACTGTTGTACGTTAAAGCTCCGTGAAGTATTCATTTGCTCGAAAGCCGTGACAAACGGAAGCAGAGCTTTCACGTGTTTCTACAGTTGATCTGCTTTATTATTCACCTTCTGCGTTCTGCATTCCGCCGTAAAATTTATTGCAAGAGGTTTGGTAATTTAAATTACTAGTACGTTTGCAAAACGTCCTACAAACGAAGTTTATTCAGTGAAACAGAAGCACCCGCAGTGTTAGTACCCATTCTGTTGGGTTTAATAGAGACTTTAACACAAAGTTACATTTTGGGAGCGCAGTGAGAAGATTGTTTCTCTTGGCTGGAGACCACCGAGGCGCCATCGTAATCGTAGATGCCATGCGCCGTTCTGTCAACTTGGTTGGGCCGCCTATACGTAGCTCTGGCAAAATAATTTGCCTTCTAAAAAGTCACTTCCTCAGCAACTTTTATAACTTCGAAGTAGCTACATTGTCGGCTGCTCTTCTGTCAGGTCGCTAAAGAAACATCGCTGCCAGCTAAATAGAAAGATTTATAACTGAACATACAAAAAGGTGGCTAAGCCTAGCGACACGATTGCTGAAACTGGTCTGGTACTGGTCGCAAAACTGGTACTGGTCACATTGAGCCGGTGTCAGCTGGCATGATTGCACATGCAGGCTCACACTGCAGGCTTTTGCGTACAGCTCGGCTGTTATTGACCACGAGGGACACATATCTGCGCTAGCTGTGTCGCTTGCCAGCAAGTTCTCGTGCTTGGAGTTCTATCTCGATTAAACAATTTGTTTACTAAAAATTTCACTTTGACAGTGTAACTAGCAATTCATTTATGGAGAGGCTACTCGACTTACCACCAACGCTACAGCTAGAAGAAAAGAAAAAAAAAGAAACAATAGATCAGTCACCGAGGTATAAATAAATGTAGCTGATGACAAGGACTCAGTCACTCGCAACGCCGTTAGGTGCAAGTGTGAATTTTTTTTTTTAGTGTGACCTAGGTTACAGCGGAAGAACTCATAAAAAAGATGTTATCCTAGATTCATGCCGGATCTGCTCCTCTGACTGTACCAAGTCATCCGAAGTCTTGCGATGTTTTATAACCAGGACATTAGGAGCAAACGTTTATTTTGAGCAAACGATAAAGGTATACTTTGGGATTCCTGTGCTTATCGCTGTAAGACTGATATTGCACCCGTGTCGTGAGAGATTTTGTTATTGCTTTCACTCCGCCACCCTTCTACATTTTTTTCTCCTGTGATTCGTTTTCTGTCATCTCAAACTCCCGCTTTCAGAAAAAGTTGCTTGTTTACAATTGCAGGAGTTTTTTCGAGCCAGCTAGCTTGACTTGATATTTTTCCTCAGTGGACAAGTTTCCTCAATATACAAGCGTGAACGGCACACTGTAGTTTCGAATGATGGTAGTAGTGGACATTTCTTCCTCTTTAAGGCATAATGAACAAGAAAAAGTTATCCTCGCTCTTTTACGTCAAATGAGAACGGTGCAGAATATTATTACGTCACATAGCGAAATACACGGCCAAGGAAACTTCGTAGCATGCTTGCAAAAGACACTTAACAGCGAAATAAGACCTAGTGAATCAAGTTTTTTTTCAAACCAGCAGAACACTGGAAAATAAAGAAAATCTCTGCATTAAAGTTTGCAGGCGATTGATTTATCAGTATTACTTATTATCTTTCTCTTAAATCCTGCGGTTTTCCCGTGCCGATATTTCTGTCGTCACATCATCATCATCACCACCACCACCACCACCACCACCATCACCACCACCACCATCATATATATATATATATATATATATATATATATATATATATATATATATATATATATATATATATATATACATATATATATGTCAACCCCCACACGAAGACCTCTGCCTGCGATCTCCAATTACCCCTGTCTATAGTGCTTTCTTGTTGTTTCGACAATTAGCAGCAGTACTATTTCTACTCAAGTTTAAACATGGCAAAAGAGTATTTATAGGGTCTTTCTTCCTTTCTATATTCTCCCTTTCCCTTACCCCTAGCGCAGGGTGGCAAACTGGACGTTCCTTTGGTTTACATCCCTGTCTTCCCTTTCTTTACTTTTTATCTTGTGCGCATAATACCCATATTCGCATCGCCGGAGTAATCTAAGCGCACGCAGGAGTGGTTATATGCGCGAACTAGACTTACGGCACGATCGTAGCATGAACAGTACTTGCTGCACGATTAGAGTAGATCAAAAGGATTTTCAGAAATGAAGCTGCAGCTACTGGAGTGACAGCCGTCCTAACCGCGCCCAGGAATGTGGGACGCGAGACTTAAGTTTAGCATGGCGTCAACAGGTAGCGCAGCTTCCGATGTGGCGCCACATTTCAAAGCAGCTTTGAAGCCTGCGCGAAGGTCGCGGTAGGATTTGTACGAAGGAACAAAGCTGGCGTTGGCCGGCGCAGTTGCACAAGTAAGCCCTGACGCGCTTAAAGAGCGGGCCATTGGCTTTATCACACGGTGGGGTGGCCAACAGAGAGGTCATGACGATACAACTGGGGCACGCTGCCAGTCGCGATGGCCTTTGTTTGGGGAACACGCGGGCAATGAGGAACGTCCCAAATGACGGGCTTTGAGGCTTCGCGCGTAGATGACTACGCAGGGCGTGCGAAACCGTGGGAGGGCACGCTATTTAGAGACGTCATCGTAGCCTGAAACAGCGTCCGCGAAGACAGACGGCAAGAATCGGGAAGTACGAATACTGCAATTCAGAACTTGCACGCACGTTGATATAGATACACCTACGCGCACGACTGTCCCATCCTCTCCTCCGCTTCTTTCGCCGTACGCGCCATTTCGCGCTGTGCATTCCGAGATGACGGCGACACGCCAGCACACCCCTATATAGGTTTTCCTATAGGCGCCTCGACGTTCCACCGCGCGTCGTTCGGGGCTTGCCTCGAAAATGGAGGTGACGCCGAGCCTGTAGAAGACGGGCACGATGCAGTACACGACCAGAGGCACCGCGGACACGGTGATCAGCACGTTCCAGATGAGGTGCAGACCGTAGGCGTAGAAGTGCGCCGTCAGGGCCACCAGCCCCAGCGGCGAGGCGGTCGAGACGAGCACCGACACGGCCAGTGGCAGCACGCCCAGGCTGCGGTCGCCCAGGAACGCCTCGCGGCTCACGTCGTGGCCGCGGCGCTTGCGGCACGAGACGTACAGGCCCTGCGCCACGCCCAGCGCCATCAGGAGCGCGTAGAGCACGTAGTCGAGCACGTGCGCCGCTGCCATGCTGCTGCGGGGTCCCGTCGTCCCTGACGCCGGAGCAGCTCTCTACGCACGGGCGGACGCGAAAAAAATGCGGCGCCCTGTCGCAATGCGCGTCGCAAACCGCCACAGCTGCGCGGCCTGGTTTCCCTCCGTGCGGCAGCGCTTGCTTGGCCGTCGTCGTCGCGTGACTATCGATGGATGCTGCAGGCTTGCCGGTGCGTCTCTTCCGTCCCTCTGCGATCGGCTGTGTGCGCGCGCAAAATTGTGCCTTCTTTATCGGCGCGTACTACACGCTGGGCGTACTCGTGGAGAATGGGTGAGAGGGAGGGATTTGGTTGGAGGTACGGCTGCCTCCAGGTTTGCTTACTTTTTTTTCTTGCTTTTTTTTCTCTGCGTACATGGGGCGTGATGGACATAGATGATGCTGGTCGATGTTGTGCTTGCCTCTTTTATGTGTTTTGTTGTATACGCGTTAAAGTACGACGGAGAAAGCCAGATGTGAGATTCATGTAGCTTTAATTGGGGCTGTTTGTGGGCTATCTTACATGTTTGTGCTTGACTAGACCGTGTTCATTTCCCCGGCACTAGCTATTTTTATGTCTCTGTCGCATTGTGGCATTTCTCTTGTTTTTTTTTCTGCTTTGTCGACCACTGTAAAATTATTTTTCATGCGATGCGAAATCGACGTGTTCGCGACGCATGGTCTCGGTAATTGTTCCTAGGTATGTCAGATCCCGACATATTCATGCCTTTTATGTGACAACGTGAAAATGACGCTGCTTAACGATTGAATATATTATTACGTCCAAAAAAAAAAACGAATTATGAGAAGGAAATTCTGGAAATCGTAGTTTATGAATTTGCACTGTAATGTTTTTTTTAATCTTCTATAGGTAATCACGTGGCGCTCTTATTTTTCGGTGTTTCACTGTACAGTTCTTACTGTTTTCAGGCACAGGCAAAGGAGACACGTGCATGAGGGGCTCCGTAGGTCAAGTGGTTGCTTCGTTCGGCTCGTGTTGTGAAAAAAAAAAAAGAAAGCAAAGCAAGACTGCACCGGAATGTGCGCCGACTGCAGGGAGGTCGAGTTCCTTCCGATTGCGCTGACCACATTTTTCAAATGCAACGACCGCATTACATGCACTGTTGCCGAAATGTGACCCAGAAAGTTGCGACGACAAGTATAGCGTCGTCCCCATCGTTGCTATAGCATTCCCGCACAAAAGAAATGTATCTCTCCAGCTTTGTAAATAACACTATACAGGAGCCCTATAAGCTCGAGGAGGCAGACTGACTCTCAGAAGGCAGACCGTTGGTTATCGTATATATATAGCCTTTTCAAGCTCGCCTACTTGTAGGATAGCGCGTGCTTCTATCTGCAGTCGGCTTGCGTAGTGCGCATGCCAGTGCGTGCTAAGATACAACTTGATAAGCCTCTATCTGCAGATTTCCGAGTCAGCTTTTGCTCTGGCGGCCGCCTTTGTCGTGACTGCGTCATTCCGCAAGTCCAGAGGTCGCGGCAGGATACGCGAAGCTGGTTATAAACAATGGTGCATTGCAACAAGTCACTTTCCGTAAAATATTTTCGATCTACTATATTTATTAGAATTTCGACTACTCATAGACGCAATCATTAAAATTGTGAAATTACCGGTGGAAAGACTGGGCTGGTTTTCGTCACGTGTTTTTTTATTCTTATCTGCAAATTAAGGCAAGCCGTCTGAGTAGCACCAGCACCGATGTTTCGAATATTTTATTGTGCCTATATCACGTCACGCTGCCGCAGGCGTGAATAAACTTCATTTCGGAAACCAAGCTGCTGATGCCCGAAAGTGGGAGGCCACCCTGTTCCACCTAGCCTTGGCCCTGTGTTGATAGCCTGTTTGTTCCCTGTTCAACAGGGGTAGCTGGTCCTCAGTATTGGGTTTGTCAGCTGCACCTCCCACTGGTCTTCTGTTGCTGCTTGGATAGGCGTTGTTTCGCGGGTTCTTTTTGCATCCCCAGATCATGTAGTGAAGGGTCTTTGGTGAATTGCAGAATTGGCAGCCTCTTGTAAATGTTAAGTGCTACATTGCGCGTAGTAGAGTGCCGTGGAGGTAATTGTCCACCTGAAGGCAGCGTACTATGACGGCTTCTTCTCTGTTAATCCTGATGCGTGGTGGCGGATATTCCCTCCTGTTCTTCGTGTAATGTTCTAGAATGTTGTAGTATTTTCCTTGTGTCATTTCGTCTTGTTTTGCCGCAGGAGAGAAAGCATTTGCACTGTCGAATAACATCAACGAAAAAAGAAAAGACAGATCTCGGGAAGGTCTGGAATAATTGTTATGCGAAGTTACCTAGCATCGTCTGGGGTTCTGCAAAAAGTTACGACTGACGGATCAACATATTTGTGTGTGTGTGTGTGTGTGTGTGTGTGTGTGTGTGTGTGTGTGTGTTTGTGTGCACCTGCGTGCGTGCGCGCGCACGCACGCACGCACGCACGCGTTTAATAAAGGGAAAATCAAACATCCACCAGCTCGTAGCAACTGCTACAAAGGAAATTATTTTCCCTTTATTAATTACTTCTCCCCACCTTGCGGGCTTCCGCTGAACTATTACGTTACACACACGTTTGCGTCACACATACGCAAACGTGTGTGCGATGACCATCAGCATGGTGACGGCAATGGCATCACGACTGACTTATCGTATTCCGGCGAAGAAAGGCCGAAGCCTATTTCGTCGCGAACTGGGCTTATCCCGAATGTAATGCATGAATAAACGGACGATACCCAACACGGTGCAATGTCACATGACGTCTCGAGGCGTTAGCTGCAAGGACAGGACTGCAGATAGCAGGTCGACTTCGAATGAAAATTGGCGTGCGTGAACGTTGCTTTTTAATGAACGTTTTGCTACGTGAAGTGGCGCATGCGAAAAATCGTCGGTAAGCTGGCGTTGATAAGAAAGAAGTGGGCGAGAAATGCGAAGACGCCGTAGTAAACGGTCGCGTTTTTGATGCTCGCCGCCACAAACCACAAGTCGCCTTCACGTGGAGGTACTGCTCAGGCTGTAATTATTACCGTATCGTCCTGCCCCGTTTTTCAACCGGAAAGCTCGTCGTCAACTCTGTTCTTTTTTTTTTCTTCAATTTTTTTTTATGCGGACCTAGCTGGTCTTAGAGATGCCCCAATGAATGTAATAATAAAACTCAAAGAGATAAGCTAGATTGGACAATTTGAAAAGTCGCCTGCAAGACCTGCAGACCCCTTCCATCACGAATTATGATCGACTGTCCATAGCTGTGTGAACCATAGACAATTTTATTTCAGGGTGATTGAGACTTCATTGAAAGCAATCAAGCTGGTAGAATGACTGTTTGTGCATTTTATGCTGAGTCATCAGAGTTGCAGAGTACCTAAATGTTTGAATATTGTAAAGTCAATGATGCTACGTTTCTTCATAGAAAAGATTGAATCACCCGCTCGAATTAAATGCTCAAGTTATTATTAGCGGGAAGCATCTCAAGAAAGAAAGAAAAACATATTTCGAGGTTGCTACTGACATGCCCCAAGTCGAACGTCACGTAAAACACGGTAGTGCCTTCACCAAAGTGGTGTACTCTCTAACGATGCATATCCCTCTGAAGTAAAATGGAAGTAATTTAGGTAAGAATGATGTTCAATTTACCGTAAGCTTAATCTTTGTGCTCTAGTCCTTGCTACCACTGCATTGAAATGTCAAAAGTAGATGGCTCCCACGAATGTGGACGCCGTGAGTGAAAGAGATAATGTTGGACACGAAGCCGACGCGGTGTTGTGATAGACCCAGTGCCTGCGGAAGTTATACATGAAGCTGCTATGGCAACCCGAATGCATGGAATGCATATCTACATACGGGAAGCGCTTCATATGTTCGCGAGGATAAACTCAATATCTGCAGAAATGTGGTGGCCCGGTTTCAGTTACGGCACAAATGCGCACTCTTAGTCGCGACGCCGTGCTGCCACTTGCTGACGGAGTCTGTGTCAGCGACACCACGCACCTTCTGAAACGTTTGTGGCTTACAGAGTCCGGCATTCATGCCTGGCAGGACAACGTTTTGTATATAACACAGTGCAACAGAGTCGGACACATTTCGTCCTCGTTGCTGTAGGCCGCGGGGCGAGGGTTTGTCGCCGCTTTGGTCACTCAGCGGAAGAACGTGCGACGACGTGCGCCGATAAATTGTGGCATCGCATGACACTACCTGATCATGCTTTTCACGAACGTAATATGACTGCCGCAGAGGTCCTCGATGCAACGGCTGACCTACCAGGGGTTGTGATCTGTGTGTCTAACGTAGCAGACAAGGTATCGGATATCGAGTGCGAGATATCCGTCTGACGAAAGGGCAGGCGGTGCAGCGGTACGGTTCCTCAGCGAGATGTGGGCGTCTCCTATATCTGTGCCAATGGCGAGTCATCAGGAGAACCTCAGCCAGAATGTTCCTGCGGAAACTTCCGACAAAAGAGGCTAAATGCGAAAGGTGCTCGCTTCAGACGGACGTGTCTAGGCGGACTAGTTTACCGCAAACTGAGCGACGTGCATCGTGAAACTCCGAGACGAATGAGGTAGGCAACTCAACAAGCCGTCCTAGACGGTCACATTGACGGGTAATACACAATCGCACAGAAAAGTGGAGATGTTAGAGATTAGGTGCGGCGTTGGTGTGGGGGATGATTCACCAGCTCCTTGTCCACCAGATTGCCCTGCGTAGCCCGAAGGCAAAACGATGCGTAGTTACCATGGCGCTGTCCCAGCAACTTATTTTTGCAACGCTTAACACAAGCGGCACCCGGTCCCGACAGAAACAAGCACATCTCCGTCGGATCTGTTCAGCATGCACTTCGTAGCAGTTCAGAAAACGACGATGGAAAGTGATGAGCAGACTGAGGTGGCTTTGAGGCTATCTCTGTCAGCGTAGTGTATTTGTGTCGCACTCTGTTGACCTTTCGGCGGACCGTTCTTTGTGGCACAGGGCGAATGTACCTCCTTCCGCTGTAGCTTATAACGTTGAACCCAAGGAGCGGATTAAACAGTGTGATTTTATGTTGCATGATGTGTCATGGCGCCTAATGAATATATATTTTTAATCATGCTCCGCCGGCCATTAATTTCTTTGAGAGTATGGCGAGCTTACTAGAGAATGTGACCGTAACGTTACGTCGATCGGCACTTCCAATTGTGTGTGCCATCAGAATGACCATGTGCGATAAGAGTGGCCTAGCAGCAAAAATAGGTGGGCCGGAGTACTCTCTCCTTTGGTTGACAAACTGAGGTTTAGGGTCAAACAATGAAATCTTCCTTACCTCAGTAAGGAAGCCTTCATTTATGTGAGGCCACCTTATGTCACTCTGAAAGCTTCCTTACTCAGGGTCCCTCAGTGACGGCTTCCTTGGTGCTTCCTCAGCGTAAGGTAGCTCCGAAGCTACTTTCATGCTTCCTTAGGCCGCTCCTGGCCCTGAACGAGCGCTTCACCTCACAGCTTAGCCAAAATGACGTTTGCTTGCGCATGCGCGCTGTCGCACGCCTGCGCAGAAGTGCGAGCATGATACGTTTTGCCAGACATGCTTGTTTGAAGCGCATGTTCGGCATGAGTGGCGTTCATGGCGTTCCCAGGCGTTGCACTGACGCCGGCGTGCCAGCGTTGCTGGAGCACATCAAGTTTTGCGCTTGGATGTGGTACTTTTTTACGTTTAGTATACCAAACTAGAAGAAAGCGCCTACGCGTCTCTATATTAGCACTTCAGTTTAAAAATTATGCGGCAATACAACATATTTTTATTGAACAATGGTGTTCGCGTAAAGCTTTTAAGTGATCCTCTCGAACACAGGCATGCGATAACCGTTCCTTACGTGAGGGCGGGCGAAGGGTGCTTTCAGAGTACGCTTTCTTCCTCCATCGGTCCTTCGGAGTAAGGAAGCCTCACGTAAGGTTAGGAAGCACAGGAAGGAAATGAACTTTTCATTGTTTAGGCCTTATAGATATAGATGTCTAATAACCAGACCTATGGTAGTAGATGCGCACGACTTCATTGCATTTATGCTTAATCGGTCCTTCTCTCCCGTGAACTGTCGTGTAAAACAACTTCTTTCTTTCTTTCTTTCTTTCCTTCTTTCTCAGCTCACTGCATTGTTATAGAGCAGAATGTCAATTGCACTCATTTGAATTTCAGATCGAACTTGGTACTATGGAAACTTAACTCATCACTTATTAGGGAGCTTACTACTCGTGTATGCATGACGATCTTCAAGCAGGACTTTGATTTCGGGGAGTTGGTTCAAATTCAGTTGGGGAATGCAGCGCAACGAAGAGAGAGAGACAAATGAAACACGCGCGCTCGCGTGGTGTCCCGTGTTTTCTTTGTCTCTTTGTCCCTGTCTTCCTTGCGCTGCATTTCCCGACTAACTCAGAACTTCTTTGTCTGTTCATATGCCTTTATTTGCCTCTTGGGAGTATTTCAAACAAGAAGCACGGCCAATAATAGAAGAAATTAAATCCGGGAGGTCGTGGTATGTAAACTTTGAAGTGTTGCCAAACTCTTCATAATCTTTATGATTTAGAAGGTGAGGCGCCTAGCGAAACTACTAGTGTAGCCAGAATTGCCAATGCAACATATCAACTCTAGAAGTACGACGCAGTGCGCTACAAAGGTACCCGTGTTTCGTTCGTGTAATAATTTCCTTTGTATTCGGAGAAACTCACACGCCAAGCTTTATTCGATGAATACCTCAGTGCAACAAAAGTAATAATGCCAGATATTTTTTTAAATGATCATAAGTATCTAACACAAGGAAAATCCCCGTAGTTGACGCCTGCTACATGATGTTTAGCCCCCTTTCTGATACTCAAAATGATTATCTTGTAGCGCGCTTTGTTTCTTCTTGTGACTCATTTAACTGAAGAAGACTATGCTGCTATTATAGGTCGGCAAACTCACTTATGAGTCGACTCACTCAGAATCAGTCTGACCCGTAAGTTTGAGTCCGAGTGAGCCCGGCTAAGTAGAATCTCGGTGAGTCTGAGCTCAAGCGACTTATAAGCAAACATTTATTTTGTGTGTAAGCTTGAGTGAGCTCAGTTTCGAGCTATGCAATGACTGGTCCATTCCCTCAACAAGAAATAGAGCTCGTCTTCGACCAGTTGCCTGTGTCCAAAACACGAGGTCTCGACGACATTTCAGTCGCGTGTTCTATAAAGCCTTTAAATCCTTACTTTGCTCTGCAGTATTCGACATTTTAAGAGTTAACTTTGATCTAGAGACCCTTCCTCAACCATTCACAAGAAGCCACACAGTGTTTATTCCAAAGTACACGGACAGAGAAAAGCTGCATGCTATAGTGTCTAACGTTGATCACAGATGTTTTTTTTTTTTGCGAAATTATTGTCAAACTGATTGCGATTTGCGATATCAATTCTTATTTCTTTTCAAAACACGTGGTCTAAAAGGTCCATCAGTACAAATAAACGTACACTTTGCCCGCACAGTACTCGAACATCGCACCAGCTCTCAAGTAGTGCCTCCAGGTGGCCTAGCTTAGCTGAAGTGTTTGATCGGTTCCGTCATTATTTTCGGTTTTCTGCTCTCCAGCTCGCTGCGATTGGCTCCACTATATTTAAATGCGGGCAAGTGTGCTTCAATCATTGTTCGACTCGCTTGACCTTTCATGACCTGTGTCCAGTCGCTCCTCTGTGAAGCCAGGCTGACCTATGTCGCCACTTCTTTTTGTCCTCATGTTAGAACCACTATGCTGAAGCATGATTCGCACTTGTAACTTTTCAATAATGTTTCAGGTTTCACTACGGAAAATTAGGCAAAAGCCATCGCATATGCGGGCTAACTTGCTTCCTTTTGTATGGACAAGCCCAGTGATGAAACTGTGGTGTCGATGATACAGGAAATCGGAACTGTCCTTGGATGCGTGATCCAACCGTATATTAAAGGATCGGGACTGGGGTGTTATTTGGCCTATGGCTGTTTACACCAACACAGTTCGCTGGCACTTAATGTTCTTGGCGTTCCGTTGTAGGCGTATAAGCCAAGTGTGAATTACTGGAGAGAACGCATACTAACACTAAAGTGTAATGCCCAAATTTTCTTTCCTCATAATGTTTCAGTCTGTGCCAAACTAAAGGGTGCAGCTTATCTTTGGCAAGAAAACACTTCTGCGTACTAAAATACTTGGTTATACCTAATATTTGCAACCTTTACTTAGCCTGGAAGTTATGAGTCAATAAGACGCAACATTCTTTCAAACCGGTTAGTCCAGGCGGGCTGCGACTGGTGCACCTTTATGTTAAACATGTAGTGTCCTCTTCTTCATCTTCTTTCATTTTTTTTGTCACGACTGCTATAATTTATTCATCCAGGAGTTCTCGCAGGTGACTCTCGTGGACGTTTTGTCGAATTTAGAGGTTTCGTCAAGTTCAGCTGCGCGCCCCTGTCTGCGGGGATTCGCTCATGAAGTGTACTTTTAAGTGCATTTTCGGCATTTAGTGTCTGAAATAAATATTTGCTTTATCTCGTGTAAAAATTATGTATAAAGATATAACAGCCATGCTTTTTCGGCCTCTCTTGTACCGCTCGCTACAGCTGCCTTATCTTATCTGGACATGATGTGCTTGCACGATTTCGTAAAATGAATATTTCTCCACACTGCGAGACATTGGTTTATAAAGTGGATAGTGAAACGCTACCTATTAAAACGTTCTATAAAGTGCATGCTGAAGCGATACCTACTGAAGCTTGCTTAAGTACTAAATGTATTTTTGGGTCTTCGATTAACTGTCATTGTCGTGTGTACACGAACAGTATTTCATTAGCCGCAGGGACGCGCCATATAATTAAAAAAAGCAAGTTCGATCAATTTTAATAGCATGTGCAATATACCAAGTCATGTTAAAGCAACCATGGGCGCTATAACGTAAAACTGTTCCAAACTTTTCTATTCCAATAGTGCAATCAGCCCGCCGCGATTGGGCAAAAACTTTTTTGGACCGCCCCCCCTTCACCTGTCTGTCACGTGACGTCACGAAAACCGCGATACCTCCCCATCTGATATGACGTGTACACACTGATCATGCCTAATTTGACCGAGCATAACAAAAATAGGTATTTCTGATTCGACGCCTTTTTGCCATTAGCCCTCGGCTATTGGTGAAAAGATTTCGGGCTGCACCCACTTCACCTGCCTCTCACGCGACGTCACAAAACCGCAAAAACTCGCCGCGTCAAAGTGACGTGTACGCGTAAGAGATGCATTAATATGCCGAACAAAACTGAATTTTCTTCTGAATAGCCGCAGGCTGCCCCGTTCCGAAAGGAATAAAAGATAGCTGCCGCCGATCGCTCCGGCACTGGCTGCTCGCCCCTGCCGGAGAGCACGCGTTTATTTGCGTGTAATAAAACTTTCTGCGTGGCCGTGTAACGTTTTCGGGAACTTTCGGTACGTTAACGACCTCGTTTTGCCAACTCTTCTTTGCTGAGGATCCGTTTTACCGTCATTTTTAAGCTTCCTTTGCATGCCGCCGCGATTGTCGACGAGCCACCGCAAGCTAAGTAAGAGAAAGCGGACCACTCGCAGACACGGGCACCACCCTCTTCATCTGGTTATCCATATTCAGTGCAGTGGCTCAGCCCCATCGAATCCCTCTCCACTTGAGCATGCTCCTCGCCTCTTGTGAACCACTTAGATAAAACAAGCCGCTCAGTGCAGGCGATGCTATTCGTTTTTCAAGCAAACAAAAGTGACCTCCTATGATCGATGAGCGCGTTTGATTGGCCTGTTCAGACAACCCTGTGGGTCACCGTCCGATGCTTGCGTCGGCGGTTACGCAAATTTTTTGACGTCAGGAGATTGGAATAAAAACATATTGGAATAGTTTTACGTTATGCGGCCCCATGTGCCTTCTCACATGTTGCTATTTCTGGGGTGAAACAGTTTACAGAAAACTCACATGTTTGATAGGAATGCAAGACCAATTGGTTCTTAAATATCATATTTAATTTACTTCCAGCACTGGTATCCGCTGAAATCCGAAGCGATATTTTCTGTATGCATTACTAAAGCATTCGTAATGCGTTACATGTATTCATAATTAATGATCATGTGTAGAGAGAGAGAGAAAAGGGGATACGCAGTTAGGCTCACCAGAGGGGAACATCCGGTTTGCTGCCTTACACTCGCGAACGGGGGACGAGCAGGTGACGAGATAATAAAGTAGAGAAGAGGAGAAAGGGAGAGAGGGAGCGCAGACACACAATACCAGGCGGTAACTATCACCGCAGACTACCACAGCACAGTAGCACTTGCAGCACTATGAACATAGATTAAGACTACAGCCACAGACACAGGTCTTTTGACCTTAAAAACTGCGACAGTGCCCTCATATGCCTAAGCTGCGATGGCTTGTGAGTTCATCATTCTAAAATGATTTCCTCTCTTACCGGTTTTCGGTCAAAGCACGCTAGCGCGCTTGCGAGCAATCGTCTAGGTAAATTGTGGCAAAGACAGTCACACAGAAAGTGTTGAAGTCTCCTCGGTATACCACAGTCATCACACGAGGCGTTGTGAGACCATCCGATATGAAAAGCGAAATACTTTGTAAAAGCCACTCCTAACCATAGCTAACCAAGCAGGGCAGCCTCGCGTTGGCAGAGTGTGGCTGGGATACGAAGGCGTCCAGTTGTGAAGATTAGAGATGGTGCAGCCAGTTGCCTTGAAAGGAAGGGATGTTCCATATGGATAACATGATACCTTGTGCGAGCATTGGAAGTTTCTAGTGGCATCTGTCTTTCATAATGGTATCGACTCCTCTTTGATATCTTGAAGAGCTGATTAGTAGCGTTATCGGTGCGTTAGTTACATATGACGCTCCCGTGACTTGGAAACCACCGTGACGTCACGTGATGGCCTTTCTCGGCCATGGTATGGATTAGTTCTCTAATTTCAAATACCAGTTGTTCGTGTGGTCCGCGCCGCAAGGCTTATAGTAAAGACTGCAGTGCTTCCTTCGAGTCACTGAATATGTACCATTTTCGAGGCTGTCCTTGGCTGACGAGAAGAAATGCATTGCAAAGTGTTGCAACTTCCGCATTCGTCGACGTCGTTGGGTTGCACGTCTTCAAACTGATGGTGGTGGATCTCACGGGGAAAGCCATGGCTGCAGGCAAGCATTGCAGAATTGTTGATCCATCAGTGTAAATATGTACGTGGCCGGCGTACTTCTCGTGCAAAAGGAGAAGAGATAGTTGTTTAAGAGACATGCGATGACAGCTCAGACGTTTTTTTTTTTCTAATTCCTGGTACGGCGAGGAGCACTGCATGTCGAACCAAGCAGCATGGAGGAAGCGATAGGTTAGTTGCGGGTGTGAAGCCTGGTGGAAGGCTGGTGTAATAATCCGAAATTGTATCACAAAACAATGTCTCCGGTCTTTCTGAAGGTAGTGTTGCAAGATGGTCAGAATGCGTTGTGCCAAAATGCCTGATTTGCACTCTCAGAACCACCACCACAATGTGCGTTTGGATTGGTTGGTCCCGGGCGATTGTAACAGTCACCGCTGTTGACGCCTCTTTTGTCAACCCAAAACGAACTCTGAGAGCCCGAGCTTGAATAGACTGTAGAACACGAAAATTGTACCCCAAGCTTTAGTCAGTACGGGCAAACTGTATCTCAATATGCCCAAAAAGGGTGCCCTGCACAATTCCAACGTATTATGCAATGACTTTCCCCAAGTTTTCCAGCCTAGGAACTTGTGAAGCTGGGCAATTTCTGTCATGCGTCGTTCCAAGCAGGTCACCCGCGGGATCCATGAGAGGTCTCCATCCATAAATATGCCAAGGAATGAGTGAGTCTTCACATAAGAAACGATTTGACCGTTTATAGAGACGGTGTATATAGGTGTCACTGGTTTGCGAGTGAATGCCACCAGTGCACATATGTCTGATGAGATTTCGAAACTCTGGTTGCGTAAGTATACACCGCTGTCACAGTGGCAGCTTTTTGAAGCCTTCAAGCTCGATGTCCAGGAACTTATGTCGTCTGCTTATACTGATATCTTCATCGCTGCTGGCAGGTGTCCAACAAGGCCAATGAGTGTAAGGTTACATAGGGTGGGGCTCAGTACTCCGCCTTGAGGGACTCCCCCAAAGCTTTAGTGTCGTGCGCTTTTGCCATCGTCGGTACACACAAAGAACGATCTCTTAAATAGGTAATCAGAAATCCGTTGAAAGATTTGACCCCCAAACCAAGTGCTCGATGCTCTCGATGCTCTCAAGAGCATCGGGAATAGCCTCGTGTATATTATCATAGGCTCCCTTGAGATTCAAGAACAGAGCTGCAGGTAATCTTGTAGGTGACCTTTGGTGCTGGACATACGTAGCGAGATCATGAGCATTGTCTAATGATGGGCGGTGCTGTTGTAAACCAGCCACGCAATTTGTATACATGTGGCGATGTTCTAGGTATCACTACAAGCGAGCAAGGATGATCTTTCCCATTAGCTTTCGCACACAACTGGCCAGCGCTATTGGGTGGCATGAGGTAAGTTCGAGAGAGAACTTACCTCATGCCGTGCTTGCCGTGCTTCAGCAGAGAGACCAAGAGACTTGCCTTCAACTCTTCAGGAACCATGCCATCCTGCCAGGACACGTTGTAAAGATGTAAGCGTTCTCCCCGTGCGCATTCACTCAGGTTGCATAAAGCGCGATAGGACATTGCGTTCGGTCTACGAGATGAAGAACGCCTACATAGAGCAAGAGCGGCCTCAAGTTACTCCATTATGTAGTGTTTGTTTTGTGCTTGTAGACACTGCTATGACTTCTTCGGCCACGGATATGTACACAGTGTTTTTTTTTCTCTTTTTAAAAATTATTTTAGACCGACTACGCCAAATGATGTATACGCCCGGGCGTGTACATCATTTGCAAAAAGCAGCGTTTTGAGCGGCCCGTACACAGCACCACGCTCATAACATCTTTCTCGGGAAAACACGATACAAAAATCCTCGCCCCCCCCCCCCCTTTGAAAAAACAAACAAAAAAAAGATTATGCGGATCCCACAAACTGTAAAAATCGATGTTATGCAAAACATTTTGCTGGTAGCTGGCTATTCAGCATCGTTCGGTGTTCTTCAGAGTGTTACTGGAAGGACGAGCATGTTTGTGTAAGGTAAGTAATTGAGCGGTTGACGACAGCAGCGCGGGGACGACGTCGACGACCACGACAACTTGACTGCGACGAAGATGATCGTGATGAGTGATTTGCTGTCCTCCGATGAGCAAATGCTGTTATGTTTCGCGCCACAGTCTTCGACACAGTGATCTCGTGTAATATTCATGCCGATGCAGTACGATGCTCGCAAATCCTGTTCACGTGACAAACTCAGACGGGTGCAGTACGAGACGCATACGCAGTGATGACACGCGGGCTAAGGCGAAATATGATGCTTATTGAGGCAAGAACGGTGAGAGGCGTAAGCACAGAGATGTAGGACGCATATAATCACATTTACGCATTCGGCATTCCTTGGGTCACAGTGGCACACACACATTCTGTAGGAGTAGCTATGAATGTGCACAAGCCTTACGGCACATTTCCAGCGGCTCAAGAACGGGCTAGCCCAACTGTAGGACATTTAACGAAATTAAATAATCAGTTGAATACATGCGCTGTTCTATTAAAAGGTCTGTGTGCTTTAGATATATGCGTGAGCCGTGATTGTATTACTTTACGGCGTCTTTTTGGTTTCTTTGTATTTTTTGTTACACAGAACAGACATGCGCGCGCAGGCGCTACTTCGTCCTTTAAAGGAGTACTGCCACAAAATTTCGAAGTCGAGTTAATGTGTGAGACCGATTGATGTGGGTACACGCGAATCGTCTGCAATATACCAACGGCGAATGTAGCTCAGAACATATCTTAAAATAAGTGTTAAAGCACGCGCGCACCTCCAATCGCAAAACACAGCACGTGGCGACATCGACATCAAGGAGAGATTGTAAACAACCGAGAAAACACTACGTCACGAATTTGCGGTGCCGTCGGGGCGGGCACGGACGGGAGGGGCGGTTTCTCGCCGCTCCGATTGTCCCGGTGTCTTTCTCTTTCTTTCTCCCTAGTCCTAACGCTGGCCTCTTTCACCGCTGACGGTGGCACAAAATATCGGCAAAAATTTGTTGCCGACACGAAATAATCGTTAAGTGACCTCGAAAGTGTACTCGCAAGCGGTCAGCGCAGCTGCCGCAGCCATTAAATTCAAATTATGGGATTTTACGTGCCAAAACCACTTCCTGATTATGAGGCACGCCGTAGTGTGGGACTCCGGAAATTTCGACCACTTGGGGTTCTTTAACGTGCACCTGAACCTAAGTACACGTGTGTTTTCGCATTTCGCCCCCATAGAAATGCGGCCTGGCCGGCATTCGATCCCGCGGCCTCGTGCTCAGCAGTCTAACACCATAGCCACTGAGCAACCACGGCGGGTCGCCGCAGCGATCGTCTACGCGAAGCGGCTCGCCTGGCTAACGTATTTTCTCATCGCTACCAATGGCGTCGGGAAAACTAATTGTATTGCCACTTATGTGCGACATAGATATGCAGATGTTGATTCTGTTGACGAATACAGGCGCTTTATTACGAGCTGTGGACGGATCGCAAGGGCCGTCGGCCTCGGCTGCGACGGCCAGCGAGCTATAGGCGTATACCGTTTCCCAGCGATCGCCTGGCTTGCTCGTTCGCTACCGTCGGCGTCGATAAACGGCAGAAGTGGTCCGAGTTTGTGCGCGCCACTGGACACTTAGAATGGACCCTATTGAAGCACAGCCATATTTTCTCGCTTCATTTCGAGCGCGCCTGGTATCATCAAAACAGGCCGAGCTTAGAGCAGTGCGATGCTCTTCCACCAAGACTAAGTACCCCCAAGCCTGATGCTGTGCCGAGTTTTAACCCGCCTTGTGTCCTGCTCCGGAATATGCTTCACTCCCAAAACTCCCTCGACGAATGGTTCGTATACTACTATCAGCGGTGCGTACGCATATTGACAGCTGTCGCTACAGCCGTACATTCCCAGTCGCTGCTTTGTAGTGGATCCAATGAAAAGTGGTTGGCTACGTGTAATACGGCGGCGACTCTCGCCTGCAGGAAATAGTCGCCGCTGAACGACGAAAACGAAGACGACGACGATGGCGGGGACATGGCAAAGCACGTGCAGGCGTAGCAGACGAACTAGCAACAAGAAGCTCGCGCGCCGGCGAGCGCGCTGGCGTGCGCACGACAGAGTTTTGTGCGATCACGTGCCCAGCTGTGTTTACATTCCTTCTTTGGACCATGCCGTTGCTCTCTGAAAGCGAAACTTGGACTGGTCGCTACAAACAAGACTCCAAATAATTACCTGTCGCCATCTGAAGCCAATGATGTTTCGTGCCGTGATTACTGGGACATTAGCTACTTATCGCAGCAGAAAAAACAAGATCGAAACTTTTTGTGTCAGTACTTCGTTGACATTCTGTGCTATATAAGCCGGAGAATCGTGTGACACATACCCAATTGCTTCAGAATTGTGTAGCACGAATAGAAGAAACCATAGCCGGGGTTAACTATCAAGCGGTATTCCATTAAAATGCATCTGTGCCTTAAGCATATCTCTCAGCCGACATCATATGTGCTGGTTTTATGTCTTGATTTATTGCTTCATTACGCAAAACAAGGTTGCCGTCGCTAGCCCTGCTTAGTCGGTCGGAATCGAACCATACTACACAGTATGACGTACGAAGATTCACCAGGATCGGTTCAAATAATGCTTCACCGTTCATATCGGAAATTTGTAATGTTCGAAGTAGCGAGTGCAGTTGCACCTCGTTTTAATGAATTTTCCGGGAAAGAAAATGTTGACCATGGTTAGCATCGCCACTATAATAGTAGTTACTACCCTTTCACACCGTGTAGAGTTCTGACTAACCACAATGAGCTAACATTGTAAAATTCGACGTCATCTTGAGCTTCTTTGGGTTTATAGTTAGATATTATCCCTTATAACATGGTCAGGTAATGCTTTCTGTACATTGCGTTCTTCCATCCTTGACAGGGAATGGAGACCTAATGCGATCAGTGCTTTATTTGGGCGTTAAGCTACCTTGTGTCCTTCACCGTCCATACGTTCTTGAGTTGCAACGGACGCACGGAAACCTTAATCGCGTGGCACGATCTGGCAACAAGCCAAGTTTTGAAGCTTCACTGGTCCACGGCACCATTCGTCAAACACGTAAGAAACGTCCGCAGTCGTGGCATTAGAACGTGGCTCGAAAGAATGCGTATACCGGTGTCTATTATGCCATCATTTTCACAGTTGGATGCAGCACTATTCGTGCGAAGGGAAGCCCTCAACTTTGGGAAGGAAGTGACAGCCGAGCTTTCAGCGAATCAGTACCGCAGGAAGCTGCAGTGCTGTGCATGGCTTTCGATGGTTGAACAATTGTGCGCTTAGTACTAGCCACGGGCTCCGAGTTGAACTATAAATGCTACTGCACTATATTGGTACAATGAGCAACATTGTTGCAACTTTTATGCCGCATTTTCCACAAGTACGAGATTGGTGCTTACGTAGGGAGGTTCGTTGTAGCATAATCATTTGTTTTGCTTTACATATCTGATATAAGAACACAATTTTTTTTGCTACAGGCGTTTATACACAATAGCCATGCTTACCATGCGGAAAAGTATGCGTAGGTACCTGTGGCAGACAAAGTGGGACCGGAGCTTCTTTTAACTGCGAACATATCTTTGCTATGTGTGTCTTTACTGCAACGAAGCTGGGCTGTATACACACAGCCCAACAGGAAATTATTCTTAATTGCATTGCCAGTGTTTTCAGAAAGAAAATTTACCACCCAGCCAAGGCGATTTGGATCTTGTTTTTGGTTGCTTGATTGTTACTCAAATAATTGCTCTCACCGGGGTAACGATCAGGAAGCCAGCGTTTGTACGATGGTTGGTTGGGCGGCGGGGGGTACGAGAATAATAATGTATTAATTTCAGGCAAGTATTTAAGAAAATGAATGAACAGAATGATATTAAAGAATATAAGTTATGTCGTAGAGAAATAAGAGTGTTTAAATAAATAATTTGTAACTTCGCCTATGTTGTGGTATTCGGAACTCTGTTTCTTTAAGTATAGCGATGCATGTTGTGAAATTCAAAATATATGCAGATAATTTAGCACTTTCAGACTTCCCACATCTAACCAGACTAGGTTTATTTAGTTAAAGTGAATAGTTTTATGCAAGCTTACGTTTGCGGCTGCTTCGCCAAAGGCTTCTGATCATATTTTTTTTTCCGAGGTGGTCCAATTTCTCATTAGTTGAGTGTATTTGAGTCACACAATCTTGGTGCATCATGTTTATTTTAATTTACGTCCTGTGTTGTCATTGGGGGTTTGCCTTGTGATTAGTGTAATAAGTTACGAGAAGTTGTGCAAAACAGTCATAATTTGTCTCCATCCCAAGTAACCTACTAAATCCAAGCACCGACATATGCCACATATCAGCAGTGGGAAATCTGAGATCACCTTTAAATATAAGCTTAAAATTAAATGTTGGGGTTTTGCGTGCCAGAACCGCAATGTGATTATGAGGCAGGCGCACGTGGATTTCGGATTGATGTTTACTACCTGGATTTTAACGTGCACTTCAATTTAAGCACATGAGCATTTTTGCATTTCACCAGAGACTATTATTTCACCAGAGACGTTATTATTGTTGGGTACAATATATCTAGCGAATGCTCTACAGTGAACATTTAAATATGCTTTCTAAATTAATCGAGTCAATGTCAGGCACCTCGATAAAACCCAAAACAAAACCTTGCGGTATGACATTATTTTTCTATTGTTGGGTTACATATAGCCTCTGCGGGGGGGGGGGGGGGTATAAATGAGTGATAAAATATACTGAGTCACCGCGAACAACCAAATGCATCTTCCAGGAATAAATAATTCAAATACATGGGATATACGAGCGTTCAAGTGCCACTCTCAATAGATTTTTTCTTCTATTTTACTTCTGTTTGTATTTGCCTGACCATTAACCTATGATGTGTTTTGGGCTACTGGAAGTTCTGTGGCTTTGCTTCCATGCAATAAAGAAGAAGAAAAAAGCGTTTTGCTGCCACGATCAGAATTCATCCGAAGGAGAGCCCTGGATACTATATACTGAAAAGAATATAGTAATGACATTATATAATGGCCCGTAATATGAGCACAGTGAATTAACGCTTAATACGTTACTGATTGACTGCTTCGGTTATTTAACTTACTCAGCCGTGTTCAAGTTAAATAGGAGTCCATACCGCATCCCAACAATTATTTGGCTGCTTTCTAGATGAAAAGTTGATTTGGCTTAGCAGTTCTGGATTTTCTGTGGCACGTAGGATGGCAGAACTGAGCATCATTAAAGCCCACATGTCATGCCAACATTACAGGACAAATTGTGCGTTATTCAGAAAAAACATACCATGCGTACGGAAGCGTGCTAAAGTATACATGTTCCACTGTAATGTTCTCTTAATACCTTATATGAACTAAAGAAGGGAAATAGCTATAAGAAACATCTATATATTCATATTGCCCCATTGTTACATATCGCATTACAAAGAATAATTATGGGTACTCATAGTTCTAGAAGCTGAAGAGGATCATTTTTTTATAAATTCACTGCAATCATATTCAATTTGTACAATAGGATAAGGCCATCTTTAAATAAGCCAATTACCTGTATCAACTTAGTGAAGGTGCTTGCCATCGAGGGAGCTCTCCTCATGTTAAATCTGAACCTACGCCTGCGCAACAACGACGAGTTGATCTTCCGAAAGTGTGTTCTGGAGCTTGTAAGACAAGTACATTCACTTCTTGTCAATCTAGCTACCACATTTTTTTTTCACCTGAATCTGCTCTGCACAACACGTGAAGCTGCATTTTGGCTATGCATTCTCTGGCATTAACTTGATTTTTAATGAACTGTGCCTGGATGCCGCCTGACGTTTCCTAAAAAGTGCCGTTCTATTCAATTATTATCCACCAAAATAATCTGAGGATGAAGGGGAATCGGAATGCAGCAATAATTAAACGTGGAGCACTTTGGGGTGAAGAAACGTGAGGTAGTGCGAGTAATTTGAAAAAGAAAGCGTAAAGGTACTAGCGCTAACGTTCGCAAATGCAAGTATGTGCTTAAAGGGACACTAAAGGTAAATATTAAATCAAGCTAAAGTGATAAATTTGTGCTAGAGAACGTCCAAGGCGTCAACATTGTTGCCAACAGAGCTTTAGTACTCGATAAATTGAGGTAGATGCAGGCCGCGATTAGAGACTCCTCCGGGACATTCAAGCACTAGCTCGATGACGAAGGCACTCCTCATTATAACTATGTCGCCAGTACTCAACGACTCGCAATAGAAAGATCAGTGTATTGCATTATAAGAAGAAATAAAATGCTACTTCTACAGTTCTATTTGATTGTTAGAAAAAGAGAACTCATTGACGTTACCCTTGGCAACGACGCGGATGGTTGAAAGGTTTCGTTTTCTTTAGTGGTTTCGTGGACGCGTAGGATTCCATGGGCTGGTTTTACCAACTCGCAAAACTTACACAAACTGCAAGTAGCAGACTATGCCACGTCCATGTGATGTCGCGGGATTTCCGAACGGTCCACGCCACTTGACCAAGAACACCGGCAGCTGCGAATCCAACGCTCCGTCTTGGCTCGGCTTCTCCATGGCCACGCGTTCGCATATTTTTCGCAGAAAACCGTAGCGCCGTCTCTCTGGCGCCGTTTAACTCCCAGACGCAGTAAAGGGCGATGATGGCGTATGCAACGTCACCACTCCCCCGCTCCGCGGAGGCAAAGCCGGCGATTTAATTTAATTCGTGACGTGCTGTCAGTTATTTGATTACAAAATATTGATGCTAGTGCAGCGTAATCGTGAGCGGCATGCTTTCTGCTCGAGCGCCGCGGAAGGTGACAGCCACGCCTCTTTTCGCTAAAACACACGCACACTAGTTCGCAAAAAGGTCCGTCACAAATCACGACGTCGCCGGAGTGCAAAACTTCAAACTTATTCTGAAAGTTCAGTGCCCTTATTAACTACTGGATGGCCTTATATGGATAAGAAATGGTTCCAATACGTCGAAATTGCGCTAAAGGTATGCGAACTCTTCAGATGCAATTTTCTTATAAACTAAGTTATTTCTTGGCACGAAACAAGCGCTGCGAGGTTTCTGGATTGATGTTTCAACAGTCCACGTTGGCCTTTTGTGTCCCTTTAAGATCAGAGACTTTGTCGAGATTGAAAGTTAACAAAAAATCGGTGGGCCAATTGGCAATGCGGACCCACGGTAAAACCATTCATGAAGCAGTGCAGGGTGACATGGTCTGAGCCTCTTTTGAAGTTAGAGAAACAGAGCAAAACTACTTTCGAAGAAAGACCGAGGAGCTTGATTGAAAAGAAATGGCCGGCTAAAGTGCAAAAATATCTGTACCTCAAGAAAGCGTAGACATGGAATGGAGGAAAAGGTCAAGAAAGCTGTCAACCTAGTACAGGGTAATTGAAATTGTAAATCGACAGCCAGGAGTTAACAGAAAGAAAGTGAGAGAAACAGAGACGGCGAATTGAATGCAACGAATGGAAACCAAAAAAGGCCATGCAGATTTACAAGAATGGGAAGAAAGAAATGAAAAGAACAACTGTATTATAACAGAAAGGGCAGTGCCTCGCTATTTGAGGCTCGAGCTGGTTGCCTAAGGACGAAAATCATGCGGGAGCAAATATTCGCAACAAGATGAGGCATGTGTCCGCTCAAGCTAAAGTCTGAAAACGACTCGGCAGATCGTAAAGACGCACAAGGAACGTCCACCTTCAACAAGCGCTAGGACTCGAAGAGGATGGAAGGAATATGCAACAGTCGTGATAAGCAAGATATGTTTAGAGTATTGGTGGAAAGGAAAGAAGGGAAGAGAAAGATACAACCGGCGTCGTTACAGACATAGATAACTGTACAATATAGAGACAAGATGCTTTAACGAAGAAAGAAAAGTTGAAGGGGAGATTGGCAAAAACGTAAACTGCGATAGAAAAAGTGAAACTTGACTACGTCAAGCAGCCTAGGTGACTATTTGTCGCTGCCCGGTTACAAAGGAGGCGTCAACAGATTTCGTCATCATGTGTGTAGGCTTGTCTCCGGTTCAATACGTTTGCGGGCTACAACTCTCCAATGAGTTTCTCTTATTTGATGGAATCGGCACGCAGTATTGTGCAAGTGAGTCAGGTGCTATGCGCTGTCCCGTACGATGAAACACCTTTGGAGGAGCCTTAATCGCCACCAGCGCCAGCGTGGTGCCAGAGTACGCCTATATTTAGGGAGTCTACACACGCGCGCGACTCCGCCTCGTGAGGATATCTGCAACCAGTGTATAACTGTAGCAATAACGGCCACCAAACTTTACGAGCCACTATTTTCGACTCCGACCTGGCTTGAAGTCGCGGCGAATTCGTACCTTTCCTTTTTCTTTTTGTTTTACTCTTTGGCATGCGCCCCGGTGTTGGCATGCGAATAATTACATTTCTTGAAGTAAATTTGATTGGAGTACTCGCAGGCAACTCCGCATGCCGTTTCAGTATATGTATTATGCCCTGTTTGTTTATTCGTATACATACAAGTTAATTTATTTACGTCGAACGAAACACTATAAGAAACAAATTATGCAGCACGGGGACATACGCATGGCATAGCGCCATCTCATGCCAAAAAATAAAATGCGTAATTTGGGTCGCAGATTCCCTTTAACTGCTTCCGCTGTATAAGAAAAGTAGCATTCTATAGGAATGCGTTTTTGGTAAATTTATTTCTCCATTCTTTTTCTACGTGTTTTTACCTCGCAAACAATTATTCTGCTTTGACTTAAGGATGTAGTTTTCTTTTCCGTCTTTTACTACATTGCTACGGGATTGTTTTGAGAGCCCTCCACTACCTAACCTGTCATTGCCAGAGTTTTGTCACCCACATCCTTCGAGGTTTCTTTTGACTTACCTCGGCCTTGTCACTTAAAATTTTATTGTGGCTAATAGCTTATTGCATCATTGTTGGCACGGATGTGCACGAATTTTAATTCATACTCTGTTTATTTCTGCAGATCCTTACAATAGGTGAACAAACGCATTAGAAGTACCAGCGACGGCTGCCTCATCCGCATTTCTTCACTTCAACTTGATTTTAAATATCCACTGTAAACACCCTGAAAACGCGCAATATATTTAAATATATGCACAGGACAACGTTTATGATATTTTTAAAGAGAAGGAGGTAGCCCCCAATTAACAATTATTTCTAAAGATATGAATAAGGCTATGTCTAGAAAATGGATATGTTGCTTTGTGCTTACCTCGCTTCAAATTGCTTTGCGGGCTTTTTTGACCCTGGAAAAACCTGCAGACTTCAGTGACCCCTTCGGCAGAGACATTTATCAACGGCGTGTGAAATGCACTTGAATATTATGTGTTTCAGTATTGCTTGCTTTTCCAGTAAGCAATGCTAACGACTCATGAAAAAAATCAGAAGTACTTTTGATAAGTCACATTTATTAGGGATACAAACATCGTCAGTAGCATGCAAAGGTCATAAATATATACACGTTGTCCCAATGAACTATGATGCACCAAGATTTAAAAAAAGGGCAATTTCGTTACTCGAAGAAAACCTAGTGCATATTGTAACCAGTACAGCGGAGTAGCCGCCAGTAATTGTTCGGTTAATTAGAATTATGTAGGTAATTGTAAATAATTATCTAACTCGAGAAGTACTATCCTAATTATCAAAGCGTCATTGAGGCATTTGTAGGCACAGCCAAGGGACATCTAACTGCAGTATCTTCAGCGACGTACTAATTTCGTACTTCTTTTTTCAGACTGATAAATTAACCCCGCGAAATATGAAAAATACTGGAATGCATCATGTAACCGCGCAACCGACAACGGACGAATGAGGAAACACAGAGGACAGGCGCGGTGTGTTTCCTTCTTCGTCCGTTGTCGGTTGCGCGGTTACATGATGCATTCCAATATCGACCACCAATTAGCCCGCCTCTCCCTGTTAAATATGAAAAATACCACGTGATTGTGCTCCCACCCGCATCATAAAGCAACGCCCTCGAACGGACTCTCTCTGAGTTATCCAGAACGAAATAAAGGAAATAAAGAAAAACATCGTTATTGAGCCTTATCTGCCGCGCCTCAGCCGAAGTAACACATCGCGTTTAGCGTTGAAAACAGGCTGTGATAGCTGTTGTCTTATCGTAGATAAAGTGCATGGATGCTTCATTTTTTTTTTGCCACAATACCTGTCAACACAAAAGCGAACTGACAATGTCAGTGCACATGTTTAAAGGTGCGTTTTGTTTCGTCTCAGTGTTTTTCACTAATGAGCCGAAGGTAAAAATGATCCTTGCCGTGGGAGCTGCAAATGACTAGAAGAAGGCCGCAAATATATATCAGTCATGGAAGTGTGGCGGTAGACCAAACACGTCGACTATGATCTCAAATGATGAAAACCTGAGACAAACCGGCAGCTTCAAGAAACAGCGGCTTAGGACTCTATATTTGAGTCCTAGCCTACGCGCAGATGTTCTAGCAAAGTGGCTGGATGCGACTTTTCATGCGCGATGGATTGGAAGGCATGTACAGGCCAGTGAATTGGCCGATTAGGTCACCTGACCTCTCTCCCCTCGATTTCTTTCTTTGGGGTTATTTGAAAGATCGTGCTTACATGATCGATACGGACGTCAGATTAGCTCAAGACAAGGATAACGGATTTCTCCGTAGAATTCGAGTGTCGGTCATCAAGAAGGCCACTGAAGATCTGATAAAGCAGACTCAGTACTGCGTAGCTGGAGAAGGAAACACCTATTCGAACACGCCCTGTAGGAAGCGCAGCTGGTGTTCAACGGCGCTTAGGAATTCATAGGTAATAATAGCACACTGAAATCTGATGTATTTTCTGTTTGTTTTTTGTGCAGCCGTCCCGATTAGCAATTTGGCTCATTCATAAGTGGTTATTTATCTTCTTGAACGCATCGCTTTTGCCTTTTCTCAACACGTGGGTCGCTTCCCGGTCTGTTTACTTCGTTTCTTTTTTTATGTCATGAAGCTGTTTTTCTCTCGAAATCAGAACCACTCGAAATCAGAATCAACAGCAGTCATGAGCAGCAGCGCTTATACTGGGACTCACAGAAAAAAGAAAGAGAGAGAGATGCTGCAGTTTCCCCGGAAAGGCGAAGCAGTATTGGCGATAGCGAAGTATAGAACAATTACACGAAGGAAGATTACACCACTGAGAGACGCCAGATTCTGGGTGGTGGGAGAAGGCTCAGGCTGTAAAATTGAACTGTCTCGTACTATGAGGTCTTTCGCGCCAACGCATTCAAAACATGAGCGTTCCGCAAAACTCTGTGCAAATGAGAGTTCTAGAATAAAGTCCCCGAAAGCCTTGAGGCGCGAATGAAATAAACCGAGCATGCGCGAGATGCGAACGGCGTTTGTGGTTTGCGTCGGGAACGATATGTGTGCGGATGTAGCGCGCCCCAGAAGCTTTGCGCCAACGAACATGGTGGCACCGATCTAAGCGATTGACTGTTCAAGCACAAGATGTGACCTAGGGCGGCTTGCGTGAACATTTAATATCGAAAATAACGAATAGAAGAACGCGTTCGAGTGAGGACTAGGAAATGTCTAGAAAACATTTAAGAACGCTTTCTTAAATTCGTTATTATTTTTGTTATTAAACGTTCATGTAAGCCGCCCCTGGTATTGCGGTAAGGTTCGTGGCAAACAAGTGTTGATGAACACTATTGCTTTATATCATATTATGTAGATGTGAAAGGTGGAAATCGATGCTGTTTTCGGAAGTGGATGAAAACCGAGATCTCGTAAGCGTAAAGTGGTATCTGTTTTCAGATAGCATACTCTAATTTGGATTGCAGTGGCTGATGACTACGAAAAAGCCGCCGAAACTGCAAGCCTCTGCACGCCGTTCGGGACTGCACGCTAAAACGGAATATGGCGAGCGTTTCGTTCAACGACCTTTATGAGCGGGATATATACTGACGACTTAACCTTAACCAATCTCGTTCCTTATTACGCTTTTTTCATCCGACGCATGAGGGCAGTGCACGCAGTAGGAACCTACAAGAGACAGAAATGAAAAAAGAAACTTGGGCGACGCTTAAGCTTCGCCTTTAAAAGTCGTACGTGATAGCATTAAAGGGTCTCTGACTGCTTTTCACGCTTCCCGGCAACTGCGGCTTTTGCAACCGTAAACTTCACAGGGAAGCGCTTGCGGCGAACGCTATGCGCGAAGGCGAGCTTTCTGGTTCTTGTCCGTCTCTGCCCCACTCCCCGGCGCCGCTTCAGTCGCGGATGGGAGAAACGCGGCGCGCCACGCTACGATTGGTAGAAAGGCGGCGTTCACCGCGCTATGATTGGTAGACGCGTTTCAATCACGCTCAACGCCGCCGACGCCATGCTCACTTCGCAACGGGGCCCTTAAGGCTATCGCTTTAAAACGAAAAAAAAGAAATGAAAAAAAACGTAGTATCATTCTTTGCTACCCGTTGCGTTTCACGAACTACACACGAACGCTAAAGAAGCGTTCGTTTCGCGAGCACTGCTACATAAAAGGTGAACGCCGCCGCTATAAGTGAGGCATGCACTCTGCGAGGGTTCCTACTCACTTGTTTGATGCTACAATTTAAAGGCGAAAAATCGCGTAGATAATTGCTGCGAAATTTTTGCTACGGTAAACAGAAAAATGCGCCTGCTTCCGCCACAGGTTTAAATAGCACAGACGGCTCGGAAATTTGCCTAATAGCGTCGACTATAGACACGAAGATATCTTTTCTCGTTTCTTGCAATAACGTGGTCGATGCGGTGGTAAAGTTTGATGTCGGCAGAACAGTTTCACACCGCGCTGTATGTTTACGAGAGCAGACAACGCCTTGATTGCACAAGACCAACAGCAGCGGCCTTGCGCTTCGCCATATAAAATGTGAGACGAACTACAGGCGCAATGCATTGCTCGCTGCAGTTGTATTAACCTTCAAGTTTCTTATAAACACCCAAGTACATATGTCAAAGGAAAATCCTTCAGCAGCTTTTATTTTACGCACCGTAGCTTCGCTTTCTGGCCGCCATGGCGCCGGAAGCTCAAGGCGGGAACCAGGAGTGCAAAACAATATTCTAAATCTCACACCTTCTGCATACCGAAAAGCCGCGTACGCAAACCTCTATGGGGCGCCATACTTTTCGGGCCCTTATTCTGAAACTACATATCTATTACCCAGCTCCAACGGTTCGTGATTTCATTCAGGAATGTCCTCCATTGAAATTTGCTGAAATAAAGTATGTGATTTACATTCACACATTATTCCCCGTCTTGCGCAGGAAGCCTATGGCCCCTTCCTTGTCTCCCATTCACGCGTGAATTGGGCAATCCGCCCTTAGCTATCGCCGGGGAAACATCAAATTGCGGCATTATTTCATCTTGCGTACAATGGTGAGCGCTTTCGCCTTATAGATTCACATACGGAGCTTTTGGCTGTCTATCGGCATTTGAGACTCACTGATGCAGCAAAACTAAATTAAATCAAATTCTGGTGCATTACGGGTCAAAAACCACGATCGCCCGTTGTGGGGTAGGTGGAGGGTGGGAGGGGTATAGTTGCATGCTTTAACATGCAACTATAAATATAATTACACGGGCGTTTTTCTTTGCATATCAGCCCCATCTAAACGCGGTTGTCGCGGCTTGGACAGAACCCGGGACCTCGAGCTCAACAACGCAACGCCAATAAAGCTATACCGCGGCGGGTGGGACACAGCAAACACCGCTCTCGAGCTTTTTTATCGCTGTAGTCGCAAAATTACGCAGCAAGTGAACTACGCAAACGGCAATTCAGTTCCGCTCATGGTCACCCTGTGGCCAAGTTCAATCCTTGTATATTTCTTTAGTTTCGCCACTTTCACAGGAACAATGGTGCCACAATTTTGCCCATTCTTGAAAATGCACAGCGCCATGACTGCGCTCAATTGCGTATCGTCCATGGTTCTCAGGAGCGCCGTAGCATACGGCGCTCGGGACGTTGAATACTTACCGAATTATCTTGAAGGTGATACGATTGCTTCACATTTCCTTGGCGCAAGAAGCTTCCCTATGCTGCTTCCGTATACGCCTAGTGCACCGCCTACAGAGGCGCCACAGATAGCCACCTAGCGGGCGTTTCGACCAGTACGCTCGGGAGCAGTAGCAGACGACAACCCTTTGCAGCAAGGATGGCTGAACTTCGCGGCCGCGATTTCTGCTTTGTTCGGGTGCCAAACTGCTTCCTCTGCGATGACAGCTGTATACGGAAGACGCTGACCTCCGTGGGAGCGGGTACGAACACGATGTTACCGGTGTTTGGGACAACACGGTCCACATACGTGCCAGCTGTGCGTCCCGCTCATGTTAACAAGCCGATAAATTTGGTTGAGTAGTGCGACGTCTCGATCGTTTTTTTTAAAATTCTATCCTCGCGGTAATGCCGCTTCTGTACTTCAATAATAAGCACCCGTCGTTAGTGCAGGCTTATATCAAACAAATCCGCACGGTGCGATGTCTGCATATGCCTTTGTGATTTTTCTGCCGATGAATACATGTGACATCGCCGAATAAGTGCAGTCAAAGTCACCTCAAGAAGAGTAATTGCGAGTTTATTGATGGAAACGCGTACACTAGTCAACGAAGTCACCAAACGCACGGGTTAATAAAAGCGCATGTTAGCGCTGTACCGCCGATGCAATTCTGCTGCATACGACGATGAACTGCCGTTCCCGCTGCAGTTTTTGCAAGTTTAAATTCCGCAAGTGACCTGCTTCGAAACGCACAAAGCTAAAGTCTGACAAACTTTTCAGTACTTTTTTTTTAAATTTTACTAGAGAGAGGTGCCAGATGATATGTTTAAAGGCAGAGCGCTGTCGGCAAGGCCGGGTTTAGTCCTCTGCGGCGTAAGCATGAGAAGAAAGACTTCAGTTGAGTACATAATTCACATGCAAGAAGGACTACGTTGTGAAACAGACAAATCACTCGACGTGGTAACTCTGCTCATATAGCATCGAGGTGTCATGACTTCCCAAACGTGACACGGACTTTTCTGCGAAAAAATGGAACAACTATTAGTAATTCTCACCCGGAACTACCTATTTTCTAAACACACTTCCCAAAAAACCACAATATCTAAGATGGCCTCGGGCGAAAAGAATAAAGCTGTTAAAGAAGGACTTGCTTGGTATCATTCCGATAAGACACAGCGTGATTTATACCCTTTAAAAACGAGACAGGGTGAAAACCTCGCAGCTCAAAAGAATCAACAAGAGTTATGCATGAAGAAACTAGCAACAGTTAAACATGTGCGAAGCCACGCATAAAATAGATGTAAGAACATGAAGTGCGCGACAGCTGGTGCGACGATTTACCGGGCCACATAAAACCAACAATTTCAGTTCTTGCAAACTTGAGTAGCTTTAACATACAACACAATGCGCTCGTGCAGTCGTGCTGCCTAGTTAGCGCAACGCGGTAAAGAAGCAGAAAACAATATAAGCGGCAAACGGCGTTCCGAACTTTAGCGGAATGCCTTTAAACCGCATGCTGCACTACAGACGAACTTCGTCGCTTACGCGTCTAACTATGCTCGAGTGGAAAAGAACACCGACGCGACAAAGAAAAAGATGAGAACAAGAAATTTCCCGCCGAAGCGGCGATCCATTGCTATATACCGTTGCTCCCGCTGATGAGGCTTTGCGGGGAAATGACTAGAACCCTATCGCCGGTACGTTTTCGCCGGTATTTGAGCCACCCACCGTGCAACACTTCTCCTTCGGCGTTATTTGAAGCTTTGGCCACCTCACACATGCGGAGGGTGTTGCCTGTTTTGCTCTGAAGACGTGAATAAGACAGAGAAGCACTATGAACGACACAACAAACTACGACGCACGGCTGGCTCCTCTCCCGTGTGTTCTGCGCAAGGCCGCCACCAGTGGCGCGTCTATCGGCGCGCACTACGCGTACATAGGGTTTCCCAGCTAACACTAACCAAGCTGTACGGTGTTCGGTCGTCTTGCACCGTGTTCTAATCTTCTTTCTTTTTAATTATTCTCTAAATAGATTGGCTAACATTAGCTTGGACACGCGGTACGTATACGCCCTTGCAACATTTTAATAATATCGCGCGCGCGTCGACCGCACGTTATGCCAGCGCCTTATGAAGGCGATAAGTGGCGAGATCGGTGACAGTATTATACGCGCAAGCGAACAAAGCACTTGCGAGCTTAGCCTGCTATAAGATGGCGAGACAGCCTAGTTGGTTAAATTTGCTTTGTGTGCGTGCCGGTGCACTTCAAGATCTACTCAACATAGTCTATACTGTTCGCATCAGGAGAACACACGCCCCGCCAGGCATATCAGCGCGACCCAATTTGCGAAAAGGCCCGAGTGAGAATAGGTGTATAGTAGGATCTTTCGTGTGCGGCACGCTTTACAGTTTTGTTACGCGCCGTGGTTGCTCAGTGGCTATGGTGTTGGGCTGCTGAGCACGAGGTCGCGGGATCGAATCCCGGCCACGGCGGCCGCATTTCGATGGGGGCGAAAACACCCGTGTACTTAGATTTAGGTGCACGTTAAAAATCCTTAGGTGGTCGAAATTTCCAGAGTCCTCCACTACGGCGTGCCTCATAATCAGAAAGTGGATTTGGCACGTAAAACCCCATAATTAACTTTTATTTGTATTATTGCAATCCGTGCATGTGCCGTGGAATATACAAAGAAATGTAAATTTATGAGCCCGTAGCGAGGTATGACCTTTCTATTTTTATTCGTACTACTAGAATGCGCGCATCCGCCAGGGAATAAAGATTAAAAATGAAAAAAAAAAACGATATTTACGAGCACGTGGGGGGGCATTGTCGCACATATGAAGCGGAAGCGATGATTGCAAGTAACTCAGCTGCGTGGCGGGCCTCATTGCGATAGTGAACGCTGGGGCCGCGCGGATAAGAATGACTCCGTTCTGGCCTGAAGTGTGCACCCCTGAAGCGAACAGCGCAGCACGCGACATCCGAAATGTGAATTACTTCCCGCGCTTACTGTCGCCCATCTCGTCGCCTTTCGCCGCTATAAGGCGCTGTCGACGTGCGGTCGATGCTAGCGCGATATCATTAAAAGTTATCAAGGCTGAATATGCATAGATGGGCGTCAGCACAATTACCTACGTACTGTATATAGGAATGAAGATAGGAAGAACACGACGAGAATTTCATATTGATACAGGACGTGTTTAGAATCTTTGATAAGGAGACGTGTATGAGCTCGATCTCCGAGATTGGGCAGCACGTGTGTAATCTGCGAAGTCATAACCTTATTCAGAATCGCAAACGTCAACTTTACTAAACGTACAGTGGCGAGGTTCTCGTTTTATTTCATCATTATGTAGAATCGTTCCCTCGCTATAGGGGCAGGTGCGGACTATTTGCCCGTTCAATCATGGTCCTGCATCGACATCTTCATGTGTACGGTAGCCATTGTACATAGTGAATTAGACAGACGGCGAAGAACGACAAGAAAAATATACGCTGCTTGTATACACCTTCAGAATCCGTATACGTGGGGTACACCAATACCTTTAGAGCGCTTAGCATTCTTTGCATACTAACCGCGACTTCTTGTGATTTCTTTCTTCTGTCGTGCGCCGAGCCCGAAGATAGTGCCGTCTATCCCATCGGTGGTACCGATGGCGCCAGCCCTAAGAGGAGCATTCTTCCATTCTTTCTTCGCGGCAACTAGGCGCGTTTTGAGATGTTATCGTTGAACCGCAGCGCCTCTGGACGCAGGCGCTGCACGTTATTCCGGACTGGTCCTTGAGGAAGTAGTACTGGCTGTTGCCTACAGCGCATGTGCGAGGCAGTGGTTAGGGGATCGAAGGCCTCCCATAACAGATATATACCGGGTTTTCCTGGGAAGCGATCTTTAAAGGTTGCCTGTGGCAGATAGCGCAATTCTAGTCCTTGAGCTGATCCACTCGAAGAGGCGGATATTACTTGGACAAGGAATTGAAATGCATGATCAACTAATTATCCAAAATTCACTAATTAAGTTTTCAACCAATCACCTTATGGTACATATTGCAATTTACACTTTCTAGCCGGGAAGTTCACACGGCGGATCATCCACTTTGAATGAATTGTCAGGATGACACCAGTTTCGATATAATAATTCCCGAACTTTGCGGAGAAATACATTAGCTGTTCAGTTATATTGTATTTCAATGCTTAACGGGACACTAAAGGTTACTATTAAGTCAACGTGGACTGTTGAAATACCATCCCAGAAACCTCGAAACGCTTGTTTCGTGCCAAGGAGAGACTTATTTTAAGAGAAAATGCGTTCTGAAGCGTCCGCGTACCTCTAGCGCAGTTCAAATCGCCCGCCCTCCGATCGAGGAGAACTGACATCATGGTCTCATAGTGACGTTGCGCCATCGGTGAGTAGAACGGCGTCCGCAGACGGCGCTACGGCTTTTCTGCGCAAAACGCGAACGCGCAGCCAGAAACAGAGCCAAGACAGAGCCGACAGCAGAGCGAAAGCGGGAGTATGGTGGCTAGCGGAAGGAGAAACGAATTACGTCCCACGTTACGTCCCACGGCACACGGAGAGTCCGTTTTCGTTAAACTATAGGCTGCAGCGAGCTCGCAGCGTGGTCGGCGTGGTATATGAGAAGCGACGAGCCTTTTCGCACTCGCAACAGGGCATAAAAATGTGCGAATCGACGCAAAACTCGGCCTAGAAACGTGCTTCGCCACAGCCAGGGCTCAATACGACCCAAGCTGGCACGACCCAGATGTCGTTTCCCGCACCGCCACCAGGCGCCGCTACTATACCTCACACTCCAGCGCAAGACGCCCATAAGCTGGTACTTCATTCTATGACGCTAACTTCGACGCTCGTCGCAATGGACCCTGACACCGACAGATTGGCTCGCGATGGTGGGCTCAACTTCAGCGATTTGAGCACCGACGAGCGCGACCTGCTTCTGAGGGCTCGCACTGCCGGCGTCGTTGCGTACTACGACGGCGGCCTCGACACCGGCTCTCCGGAGCGGGAAAGCAACGAGGGCTTCCCACGACATCACATGGACGTGGCATTCTCGCTGCTTGTTCCAAATGAAAGTTTCGCGAGCAGAACCCTCACAGCACGACGCGATAACGAAACTACTGAAACTCCAAAGCGTGCGCGGCGCAGAGTCGAGCGAAAACGAAACCTTTCGAACACCCATATTACTGAAGGGTAACGTCAAAATGTTATTTTTTCCTAGAATCGAATAGACGTAGACAAGTAGCATTTTTTCCGGCTTATAATCGAATGAAATGATATTTTTAATACGAGTAGTTGAGTATTAGTAACACAAATTATGAGGAGACCTTTCGTCATCGGGCTAGTACCGGAATGTCGCTGGGGGGTCTCAAATCGTGTCATGCATTTACCTCAATTTCTCGGTTACTAAAGCTCTGTTCGCGATTATATTGACGCCTTAGACGTTCTAGAACATTGCTCTACCACTTTAACTTGAGTTTCTGGTAACCTTTAGTGTCCCTTTAAGATGAAGTTTTGTTATGAAAGCTTGATGGCGTATATCTCGAAAGGGTGTCATCCAGGCAATTCTAATACAATAGATAGATAGATAGATAGATAGATAGATAGATAGATAGATAGATAGATAGATAGATAGATAGATAGATAGATAGATAGATAGTGCAACATAGTGCCACAGATACCTCCCGAAGACAAACGCATTCTTGGACAGCAACCGGACAGCAACCTGTTTGGACGCGAAAGCGTCAAATAGCCCACTGAGCGAAAAAGCCGGCGGCGTCTGTAGCAGCGAAACTTCCCATTGGCTGCGACGCCTCCACACGAGCGCTTTCCCATTGGCTCTGACGCGACGTCAGGAGCTCGCGAGGCGCGCATGACACCGCCTCGCGCTCGCTGGCTCGGGCCTCGACGGACCAAAGCGGGTGAACAAGAATATCTGCTGCAGCTGTGTTGCGTGAGGGGAGAGGGAATCGCCGCGACGCCACGTCACCGTCGCTCTCGCAAGCCTGTGCTATCCGCTCGTTCCTTGTCCGCGCAAATTCTCCCGTGTTTTCTAAGGGCGCCTTTGTAAGGCAAAATCAAAACGCGCCAAGCGTCTCAACGCGCTCGCTTGCGCGCGAGGAGTTCGAACTCGAAGGGCCGCTCAGCGGCGTTCAGTCGGACATTAACGCTTTTGCATTCACAACTCATAAGAAAGGCTTAGCTGTCCTCGAATTTTTTCTTGGCTAGGGAGTGGTATAGAATATAGAAAACGATTTTCACATCGCCTTTCTTCTACATCCGCTACCACATAAAAGAAATGATGATGGTGATGTTGCTGAAGAAACCAAAGAGTCAGAATCTGTCAGTTTGGGGTTACCAAGTTGAAGTTGCTCCCCATTTATTCCCGCTACTTTCTACAGAGAACACGTATACAGTGGGACGTCGCGTAACGTGCTGAATTATAGCGCCATTATTAGACGTTAAAAACAGAGAGGATAACCTACATGTGGCCTGTGTGTCATGACAGAGTGCGAATCGTGTTGTATTGTGAAGCTTCGTTTCTATACAAAGCTCTCGTTGCCAAGTAGCGTGAAGGTTGTTTTCGTGTCCGACGTTGAGTCGTCGTCCTCTAGAGGTAGGATCTCGGAGGTCTTTGTCTGCAACAAAAAGCAATAGTATGTGTACACGCACATTTCACAGAGAGCGTTTTTGCCACCCACCTTTTCGTATCGAGGTAGCAGGCCCAATTTCCTCCATAAAGAGACAAAAATATCACTTGTCAACCGTGTGTGGCTCTCCTTTACCTGCCTCCCGCCTGAAAGTTGCAAGGATAGGAACACGAGCCTTACTTAAAATAATGACGTTACATCTAAGAGACATCCACATCTTACGTACACTTAATGATAAATAAAGAAAACTGATTTGGCATTTGCGCGCGCGAGAGAGAGAAGTTAAATGGGGGGCGGGGGGGGGGGGCAGTAAGGAAGCTAAGCAGAAGACAAGCACCTGGCTTGCTACCATACACTGGAGAGGGGAATGGGGAGGTACAAGGATGGAAAGGGAAGCACAGACGTGAAGCACATGCGCTAAAGACAGCGTAGAACGGTTATAGTCGCCAAAGTAAGTCACTTCAATGTAGGAACCTCAGTCGCGCTTTAATCGCCTTCCGTTGCGGTGACCGCATATAGTGGCGCATTCCAGGATCGTCTCCTCTGAAAGCGCCCGGTCATTGAGAAGTGCCAGCGCGGTCTCGAGAGACAGCCTCAGGGTGCTGCAGCGAGGACAACGGTAAACAACGTGCTCGATGGTTTCCCCGCGCTGCCGCATCCATCACAGGCAACACTAGCGGTAATTGCGATGCGTCGTTCGAGGGAGTTCGTAAAACCCACACCAAGCCGCAGTCTGCAGAGAACAGGTCGGAATAGTTCAGGGGAGAGACGAAGTCGGAGAGACGGGTCCAGGCCATACAGACGCGTGCACTGTGGACTCAGTGTGTTCCGCATGAACCGCGTGGCAGAAGTATGCGGATCTTTGTTTCTGCATCTGCTGTTGACAGCGGGATGGGTTCTTGCGTGCCATCTTGACGGACACACCTAGCATTTTTGTTATACGATATTTAAGAGATGTTGGTGCATGTAAACTGTGCCGACTACTCCTTTTCAGACCAAGGCATACCAAATGTGACATAAAGTCGGCACTGAAAAAAAAAGGAATGGTAACGAGAACGAGAAAGTAAGACTTGAAGTCAAGGGACACAAATGCACTAAACACAGCTCACAAGAGAGATAACGTAAAATATACTAGAAACGTAAAGTCAGCTTAAATAACGCAAGAAAAACAACTCACGGAAGGGGTCACATAATGCATACTACAATGTAAAGTCAGCTATAATAAAAACACTAAATACAGAAAGCACCAAATTGAGGTCATATGAAGGCGCATGAAATCAGGAACTGAAAACAACACAAATAGGGTCGAACGTAACATGGACAACTTGCAATGGATGACGCAAATTAACCAATATTTTCCAACACTATTACAAAAAAATTGACCAGAAACCTCTGGAGAGCCACTAACGGTCGCCTTTGTGATGTATACGTTGGACATGGACCTAGGATTGTTTTGAGGCTTAAATACGTGCATTGGACTTCGTATCAAATGACCTCTTTCCGATCACGTCGCGGGCATTCTATTAAAAGACATTGGACATCCTTATCCGCAATGGCAACGTTCGTCCCCAAATGTACTGCCACAGTGGCCTGAAAGCCACCGAAAAATGATGTCTCGCACTTTTGTAGCAAATTGACGATGGAGCCCTATAATTTCAAGCACTGGTCGAGCGTGTGGTCCACGGCACAGGGCGGATAGCGAACATTGTGGCGCTGTCTTGGAATCGGCGAAGGCGCTCCATCTTGGAGATGGTTCCTCATGGATGATCACACGAAGCGCGCTGCGAAAGGCAACAAGCTCCGCTTCAGTCAACGGTGCACTTGGCACTAACATTCCAGTAATTATTCACGCTTGAAGTCGTCAAGGCTGCTGTTGCGCAACAGCGCACACGCACTGGACGGCTTTCGCTAAGTGTTTGAACGTGGTCACACAAATGTTTCAGTGATCTTCGTATTGAGTAGCGCACGGCCAATGCTGACGCAAGAAGGACATAGGACAAAACAAAGCGCTACACTACAACACATTAGTGCTTTGTGATGTCGTATGTCCTTTTCGTGTAAGTGTTCGCCCATTGCTACTCAATGTAAAAGTCATGTACCAAGCCCCAAATTCTTACCATGCTCAACTTTCAATATGCTTTTCACGTTAAGTTCAGATTATGGAATTTCGCACTATGCTTACGAGCCTTATAAAACATTGGGTACATCCAAGAGTAATCTTGGACTTAGGTGGTTAGAAGAGGAGTACGAGGGGAGACTCGAGGTGAAGTGTTCATGCATGGGTCACAGCGCGTCTTGATCTGGACCCGTGTCATGCATTCCTGTTTCCGTATTATTTTCTATTCTTTTTGCCTTTGGACATTTGGCTTGCAGGACGCCACACCTACGTTGTCGCCGGTATTGGCCACTCATTGCGATAGGGTAAGTAAAGGGAATCGATGGGAAGAATTCTTACATAATACAACCTTATTCGTTTTCCGCAGCTAGAAATGTAGTCCGGCCACCATTGCCTGTTTTGCGTCGTGTGCCGCACCCTCCCCTAGACTCGTTTTCGACATTTAGGCATGCTTCGCGCAGTAGCTGAGGTATTTGTTGCGTGCGTCTATGCTATCAAGCTTTAATTAAACCATGACACGCACACTAATAATTACTTTCTTATGTCTGAGTGGCCATGTCTAGGGTCGTAAAGTTCTTTCCAGTGACTTTGTATTGAGGAAGCATTTATAGGGACACTTGTCGCCGTTATGTTCCGTACAAAGTCAAGAGCGTTAAACTGCTATTTCGCTCTGCGTGCCGTATGCTGTGGGCGCGAGGGGCAAAATGACGGCTTCATGCGCGCCATCTTCTCGCACGCCTAACGCTGGGGGTCAGGGCATTGAGCGCGTGCGCAAGGGTTGGGAGAGTTGAGTGCAAGGTAACGTGATCAAGCATGCTCTAGGGTGGTGGTGGGGGGCGCCGTTGAGCGCGCGTCTTCTCCTCTAGCCCGGCCGTAGCTGCGCATCGCTGTCCGCGCGGATGAGTGCGTACGCGGCCCATGCGCCCTATTTCGGAGGTAATCTGCGACGGAAGCAAAGCTTCGGTGAGCTGACATGGCTGGCTGCTCTTCATGGGCGCTGTCTTCCCGTGCGCCTAGCATTTCAGGTCGCGTAATCTCAAGTTTCGGAAACGCGCTGAAGCGAGAGACAGCGCGAAGCATTCGCTCCCTTCTGTCTGCGCTCTTCATCACGCCAGCGTTGCGACAGCGGGCTTTCGAGTGAGATTTGTCCATGTCTGTCTCTGAACACGAGACGCCATGCTTGATAATTTAATTAGCCAGCGAATGCTTACGGCAATTTATGCGGCCGATAAAACTACGGACCTTACTCCGTGTCATCATCATCATCATCATCATCATCATCATCATCATCATCATCATCATCATCAGCCTGATTACGCCCACTGCAGGGCAAAGGCCTCTCCCATACTTCTCCAACAACCCCGGTCATGTACTAATTGTGGCCATGCAGTCCCTGCAAACTTCTTAATCTCATCCGCCCACTCCGTGTAGTTGTCCAATACTTTGCTATCGTTATCAATGTTTCGCCTTTCCGGCGAAAGTGCGACTTTTTTTTTTTCCTCTCATACCAGGTGGGCACGGATTGTTGTAGACGAAGTAAGAGTGAGGCCAACATCTATGCAAACACCATCATGGAAGCGTTCGAAGCTTCGAATTCTCACAGACACTCCAGCCGTGTCCGGGCGCAGACCCGCGAGCTTCCCGCGCTCAAAGACAATGTACAAACCTGTGAGCAGGCTGACGACCAGACCAATGAGTATGGTGAGTCCCGCAGAAGCCAAGACTCCCCAGTTTGACGAGAAACGATACAACGGGAACACGTCGGCGTTGCTGTAACGAGAAAAATTCATGAAACCCTTTGCGGCATTGCGGTACATTGCAACAGTGTTTGCTGCGACCTCGCGTACATTAAACTCCCGACGCAGCGGGTATCTGCATTCCGTGATTAGAGGGCGAAAATGGCGTTCCACTCACTCTTTCATAAGAGTCGTCATATGCGAGAGAGAGAAAAAGTGCACACGTGTGTAAATAGATGAAGGCGGGTGACAATAATTATCTATGAAGAGGTAAAAGGAAGTTGGGGAGGTTAAACAGAGCAGCGTCCGTTTGAGCATGCCATACACACGAGTGAATAAATAGGAAGAGTGAGGAGCAGAAGGCTCCCTTAACACACATGGTGCACAAAGAAAATGTTAATATTATCAAAGGCTGCCACACAGGCTACTGCGTTTTACTACGAAGCATTCTTTGCCGCTGGGTATATATCTAGCCGTCTTGGAGCACTCCGCCGGCAGATGGCGCCTGATGTCTGGAACGAAACAGGCCGGGGAAAGAAGCTTCCTGGGCTCATGTATGGAGACGATGTAGTTCTACTAGCGGACAATGCAAGAGATTTCCAAAGACTTGCAAACATAAATGGCAATGCAGCGATGAATCTAGGCCTTAAGTTTAGCACAGAGAAATCGGGAATTATGATCTGCAATGAAGAGACGAGTAATGACGAGGTATCAATTCAACAGGAAGTCATGCCCATTTTCAAGGAATATAAATGCCTGGGTGATTACATAAACGAAAGAAAAACCTACTCAAGCCTCCACCAAGATAATCTAAATATTGAAACAGAGCCACTTTGGGGATATAATACATACGAAGTGCTGCGAGGAAATTGGAAAAGTGTAATGGTGTCAGCTCTATAACGTTCGCAAATGCACTTGTGCGCCATAAATCAGAAGTCGTGTCGGGGTTGAAGATTAACCAAAGTGCGGTGGGCCGACTGGCTTTGGGGGCCCACAGTAAGGCCGAGAATGAGGCAGTGCAAGGTCACATGGGTTGGGCTTAATCGAAGTCGGAGAAGTGCAGGTTAAGATTAGTTTTGAAGAAAGACCCTAAGGAACATGGATGAAAAGAAGTGACCGGCTAAAGTGCACAAATATCTGTACCTGAAAACCGTGGACACAGAATGGAAGAGGTCTACAAAGTTGGCAACCAAGTGCCGGGTAACTGAAAGTGTAAAGAGACAACCAGGAATAGTAAAAAAGAAAGTGAGAGAAACGGAGATGGTGAATTGGATGCAAAGGATGGAAACAAAAAGACCTCGCAGATTTACAAAAAAAGAAACAGGAAGAAAGAAACAGGAGGTAAAATCTGTACGATAACAAAGGGCAGTGTCTCGCTATGTGCGGCTCGAGCTGGCTACCAGAGGACTAGAACATACTGGACCAAATATGCGCCACAGTATCAGGCATATGTGTGTGCTGCAAAAAAAAAAAGAAAGCTCGGAACTGGCTAGGCACATCCTAACGGAATGCCACGGTATTCAGCCAGCAAGACCCGCAAGGAACGTCCACCTTCAAGAAGCGTTGGGATTCAAAGAGCATGGAAGGATTAACTGGATAGCAGTCGAGATAAGGAAGTTACGATTAGAATATCGGTGATGAAAAGCAGCGAAGTAATACAGTACAGGAAAGTACAGTATAGTAATAGAGGTCTTAAGTACGAAAGTTAAGGTCGAGATCAGATAGGCAAAAGGCTAGATAGCGATAGATGTAGTAAAACCTAATTAAATCAAGCAGGCTAGGGGACTATTTGTCCCAGCACCGTTTCAAAGCGGATGACAATAAACATCATCATCGGAACAAAGGGCGCGAGCCTATAGGCGTTCTCTGCAAAAAGTGCAACTGCGCGAATAAGTTTCTGTTATGCGGCCAAGACCGGCGCCGAGGCACCGAGTCAGTCGGTCGGCCCGTGTGCAAAAAACGCCAAATCGACGAGTGGTTGCAAGCACGTGAAGGACGCGAGGCGAATGATCGGTGGACGGTTTGAGATGGGTGCGAAGGAATGTGGACATTGTTTGAGAGAGCGTACGGTGAGTCGGCGGACTGTTGCGCCGAAGAAAGACGAACCCGCCAACTCTCCACCAATACGGGCGCCGACGAGTGCTTCGCTGAACGTTTTCCCCAGTATACGAGTATGGTGTCGCGCACAGTGTCGGCGATCGGTTATGGTTCGTATAGTACGTTGCTGTCTGCCCTTTTGGGAAGTCCCTTGCCACCGCGTGAAGTGGATGTCCCTTATATTATATCTTCGTGAGGGGTATCAAGCAATTCGGATTTGGACGTTACGTCTGTATACTTCTCTCTGCAGACGCCAGTCCTCTCCATCATTCAAGCGCCTCAGATTGGGGTGTTTATGTAGTGCCTTCGAAATGTACTCGGTTCGCTAATTATACATCCAAGTGCTTCGTACAACGTTGATTCCCGCAGTGCCTGAGAGTCGGAAATCTTTTTTTCTTTATATAAAGCGAATGTCTTACGCGCGAGGAGCTGCGGGCACTACATTTGGCCCAATAAAAAAAAAGAGAGAGACACAGAAACGCCATGTAACGGTTATACAGCACCACTGGGATTTTCGGTCTTCGTTGCCAAAGTCGTGTAGGCATGAAACGGTTCAACTAGCTGAAATCGCGGCTGACGTTATCTGGGTTTGGTCAGCGCCTTAGAGGCACTGCTCCAGAAGCTGTCCCGCTAATTTGCGGACGTTCAACTGTGCGTGCACGCTGACCGTGTGCTTATCACACGCTTAGGTCATCGACAGTGAGTAACTCCGTTGCTAAATAAACGCACCTGCGTAAGCTCTCTTCGTTTATCTAAATTTCACCAGTACGAGTGAGTGTACCGCATTTTTGCGGACTTATTTTCCACGTGAGGCCAGCATATGCCTCGCGAAAGAGGCTTCGTTCAAGCGCTCTTTGCATCCATAAAGAAGGCTTGTTGTAAAGTGAACAGAACCTTCTTACTGCGGTGTAACAATTGCCACTCGAACGTGCACTATCTCGTGGTGTGCAGCTGGGGCCACAAGCTTTACAGGAATAGATTCTGGCGTATAATTTTATTTGTTGAATATATTCCAACCACGTACATAAACAATCAATGGCATTAGCAGTATGAGGAGGTCTCGGCATGCTTATCGGCTGGCTTAGATGCTTTCTGTTTAAAAATGCGCTGAAAACCGGAAAATGAAAGGCAGGGACTCGCTAGCACGCTCGGTATACAAGGTGCCCCAGATAAATTTAGCCAATGCTTAAAACTGTGCCGCTGCATTATATGAGGACGCGACAAAATGCATGTTGTTGGCCCTACTATGGAAATGGTACCAAAAATTTTATATTCTGCCCAATTGCATAATTAGTCTAGAATATTTAATCCGCATCGCAAGTCCAGAGTTTAGGTTAAGAACTCCCACTGAAGATGTTACAGAGCGCTCCAGGGAACATCAGATTCGACATTCTTTATGTTGCCACCTATTTCGCAACAATTTATTTTTCTGCACTATGAAGAAAGCCCGCGAAATAGACAAGAATAGCACTGCGCTGATAAACACGAGGTCGCGGGTTCGATCCATGCCGCGGCGGCCTCGTCCCGATGAGGGCGGACTGCAAGAACGCTCACACACCGTACATTGGGCGCGCGTTAAGGAACCCCAGGTGGTAAAGATTAATCCGGAGTCCAAGTCTACGGCGGACCCCATAACCAGATCATGAACTTGGCACGTAAACCGTCAGCTGGACGACCGACCACTGTCGGAAGAAGGAAATCTACACCATCGACAGGACCTCACGTCAGAGAAGAAGGCCGTGCAAGTGCTACCGCGCTTCCGATCTACCGTCTTTTGTGAACGTCTCTAACTGGAACGCCCTTAGTGTGTGTGTCTCTGTGTGTGCATTCTTTTAAACCTTTCCTCTCTGTCCACTTTCTAACCCCTATCTCCCAACCCCAGTGCAGGGTAGCAAACCGCAGACTAATATCTGGTTAATCTCCCTGCCTTTCCTCTTCATCTCTCTCTCTCTATCTCTCTCTAACTTAATCAGGAAAATAAAAACACGGAACTACCTGACGGCACGCCGCGATCACCGTGCTCTTAAATGTGTAGCGTTTGCGCTGATTACCGTGTTACACCATAGTGATACTGTGGGTACGCAGTTGGCTCGCACAGAGCACCAAGGCATCAAAACCAGTCTGGAATCAGCAGCATAGACGTTAAAGAATGGATGTAATTGCTCCCCCATTAGCTTTCAGTGTAATTTAAGAGGTCGGTGTTTAAGCAGAAAGACGGCATTAGCATAGAACCTTGCACTAAACCGGTAATGTTGCGCCTGTCCATGGCGCTAACCTGTGGCACACTTGTGATTACTCACTTGTTTGGGCGGACCCTTAGTATGCACGAAAAAAAGATGCTAGGAGCGCTTTTAGGTACAGAAGAGATAGTTGGCACCTTTATATCAGCGCAAGGACTAGGAATTCGCGTATGAAGCTCCAAGAAATTCTAAGAAGATGGAAAACACCATCTGACACCGCGAAATTCATCAAATTTTCTAGAGCTCAATAAACAATTTTCCTCCTTCTTCTCCTCCAGTCAGTTGAATTTGCAAATGACTATTCAGCCAGACAGCACGGGCTTGCAGTATAAAACTGGAAGCTAAACACAAATACCTAATTGAATTTGACTGATCCCGTGCAGATCATAAAAAAAGACCACTATAATGTCTCGTGTCTTGAACAGTCAATTAGAAAAAGTTCCTTGCCTTTTGAAGGTCGTGTGAGCTCCTTTATCTCAGCGTGCTTTTCTTTAAGTAATACCAAGTGCAGCTATGACGATTCAACTTGTGCAGTTGTAAAGCTTAACCTTGGAAGTTAACGATCTTGTTCGTTGTTCCTTCTTTAAAAGCAAGGCTCAAATAATTCGAAGTACACTCCTATTCACGCGAAGCCCAGAATCCTCCGGAGGTCAGTTTCCGTCTAGTCCTTTGTCGTTCAGGAAGGACGTCAAACAACGTGATTTTCCGCATAAGGTAGTAGGTCTTACCTGTGAGCAGGGGAGTACGATGACGTACGCATCGCGTATGTTGTCATCATAGTCGAATTAACGGGGCAGAAGTCCGTGGTGACTGGCATTAGAGGTGCCCGTATTCCGTAATAGATCTTGCCAAACATTTGCCAGAACTGCAACGCCGTTGTGAAAAGCGTGCCTGCGACCACACCCTGTAAAAAGGCAGTACATGAAAAGAAGGAATCAATGCACACACAAAAAAGAAAAAAAAATGTGATCGCGAGCACGCAGGAAAGAATCTTTGATACCACGTTTAGATTACCTTGCTGTTCGCCCACGGAAATAGGAAAGCCAAAAGAAACATCCCGACAAACGGACCGGACGCTCCGTTGTGCATCACGACAACAACCTGGTCACAAAAAAAAAAAAAAAAAAATATGCAGCATGACAATTCTCGTCATTCTCTCCTAGTACCTTGATTGAAAGCTCCCTGAACTCACCCGAACTGCGGACCCCAAGTAGGGCACGATCATTGAGTAGACGGTCATAAGAATTCCGAAAAGAAATGCTGCAGCAAGAAACAAAGACGTCAGTGATAACCAACGAAAGGTCTCGAAGGTGAAATTGTCTGTTCTGCAATACGGGCCTGCGGGCCCAAGTTTGTTAGGTTAGCGTTGACCTTTTGCGCTCGAGATAAACTTCGGCTCAGAAAACTTTACTTGCGTTAGCAAAAATTGTTCACTGTCTTACTGTGCTAATCCAAACAAGATAGAGGTACACAGGAATATGTAGACTTGAAGTGATCGCCAGTGGTCGAACAAGGGATGTCGCTAGAGTCAATGTTTCGATAGGGTTCGCCTTACGGCCGCTGTCCAAGACATGTCCTCTTGCCAAAACGTTGGTTCCAGACACATTCCTTGCTCGGCCGCTGGTGATCACTGCAGTGCGGAAGATAGATGAAATTTGCTCCAAGCGCACGTAGTATGTTTATGTCATCTGCTGTATACTTCTTTCCACTGAATTGATTTCTTTTTTTTTTTAAAGGTGTCCATCAAGGTTGCTCTCGCGGACGCAGAGATCTAGGGTCGAATTCCCGTAGCTTTTCTTTCGTAATTGCTGTTTACCATTGGCCGGCCGCCTTCGATAATAGTATATCTCCAACATCAGGAGTGGCTTGCATCTGCTGTTACCACGGAGCAAGAAACATTTAGGAGTGGAAACTCCGCTGTTTGCGGCGACCAAAAAAAGTCACAAGCCCGCAGAGCCGTTATCGTGCTGGCGGCGCCTGGCGGCCTGGAAAGAAATTACCGCCATTGAGACACGGCCGGACTCGAGCGGCAGCGGCGCGCGTGTCCGGCCGTGATTGAGAGCGCGCCGGAGCCGCCTGCTCGGGCGCTGCATTTCTTTTTTCTCGCTGCGGCTTCTCCGACGCGCCGCATGGCGCCGCCACTGTATACGGTCCCGTCGGCGCATACAACAATTGTGACCTTATCTGGTCGCCCACGCTCGCTCGCGCTGACGGGAGTTTCCCCTCCTAAATGTCTTACTCCGTGGCTGTTACAAAGAATTTGAGCGTAAGAACGCCTTTCTTTTTTTAAATGTAGGCCCAGTGCACCTCACCTGTGACATTAATTTTGTGCTGATGAACGCATTGTTTTAACAAGGTGTGCTATTTGTTGAACACATTAAGCTCGCAGGGCCTTTGGTCCCCGTCACTGATGTTAATCACACATGGTCACGGCAAAGCGTTGCGACAAATGTACGTTTCCCTCAACTTCGTTCGGCTTCACTGGGGAAACACGAGAGACGTCAGAAGACACTACTTGGCCTTCCAGTGGCCATGACCTTAGCTGAAATGGGGCCTGGGGCCGACTTCCTGCTCAGCCGTCTTCAGATTCGCAGATGTATTCTAGCCGAGACAAGCAAGATATAAAAACGTTGAGCGGAATTCTCATATTACCGTTCCAACATGATCTGCTACCGATATATGCACGAACTTTTTCTCCTTCGGCTTCTCTTTGGTGTGGACATGGTAATAATGAGGTGGAAATAAGTGAATGTACATCAGCCCAAATCTTCTCCCTGTCATCTCTGTTTTGCTCTTGTACCTCATCTATAGCTTTGATCTGGCATATATCATCATGACTTCCCAACACGCCCAAATCTGCACGGTGCAGTCATGCTGCTGTGGCCCCATATTTAGTCAAGAGTGGGGACTCGAAATCCTACCTCAAGTTCATCGAGTGGAGCAAAGCGCCGTCCTTCGAGTGAATAAACTGCACTTCAATAACCCTGACCCATCTCTTCTATTTTAAGGCTAGTCGGGTATGCTCGACTAATTCTCCAAGATCAAAGAAGTCACTTTTTAGCATTCTCGCCAACCACTTTGATTGCCAAATCTGGAATTGCCGTAAAGATATTGCTCTAGGATCTCACTAAATATTGTCTTCGTGCTATGGCGAATGTTTGCAATAACCAAGTTTAAAGATTGCGGGCGCTGGTTTCCCTATTGAAATGTTGGTTGTCGCGGCAACGAACTTTGCCAAAAACCCTAAAATGCTCGTTAAGGCCTGGTAATGCAAAGTAATGCAGTGGTTTTGCTGTCATTCTACGCACGCATGTTTCTTTCATAAACTAAAGATTATCTATTAATGTGAAGGCATCCGCTAGTTGGTCAATCATTTTCAGGTGGGAACAGCGCTAAAGATACGGACAAAGGTGAAGGCACATAGAAAACAACACGTTCCGCTGTTACTGGCAACTCATTTATTATTGTGACAGGCAAACATTTAAACAGACTGGAGAGCATCGTCAAAATAATAAAAAAAGAAGCATCATAAACATAAAAAGAGAGGCAGTAGGTGGTCACGTGTACTGGCGCATGCGCGCTGTAATTGAACCTGGTCATAAGTTTGCAGACGAGTATACAATTTCCCTGCGTACTTGGCTCTCTCAAGAAGTATTGCAGCCATTGCAAGCGTGAGTTAACAGTTACAGTTAACAGTTACAATTCACAGTTGCAGTTAACAGTTACAGTTAACAGTTACACTTAGTAACTCCAGTTAGCAGCTCCAGTTAGCAGTTCTATTCACAGTTCGGGATTATCTTAATTGTAATGAAAATGCCTTTCATAAAAATAAAAGATTTGAAAGACAGATCCCTCGAAAGTGGCGCTAGGCCTAGGATTTTCGATAAGCAGGCGCAGCTTCAGCCCTGTTCGGATTCCATCTCGCATTTTAAACATGTGCCCTATAAAGCGAATGATTAAAGAAGAAGGTAATTAGCGAATATACTTAAATACCAACTGCACATTGCGATTTGTCGCGCAAATAATGTCTACCTCCTCAGGTAATCGACCTGAGCAGACCAAATTGCATTATATGCTACTTGTGAATTTAAAAAAAGAAGAAATTGGGTTGGAAAAAAGGCGTGGCCCTGCCATAACGTTCATCTCCGCGCGTGTAATTATAATGGTCTGAAAAACAGGCACTATTCGAATCTCTCTGCCCATTGTTGGAAACGTGGCTGCGTGCCATTTTATTTATTTATTTGTTTATTTTGATCACGTGGATATTTACTACGTATTGTTTCTTTTCCGAGAAGAAGCTTTAGTGAAATAAAAAGACCACGCTTTTCTTGTCTGCTCTTCCCATGTTTCGTTCTGGCTCACATCTACTGGTATCCGGTATACGGCGGCCGCATTTCGATGGGGGCCAAATGCGAAAACACCCGTGTACTTAGATTTAAGTGCACGTTAAAGAACCCCAGGTGGTCGAAATTTTCGGAGTCCCCCACTACGGCGTGCCTCATTATCAGATGGCGGTTTTGGCACCTAAAACCCTATAATTGCATTATTAATTTTGGCTCGGCTGCTACTTCACTTTTGCTTACTTATTTAGCTAGCTGAAGCATGTCTGCCCATCGCTACCAATCGTCTACTATCGAGTTATGAGCGCCTCTCGCGCAAGCGAACGCGTTGAGTCTCTTGGCCAACGCCAAGAGTCTCTTGGCCAACGCAAGTCCGGCACACTTCCATCTGTGACGTCATGCTACTTTGCCCGGATGGCATAGAAGCTAATGAAGCTAATAGAATGTAACACTCCAGAGTAGGCCGGGGTGATTTTGACGTTACCGCTTTCGTCACGCCGGGCTTGGCAATAGAAATTTCGCTCTAAGTAGCATGATGTCCTAACACAGAGTGTACAGGCCTGCTACCTAGGAGGCACTGGTTCAGCCCAGTGGGTAAGACACTCGGCTTCTGAGCGTGGGGTCGTCGGCTTAAAGCTTGCTACCGCCAACGCTTCTCAAGATTTCGAATTTATTATGTTTTTAATGCATTAATTTCTTTATAGCGATTACCGAGGCTAAGTTAGAATGCACGCGCAAGGAACGCGTGGATAACACAGGCTTGCGAGGGTGCCGTGGCGAAGCTCTCTCGCCTCATGCAACACCTGGTGGTCGCTTTCGCCCGCTCTGCTCCGTCGAGGCGCGCACGCGACGTAGTGCCGCAGCCAATGGGAATTTAGGTGCCCTTTCGCTGCTACAGACGCCGGCCTTTACAGTGGAGCTGTACATGGCTAGGGGTCCATCTATTTTACGCGTTCATGCGTGAACAATAAGAAAGGTGAGCGTGGGCCTATCCGGAAGATAGCGCAATATTAGGGAGTAAGGAGCTGTTTCATGCAACAGAATAGTCGAACGGCCGAATGCACATGGAGCGGACGCGGGCAAGGTGCAGCGTAAGGCGGCAAGGAAAGAAAAAAAGCTGAGTAGCTACGCGCATACCACACCGGGGCGCGTACACTGGTCTGAGCGGAGCGGACAGTATGCGTGAAACTAAACATGTGATATTTTCTTTGGACTCTGGCAAAACGCGGATGGTTTTCATTAGGCCTCATATCATCCACTATCGAAGTACGATAATTGCAACACCGCTAGCACACTCCTCATCAGGCAAGCGTTGTGAGACGCATTCAGTGCAAGATTAAAACTCAATATCGCTATAGATGTTTTGCCTACCGACGAAACGGGCATTCTCTTTTTTTTATCACTGCGAACAATCTGCTTTAAACACCCTATAAGTTTACTCGAATAAAATCATTGCGGCTGAATTATCTACTTAGACGGCCATTCTTCGCAAAAAAAGAAGAAAAATAAGAAAGCAAAGCCGAGCAATTCATTCACTAAATACTTTAGCTACATCAATTAACATCTTAATAACAAACTTTATGGATCATGTTTACATTAGAAAGTTGAAGGGAATCGACATGAAGCTCTAGTTCCGTGTTTCTACATTTCAAAATGGCCATGTAGACCCGAAACGACTGGTGTCAAATTATCGGTTCAGTTTCGACACCCCTATCGAGGGGTGGCGATGCCAAGCAATTGCTTATTGGAATTTTTATTGGAGGTGGAATTTCTAGTGGAGAAACATTCTAGAATGCAGGGGTCAGCGTCCTCTACTAGAGGTAGAGAAGGTTGCAATTTTATTTTCGTTTTGGACGTGTTCAGGGTGTCATGGGAAGTCTCGCTGCCAGCAAAAGGCCGGTGAATTGCGTGAGAAGCCCCCTAACAATATTCTGGTGTTCTGATGGACCACTTTTCTTGGCTAATTACGCTCGAAAAAGTACCAAAATATCAAAACTATACGGCAACTATCAACGTACCTAGTCCTTTTGTTAAGTGTCTGGCCGAGTGGTCTTCGAGTTTGACGAACGTGGAGACCACATCCATGTAGCAGACAGCGGCTTGAGAATTGATAATGGAGGATATTGTACTGCAAGAAGAATAACAGCGGCGGGTTTAGTGGCACCCGCTAATAGACAGCTATTTCAAAAGTGAGATATAAACTACCGAAGTGCTCTCGCATAATACCTCGTGGCTGCGCTGACAACGCCAGTTAGGAAAAGACCTGAAAAACCTGGGAAATTAAAAAGATGTTCCTTCACATAGTAAGGCAAAATCTGAAAAGAAAAAAAAAACAAAGTTTAAAGAGTGCATTGCTGTAGTGCTCTGTCGAACGTTTGTACCAGGGTATGTACAGCCCATAACACATACGCCCAGAGTGAAACAACGGTGCTTTCGGAGTGCGTTTTCGCCGTCGACCATACAGGCCGCTGGTGCGGGACAACTTGCTCAGAACATGTGGTGCCAGATGGGTTGGTCAACACTATTCGTACTTCTTGCTATGCAACGTACTTTTTTCTCAATAAAGCTGTGCGCATACGCTTACTCTCACTCCCAGCTGCGCCTAAGTTGGAATGCCATTGCCAGAAGGCATGATACGGGTCATGCCGTGGAGCATGGACGAAAGCTCTTTCCTCCATGTTGGACAGTTACTGCTCTGTAAGCTGCTACAGTCACGGTAGTGGGAATGGCGTCCGCTTTGTTTTTTCTTTTCCGCAAAGAAGTTGCACAAACATCTATTTACAGACATGTATTTACGACAGACATGTATTTACAAAAGAAGGGTATATCTGCCGTGCACGCCTTAAACCAGGAGTCACAGTGTAACCTAACATTGAAACGCACGTATTAGCAGCGGTCACTTCTACAAAGGTGCGTAATCTGTATTGCGGTATTTATAATCGAGTTTTTGTTGTGCAAAGATTGTCGCGTAATGCTTTTCAGCTGGCTATGTCCTGACCTGTTGTCGTGAAAACACCGGAATCTGACCAATCTGCTGCTGGCCGGTCTTCATCTTCTCAGTCGAGGTAGTGGTCAAGCTATCCGACAGGAAATGTTGATGCATCTTTCAAATCATGGTTTCATCCTTCGTTGTCGTAGACGAAGAACGATCTGCACGTCGCTACCATCTTGTCGCTTGCGCGTAAGCATAACGTATGCATAGACGTAAGCATAGACGTAGGCATAGACGTAAGCATAGAGGTTTTCATCTTTGAGAGCAAGAACCTTTTCTCTGGACTGTAGTGCGGGAGTACAAAGGCACGCGCGGCAGCTTCTGCAATGTTTTCACACGCGTTTTCACGCGCACTTAGCACAGCCCAGAGGGCATTATGGCGGCGCCCAGGGCGCTCTGCTTGAAGATGTCTGTAGAGCAGAAACGAAGAACCATTTTAGCGCGAGCGGCGCAAGAAAAGGAAGCGAAATGATGCCGCGAGAGACAAGTTGATACAACGCTGTCCCCCTTGTTACCGCCGCACATGCCACCAATGCCACAGCGGAAATAAGCAGCTTGTCATGAAAATTTTGTTACAGTGACGGGCGATAAAGGGATGCCTCACTGGAAGAAGATGCATTGACCTCTGCCGTTTTTTATCAACGATACTGCACCACGCCATGAGCGTCTCGGCAGTTGCCATGGTGCAAATGCGCGCTTTTTCGCCTCATGTGACCTGTATAACTCACTACAGCGGCTTTCCTTGCTTCATATAGAGACGCGCAATTAGCAATTATTTGGCCAATGATGCACCGCTTGCTAAGAAAATCCCTTCGGCTTAGCGACCTCCACTAGAGCCGGAGAAGAAAGTGCGCTGGAGCACACGCAGGTCCCGCGCTGACAATGTTTGTGGCGGACTGTACAACATGTGTCATGCGCGAGAGCCAGCTTTTGTTGATAGCCCGCTTCTATGCATGTATTAGTAACAGACTATCGTTACGGAACCTCGAGCACTTCTGACCTATGAAGCCATTATACACCAAAGCTATAGTATTTCGCTCCAAAAACAGTTTTCACGCTTTTGGGGCGTACTTTGTCCCACGATAATTGTCATCTGTACTGCTCACCTTTCCCTTCGTTAACGCTGCGCGCCGGATACTCCCGGGCTACGAACGGTATGCGCGTTCTCAGCGTGACATAGCATTATTGAGAAGTGGCGAGCAATGGGAAAGTAACGAGTGCCGAGTTTTCAAGAAAGGAAACCCAAGAAAGACAGATTAAGATTGTTGTTGTGAGAAAGGTAGGCTCAAAAGACGTGAATTGTTTGTAGAGTGTTGATCAGTCGCGGCGGTGTAAAAACGAACGCGTTAGCACCAATGTGTATCAAGAACCAATACGGTTGTGTTTATCGCGCAGCGCGAAACGAAAGTATAAAGGTGCCCCGCACGCCTCGTATAGCGCATGCTGAGAAGCAGTTTGTCTCAAGCAAGCAGCTTGCCGTAGGTGGCGCCAAATGTACCCACCTACACCACTCAAGGGGAAGTGTGCGAGCCGGGGCTATACATTTCCTGTGCAAAGCGTTCACATGTAAAGCCATTACAGAGAAAGACAGCCTATTATACTATATACCTCGTCGTACTTCCCGATTGCGCCTGTCAACACAGGGTCGCAATCTCGGTACCAGTAAATCAAGGCCATCGCCATCACTCCGATGATGATCATGTAGATGATGTTCAGAACTACTCCAATGCACATCGTCCTGCAAAACGTCGTGAGAGAGAAGTCATAAGGGAAAGGCAGGGAGTATAACCAGGCTGAGCTCGGTAGGCTACCCTGCACTGAGGAAGGAGAAAAAGGGGACTGAAGGAGGATGAGGAAGAAAGAAGTCCACAACTTGCACTGTTACGCACACAAGCGTTCATCGCTGAGTCATTCATAGGCAGTCATACAGGCTGGTACATTTCAAGAAACGCACCAGCGCCTTTGTGGGATGTCACATAGCAGATGGACGAGGCCACGGGCCTGTCATCTAACGCCCCAAATCTGTCTGACGGGCACTCCTCTCATCTTCGAATGTGGGGCAGTCACACAAAAGATGTTTGGTCGTTTCTTCTACGCCATATGTGCTGCAATTGGGACTGTTCACCATTCCAATTAGGAATGAGTAGGCGTTTGTGAAAGAAACTGTTACTCGCAAGTGGTACAGTATCGTCTCTTCCAGCCGGTTATAACCAGGTGAAGGTTTCAATGTCATATGCAGGTCCACGGCATATAGTCGCTACGTGAGAGAGAGAGAGAGAGAGAGAGAGAGAGAGAGAGAGAGAGCCAGACAGAAGAAAGGGGAAAGGCAGGGAGGTTAACCAGATGGGTAGATCCGGTTTGCTACCCTACGCTGGGGAGAGAGAGGAGGGAGAGGTATAAGCAAAGTAGAGATAAAAAAAGAAAGGAGCATAGACATACAATCACAGTCAAATACTCACACTGCATACCGTCACCACACAGCACAGTAGCACTTGCAGCACTATACACATCGGTTCACAGTACAGCGCAACATGAGAAGAAGAAGAAGAGTACGCATTTGGGCTGGTTGGTTCATGATTACGAGCAAGAAAAACAGCGCTAAACGACAGGACGAGTGAAGGGACACAGACAACAGCGCTGACTAACAACCGAAGTGTCTTTATTCTTTCTGAAGGGACATAGACAACAGCGCTGACTAGCAACCAAAGTGTCTTTATTCTTTCATGCCCAATTCTGTTGATTCTGTGGTTTCAGATAGCGGAGGAGCACATATATGCTGACTGAAAGAACAAAGACACTTTGGTTGTTAGTCAGCTCTGTTGTCTGTGTCCCTTCACTCGTCCTGTCGTTTAGCGCTGTTTTTACTGCTCGTAAGAAGAAGTAGTTTAATGAATGGAAAATGTAGAGAGGTCGGCCGGAAAATGGGAGCATCTGGCCTGCTACTCTACGTCAGGGAAGGGGAAGAAGGGAAGAAAGAGGGTCACAATGGGGGATGATAATGGGAAGAACGAGGTGAAACACACATTGCATAGCTGGTATCGCAAGCGTGAGTCCGCGCAACATGAGAGTTCACACAGTACTATATAGGAAAGTTTAGGTATCCATACGTAGCCGAGGGGCGCGGGGTCTCCCCTGCGTCTTCTCTGGACCTTATAAAGTTATTTCACTCACTCACTCATCCATTACACAGAGAGCATGCACGGTTGTGTGAGAAATGAACATATGGAAGAGCCAACGAAATCATATTGAGCCGATCACCATGTGCACGTTTCTTTTTTTGGGCGCATGTTTTAGCACCGTGCTCTGACTGCACCTTGCCTTTACATGTCATAGTACAAAAGGCTTCGTCTCATCATCGCGTTACCGATAGGGCTGAGATACCTTATGCGCGCATCGCATTGAACAAATGGAGCCGTTCCATTACGCCTGCAAGGGCAAACAGTGTTTCTACGAAAGTAAATAACCTTTAGAAGAGTAATACGCCCTCGGCCTTGTTGCTGCATCTCTGGCGAGCGAAAAACAGCGCGCACACACGAAAATGGGCACTGAGGCAAGGAGGACAGCAATAGCGCTTCAATTGTATGTATTTGTTCAATAACCTGGCCTCAATGCGAACAGAGGAAATCAGTGCCACAGAAGAATAAAACATCGGAGTTGTCTGAAAGCTCACTGTACGACATGAAACACAGACGCACATGCCTATAAGAAAACCATAACTGTGTCCGCACAATGGCTGACGCCTTTGTGCAACTCATGCGCCGCAGTATACGCCGGTGCTTTGCCGGCACACATATGCCTCAAGACGAGGTCCAAGATTGGCCTACGGTAAGCCGTATCTTCTAGCGCGCCTGCACAAGTATCACGCTAGTATCAAGTATCAAGAGAGCGCACAGTCGCTATGGATTACAGGATTGTATAATCCCGTGCTTTACCTTTGCGCCTCCTTGAGGTTCCTGGATGCCATGTACCTCTGGACGACACTCTGGTCCATGCCGGTGCGGAGGAGGTTGTGGACGAGCAGGCCGAAAAAGCACGACCAAAAGTTTTCGTCATTCGTGAAGTCGAGGTCCATCCTGTGTTATTTATACACAATCATTTTCAAAAGATGAAGCGCCAACAGTGACAGCACACTAAGCTATGCACCAACTAGCCCCACAACGTGTTTTATTTATATACAGTCAACGTCACATTTCGTAAACCAGCTTCGGAAATCATGAGCGGGTACTTTCAGCGTATCGTGCGTTGCATAGACACCTTAAAACGTGCCTGTTGCACGCATTTTGCTTTCTTACTTAGTTTTGAGATTTTTTGACTCCGCACGTTTAACGAATCACTGTTTGGCACTTTAGGGCCGAGTGCAATAGTTCTGTTTGGGCTGGTTAGCGGGTTCCTTCTTTATGGATAAAACTATCTTTTTGTCGCGATTTATTCATTGACTAAAGCACGAAACAGTAAATAACTTTTTTTTTATCTTGTGTTAAAAATACATTTCGCACGGCGTCATACCGAATGTGCGCGCATGACTTTATTACGTTGTCTACTGTGGCTGTCGTTACAAGGAGTCATTACCTGCGTCTAAGCAACCGCATGCTGCCGATTATATGCTCCTTTTACGGTCAATACGGGACGAAATGCAAGCCATTGCTAGCTAAGGCATTGAATGCTTTGTTTATTCATAGCGTCCGTATATTGCACGTGCACGTGTGAGTGGGGAAAGTAGGACATTTGCAGGCGTAGGTTGGAATCGGCTAGCACAATACAGGAATAATTGGAGATCACTGGAAAGGCGTTTGTCCTGCAGTAGACACAAAAATAGGCTGCTGCTGCTGCTGCTGCTGATGATGATGATGATCATGATGGTGGTGGTGGTGGTGCTGCTGGTGGTGACGACGGCGACACTGGAGGGACTACTTGGCAAAAAAGCTGTCATAGCGGCTTGACGAGGGCCCAGGGTCCATTATATGACAGCAGACACCAGCTGAAGCAAATTCAACAAACCTACTTGCACAGAGATAAACAACGACACACGCTATAAAAAAAAAGAATGCAACACTTTAGCAGGAACTAATAGAGCAATCATCACTCACTCGTTGATCATAGACACGAACATTTATCATTCAGGAGAGAGATTCACTATTAGATAAATAATAATAATAATAATAATAATAATAATAATAATAATAATAATAATAATAATAATAATAATAATAGCTGGGCGCATGCGATATTCGGAACACTGGATTAAGGAATTGAATAGTCGCTATTTGTAAACGGGAACATTCGAATAGTTTTCGAATGTTTCCAATTGTTAACTATGTGCGATGAAACAGGAAGTTGGAAGAAAAGTGCGATAAATTTCATCCTCGTGGCCATGGTAGACAGTCGGAGCCAGACGTTCCCGGGCTAAACCGCCATCATTCGCACTCACCACTCACCAGTGTGCCGAGTATGCGAACAAACTGCTGATTTGATCCTATAGTGCTCCACACTTATACTATTAATAAACAGCGCTTCATAACGTACATTGAAATATCAGAAACTTGTTCACGTTGTGCATACACTAGCATGTGGAGATCGCTCTATAGTGATGCTGAAAGTGGCTCTACATTGCGGAGTGTATTCGACATTTGATTCGATTGGTTTCTGCAACTATTCTATTTGTATTCGATTCGGTCTTAAAATAGAGAGAGAAATGACACATAGAAGGGCAGGAAGCTTGACCAGATGTAGTTGTGGTTTGGTAGTCTACACTGGAGGGAAGGGGTCGGAAGATAAAAGAGAGAAAGAGAACGGAAGGGGACAGACGGTGCGAGAGAGAGAGACAAGCACACGCTAAGTAACCGCATGCACTGGGCTGGTGCTCAACCAGCTTTCTTGACCCCATGTACAATATATATATATATATATATATATATATATATATATATATATATATATGTTTCATGCACTTGACGAACCTTCGTGTGACCTCGAAGAATTGTTCACTGAAGTGACGGCCTTATATATGAGAACTTAGAAGACCTCATAGTAGGAGAGAGTTCAATTTCACAGCCTCATTGCTCTCCCACCACCAAGAATCTGGGGTCTCTCGGTGGTGTAATCTTCCTTCGTGTAATTGTCGTATACTTCACTATCACTAATACTACTTCGCCTTTCCGGCGAAACTGCAGCCTTCCTGTGTCTTCTTTTCTTATTCTGTGAGTCCGAGTATAAGCGCTGCTGCGGTTGACTGCTGCTGATTCTGATTTCGAGTGAATCCGGCTTGGCCTTATTTCGGTTACTGAGTTAATTATAAGGTGTTCCCCAACTATCATGCACAAAGACTTAAATTAAGAGCAGTTGCGTTGCTCGAAGAAAACCTACTGCATATTGTTTCCAGTACAGTGGAGTAGCCGCCATTAATTCTTTCGTTCCTGAAATTTAATTCGACAATTACAATTAATTATCTAATTCGACAAGTACTGTCCTAATTATCAAAGTGTCAATGATGCATTTGCAGGCACCCCCAGGCACCCCCGAATGACATCTAACGGCTGTGTTTTCAGCGACGTACTAATTCCGCGCAATTTTTTCCGACTGGTAAACAAAGACCACGAAATATGAAAAGTACCACGTGGCTACGCTCCCACCCGCGTCATAAAGCAGCGTCCTCAAATCAGGTGATTGAATGCAACGGCAATGCCTGTCGAAAACTCGAAGACGCAGCGCAGCACCTTAATTCTGGTACGGAAGGAGCACCAACAGCAGGCTTCGCGGCTTTGCAGCTATTCCTTCTTCTCTACGTCACACTTATTATCCGCATCTCAAGGCCGACTGATCCCATTGATAACAAAAGCCCCTTGATAACGCGGTCGAAGCGCCGCTCTGAGCGCGCACGAAACGCGAAAAGCAATGTAATAGGCATAGCATGTTTCAAAATCCCGGCTTTGCTTGCACCGAATCGACAAAGTGCGCGCAGCTATATTTCGCACCAGAGATTTGCTTCCGACCAAAGCCAGATTAAAGTGACGGTTTTATTTTTCATTAAAGTGCATACGGGCTGCAGAAACAGGGTCGGGGGAGAAAATAAAAGCGAAATAAACAGACTGGGAAGCGACTCACGTGTAGAGAAAATGCCAAACCGATGCGTTCGAGAAACTAAATATAGCACTTCTAAATGAGCCCAATTGGCAATCGGGCCGCCTGCACAAAAAGCAAACTAAAAAAATATATTAGATTTCAGTGTGCCCCTATAATCTATGAATTCGTAAGTGCCGTTGAACACCAGCTGCTGCCTAGATGGCATGTTAGAATAGGTGTCTCCTTCTGCAGCTACGCAGTACTGAGTTCGCTTTATCACATCTTCAGTGGCTTTCTTGATGACCGACGCTTGAATTCGACAGCAGACATCTGCTATCCTTACCTTGACCTAACCTGACGTCCATCTCGATCATGTAAGCACGATCTTTCACATAACCTGAAAGAAAGAAATCGAGTGGAGAGAGGCCAGGCGGCCTGGCCAGCCAATTTCGCATGAAAAGTCGCATCCAGCCAGTTTCGCGCTCGGCTGCTGCTGTGTGCTGGTGCCCCACCTTGCTGATACCACGGAAGTGGAAGACGTGATAGCGGGACTTCACTGAGAAACTCATCCACCACTCCTTCCAGTATTTGGTCCATCCAATGCTGTCCGGTCAATGCGCGATCGAAGAAGATGGGACCGATCATAGCACCGGCGTAAATATTGAGAAACACATGGTGACTGGGACGAAACAAAACGCAACTGTAAGCATTTACACTGACGTTGTCAATTTCGCTTTTGTGGTAATAGGCTTTGTGGCAAAAAGAAAAAAAAAGAAAATACCATGCGTGCACTTTATCCACGTTAAGACGACAGCTATGACAGCTTGTTTCCAACTAACACCAAACGCGACGTGTTACTTCGGCCGAACCCGCCGTGGTTGCTCAGTGGCTATGGTGTTGGGCTGCTGAGCACGAGGTCGCGGGATCGAATCCCTGCCACGGCGGCCGCATTTCGATGGGCGCGAAATGCGAAAACACCCGTGTACTTAGATTTAGGTGCACGTTAAAGAACCCCAGGTGGTCAAAATTTCCGGAGTCCTCCACTACGGCGTGCCTCATAATCAGAAAGTGGTTTTGGCACGTAAAACCCCAAATATTATTATTACTTCGGCCGAGGCGCGGCAAATAAGGCATTAGCGCGATCACGATGCTTTAAAGCCAAGCTGTATATGTCTAGTCGCATGGAAAGAGAAGCGAGTCTGAGACACATATCATTCACGTGCATTTCACACCCCGTTGATAAAAGACTTTACCGAAGGGGTCACTAAAGCCTACAGGTTTTTTGCAGGGCCAGAAAAGCACGCAAATCATTTTGAAGTGAGGTGAACATACAGCAACATATTCATTCTCTGGGCATAAGCTATCCATACCTTTAGAAATAATTGTTAATTCGCTACCTCCTTCTCTTTAAAAAATATAATAAACTTTTACCTGTGTATATATTTAAATATATTGTCTATGTGCATAGTGTTTAGAGTGGAAATTTAAAACAATATTGAAGTGAAAAAATACGGACGAGGAAGCCGGCGCTGGAAGTTCTAATGCGCATGCTCTCCTATTGTCAGAATTTGCAGAAATAAAGCCAAGTATGAATTAAAATACGTGCACGTCCGCGCCAACAATGATACAGTAAGCTATTAGCCATGTGCATAATAAAATTTTAAGTGAAAAGGTCGAGGCAAGTCAAAAGAAACCTCAAATGATGTGGTTGACAAAACTCTGGCAGTGGCACGTTAGGTGGAGGGGAGGGGGCTAGCCTTCGGCATCACCGGGGGAATGGGGGCTCAAACCTCCCCCTCCCCCCCCCCGGAAAAGTCTGGAGGGGACTCGAGCCCCGGAGCCCCCCGTAGTCGGCGCCTAGGGTGAGAGGATAGCTACTGCAGACTTTGGAGTGCAAACAGTTACGCTGATAAGCTGGTCATTTGCGCTTGGCGACTTTAGAAAGAACGGGGCGGCGGCGCGTAAGTCCGCACAGATAACCCTCTGAGGTCACTTTAAAATGTAGTGCGTGAGAACAGTATGAAGTGCATCCTGCTCCATGACAGTGGGTAGAGATCCTGTGCCCAATCTTCAGAAAAACAGACACCCGTTGATGGAATCCAGATGGCTATAGCAGTTGAATCTGTTGTTACTGAGCTGTCAGTGTAAATGTTACGGCGTTGTTTGTAAAAAAATCAAAGCCTCTTTCTTAAAGAAAGATGGTTGAGCGCGAAGCTTTCCCCCAATGCAACCTGAATCAAAGTCCAAAGCCACGCAACGAGCCCAAGAAATGCTGAGCGACCCCATGATATGCATATATGATTTGATTGCTCGTTTAGGATTGTACTTTTTTAACGTTGAAGTATAAGGAAGACACATTTCGTTATGTTGCATAGCGTTTATATTAAATGATGTAGCTGTTGATTACACGCACACACTCACACTTTCACAGATCGCTACACTTGCACAGTATTGCCTTGTGATCGCGGTCAGATGTGTGAAGCGCGTAATGCAATGCAGATATATACAGTTGGTCTGGGTCGCGTGGCATTCAACCATCTTTCTTTAAGAAAGGGGCTTTAATTTTTTTCCTCAGATCCTACGACGAGCCCGCGTTCACGCGCACTTGTTATCTCCGATAAGCAGGGAAGCTCAGTAAATCGCGACATGGGTGGTGTCATGCCTAGCAGACGCAACTTGCGCTTCCAGTGAACTTCATGCGCATGCGCTACTCTTGCTGAGCTCGTCGCTTCGAGCCGTTATCAGGCACTGACCGGCCGGCCAGTCGACGCTGGCGCGGTACTGCGAATGTAAACTGTAGTGTTCTACGCAGATCTGTAAGTTGGCTTTCCTGCAGTGCGTTTTCGGCACCTCACGGACGAATCAGTCAGACATTTCGCTTTAAGAAGTCTGGTATGTGTGGTAGCGTTAAATATTTTAATGGTCGCACGGGGTTTATGGTTTCGCTTTTCATGCCTGGCACGGTCCTAGCGGCAAAAGGGGCGAACTAGACCAAGCGTGCTGGAGCACGGCGAGCTGTGCAGGTCTGGAGCCCAGTAAGTCGTGGTTCAAACAGCGTTACCTATGGTGATATTATGTAACTGCTGGTGAGCGTGGGCCGTCTCTTTTCTTTATATTCTTTGCGTGTTGATTTTTCGCTGTTAGCACGTTCGGTTACCTCCCACGTGAAATTACGGATGGTTCTCCGTATTTCAAAAACAGAGCTTACGTACGGTTTCTTTTTTTACGTAGTATGCCACCGTTTTTCATGAAACAGAACAGTCTACATAATTTTCGCGGCAGGTTTGGCCGTAAAATTAGGAAATTTTTTTATAGTGTGAGTGTGATAGGCCAAGCAGAGAACTTCCAAGGTAGAAGTAAAGGTGCAGAACAGCTCTGGTAGTGAGAAGTTCAGTTACTTCAGAAAGATATGTGCCATCAAAATGACGTCCGGGAACCCTGGAAACGTATCACACGTGCGCGATTTAACTCCTTCATTTGCAGAATTGGTAGCGAGAGGCGCCTGCTTTCTGTTAGCACGCCCATTGTTGGCGCCTTCTTCGGAAGGCCAAGACGTATCTTTAATAGACAGTTTGAGAATAGTGCTAGTCGCCTTACGTACGTTAAACGTAATTAGCACCTTTGCAGGACGTTACGGTGCGCGTCCTTTCAAGTATTTTAGTTTACCGTATGGAAACGCAAACGTACACAGGACGTTATAAAACAAGGCGCTGTCTGGTGCCTCGCGCCAAATGTATCCAAGCCAAGACGATCCATTAGCAACCTTCCTGCTTTTGATATGTGGGCGCGTCTCGCTAGGTCTACGGGCGTCAGAATCGCCGAACGATCTCAGCAAATGGACGCGCCATGCGCTCATAACTAATCTTTCAGGTGAGTTTAGAGAAAGCGAAAGCTCATTACAGTAGTTACTGGTGGTAAACGCGAGTGAGAGCGTAGCCATCACGAGAATTCACGCTGAAGCGGGAGCCATGTGTGCCGCCATGTTCGAAAACGTTATTTCTTAACGTCCGTAAAGATTACGAACGTGAAACTCGCAAAATAACTTACGTTATCATAGCGCACTTGAACCGCAGAAACCCAATAACGTTAGGACGACGCTATTTCTTTACGTACGTAATGCGTTTCCGTTTGGTTGCAAAGGTTATTCTAAAACTGTCTAATGTTCTCGTTTGCGTTCCTTCCAAGATCTTCAAGTTTGTTTAGGAGAAGCCGTGCAGGGTCGAAAGGCTATATCGAAGGAGACGCTCGAAGAGTGCTCCATATAGTCGAAAGAGCGACTTGTTGCGTTTCGCCTGCGACACGTGGTTTTGCCGGCGCGACTGCGGCGGGGCGGCAGACATTTTGGCCCGATCGTCGTCGCCGCAACGCTCCCCGCCAGGTGTTTCCAGGCGCGACTGCGGCGATGCGACCGCAAAGGATCACCCTCTCCTTCCAGTCATTGTGCCTGAACCAGGCGATGCGACAGCAGGGGCACCCTCTCCTTCCAGTCATTGTGCCCGAACCAGGCGATGCGAAAGCAGGGATCACCCTCTCATTACAGTCATTGTGCCCGACCGGCAGCGCTACGACAGTGTGCGTCACCATTAGCCCATTGTACATTCACGTGCTCGTCTATTAAGGGGTTCCTTCTTGCCCTCAACTGCGAGAGTATAAAAACAGCTGCCCCCGGACGCCAAAAGGAGGGCTCCGATTTCTTCTGTTGAGTAAAGTGCTCTCCCGTCTCTCTACTTCGGTCAACCTGACCGCCAACTCTTTGCGATGTTAAAATAAACAAGTTGTTTTGTTGTTACCAGTCGACTCATGCTTTGCCGGGACCTTCGGATGCTTCCAGTTGTACCCCAGGCCGCCAGGCCAACGCTACCCTTGGGGCTTGCGACCCAGGTACAACCACGGGCGTCAGCGCCGAGTTCCCAACAAACCGATGCCATCGGTGGGATCCCAAACATCTGGTTGGCAGCGGTGAAATCGCCTCCGACTTCAAACAACTGTCTGCCAGCGGTGAGATCGCGACAACGGAGGCCAGCAGCGAAGAGATGCAGTTGACTGTATGCTGAGCAGCTCAACAACGATCCGGGAGCTGTGCAACGAGCCCTGTGTGATGACTGGTTGCCTGCAGCGGAACGACTGCGCGGAACTCTTGGCTGCGAGGTTTGGTGAGTGCGGGACTTTCTTCTTCTGAGCTTTGCCAGGCTTTTGTTAGTGTCAGAAACAGAGCTGGTAATTGTGGTTGTCGTTGCTACCGGGTTAGTTTGCGGCAAGACAATAGTAAGCAGTAGAGAAAGCAGCATTCAGAGCAGCCATGGATTTGAAGTCGTTGCGCAAACCAATATTGTTGGAGCTTGCAAGAGAGTTGGGTCTGGATGTCTCGGACAAACTCAGAAAACCAGAACTGATAAAGGCTATTCTTGAGTTAGAGGCTGAGGATGACGAGCTGTCGGAATGCCTTGAGACCATTGAAGAGAGGGAGACTGCAAAAAGACAGGAGCGCGAACTTAAAGAGCAAAAAGAAAAAGAAGAGCGCGAACTTAAAGAACAGAAAGAAAAAGAAGAGCGTGACCGTCAACACGCTTTGGAAATGAAGCGTCTTGAGGTAGAGATGGAACGCGCTCGTAATGGAAGTCAGGCACACGGTGCAGGAGAACGCGTATTGTTCAAAATGACTGACCTGATGCGGCCGTTTAAGCTTGGAGAGGACATTGGTTTGTTCCTGGTTAACTTTGAGCGAACGTGCGAGAAGCAGGGGTTCTCTCGGGAAACGTGGCCACAGCGCTTGCTCACTTTGTTACCCGGCGAGGCGGCCGACGTAGTCGCTCGCTTGGATAGAGAGGAGGCAGAGGATTTCGACACAGTGAAATCGAGTCTTCTAAAAAAGTACCGGCTGTCTGCGGAGGCGTTCCGTCGGAAGTTTCGGGAAAATGAGAAAGGCAAAAGTGAGTCATATACAGAGTTTGCGTATAGGCTTATGTCAAACACGCAGGAGTGGCTCAAAGAAGAGAGAGCGTTTGGTGACCACGATAAAGTTCTGCAGTGCTTCGGGCTAGAACAGTTTTATAGTCGGTTACCGGAGAACGTGCGATACTGGGTCTTGGATAGGCCAGACGTTTGTACGGTGGCTAAAGCCGCTGAGCTAGCCGAGGAGTTTGTGACGCGTCGGGCTCGCGGAGCTAAGGACGGTCAAAAGGGTGAATTTGGCTCGAAGTTTGAGAGGCCGAAGTTCACACCCATGAGATTAAAGGGGGACACGCGTAGTGAGGATGCGAGTGAAAGCAGTCCGACCAAACGTAAAGAGACGGCGGCAGCCAAACGCAGAAAGCGGTTCGAGATGAGGCGAGCGCGCTTGTGTTATACGTGCCAGAAGCCGGGTCACTTTTCGGCGCAGTGTCCGGAAACAACACCAAAAGTTGTGTTTTTTTCAATAGGCAGCACTGACGAGAACATGAAGCTTCTCGAGCCTTACATGCGAGACCTCCTCGTGAACGGGAAAGAGTGCCGAGTGCTTCGCGATTCCGCAGCTACGATGGATGTAGTTCACCCGTCTTACGTAGAACCCCATATGTTCACGGGCGAGTGCGCGTGGATCAAGCAAGCCGTGGAAGCTCATAGCGTGTGTCTGCCAGTAGCAAAGGTGCTTATTGAAGGACCTTTCGGAGCGCTTGAGACGGAGGCGGCAGTGTCATCTATGCTGCCACCCCAGTACCCGTACCTATTTTCAAACAGGTCCGATCACCTCCTGCGCGAGAAGGGGCTTTTGTTTGGTGAAGCTAGTGTTCAGGCCTTAACCAGATCGAAGGTTCGGGAGCTCGCTGCAAAGGCGGTAGTTGCGGGGCCGACGTTATCAAACAACGAAAAAGGGTCAGAGGCGCAGCAAGCTGATATTCAGAGCACGCCCGAACTGAATAAACTTGAGTCTGTAACGTTAAAGGCACCAGATACCGGAGAGGAAAATCCCGATGCGGGAAAGTTAGAAGAGCTATCTACTGATTTGCTCATCGCGCCTACGTCAGACGGACTTGATAGGTTGCTAAAAGTCAGCCGGTCGGCTTTGATAGCCGAGCAAAAAAAGGATGGCAGCCTGGAAAACGTGCGCTGCAATGTCAAAGAAGGTATCGCCAGGAAAACTGCGCGTTTTGTGGAAAGAGGTGGAGTCCTGTACCGGAAGTATCTAGACCGCAGAGGAGTGGAGTTCGATCAGCTGGTCGTGCCTCAATGCTATCGTCAGGATCTGTTGCGCTTGTCACACGGGGGTTCGTGGTCCGGACACCTAGGAGTTAAGAAAACTAAGGACCGTCTCTTGCAAGAGTACTATTGGCCAGGGTGTTTTCGGGACGCAGACCATTTCGTGAGGACATGTGACACTTGTCAGCGGGTGGGCAAACCAGGGGACAAATCAAGGGCGCCGTTGAAATTGGTACCTATCATAACGGAGCCTTTTAGACGGCTCGTTATTGATACAGTGGGACCTCTGCCGGTAACAGCCACGGGGTACAGACACATTTTGACTGTGATCTGCCCAGCGACAAAGTTCCCTGAAGCAGTGCCGCTTAAAGAACTCAGCTCAGTTGAGATAGTCAATGCACTACTGTCCATATTTGCGCGAGTTGGTTTTCCTGCGGAAATCCAATCAGATCAGGGCACAGTGTTTACTAGCGCTTTGACGACAACTTTTCTCGAAAGGTGTGGGGTAAAGCTGCTACACAGCTCAGTGTACCACCCACAGTCGAATTCCGTTGAGAAGCTCCACTCCGTCATGAAGCGCGTGTTGAGAGCGTTGTGTTTTGAACATCGAACTGACTGGGAGCTGTGTCTGCCTGGGGTGATATTTGCTTTAAGGACCGCGCCGCATGCGGCTACGGGGTTTTCGCCAGCTGAACTGGTGTACGGTCGCTCGCTTCGATCTCCGCTTCGCATGCTTCGAGAATCATGGGAAGGTAGGGGCGACGACCCAGTCGTGGTGGAGTACGTACTTAAGCTCCTCGAACGCTTAAGAAGGGCACAGGAGTTGTCAGGTGAAGCAATGACAAAGGCCCAGCAGAGGGCCAAGGTTTATTATGATCGGACAGCCAGGGCCCGTCGTTTTGAGGTGGGCGATGAGGTCATGATATTGCGCACATCGCTAAACAACAAACTAGACGTGCAGTGGGAGGGCCCAGCACGAATTGTTCAGAAACTGTCGGACGTTAACTACGTGGTAAGTCTGCCAGGAAAGCGGAAAGCACAGCAAGTTTACCACTGTAATCTGCTCAAACCTTATAGACAAAGGGAAGCAGTGGTGTGCATGATGGTAAACGTTCCTGAAGAGCTTCCGGTCGAGCTTCCGGGACTAGGCTCAGTGACGAACAGGGAAGACACCGGTCAAGTCATTCGTGACCTTATCAGTAAAGCACCGCTGTCGCCCGAGCAGAAAACCGAACTACACCAGCTATTACAAGAGTTTCAAGGTCTGTTCTCTGAGAGGCCTGGTAGGACTTCTGTACTTACTCATGATATAGAACTTACCTCCCCAGAGCCCGTACGATCCAAGGCGTATCGGGTGTCACCCCGCCAGAGCGATATTATGGAGGCTGAGGTAAAGAAAATGCTACAGCTCGGTGTTATTGAGGCAGGTGAGAGTGATTATACCTCCCCTTTGATTTTAGTTGAGGTACCGGGCAAGGAACCTCGTCCTTGCGTCGACTACCGCAGGCTTAATTCCATCACTAAGGATCAAATTTATCCGATCCCTAACATCGAGGAGCGCCTTGAGAAAGTTAGTAGCGCTCAGTTTATTTCCACCCTAGATCTTGTCAGGGGTTATTGGCAGGTTCCACTTACAGAAGAGGCTAGTAGGTATGCGGCGTTCATTTCACCAATGGGAACATTCCGTCCTAAAGTGTTGAGTTTTGGTTTGAAGAACGCGCCATACTGTTTTTCAAGCCTCATGGATAAAGTGTTGCGGGGACAGCAAGAATTCGCTTTACCGTATCTAGACGACGTAGCGATATTCTCCGCATCCTGGTCTGAGCATATGGCACACTTGCGGGCAGTGCTAACCCGCCTGCGCGAAGCGGGCTTGACAGTAAAGGCTCCTAAGTGCCAGTTAGCACAGGCCGAGGTTGTCTACCTCGGTCACGTGATTGGTCAGGGTCGTCGCCGCCCCTCTGAAATAAAAGTAGCCGCTGTGCGAGACTTTCCGCAACCGCGCACAAAGACCGATATTCGGTCGTTCTTAGGTGTCGCCGGCTACTATCAGAGGTACATCCCTAGGTACTCTGATATCGCGGCTCCCCTGACGGATGCTCTAAGAAAGACAGAGCCTCAAACAGTCGTCTGGGACGAGACAAAGGAAAGAGCTTTTAGCGCCCTAAAGAGTGCCCTAACAAACCAGCCTGTGCTACGATCGCCAGACTATACAAAAGGGTTCATTGTTCAGTGCGATGCTAGTGAGCGAGGCATGGGCGTTGTACTGTGCCAACGGGAAAAGGGAGAAGTAGAACACCCCGTCCTGTATGCTAGTCGTAAGCTGACCAGTCGTGAGCAGGCGTATAGCGCCACCGAGAAAGAGTGTGCATGTCTCGTGTGGGCCGTTCAGAAATTGTCATGCTATCTAGCCGGCTCGAGGTTTATCATTGAGACGGATCACTGCCCTCTCCAATGGCTGCAGACCATCTCTCCCAAAAATGGCCGCCTCCTGCGCTGGAGCCTGGCTTTGCAACAATATTCCTTTGAGGTGCGTTACAAAAAGGGGAGTCTCAACGGTAACGCCGATGGCTTAAGTCGAAGCCCCTAACGTAGGAATCAGCCTCAAAATTGTTTGTTACTGATGTTTTTCTTCCTGAGGCAGGATTTTTTTTAACATATTGCTTTTGTTTAGTGTTTCAAAGTGATGATATGCTTTCTAGTGCAATTTTTCAATTTGTGGACGCGTTCTGAGTGATGCTAGACTACTGTAAGGAACGAGGCAGTGGTATAAAAAGGGGAAAGAGCCTGGCAGGGCTTAGTGAGGGTTGTGCCGTGCTTGCTGACTGAGCGGTTGAGTTTCAGCGTAGTTCTAACGCTTGCCGGGAACGAGAACAAAAATGTGAACTCTCCCGAAGTCACTTTGCAGTGTCCCGTGCGAACCTGAACGAGAGAACGAGGCCTTCTCTGTGCGCTGCGCTCAAGAAACGTCGAGGGACGCCCGACTTCGGTTATGAGCATCATCGAGCGACATCCCTCCGGACAGCGGATGCAGTCCCCTGTCCATCGGGATCTCCTTTCCCCGGCGGGGCGGTCTGTTGCGTTTCGCCTGCGACACGTGGTTTTGCCGGCGCGACTGCGGCGGGGCGGCAGACATTTTGGCCCGATCGTCGTCGCCGCAACGCTCCCCGCCAGGTGTTTCCAGGCGCGACTGCGGCGATGCGACCGCAAAGGATCACCCTCTCCTTCCAGTCATTGTGCCTGAACCAGGCGATGCGACAGCAGGGGCACCCTCTCCTTCCAGTCATTGTGCCCGAACCAGGCGATGCGAAAGCAGGGATCACCCTCTCATTACAGTCATTGTGCCCGACCGGCAGCGCTACGACAGTGTGCGTCACCATTAGCCCATTGTACATTCACGTGCTCGTCTATTAAGGGGTTCCTTCTTGCCCTCAACTGCGAGAGTATAAAAACAGCTGCCCCCGGACGCCAAAAGGAGGGCTCCGATTTCTTCTGTTGAGTAAAGTGCTCTCCCGTCTCTCTACTTCGGTCAACCTGACCGCCAACTCTTTGCGATGTTAAAATAAACAAGTTGTTTTGTTGTTACCAGTCGACTCATGCTTTGCCGGGACCTTCGGATGCTTCCAGTTGTACCCCAGGCCGCCAGGCCAACGCTACCCTTGGGGCTTGCGACCCAGGTACAACCACGGGCGTCAGCGCCGAGTTCCCAACAAACCGATGCCATCGGTGGGATCCCAAACAGACTCAAGAAAGCACCCGCCAGCATTTCTGGAAAGCATGCCGAAGATGTGAGTGAAAGAGGCAAGCTTCCTTTTTAAATGTCGTATATATGGCGACCATGACAGCTCTCTAACAAAAGCCGCGCCCAGGAATTTGTGCCTGCCACCACAGTCTAGCTGAGTGCCTTCAATTTTCAGGTCATAATGCTGGATGTCTGTTTTCCTGAACGTTATTGTAGCACAGTTTTCTGGTGACATTTTATTCCCGCAACTACGCTGGAAATTTTCGATGCAGGTGATGGCTTTCTGGAGCGTTGCACTACGAACACACATATTGCGGCCTGTACTCCATATGCAGATGACGCCTGCATAAAAATTAACCTGTACGGGGCGCGGTGTTCATTTCTCCAACCCAATAAGACAGATGTTCAACAGCATCGGGCCTGATCGAAACTTCGCTATGTGGTAGTCCACGCGTGACACTTTGCGTAATGTATGGTCGCAATCTTTGATTTACATGTAAAGTTCTGTCAGTTAGGTAGTCATAAATGCAGGCTAACATGCGACCCCGAACGCCGGCGTACGTCAATGCCATCTGCATTGTTGCACGAGCAACATTATCGTAAACTCCTTTGACGTCCAGGAATGCGGCTATTGTAACACACGGCGTGCAGCTCTGTTGTGCTTGACGCAAACATCAAGGGCCGCAACGTAGTCAGTGCTGCTGTGGGCTTTCTTAAACCCTTTCATCTGCTGAGGGTAAACCTCCATATTTGCCATATCGCAATCTAAGCGCAAGAGGGCAATCTTCTCCATAAGTTTAACATTAAAATCAGGAAGTGCTATATGTCGATATGAATTAAGATCTGCGGGACATTTGGCCTGTTTGAGAATTGTTGCCACACCAGCGCATTTCCAGACGAGTTTAAGGCTACTGTCTTCCCAGGAATTGTTACAGAATTTTTGTCGAGGGGATGAGCCTTAGCTTTACTGCTGAGATGCAACAGCATGATGTATAGTCCACGCCATCGGGACCCGATAACGATAACTTGTTTACAGATGCCTGTGCCTCCGACACCTCGCCACGGTGATTGGTCATCGAAGAAAGATGCTGCTGCGCGAAGCTTGTTGGCTGTGAGCAGGCATTAACGCTATAGCAGTTGTCACGGCCGTAATTTGCGCATTTTTGAGCACAGCACGGGATTTTGACCGAGATCTCTCCGCTACATCCAGCGTGAAAGGACAACAGTAACTCATGTGTGCTGCCGCGCATCCGCGCAGCAGCACAGCTGAGTTAGTGGTGTCCTTGGGCTGCGCGCAATGCATCAAATTCTTGCGAATGGTTTTTCTGGGCGGAGCTTTGAGCAAAAAGATATCCACTCCATTCTGGATGGCTTGTATAAATCGCGCTGGACGTGCCATCTGCAGAAAGTGTCCGGCGCTCATGTTTCTTTCTTTCTTTCTTTCTTTCTTTCTTTCTTTCTTTCTTTCTTTCTTTCTTTCTTTCTTTCTTTCTTTCTTTCTTTCTTCATTACACACACATTTCATTGTGCAAGATACGCACAATCTGTATGGTCCCGCAGCAAATGGCTAGGACGGGGCCCATTTAGATATATACATATGAGAAACTGTTACGCAGGGTGTCCCAGAAGTCTTTCCCCGATTACAGACATGCGGAAGGCCTAAAATATGACTCATAGACACATATATTTTACCTTGAAGTGCAGGTAACATATTCAAGTTTTTGTGTACACACACAGGCAATTAATACATTTCGACGTGTGCTCCTTTCGTTGCCCGAAGGATATACAGGTGATATTCCATTTCCACCCATGTGTTGATCAACATTTCGTGAGGGATCTATGTTATGACGTCAGTAATTCTGTGCCATAATGCTGCGTAATACTGTGAGTTTGTGTGCGCACATAAAAACTTGCATATGTCGCATGCAATTCAAGATAAAAGATATGTGTCTTTGTGTCATATTTTCTGCCTTTTGCTTGTTTTTAATCAGGGAAAGACTTCTGGGACGCCCTCTACAACAATGCTAGTAATGAGGCTATTCAAATTGATTAACAAAGAATAAAAGCAAATACAACATTTCGCAATGAACACAAGAATAACTGAGTAATAGAAGTACACAGATTTACATATAAAAACTTATTGTATAGGTCTCTGTATTAGTCTCTTCGATACGTTAATACAGAGAACAGGAAGATTACAACAATTCGCAATAAACACAAGAAAAGCCAATGAATAACAGCTGTACATGGTTTAACAAAACTAGAACATAAACATCAATCAGTTCTAGAAGCAAATAGAATTACTTCGAAATAATACTTTTTCATTGCTGTCAGCAAGTTCCGCGTGTTCATTATATACAGGGTGTCCCAGTTAACTCTAGCCAGAGTTTAAATATAAGCGAATGCGACCTAGCTGGACAGAAGCAAGGTGTCGTTTGGAGATACCCAAATTATATTTTTTTCATACCGGCTAATTGGATAATTAGTCTTACTTAATTAATAAAACTTGTCAAATATTATACTTAGATAAAAAGTGTCAACGAGAAAACTGTAGAGTGACATGAAAAACTCCCGATAGAGCTTTCTGTTGCTCAATACGTGCTACATAGACGTGTTTTCCCGAGCATGAAAGAAGCCCGCAAATGGACGGAAAATGGCTGCGCGACCGGCCGTGCGAGACGCTGTAGAGCGCGAATCCCCCGCAATCAGCGTCGGCCACCCAGTATAACTCTGGCAGCTTTAGAACTTTCGTGCGACCCGCCGTGGTTGCTTAGTGGCTATGGCGTTGGGCTGCGAAGCACGAGGTCGCAGGATCGAATCCCGGCCACGGCGGCCCCATTTCGATGGGGACGAAATACGAAAACACCCGTGTACTTAGATTTTAGGCGCACGCGAAAGAAACCCAGGTGGTCCGAATTTGCGGAGTCCCCCACTGCTGCGTGCCTCATAATCAGATCGTGGTTTTGGCACGTGAAAAACCATATTTTAATTTTCTAACTTTCGCGCTGTTCTTTGTCGCATCAGTTATTGTGTTTATGAGATATTCGTAAGATTACTCAGGTCTGGCCGAAGTTCCAGCCAATGCGCTAAACGCTTCCTAGTCAGTGCAGCGAACTTCACTTCGTCGTCGTTCGCTAGCTAGGCCATCAAGCATACTATAGGTCAGTAAGATACGTCACTCTATGATGACGTATCATGCCGCCGCAGAAAGCTCGAAGAAATCGCTAGAAAAAGCTCTCTTGCAAAACGTTGACTGGCCATCCCTGAGTGGGAACAAGTCACTTTGCTGTACTTAATCGCACCGTTTTCACACGGCTCCGAGCTGGGCAGAGGGCATGAAAATCTTAATAATATTTGGGGTTTTACGTGCCAAAACCACTTTCTGATTATGAGGCACGCCGTAGTGGAGGACTCCGGAAATTTTGACCACCTGGGGTTCTTTAACGTGCACCTAAATCTAAGCACACGGGTGTTTTCGCATTTCGCCCCCATCGAAATGCGGCCGCCGTGGCCGGGATTCGATCCCGCGACCTCGTGCTCAGCAGTCCAACACCATAGCCACTGAGCAACCACGGCGGGTTGGCATGAAAATCTTCATTTAGGGCATGTGTTTTGCAGCTGTTCCACGAATGATATCTGTAGGCGACCCACGTCGCAGGTTACTCGAAGTGCTATATAGGCGGCGATCACAGTAAAGAACAAGTTTCAATTATTCGCTTGGACTCCGATGTATTGGACTGGAATAGCTCGACGGATAAAGGTGAGGACATTTCGAACTGCCAGTAGCGCTCCACTGGCAGTTCCGAGTTCATGGCCGCTTATTCCGAGAGGCGAAATCTGGGGCGCACCCGACACCCGCAAATTGCATTTGCTGGGCTGCGGTTTTTGCGTACAAAGTACCGGAAGTCTGAGATGTGACGTTGTCGACTGCACGCGTTTGATGGCAGTACATAGTGGCTATATCCCGTATCCCCTGCACGTTGAGAGGGGGATCACACAAGCGAGCGCTACCGCCATTGTGCGAGCATAAGCTAAAGTCAAGGAGAGTTAACACGGCCTTAGCCGTCGATGATCAAAAAGAAACGGGGAAGGCACGGGTAACTTCGACAAGGGAAGGGGGGAACGGAGCACATGTGGCCGGAATTTTTTAGGGCATCATTCTTTAATTCGATGGCTTCCAAGTCGATCGCCATAATGATGTCCCGAATTTCGAGAGTCAATTATCAGAAACAGGTGTCACAGGAAAGGCGCGAGCCTGTTAAAGTGGCTGATGAGACGGAAATTTCTGCATGTCATCTACTCAGGGAGACATCTGCACTATTTTGGTTGTGCTCTTCCTAGAATGCTTCCCTCTAACGGCTTGGTCATCCACTCTGACAGAGTTCTGCACTGTTTTGGCAGTTTTTATGACGTAGGAGTCCTCAAATCCTGCGATTTGCGTACAATATTACGACGTGGTAGGCGACGGAAACGTGACTGGCCGTGGGCGTAGGGAGACCAGGAGGCTGGGCTGGCAGGAACACAGACATAGCAAAAACTTAACGGTTAATTTGCATAATGAGAGACAGAACGAGAGAGAGAAGAGAGAGAGCGTTGAATAAAGCGGGGCCGCTTACTATATATCCTTCGAGGCCCCCAAAATAGGGGTCTTTTAGGGGCCTTTTGGGGATTTTGGGGGGCAAGTCTAGGGAACTATAGTTCCCTAGACTTGGAACTAACGCTGTCCTCGCTGGCGTAGTGGCCGGGTCCATTCTTTCCTTCGGTGACCGTGGGAGGTCATTAACTGCGGGATGATGGTGTTAGGTGCGATAATTCCCCGGTGGCGGCCGTAAGGGTCATTATCTCCCCAGAGCGGCCCGTAAGAATCCTTCCCTCGTCGGCGGCAGGAAATCCATTCTTCCTTGCGGCCGGAAGCAGTTAGAAGTCCTCACAAATATGCCGATCGTAGTATGCGTGCATCATCTCTCGACCAAAACACACAAGACATGTACCACGCACCACTAACTTAGTCGACGTGGGCGCGAGTTGTAACACAGTGCAGTTCTCATGCAGCTTTTCTGCCGTGGCGTCTTCACATATTTCTTGCGCGAGCTTGGTGCTGCTCACACAAAGCCAATTTCGCTGACATATAACCCGTGTTGTTCTCGTTTTCTGCATCTGTGAATGTCCGCATCTCTGCGGAGTATTGAGCATCGATGGAGCTTGGATTCGTGCTTCTTGGCGCAGGTTGGGCATCGAGGTATACCTCAGCTTCGCGTGCTGAACGCAAGACAAGCCAGTCGATGCCGGCTATGGGACCAAATTAACCGCTGAAATGAGGCGTAGCGTCGCGGAGATGCGGATGTAGTGAAAGACGTGGTAGTGCGTGTAGCCTATCATAGCATGCTCATGGGTAGTTTTCATAGTAGCACCCATACGAATGCTTTGGGACTCTCCCAAATGGCGTAAGGATTTAACGATTTCGGAGAGCAGTTAGTATCCTCCATGCGTTCGCTGGCTTCATTGTTTGTTGACTGCCATGTTGTTGCAACAAACACTCGAACCTTTCTGGTTCCCCTTGTAGCTCTCACTCAATGCATATACGGAGTGTGTACAATTGTTAGCCTCACTCAGTTTTCTTCTTTTTCTCGCTTGCTATACAGCCGCTGTCGGTTCCGACCAACGTAGCAACGACCATCAGCTCTTTGCCAGCACTTGCTAAGATATATCCGGTTTGGCGCTTGCTTTGAAACGACCTAGATGACGTGCACAATAAGGAAAGACCGCCCGCACATGGAAAATTTGTTGACATGTGCACGTTCTTCAAGCAGCTGGAGAACTTTCGCGTCCTTGGAAGCCGGAAGCTGCAGTTCCCGTACTTGCGCTCTGGCATTTTGCATTGCAGAAGTCGGGGGCGCACAGCTGTTCCATTCCCTCCAGCGCTGCGTGTCATGGAAAAGGCGTCTTTTTTTTTTTCAGGGCACGCTGTGTGCTCGTCGGGATATTTTCTCACTGACTTTCTTTCGACGATTTTGCAGCAACGCTCGAATTGACTCGGTGAGCCTTGAGCGCTGCTGTACACCATCGCGCTGATAGTAGGTAGTCAATAATTTTAGTCACCAGGACCACATCTCGTTGCCGAAGGTCGTTACGAGATTCGGAGCCCCTACAAGAAGCACGCGAAGCCACAGAAACAAAAGCGCAGGATTCGTCTTGAAATATTCGACGCAAAAAAGATAAAAAGAAAAGCATACACGTGAGACAAGATCAGCCTGTTTGTCTCGTCCCAAGCGTCTTTTCTTTTTTGCGCTCAGTACTCCAAAATAAACAAGGACCACCTTGTTCAACGAGAATTTATACGTAAGATTCGTCCCAGTCTTGCACTAATTCGTGCTTTCACACATTCGTTTCATTATCTTTCATACGGTTATGCAGATGTCCGATATGCCGCTTGTTTCTGTGGTGTTGTTAGGATTGTTAAAATATAAGAATGATAATTTTTTTGCTAAGTCAGGTTTGCACAGCAGCGGTGGAGCAATTTGAGCAATTTTTTACAAGTTAGCTTCTTAAGCAATGACTTCAAGGGGCAAGCTTTAATTGGCAAGATGAAGTCAGTCAACACTCGTATATAATAACCTTTCGCTAGAAGCTTTCTGAAAGGCGCCACTGTCGAGATGTACGGACTCCAATTATGCTGTGCTGCTGAAGTCAACAGTTTCCCACGCTGCATTTTTCAGCAGCGCCGACATATAATAACTCGAAATATTAGTTAAATATGTTAACTGATGTCTGCCACTGCTATGAGGCTTCCGTGGGAGATTCTCCTCGCCCGACCGGGGCTGGCTGCTCAAAGGGGCCTCTTAGACGAGGCGGAGCCCGGACCACTGGTGTCCTAAAGTAGGGACGCACCCGCTCTCTCCTTTCCTACTTCTTCCCTTATCCCCTTTCCCCCCTCCCTTGATTAATCAATATAGTTTCTCGTCCATCTATACAAGCTTGATCAGCAGAAATTATCATTCACGTAGTAGTTTTGTGGATATTATCATTCTATCTCGAATCTCCACTTGCGTGAACCTGAACGCGCACGGCCAACAAGTGACTCTGAAGGAAATTCCGCTCTAAGGAATTGTGCGTTTTAACGGAATCTTAGTGGCACAGTCGGTTTGGGGATCAGTCATGGACAAGTTTCGGGCTCGATAAGACATGAAGTGCCATCTGCCACCTGTGGCAGATAGCACGGTTGTAGTCATTGAGCTGGATTATTCAGAAAGGCGGAGATTATTTGCACGAGAAATCGAAATACAGCATCTGACTGATTAACAAATGTTCATGAGTTATGTTTTTACCTAATTATGCCGTACAGCCCATACTGCAATTTACCAATTGTAGCAGGTGAGTTCACGCGTATCCAGTTCGAGCAAATTCTGTGAATGACACCAGTTTGGAGATATTCATTGTCAAAGTGTGCGCCGAAATTCATTGGCGTTTCAGTTGCTTTTGTGCTTCGACGCAAAAGCAGCGTTATACTAAATAGATAAGTGGAACAATAGTACATTGCTGCCGCAAGTTTCACGGCCCATACCTCGAAGCCAGTGCCAACCTCAGAACTCCTTCCGACTTTTATTTCACCGGCTTCACCCGCCGTGGTTGCTCAGGGGCTATGGTGTTAGGCTGCTGAGCACGAGGTCGCGGGATCGAATCCCGGCTACGGCGGCCGCATTTCGATGGGGGCGAAAACACCCGTGTACTTAGATTTAGGTGCACGTTAAAGAACCCCAGGTGGTCGGAATTTCCGGAGTCGTCCAATACGGCCTGCCTCATAATCAGAAAGTGGTTTTGGCACGTAAAACCCCATAATTTTAATTTCACCGGCTTCAATTCGAAAATTGTATGCAGATCGAATGTTGAAGGCTGCGTAATTTTATGCAAGAATGGCCAAGGAATTTGAGGCGTCGGAGGTGGAGCAATGTGTCAATATTATGTATCTGGGCCACCGAATGTCCTCGCCGATAGAGATATGTATTACACGAGCATCCCACATGACTTTCATTTGATGTAGATGTAACGGGGCTTTACATGGCGTGATTGGTTGACAGCGGTGCTTCTGCACGTGTACATTTTGGCGGTTTCATTGCATGAACATTCATGCGTGAGTGTTGTTTCTGCGAATAAAATTATTTCGAAGTCAGTGCTGTTCGTGTTGTTTCTTCGTTCGTGCCTCGGTCCATGTTTACCCTTGAGCTGTAAAGAATATATTCAGCCAAGAAAGATTGGCCAGGAGTACTAAAGTTACTTGCAAGCTTGCTGGTCGTATTACCGAGCAGTGGATAAAAAATAGAGCGTCAACGTACTTTTTTGCCTGTCATATGCCTTTTGCTGATAAACTTGGAACTTCAGTATGCTATGCGTAAACGAAAGAAGACGCCCAATAAATCAGTTTTGCCCATCCTCCAATATTCATCGTGGTATTATGGAATGTGTGCTCAAGCGACTAAATGGTTGCCTGAACTGAAAAGTGCAGAAAAAGATAGTATAAGCGTTGGGAAACAAAGTCTCTCTCAGCGATTGGATATCTTACGAGTTTGATATAGATAAATGCAATGGTTCTTTAGAAGTTAAGTGTTTTCAAGACAATGTATTAGCAACTGTTGAAAGCCAACGCAATGCGGAAGGTGAAGCAAAAGTGGTGAGCTTTAGCGACTGTAGAGATGCATTCAGAAATAGTGCCAAATGGTGGGCTTTTCGGCATTGCCAATGAACAGGGGCTGCGCTCGGGAAGCCTTTGTTAGTAAGCATCGTTACCTTGTGGTTGGTGGACAGTTTATCTATTATCAATATATTTATTAGAGGTTGCCGGCACCCGCTGTGAAGAAATATCTTGCTTATGAACGGTCCCTTAAAACGGGTGTCGGCCAACTGCGATAGCGAACTAGATGATACTTCAGGCACTGGCATGACAAACCAGTGCTTGCAAGCAAACAGCTTTGTGCATCTGGTACCGGATAAAAGTGAAGACGTCGTCGAGAAACCTGTGCGTCCTGGTGAGCGTTAAGCAGTCTGTTTTCAGTGAGGCTTGACTTGTTTTCAGTGAGGCTTGACTTCAAGCCTAAAATTCTTGGCAAAGCTTTCAGGCACACACGCGTCCTTTTGATGACATGAGTTGTAACATGCCGTACAAAGCGCCACCGGTTTCTTCTACTAAGCGTTCAACGGCAGCTTGTGCCTTTGAAGCGTACCTAGTGCTACAACATTTTGCATGCGCAATATTTTCATCCACCTTGCGCATTATCACACAATGGATTTGTTGCGTGCTCGTTCAAGCGAAAACAAAAACTTAGTGGAACACCCCAAGTGTACGGAATTGTAGTCTCCGAACACCAAGCTGAAAATGACATTGAGCCTACGCCGCAGTGATGTGGCTTTCGTCTGCCACCTCTCTTTAGGGGGGACCTTTACGAAAGCCTACTCATTTCTCATTGAATGATGACATAGACACCCATGTGTGACATATCTCATCGACTTAAAAGCATTTCATTGCTACTATTAATGAAATCGACTGGCCTCAGTGACTGACTGTAGGCGTGATGAGCTACCCAATGTGTTCGCACAGCTAGTGCCTCCGTCCGTCACCTTCCTTTCTTTCTATCATTCCTTGACCACCTGCCTCTATGTAGGGTAGCAAATGGGACGCCGCACATCAGGTAGCATACCGTCATCACGTAGAGCTCTTGAACAGAGAAGTAAATTACCGATGCAGCGAAGAATTAGGCTGTTAAGGTGTTCCGACTCGGCAGCGCATCATGAACGCTAATGCTGTGGCGCCGTCTGCTTGGCGGAATTCGAAGGACTTTCCCGGGTCGGTGCCGTCTCTCTGAGCCTAGCAGAGCGAAACCAAACAGCTAATCTCAATAATAATGAGAAAACATGGCTAACAATTTATCCTCAGCGTGAGACGGGACTAAAGGATGACTTGATTTTACAATTCATTTGTTGCTGTCACGACGGACAGCCAGTATCAAGAGCGAATTCAGATCACTCGAAGTACGTGATCTGAGCTGGTATGGGCGCTGCCATGTTGTTACGCAATCACAGTAATCTGAGCGGTAGTCAGTGGTGCAAGGCGATCACGTGCAATGGACCTAAAGTATCGCCCATCGCGGAAACGTATCGCGCGTCATGCAAGGCTAGAACTTTCTATCATTTGTCTCACAAAAATAATACGTTTCGATAATACTTACGGCAAATACGTTCTTCCTTTTCATTATTCGTGTTTAGAACAACTGAATAGTGTTGGCGGGAGCTTACCTGAAGGCGTATTCCTTCATGTTTATGTCACTCAGGGGCCTGAGCAAGACGTCCGAATGTCTCGAGTCATAGATGATTTTTCCAATGACTGTCAAAGGCGCCATCAGAATTAATAGGGCCTGCATGCAGTCTGTCCACACGACGCCTCGAAGCCCGCCCTGCGGAAATAATTCACCGGGTCATTGCGGGTACTGGTCCATCGTTTTACGTGCTCATAGCTTTTGTGTAACGGTTTCCATGCACAAAGCATCAGGGCTCGCATTCACAAAATTTTTCGTCTGTAAGTGGTCTTTGTCATCTTCTGGTAGCCTTTACTAATGATATGTCCAGCTTCAGGATCGGCCGGAATTTTCTCTTTGAAAAAATTCTAACGCAAGAGATTTTTGTGATTATGGGGAGATACTTTTATATATCAATCTCCACCTCCTTATGTGCACGTAGAAGAAATAGGGTCCTTTAGGGATTCGAGAATGTTCTCTCCTTTTGACTCTTCATGCTTCAGTATGTCCATATGCCGGCCATGGTTATTCTCTTAAGCTAACTACGCCCTAGATATTCAGGTCCTGTGGCCGTTTCTTTTTGTCTTAAAAGAAATTAAACGAAGTTTTTGTTGCCTAACCCTCCGGTGTTTGGCGTGGCTGGTGCTGCCTCCACCCACCTTACTAAGCAGTGTCATCATATAGGAAGATAATTTCAAAACTCTTGGCATTACGTTCTCACGAATACTTTCTCAAGATGCCCACTTCAGACAAACTTGCCACACCCTTTCTCGTATTGTCGGTCTAATATGTGAAAATAGATTTATACTTCATGTCGAGACAAACATACGAAGAAAGCGGACAAAATGGTAGGCGACCCTAATCTTTGACTTAGGTGCCTCTTCGTGGCACTCGCGCCTCGGCGTTGGTTTTATATAGGTTAAGCGAGCGAACGTCTTTCCCATGGCACGACATGCGGGCGAGAAGGAAGCGCAGCTTGCGCCACCTGGTGGGCCGTAGCCCCTAGCGAGCTGCGCGCGAAGCGCACCTTACGCGCCCTCTCCGGTGCCGACGTCAGAAAACGTAACGAGCGCGCGCGGCCAGCTGTTGCGAGCAGGTGAGCGCCGGGAGAGAAGCGAGAGAGCAGGGAGTGACGTCACATCCGCTCTGCGAGGCAGATGTTCAGTTTATACCAGGCAACTGTTTACCATTACTTAGCCGGTTTAATGTAATGCCCCTTCTTGTGTGTGACGTCATGAGTGACGTCATTACTTCCGCTTTCTACTTCCGGGTTTCCAGGAATTTCGCCAAAGTCGTGCTCACATGGCGGGTCACTAAAGTCTACGATTCTGTACTTTGGTGTGTGGTAATCAGTTATTTCTAATTAATTCTAATTATTCCGGACACTGCAGCGACTCAGCTTGTAACTAAACTTTTGCTATGATATGACATATATAATGAAGCCTGTGAATTTTGTACTGTACTATTTCTTTTCTACTTTTTTTTCTGGTTTATCTTGAATTTCCTACTCGGTCGTCTCAGGGGGTGATCTGGAAGTGCTGCGCAAGAAACAAGGGTGTCACTCGATTGTCGTGCCCCTAATAAACCCACGTTTCGTTGTCTGTTTTCTTCATAAGGTCAGTACCTTTCTTTCAGTCGGTATCTGGCCCTATACATATATATATATATATATATGTGTGTGTGTGTGTGTGTGTGTGTGTGTGTGTGTGCAAGTTAGAGTAAACCTGCTTATGTTAGCATTGTGGGCTGACCGACAAAGTAGGGCCCAGTTGCCAGTTTAGTTATCTCTGTTCGGCGCAATCAAGCAACGAATCACATCGGAAAAGCTATAGCTTTAACATCGGCTCATGCGTACCTTAAATGCACACATATATCTTTTTGGAATAGCGCGTAATATTCAATAGCTTCTTTGAGTTACATAAACTTTTTTTTCAATTTATCAATTGGGTATGTGCGGTATGTGTCGATTTTCGGTCAATCCTCCAGAATGTGTATGTGCCACTGTGACACAAGAGGTATGGAATGCTTACATGTATTTAGACACGCGTCTTACTTCTCTGGGCACAGTGCGGCAGCCTTTCCTTTTACGATAAACGTTCTCCAATTCAATTCAATCACTTCTGTAGGCTTACACCGGTCACCTCCACTCTCGTTTTCATCCTCGCAACATTGGCGAGCAGGCGTCCCGTACTGTGCAACCGCTCGATTTCGTGTTTACATTCTGACACAGCTTATGAATGTTATGGCACATAAATATAAATATTGCACTGAAATTAGATTGGGACATTTGCGGTGCATAAGCATAAACATAAATCTCATATTGCGACCGTAAACACAGCTGTAGGCATCGCCGTTGGTCGTGCACCATTTAATTACCCGGTTTACTAAGGCTACGCTGCACACAGACTTCAACATGTGCGTTGGATATGCACTTATTTTTACTATACTATATGAAATTGAGCAGCTACCAGCATTATTAGGTATATAAATGTATTTCTTTTATTTTCATTAACAAAGAACTGTTCTAGTACCTTGGGTTGAAAGGGAATCTTGTGTGTCAATCTGTGACAATCGTAGAACAAAGCGAACTTATTTGCCCTCACGTTGCACCGACAACGAGTTCACTGGTCAAACGGATATTGCTAGAGCTGTAGTTAAAGCGGAGAGCTGGGCTAGTTGGAATGTCGAGATCTCAGGCATTTCCCGCGCTTATATATATATATATATATATATATATATATATATAATACCTATGCTCATCATGCGCCAAGAGACGGCGGAACATGAATTGTAGCGCATGCTTGAACCCAATTATCATAGGTGCATGGCAGACAGGTTTTGAGACTAGTAATCTGGTTTTTTCATTGGCAATGTGATACATGTGGTGACACATTTTTCGTTTTCTTTTTGAACGCAAAAAAGCTTCAAGAATCAGACGGCACTTTTCATCCTTGTAACTACCTAGAACAAGTATGCTGTTAAATATAGGCGTGCAGTGGTGCCGTTTAAAGCGGTCCGCTAAGGGACCGGATCCCGCTAGTGCCCGGACTTGCCACACGTTGCTCTCTGAATCTTTCCTTTTAGCAGCGACCGGTCTGGCCGATGAAGCATTTGCCACATGACAGCGGGGGTGCAGTAAACGACTTCTGTACCACACGCGACAAAAAGTTTAGCGTGCTTATTCGTGCAGGCCGAACCTTTCTGGCCGCGGTCGTTGACTGCTCGGCACATGCGAGCCAGCTTTTTCAGTGCTGAATACAGCACAGGGAAACCACACCTGGCGGCCGTCCTTTTCAAGCTTGTGTGACAGGTGGTGCGCATAAGGCACATGAACCGGTTGTTTCTCCGGCGGAGTCCGGACGCGTTTTACTTTAGATCCTCAGGACGTCACGTTTTTAAGCAAGCCTTCTTTAGAGAAGGCCTCCTTAAGCTGCATGTGGTGCCTTCGTTGGAGTAACCGATATATAGTAACCGATATATATAGCCCGATATAGTAACCGACGGGCTTTCGTCGGTTCACTCCAACGAAGGCACCAGTGATATATATATATATATATATATATATATATATATATATATATATATATATATATATATAAAACTGTTTGTGTGTGTGTGTGCGTGTGCGTGTGCGTGTGTGTGTGTGTGTGTGTGTAATGGATTCATGCTTGCCAGATAAAAGTTCCAGCGCATCGGCCTATAGAAGCACTGACCTCCAAAGTAGTGCCAATGAGCGTAAGCACACCTCTGTCGCGCGCAATCGCTCAACTGATCGCGACAGTAAACATGCATAAATAATGTCACGTCGTAGGCATCTCTAATGTACATGTCCATTTTAATGGAATAACGCATGATTTTCAACAGCTTCTTTTGAAATGTCTCTATATTTGGCGCATGTGCCCGTTCCTAGCCAACACTCCGGAATGGGTACGTGCCACAGTGACACTAGCGGCATATTACACATGTGTTGATCTTCTGTCTGTACAAAATACCATGTACTTATCTTCAATATTCTTGCCCGAAAAACATCAACCAAGTCTTTTATCTTCGTGACGTCAATACGTCAACGCCTCAACTTTCTGTAGTGGTGTTTGCATTTCGGCAGAGCTTGCGAACGGTGTGGCGCACAAACCTGCACATTTCATGACATTACAGTTGTGGGCTGTTTGGTGCATGAACGTATTAAATGAGCCTACACGTTGTATAATATGAAAATAAATAAGATTCTACGCATCACATTTAGTTGTACATCACTTAACTGTTTCCCAACTTCACTTCACATGGATTCCAACAGGTGCGTTGGATCTGCATTTGGATCTGCGCTATGAGCGGTAGTAGGGAGATCAGAAATTCTAGCGCAAACGCCCCCTCTTCTTTGGTCATCATAGCCCGTACCCTCTAGCTGCGGATGTTTCATATTTTCCGTCTAATATGCAGCTCCGGAGGCAATGTTCTACCTTTTTCTATATGTTCACCTTTTTTTTTTCTTTTTAACTTCTGAATATTTCACCTGCTAAGCCCGAACAGGCCACTGTATAATGGAACAGTTTGCCGGAAGTGAATGCTCTGTTATTCACCGAAATTAATGCGAATTCGTCTACGTGCTGAGTATGGCTCAGGCAGCATAAACTCACCAAGGCCGTGTAGACCGTTCCTGCTACTCCGATGCCCAATGTTGTCCATTGTATAGGAAGGTGAAAAACTGCGTGGAGAAGCGAAATCGTATGAAAAATATAGCGTGAAATTTAAGGTTGGGGTTACCTAAAAAAATCACACACAAAAAAATGGCATGCAGTTTGTCTTATTGCGTGCTTGGCCGCTCATTATCCCGAATGTAGATTTGGATTAGTCTTTACTTGGGGTGAGTCTGCGGTTGATTTGTTAAGTTGTTAGCACTGAATAGCCTAGATGACTGCTGTTGCACGATTATACAACAAAAAGAAATAAAAGCACAGGCTGTGGAACGACAAATCGGAGCAATAACGTTCTCTGAGAACCTCAGTTCTTAACAAAAAAAGAATTAAGTGCCATTCCACTCTGCGAAGGTGGATGAACAGCGAAGCTGTGTATGTGGGCTCCTTAATGGCAAACTGTCCATTTCCGTGCGTCAAACGGCGTATGCACATAAATGGAAGGCGTGGCGCGACCAGTCGCTGCTGCGCGATGTTGAACCTCGGAAGATGATGAGGCACCGGGGTGCACACATATCCATGTATTCTTGCAAAACGCGGCACAACACCTTTTACTAACAAATCCTAGTACGTAGAACAGACACGCACCTCACCGCACTCCGAGGGCACACATTGCTTCACCATAGCCAAGGCGATCGTGCGTTGGCCGACGTGCCGCAGTGCAGTAATGGTTGTGAGGTCACTCGTAAACCACAAGCGGTCACACACAACACAGGCCACACAAAATCGGTTCCCCACAGACTCCCTCTGAAACCTGGCCATCTGGCCGTTGCTCCGGTGAAACGTTCCAGGCTTGCGGGATCGGGGCCACATGGACGGTTCGCATTTCTGTCCGCCTCGCGGCCCTGGCGGGCAGCACGCTTACGGGACCGCCACCATGGGAGAGCGGAAGGAAAGCAAATGCAAGCGCTCGGAACGCCGACAAAGAGAGGGCGGTGCGAACGTAGACATGGCCGACGCGGGTCAAAGTGTAGTATTTGCTCTTATCAGTTTAATATCTGATAGGGGTTGTATTTCGATCTAAGATATTAAACTTATTTTTGCAAGTTGGCAGAGTGCTTAAAGCCTGCTTCACATCCGCCACAGGTCGGCCCGGTAGCATTTCTACAATTGCTAGTAAGTACAGTGGGGCGTAGCATTTCTCTGGGCGATCGACGTTTCTACGCAGGCACCAGTAAGCGGGTGCGAAAGAGAAAATCTGGAGGCTTTTGCTCCTTGAATATCTGACGCTGCCAAGGCCCTACGGAGGAGAAGTGTTTTGCGCATGTTCTATGCGTTTGTCCCTAGGTGCGCCGGCATTGCGGAGTGTGGTCGAGTTTGTTTGCACTCGGACGCTGGCTGTCGGCGTGGTGAAACAGGAGAAGAAGCGGGCACTGACGCCCCATTTGGTGATCACTGTGTCAAAAGGTACGTCAAACAGATTTTCTCGCGTGTGCGGCGCTGGTGCTGAGTCTGTCATGCCCGATTATAACTTTGTCGCGCCTTACGGCACTCTAGCGTCACACACAAAAAAAGAAAACATCACCATATTTCTCCGGGGGAGCAATAGGGTAGTAGTAGAGCCCGGACCTGCTCTCCTGCTGGAGTATCTTCGCTCTTAGCAGGCTTCTCGTATGCTGCTGTCCGCGACTTGCCAGGAGAATTTTTAAGTGGTCCCATTTGAGTGAAATAAACGCACAGCGCCTTAGTAACCATGGTAGAATGCGATTACCTATATCATGCCGTGTGGATTGCTGGCTTTGCGTCTCGTCCACGTTAGGTTAGCGTAAAAGGTGTTAGGGCAGCGCGGTGTATTCTCATGTGCACAGGGGTTACGCCGTGCGGATTTTGTCTTTGCGTCTCGGCCACGTTAACTTTAGGTTAACGTTAGGTTAGGCAGTATTACGTTAGGGTAGGTTAACGTTTGGTTAGGCTAGGTTAGCGTAAAAGGCGTTAGGGTGGCGCGGCGTATTCTCACAACGGTTACGTCTTGAGGATTATTGTCTTTGCGTCTCGGCCTCGTTAGGTTAGGTTAACATTAGCTTACGTTCACGTTAGGTTAAGTTAGCGTAAAATAATTGAGGGGGCGCGGCGTATTCTTATAGCGGTTGCAAGGACGTCGAGCGTCACCGGCGGCCTTTGAGCACTCGCGTTCAACCGCGGTTGCTAAGGTAATCGGCTTTCTAGATTTTCAATATATGCAGAGCGGCCTCTTCCACGGTCCCTACCGCTCCTACGGAAACATGTGCGATATTATTTTTCAAGCTACATCACGTTAAAATACGCGAAAGTTATGATTCGGCATGACTGACTTAGCACGAGCGCCGTAGATGCGAGAGAGAGCATCCAACACAGCGATCGCCAAATGGGGCGTCAGTGCCCGCTGCTTCACCTGTTTCACCGAGCCAGCAGCCAGTGTCCGAGCGTAAACAAACTCGACCCCACTCTGCAATGCCGGCACGCTTAGGGACAAACGCATACAGCACGCGCAAAGAAACTTCTCCGAAGTGCATCGGCAGAGTCACATATTCAAGAAGCAAAAGCCCCCACATTTTTTATCTCGCACTCGCTCTTACTCTCGCATGCGCACAAACGTCCGGTGCCTCCGGAAATGCCATGCCCTGCTGTTCTTACTAGCGATTGTAAAGTCGCGGCCCGGTATTGCACTATCTTCGGGATCGGCCCACGTGTGAGGAGAAATTCTCGATGTACACACCGCCATTCGTACGCAATTTTTTCCAGACCCCAGCCATACACAGCTTAGCTGCAAGAAAATATGGGGTTTTACGCGCCGAAACCCCGATCTGATTATAAGGGACGCCGTAGTGGGGGACTCCGGATAAATTTTGGCCACCTGGGTTTCTTTAACGTGGACCTAAATCTAAGTACACGGGATTATTTTGCATTTCGCTTCTATCGAAACGCGGCCGCCGTGGCCGGGATTTGATCCTGCTATCTCGTGCAGCGCAACACCAAGCAAGATAGAGAGAGACAGAGCGCGTGCAACACCAAAGCCACTAACCAACGAAGGCGGGTGAGAACCTTTGTTCTTAAAGTACTGCCCGTAAAGATTATGTCGCCTCTTTCTTGCATAATATATTTTTCTCTCTCCATGTTATACATTATTTATCCTTTCTTTCCAGCGTACACGCGTTTGGTGCCGTACTGAGTCTCATTCAGTGACGTGCTCGCTGAAACGTCTACGGCGTGTTGCAGTTGATCTCTGGAATTCACTTTTTATCTTTTGAGCTTGTGTTCTAGTTGCATAACTGTACTCCACATTTTCGAAATACGTTCGGAATGATGCAATGTGTTTATTCCGCCCATGCTTAAGTTTATCAAATCCTTGAACGATTCAGTGTTGTGGAGAAGCCGACGGAGTTACTCACTGAAGTTTGCAATTCTGAATAAATCAATCAATCCGTCAATCACAGCTTAAGAACCATTGAAGTACAGAGTGAATTACAACAATGGCACACCTAATATCATACGTAAAGGCTACGGCGTTGTATTTGCGACTAACTATAACAAACATCTATGCTGTTGCTTGATACATCTCCACTGCAGCGAGCTATTCCCTGTGTATAAATCTTATTATAACTTGCATGTGCGTTCAGTAGGGTGTGCAGTTTCGCTTGTCGAAAGTCAATTGGGAATTGTCCTCCGCCAGCAACTTGCAGGATTTTCTGATCCCAGTTTCTTTAGAGACACGTCCCCCACCTCTTTCTCTCTCCAATCCCTGTCGCGGCTTTTGGCACATGAACGTACCTGTGCTTTGTCTTTTTAAATGTGGCTATTTGTCGCATATGCGGACCTTGACGAGCCTTTTGCTGAGTAGCCTTTTCAGGGGGCTTGAATGAAGGCCTATTTAAATGTCGATATCCCATCAGAAAATTGGAGAGCAGCTTGCTAGTATAAGCAACATTACTAAGGAATGATGCCCGCCAATTTGGAGCATTTGTGGCTTTGTTATTATTAATAATGATTCCGAGAGACTGAGGCACCTTGTAAAAATTGATGGGTATTTTATGTACCAAATGTACATTTCACTCGAACGAGGCGTATTGTAAAACAGATTGGCGAGGCGAAATTTCGCAGTAGGTTGAGACCACTTTTTGGGCGTAGTACTCAGCGCTCATTGGGTTCACTCTTGTGAACCCAACTTCTTCCGGCTACTTTGACGTTTAAGCTCAGTAAGACCTCGATAGTTGGACTACAGGGCCGTAGCAGGCGGCTGTAGCACCTTATGTGTTTCTCTTCGCTCACACCACTCGGAGCTGGTGTTTATCAAGTACGTTCGCAGTCGCACACGTCGACAGCTACTGAGGACTACATTTAGCCCTCACTTTTTTGAGCTGATGGTGCTACACAGGCGCCTTTTATTGCTCTCTTACTCTGAGTGCTAAGCAGTCGGCTTGCGAAAACCCTTGCGTATACCGCGTTTTGAGTGCGTGTTAAAGAGGTGGTCGAAATTATTCCAGAGCTCTGCTTTGTGGCGTCCCTCATAACCCGTCGTGCAGTTTTGAGACGTTTAGTCGCACAATTTATTTTTTTATGGCATATGTGTGTCAGAGTAGGAGAATGAACAATCTCGAATTACTCGACGCATAGTTCGAAGCCAACTCCGAAACCTGCACTGCTTTTCCCCCTTTCACTCTTCAAACTGCTGCTTTCACGTAGAGGCGTTATGTAATTTATATGACGCTTTGAAATTGCACACAATGCGAGGGTTCCCCTTCAGCATTGCTAGATTGAATGGCAGTGTGAAGCGGTCAGTAAACTTCAGACTGCCATCATAAGTAGGGCGTGTTCAAGCCACCCTTCGTGAGCTGAGCTATCGGCCGAGCTTGGCTCCAGCGATTCTGTCATATCCGATTTAACAGGAAGCTTTAGCTCGGATGCTCCTATCAAAATGCATGCAAAAGGAGAATTCGTTTTTCTCGACAACCACTGCACCAAATTTGACGAGGTTTGTTGCATTTGAAAGAAAAACTTAAAATCTAGTGACTGTTGGTTTCGAATTTTTGAGTTAGGCCGTGAATTTTTATTAAAAATTGGCAAAAATCGAAAATTTTCAAAAACAAAACTATCAAGTTTACAACTCTGTAACTCAACAACGAAAAGTGATAATAGCATTCTGTGAATTGCATCTAATAGTACATATAAAGCGGAAAAAATTGATATGTTACATATGAATATAAAAAAATTTAGTAATATGGAAATAAAGCTTTTGCAGAACCCTTGTAACTAACGTAACAAATTCAAGTAAGATGTAAAATGACACATCTAATTTGTCCGCTTTGAATGATCTAACGGATGCCGTGTACAGAACGGCAATATATGTTCTTGAAGCAGAGCTATAAATTTGTAAACTTCGTGCTTTTATTTTTTTCAGACGGTCGAATATTTGAAAATCTTCTTGACAAAATTCAAACCCTAAATGGAAATTCCGCTTCCAACAGTCACTAGAATTTAGCTTTGTCTCTCAAATGCAATAAATTTCATTAAAATCGATCCCAAGGTTATCTCAGAAAAACGTTTTTGCATTTTACATGTATTTGAATAGGCCGCGTCGGAGTTGGGCCCGAGCTAAAGCTTCCTCTTAACCCCAAAGCGCACGGTCTCTTTGCCAGCTGCGGCTACAGCTATAGTCGCAGGGAGCATCGCCCTGTTGTAACGCTGCACGTGGGGGAATACCATGATCGGCGGCCAAGTTACTGCGGTCGAGCAAGAGCGCAGATTTTAACGCGACAGCGTAAAGGAGCTCGTGTCGCAGAAAAGCCGGTGTCGTCGGTGTCAGCGGCGCTGGCCGTGAGCGATAAATCCCGGAAGGCACTTCATCAATAAAAAAACATCCTGCATGATTGACTGGAGGGAATCGAACCAGGGTCTCCGAAGTGTGAGACGGAGATGCTACCACTGAGCCACGAGTTTTTTTTTTCTTTATTTCCTCGTTACAGAAATGCCATGCGAATACATTGTGAAAAGAGAATCAGCTTAGCTTATGCTGACTCTCTAAAATTAAAATCGCTTGAATTTAGCCAACTCATCGAACAGCGGCAACCAATCGGGCGGTTCTTTCTGGGCTTTGTACACTTCACGCATGTAGACGACACTTTCAATAAAGTTTTCTCGCACAGAATGGGCATTCACATCAGCATGACATACCGACATTCTTGTGGACCATATACTATGGAGGCTCAGCAGCATAATAAGGTCATATGGAATATCGTTATTGCCTGTGTCTAAGTATCTGATACCACGTGGGGTTATTGGTAATGCTTTCTTTAATGTTCGTTGTAAGATGTCCCAATGAAAAAAGGGATCCCAACAGTCAATGAAGACGTGATCGACAGTCTCTGGTGGTTCTTGCGGAACCACAGTGATCCATTTTTGCGCACCATGACACAAGTGCGATTAGGTAATCTGTTACCTGACTTCATTGTTTCGTGTTCCAATGTTGAATCCCCTCCAGTGAAAGGTTTCCTTCAGGAAGTAGTGTTATCTTTCCGTATGCTTAGTGTTCGATTCTCGCTAGAATATTTAAGTTCCGTCAAAAGAAAGAAATTGTACCATGATATGATAGACTCATTAATGCCAGTTCCAATGTATAGGTTAGCATACTATGGAGGTTCAGGCGATGATGTCCTCAAAGGGGTCAAAAGAATGCCTGTGAAACCATCGGTAAAATCATTCTTCTTCAAACTCCACACAAATACCTTGCCTGTAAAGACTTGGCTGGCCGACAAGGGAATATATGTGCCGTGGACCACCGATTGTATATTGTGTAAAAAACCTGAGCCACGAGTTCGACCGTTCAAAGCGGTACAAAATCGCCTCTAGTGAATGCGGTGTTGCCTTAGAAACGTGCCGTAGAAAGTTATACTGCGGTGTATATCGGTAATTATGACCATGTAAATTACAGAAGTCGCAGTTTCACGAGTAGCGAAGTACGTTTCCGCTACATTTCTTCTGCGCTCTGCGCACACGCAGAGCCATCTTGCCGCAGGCACAGAAGACCCCCTCCTCGCAATGTAGGGCGCTGCCCCGACACGTGGCGCGCCACTCGCCCCATGATCGCGTCCTCCTTCATGGCGCGTCGCGGCCCGGCTCTCCGTACCGATCGCTATGGTTGGCTCGCGTAGATCGTTTGAGTGGGTGGTGCGAACGGGGTGCGATAACGTTATCGCGTTCCACTCTTGAAGGCGAAGCTTAAGCGTCCTCCAATTTTTTCGGCTTGCGTTATCCATAGTTGATGCAACAAATTCCAAACGCGCGCGCGTTGAACACACGCAAGCACGCGATGAAGGCTGGCGCTTCCACTTTCTGAACGCTCGGTGGCACTGAACCTCTCTCTCCTTTCTCATCTAGTAGCCGCTCTTCCCCCTTGCCCAGTGCAGGTTAGCCTACTGGGCTCAGCCTGCTTAACCGCCCAGCCTTTCCCTTATGACCGCCCCCCCTTTCTCTCTCTCTAGATCGCGCCGCGCTCATATGAGTACACAGCGTTCACTGTGGCAACACGGAACAAACTATCCTATAGGAAAAGGTCCATGTCTATCCATTGGTAGCGGGCTGGAACTCTATAAAAGCTAGTTACTGGGACATTCTGTACAGCAGTACACCCTCGGCTTCTTAGCGAATCCCCCGTAACTGGTAAGAGTCGTTGCCATTGGAAACAGAAACATTCACTATACGATGTCCAGACGTTACATGAACCAGCAACGTCGAAACGCGATGTACGTGTGCCTCAAACTGGCTGTTCACGGCGGGCGATTCGCTGTCGCTGAATCTTGCTGCACGGCTACAGGTCACGAAAAGTATTGACGATTCGGTTCGACACGACGGGGATCGAATCGTCAATTTATTTCGCCGAGGCTGACTGTATGACGTCGCCCAGTGGTCCCAAGTCCCATTGTTGCCTGAAAGGAACCGCTGGCTATAAAGTGTGCCGCTACGCGGTTCAGTGCCGCGAGTATAGTTGCATTCACGCGAAGTACCTGATCACTGTAGCCGAGGTGCAATTGGTTGCGCCGCTACAGCAGCTCGTCGGCGGCGTTCTTGTGTGCGGTTTGATTCGGTGCCGCACACAATTGCTGACATTTCTTTTTCTTTTCGTGTGCAAATGAAGGTCCTCGACCTGAAAACCCTAGAAAAAATAGTGACAGGCCTCAGAGCGCCATTAATAATCTCATATAATAGCTTTCACATAGCCAGTTTCGGTTTCGTTTCACAGGAGGATACTGTGTCGTGACCTCACGACATTGTATGTGGTCACGTGGGAGCCGGACATTGCGATGTTTGGTACTCAACCTAGCTCGCTAGGCCACTTCGTATGCTGCTACTGATTGTGAGAGCCGATGTAGCAGCGTAGAGAATGACAGAGCGAGCCGGAACGAGTGCTCGAAACGTCGCAATGTCTGGCTTCCACGTGATCACATACTGCGTCGTGCCATCATGAAAACAGAAACATCGTTTGGCTGGGTATCCACTACAGCGAACTTGGCGAGGCTTGTTGCATTTAAAAGAAAATGTTAAAGTCTAGTCATTAACATTATAATAAGGAGGACAAAATGGGTGTATTATACGACATTCTCAAATATATACCAACTTCTAAGTAGGACATTTGCGAAATTGTCAAAATCGCTGTAACAAAAAATGTCACGTAAGTTGTAGGCTCATATAAAGCGTGTGCGCTTTAGGCGCTCTAGCAGACGCAGTTTACAGACTTTGAATGTCTGTTCTTGTTGCAGGGTTACGGATTTGTAAACTTTGCACTACCACTGTTTTTCTACCTTACCGTTTTTCGGCAATTTATGTATAGTGTCATAAATCAATCATAAATCGAAATTATACTTTCTACTGTCGCTGGAATTTACTTTTCGCTCTCAAATGCGACATTTTTTTTCTTCAGATAGGTCCAGTCGTCGCGTCGTGAGAGAATTTATGCGCTTTGTATTTTAATAAAGAAATCGAGGTTGGCCCCAAGCCATACCGTTCTTGACCTGCCAACTGAGTCGACGATCTGGTCCTCTGCGTGAACTCGCCAATTTAGCAGACCATGCCCGGCGGTGGCAGTGACAGCAACCCGCGCTCAGATACATTATTGCAGGTTCAGTTCAAATTAAGGCAAAGAGCGAGCAAGAATCCTGCAATAATTCTGCGTGGACAGCCATCAAATGTTATAAACTGAAAGTGTAGAAAAATTACTGTGAACTCGCCAAAGACAGTGCTTGTTTTTTTGTTGTTGTTGTTTTGTCTTTTTCTTCGTACCATCTACTCGCGCTGCGTTCTAAAAACTTCATTTGCTCTTACATCACATGCGCCGTCACAATGGAATTGCTTACCTGTTGCGGCAGCTACGGATGCAGAGAACAGTGCGACAGCGCCAATGGTTTGCTGCGAAGGGAACAAAATATATACATATCCTGGGGTCTTACGTGGCAAAACAACGCTATGATTATGAGACCTTCCGTAGTGTAGGGGAGTCTGAAAATTTTCACCACGACTGTGGGTTTTTAACGTGCACTCAATGTTGACACACGGTCGTTTCCCGCTCAAGGAAATGCATTTGTTTAGTCAAAAAAAAAAAATTAAGCCTGCGCACGTTGGCTTTTGACACTGCCTCTTCTTTCTTTTGTGTCTGTACACGTGCCAAGTCAATTACATTTTGCGAGACCCTAACCCATCGAATTCCACAAAGAGGCGAAATTAAGTCTTGCACATAAAAAAAATTGAAGTGCTGTAAAAGCTGCGTGACAGTAGCTGGTACCTTGCCGCTTCTCAGGGAAATAGGCAAGCACATGCGCTGTAAGCTCGAAAAGAAAAAAAGGTGGGGGAGGGGGGAGTTTTAATCTATCAGACGATTCGCTTTGTCGAGATAATAGCTTCGCAAGCGACTACCACGTTACAATTTTCTAAATCATTAACATTGGGTGCATGAATACTTCGAAGTCATGGTGAGAAGATTGTCGCGTTTAAAAGCAAGTACGGAACCTCTACATATGGGCACTTTCCTTTTTATGCCTGACAGATGCAAAAAAAAAAAAAAATCACCTGTGGTGGCTAGCGCTATTGCGCCTCTTCTTGAGTGTGACTGGCCTGTGTGAACGTGTTCGACGGCGTAGAGGCGTCCGCGCGCTTGCACGCGTTCAACCCGCCCCTATCTATCTATCTATCTATCTATCTATCTATCTATCTATCTATCTATCTATCTATCTATCTATCTATCTATCTATCTATCTATCTATCTATCTATCTATCTATCTATCTATCTATCTATCTATCTATCTATCTATCTATCTATCTATCTATCTATCTATCTATCTATCTATCTATCTATCTATCTATCTATCTATCTATCTATCTATCTATCTATCTATCTATCTATCTATCTATCTATCTATCTATCTATCTATCTCTTTCATACACATTTTTCTAATCCCCCCATTCCTTTCGCCCAGCATAGGGTGGCCAACCAGACGCTTTTCTGGTTAAAATCCCAGCCTTCTCCGTTTAACTTCTCCGTCTAACCCTTCGTGGTCGAATACATGAAGAGGCGGACAATAAAGGATTAGAAAATGGGCAATGTTGTGTTCGCTAAACACGAATATGTGAATTAAATTGTAATTTTTAGGGCACACGTTGCAACTGCGGAACGAAAGCCGAGTCGGGCAGATATGAGCGGATATTCTGAGACTAGTGCCGGTTTCGGAATATGTCCACCCTCAAACGCTGCCACAGAATGCAAGCTTTGCTAAAGAAGCCTCTCTGACGCCTTCTGAAACAAACGTAAGTGTAACACCAATGTATACTGCATCTACTTTTGAGCGAGAATATCGCGAAGCTGGCGCATCTATTGAATCCTGATAAGTCGATATGCCATTATTACAGCCCGACTTCAATTACACATTTGCCAAGCTTGCCGTGAATGTAAACTAGAAATAAAGAGCTGAACAACACAGATTTCTGGCTACTTGAACAATATCGTTTGACATTCCTATATTCTCCACGTCTTCAGATGATTTACGGGAAGTGGAGGGGCTGCATGATCGGCCGTAGAAAGTAGTGAAAGCCGCACCTAGGACTTGCGAGGACTCAAAGTGGCAATCTTTTCTTCGCATGACATCGCCTTGCCGCACTCTTTCAGAATAAGACAGTTCCTTAAGTCTATCCTGCATTGCGCCCTGCCCCACTTCGTTTAGTATAGGTAGTTTGTCTTCGCGTGCTTTCACCGTGTATTTACTTATTAGGCATGCACTACACACACGAGGTCCGTGCGTGGAGGAGCGTAACTTTAAAAAAGATCACTGACGATTACAATGCTCCCTAATGCGAAACTTCAAGACAGCTCTATACGTGTTTTCATTTCGCGATATATTGGCTGGCGCGGACAATCTGTCTCTTGTGGCAAGTAGCAAGCGGAGCGAAGCTTGCAACGAAAGATCGCGAGAGGCAGCGCATTGGGGTGACGCGTGCGCGCGATTCACAGCAGCCGTTGCAAACAGACGATGTGCGCTACTTTGTCGCCATTTCGTAGCTATCGTCGCCGCACTAGCCACACTACGTGGGATGGGATTGTATCCCATCCCACGTTAAAGTCGGAAATTTCCGACATCCGGTTTGACCATACATCCAGAAGCCGCTTCAATGCCATCCGTGTTTCAGGCTAGGACACGTCAAGGGCGTGTGTCCCAACTCGCTACTGTATCCCCGTTGCGCTGAACCTCATGCACGGTTGCCACGGTTCTGAAGTGCGCCAACTGTAGCGGCCCTCACGCGGCCTTGTGGAAAGACTGTCCCCGCATCAAGAGGGAGCGCGCGGTTCTCAAGCAAATGGCCAGAGACAATTCGGCCCACAGCGAGGCAGCCGAAGTAGTCCGGCGTCGGCGTCGACGTCCATCGTACGTCTTCGAAGAAGGCGCATGCGCGAAGTGACAGTACCCACTTCACTGCGGTGCCAGTTAGTCGCGCCGCGAAAAGGCCCACCGCTTCCACAAAGGAAGCAAAAAAGACTCTATCTTTAGAGGAATGACCTACGCTACCGAGCCGCTCCCTTGCTAAGGAACCTCAGAAGGTCGGGGCCCCACCTGATCCTTCTCCGGCCATGGATGATTCACCTAAAACAGACCGTCAAGTCATCTCGGTGCTACGTTATCTCATGGAGGCCATTCGAGCGCTTTTAGTGGACATGGGGACACCGACTGCTCGGAGCGCACTTAAAGTGCTGGACGCTTTCAGTCCAGTGCTTGCATCCCTCAACTAGAAAGATCCTTCCTTCCGGAAAGAAGTCAAGGCAGCGTCCGTCATCCAAAGGAACGCCAGAGGGCTAAAATCATGAATTTCAGATTTTCGTCAGTTTGTGTTCACCAATGTGTTTCCACTCATCGTCATTTGTGAGCCCAACTTGTCGAAACCAATAACACAGTCAGGATACGAATTTGTCATGTCATCAACAAATGGTGCATGCAGCAAAATCGTCGTTTTTGTTCGTCGTGAAATCACCGATGTTTTGCAACCAATTGCGCCTCACGACGACAATCAATATATATGCATCACAGTTAAAAAGAACAAACTCTTGTTTACTCTCATAGGCGTTTATATATCGCCTTCCAGCAATTTCGATACCAAAAGATTTGCGGATATCTTGAGTGCTTGTCCCGCCCCATGGGTCATCATAGGAGATTTCAATGCACACCATCCAGCATGGGGAAGTACAAGGACAAATGCAAGAGGACGAAGATTAGCAAACATCGCCCACAACTATGGCCTTACTCTCCTGAACGATGGTAGCCCCACCTTTCTTCGAGGCGTGACATGCGGCAGCTGCCTCGACCTTGCTTTCGTCTCCAACTCTCTCGCTAGATGTGTGGTTTCCAGACATTGAGACACATGGGAGTGACCACATTCCCACCTATCTGAACATCAAAGGCTTGTCGTCTAGGTCAGGCCCACGGAATACCATTCGGACGATTCAATCTGGACTTCAATTCGGACTTCAAATCTGAGATGGAAGATGCCTGCCGCGAGGGCCTACCCTCTGGGTTAGAGCAAACGATTAAAATTACGATGCAAAACGCCACTCGCATGATGACGATCTCTTCCACGTGAAATGACTTCGACATAGAATTAGAGCGACTTCGAGCGCTTCGTCGCGGGGCGGAACGTCGATATCGGCTTACAAAATAAATACATGACCTTAGGGCAGCCAGGAGGATGCAAAAGAAGATTCAGCGTCGTATGGATAGATTAGCGTCGGAACGTTGGGCAACATTTTGCCACACACTCGACCCCCGCAAGCCACTGTCTCACATTTGGAAAACGGTGCAAGGTCTGCGTTGCCTTCCGGAACGGCGTTTTCCACTCAAGGCGCTAGCGCTTTTCCAAGGGCGGCAAGACATCGATGTCGCAGAAGACTTTTGTGCGCGGATCGCAGACCAAGCGACTCGTCCAGATCTTCCAGCCCGAGCTGACGTCCCCCATTCTCGTGATTGCCGCATGGACCTTCCTTTTACAATGGAGGAGCTGGAAGCGGCACTAGCTCTCTGCAGGCGCTCATCATCTCCGGGTCCAGATGGTATATCATACCGGGCCTTGTGCTATCTCGGAGAGTTCGCACGGATAGAATTGTTGAACCTTTACAACTCCTCATGGCAGGAGGGAAATGTTCCTGACGAATGGAAAGTAAGCCGCCTGGTGCCACTCTTAAAACAGGGGAAATCCCCACTAGAACTCACCTCTTACCGCCCAATAGAGCTAGCCAGCTGTGTAGGAAAGATAATGGAACGGATTATCTTTGGCCGCCTGGAATGGTACCTTGAATACTACAAGATTTATCCGATTTCCATGGCTGGTTTCCGACGTGACCGCTCTTCCATAGACAATGTAGTTGATCTCGTTTCACATGTCCAGCACGAAAGGTCCCGTAAGCGTTTATCTGCAGCTTTATTCTTAGATGTGAAAGGGGCACACGATAGCGTATTACATGAGGCCATTCTCGACGCTCTTGCGACGGTTGGCCTAGATGGTCGAGTTTTTTTCTGGATTGCAAGTTACCTATCTGCAAGATCATTCTATGTGTTAACTGACGATGGCCCAACTACGTGACGCTATACCAGCAGGGGCGTTCCTCAAGGCGGTGCTCTCAGCCCGACGCTATTCAACCTCGCTCTTGTTGGACTTGCTGAATACTTGCCAACTACCATCAAAATTCCAATATACGCTGACGACATCTGTGTCTGGACTTCGGCAGTCACACGTCCTCAGATACGTGCGCGGCTTCAAAGAGCGGCCACTTTGACAGCGAACTACTTGTGTAAACAGGGTCTAGGCATATCACCAGAAAAATGCGCACTAGTAGCATTTACTCGCAAACCGATGACGGCTTATGTCATCTCAATCAATGGGCGGACCATTTTCTATGTCCGAACCCACAGATTCCTTGGCATAATTATTGACCGAGACCTCTGTTGGAGCCCGCACGTGGCCTACATGAAACGACGGCTGACAGCAACTTCCGAGTTGTTTAAATACTTGACAGGAAAGACGTGGGGGATGTCAGTAGACGCAATGCTTAAACTCTACAGAGCTCTCTTTCTCGGTTTTAAGATAAAGTCTACCTGTATTGACCAAGACCTGCAAGACAAATATTCGTGTTCTGCAGGCAGCACAAGCTCAAGCACTCAGAGTCTGCCTTGGTTTGCCCAGATGCACGTCAACAGAGGCAACTCTTGCGATTGCTCGGGACCATCCAATGCGAACTCACATTACGGTGGAAGCCCTGAGAACGCACATCAGACATTTTGCGCGTGCCCCCTATCACCACTTTGCAACACTGCCTTCAGACAGGCACCAATCATCATTCTATAAAACTATCATCAAGTACAACGACAAACTTCCCTCGGGCTTCACCGCTGCATCTAAACCATCGATACCCCCTTGGTGTCTTATCAGCCCCACAGTCCATCTCAGTGTACCAGGAATCGGGAAAAAGTGAACTGTCGTCGCCTGTGCTGAAACAACTGTCGCTGCTTCTCCTGCACGAGAGGTACGCGGACAGTGAACAGATTTATACTGATGGTTCCACAAACATTCAGTGTTCGTCCGGTGCTGTGGTTGTCCCAGCAAAAGCTATTACCATCAGCTTTAGGACTGACCACCCAACAACATCGACATCTGCTGAACTAGCTGCTCTTCGCGCTGCACTTTGTTTCGTCAATCGGGAGCCACCTCGACAATGGTCAATCTTCAGCGACTCAAAGGCAACCCTACAATCTGTATGATCAGCTCTGCGTCGCGGGCCATTCGAATAGCTTGTATTCGATATTAGATGCCTACTCCATACATCACAGGAGAAAGACACCACGTGACGTTTCAGTGGCTGCCAAGTCACTGCGGCGTCACTGGAAACGAAGACGCCGATAATGCTGCTCGGGCAGCTCTTGAAGACGCACAAGAAGAGGCCATACCGCTTTCACGATCCGACGCAACTAGCAGACTTCGAGTGCTTGCACAGGAGATCACGTTCTCTCTATGGTGCACACCAAACAGCCAGACCAACCAGAGCGACCGTCAATACCACTTGCCCTCTTTGATGCATCTCTATATGCCAACTGGACTCCGCCGAAGAGGCGACTATGCTTTATCGCTTATGGCTAGGGGTGGCTTTCACGAAATTGTACTCATTTCGCATTGGAATGGCCGACAACGCTCTCTGCAATGCCTGTCTTTGCGAGGAGACGCTGGAACACATTCTGTGCGACTGTCCTGAATATAATGTTCAGCGACAGTCCCTGGCATCCGTTCTAGCGCACCTTGACACTAGACCATTGTCCCTCGACACAATTTTCACATGCCGCCGACAGAAGACATCGCAGGTGAAGGCGACGAAGGGACTACGTCGGTTTTTGAAAGAGACGGGATTGGACAAGCGGCTGTGACAGTGATATCACGTACCATGCCAGATTGAAGGACTCTAACGGACGATGTGTGTGTGCTGTGCTATGTGCTCTCTCTCTCTCTCTTCCCCTTCCCAATCTTTCATCGCCCCCATCCCTCTCCTATGTGTAGGGTAGCAAACCGGTTAAGCTAAACTGGTTAACTTCCCTGCCTTTCCTTCTCCACTTTTTCCTTCCTTCCTTCCTTCTTCTCCCGCTTTCTCCATACGCTCCTCCTCTGCTTCCTCTCGGCGTCTTTCATCCCCGCTCCCCGTTCGCTTTTTTATCCCCCGCTGTCTTCGTCCGCTTGGTTACGCCGACGCCGACGCTCACCGCAGGAACAGGCGCCTTAGGGGTGCGCTCTAAGAGAACGCAAGAGACAACAGACTAGGAAAAACAAAGTAAACTGTGTAAGCACAGTCGATGCTCAGGTCCATCATGTGATGACGACAGCTAAACGATGTCACTCATCAATCACAATTACAGCCCCCTCCTTCACCGCCATCCTCCGTATTGATGTCCTATATCATGGCAAGTAAACGTCGATACGACCGTGAGCAGTTCGTAATATATGAACGTGCCTAATTTTGGTTTCTTGTTTAACGAAACAATTATAATCTAGTAAATCTGGATAAAAAGTTTTGCCTCAATTATAACTCTGACCGAGAGTGCCATTTCCGTCAGCGTTTTGTTGTTCCTCATGTGCGTACGTACGGGAAGCGTGTTCGCGAATATTACATTCAACTCTTTTTTAATTATTTAACGGTAATGTTGTTCTCCTTGAATGTCCTAAAAGCTGTTAAAAAACTTGGTGTTTATTTTATTTAACCCCACGATTTATTAATTTTCCTTCGGAGTGTTATCATGTCTCCAGCTGCCGGGTACTGCCCTGAAGCTCTCGTTTGGCTTCCGCAGGCCGCTTTTGTATACTGATATTTTATTCTAATAAGCATTATTATTATTGATATTAACCAATGCGACCGGACAATCGTATAGAACACTTATGAAAGGAGATGTTTGTGAATTCGGCCCCTGGACATTCAAACTCCGCCACAATGTCGATTACGCCATCTCGTCTACTTTGACGCCGACTGATCTCATCTTGAAACTGATCTCTCTGTTCTTGAAAGGGTGGCGCGGGCTCTGAGGGTATCAAGAAATCGAGCAATAACTAAAGTGCTCTGTGTTGCTAGTCTTTATTTGCCTCTATGCACGTCGTTCATGGCTCACTCGTCGGGACAAGCTCACTGACTTTAATGAAATTCTTGTCGTCTTTTAATCAACACGCAGTTCATTTCATTCGAAACAATGGTACAGATATAACTGTGCTCGAATTGAATTTTTCTTTCGACTTTCAAGAATATACAAAGCGATCACTACGTTTTAACTCGAACAGCGTGCCTTCTTAATAAGTGCGCTCCAATAGAGCCTGACCTCTAGTTGATTCTGCGAGAACTATAGATACAGAATCAATTAAAACCTGATGAGCATTTTCCTAAGTGTCCGAGGCGTCCCGGGCGAACTTTCAACTTCGTCCCAAACACTTCCGAGTTTCTCAAGTATATGGAGTCGAGGGGCAAATTGACGCAGCTTTTCGCTCGCAAGGGATCTTTGCCACTGGCTGGCCACCTTCGCTAATAATATGTCCAGCATCAGGAATGGTTGAAATTGCTCTTACGAAATATTCTACCGTAATAGCTTTTTTATTATTAATACTACTAAAGAATTCTACAGTACTCTGTGAGAACTTAATTCAGCCCGAGCTGCGCCCACACCACAGAGTCACCTGCTCTCTTTCCTTCCTCGCTCAGAAACACCGATCCCGAATGACGCCGATAGTAAAAGAAGTTTGCCTCCCCTGTGACGTCACTGAAAGGAGCGAACGTAATTGGCTGGCGCGTCTTGCAAATTTTTATTTTAATCGGAGAGCAGTGCATGTGTCGCTGCCTTGTTAGACTGTCACCTGCTGCAGTTCTGTTGTCCCAAACACGCATGGGCGTCAGCTTTTGTCACACGCCGGGTGAACCGTATGTGCTTGTGACAGAGGCTGCAGGCGTGCATGCTTTTTTGTCGAGAATTCGTGCGCCCGTCCTTGTCGGTGGTTCAGGTTTATGCATTGCTGTAATTCGAAGACACTAGTATACCTACTCCAATCAATACGCGGGTGAAAAAAGAATGTATTGCAGCGTAACAAGGCTGGAGCCAACGTGTCGACATGAGGTCGAAGGCTACTCCCTTCTTGTGGAAACGTTGGCTCCGGGTCTGACGCTTTCTTCGTTCGCCCACTGTCAATATCTTTGTTTTGCCTTTTAAGTCTTACTCTCAGAATTAATGGAAGCTCAATAGGTCCCTACTCTCCTTTGCTGAAGGCTGTACGAGGCAGGACGGTTTCAGCTACGAACAGTAGTCGAGTAAGCTGGACATTTGATATGTCAAGAGAAGTGCAAAACCTAATAATTTGTTGAGACATTTCTGACGCTGTTTGACTCGTGCTACGACTAATAGATATAAGTAATAAAAAGATGAAACAGTCGAGGCAAGGTTTTTAACCTTGCAAAACCTCATACTTTGTTGAGACACTTCTGACGCTGTCTGACTGGTGCTGCGACTAATGTAAGGAACAGAACATACACTGTAAAAAAATGGAAGTTAAGGCAGGGTTAAATTTAGTAACCAACTGCGTGAGCTCTAGGCTAGTGTACATTCTATTCAAGTGCATCATAGGCAAGGCTTACTCATGAGTTCGAAAAAATGAACGCTTGTGCGCTGATCAAGCTCACAGCCAACTTCATTAGGTCGGCTAGAACAATATAAAATACGGTTACAATGGAACGTCAAACTTGATGTCACTGGATGGTTGGTATACAAAAGGCTATATGAGTCTAAATCACGACATAGGCGCGTCGCGAAAGGGACATTTCAAAACGGTGTTACTATATATATATATATATATATATATATATATATATATATATATATATATATATATATATATATATATATATATATATATATATATGAGCGTGTGTGTGTTTACGTTATTTTTCTTTTATTGCTTTTGGCAGAAGGAATGTCTGAAGACTTTATTGCATGGCAGAAAACATGTTATTCTGTACCTATATTGTACGCGCTTAATGAAAATGTTTTTTATTTTGCAAGGATTGTTAGGGGCAGATGAGTGACTTGTGAGCCTCGGCAACACTGCCGTTGGTAGCTGACTGTAATTGTTCACATAGTCGAAGGACTAAGGACTTGCTACGAACGGGTGGATGTCTGATTTTCCCTTTATTAATTGCTTCTCTCCACCTTGCGGGCTTCCGCAGAACTATTACGTCAAACTGTTGCCTTTGCTTCAAGTTGTTGAGAAATTCGACTTGGCCCTGCCGCCAGGCTAGCCGCCTGGTTAGCTCAGATGGTAGAGCGGGTGCCCCGGAAAGGCGGTGGTCCCGGGTTCGAGTCCTGGACCAGGACGAATTTTTCTTCAACTGCGAGGTTTTTCTTTCGAAGAACCCGTATGGGTTTCCTTTGTAGCATTTGCTACGAACGGGTGGATGTCTGATTTTACCTTTATTAATAGTCTAAGGACAGTGTTAATTTGCTATATGCATATCCGAAAGAACTAGCGAGAGCTTCGTTGCACGCAGAAAGTACGCGTTGCAGCGATTTTGCGTTCTGTTTACTTACGCTGAGAAATAAGTAGATGCCGCAGGCACCCAGGCCTACTTTGTTCCCGTATCGAAGGCGCAGGTACTGCAAAGGGCAAGAAAAAAAAACATTCTTCTGAACCTCGCTGCCTGAAGAAAATTCAGACAAACATTGGTAAATCAGTTGAATTATACGCCCGCTGAAACGCGCTGTTAACAGCCGTTTCGTACAAATATGCGCATAAAACAGACGCTCCGGCAGGTGTTACTCGGAACAGAACCACGACCGCCTTTTAGAATACCAGGATAGTTCGGGGCGGTTTCCGGTCTAAATCACGTGCCCTGGTTGCCGCTGTGTATGTAGAGTTGAGTATAGTAGGTTGCCGAATTTTCTATTAAGTATGGAGTATCATCCGTCTATATACACTGATCCCGGGCGGCACGCAAGCCCGTCGTCGGTGGCGTTTCCGGACGAGGCGCATTGCAGCTGATATCCGATCAAACATCAGAACAGAAAACAACTGGGCTGAGAGAGCATGGAGTGCGGTTCAACGCCCCTAGCAACATGCTGAGCTACTGAGCCGCAGCGGCTGGTCCGGAGAGGGCACAAAGAAAAGCCGCGGTGGCAGCGTCGACGAGGGTCACGTGGAGCCACGACATACTGCACGAGACATTCTAAAACTACTGAAGTTGCCTTACAAAGCACATCACACCGATAAGGACGTTTTCTTCATCTTGTTTAGCCACAAAATTAGATAGAGAGAGATAGAAAAGAAAGGAGAAAGGCAGGGGCGTTAGCCAGAACAAAAAATTCTGATTGCTACAGTACACTGGGAAAAGTGGGAGGGGAGTAGAGAAAGAGCGAGAGCGAGAGGGAGCGCATGCACATGATCACAGCCGTTCAGAAGCACATGAGAACAGTTGACACTAGTTGGTGCTATAGCCGCTTGTGGAATTTCTTGGTCCTGAATAATTGTACAAAAATGCATTGGCAGCCCTCAGCTGCGACGGCTTGCGAGGCCGGCGTGTTCCAATATGATTTGTTTCGACAATGAGATGTAATCCGTAAGAGCTAGCGCAGTCGCGAGCGGTCGTCTACATTCACTGTATCGAAGACAATCACACAAAACGTGTTTAAGGGTCTCCTCGAGACCACAAGCAGCGTTTTCAGTCATTCCAATACGGAAGGCGACAGATTTTGCTAAAGCAACTCAAGCAGGTTGATAATCTTTGTTTTGCGGAATGTTTAAAAATACCCTGTTGCAGATAACGTAATTGTAGACCTTCAGATTCAGATTTATTGGTTCCAAAAAAAGAAGTGATTACATGACAAATATACAGACGAGGTGTATTATTCAGAGAGGCGGACATTACTTGCGCGCGAAATCAAAACACATATTCAGCTAATTAACAAGAGTTATCCAATTCTCTTCTGAATTAATTATTTGCTGCACATATTAGAATTTACGAATTCTAGTCCGTGAGTTTGCCAGGCGTATCCACTTAGAATGAATTTCTAGAATGATGCCAGTTCGGAGATATATGCGCTACCAAACTCGCCGTAAAATGCACTGTTGCTCCACTTACTTTTTTTTCACACAACGCATTTTTATGCATTCCAGCATAAAAGTAACTGGAAAGCTAGCCCGTACAAAAAATACTGAGAAGGCATTGAAATATCGTTGGTAAATGTTTAGTTTTTTATTGAGGAATTATTGAGTTTGTATGAGAATTGTTGGTTTGAGTGCTGAGGACTCTTGAATATTGGCCACTGAAATTTAATTGAACCACCATTGGGTACCTCAATGGTGAACAATTGTTAAGTTACCATTGAAAGTCCATTGTGCTTAGACGACCCGCTGTGTTCGTTTTGTTGAATGGTTGTTGAGTTACCATTGATTCTGCGTTGAACTGACGTTGTGGTAGTTCTGTTGAACTGTTGAGTTATTATTGCCACAGCACTGAAAAGCACATTGCGGCACAGTTGAGATGGCATTGAGATTTCGGAAGTCGCCATTGAAATATGATTGACGTTTCGTTGGGCTAGTGGATTTTTATTCATATATTGAAATTGCTTTGCTGTTCACACTTGCATGCCCCGGGGCCTGCTCATAACTTTCCCAAACACAAACAAAATCAAAGGAGAGACTGATCAACTTCAAGTACCTTTATTTACACTAACGATGTGTGCACGTGAAACATTATTACCGTACATAAGACACCACTACATCGAACCTGGAGACCAGGCTAGTACCTACATCACTCTAGCAGTGTAAATACATCTGAAAAAACCTATACATATGAATTCAATCAAAACGATCATTGCGGTCTTCACTTTCGACTTAAGTTTATGACTAGAAGGCAAAGCGACTCAAAAGGCAGGGCTTAGCGTACCCTTGTAACAACCAACTTTGAACACATGAACACTTGAAGCTGCTTGCGTGTGAATACACAAAATACATCTGAATATGTTACATTAAAATGTTTCGCACACTAACACATCACAGGAAGAGCTACGGCTGACTGTGAGAAGGCAAAATAACAGACTTGAAACAAATGACTCCACGTAAATATATACAAGCTTTCGTGCACGTCTTTCACCGCGATTAAAATTTAATGAAGTACCAAAGTGGGCTTGCCTGAGGTTTGTCTTCGAGAGATATATATTTTCATGTTGCCCAATTATTTTATAAAATAACATCGCTCAACTTAGCTATTATTTGACGATACATAATTTAGAAAGTTGTCGGGCATGGTGAACACCTGAATCATGTTTCTGACCAAGGCAGGATTGCTTTCTTCAAAATAAACTTGTAAAACTTTTGTGTAATGAATCCAGCTTATCTCCCTGGCACAAGTCAACAAACAGCACACCATTTGAATATGTTAATTTGGGGTACAGAAGAGTTTGTTGGTGGCATTTCCTCAATTTAGTGAGCTTATTTTCAGGTAATTTTTCTGGACTTGCACAAAGCTAATTAAGGGAACTTTTTGGGGCCTTTTTCCCTACACCCAGCAACTAAGTGGTACCTCAGTCAATAAAGAGATAAGGCAAGGCTAATACCTTGAACGATAAGAGAAAAATATTTAGCACAGAAAATTGGTAGTAACACACTGCTAACACAATTTCAAACAGCCAAATAAATGGTCACCTGCACTTTCAGTATCAAGTACCCCAGAAATAGTCATAAAGGATGAGAAAAGGTTCCAATGACTCGACAGCCAGATTGGTAAGACAGTGAAAAACGCAAATAAATGCATATACGACACACCAATTACCTCAATTTCGCAGGTAAAATGTTATTAAAACAGCACCAGAATTTTGCTGCATAAAATACATAAAGGTTGCATAAAAATTGGGACAAAGCAGTAACTAAAACACGGAGGGAGCTACAGCACCCATGTTGAAAAAAATTACAAGGAAAGTGATACATATGCATATTTAAGCTCACAATTTTCGTTCCAACATATAGAAAAAGAACGCATGCACTTAGAGCATAAAAAAGGTTCATGTGCCTGGAGAATGCAGCACAGTACAAAGAAGCGTCATGAGAACCGAAAAGTAGATCTTACTACGAATGCTTGCAACCTACAATCAGGCATGTGCCATGTCATGCCTTGAATGGATGAAATTTATAAATCTTACACAAAAAGGAAGTTACCATCACTCTTATTGGCTTCCTCAGGGGGCTCCTTGAAGTTGAACTAGAAAAATGTACGCAGTGTTAAAAACAAAGAGAAGATAAGACTCTATAGCGTTCTTCCTGAAATAAACAGCGCAAATAACTTCATGTATCAATTATATGGACATTTCGCCAATTCGGTGTACATTTTTATTTGACAACCACCCAAACACAGACGAGAATGATGAATTAAGGTAGGAGCACACATGAACGCTGACTGAACTAGAAGTTTATTCGTGAAGACAAAGATTTTAAACACACTGGCCAACTTCAGAAAGAAAAAGCCATGGATGCGCAGCAGAAACAGCCCGGTACAACAAAAAAGGACCGAAATACGTCCTGTAGAATAAACATTTGCGTCAAAAACTAACAAAAACATGAAAACAAAGGTTTCTCCTGTAAGTGATATTAACGAGAAGTACTGCAGCAACTCTTTCCCTCTAAGGGTCACAGAAATCTTGCTTATGAATATTTCATGATGAATAAATAATGCTTCCATAAGTCCTCTTGTGTTCTGGTCTTTGTGATGAAATAATCGTTCTTTCTGCTCTATACCGTAACACCAGAGGAGTTCCAGAAGCAATATTTATTGATCACAAAGAAAACAAATGCATAACCAAGTTATCTGTTGCCCTTAGTGGGAAAAAGTTGCAGTTCTCAAGTATTTCTCGTTGGGTAGCATCACTTATAGGACAAATCTTTCGCTTTTTCGAAAGATTTGTCCGATAGTTCTCGTTTTGCACGCATGTTTATTCTACATGACATTGCTTTTTCATATTTTTTTCTTGTTCCACGTGGCTGTTTCTGCCACGCATGCACGGATTTTTACCTTTGTCAAGTTGACCAGTGCGTTTAATACCTTTGTCATCAAAAGTAAACTTTTAGTAGAGCTTGAGCTCGTGTGTGCTCCTACCTATTTCGTCGTCTGTCGTCCGCCTGTGTTCGTGCTGCTGTTTACAGTAAGCACGTATCACTTGGTTAGGCTGGTAAACATTCTCACAAACAAAAGCAAATGCGTCCCCTCAAAAGGTAGCCCATCTTTCACTACTAAACGCCAGAGCAAATCGAAAGTAAGCCTTCACAGCGTCCATGTGGCAGCTAGTACACCACAGAGCAGCACAAAAAATAGTTGAAAATCCCACTTGATGGAGAGTGGCAACAGAGATGCGAGCTTGCTAGTGAATCAGCCACATATCAACGGGTATCTCTTGCACGACGCCAAGGTGCTTTAGGCGTAGAACACTTTAGCACCTGTGAGAAGGGAATGTGGACAGAAAATGCGATTACGCGGATTAAGCATCTACCACACACTGCACATAACCACGCACGAAATAGAAGTACACACTATACTGGCAAGTAAAAATTTGCGACTCTTTACGAGTGCCGTCGAGAAAAGGAAGAAATGGGTTGCTACGGTAAATGTTAGCTAAAACACGCACAGCGATGTTTCACAGCGGGGAAAAATATTCCCGGCTCTCTCGCAGAACCAAAGACTACGCGACAGTGCATAGGCGATACCAAGCAGATATCGAATCTTTGGGTAGAAGTCCAGCAGAAGGAATGACCTAAAGATACGCCGAGAGCGATGCGAGCGTGAGCGTGCCTGTACGAGTGAGAACATGTATACCGCTTCTTTGAAGCTAGCCGCTCCGGCGTGGCTCCGATCATCCCGCGCGATTTGTGTGCAGAACGTCGCGTACATGCCCTTGCGCGTTTTGCGCGGTAGCGTCAGCACAGTGAGCTAGCTTCATGCACGCGTCATTCTTCACTGCGCAAACGGTGCTCTAGTGCGACGCTTAGCTCGAGGCAACAACGCGCCGATTGGCGCTCCTTTCGCTTCTGCAAGCAATGCACATTCGGATCGGTCCAACTCAAAGATGCAGCAGAGAACGGTGGCATGTTTCGGTTATCGCCTATTAAAATTGTACAGTACGCCTTGAACGACAACCCGCCGCGCTAGATAAAGATGTTTACTGCGGTAGTTTTGGCGGTGATAGGCGAGGAGGCGAGCCCGTCGGCGGCTTTCTTTGCCGACGTCGTCACCACACCTCTGTTCATTTGCGCTGTGTATCCGTGTACAGTCACCGCGTGGAAGCTGTGACTAATCGGTTGGCCGTTCTGCGCAAATCCCAAAGAGGCGGAATATATTTCGCGGTGCGCCGCATCATTAGCCGCAACCTAAATCGAGGCGCGCCTAACCGCTACGGCACAAAAGGTGATCACACTAACCGTATGGTATACGATGAGACACTAAGGAAAAAAAATAATTCTGATGTTCCACGTGCCAAACCAACGATCTGATTATGAGGCACGTCGTAGTTGGGGACTCCGTATTAATGTTGACTTCCTGGAAATTTTTACGTGCACACAATGCACAATGCACGAGAGTTTTTGCATTCCGCTCCTTTGGAATGCGGCCGCTGCAGGGCGGTCGCCATAGTTGCCACGGCGGCCGCCATAGTTACGAAATGCGTAAGCGTGAAGTGCAACACTGCCTTCCGGTACGAGTGTGGTACAAGCGTAGCACAGCTGCACACCTGCTGCCCAATTATTTGTTGTGGTTCTCCTAAGCTCGTAGTGCCTGCCTACATACCTTGAAAGACAGCGCGCCTCTCACGTATCGGAACGCGATAACAAGCGCTTAGACGGCCCACGTGAGCCCCCATGAAAGATGACGTGGCCACTGTACAAAATTATCACTGTGCAGAGAAGCCGATCCTTATGTTCCAATTGTGTTCTCTCATACAAATGAAGGAAACGTTATTAGACAGGAACAAATGGAGCAATGCAATTTTACGCACATGGGGCGCCGCTGCCTCTTCGCCTACCATTGTTTCAAACGAAGTGACGGCGGCAGCGAGAGTTAGTATCGCGCGCATTTGCTCCGGGGCATGCGGTTTGCTTGAAGAAAATGAACGGTGTGCTTAACATCTCACGCTCGTCAATGTCAAAATAGAAAAAAAGGCTACGTGCCCAAGAAAACGAGATTACTTACATATCTACAGGAGTGCGGCTGCGACTGTTTCGGGGTGCCTTCTCTCCAACAGGCATCATGTCCTCTGCCGCGCAACTCATCAAAACAACCAGGCTCGCACATCAGTAGAAGACTAGTAGCTGGGTGAGCCAACCACTCCAACGGATAAACGTCCCACTTATTGTCGTTAAAGCATTTCACTAACATGTGCGTCATGATGTCCGAAAAGAAAAAAAATACTTTTATCAAAAAGCACGAGACATGAACCACCGCACAACTGCAACCGAATAACTGAGTCCGAAAGCCGTTCACAGCTTCACTATCGTATTCAGTTATAAAAACCTTTCAAACACAAAATAACGGCACTTAAAAACCGCTAATTAATTAGCAATAATTTTTCATCAACTAACCTTTATAAATTTTTAAGAACAACCTAATTTGTAGCGTAAACAATAAATACTACGACCAAGAAATGCGACTACGAAACTAGCGGTAACCGTGCGTACTGTTGCAAAAGTGTGCGCAAAACGAAGCTCGGTTGCACCCGCTTGCGTGCACACATACACACCTGAAAGCATAGAGTTTCTCACTATAACACCTAGAGGGAAATCTGGCGCCACCGTCTGTGGGAGTTTCTTAAGGGGGCACCGTGCCGTCATGGGAATGACGGTATATGTGTATGCGAGGCTCGTGTTGGCTGGTGTTGTAAGAGGCTTCGTCTAAAACGTGGATATGGCTACACAAATAACGCGTTCTCAAAGTGAAATCTTCATAAAATGTTTCCATTCTCGCATATTACATCTTTACTCACCTACAATGCATGACCAAGCGAAGAAAAGCAAAAACAGATGACCAACTGTTTCAAAGCGAGCGCGAACCTTGTCGTCTGTCCTCCAACTTTAGCGGCCCGCTGATACTTTTTACGCAAGATATAGTCGTACACGCAATAACAAGTTCTCATAGTTAAACAAAACATGTTTTCGTGCAATAATAAAGCTAAAACAGCTATCCACGTGCTGTTTTAGTAGAAAAGGAATCATTGTGACAGACGGAACGGTACTTGCCAAGCGCGTCTTCAAGGTGTCCTGTCTCTCCGAGAACGATGCCAATCCGAAGTCACAATATACCGGCATTCCCATGCATACCATGGCGCAGCAGCACCAGGTTTCCCTCTAGGTAATGTTGCGAAACTCTATGCCTGAATGCTACCTTGACGTTTGTCGCGCCACCTAGAAATAAACATTCCTACTAGTTTTGCGACTTTTACAAAAATAAAGTTTCTAAAATAGTTTAGATTATGGGGTTTTTACGTGCCAAAACCACTTGCTGGTTATGAGGCACGCCGTAGTGGAGGACTCCGGAAATTTCGACCACCTGGGGTTCTTTAACGTGCACCTATCTAAAATAGTTTGTATGCCTTTGCAGATGACGAGGTGACAAGTAAGGTATAGTAAGAGTCCGTTACCTGTATTTCTTTCATTTCCCTTTGGTGTTCTTAACTGAACATACGAGATCTGCGGGCTTGGGAGATGAGAAGACGACAGTTCGGCGAGGCTCAAATAAATCGCGCACTTCTTGCAAGTCTTGCAAGGCGAGAGACGGGAGCAGCCGCAGATACAGCGATTAGCTGTGATACTGTTGCGGCCGTTGCTGAATCCGAAGCTCTTTGAAGTCAATGGTTATAGCGGCTGCGCGCTGCGATCTCAAAGCACGTTCGTTCTTTGATCTCTAGTACCACGGACATTGGATAAAAAACTATATTAGCTTTATGGACTGAGGTTACGTCGCAGAAAATTCGAAGACCTCACCCGTGTATGTTTGTAGCGTGTGCACGCTTGCACTCTGCGGTTCCCACAGCGCGTCCGATGCTCGAAAGTAGCGTCGTCGCCTGTCGGCACCTGTCTTATCGCCGGCCGCGCTGCCGCCGTGTCCACTTTTGGGGAACTCCACATGCGCGTAGTCACCGTGTTTGCAAGTGAATTTCGCATTCTTCTGCTCCCCGACACGTGCTCATTTCGGATCGTACCAATGGTTATGTCATCTAGTGTATGTTAAAACGACGATTTGTACACCGGCGAAGAAATAAATTTTTATGAACTTGGGCGGTCATGAATCTAGTCTAACGTTGCAGTTTTTACGTAGCGAAAATGGCTACGAAAGTGGGGCGGTCCCGGAGATAAGGGCTTCAAAGCGCCAGCTGTAGCGACAGCACCAGGAAGTGGCACGCGGCGCACGCGCCAAGCATTTCAGAGCTTACTGGTTTTCGAATGAGAGGAGTATGCGCGCGCTCGAGGCCTATTGGTTAGAGTACCGGGCTCGACGGCCGACGTTCGATTCCACCCCATCGGTTACACATTATTTTCTTTTAATGAAAGCGAGGCAAAAGAAGTACCTACCTGCCGCAAAGTGACAGGAATGAGTTTGGAACGCATCGCAATAAATATTTGGAATGTCTTCATATGCGAGTCCTAATTATTGTATACTGGACTCAACTGCTACACAACAAAAAAAACTAGAAAAATCAACACAAATTACCCAATAAATTGTTTATTGAGAACACTCAACGGTAATATTGTTGTGCAAGAGTTGAGTGAACTCAATTGCTCTTGAAAATTTGTTGAAGTCCGTTGTTTCAACAATTGTCCAACAATATATCAATGGTTAATCCACAGTCATTTTTGCACGGGAGGCCCATGTATTTCGTCCTACATTTAGGGAAATAATATATCGGAAGTGGTGGTACCCTAGAAATTAATTTCAAGTGGATACGTCTTGCAAGCTCACCAGCTACAATTTGTAAACGGGAATATCTACACAAAAGTAATTAATTAAGGAGTTAATTCGTGATTTTTCATTAATTAGTTGAATACGTGTTTCGATTTCTCGCGCTAGTAACATCCGCTTCTTCGAATAATCCTGTTTAAAAACAATCATGTTTTCTGCTACAGGATATATTTTTTTTTCGAAATTCCATTAAACTTAAAAATGATCATCCCGTATGTTCATAGCCGACAAAGCAAGGCAGCCTCACGTCGACAGAGTCTAGTACGATGAAAAGGGGGCGTGAAGCATCCAGGTGGTGTATTCGGTGTTTATGAAAACTTCGTGTGTTGCACAAAGAAAAACTTCATATCTCGCGCCAGCACAGGATGTATACTCTAGCTGCATCTGGCCATGACAACGGTATGAATTCCTGTGTGCTGTCTTCAAGAGCTGACCGCGTGCAGCGTTATCGACGTGCTAGTTGCCCATGATTACACAGTGACTTGGAAGCCATTGAAATTTGATGTGGTGCCCTTTCTCGTACAAGGTATGAATGAGCTTTCTGATCTTGAACGCCAGTTGTCCGTGTGGTCAGCCGTCACAGAACTACTAGCAAAAACTGCAGTGCCGCCTTCGGGTCGTTGAATACCGATAAGCTTCGAGGTTGTTGTTCGCCGAAGAGACCATGTAAAAAAATTTTTGAAATGTGATCTTTGTAATTATTGTAAATGTAACCCATTGCATTGTATATTGTATTTGTAGTGCTGCCATGTGAGGGCCTTCAGGCACATTCAAGCTGTATGTCGCAGCTTTTCGCCTGGAGGACCCCCAACAAGTTTGTTGGAAATAAAACATTTGATTGATTGATTGATTGATTGATTGATTGATTGATTGATTGATTGATTGATTGATTGATTGATTGATTGATTGAGGTGCAACGCGAAGAACTGCATCTTAGTCAGCCGTCGATGTCGTCAGGTGGTACGTATTGTAACTGAAAGTGTTGACTCTCGCTGGAAAAACTACGGCTCCCGGCAGTACCCTTGAGAGCGGCTGAGCCTCAGTATGAACCATCGGTGTATATCGAGGCTGCCAGGTTCGAGACGCTCGCTCTGAATGAACGAGGGAAAGGGAAACAAAGGGGCTCGGTTTTGTTAATGACGACCAAATAAAGGCAGCAGACAATGGCGCCAAGAAAATCATAGGGGTAATCAGCTTTGGTTGAAATTAAAATGTACAAAATAATGACAAAAAGGGAAAATGAAGATCGGGCTAGATTTCGTACACGCGAATGGCCAAGGTAATTGGACGGATCGACGGCCGTCACTGTAGCACAATTGGTAGTGCATTGCACGTGTAATGCGAAGGTTTTGGGTTCGGTCACCAGCGTCCATCTTTTAGTGCTCTTTCATTTTCCTTTTTTTTCTGTATTACCTACATTTCAACCACAGCTAATTACCCCCATGCTTTCCTTGGCTTCATTGTCTGCTGTCATTAGATGGCCGTGATTAACAAAGGTCGGGACCTTCTCTTTCTATATATATATATATATATATATATATATATATATATATATATATATATATATATATATATATATATATATATATATATATATATGTGTGTGTGTGTGTGTGTGTGTGTGTGTGTGTGTGTGTGTGTGTGTGTGTGTGTGTGTGTGTGTGTGTGTGCACCTGCGCAGTTGATAGCGGTGGCTATGCTTAGTGGCTCTGGCGTTTGAGGTGTTTTGCCCTTTTTAAAAGCGATGCTTTATTTCCCAATTCTTGCGACTTTTATGCTGCTGCTGCTGCTGTTGTCTTGCACGCCACGTCGGTGAGGGGGGGGGGGGGTAGAGTGTGTATGTACTACATGCCAGGAGCGTGGCAGAGAGGAAAGTCAGCGCGGGGAATCTCGTTCGGACGTTTCCATCGCGTGGCATGTGCACAATGCCCTCTGGAGCTTCCTGGGCTTGTTGCAGTAAACGCTGAAGAAATTACACATTCGCCGTCAACATCACAGCTAATATTACCGTCAATCAAAGCAAACAGGAAACAAAGCTTCGCTTACATCGATTCCTACAGTACGTGGGATCAACATATTTGTTTGTTCGGTCTAATCATGCATATCAGTTGGGGAGTTTTCGCGGTTCTCGTGGCGTCGCGCGACAGACATGCTAAGCGCGGGCAGCCCGAAAAGTGTTTGACCAATCGCGGAGGGCAAATTGCATAAATGGAACAAAACAGTTTGGAATAGCTTTACGAATAGCTTTACGCTCCAGAGCAGGGTACGGGAAGCCGCCTGCAAATGCACGAGTTCAAACTAAGGAAGACAACGCGCTTCTGACGGTCAGAAAATGGTTTTACCTTCCTATCGTCGCACGCGCATGAAACACAACAAAAGTTGTATGCTGCAACGGCCGTTGCGTTAAACCCCGAACCGCCAGCGGGAACTCCAGGGCGTGGGGTTCTCTCCTGCTCAGCAAGCACAAAATTCAGTCGGCGCACGGTACGCTTTCCTCAACCTTGTTTTTTCACTTTCCACCTCAAGGAGCAGGCAAAGAACGAGAGGAGGGGAGGGGGAAGGTGCGTAAATTCGCGCCGCTTGCCGCCGCAACCTCGAAAAGCGCTTCCTACCTCCAGTGACACGGAAGAGACAAAGTAGTGGTCAACGATTGGCTGTTGGACGCCTCGTGACAAACTTTATACAGCCAATGAGGAGAAAAGTAGAAGTCGTTGTATTATTCGAAGTGCTTGGCGTAGTTTGAACCGGTAGGAGAGTAACGAAGGTGACGATCTCCTATCAGAAAACCGTGTCCAGGAAAGAAGTTTGCAATAGTTAACTCCAGCGACTGATCTCTGCGCAAATGGAGGAGCAGTTACCGCTTGCGTGCATTTTGTTTTCGTCACTTTTTCTATTATTTTTGCGCTTCATCATTTGTAAGTACAGCATGCGGAACGTTGTTTGTTTCAATTTTCCCAGATTGCCCTCTTATCGTGTGTTTACAGGCGATGTTTCTGTTGCAGGAGCTGTACGTGAGTCACCATTCAATTTTAAAGTTGGTAGTCTTTTATTTTTTTCCTCCTGTGGTGAAGCGGTGGTTGCCTTTGATTACGACGGCGTTATCGCGCGCACATACACAAGAAAATTCCATTGAGTACGGTTAAATTTAACGGTAGTGTTTGTGTTTCCTTGTTTATTTCTTTGCTCACTTATATTGTTCTTTTTCTTACCTATAACTCATTTATTAAGACGACGCCTCCATGTGTATTTGCGTAATGTTCATTCCCCATAATATATATTTGTTTCATGAAGTGATCATATCCGAAACGTAATCATTATGTTTTGTAATCACTATAGAGCCTGAAGAACAATTTCACGGACTTTTATTTTTGTTTTATTCTTCTGGCTCTTCAGAAGTAACGCACATGTTCGCAGTTGTTTCGGCGATCTGTCTATAATAAGGAAAATATGTAAGAATATTTATCTTGCAATTATTTGGTGATGTTCTAGTGGCTGGACAACGCATCGACAGAACGCACATGTTAAACCTCTCGTACTTTGCCTCGGACGTTACGAGCGGTCCCACTTTCCTTTCAAATTTCTCACATGACTCCAGTTTCGTGTATAATGCAATTTTTTTAAATAGCTTTTAAGCGATTGTACGCACCTTGGTTAGTAATTTGGTGCAGTTTATAATTTCGCATGCTAAGCTCCATCCTTTTCCGTATGTCGTTGCTATGACGTAATTTCACAAATAAAAAGTGTCTGTCATATGGTTCAACTTGGAAATAAAGGTGGTGCCCTTCAAGTGCTTTATTACTCGCATTATTCAATGGCAGTGTTATTTTATTATGTTGCGCTTGTGTCACCAGACTGGTGTTTTTTTTTTACTAAAGTACCATATATGAAATTTTACGTGTCTGCAATTCTTCTAACGTGTGCGAGCGCTTCTTTAACGAAGTGTTCACATCATAGCTCCGTTGTATACGGAGAAATCAGAAAATATTTTTTTTTCTCCAATGCATTCCTATGGGTGAAAGGAAGATGACTTGCCATGGTCGGAAGTCAGCAGCGGGCCTGGAAGGTGCCCGATATCAGTAACTTGTGGTTATCTCTAGCGTTGTTTCGTTTCCGTTGAGCGCCCCACTTGTTTGCTAAGGTTTCTGATTGCTTCCACTGTCTCTGACGTTTATGCGCCAGCTTCTGTGATCGAAATGCCATGGATAAACTTTATTACACTCCTTGACCTTCAAGATTCCGCTTTGAGTAAATGTGCGTCGGCGTAATCTCGGAAGCCACCTGCAACCTATCGGGTAAAATATTAAAATATTAGACTAAAGCAGTGAGAAATGCAAACAGAAGCTTTCCGCCTTTTTTATGTGTGCTCTATGCTTGAAAGACTGCAATGTTTGTTTCATCGCGCTGCTTTACTCGGCGTTATTTTGGTGCTTGCAGTCGTTTCCAATTGTTGCAGGACGCAAATGCATGGCCTTAGAGATTCGCTTCCGTAACCACGAAGGAGCAGTACCGTGGTTTTCATGTTGGTGTTCACGAAAAGGTGCCCATTACGTCTCTGGTCCTGTGCGTGCAAGAAGCAAACAAAATAAGTCTTGTGCGTCCTATTTATTTACGTCCATGACGTAAATAAATATAGGACAGCACTGCGCTGCTCTGTGCTACGCTGTCTTTACTTTTTAGAGCGCAGCTCTTAGGGCACCCGTCTCTGCGGCGAGCGTCCGCGTTGGTGGTGGCGGCGTAACCGAGCGAACGAGCACAGTCAAAGATGAAAGCTAACGCGGAGCGCAGCGGGGAATGAAAGACGCGAGGAGAAAAGCGGATAGGAGGGAGCAGCGGAACTATGAGTCGAGAAACGATGGAGAGTGGCGAAAGCGTGAGAAGAAAAGCGCAGTACGGCGACGATGGCTACTAGGTGGCGCCAGAGTAACGCGCGTCGTCTGGGAGGTCTGTCGGCGGCGGCTGCTGTGAATCGCGCCTACGCGTCACCCACGCGCTGGCTCCTGCCATCTCCAAATTAAAGAGGCAGTCGTACTGCACCTCTCTCCATTTCCAACGTGCCGCACGATACAGGTTGTTCGCGCCAGCCATTATATCTCGGAATGAAAACACGCATAGCACTGCGCTCAAATTTCACGTTAGGGAGTATCTTAATTGACGGTGAATTTTAATTTTTTTTGCCCTGCTAGTATTTTGCGCAGTGCGTTATTCGTTCAGAAGTAAATACGGAGCGTGACGAAGGGCTCTTCTTGTACTTCCAAGTGCCGCTCTAGCCGGCCGCACATTCATCATGACGGCTGAGCCCAGCCAGACGGCAGAAAGTTTCCCTTTCCCAATATGGCGGCGTCCTCATGAAAACGGTCGACACAAGCGGGTACGGGCGTCACAATTACCACGTCTCACGCAAGCACGCCTTGTGCCTAGTGCATGGCATGCGAGTCGTTTTTCGCTTTCCCTAAATGAGGCGCGTCGAAAAGTGTGATGCATAGTTCATTCGCTATTGGAAACATACAGGGTTGTCACGCGGCGTAGAGAAAGGACCTTGCCCTTTTCTTTTCAACTTAGATTGTCAGCTGTGTTCATCGCAACGGAAATCGGGAGAATCTCGACAAGAAAAAGTAAAAAGTAAAAAAAAAAGCATGAGCCATTTAACTCTGTAAAGTGGTTGAGCAAAGAAGCTGTTTAGCACATGAAACGGAAGTGACACATAATTATGAACAAAGGTGCAAACTTTAATAATTAGTTTTCTGAAAATTTCACTAATGAGTCACCTTTCCTTGCTATACTTGAGGGCACTAATTCAGCTCTTTGTCACCCGTGAGCAGAAGTAACCATAAGAGCACCAAGCGTAGGCCATGCTATTTAGCGGTTGCCACTTAATTCAAGGTCTGGTCCTGATGGCATCAACACTAAACTTCTGAAAATGACATGACACGTTTCATCCATTTTACTGTCGCTCATCTTTCGACAGTCCTTAGATTGCGGGAACATTCCCGATGACTGGAAAATGGTTCATGTCCTTCCCATATTCAAATCCGGTAATAGCACAAGTCCTGATATTTACCGACCATTATCGATTACCTGTATTTTCAGCAAACCTTTAGAACACATTTTTTTCTCAGATATTATGACTAATTTAAATGAAAATAACTTACTTTTAGACAGCCAGCATGGCTTCACGCAGGCACGAAAAATCTTGTGAAGCACAATTGTTCTAACTAGTTACTGACCTTGACGACTACATACATGAGCAAACATACACAGACGCAATATTCATTTATAAAAAAAAAGCTTTTGATCGCGTTGCGCATAACCAGTTGGTCAAGAAGTTCGATAACCTAGGATTATATCCCAACACAACCCGTTAGATTGCCGAATTGTTAACGGATCGATATCAACGAGTTGTTCTTAAGGAACATAAATCTGTAACCACGCATGTCATCTGAGGAGTGCAACAAGGGTCAGTTCTGGGACCATCGCTTTTTCTCATTTATATTATTATGATATTATCGGTAGATACCCGAGAGACGAGCCGCCGCGAGAACGACGACGAAGTGGGCTGTGCTAGCGCCATCGCATAAGGAATACCATACCATACCATACCTTGGCGCGAGTGAATGTCGGCCTGGTGCTCTGGCTCCAGTCCAGTGTAAATAGCCTGTAAATAGCCTCTTTCGTCTGTGTCTTTCTACACGTAACATTCTGGTGGAGGTCAGCGATCCCCGTCCTCGCCACGGAACCCCGGAGTGGTCAGTACATCGAGCTTGTCACCATGCCTCCCGGTGACGAGCCCGCCTCTGCAACGGCGTCGGCTGGTTCGACTGCTCCAATTGTCACGGTTGTCCAACATCGCGACCCTGGTGTGTTCTCTGGCCTGGAGGGACAGGAGGTTGACGAATGGATCAAGCTATATGAACATGCCAGCGCTAATAACAGGTGGGACCCAACAATTATGCTCGCCAATGTCATATTTTATCTTGGCGGCACCCCACGCGTGTGGTACCAGACGCATGACGACGAGATAAGCAGTTGGGACACTTTCAAAGAAAAGCTACTGGAACTGTTCGGCGACCCCATTGGCCGCAAGGTTGCCGCGAGAAAGGCTCTTGCGTCTCGTGTTCAGACATCTACAGAGCCGTACGTTTCATACATATTCGACGTCTTGGCTCTATGTCGCAAAGCTGACGATGCTATGTCTGAATCAGATAATGTGTCCCATGTTCTAAAAGGCATCGCCGACGACGCTTTCAATTTGCTTGTTTTCGGCAACGTCTCGACAATCGACGCCATCATTGAAGAATGCCGTCGCCTTGAACAAGCCAAGAGCCGCCGTATCACGCACCACATCACGCGGCTACCCAACACCGCTGCTACGTCGACATGTGAGGGTCGACCGCGTCAGGCCACCACCTGTGACGACGTCACCCGTGTTGTTCGCCGCGAGCTCGAGGCCGCCTGTTCGCCAACTTTCTCCACGATGCCTCCCGATCCGCCAGCAACCACGATTGCCATGGTTCAGGCCGTAGTCAGGCAGGAATTTGAGAACATGGGTCTGAACTCCGTGTGTTCAACATCTACACCCAGCGTTCCCCAGTTCTCTACCGGCCCTCCTCGTCCCCGACAGTCCTTTTCTACCACATCTCACCGCAACCCGTCCGAATGGCTTACCCCTGATGACAGACCAATCTGCTTCCACTGCTGTCGCATCGGCCACGTCGCTCGTCACTGCCGCAACCGATGGCCACCGCCTCCTCGGACATACGCCGCCACTTATTCCCGCACCTTTGGACCTTCTGTTCCCTATGCCACCCGCCATGAACCCACTGCCGCTGATGCCCCAGCTCCGAACCTCCTGTATAGAGCCGCTTGCCCTCACCTCGACGCCGTCAGTCTCGTTCGCCCCAACCCCGCCGCTTCTCGTCGCCGCGTATCGCGTCCCGGGCCCAGCCGGAAAACTAGGCACTGCAGCTTCTGGAGGTGAAGCTGCGTTGTCGACACTGCCCTCAAATCCTCTGCTCACGTTAAACACGAACCAAAACCTTCTTTACGTTGACGTTGATGGCTATCCTGTCACGGCACTCATCGATACAGGGGCACATCTTTCTATTATGAGTGCTGCCTTCCGACGACGACTGAACAAGCTCCTCACACCAGCGTCGGCACGCGTCGTCCGCGTTGCGGATGGCGGTACTGTGCCTATCATCGGCATGTGTACGGCACGTGTTAGCATCGCCGGCCGCCACACTCCTGTCCTCTTCACCGTGATTGCTCATTGCCCCCACGACTTCATTCTCGGCCTCGATTTTTTCTCCGCGCATTCTGCCCTCATTGACTGCTCTGCCAGCACCCTTCGCCTTGAGTTGCCGATTCTCGCAGAACCTTCTGACGCACCCCAGTGCCGCCTACGCCCCACCGGCTTTATTCGCCTGCCGCCAAAATCAATAGCCTATATTGAACTCTTGTCTTCCCCACCAGTCCCTGATTGCGAGTACCTCGTTACTCCTCTGCCCGACATTCCACTACAGTATGACGTTACCGTGCCTCACAATATACTTACTATTACTGCGAACCGCACTCGCATACCTATCTTTAACTTTGGATTGGCAAAGCAAATTCTACCGAAAGGTATTTGCCTTGCCAACGTTGATTGTCTCGGCGACCATCACGTGGCAGCGTTATCATCCGATGCTTCTTGCGAGCTTAGCAGGCCCATCGTGCCAACCTCAGCCGCCGATGCCAAGATACAGAAAATGGTAGCGACGGACCTGTCTTCCGCGCAGGCTGAAGACCTTTACCAAGTATTATCGTCCTACAGAGATATTTTCGACTTCGACGATCGCCCTTTAGGCCAGACGCTCGCGGTCAAGCATCGGATTCTTCCTGGCGATGCTACTCCTATTCACCGACGACCGTTCTGCATGCTGTATGCGTGATTAGAAAGAATTTAAGCACTGTTCGCTTCCCTTTGCTGAGTGCTTGCAGCCTTTGCCTTACGGGCCGGGCTACGAGCAATTGAATTTTTTGCTCGCTTACGGGAGCATGAATGCTAGCGCGTGTATGAGCCATTGATGATGTTAGTTTTTGTTCATGGAGAACAAAAATGCATGGAACCCTAGACCCATATACAGCTTAGCTGTAGAAAAAAAGTGCAATATAACATACAGAAAACGACGTCACTCGTTTGTAGGAGCCCACGCCGAAAATTGTCGGCCGTGCGCGTACATGTTTAACTGTTCTGTTGCGATATCCGCCAAGCGCACGACAGCGACGCGAGCGTCAATTTAAATGAGGGCGTGCAAGGTCGCAGTGAAGCAAACGGCAGTGAAGCAAGCTGTGGGTGCGCGTAAGCTACGCATGGCGACTAGGGCGGCTTGAAAAGCATGGCAAGTTTCGCGCGAAGCACCCTATTATATAACACCGCAGTTGCTTCCACACAGTTAACCTTCCATCCTTATATCATCCAGCGCGTCTGTTGGCCAACGCGAGTGAACCAGGGCGCCGCTGATACCCTTTCGAAATTTTGATTCGGAACAAAATGAATTGTCCTGAGCGTGTTTTTTGTCCCATTTGGTTGCCAATGTCCAAAGCAATATGGCGACTAGACGATCGTCCTGCCTGTCCAGACACTAGTGGAACCCCATTTCCACCGAGAGAGAAAGAGATAGAGAGAATAAACATGTTTTTTACATAAATGTGGCTTTGAATAGGCGTCCTCATCCCAGAATGGGGCTGAGACCTTTGTCAGGCTTTATGCCTTTAGTCTCAGTCTACTCTCGTTTGACTGAACGAGAAATAAAATTCAATGCAATTCAATTCAATTCAATGCTTTCAGTTCAGGCAGCGTCCTGGGCTCTCGCATTCAGCCGTTGCTAATCCTCGAGGTCAGAGCTGACCAAGGCTCTCTCCCAAAGCTCGTTCGTTTCATAAAGGTTCAGAGGATGTAATGGCGCCCCTCTGTAACCCCCTGCTATATGGCTGAGACAACCGGGTTCTGAGCAGAAGCGGCATTACGGAAAGAATTGTATAGGGGCTATGAGGTTATTTCTGGTCGGGTGGGGGAGTGTATTAACATGCAGAACTCTGAGAAATCGCTCCTGCTCTATAGGTATTGACTTGTGTGGGGGTGCGTATGTTCTGCGGGTTAGCTTGTAATGTTCTGTGATGTATTGGTACGAGACCGATCATTGGCCCAGAATTTTTTAGCTCTCTGAAAACGACTGGCTTGTGCGAGCGCCCGTGACAGCGAGGTGCTCTGCTCGCGCGTTCCCACATTCATCGCGGCTTTTCTCTCTCTAACTCATCTTTTTATTCCCCCTTTGTCTTTCCCCAACGTAAGGCAGCCAACTAAACGCTTTTTTGATTGACATCACTGTTTTTTTTTCTTTCTCTCCCTCTCTCTCTCTGACTTGGCTACTTCATTTGTGGCTGAAAATATCGTGCCTTTCCCAAAGAACCAAGCGCTACATCAAATACATGCGAATAGCCGAAGTAAAGCGTGAGCCTCTGGTGAGAGGGTGTAATCTCTCTCAGTAGGACAAATGCAACTGCATTGGTCGAACTACGTTGCTACAAGAAGCTGTGTACGAGACCTATGTGGCAGGGAGCGCATGAACGAACAACGAGTACGAATACGTATAGCCATGACAGTAGAGCTTTTGCATAAAATCTATAATGGAAGCGACAACTCATATATCAATGACTTTCGCTCAGTTGTATTGGTCAGGCAGACAATAACTGCAATAGGAATTTTCACAGATGCACCGTCCATCTGCGAAATATTAGAGGTGCTCGAATACGGAAATTTCTTGATCTAATCGAATACGAGTGTTCGCGAAAAAACAATGACTCCGGGATATCGAATCGAACATCGAATATATTGTTCATCATCATCATCATCATCATCATCATCATCATCATCATCATCATCATCATCATCATCATCCGGGTTACGCCCACTGCAGGGCAAAAGCCTCTCCCATACTTCTCCAACTACCCCGGTAAAGTGCTAACTGTGGCCATGGTGTCCCTGCAAACTTCTTGATCTCGTCCGCCCACCTAACTTTCTGCCGCCCTCTGCTACGCTTCCCCTCTCTTGGAATCCAGTCCGTAACCCTTAATGACCACTGGTTATCTTCCCTCCTCATTACATGTGCTGCCCATGCCCATTTATTTTTATTGATTACAACTAAGATGTCATTAACTCGCGTTTGTTCCCTCACCCAATCTGCTATTTTCTTATCCCTTAACGTTACACCCATAATTCTTCTTTCCATAGCTTGTTATCTAAATACCTTGTTATTTCTAAACAAAGTAAAAAAGAAATCTTGTGCGGAGTTCGTTTGATAAAAAGGAGACAGCTGTTTGGATAATTTGATACGTTCAAGTAATGCCTATCGCAACCGGACGGCTGCTTAACTGAGCACCTTGCACATGAGAAACAACTGCTTTCATCTGGTCCTCCATGACAATGACAGTAATGAAGCAAGGGAACAACACGTCACCAGATGACCATAAGTGTTCGTTGAAGAAGTGTGGTACTATAACATGGTGAGCATGTGTGTGTGGAGAGACTAGCCAAATAATGAATTGCTTTGCTTAAGTCGAGACAAAAAAAACCTATATAGGTGACCTAAAAGCTATTATTCCTTATCGAATGACAAGGTATTATTGAGAAGATGTCATCTGCCCCTCGCGTTTACCCCGAAAAACTGGCGCCTCTGCGATTATTATTACATGGAAAAGCTATAATGGCTAGAAATGGCTATAATGAAAGACTCCCCCTCGTTGGCAGATTTGTCCACTAAAACAGACTGGCTTGGACACACGATTAGATTCCCGGTCGCGATGACTGTGCATGTTGACGGTGACGAACTGCAAGAACGCTCGCGTATTTAAATAGATTGGGTGGACGATAAAGGTGGCCAGTACTTGTGCGGAGCCGTCCACTATACCACGTCCTTCATAACCCACTCTGCCAGTGTGGTAATGTTAAACTCCAGATATTTTTTTTTTGTTTTCTTTGAGAATGAGAAGGTGGGGGGGGGGGAGCACACCGTGACGACTCACCGTCAGCGCTGCAAGCAAAATGTGATCGAAGATGGCATGTTGCGCATTCATTCCTAAAAATCCTGTCATTAGTCTATGTAAGCGCCGGAGTACGCGTGCTTTGAAGAAGTTTCCACATTGCGAAAGTCCCTTGTCAGCAGGTGGGACTCGCTTTCTGTTCCCTTCAGCAACCATAGGTTAGAGTCAGTGAGGCGCTAAACTCACTGCGTACCATCGAATGATGCCCACGTTCTTCCGGAGATGCGCAGATCCGTCACTTTAACGACGCGCCGCGGATCGCTGCTTGCGTGGGGCGACTATCGAAAGATTCAAAGCTAATTCTGCTTAAAATAAGAATTGCACTGTGTGTGGGTTTCTTTTATCTCAATTAACAGAATTTCGCAAAATTGCCTGTGGCATGTAGCAGGATGCTTGAGCGGGATCACTGAAAGCGGTGGATATTTACTGCACAAGAAATCGAAATACGTTTTCGAAAATTACGAGGCAATCGTTAGTTAACTTTTAAATTAATTACTTTATGGTAAGTGTTTTTTTTCGAGTGTGAAGGAAGCCCGCAAATGCACGAAAAATCGCCGCGCGACTGGCCGTCCGAGGCACTTTGCGTGTATTCGCGGGCTTATTTCGCACTCGGAAAAACTCTTATGTAGCACGTACTGAGCATCAGAAAGCTGTATCGGGAGTTTTTCATGTTGCTCTACAATTTTCGAGCTGACATTTTTCACCTAATTTTAATATCCGAGAAGTTGATTAATTAATTAGAACTAATTATGTATTACTAGGATGAAAAAACTAACTTGAGCATCTCCAAGCGACGGCAAACTACATTATTTTGGTTCTGTCCAGCTATGTAGCATTCGCATATTTTAAAACTCTGGCTTATGTTAGCTGGGACACCCTTTATAAGCTCGTTGGCTGGTACTTGCAGTCATCGCAAATATACCTTTATTCTCTGTGTGTGTGCACATATATATCCACAATTGCAATCTGTGGACATACAATAATTTTCTGACTGTAGGTAATTGCAACAAATTGTAACGAATCATTGAGAACCTTAACCGAGAAAGTGTAAGAGTAGAGTTGAAGATTAACAGGCAGTTGACAAATGTAATGTTCAATAGCCTGGCAAGGCAACAAGAATTCATGATCGCCAGCCAGCTTCTAGAATATGTGCAGGATTGTGTTTATCTTACCGTGGACTTATATTACTCACCGTGGACCTAGACCATGAAAAGGAAATTTACAGAAGAACAAAAATGTGCGGAAGTGCATATGGCAGGCATTACTAAATCCTGACTGGGAGTTTACCACTGTCATTGAACAGAAAAGTGTACAATCATTGCATTTTACCAGTGCTAACATATGAGGCAGAAACTTGGAGGTTAACAAAGAAGCTCGAGAAGAGGGATGGAACAAATAACGTTAGGCGTAACCTTGAGAGACAAGAAGAGAGTAGTGTGGATCAGAGAGAAAACGGGGATAGCCCATATTCTAGTTGACATAAAAAAATGAAATGACGCTGGACAGGCAGTGTAACGCGTAGTGTAGATAAGTGGTGGAGCATTAGGGTTACCGAATGGGTGCCAAGGGAAGGGAGGCGCAGTTGAGGATGGCAGAAATTTAGGTGGGGTGATGAAATTAGGAAATTCTCTGGCGCAAGTTTGGACCAGGTAGCGCAAGACAGGGATAATGGAGATCGCTGAGAGGCCTTCGTCCTGCAGTGGACATAAAAATAGGCTGATGTTAATTATCAAGAATGTGATGGTGATATATAAATAATATTTCCGCTGAGATAATGACCGACCTAACAGCAGACAGCAGCAGCACCCACGTCCAACCCGGTAGGGTAGGCAAAGAAAGTTTGGCTATAAAAAATGTCGAAGTTCTGCCCGAAAGGCGAATCATTGATAGCAGTGGCAAAGTATTAGATAACTAGACGACTATCGGTTATATTGATTGCAGTAAACATTAGCTTACTAAATAAATTAACAATCATGATGTCATGCGCGTACATGCAAAAATTAACAGTTCTCACTAGATGGCCACGCACTCTCGCTGTCAGAACGCTGGCGTGATGAAGAGCGCTGGCATCGGGGAGAGAGATGAAAAAAAAAACTTTATCGTTGCTCAGGGGATTACTGAGTGACCGCTTCGCGTGCCTCTCGTTTCGCCGCATCTCGGCAACTTGAGATTACGCGACCTTCAACACTAGGCACGTGGAAACGCAGCGCGATTGAAGCGACCAGCCATATCGCCTCGTCCTGGGGCTTTGCACCCGCCGCACATTACATCCAAGACACTGCGAATCGGCCGCGTATATGCACCCAGGTGCGTGGACCGCCATGGGGGGGGGGGGGGGGGCTAAAGGAGGAGACGTGCGCTTGATCACGTCACCTCCTGTAACATTGGACCGAAAGATACTGCACGCATCAAGCCACCATATAGCTCTCAGCTCCCCCTCGCAAGCGTTCTCTCGCACCCGCAGCATAAGGCGCGGTAGGATATTATCGCATTCGGACTTAACACGGAATGTTGGGAAAATTCACCCAGAGTGTCCATATACATAAGTGCTATAGCCATAAAGACATCTGGTACATGGCATACATGAGATAGACAAGAGCTGCCGCAGTATCGCAGTTCCTGTTCAGGGCGTGCGCCACGCTGACTTCGAAGCACACACACCGGCTTTCGCACGCGGAGCCTATTAACGCGACAGCGCTAAGGAGCCCGCGTCGCAGAAAATCCGGAGTCGGCTTCGGACGTCGCTTAGGCCAAAGGATTTTTGAACCGCACCTGCCTAGGCCTTCCATGTGACGCAATAAATTTACTGCACTAATTGAATTTCTTAAGCTATAATACGTTGAAAAATCGCAAACCACGACTTACAGGCAACCAAAAGACATGATAGCTCTCGAATTGGAATTTGACTATACGAAAAAACATTTCCGTCACGCGAAAACTCAAAGAAACCCCTTTTCCAGCGTTTCTACAATTCACAGACCAGCCCCGGCGTCCACCATTTGCGATTGCCGGCGCGCGGTCGTCTTGGGGGCCACGGAGCGGCGCGCTCGCTTCCTTGCAAGACCTCCCGCTGGCGCTCGCCTCCGCCGCATCGCGGCCCACGCAAGAAGCCGCGTTTCTACCACAAAGCCCACCTTCGTGCATAGCGTTCGCGGCCAACGTTTCGCGGTAAACGTTTCGGTTACATGCACTGCAGTTGCCGGGAAGCGTGAGAAGCAGTCAGGGATCTTGGAATGCTATCGCGTTCCACTCTTACAGGCGAAGCTTAAGCGCCCTCGAAATTTTTGGCGACCCTTCGTTGTACGTGTGCGCGCGTTAAAGGGGCCATGAAACACTTTTTAACTAATCACAAAAGGACATCATTATTAAATCACGTCGCTTCACGAATCCCTGACAGCAAACATCTTTCGAATCCTGCAAGCACAAACGAAGTTAGACGTATACATATTTAGTAGGCCCCCCCGATCGCGCCTTTCTCTCAACTTTCATTTCCACTAGCGCATTGGAAGCTACACAGGGGAGGCACAATGGGAGTAAGGGAGAAGTACACCGCTGGCTTCGCCCAAAGATCGAACGCGAGACGACACCCCGTGGCGGCCGTGGTATCTACGCTAGGCTTTCCATCTCGAAGGCCACGTGTAGCAGACGCAGCAACGCACAACTATGGTGGCTAGAAGGGGGCAGTGTGACGGGCGGCTGCATTTGCGCCGTGCGAGGGAGAAGCGCGATGACTAATTAAATTTCCCGGACCCGCTAGGGGCGCTGTAGCGCGCTGGTGTGGTCAGAGAGGCTGAAATAATATTGTGGGTGGCGGCAATGGAAAAGAAACCGGCCATGAGTAACTACTTAAGACGAAAAAACGAAATCAGGAACGAAAAATAATTATGATAACTCAAAGGTAAGCTCATTACTTTTCGAAGCGAGATCAGATGCCTTAGGACACGCATCTATAAATCGAGATATAAGAAGGAAGAAGAAGCATGTGCTTGCTGCGGTAAAGCTAGGGAAACGATGGAGCATGTTTTGTTAGAATTGTGGTCGCGAAACATCAAACGTTCTGACAAGGAGTTGACAACAGAGTGTGTTCGTTGCGAACGGCAATTCGAATTGAAGTAGATCGAAAGTGACCACTCTGTGACTTCTCTGGGGACTACTTTCTGTGATAAATGGAGAAGCAGTCACCAGAGAAGCAGCTGAATGCGATGCAGATAGCGTGTTCACGCAAAAATTTGACAAGGGAGGCCTATTGTACTCTGTAGATGGGTTAGCCACGCTCAGTAAAGTACTAGAGGATGCATTTACATTATTTTTTTTTCAACAGAGAAGCTTTATTTTTTCAGTGTGCATGATTCTATGCAGTTCTTCAGCAGTGTAACACTGCGCGCCAAGTGGGATGCAAGGTCCATCGCAAGCAGCTCACTGCAAAAATTATCCAGTTTTTGGTGTTAACTAGGCTGCACTTTTTCGCATTGAACAAGGACAAGGCTCTACAAGTGGAACGCCAGAAACACTTATAGTTAAAGAGAGTGAAGTAGAGCCGACTGCTAAGCTTGGTCTGATGTGTGCATGTGGATTACCATATTATGTAATAAAGTGTTTCCTCTCGTCTTGTCGACCTGTATAACAAAAGCAATGATTGAAAATATTTAGTGCATGCAAATGTTTGGAGAGAGCCATGCGATAGTGGTTAGATAGTAGTCAACTGAAGGGGGGCTAGTAGGCAAAGAATGGCCAATTGCATTGAAAATAACAACTTATATGCTGTTTCAGTCGGCGCAATCACAGTGACCTGTATAGTAAAGTACATTGGTGGCTGGAAGTGTCCTCAACACGCCTCGCTTTCAGAGAAAAAAAAGCAGATCTAAAATCCGAACTTCTCGGCATGCCATGCATGCATGTACAGCATTGCAGTGTAATTTTCTTCCCTTCTTCCTCTGTAGGGAAAACGAGCGTCTATCTGCATCGCATCAGTGTAGCCTACATTTTTTTTGTAGCCTACATGCAAGCGAGAGAGAGAGATACAAAGTTCAATGATATGCTGAAGTTGTTAGCTTGGCTGATCACCTGGCATGTAATGCAGGTGTTGGATGGTAATAATTGTATACACAGTGATCGCATACACACACAAACAGCAAATACATACAGACACACCCGTTCACACTAAAGGCAAGGTAAATGCCCACCGAGTAGCACAAACCGTAACAGAAAACAAAAGCAGAACAGGCGGCAGAATGTCACCAGGATAAGTCCGCGCAGCAACCGATCATGACAGGATAAATAGTGGGTGTCTTCGACCTGGAGAGACTTCTATTTATTTCGCTTTTTTTGCACGTGGTTCAAATGCCTCTCACGCCTAATGTCACTTAGGGGAAGAATGCCGCACGCTCTGTTACGCAAGCTTGCTCGAGAAGCAGTGGCGCTGACCCTAAACTGACAGCTACGCGAATTCCTTTGTGCGACACAGCACTGACACTGCGTCGTGTTCGTCCAGATGTCTGCGTCGCATTGATTGCCGCCGTTCATTGCTTTCTCCTCGTCTTTATCCTCCACAGCGTCCAGGTATGAATTGGCCTGCCCATTTTGCTAATACGCTTTGTCTTTCTGCTGCTACAAACCACTACATTCGAGTTTATACGTCAGACAAACCATCGCTGTGACTCGGTGCATATAAATAAATCATTGTCTTGCTCAGCATGCGGCAACGGGTTCAATTCTCGGCTGCAGAGGTCGCATTCCGATGGGGAGCAGACGTAAAGGTTTTCGTATGGTAGGACACGTCAAAGAAATCCGGAGAAAAATAACCTGGTCTATTCCTCTACAAAGTCGTTTTTTAATCCAGGTACTTGGGACGTGAAACTCGGAAAAGAACTCGGCATTTGTTCGGCTGCATAGATCAACTTCAAGAGTGAACGGAGCACAGGAGGGGTACACTTACGTTGCCAGAATGCCTTCCTTGGTCTTTCTTACTCCCATGGAAGCCAAGTGACTCTGTCACAAAATACCGCAACGAAGCTGGGTATGGTGGCTCGTATTTCACTGATGGTAACTGTACTCGTTATCATGACGATCGTCTAGCAATCGTCGTGATAACGAGACAATCACGACGGCGATGACGAGTTACAGAGTGCAATCATACGTAAGAGAAAATTTGTGTACACGGGCCGATCTCTCAAAGTAGGATGCGCAAGTAAACTCACCGCACCTGTTATTGCATGCAAGTAGCACCCACGCTAAATAAAGCTACATGTTCGTTATGGGCGCATCGGTACTCTCGACTGTATGCGAGTTGTGCTCACAAGCGCTATCGTCGAAGAGCATGTAATAAAAACATATTTTTTAAAAGTTACTGTTGCTTCAGTTGTTGCAGTTGGCTTAAAAACGGTAGTAATATCGCATTTTTATTTATTTATGTCTGTTGGCGATGCAGATTCACAATATTTTTTTTCGTAAGAGCTGCTTGAATTTCTTAGCCACCTGCGCCGTCAGAGAAAATAAGAAACAATCATGAACGGTTTACCGACTGTTCAGGCTGCTTCCGCTCGGCTCTCCAGCGGACCTTGCTCGGCGACGCGATCTGCTGGGCAAGGTTAACTATGGGAAGACCGAGCGTGCGCACACAAACACGAGTTTGTGTTTATTGAATGTCCGCACAAAGTGACCCGGAAGGCTTTATCCTGGCATCGTATATATAATGCCTGAATAAAGCCTTCCGTGTCACTATGTGCGGACATTCAAGAAATAAAAACTCTTGTTTCGACACTTTAGGCACTCACACAAAGTTTCGCTGTATGTAGATTCCAACTCGTTGGACCTGCGCGACTTTTTATTACGAAATTCTAGAACCACGTTACCCGATGGCTAAAGGGTTAAATTTGCGAGTGTCTTATACCGCGTGTTTCGAAGCAGTCTTAAAGAAATATTAGAAAACAGCCTTTCTGAAATAAAAGGACGGTTCCTTCGGAGACAGGCCGTCAGTGGTAGCGACCATGGGTTGTCGGGTGTTACACGCTAATTAGTGGCTAATTAATAAAAAAACAATAATTACATTTTAATCTAGTTGCAGCGGGCTCATCGCTATCTGGAAATTGAAGCAAACTCTCCCTACAAGCCTCATCAACTTTTTGATATGCGAAAATGTGATTATCCGCGGAATTGTGGCCCGACGAATATCGGTTATCAGAGCGCGCGAAACCGAAACTTGGAAGCTGCAGGCGACGTTCTGATGACGTCACCCAGCAGCCGGCAGCCAAATCGTTGCGTCCCCATCCTCCTCGCTGTAAGAGCACGTTGGCTATTACACATGGGGTCACATATGCTTTAATAAATCTATTTCATGGGCCATTACACTCAATGATTACTCAATTATATTTCAACATGATGCGGTCAATGTCATTTCTGTTGTGAAACGTCAGCAGCAATATTGTTGAATTATTGTTGAGTAAGTCTAACGAGTGTTGTGACATCATTGAGAAGCTGCTAGGTGAACCATTCCTTAACAATATGTAACAAACTAAACCAATAGCCATTTTTTATGAGAAAATAACCGCGTTTTTTGGCATACACCAATGTATTTCCCTATTTTCGAAGTTTTCTATTGCCCGTCAGACAAGGGCACAACTAGAGCCGCGACATCAACAGTATTCAGGGCGTGTTGGCCGCCATACTTCTGAAACCGTTACCATAACCGCCGAATGGCCATATAACGTATGAGATGACGTTTCCAAATATATGCAATCGAGTTTAGCGGTAAATGCGAGAGAAATGCATTACGTCGCAACTCTTTGAGATCCCGGTTCCATTATTGAAACCGCGTTCTCCACATTACAAAGTATATATATATATATATATATATATATATATATATATATATATATATATATTACAACTGGCTGCAGGTGGGATACCAACACACGTCTTCGCACTACGCGTGCGATGTTCCTATCAATTGAGCTAGCCCGGGGCCCTTTTCCCATGCACTTTGTGGGGTACTTACGTTTATCTACTAAAAATAACCATGGGAGTGTTAGCCAGCGTCATTACTCACAAGCCCTGGCGGCGGATGTGGAACATCCTTTCTGTCGCAGGTGTCACATGTTATTTGGATCGGACTGCTGGTACGATCTGTTGGGAACTCGGCGCTGACGCCCGTGGTTGTACCTGGGTCGCAAGCCCCAAGGGTAGCGTTGGCCTGGCGGCCTGGGGTACAACTCGAAGCATCCGAAGGTCCCGGCAAAGCATGAGTCGACTGGTAACAACGAAACAACTTGTTTATTTTAACATCGCAAAGAGTTGGCGGTCAGGTTTGACCGAAGTAGAGAGACGGGAGAGCACTTCACTCAACGGAAGAAATCGGAGCCCTCCTCTGGCGTCCGGGGGCAGCTGTTTTTATACTCTCGCAGTTGAGGGCAAGAAGGAACCCCTCAAAAGACGAGCACGTGAATGTACAATGGGCTAATGGTGACGCACACTGTCGTAGCGATGCCGTAGCACCATGTCGTGGCGCTGCGCACGATCTCGTAGCACCTGGTCGTGGCGCTGCGCAGCACACTGTCGTGGCGCTGCGCAGCATACTGTCGTGGCGCTGCGCAGCACACTGTCGTGGCGCTGCCGGTCGGACACAATGACTGTAACGAGAAGATGGTCCCTGCTTTGGCATCGCCTGTTTCGGGCACAATGACTGGAACGAGATCCCTGCTTTGGCATCGCCTGTTTCGGGCCCAATAACTGGAAGGAGATCCCTGCTTTGGCCTCGCCTGTTTCGGGCACAATGACTGGAACGAAATCCCTGGGCGGTCGCATCGCCGCAGACGCGCCTGGAAACACCTGGCGATGAGTGTTGCGGTGACGACGATCGGGCCAAAATGTCCGCCGCCCCGCCGCCGTCGCGCCGGCAAAACCACGTGTCGCAGGCGAAACGCAACAGACCGCCCCGCCGGGGAAAGGAGATCCCGATGGACAGGGGACTGCATCCGCTGTCCGGAGGGATGTCGCTCGATGATGCTCATAACCGAAGTCGGGCGTCCCTTGACGTTTCTTGAGCGCAGCGCACAGAGAAGGCCTCGTTCTCTCGTTCAGGTTCGCACGGGACACTGCAAAGTGACTTCGGGAGAGTTCACATTTTTGTTCTCGTTCCCGGCAAGCGTTAGAACTACGCTGAAAACTCAACCGCTCAGTCAGCAAGCACGGCACAACCCTCACTAAGCCCTGCCAGGCTCTTTCCCCTTTTTATACCACTGCCTAGTTCCTTACAGTAGTCTAGCATCACTCAGAACGCGTCCACAAATTGAAAAATTGCACTAGAAAGCATATCATCACTTTGAAACACTAAACAAAAGCAATATGTTAAAAAAAAATCCTGCCTCAGGAAGAAAAACATCAGTGACAAACAATTTTGAGGCTGATTCCTACGTTAGGGGCTTCGACTTAAGCCATCGGCGTTACCGTTGAGACTCCCCTTTTTGTAACGCACCTCAAAGGAATATTGTTGTAAAGCGAGGCTCCAGCGCAGGAGGCGGCCATTTTTGGGAGAGATGGTCTGCAGCCATTGGAGAGGGCAGTGATCTGTCTCAATGATAAACCTCGAGCCGGCTAGATAGCATGACAATTTCTGAACGGCCCACACGAGACATGCACACTCTTTCTCGGTGGCGCTATACGCCTGCTCACGACTGGTCAGCTTACGACTAGCATATAGGACGGGGTGTTCTACTTCTCCATTTTCCCGTTGGCACAGTACAACGCCCATGCCTCGCTCACTAGCATCGCACTGAACAATGAACCCTTTTGTATAGTCTGGCGATCGTAGCACAGGCTGGCTTGTTAGGGCACTCTTTAGGGCGCTAAAAGCTCTTTCCTTTGTCTCGTCCCAGACGACTGTTTGAGGCTCTGTCTTTCTTAGAGCATCCGTCAGGGGAGCCGCGATATCAGAGTACCTAGGGATGTACCTCTGATAGTAGCCGGCGACACCTAAGAACGACCGAATATCGGTCTTTGTGCGCGGTTGCGGAAAGTCTCGCACAGCGGCCACTTTTATTTCAGAGGGGCGGCGACGACCCTGACCAATCACGTGACCGAGGTAGACAACCTCGGCCTGTGCTAACTGGCACTTAGGAGCCTTTACTGTCAAGCCTGCTTCGCGCAGGCGGGTTAGCACTGCCCGCAAGTGTGTCATATGCTCAGACCAGGATGCGGAGAATATCGCTACGTCGTCTAGATACGGTAAAGCGAATTCTTGCTGTCCCCGCAACACTTTATCCATGAGACTTGAAAAACAGTATGGCGCGTTCTTCAAACCAAAACTCAACACTTTAGGACGGAATGTTCCCATTGGTGAAATGAACGCCGCATACCTACTAGCCTCTTCTGTAAGTGGAACCTGCCAATAACCCCTGACAAGATCTAGGGTGGAAATAAACTGAGCGCTACTAACTTTCTCAAGGCGCTCCTCGATGTTAGGGATCGGATAAATTTGATCCTTAGTGATGGAATTAAGCCTGCGGTAGTCGACGCAAGGACGAGGTTCCTTGCCCGGTACCTCAACTAAAATCAAAGGGGAGGTATAATCACTCTCACCTGCCTCAATAACACCGAGCTGTAGCATTTTCTTTACCTCAGCCTCCATAATATCGCTCTGGCGGGGTGACACCCGATACGCCTTGGATCGTACTGGCTCTGTGGAGGTAAGTTCTATATCATGAGTAAGTACAGAAGTCCTACCAGGCCTCTCAGAGAACAGACCTTGAAACTCTTGTAATAGCTGGTGTAGTTCGGTTTTCTGCTCAGGCGACAGCGGTGCTTTACTGATAAGGTCACTAATGACTTGACCGGTGTCTTCCCTGTTCGTCACTGAGCCTAGTCCCGGAAGCTCGACCGGAAGCTCTTCAGGAACGTTTACCATCATGCACACCACTGCTTCCCTTTGTCTATAAGGTTTGAGCAGATTACAGTGGTAAACTTGCTGTGCTTTCCGCTTTCCTGGCAGACTTACCACGTAGTTAACGTCCGACAGTTTCTGAACAATTCGCGCTGGGCCCTCCCACTGCACGTCTAGTTTGTTGTTTAGCGATGTGCGCAATATCATGACCTCATCGCCAACCTCAAAACGACGGGCCCTGGCTGTCCGATCATAATAAACCTTGGCCCTCTGCTGGGCCTTTGTCATTGCTTCACCTGACAACTCCTGTGCCCTTCTTAAGCGTTCGAGGAGCTTAAGCACGTACTCCACCACGACTGGGTCGTCGCCCCTACCTTCCCATGATTCTCGAAGCATGCGAAGCGGAGATCGAAGCGAGCGACCGTACACCAGTTCAGCTGGCGAAAACCCCGTAGCCGCATGCGGCGCGGTCCTTAAAGCAAACATCACCCCAGGCAGACACAGCTCCCAGTCAGTTTGATGTTCAAAACACAAGGCTCTCAACACGCGCTTCATGACGGAGTGGAGCTTCTCAACGGAATTCGACTGTGGGTGGTACACTGAGCTGTGTAGCAGCTTCACCCCACACCTTTCGAGAAAAGTTGTCGTCAAAGCGCTAGTAAACACTGTGCCCTGATCTGATTGAATTTCTGCAGGAAAACCAACTCGCGCAAATATGGACAGTAGTGCATTAACTATCTCAACTGAGCTGAGTTCTTTAAGCGGCACTGCTTCAGGGAACTTTGTCGCTGGGCAGATCACAGTCAAAATGTGTCTGTACCCCGTGGCTGTTACCGGCAGAGGTCCCACTGTATCAATAACGAGCCGTCTAAAAGGCTCCGTAATGATAGGTACCAATTTCAACGGCGCCCTCGATTTGTCCCCTGGTTTGCCCACCCGCTGACAAGTGTCACATGTCCTCACGAAATGGTCTGCGTCCCGAAAACACCCTGGCCAATAGTACTCTTGCAAGAGACGGTCCTTAGTTTTCTTAACTCCTAGGTGTCCGGACCACGAACCCCCATGTGACAAGCGCAACAGATCCTGACGATAGCATTGAGGCACGACCAGCTGATCGAACTCCACTCCTCGGCGGTCTAGATACTTCCGGTACAGGACTCCACCTCTTTCCACAAAACGCGCAGTTTTCCTGGCGATACCTTCTTTGACATTGCAGCGCACGTTTTCCAGGCTGCCATCCTTTTTTTGCTCGGCTATCAAAGCCGTCCGGCTGACTTTTAGCAACCTATCAAGTCCGTCTGACGTAGGCGCGATGAGCAAATCAGTAGATAGCTCTTCTAACTTTCCCGCGTCGGGATTTTCCTCTCCAGTATCTGGCGCCTTCAACGCTACAGACTCAATTCTATTCTGTTCGGGCGTGCTCTGAATATCAGCTTGCTGCGCCTCTGACCCTTTTTCGTTGTTTGATAACGTCGGCCCCGCAACTACCGCCTTTGCAGCGAGCTCCCGAACCTTCGATCTGGTTAAGGCCTGAACACTAGCTTCACCAAACAAAAGCCCCTTCTCGCGCAGGAGGTGATCGGACCTGTTTGAAAATAGGTACGGGTACTGGGGTGGCAGCATAGATGACACTGCCGCCTCCGTCTCAAGCGCTCCGAAAGGTCCTTCAATAAGCACTTTTGCTACCGGCAGACACACGCTATGAGCTTCCACGGCTTGCTTGATCCACGCGCACTCGCCCGTGAACATATGGGGTTCTACGTAAGACGGGTGAACTACATCCATCGTAGCTGCGGAATCGCGAAGCACTCGGCACTCTTTCCCGTTTACGAGGAGGTCTCGCATGTAAGGCTCAAGAAGCTTCATGTTCTCGTCAGTGCTGCCTATTGAAAAAAACACAACTTTTGGTGTTGTTTCCGGACACTGCGCCGAAAAGTGACCCGGCTTCTGGCACGTATAACAAACGCCCGCTCGCCTCATCTCGAACCGCTTTCTGCGTTTGGCTGCCGCCGTCTCTTTACGTCTGGTCGGATTGCTTTCACTCGCATCCTCACTACGCGTGTCCCCCTTAAATCTCATGGGCGTGAACCTTGGCCTCTCAGACTTGGAGCCAAATTCACCCTTTTGACCGTCCTTAGCTCCGCGAGCTCGACGCGTCACAAACTCCTCGGCTAGCTCAGCGGCTCTAGCCACCGTACTCACGTCTGGCCTATCCAAGACCCAGTATCGCACGTTCTCCGGTAACCGACTATAAAACTGTTCTAGCCCGAAACACTGCAGAACTTTATCGTGGTCACCAAACGCTTTCTCTTCTTTGAGCCACTCCTGCATGTTCGACATAAGCCTATACGCAAACTCTGTATATGACTCACTTTTGCCTTTCTCATTTTCCCGAAACTTCCGACGGAACGCTTCCGCAGACAGCCGGTACTTTTTTAGCAGACTCGATTTTACTTTGTCGAAATCCTCTGCTTCCTCTCTATCCAAGCGAGCGACTACGTCGGCCGCCTCGCCGGGTAACAAAGTGAGCAAGCGCTGTGGCCACGTTTCCCGAGAGAACCCCTGCTTCTCGCACGTTCGCTCAAAGTTAACCAGGAACAAACCAATGTCCTCTCCAAGCTTAAACGGCCGTATCAGGTCAGTCATTTTGAACAATACTCGTTCTCCTGCACCGTGTGCCTGACTTCCATTACGAGCGCGTTCCATCTCTACCTCGAGACGCTTCATTTCCAAAGCGTGTTGACGCTCTTCTTTCTCTTTCTGTTCTTTAAGTTCGCGCTCCTGTTTTTTTGACCTCTCGTCAATAGTCTCAAGGCATTCCGACAGCTCGTCGTCCTCAGCCTCTAACTCAAGAATAGCCTTTAGCAGTTCAGGTTTTCTGAGTTTGTCTGAGACATCCAGACCCAACTCTCTTGCAAGCTCCAACAATTTCGGTTTGCGCAACGACTTCAAATCCATGGCTGCTCTGAATGCTGCTTTCTCTACTGCTTACTATTGTCTTGCCGCAAACTAACCCGGCAGCAACGACAACCACAATTACCAGCTCTGTTTCTGACACTAACAAAAACCTGGCAAAGCTCAGAAGAAGAAAGTCCCGCACTCACCAAACCTCGCAGGCAGGAATTCCGCGCAGTCGTTCCGCTGCAGGCAACCAGTCGTCACACAGGGCTCGTTGCACTGCTCCCGGATCGACGTTGAGCTGCTCAGCATACAGTCAACTGCATCTCTTTGCTGCTGGCCTCCGTTGTCGCGATCTCGCCGCTGGCAGACCGTTGTTTGAAGTCGTAGGCGATCCCACCGCTGCCACCAGATATTTGGATCGGACTGCTGGTACGATCTGTTGGGAACTCGGCGCTGACGCCCGTGGTTGTACCTGGGTCGCAAGCCCCAAGGGTAGCGTTGGCCTGGCGGCCTGGGGTACAACTCGAAGCATCCGAAGGTCCCGGCAAAGCATGAGTCGACTGGTAACAACGAAACAACTTGTTTATTTTAACATCGCAAAGAGTTGGCGGTCAGGTTTGACCGAAGTAGAGAGACGGGAGAGCACTTCACTCAACGGAAGAAATCGGAGCCCTCCTCTGGCGTCCGGGGGCAGCTGTTTTTATACTCTCGCAGTTGAGGGCAAGAAGGAACCCCTCAAAAGACGAGCACGTGAATGTACAATGGGCTAATGGTGACGCACACTGTCGTAGCGATGCCGTAGCACCATGTCGTGGCGCTGCGCACGATCTCGTAGCACCTGGTCGTGGCGCTGCGCAGCACACTGTCGTGGCGCTGCGCAGCATACTGTCGTGGCGCTGCGCAGCACACTGTCGTGGCGCTGCCGGTCGGACACAATGACTGTAACGAGAAGATGGTCCCTGCTTTGGCATCGCCTGTTTCGGGCACAATGACTGGAACGAGATCCCTGCTTTGGCATCGCCTGTTTCGGGCCCAATAACTGGAAGGAGATCCCTGCTTTGGCCTCGCCTGTTTCGGGCACAATGACTGGAACGAAATCCCTAGGCGGTCGCATCGCCGCAGACGCGCCTGGAAACACCTGGCGATGAGTGTTGCGGTGACGACGATCGGGCCAAAATGTCCGCCGCCCCGCCGCCGTCGCGCCGGCAAAACCACGTGTCGCAGGCGAAACGCAACAATGTACATAAACTTTTTGGGTGAAGGCAACTGGTCAATAAACCGACTCATGTTACCTGAAGGCATCAATGCTGCCGGATTCGAAAAAGCCCGATTGAAATGGAATCGAGGGGATTATGATAAGACTAATAAAATCGGCCTAGGTTTCCTTCTCGTTGATTACATAGCGAGGGTTTCGAATCCGGCAGCATTGATGCCTTCAGGTAGCATGTGTGGGTTTATCGACCACTCGCCTTCACCCAAAAAGTTCACGTGCACATAAGGCCTGCTGCAGGAAGGATGTTCCACATCCGCCGCCAAGGATTGTGAGTAGTGACGCTGGCTAACACTCCCAGGATTTGTTCTAGTAGATAAATATATATACCCCAGAAAGCGGATGGGAAAACGCCGCCGCAGTCGTTCAGTTGGTCAGAACATCGCACGCGTAGTGCGAGGACGTAGGTTGGTATCCCACCTGCGGCTAGTTGTTTTTTCATCCACTTTCATTTAAGTTGTCATTCCTTTAATTCAATTAGTAAGTGCAAGTAATTTCCGCTACGCTACCCTTGGTTTCTTTGTTGGCTTGTTCGGATATGTCTAATAAAAATCGGGTCCCTGGGTGTCCTTTCTTCTCGTTAACACACACATATAACAACACACACATATATATATATATATATATATATATATATATATATATATATATATATATATATATATATATAACACATATATATATATATATATATGTGCACACGTTGCTCCCCTTTGACACTCCTAATGCTAATGCATTTATACTTGGAATGCCAGGTTCTTGCCAGTGTAGCCATCGCTGAGTCATTTTACGTGGTGTCATGTTCATTCAATTAGTTGTTCCTTCCATTCTTGTTCGTCATAGCTTGCTTGTTTCCATCTGTGAAGATCGTCACTGCTATGTGCGCTGGTATCACAGTACCTTGAAGGGTGCATTTGACAGACACTATAATGCATCTAGCAGGCGACGAGGCATAGCGACATCTTCTAAACTGCCCTGATAATCGCCTCAGCGGCGTATATCGGTATATGGAATTCACATCGTTACAGGGCTCTGTTTCTACACTTCTCATTTTTGTATCTTTGCCAATTTCAATCTCCCTAATGACAGGAGCTATTGGCAAGGATATACGTGGGATCGCGTTCATCGCAGCTTTAATGCAACCGTCATGACTATAGTGACAGGGGTGTACATGAGAGCGGTCTTAGTTCCTTGCGCATTTACCGAAACGGCACGCTCTTTACGCCCATTTTTCACTGAAAACCTCGATCTTCAACAGAGAAAGCTCCAAGGGTCACTTCCTGCGGTTCGTTGACCCCACAGCTACGCGTGGCAAGCGCCGAGATCGCTTTGTGCTCCGCAGGTGTGCGTATAAATGCATGCCACGACGACAGGAATGTCAGGTGAAAAGAGTACCCTCGGTGCTGCATTTGGTGAGCGAAGGGCGAGGACGCCGTGCGGATTGCTGCGGTCGCCTGACTTGATGAGCTCGGCAGCTCTGGAAGGGCCAATGAACACGGCTTGACAGATCGAGGCAGGTGTTCTCAAATTGGAGACGACGGCGTCGGCTCCAGCAGCGAAAGGGTTCGTTGCACTGTAGAGGCCCTCGAACTCTTTTCGTAGAAACTGCGCTTTTCTCGACGCTAAAGCATTAATTTTCCAAGCACGTATCACCCAAAAGCACTGGATATTGCGTTCTACCGCATGTGCGCTGCCTGCAATAATTGGGCCAAACCCGTGTTAAACCGGCAACGATAGGCCAGTGACTATGGCATGACTCAATGTCGTGGGTGCGATCGCAGTTTACTGGGACTTGGATGTGCGTTAAAGAACCGCAGGAGGCAAAAAAAATAATCCGGAGTCTCCCATACGGCGTGCCTCATAATCAGATCGTTGGCTAAGACCCCAGAATGTACATTTTGCAATAAAGCTGATGCGCATGCGCGAGTGCGCCACTCGCCAGCGCCCCCTTTGCGGTCGGAAAGCTAGCAGGCGACTTCCCGCCTGGCTGGGCGTTCCGGCACGCTCAGGCAAGCTCCCGTGTCCACGTTTCTGAATGCCATGCCAGCGCACTGTGTCGCGTGTGGATGTACGAATTATTGCGGGAAGAATAACTTTCTCCGGCAGGACACACGCGCTCTTATCCCACCGTGTGTCTGCTCCCTCCCCCTTCACATTACTAGGGCGGAGGAAGTTGTGCTTAGGAGGCTTCGGGCCGGGGTGGCCCTTACACCGGCTGTTATCTCAAGGTGTAACTGGTCGCATTTACCACTGGGAGCTACGTGTCCATACTGCTCCGTTCCTGTGATGGAAGCAGATGCATACCACCTAATATGGACATGTACTGGTTTAAAATCGGAACGCTCGCGTCTCCTACTGCAAGCCGGCCTCCGCTACAGTGTGACAACCAGCTATGACCGCTGGATACATGACAACAGATTCCACAAAACACTGCTTCAATTCATACACAACACAGGCCTACACAGCACACATATAATACACATATACGCATCAAGAATTATGCCTTAAGGGCAAGTCTTTATCGCGATAAAAAAAATAACCTCGTTTCTGTTTTTAGTTGTTTCTGTCCGAGTAGCGCCATGGGTGATAACACCGTAAAGGGTTGAATACGGACAGCTCAGTTCGGTAACCAAATGAGCACTGAGGGATTCGGACTCGCAGCGAGCACTCTATGACAGGTATACGTCATGAATTTTGGTCTGTAACGAGTCCTTTGTTTTATTATTTGCCCTTGTTCAATTTTAGGCCAGCCTTCAGACTTTTCTAGCCACCCTGACCACGTGCCAACTGGTTTCACGTACACCGGAACTTCCGGTCAGGCTGCAGTGCAGCGGCACGGTGGTTGCATGGATAACCATGCATGTCACATCATTTTATGACAGCGAAGTAGGATTTCGCTGTGGCATGCGCAGGACGTGACCAGCTGGTGGCTTCAGAGCGCGCTCTTGTGTTCGGTGTTCGCTCATAGCGCGGTGTACGCTCGGTGTACGCTCAAGAGAAGTACAATCACACTACTAGAAGACTTTGCAGACGCAGCTAACAGTGAAATAGATAAAAATAAGATAGTAATTGGGCTTTCTTTAGAGCTGAAAAAAAAAAGAAAGCTTTCGACAAGTTAGATCACGGAATACTCCTTGGAAAATTAGCTCAAATAGGATTCCGCCGGCCTTTCATAAAGGTTTTTAAAGAAGACTTCAAAAATCGATATAAGGTCGTTCGAATTCAAAATACAGCGAGTTAATACACATCAAGCATGGAGTCCCACAATGTTCTGTACTGGGCCCACTGCTTTTTAATTTCTATATATGAACGATTTAGCCCATTTAGCGCTGCACTCGAGATTATACCAATTTGCGGATGATACTGCTTTGATATTACCCCATGAAAATTTTAATGAATGCATTACTTTGTTACAGGATGATATATAAAAAATAATGGCATGGTTTGAGAACAACTCAATATTTGTGAACAAAGCAAAAACACAGTTAATCTGCTTTCACAGCCCGTACAAATAAGTGCAGCTAACTGAACATCTATACTTGCATACTGAATGCTGCATTGGATGCTCTTGCCAAAGTGTGCAGTATGCCACGAAAAATACAATACCGTGGTGTTATTTTCGATGAATAGTCTTCATTTGTCCATCACATACAACATGTAGCTAAAAAACTGCGAGCAGTATGTGCAGTCATCTACAAAATCAGATCAGTATGTGACGTTCGGTTAAGAAAACTCACACATAAGGCCCTAGGTGACACCATATTACGGTATGGCATTACGGTCTACGGACTTGCTTCGCCATATAGGCTAAACGTGTTACATAGAATAATACAGAAAATAACGATTAACATAGCATACGGAACAAACAGCAACTCCATCAGCCACTGTGAGCTGATGGCAGAACATGGCATATTTGATGTTAAACAACTTTCTCTCTCAGTGGTGTTTAGGAAGCATTATTTTGATGAATCCCTTAAAACAAACACAAAAAAAACGTAAAAACGCGTGATCTGCGCTAGACTGAGACATTCGTTCGGGCTAAAGCATTCATGAACTATGGTAAAGGAACGAGATCATTTTATGTACCGTTCTACTTTAATAAAATAAAAGTTCCCAAAGTATCGTCATTCAGGAAAATAAACGATTTTGTACGTCGCATGGTTATGACAAGTGGCTGGGAATAGCAGAAGAAAACCATGCGGCAGGTCATTTTTTGATGAACTTTCGCTAACAATTGTATAAAACAGACTAGATTAGATTAGACTAGATATTGTGTTCTTTCTATGTGTATTGTGTTCTCTTTGCTTGGTGATTGGTGACTGCTACTCTTCCAAAACATTGACAACTGTATGTGATAAAATAGAGGGTTAGGCTGTACATACATTTTGCTGCTATAATATGTCTTTGCTTAAACTATTGCTCCTGCAGGAACAAATACTAGAAATTAGCCGAGCCATGGGGGAAAAGGGAGAGGGAATGGAAGGGAAGAGGGATTGAAAATGTGTACTTGTATTATGCCTTGTTCAAGGCAAATACACAGCGGTCCGCATAAGAGTATCAATGCTTTCACGGACTACAAGTTGCTGTTTGTGGCACATATAAGAAATTTAATTTTGCTATTGCACTTTAAAATTTTTTTCTCTCTTCCTATTGTTTCCTCTGTTCCTAGAGCACAAGACTGTGTCATTCGGGCCAAAGCACTGCCCAGTCCCGTCCAAAAGCATCATTGCTTTGGCGGACTGACAAAATATTTGATTGTATGTTTTATGTTGCAAGAAAGAAAGAAAGAAAGAAAGAAAGAAAGAAAGAAAGAAAGAAAGAAAAACTGGAGGACGCTTAAGCTTCGCCTTCAAGAGTGGAACGCGACAGCGTTCCCGTCGACCCGCCAAGGGTGTAAGACAATGGGCTACGGCGCAGCGACTACGCGCCCCACATCGGACGCGGTGAGCGTCGAGCAACGCAGCGTTCGGCGCGACAACGAAATGTGCGCCTGAGCAAGCGACGCACGCCTGAGCCTTAGAAACAGCTCGTTTCTAAGGCAACACCGCGTTCACTAGAGGCGCTTTTGTACCGCTTTGAAGCATCGAACTCGTGGCTCAGTGGTAACGTCTACGCCTCACACTCCGGAGACCCTGGTTCGATTCCCACCCAGCCCATCTTGGAAGTTGCTTTTTATTTATGAAGTGCCTGCAGTGATTTATCACTCACGCCAACGCCGCGGACGCCGACACCGACGCCGACGACACCGGCTTTTCTGCGACACGAGCTCCTTAACGCTATCGCGTTAAAAGCTCTCAGTGCACGGGCTCGCTCCACCGGCGTCTATCCGGCTTAAACCAGTGCGCGCGCGCCAGCTAACACGCGCTTTTGTTGCGAGAGGACACGAATATCAAGGGCCGTATTTGCTAACGATTATTTTTTTAAATCATGTCATACCGTCTCGCATATTGCAACACATACGATAGCACATAGATTGGCTACGTGATGCGACAAATTATATGACATAAATGCAGTCTGTTTGGAACATATGTCGCAACGTCCGCGATCATTTTATGCAGCCACTCGAAGTGGGAGATAAGTGAGCGGCATAAAGCAAAGGCTAGCCGACGGAATGCAGCCTCCTTCGACAGCTGGTGATGCGACAGGTTGCATGTGTAAGCGTCTACTCAAGCCACTCCAGTTCATCCCTGGGCTTTATTTTAGCTTTGTTTAATACATACATGTAACAGCTTGCACATAAATAAATATGCATTGCAATGTATATAGTTCAGCTTCTACAACAGTGCAGGAAGAGAAAAGAAAGAGTGAACATACAGACGTCAAATCAAATGGGGCAGGTGCAAGCTGCCCGAACAAGACCCACTTGTCGGTCACTGGCGCTCAGATTGAGCAAACGTTCTTCGCATAACCCTCTTCTTTTATAATGCCCAACCACGATGGGTTTGACGCACGGTCGCGGTTTTTTAGTGAAGGGAACTCGACACACAGTTGCTGGCGATCGAGCATCGCGAGAAATCACAAGTCCATCCCGTGTCCAAAAAAGAAAACGGAATGCAGTATACCACCATCATTTTGACACGACGTAAGACGACTAAACAAACAACGCAAGCTGAATTTCACGCGATCAAACCGGATAGCACAGGCAGCAACAAGGCGACGACGGGGAATGTTTTCCCACACAAATACTCTCGCACCGAGCGCCCCGAATGCTTCCTCATGTCCACGGCAGGGGGTGCTCACTTTTTTATAAAGTGTCCATTTTCTTTTAACCTTCGTGAAGGCCCCCAACAAGTTTTGTTGAATAAATAGAGGAAAATAAAGAAAGCACAACGAAGTAGTGACAGCGTTCGCGATGCCGCCGACGTCACAGCAGGCTATAAAAAAAAATGTGTTTCCGGCCCCATGCTGGGTTCTTCCTAAATCTAAGTACGGCGCCTGGTCGCTACGAATATCACAAAACTGGGGATAATACTGCGCATCTTAATAAGCTTTGCTCTAACTATAACAAACTTGCCTCGCAGCGTTTGAGGCTATGTGGTATCCAAACCATGTTTCGATGTCGAATTCGTTTACAGACGCCGGTGGTGGCGGCCCGGTTTGCGCAGTGATCGGATCTGAAGCTCAGCATCACATGAGCAGACAGAAAGTTTGTATCAGGACTTGGAAAAGCAATGCGTGTGTGGGGGACGCTCTGCTCACGCGTCTCCTGATGTTATTTTCCACGCATGGCTCTCGCGTCTCCTGTATTCCGGCGCCTCCGCGTAGCTCAGCGGTGGCGGCGGTCGGCGTGGTTGCAGCATATTGCGAGAGATGGGGCGACTGTGTCGCTAACGCCACCTAACACAGTGGCTACTAGGGCGCAAAAGGGAGTAGGTGTTCCTTTTTGGCTTGGGGTCAGCGAGCTGGATGGATGTTACGCGCGCTCGCCCGCCGTTCGCGGGACCATCCTGCGAAAGGCTTACGAACAGGACACCGGAATAGATTAATGCGATCGTTCGAACGCGCCACCATTCGCGTGACCGTACACGCAGACGATTAGGCGGCGTTGGTGTCCAGCATGAGAGCAAACATCTTCGCTCGCTATCCGGTCGCGGTGAGTCAGACTTCCTCGATTTGGGACGCGTTCATCGGCATGTTCTATGGGTTGTGGTTCGGCTAGCAGGCATTAGTGCATGAAAGGTGCAATAAATGTCCTTGTGATTGTTTGCATTACTGTGTGTTGTGGTTACTTTCGCCCAATAACACCCTTGAGAACTTACACGTGCTATGGTGCCATCAAGTCTGTTGCCACTGTACCCGCACGTTCGTTTTCATCCAGACCGCACTGTCCCGGTAGCCACTGGATTTTAATTTCGTGGTCCCTTTGTTGTGCATTGTTCAAAGAGAGAGAAAGGATGCAAGGAAAGGCAAGGAGGTTCACCAGACGTAGTTCCGGCTGGCTACCTTGCACGGGGGAAGGGAGTAGGGGATAAAAAGAGAAAGAAAGCGGAATGGAAAGAGAGAAGGAGAGACAATCACAAACAAACCGCGTACGCTATAGAGCGGTAGGGGGTGGCCTTAAAGTCTATCGTGAGGTCCCGTAGACCACAGGAATCTTAATAGCGCGAATAAAGTATTATGCGCGGATTATCTTTGGGAGAACTGGCCTATATAGCGCTTTCAGTTCTGATAGTGGACCATTGTCCAATTGGTCCATCAGTCGGCACATCACTGGCCTCTCGGCACTATAGCGCGGGCAGACGCAGATAATGTGTGCGAGCGTCTCTTCACAGATGCATGTGTCGCCCGTGGGGCTGTTGGCCATTCCAATAGGGAAGACATAATAGTTGGTAAGTGCTACGCCTAGCCACGGACGGTACAACATGGTCTGTTCACGTCGTGTTAACCCAGGTGGTAGGTAGATGCATCTGTATATCCGAAGACAAAGAACGCAAACGGCACATGGTGTAAACGTTCCAGTCCCACATGGGGATAAGTACATCCACGGGACATCAATTGCAGGCCAGCCGCAGCGTCTGTTTGCGAAAGCGGAATCAAGACACATTGACTACTTTCATGTGCAGATCAGGCGGGTTCGTCTGTGCATTGTGTAAAAGGTCTGCAATGTCTGGGGCTAAAACATAATGAGCGTCTCGAACTAGAATGTGCGCATCTCTGATTTTGGATGCAGCCTTAAACTGCCCATTCACGAGACAGCTAGGTGGTCGCAAACGAATCTGACTGCCTTTCGGTTGGCAATGTCGGCAGCTGCTGACGTTGATCTGTCGTCCAGCTTGAACTCCCATGTAGTAGCAAGCTGTGGAATGACGAAAGCTGCTGTTGTGTCAGACGATATGACTCAGCTGTCAGTATAAATGTGGATATGTGGCACAAAGCGTACGTTATGGATACTTGGCACAAAGCGAGCTGCCTCAGGCCCAGCCTCAATGCGATAGAAGCAGTCAAACCCCACCGAAGAAAATGATCACAGAAAAATACAAACGATAATATTTCGGGGACTTAAAGGGACTCTAAAGGGCAAGTATTAAGCCAAGCTAAGGTGATAGATTAGTGCTTGAGAATCTCGAAGGCGCCAATATTATCACGCACAGAGCCTTAGTAACCGAGAAATTGAGGTAAACGCTGGACACAATTAGAGACCCCTCCGGGACATTAAAGAACTTGCCCGATGACGGAGGCACTCCTGATTGAATTTTTGTTACTAGTACTCAACGACTCATTATAAAAACGTCATTGTATTGCATTATAAGACGAGAAAGAACCCCAGGTGGTCAAAATTCCCGAAGTCCCCCACTATGGCGCGCCTCATAATCATATCGTGGTTTTGGCACGTAAAACCCATCATGTAATTTTTTTTCTGGCTGCCGGCGCAGCGACACAGGTGATAACATCGCAGATGTTTCCGTGGGAGCAGTAGGGACCGTGGAAGAGGCTGATCGGCATATATTTAAAATCTCGAATGCACAGCGCCTCAACAACCGCAGTTGAACGCGAGTGGCTCAAAGGGCGCCAGCGACGCTCGACGCCCCTGCAATCGCTATGAGTATACGCCGCGCTCCCTAACGCGTTTTACGCTAGCCTAACCTAACGTTAACCTAACCCAACGAGGAACGCAATGCTTACGTAACCCAACCTAAGCTAACGTTAACCTAACCTAACGTAAGATAACGTGGCCGAGACGCAAAGGCAATAATCCACAAGGCGTAACCGTTGCGAGAATACGCCGCGCACGCTAACGCCTTTTACGCTAATAAGACGTAACCTAAACCTAAGCTAACCTAACCTAACATGGACGAGACGCAAAGCCAATTATCCTCATGGCGTGACATAAGGCAATCGCGTTGAGCCGTGGTTGCTAAAGCGATGTGCATTTATTTCACTCAAACGGAACCACTCAAAATGCTCGAGAAAAGTCCAGGAGAGCAGGCCCGGCCTATACTACGGCCCTTATCGCTCCCCAGGGAAAATCAATGACTTTTTTTTTAAGGTTGAGGCCGTAAGGCGCGACAAAGTTGTAATCCGGCATAACTTGCTCAGCACCAGCGCTGCACGCGTGAGAAAGTCTATCCGACGCACCTTCACACACAGCGATCACCAAAGGGGGTGTAAACAAACTCGAACCCACTTCGCTATGCCGGCACGCCCAGAGACAACACAACACGCGCGAAGAAACTTGACCGTAGGGCCTAGGCAGAGTGACGTTAAAGGAGTGTACACTCTTAAGCAAACGTGCACCCTTTGGGGTGTATATTTGCCACACAACAATAATCGTCATCTGTCTTACTTGCGTTTCCTTCCTTGAAAACGCAGCGCTCGCTACTTTCCTCTCGAGAATGCTCTGTCATGCTGATGACGGGCATGCCGTTCGTGACTTGGAAGTACAGGGCTCGCCGCGTTAAAGAAAGGAAATGCAGACAAGACGGATGACGATTATCGTTGCGTGGTAAAAGTGTGTAATTTTGCTTAAGAGTGTAAGTCACTTATACACTCTAAAGAAAGGGACTGCTAGCGACTCCTTTTGATGCAGAAAGGAGCGGTCTGCTCTATGAATCCTGGAGAGGTTTGCCTGGCGGCAGGCGCAACATGTTGCTCCCAACGGGAATGCTGAGAAATGAAACGATGCGAACAGCGTACCTGTCACAGTCACGTAGCATACACAAAACACGCCACGCGCAGCACGCCGTGTTAAAAGCACAACACGCACAGCAATTGAAGGATCGCGTTAAAACCAGTGTCTCCCAGAAAGGTTAATAACGCCTTCGTTGCACGGGATGTACAGGCGGCGCCACATCACGGACCATGCAGGCACCTGTCGCAACTCAAGGCACGGTACTCTCTGATGTATGCACATTCAGTGCGGGCATTTACTTATTTATTCATTTAGATTACCCTCAGGGCCCAGAAGGGCGTTACGGAAGGGGTGGGTACAACAAACAATAAATGAGATACAATACGTTCCAACAATTAGTAGTATTTAGAGCGATAAACTCAAAATATGACTAGTTATCGCAGTCTTGAAAGATGATGCATCCTCAACGCAGGTTATGGAGGGGCAAAGGAACCTTATTGTCAAATACATCTCCCAACCTTCATAACGGTGCGAGTTTATCTATTGCGCAGAAGTCTGTACGGATTCGATCGGAAGTACGCGAGAACCATGAAAAATGGTGTTATTTATATGGAAGCAGCTTCTGTACTTCCACGAAAGGATTCGCCGGTAAAGCACGTGCACTTGGGATGCCGCGAAGGAGCAAAGATCCCCACAGAATACCAAAAGACATTCGTGCACGATTAGGCCATCACTGACAGATCTACGCGAAGCACGACTGCGCGCTCGCTGTTCGGGCAAGTACAGCGGGAGGAAACAAGAGACTCATAAACCTGCTGCGCAGATGAGCGACCCTGTAAGTTGCAAACGGAAATCCTGAAAAGCTTTCAAAAGGAAAAGCGTTCAAAGGCACACGATGCCACGAGCGGAAATTAATTTGGCGATTTTTGACGCATCTTTTTTTCTTGTCCTCACTATACCGACGCTGAAAGAAGAGCCTCAGATGATGCCTCAGCCGGATCGATAGCTATACACGTGAGTGGAGGGCATAACGTGCGGACTGCTTCGAGGCATCGCGATGGTGCTTTTGGTGCGGTTGATCATCAGTGGGCGGCTCTCCTCATCGCATTTAGCAGTATGGAAAACTTTCGTATATAGACTCGGTAGGATTCGCTCATTAGAGTGAGGTTAAAATAGGGTGCAGAAGGGTTTGGGTGCGAGCTAGTTGGTACGGATCATTCATATTTAAAACAGCGCGAAAAAAAAAAACACGGACAAGGGAGGACACAGGACGAGCGCTGACTGCCAACAACACCTTTATTGAAGCCTGGGCAAATATATACAATTTGCAACGCTCATAAAGAGAGCGAAAGAAGAAGGGGAAGGCGTGTCATCGTCGGTCAACTCCTGCTGCGCATGCGTCGATAACATTAAACCATATAAAAGTAACCATAACATGGTGGACACAGGCCAAACTGATTAACTTCTAAGGAACTTAAGTTCTTTATCACAAAATGCTATTTAAGGGGAACTAACGCAGGTGGCTCCTGACTGATACATTGAACATTCCTCAAAGATTTTTCTGGCCATCTGATTGCTGTACCTTTTCAACACACGTGTGTCGTCAAGGAGTGGTGAACAGCCACATTTTGCACAATGAACAGCCAGATTCCTGCCAGTCTTAAGCTTGGCACAATGCGCATGCTGACGCAAACGTTCATTGATACAGCGTCCTGTTTGCCCTATGTAAGTGCAGCCGCAAGAGGTGGGAATGGAATACACTACATTGGTACTGCAATCTAGAGGCTTGGTTAAAAGAGGGAACTACGAAGACACCTCGTCAGCGTGCCTCAAGTTGCTCGCAAGGCTGGGCCAACATTTATTACGCAATCCACCTGACAATATATATATATATATATATATATATATATATTTGTATATCTTAGTCTCTCCTACATGCGCATGCATAAAGCCCTTCCATGAAAGCGAACATGTTCGCTCAAACACTGTCAACCCCGCGCTCGTATATCAACGGGTAGGCAGTGCAGCAGAGCGCAGCTGCACACTGACCACCTCGAGCTCATTGCAAAATACCGCGACGATTGCGAAAACGCTGCGTTTTCGCAATGTTACGCAGCGTTGCGCAATTCGCACTACAAAACCTAAGTGCATAAAATTATCAGAATGGAATCAGCGACGCGTGGGCACGACAACATAAATAAATAAATAAATAAATAAATAGATAAATAAATAAATAAATAAATAAATAAATAAATAAATAAATAAAAGAAGCACGCAAACGTGTTTGGGCTACACAACCGCGATAAAGCGCAGTGCTTGGTTAGCGCATCAATCGAAATGAAGCGCAAGTCGCTTATCACTTTTTTTTCTTCTTTTTTTCTATTTGTGAGTGTAACTTCCACACAGCGGCCACCCACATGGTAACCACAATCGTGCTACATGCCCTTTTGCCAATAGTGTACACACCACATTTCTCGTGAACGGAGTAAACAAGTAAACAACTCGTGTGTGCCATGTCGTGTGTCTACAGTCCGTACGCATTATGTCCCAAGCTCTGGATAGTCAACGGAAACATCGAGAGCCTCAAAACACCCAGACAACATTAGGCACTTATAGAGGCTAGAAATGCTTTTTTTTTTGTTCGAGAGCTCACCGACCTACGTTACAGATATTGACATCACTCTGGCAATCCCGGGTGTCCACTTGACTAACGCACACTATGTGTGCACGTGTGCGTAGCGTCGGCACTGCTTTTATTCGTTGTTTTCGTGCGCATACACCTTGCCTTTCCTGGAAGTAAATCACTGGTTGACAATTTACCACCGGTTCTGTCATTTATGGCTTTTTTTCCGTGTTCAAACGTTCCGCGGAAAAAAGTGTATCCTTTGTACCCAAACCAATTATAGCGCAACTACCCTACCCTTACCCGACCCTTGTCTATATTACCCTTACCGCTATTTAAAGTCACTTATTATTATGTTCTTGTTGTTTTTTCACTTCCGAAAAGAGGACGCACAGCTGTTTCCGTTTAAGAGGAAACTTTATAGCTCGGTTGCTCCTATCTAAATACATGTAAAAGGAGAATTCATTTTCCTCGCCGACCACTGCACCAAGTTTGACGAGGTTTGTTGCACCTGAAGAAAAAAAAAAAACTTAAAATCTAGTGACTGCTGTTTTCGACTTTTTTATTTAGGTCGTCAATTTTTGATTAAAGATTGGTAAAAATCGCGAAGTTTTGGAAAACGATACTCTCGAGTTTACAGCTCTGTCTTTCGGCAATGAAAAATGATATCACAATTCTGTGCATTGCATCTAACAGTACATCTAAAGCGCACAAAATTGATATATTACACATGAACCTGAAAGAAATTTAGTAACATGGAAATGCAGCTTTTGCAGAACCCTTGTACACAACGTAACGAATTCAAATTTGTCCGTTTTGAATGATCTAATGGATGACGCTTACAGAACCGCCATATCTGTTCTCTATGCAGAGCTATTAATTTGTAAACTTCGTGCATCTATATTTCTCGCACTTTGGAATTTTCGAAAATTATCTTAACGAAAGTCAGGCCCTATTTTGATATTCCGCTGCGGACAGTCACTAGAATTTACCTTTCTCTCTCAAATCCAACAGATTTCGTTGGAATCGGCGTTCCAGGGGTTATCTCAGAAAAGCGTTTCTGCGTTTTACGTGTATTCGAATCGGCCGCGTCACGAGTTGGGCCCCAGCTGGAGCTTCCCCTTACGTTGGACTTCCTTCTACTGACCGAGACAGACGTGTAAGCTGTGAATGTTTTCTCCTATAGCCTCAACGGAGTACCGCTGCACTTCGAGCCCCTTCGAGACGCTCCGCGAACCGTTTCGTCCCGTTACACAACCGCGGCGGCGAAACGATCGCTGGAGCGTTCCGAGAGTTCCAGCCCCTTTACCGCGGCGCCGATCGAGCGCAGCGGGCTTTAACCCGAGGGCGACGTGGCGGAACCCACCTCGAAGATAGACGTGACGCGCAGCTTGTACAGGACCGGAATGACGACGAGCGTGACGACGGGCACGAGCAGCGGCGCCGACACCAGGCTCCAGGCGTAGTGGAAGCCGTGCGCGTAGTAGTGCGCCCCGAAGCCGATGACGCCGATGGCCGAGATCATGGAGGCGAGCACCGACATGGCCAGCGGCAGCGTGCCCATGGTGCGGCTGCCGAGGAACACTTCGTCGGCCGTGGGCGCCTTGCGGACCCGGCGCGAGAAGGCGAAGTACAGGCCCAGCCCCAGGTTGGCGGCCATGAGCACGCCGAAGGTGACGTGCTCCACGTTCGCGGACATTTTTTTTCTTTTTTTGTGGGTGTTTTTTTTTTTTGCCGTCGTTCGGTCTGGCGAGACGGCGATCCCACCTCCGCGGTGATGTCGAGGGCCTCGGGTTTCAGCGGACGACGTCGACGGCGATCGTGTTCGCAGTCAGCCGCGGAGGACCGGCGTCGTCTCTGGCCACCTGCGACTCGACGTTCGGTCCATTTATGCCCCGCACAGGCGCGTCGAACACTGGCGCTGCCTGCAGAGTGTCGCACGATGAAAAAAAGAATAATAAACAGACGAAAGAAACATGTGCACACATACCGAGGTCGGCCGGATGCACTGCAACGTGTATACGGTATCGAAGACATGCGTCGTTTTTCTCGCTATTTTCAGTTTTTCCGGGTTCTTTTTTTTTCATAACACTCGGGTGGTTGGGAAAGCACGCAGGTTGTGAAACAGGTGCACTTAAATGTGACAAACACACGAACCGAGGCAGGTCATTCCTATTACAGTTATACATCACCTAATTAATGCAATTAAGGAAATGGATGGGTGGCGCAAGGTGCGCATTGTCTTTTATCAAAAGTATCCTTCTTTGCAGCAAAGTGCCACTGCTTTTACTGGACGCGTTCTTTCCAACCAAATTCAAACACATATCAACAGTTGTTGCTGCGCTAGTTGGTGTAATACGGCGTAATAAAACCAGGAGAGGAAAGTGCGTCACTCGCATCTAAGTTTATTCATAGCAGACAGGTAGACTTTGGTGAACATTAGTTTTCTTTTTTTTTCTACGCCACATGCAGAACTGTTTTCCATTGTTAGGGCATGCATTGAGCAAAATGGCGTTCCCGCTTTCGAGAGGGCCGCAGATGCATCTGCTGATAACCTCATGACCTTGCAAGAATTTCATCTTTGTTCGACGCTTGTTTATTTCAATACTCACGTTTACATCCAACGTACGGATATCTTTTGTGCTTTAGTGCATAAAACAGCGTAATTTCCTAAGAGGAGTAACTGGAACGCCAGTGCATTTCGTCGGACACCTTGAAAATGATAACCACGAAACTGGTGCAGTACAGAAAATCTGCTTCAAGTGGACACGCCTTAAGAACTCACCGGTTGTAATTCGTGAATTGAAATGTGCGGCGTAAAGCAATTAATTAAAAGTTAATTCGCGTAATGTTATTTATTCAGTTAAACGTTTTGATTTCTCGCAGAATGGATGGCCGCCTCATCGAGTAATTTAGATCAAGGGTTAGAATTGTAAATTTCGCTTACTTGCGGCAAGGTATAAATTGTGTTTTTCTTTTCTTCAAACAATTTTTGATTATGAAAGCCTACAAATGTTACTCAAATTACGTCACTACACATGAAATATCTGCCCAGGCGCATATTGTTTGCCTGAAAAACTGAAACACTCAATTTGATAATTTAAATAATTGTATTAATCAGCTTCCAAGTCACCAACGTACGTTACGGCACATGTTTACATTGGAACGTTGAAGGGAATCATCACAAAAGGCTTAGCGCCGCGTTTTTTACGTTTCAAGATGGTCGAGTAGACCGAATTAACCCCAGCGCAAAATGATTCGTTCAGTGTGTCGGATTACGCACGCGGCACCGGCGAAATGCGGCTCACGAACGAAAAGCTTTGTGAATTCAGTGTCTGGGCCCTGTTGCGACTCGCCCAACGATGACACGTAGACGACGGCATTTCTCTATCAAGGGAAACGGGAAGTATTGATGAGCGCTATGGTAAGTGCTTCCGTCGCCCAGTCGTTCCCCAAGAAGACACTGGCCTATAGCAGCAAACCTTTGCAATCCAACACAAGGCGTACCCTGACGCTCGCGAGAGCGCCTGTTGATGGATATCTTTGTTAAGTGAATAATTTATGGCACAGTTTCTCCCTATCAAACTGCCGTCGCTGCGTTTTGAACAAAAACCTTCGCATTTGCGGCACCTGTACGGTCATCGGCTATGCTACCGAGAAAAGGAATTCCTGGAACACTGGGAGTAAATCCCCTCCATCCATGCGCCACCACCGCTTTTTTCTGCCCTCCTAGGGAACTAGGGATATTTCGAATGCCTAGAAATGTATAAGATACGCTAACCCCCTCCCATTCCCGTTTCCTATTTAATCTCATCTTTCACATGCCCGGTATTTCGACTCAAAACACATGAGGCCGCTCTCCTGCGGTCTGGCTATTACGTCCGTAACATGCGGTATTCACAGATAAGTTGTTACTCTTGAACTCTTCGTATTAGAGCAGGTGCCAACCTACCGTGATGCTGGACATATCAACGAAGCGATTCGCCAATTCGGTCCTTGGACCCGCATTCCAAAGACGTTCTTACGGTGGAGTTGTTCTTAAGAGCGGCTGTAAGCCAGTCTTGTTACTGACCCATTTTATTTTCGATTTCTCTTTCGAAATCGTCGATTGCTCCGAGAGGCTGACCCCGACGATGGCGCGGCAGCATCCGCGAGCCAGTGACGACAGGAGAATGCCATAAAAAAATGAAATGCATCGTTCCAAAACACGGCGTCGAGATTTATTTTGCCCGTAAAATGGCCGCCTCTGGTTACAGGCTTGGGGAAACGGCCGTTAACTATGCTGTTCGCAACGCTAACCGAAAAGCCACGGCAGCGTTTACACGGCGGCAGTCAGTCTCGCGCTCGTGAAGAGCACGCTGGGCGTTTCTTCTTTCTTCTTATTACGGCTGAGGAAAGAGGCAGAGCTGCGAATTTATTTTTATTTAGTTTTACACGCTAAAACAATGATATTACGAGGCATGCCGTGGCAGGGGACTCAGGAATAGTTTTGACCACTGGGGTTCTTAAACGTGCACTCAAATGTCCCAAACACGTTCATGTTCTTTTTCCATTTCGCCTCCACCGAAACGCGGCTGCTGTGGTCGGGATTTGAGCCCGTGACCTCGCGATTAGCAGCGTAACACCACAGCCACCAGGCCACCACGGTGGGCAGAGGGTGCGAAAACAAGTCGGCCCGTATGGAAACTATGCGCCGCACTAACTTCAGCGGGCGCAGATCGCGGGCAAAAGCTTGGCCGATGTGTCCGTTACTATATACGGAGTTTTATTTATCCACCGCTGTTACCGTTCGTTCGCCGCGTGTGTTGTTAGGGTTGGCGTTTGACACCACTTGGCGACAGGTCATTCACCCTATCGCCTGAGCCGGAGCCTACGGGCGACCTCATCCCCTTCACCTTCTTTTGGCCGGACCCCACGGCGCCGGAGAGGTCATTCACCCGACCTTCTCCCCGGATTCGTCGAAAAGAGGATCGACTTCTTCCCGTGCTCGGTATTGCAGGAGGAGGGGCCCTCTCTCCGTGCCTGTCACGTGTCATCGGCGGAAGCAAGATCCCGCCCACACTTGTAGAGAGCCTATTTAAGGGCTCCGAAATGTACTTTGAGAGACTTCATACCTGATACTTGATACTTCATACTTCATGCTTTCCTTATTTTCTTTCTACTACCTCTGAATAAACAGTGCAAGTTTCGCACTAGCAGATCGTCTCGTCCCTGCTTGGTCGCCATGATCTACCGGATGCCTGCAGCCCGCCGACAACGCCACGCTACCCAATAAGTAATGTCGGTCGAGCTTCGACAGGCAGGCGTCGCTACTTCTCGGCAGCAGTACGGTACGCTACCCTGGAGTACGCAACAAACTGGCTGGCAGCGATTGGGATACGGAATCCTGGAGACCCCAACTTGGACGACAACTACAAGATCGTAGCCTCTTCGTCCTGGCAACAACGTTCGGAAGGAAGGTGTCTGGATCATGACTGCATATGGCGAGTGCACGGCTTTTCTTCACTAAGATATCACTTGGCTTTTACGTATTTTTTGGAAAGTACATTGCAGTGATTTTTCTTTAAATCGTTGACGGAAGTTTGAGTACGTCAAGGTTGTATAGAGTGAAGGTTTAGCAGCACTAAGGGCAGCCATGAACTTGAAGGCACTAAAGAAGCCAGAATTGTTGAGCTTGGCCAAAGAGTTGGGCCTCCAAATTGCCGAATCAAAGAGAAAGCCGGAGATCATTGAGGCGATCGAAGCGATCGGGGCAGACGACGACGAACTGACGGAATGCCTAGAGGGTATTAAAGAAAGAGAGGAAGAGCGTAAGCGCCTTGAGGAAAAAGAAGAGCGTAAGCGCCTTGAGGAAAAAGAAGAGCGTAAGCGCCTAGAGGAAAAAGAAGAGCGTAGGCGCCTAGAGGAAAAAGAAGAGCGCGACCGTGTTCACGCGACGCACTCGAAATGAAGCGCCTGGAGATTGAGCTTCTGAAAGCACAAAATAGCGAAAGACCTAGCACGGAGGCACGTGAAAGCGAGCGCAGAATGACAGACTTGATGGCACCCTACGCCGTAGGAGGGGACTTAGGTCTTTTTCTGGTACAGCTTGAACGCACGTGTGAGAAGGCAAAATTCGCGAAAAACACGTGGCCGCAACGCTTGCTTACGTTACTGCCACGTGAGGTAGCTGATATTATCGCCCGCATGGGGAAAGAAGAAGCAGAGGACTTCGATGAAGTCAAAGCGACCCTGCTTAAAAAGTATAGATTATCAGCGGAAGCATTCAGGCGAAAGTTCAGGCAAGTCGAGAAGACCAAAAGTGAGTCATATTCAGATTTTGCATACACCTTGGAGGTAAACCTGAAGGAATGGCTCAGAGAAGAGGGTGCACTCGGCGATGCCGAAAAGACAATGCAGTGCGTTGCCTTAGAACAGTTCTACCGCCGGCTGCCAGTAAACATCAAGCATTGGGTGCAGGATAGGGCAGGCGTAGACACTATCACGAGAGCGGCCAATCTCGCTGAGGAGTACGTAACCCGCCGTGCATTCGAAGGCAACGAAGCTCCTAAGAAGGAGGTGACTAATTACAGAGCCGACAAGCCAGAGCGTTGGTCGAAGTCGTATCAGTATAAATCAAAGGAAAGGTCAGATTCAGTGAAAAGTAGTGACGAGAACAGCAAGGGAAGGGAGGAGTCACCTGAACAGAGGGCAGAAAGGCAAAAGAAAAGGGCTTTCGAGGCCAAGAAACCAATAGTTTGCTACAACTGCCAGCAAACGGGGCATATCTCAGTGGGATGCAAAAATCCCAAACTAGTGTTGATGTCACTAACTAGTAAGGAGGAAAACCTGAAATTGCTAGAACCGTACATTCGAGACCTCGTGGTAAACGGCAAACCGTGTAGGGCGCTTCGCGACTCGGCAGCCACAATGGACGTAGTGCATCCGTCGTACGTAGAGGAAGGCCAGTTCACGGGAGAATGTGCTTGGATAAGGCAAGCCGTGGAAACCTCCAGTGTTTGTCTCCCGGTGGCCAAGATTCGTATCGAAGGACCTTTTGGAGTACTAGACACTGAAGCTGCCGTCTCGGCACATCTCGCGCCTCAGTATCCATATTTGTTTTCTAACAAATCTGAGGATTTGTTACGACGCAGGGGAATCGGGTTTAGTGAAGGCATAGTGCAAGGCACGGGAGCTCGCGGCCAAGGCAGTGTATGAGGGTCCAGTAGTGGAGGAAACAGGTTTGAAGGAGGATTCGCCCACCAGTACCGAACCGGACGGCCCTATAGGGGATGATGCGGAAGGTACGCCAGCTAATGAGGAAGTCAGGAAAGCAGCAGAGCTGAAATGTCTCGCGAGGCAGAATGCAGGCAAAGGTTATTGAAGGTAAGCGCTGCCACATTGATTGCTGAGCAGGAAAAAGATTCCACCCTGCGTAACCTAAGGCCTGACGCTAAAGAAGGTGTAGCCAAACAGAACGTGAAGTTCCTAAAGAGGGCAGGCGTCCTCTATAGAAAGTACACCAGTCGAAAGGGTGTGCAATTCGACCAACTCGTGGTGCCGCGTCCCTATCGTGAGCAGCTCCTGCACCTGGTTCACGGGGGCTTTTGGACAGGGCATCTGGGCATTCGTAAAACAAAGGACCGCTTATTGCAGGAATTTTACTGGCCCGGCTGTTTTAGAGAAATAGAAGCATTTGTAAGAAGCTGCGACACATGTCAACGCATAGGCAAGCCCGGAGATAAGGCTAAAGCGCCAATGAAACTTGTTCCCATTATCACGGAGCCATTTCGCAGGCTCATAATAGACACAGTGAGACCACTTCCTGCAACGCAGTCTGGCTATCGACATATTTTTACGGCACTATGCCCCGCAACGAAATTTCCCGAGGCAGTGCCTCTCAAGGAACTAAGCTCGGCGGAGATCGTCAACGCGCTTTTATCTATCTTCGCGCGAGTAGGGTTTCCCGCAGAAATCCAGTCAGATCAAGAATCCGTCTTTACGAGCGCATTGACCTCGACGTTCCTGGAAAGGTGCGGTATTAAAGTTATCCATAGCTCAGTGTACCACCCGCAGTCAAACGCGGTAGAGAAAGACCACTCAGTCATGAAACGGCTTTTGCGAGCCCTTTGTTATGAGCACAAAGCCGATTGGGAGAGTTGCTTACCTGCAGCAATGTTCGCGCTTCGAACTGCACCACACGAATCAATAGGTTTTTCACCTTCCGAGCTCGTTTACGGACGCTGCCTTCGCTCCCCTCTCCGCATTGTTCGAGAAGCCTGGGAAGGCCGGGCAGACGATCCTTCGGTTGTGGCATACGTGCTAGAGCTGTTGGACCGTCTGCACGCTTCTCAGGAATAAGCAGGGCAGGAAATGCGTAAGGCACAAAGCAAGGCTAAGGGCCGATTTACGCTCGAGCCGCCCATCGCCGCAAGCCGCACCGCAGGCGTGCGGTCGCGCGAAAGATTGCACGTATCAAACACTCGTGCTCAAACTTCGGTTTACAGTGTGTAAGGTATACACTGTGCACACAGTGTAAATGGTAATTTGTGCACAAATGTTGCATACGTGCAATTTTTCGCGCGGCCGCAAGCGTGCGGTGCGGCTTGCGGCGATGGGCGGCTCGAGCGTAAATCAGCCCTAAGCGGTACTATGACAGGACGGCTCGCACGCGACGCTTTGAAGTGGGGGAAAAGGTAATGATCCTGAAACCATCGTTGAAAAACAAACTAGAGGTTCAATGGGAAGGACCGGTTGACATAATTCAGAAATTATCTGAAACAAACTACGTAATCACGGTACCAGGAAAACGAAGGACACCACAAGTGTACCATAGCAATCTACTTAAATCCTACAGGCAGCGGGAAACCATTGTGAACATGTCTCTTAACCAACCTGAGGAAATGCCCGTCGACTTTCCAGAGTTACCAGCAGTGACGGAGACAAAAGACATTGACGAGACCATTGATAAGTTAGCAGAACAGGCGGAGTTGAATGCCATTCAGAGGGCCGAACTGAGGGAACTCGTGTTTGAATTTAAAGACGTATTTTCAGACACACCGGGCAGGAAGACTGCGATCGTTCACGATATCGAGTTAACCTCGTCGGACCCAGTTCGTTCGAAACCTTATCGCGTTTCGCCTCGTCAACGTGAAGTCATGGCCGCTGAAATAAACAAGATGTTAGAGCTAGGTGTAATCGAGCCAGGAGAGAGTGATTATACATCGCCTCTTATCTTGGTTGAGGTCCCAGGAAAAGAGCCGCGGCCATGTATCGACTACCGCAGGCTAAATTTAATCACGAAGGACCAGACTTATCCAATAGCGCATATCGAGGAAAGGCTTGAGAAAGTGAGCAGTGCTAATTTCATTTCTACGCTCGATTTAGTCAGAGGGTATTGGCAGGTTCCGTTGACCGAGAGGGCAAGCAGGCTTGCAGCGTTTATTTCCCCGATGGGAACCTTTCGTCCGAAAGTCCTGAGTTTTGGATTAAAGAATGCGCCATATTGCTTCTCTAGCCTTATGGACCAGGTGCTACGAGGAATGGAGGACTTTGCACTTCCCTATCTCGATGACATAGCTATCTTTTCTTCATCATGGGCGGACCATATGCAACACCTGCAAACCGTGTTGTGTCGTCTACGACAGGCCAACTTAACTGTTAAGGCTCCCAAATGCCAATTAGGGCGCGCGGAGGTAGCTTATCTAGGTCATGTAATAGGGCCAGGCCATCGTCGGCCTTCCGAGGTTAAACTGATCGCGATAGACAACTTCCCGCAACCACGCACCAAGCGGGACATCAGATCATTCCTTGGCTTGGCGGGTTATTACCAAAGATATATTCCGCGGTATTCCGAGATTGCGAGTCCTTTAACGGATGCTCTCAGAAAAACAGAACCAGAAACGGTAAAGTGGGATGACGCAAAAGAAAAGGCTTTTAGTATGCTGAAGAACGCACTAACCAGTCAGCCAGTGTTGAACGCGCCCGACTACTCTAAGCCATTCATTCTTCAGTGTGATGCCAGTGACAGGGGTATGGGGGTGGTGCTCTGTCAAAAGAAAGATGACGAGAACGAACATCCTGTACTGTACGCCAGTAAAAAGCTTTCAGTTCGTGAGGAAGCATACAGTGCATCAGAAAAGGAATGCGCCTGCGTAGTTTGGGCGGTACAGAAACTAGCTTGCTATATCGCTGGCTCAAGATTCACCATAGGGACTGACCACTGTCCCCTCACATGGCTGCAGTCCATGTCTACGAAAAACGGTCGACTTTTGCACTGGAGCTTGGCTCTTCAACAGTACACCTTCGATATTCGCTACAAGAAGGGTAAGCTTAACGGCAATGCCGACGGTTTAAGTCGTTGCCCCTAGAGTATCGAAAGCCTCATGCTCATCCGGGTTTCCGTGGCATATTTTTCGTGCATTCATATGTTTTTCCGAAGTGAAGCCGATTGTTAGCTGATTTTAATAACCACGTCTTAGCGCTTTCAAGAAATGGCTGTTTTTAGTGTTAAGGGGGGGGGGGGAGGACGCGCGTAGGAAATGGGAAAGGTGTAGCGGGTTTTCTTTTTTGTTAAAAGCCGGGTGTGTCTTGGGGGAGAGTGGCCTTGTGCTCGCTGCTTTGTGGTTGTGGGTCCGGCACTGTTCTGGGGTGATTGCTTGCCCACGCAGGAGACGAAAAGTTGCGAGACCTGCTTGCAAAGACCAATTTCACCGGACCGCACCAAGGAGAAAAATCACAAGAGCGCCACGAGGACGAGTGACCACTCCCCGGAATCTACCTGCTACGAACGAAAGGTTCGTGACCTCTACGGGGAATCCCGATACCAAATCGCCGATCCCTCGTACAGCGGCTGCTGGCCCCTACACGTCGGGATCTTCCTCCCCCGCCGGAGATGCTGTTAGGGTTGGCGTCTGACACCACGTGGCGACAGGTCATTCACCCTACGCCCTGAGCCGGAGCCCACGGGCGACCTCATCTCCTTCACCTTCTCTTGGCCGGACTTCACGGCGCCGGAGAGGTCATTCACCGGACCTTCTTCCCGGATTCGTCGAAAAGAGGATCGAATTCTCCTCCCGTGCTCGGTATTGCAGGAGGAGGGGCCCTTTCTGCGTGCCTGTCACGTGTCATCGGCGGAAGCAAGATCCCGCCCACATTTGTAGAGAGCCTATTTAAGGGGCTCCGAAATGTACTTTGAGAGACTTCATACCTGATACTTGATACTTCATACTACATGCTTTTCTTATTTTCTTTCTACTACCTTTGAATAAACAGTGCAAGTTTCGCACTAGCAAATTGTCTCGCCCCTGCTTGGTCGCCATGATCTACCGGATGCCTGCAGCCCACCGACAACGCCACGCTACCCAATAAGTAATGTCGGTCGAGCTTCGATAGGCAGGCGTCGCTACTTCTCGGCAGCAGTACGGTACGCTACCCTGGAGTACGCAACAGTGTCTAGTCCGACAGCGATGGATTGCGCCGTTGCAATCAGCTTGCAGGTTTTCGCGTCTCTACGTTTTCCGGAGAGCCGCCGATGGGCCTTCGTGGTCCAGTAAATCTCACAGCGATGCACAACCTTGCGCGCTCGCTACCGTGTGGATCTTTCTCACAGAGACGCGTGCTATGGGAAACCAGCGCTGGCCAAGAGGCGCTACGACAGTATTAGTGGGCAACACTAATACGCTGACGCCGTCCGGTAGGGAGGAGGCTACGAAGATGGCGCGACGCACTTGACGATAATAGACGTGCGCCTGTATCAGCGTTTGCATATAGCCCGATGGGCCCGGCCAACTTGTGTCCATGGTCATGTACATGAGCTCGTGCGCTGCTACGTCCCAGCGCTTCGGTTACCTGACACGTGAGGAGCCGCGAAAAGTGTGTCTCGAGATGATCGGTGAACTTGCTGACGGCGAAATCATGGCATGTGATATTCTTGAAACTGTGTCCACCGTTCGTGCGCTAGGCTGTGTGTTACGTCGATGCTGTTCGCACGCGAAGCTTCAGCGCTGGTTGCCCACAAATGCGACCCTCGTAGGTTTCATCGGTGACTTTGTGTGCGTTTCAGCACTTGTACTGACTTTAGAAAAAAATATTTGATAAATAAATAAAACAATCCGGTCGAGAGAAGCGTGGTCTACATTTGCTGACGCTGGACACAGCTGTCCAATACTATAGGTGCGATTGCTGAATGACGGCGAAAGACCATAGTGTTCTGGGCCCGTATTTACAAAAACCTCTTACGCTAGAATTGTTAGTAAGACAAAATTTCAGCTAATTCTGTTGCTGGACGTAATATTAGAGTAGCAAAGAGCACGAACGCAAAGCTCTGTGCATTCGGCCCCAGAATTGTCGGCTAAATAAGAAGAACGGAGCGCAAGGAACTATATTGACTTTATTTTCTGCATTATGTTCTGGGCGGTATAACATTAGGTCTTAAGAGGAAAATGTCATTGTCTGAAGATAGGAGGGCACATGAAGAAAGAGGAGCTGAGAATGTTCGCTGGAGTTAGAGATATTCTATTTCATTTCATGAACGCACAGTAAACTTTGTTTGGTATTGACTAGAATTACGAACTAGAGCCTGAAATACATTTTCGCTTGTTACAGACACAAAATAGATGTGATCAGAGTGGAAATTATGTAAACTTAAAGTTAAGACGTATAAAAGGACCTGTAAAACTATTTCCCAGCAATTCTATTCTATTTTATATTCTATTCACGTTTTATATTATTGTCAGTCACGTGTATATACATATAGTATACCGCATTGTAGTTTATTTGTCACCGTGACAGCATTGCCTGCCGCCACACATTTAAGTTCGTAACCTTAGTTTCATGATCGGTACACATGCATGTTTTCATGTGTCTCTGACTACACCGCAACTACTCTATGAATGATTTCTAAAAAAAACAACCAGCAAACTTAGGCAACCAGTGATTGCTGCACGTTCTTCTGACGACACATAACCACAAAAAGAAGTCGCAGTCTCGCCCGAAAGGCGAATTATCGATTGCAATAGCAAATTAGTTGACAGCTATACGAAGTAAATATAGTAGTTTTATCGGTCGTACAAACTTGTAAACATAAGCATACTAACTAAATTAACTATCACGGTGTTATGCGCGCAGAAGCAAACATGAACACATCTCACTCGATAACTGCGGGAACTGGCTGTCAAGACGCTGGAGTGAGGAAGCGCGGCAGCAGCAGTGAGCGAATTCACCTTTGTGCTGCGTCTCGGATCAACTAAGCCGCGAAAACAAGGCGCGCGGCGGATTCTGTCCCCGTCGCAGATGGCTTTCAAGATACAGCGGCCCGGGCAAGCAAGCGCGGCCGCCCGGTCTGCCTAAGGAGGAACGCCCCCCCCTTCCCCTCCCTACCCTTCCCCCGAAGCCTCACCACTTTCCTCTCTTGCATGCGCGAGATTGAGCCGCGATCGCCGGCTCACCATCACAAGCTTTCACTTTATCGCCGTTCGGCATTACGCGGAACCTCACGGTGATGGCGACGGCAGAAATGCGCCTGGAGTGTTCATATAATTGCTGTCGCATAAAAATAATAGGAAAAGCAAGCTAACAAAGAAAAGGTTCATGTTAGCAAGAGTCGTTCGACAGAAGCAATGCAACGTTGAAAAATCCGGTAGGTTTTCATGTAGATTTCATGGTAGATTTGATATGCACGAGCGTGAGAGATAAAGAAAGCCCAGCAAAGCCACTGTATGGAATGGATGCCATGAACGGAATGGGAGCCACGTTCCAGCTTTATCTGACTGTCCGGCTTTTTCTAGTTCTCTCTCTCCCTACCACAATCAGCTGGCCCTTATATATAGTACATGAACGGTTTGCGATTCGGGCTCGTATTGTCTCAGCACGACTCAAATGGCTACCCCATAAAAAATAACGCCACCACGAAAGAGAGGTCATTGGGCTGGTGTTAGTGCGCCTTTCAGTAATTCTTTCGCTCTCTTTTGCTGTTCCGCAGAGACCACTGGAGAAGCCGGATGGCCTGGACGTCTCAGACCAGAGCAAAGAGCATCCGCAGCATCTGTGCGAAAAGTGCAAGTCACTCGGCTACTACTGCAGGCGCGTCCTGTAGGGGATCGAGCGACAACCTCTCGCCGTCAAGCCTTTCCGGTGCCTCTGTGGCCTACAGCAGAGTTCATTTACGTGGCTTCCAAAGCCTATACAGTGATTCTATAGCGTACAGCGATGGCGCGCTCCCCATATGAGGAACGTTTGTTAACACCCGAGAATGTCATTTACGCAGAGCACGGCGCCAGTGCATGTGTGAGCGTGTGGCGGTCGGTGGCGAGCACAGGTGAATCCGCTAGCGTGTCTGTAGTATGCATAGCTGCGGCGTCGGCAGTCAACGTGGGCAGATGACCGACGTTTTCATCGCCGAAGCCATCAGCGGCGGGTATTCTCACTTTTTGGCGTTATTGTTGACGCTTACTGAATGACCTATGCAGTATACTTCACACCGGCCTTTTCTTTTCTTTCGCCGTGTTCCTGATTTAAACGGGGTACGTGTGTAATGATCCATTTTTCTTTCTTGCAAGTCGATTAACAGAGTCGGAGCGCTTTATGCTGCATTCACATGACAGCACGGATTGCTATACTGTGGCTTATTCATTCAGAATAAACGCTATTTTCTAAATTCTTTTCTGTCGCTTTTCCAGACAGCTGCAATGGCCTATAATCCTGGCCGAGAAAAAAGAAATTGCGCACAGCGTGTTTTTACCCGCAACGCACCACGTTTTTATACCGGAATCAGCACTTGTTGTTTTGATTCCCATTTCCTGTCTAACGCCGGTATACGCATCGACTAGCGCACTTGCTAAAAACTATAGGTGTACTCGCCTACTCCGAATGCTACGTGCACGGTGATGCAGCGCGGACGTCATTTAAGCGCGAGGTACAAGTAACGTTTCTCTACGTACATGAATGCTATTGGATCGGCTATAGCCTACGATTGAGTATTAAGTACTTATATTCTAGAGATCATCGGGGATCGCACAACGCTCCTTTACCTGACGCGGTGGCTCAGCGGCTATGACATTTTGCTGCAGAGCACGAGAACACGCGCTCAAATCACGGCTGCGGCGGGTGCATTTCGATGGAGGCGGAATGCATAGAACGCTCGCGTATACTCAGATTTAGGTGCACGTTAAGCGACCCGAAGGGGCAGAAGTTAATCCAGAACCCTCAACTGCAGCGTCTCTGATAGGCCCAGTGTCACGTTCGGGTGTAAAAATCGATCAATCAATCAATCAATCAATCAATCAATCAATCAATCAATCAATCAATCAATCATATTGTTGCTTCCAATAGATACTTGGGGGCTATGGCGAATTTTGCAGATGATGGGGATGATAAACATATGGACATCGAGCCGCCGGCGGAATGGATGTCTGCTTGAGAGACCCACGAGACAAATAGGTTATTAAAAATAAAATATGAAAGTAAAAGACGCTCTACCCTTTGCGGAGCGGCCTGCGGCAGATCAAGATCATGACATATTTCTTCCAGCTATGTATAGAGCCTTCCAAATAAACACCCGGCAGTACTGACCTTGACAAGGTCGAGCTTTGCTTGTGCATTCGCCACTAAGCGTCGGACGAGGGCTTTGCAATTTAGGTCCGTGCTTTCTTTTTTCGTGTCACACTGCTTTGCGCAAAAAAAAAGTACGCACGCACATACGCAACACAAAACACGCAGGCTGTTGCTTTCCACTCAAAACGCGTTCGCGAACACACGCACAAACACACGCAGTAATCGTACTTTTGAGTCATTTGGATCGGCAGCTTGACACTTTGTGAGTGAAAGCCACTCCCCATTTCTTTTTTCCATTTCTTTCCTTTTTCGATTTCTCTCTACCTCTCTCTCTTTTCTCCAATTGCACTACGACGTCCGAATGCATGTCAAGCCGACCAAAATTTGTCACGCGTGAATGGAGGTCGTCTGAACACACTGACGTCAACTGGCCCGACCCTAAAAAACGAATGGTATACCGTAGTACATTTTTGTTAAGTCTTCGGCTTCGGTATATTTCTGTCATGTTTTCAGCAAAATGCCCGTAGAGAGATAAGTGCTCCGATGTTAAAATGCTGCCGTGCTGCTGGGAAATTCACCAAGCTACAAAGCGAGAGATAGTATGACGCTTGTTTCTTCCAAATCAAGGCCCACTGCCATTGTGCTCGAGCAGCTAGCGTTCTCGTCGAGGTCCGTACAACTTTGCTCACAGTTGAGATTCTCCACACGAAACGCCCGCCTGTAGAAGAGCGGCAAGTGGCCAAAACTGTGCTTGGGTGTGACCGAGCCGTTGTACAGTCATCGCCGGTCAGGGAGAAGACGAATGTCAATAGCGCCAAAATGGTAGCCATAGCATAGTCAAGGCAGGGAAATGGGCTGCCAATGGGCATTCCGTTTTCTTGCGCCTTGACAGGAATTCCCGCAGTCCTCCAACATCCTATATGACTGGTGGAAGTGTGTGCTTCCTGGCCTTCGCTTCGGACTTCGCGAAAAAAGAAAACCGAAAAGGAAAACAAACAAAGCTATTGGTTACAATGACGTGATCGTTAAATGCCGTGACTCCGTCTGATATTGCCCACTTTTGCTGTTGACGTTTGTTCTAACTTGAGAGGCTGGAAGCAGTGCGCCTCCGGCTACTGCGTCTCACTTATAGAGAAAAAGATTGATTTACTTAAAAACAAATATATTTTTTCTACTTTAGACTCGGCGATGTTCTTTAAAGTCGAATCCAATTGCTGAAAAGAAAGCAATACCGTTCGTAAGTCATCCCCATTTAGACTGGCTCAATAATAATAATAATATTTGGGGTTTTACGTGCCAAAACCACTTTCTGATTATGAGGCACGCCGTAGTGGAGGACTCCGGAAATTTTGACCACCTGGGGTTCTTTAACGTGCACCTAAATCTAAGCACACGGGTGTTTTCGCATTTCGCCCCCATCGAAATGCGGCCGCCGTGGCCGGGATTCGATCCCGCGACCTCGTGCTCAGCAGCCCAACACAATAGCCACTGAGCAACCACGGCGGGTAGACTGGCTCAGCCGCGCCGCTGTTTGGATATTGTTAGCGCGGAAATACAAATGCGAAACGTGTCCTCCAACCCTGTGACGTGGATACAACGCTCCAAGCGCACTTAGCCACGGCGGGACGATAGTATTCCTTAGTGTATTTAGTGTACTTATGGCTGCTTTTTATTGAATTTCCTGCCCGCTGCATCTCTACATATTGCGGGCTAAACGGCGCAGAGAAGTTGCGCAAGGATGTCTATCGCACAGTTATTTTTGTTCTTTGTTGTTCCTTCGTAGCGTGAAAGTCTTTTGTTACCTTCTTCTCTGGCCATTTGTAAGAATCCTGGTTCAGAAGTGCTTTGTGAAACAAATAAAATACCTTGTTTTTTAAGCAATACGTGACTGTGGACTGTTTCATCGTAGTATTGTGTCAAAGGAGACAATACACAAAACGTTACGTGTGCATGAGGTCAAGTGGTAGTGGCGGTAATGGCAATAACGTTGCTGCAGGCGTGGCTATAGCCCAGCACACCAGGCCGGCAATGGACCTCTCCTGGCGCACGTCACACCGTGCCGGTGACGTCACAGCGTGACGTTACTTGGCGCACGTGCAGTGTGACCCTGGTTCTGCAAAACGGAGCCGCTGCCGGCTTTCTGCGTGGTGCGATCGCGCAGTGCTTGGGGTAGGTGAGCACCCCGTGGAGCAGCAAAGGAAGGCAGCAGGCACTTTGGCGGCATCAGGCGCATCGAAGTTAACGCGCAATGAATTATGTATTTATGTGCGCTTTTTCTTTGAACATTCGCATAACTATGATAATGGTAAAACTAAATTACGGTGTTTAGCATCCCTAAGCTGCTCAGTGGCTTATGGTGGACACTGTAAGGAAAGGATACGGATTAATTTTTACCACCTGGGGTTTCTTACTGTGCTCCTAAAACACGGTAAGAATTGTTTTTTTTTTCTTGCATTCCTCCCTCATCTTAATCTAGGCCCTGCCACTGGGTACGGCTATATTGAACCGCCGTGATGGTTATGGCTTACAGTTGTAGACGATTTTCATCTTGTATATGGTTTAAGAGTGTAGGGTAAATGGGGCGCAAATTAGTACTTTTTGCTGTGACATAGTTACTAGCGCTAAGAAGGCTCACGGAAAGAAAGGTGGGACAGGAGTGAGCGCTAGAGTTATTTAGAAAAAAACAACATGCAAGAAATCACCGTATGCCCAAATAAATGCACAGACAGGCGCATAAACGAATGTGCCACGTAGAGAAAACCAAATGCGCAACGAAGCCGATGCAGGCGCCCACAGGAAGCCATCACAAAGCATTGATCAGGTGTTCCGGTTAGTCTTGTTAGCGCTAGTAACTATGTCACAGCACATGCATCAACACCATCTAGCCCAACTATCTGCGCAAATTAGCACCTTCACGATAATGCAATACTACAGTATTTTGAAGACCAGTCATTTCAGTCAGAAGAGTGTCATTCCGACACCGTGGAAATGTGCATCTTCTGTGATAAGATGTTTAGCTTTTGAAGAGTAATACATTTTTTGTGGCTCTTTGATTTACGGAAGAACCACATTCTTACGAAATCACTGTACGCTGACTTAAGGGAATGCACTCGGGATCAGCGGTATGTTGTTGTACCCGTAAAACAGGGAAGGTTGAACTTTGTAAGCAAAGTTCATAGATGCTGTCACTTCAAAACACACGGCAATCGGCAAGCACTCTCTCCTTTATCTGCTCTCATGCAGAGAGAACAAGTCGCACGAACGTTTGTTGCCAACCACTTCGAAGTTGTTACACACCGTGGGCCAGTGGCGTACCAGCTATTTCTAGAGTTCTTATCTGACCCTCTCTCTCTCTCTCTCTCTCTCTCTCTCTCTCTCTCTCTCTCTCTCTCTATATATATATATATATATATATATATATATATATATATATATATATATATATATATATATATATATATATATATATATATATATATATATATATATATATATATATATACACACACACGCAGGGTGTTTCAGCTAACTTTAGCCAGAGTTTAAAAATATGCCGATGCACTCGAAGACGACGCGGCCAAATGCATGTTGCTCACATTTGTATGTAGTGTGTCACGCTATTTTTTTAGTTCGCTCAATTAGATAATTAGTCAAGATTAATTAACCAACTGCTGAAGCTACGAAGCTAGGAAAAATATTAAAATTAGAAAGTTGTAGAGCGCGTTGCCAAACGTCCGATTAGACAGTTTCTGTCCTTCTATCTATTGAGTATTATTGTTTTTCAACTTACTGCAGATATATTTTCAGCTTGCTGCGGATGGCATACTTTGCCCCAGGGGGGCAAGTACCCCCCTGCCCCCCTCCCCGGCAGATACGCCTATGGTGGTGGCTTAGCAGCCATTGTGTCGCGCTGCTAAGCGTGAGGTCGCGGGATCAAATCCCGGCCGCGGCGGTCGCATTTCGACTAGGGGCGAAATTGAAAAACGCCAATGTCCCGTGCATTTTGAGCACGTTAGAGATTCCCTGGTGGTGAAAATTGATCCGGAATCCCCCTACAACGGCACGCCTCACAATAAAATTGTGGTTGTGCCCCGTTTTTTAGACCCACTCTTCTGCTTTGCCACTGACCTGGAGAGGCAAAGCAGAAGAGTGGGTCTAAAAATTAATCTGCAGAAAACTAAAGTAATGCTTAACAGTCTCGGAAGAGAACAGGAATTTACAATAGGCAGCGAGGCACTGGAAGTCGTAAGGGAATACATCTACTTAGGGTAGGTACTGACGGCGGATCCGGATCATGAGACGGAAATAATCAGAAGAATAAGAATGGGCTGGGGTGCGTTTGGCAGGCATTCTCAGATCATGAACAGCAGGTTGCCATTATCCCTCAAGAGAAAAGTTTATAACAGCTGTGTCTTACCAGTACTCACGTACGGGGCAGAAACTTGGAGGCTTACGAAAAGGGTTCTACTTAAATTGAGGACGACGCAATGAGCTATGGAAAGAAGAATGATAGGTGTAACGTTAAGGGATAAGAAAAGAGCAGATTGGGTGAGGGAACAAACGCGAGTTAGTGACATCTTAGTTGAAATCAAGAAAAAGAAATGGGCATGGGCAGGACATGTAATGAGGAGGGAAGATAACCGATGGTCATTAAGGGTTACGGACTGGATCCCAAGGGAAGGGAAGCGTAGCAGGGGGCGGCAGAAAGTTAGGTGGGCGGATGAGATTAAGAAGTTTGCAGGCATGGCATGGCCACAATTAGTACATGACCGGGGTTGTTGGAGAAGTATGGGAGAGGCCTTTGCCCTGCAGTGGGCGTAACCAGGCTGATGATGATGATGATGATGATGTGCCCCGTAGTACCCGAGAATTTATTCACTTCGAAAATGCGGCAGGTGGGAGGAGCAGTCGCCGTAAAGTGACGCTGTTTGCAAGCAGGGAGAGATCTATATTTCGGCCTGATCTAGAGGATCTGTGTCGTAATATACGTCACCATAAGCTGATCAATCCATTCTTCCGCAGAAATGCGAGTACAATTCGTGACACTTCCTTGGCGTACTACCCGCGGTCCTATACCCGCGGAAAACTAACTTTTCTACATGTTCGTGAGGAAATTCTTTCCTTCTCATGCCGTCTAGAAGCATCTTTTTCTCATAACAGAAGCACTTGCAGGATCAGATGCAGAGCTCTATGTCGCCCACCTCGTTGCACTCAGTGCAAGACGGAGTAGTATAGCACGGCCGATCTCAAACACTCACGCAACTGCGAAGGCCGATCCTGTTAGTATATTCCGCGGGCAGGAGGGTGGCTTCCGTGCGAGTCCCTCTACAACGCAGGGCTGACGCGGCGATTTGGAAAGTGATCGAAAGTGGCCAGATGAATTGTCTCTTTAGGCAGCTGGCAATTCGCCGGAGCTCCCACTGTTGGCTGTCTGTGAAAGCGCTTCATTAGCGAGGCATATCTTCCTAATTTCCGACTTCTAATACGAGGGTATACGACCCTGTTCTGGGAAGGTTCCTTCTTCAGTTCGCATACGGAGTAGCAGCAATAGCAGCACTGTGCTGGACCATTGCTCTGCTCCAGACTTATTTTAGTCGCGGAACCTGTGTGACTCCCGTAGAAGACTGAATGGTGTGTCGTTGACAGACGGAGGCGATCCGCCACTGAAAACAAGGTTTAATTAAATCGATGCCGTGAGTTGCATGCACACTGAAGGGAGGAGGAAAGAGAAAAGAAGAAGGCAGGGAGGTTAACCAGAATAACGTCCGGTTGGCTACCCTACACCGGGGGAATGGGAAAGGGGAAAGCAAAGATCACAGGGAGAGAGAGGAGGGAAGGAAAGAATGAAATTGTGGCAAGTTCGCATGACGCGTGCGGTTTTATAGAAATTGCCTTAATAGTCACAGGTGGTCGCACAAACCCGTCGTCCTTAAGAAACACAAAAGTGCCTTCACCGCTTTATGGGCCGATGGGCGATGGGGGCGGTGTTCCAGCAGCACCTGCACAGAAAGCGGCCGATTGTCCAGTTTTTGGAAAGCTTTGGCAAGTTCTTGTCGCTCTAGAGCATATCTTGGACAGTGGCACAGCAGGTGGTCGATGTTTTCTTCGGTGCCACAGACCTCGCATGCTGCACTGTCAGTCACCCCAATTAATGTAGAGTATGCCTTTGTGAAGGCCACTCCTAACCAAAGGCGACAGAGAAGCGTAGCTTCACGTCGAGGAAGTCCGGGTGGAGGTCGGAGCTGCAGGGAGGGGTTTAGTTGATGTAGTCGTGTAAGTCGTAAGTTTTGCGAGTTCCAGTCGGTCACTGTGAGGCTACGTGCCAGGTGTCGAAGCTGCCTTGCAGCGTCAGTCCTCGAAAGCGGAATCGGAATGCTGTGCTCTTCTTGATGAGCTGTGCGAGCAGCGTTATCGGCGGACTCATTGCCACTGATTCCACAGTGGCCAGGTACCCACTGAAAAACGACTTCGTGGCCTTTTTGTTGGACATCGTGGTGAAGTTTCACGACTTCGTATGTCAATTGGTCATGACATCCGTGTCGGAGAACTGACTGCGTGCACTGTAATGCCGGTTTTGAATCACAGAACACAGCCCATTTTCTGGGTCTTTCCGAATCAATGAATTCCAGTGCTCGACGCAGGGCCGTTAGTTCTGCCGCCGTTGAGGTCGTGACATGCGATGTCCTGAACCGCAGTGTCATTCCTCGCGTTGGTATAACCACGGCACCACCAGAACTGCACGACGTAGTCGATCCGTCGGTATAGATGTGCACGTGGTTGCTGTACTTTTCATGCAGAAGAAGTAAGCTCAGCTGTTTTAGAGCAGGGGCCGGTAGATCTGTCTTCTTCTGTAGTCCTGGAATCGTTATCTCAATTTGTGGACGGCTCAAACACCACGGAGGAAACGCTGGCTTGGCCGCAGGTGCGTACCCTGAGGTAAACGACGCACGATGTGCACTGACAATACCGCTAAATGTCGAGCAGGGCCTTGCAGCAGTGAGGCTCGCCAAGTGGTGGGAAGGGGTCCTAGCATAATGCCTGAGATGCATACGCATTGTCTCAACGGCAATGTGCGTCGTGATCGGGTAATCCTGCGCTAGGGCAATGGTTTCAGCCGTTGATGCACTGCGTGGTAAGCAAAGACATATCTTAAGGGCTTGGGCTTGAATACTCTGAATCGTACGCAGGTTAGTCTTGCAGGTGTTGGATATTGCAGGCAGGCTGTATCGCAGGAATCCAACGAACAACGCGATGTACAACTGTAACATAGCGTGTATAGATGCTCCCCAACTTTTTCCTGCAAGGAACCTGAACAGGTGACAGATAGCAGTCAGCCGCTTTTTCACGTAATTGACGTGCGGAGTCCAAGACAGGTCTCTGTCAATTACGACTCCCAAGAACCTGTGGCTTCTGCTGTATGGTATAAGTTGTCCGTTAATAGATACGCCGTAACCAGACATTGGCTTCCTCGTGAATGCCACCATTGCGCACTTTCCGCATGAAATTTCAAGTCCTTGTTGACGAAGGTAGCAAGATGTCATTGTGGCTGCCTTCTGAAGCCGAGCACGAAGCTGAAGTCGTGTCACACCTGATGCCCAAATGCAGATGTCTTCCGCATAGATGGAAAGTCGTACGGTGCTTGGCAGGTTGTAAACTAATCCACTGAGGGTGAGATTGAAAAGAGTCGGGCTAAGCACTCCTCCTTGAGGGACTCCTCGGCTACCGTAATGCTCGGACGTCGGGCCATTTTCTGTGTGCATGTAGAATGGTCTCCTCTGTAAGTAGTTGCACACCCACATATACATCTTACCACTAAGTCCGACGGCTTCCAACGTGCTAAGGATGGCTTCATGGGTGACATTATCATAAGCTCCTTTAACGTCTAGAAACAGAGCAGCAGATAGTCGCTTACAGGACTTTTGGTGTTGCACAAATGTTATCAAGTCAACAACGCTGTCTGTTGACGAACGGCCCCGTCTGAATCCGGCCATAGCTTGTGGATAGATTTCATAGTACTCTAAGCACCATTCCAGACGTGTTAAAACCATTCTTTCCATAGTTTTTCCGACACAGCTGGCAAGTGCGATCGGACGGTATGAGGAAATGTCCAAAGGCGACTTGCCAGCTTTGAGAAGTGGAACGAGGCGAGTTGACTTCCACTCTTGCGGAACCGTACCCATCTGCCAGGAGTCGTTGTATAGGAGCAAGAGTGCTTTCCGAGCTTGGTCTCCTAGGTTACACAGGGCACGGTATGTAATGCCGTCAGGTCCTGGCGCTGAAGAACGCCTGCACAAAGCCAGCGCAGCTTCCAGTTCTTCCATAGAAAAAGGGCATTCCATGCGGGGATCGCGTGAGAACAGTGGGTCGTCGAGCGTTCCCGTACCCGTTCCATCGGAATTTGCCTCGCCAGCAATCTTTCTGCAGAAAGATTCAGCGACGTCAATATCTCTACATTGTAGATAAAGTGCCAAAGATTTAAACGGGTGGCGCTGACCAGAGGTTGTGCGAAGGCCACGAACAGTCCTCCATATAAGCGACAAAGGTTTTCGCGGATCCAGGGACTCGCAAAAGGATGCCCATTGTCGCGAAGCCAGCTTGTTCATGTGACGCTGTATTTTCTTTTGTGTTCGTCTAGCCAATCTCAAATCATGATTTACTTCGTGCGTCTATATCTTCGCTCCGCACGACGGCGAATGGCGCGAAGTTTTGCTAGTTCAATGTCGAAATCGGTGCGGGAAGAACTCCTCGAAAGCAGATGCGTGGTTGTTTGTATGGCATCCTTTATCGCGCCCTGTAGGTTATAAGAGGTGCCGTCACGACAACAGTCTTCCATGATTATTTTGTATTTAGGCCAATCGGTGCACTGGACGGTTCTGGAAGACTTGGAACTAGTCAAACCTTCGATCTTCAAATAGGTTGGGATGTGGTCGCTACCCCGTGTTTCTAAATCGGAAAACCAGTGCACTCTTCTCGAAAGCGACCGTGACACGAAGGTTAGGTCCAAGCAGCTGCTTTATACACTGATCCACGCAGATAAGTGGGGCTACCATCATTCGACAAGCAAAATTCCCGTTCAGAAGCAAAGGACACCAACGTTCTGCCTCTAACTTTGTTAACTTTGGAGCTTCCCCATAGATAATGGTGGGCGTTAAAGTCACCAGTGAGCACCCACGGCTCTGGAGTCGATGTCAAAATTCCCCGTAGGCGCTCACAATCTAGACGGCTTGCTGGAGATATATAGGCTCCAAGAATTGTAAACGTGAGCTTTTTCTTCTTCACTGTTAAGCAAACGCATTGATTTGCTTCGTCAGAAGGCACTGGGTGATGTACATAAGTCAAGTCACGGCGTATAAACACAACAACCTTGCTGCACTCTCCGTAGGTAGAGGACATAAAGCACTCATACCCGGACAGTCTGATGGGACCTGACAGGTTGGGCTCGCAAATCACGATAATGGGGAACTGGTGCGTAAAGACAAACTGTCTAAAGTCGGACATGCGTGACTTAAGCCCTCTGGCGTTCCACTGCAAGACAGATGCATGCTTGACCTCCTCTTGAAACGACGGCATCTCTCGTGCCATGGTTTTACCCTAGAGCCGCAAGCACCGGACTCAAGGTGTCCAGCACCTGCAGTGCGCTCTGTGCCGACGGGGTTTTCATGCTGCTCAGTAGAATGCGCATGGCGTCCATAAGTGACTTCAGCATCACTATGACTTGACGATCCTCAGTCGTCGTCCCATCCGCGGTTCGTGAAGTCATTGTGGGCGGCGCACTTTGGTGTGACTCCGAGGCAGGTTGTGCTCTTGGAAGTGTAGGCCACTCTTCAGGAGGTGAGCGTGTTGCCGCAGTCGTCCTTTTCGTAGTATCTGTTTTTGTGGAAGTCGGCGTTGATACGGTAGCCGCTTTGCCGGAAGATGGCGTATATCTTTCAGTAGACGTAACTCTTCGTGCTGCTCTTCGGGGCCGATGTCGTCATCGCCTGAGAGTAGCGGCAGCCTCTTTGTGTGTTGAATAGTCCCGTACCATACGTTTGAGTACTGCTCGCTCGTTCCTCAGCCGCGGGCAATCATTGGATGAGGCCTCATGAGTACCATGGCAGTTAGGGCACTTTAACACAGTTGCGCGGCAGGCATCTGCTGAATGGGATTCGGCACACCGTGGGCACACGAGGTTATTCCTACAGACACCTTTTACGTGTCCCATCTTGCAGCATTTGTAGCATTGCAGGGGCTTCGGTATGTATGGGCGGACTGGATGGCGGACGTGGCCAACTTTGACATGTGAGGGAAGGCTGTCTCCATCAAACCACAGTTTCAGGCAACGGGTGTTGCCAAGTCTTGTGATGTGCGTGATAAGAGTGCCTTCTGTAGTTGGCTTTATTAATATTGGTAAGTCGTCGGTTGGTATAGAAATATCAACATCATAAATGACGCCGATAGTCCCATTGCAGCCAGTAGGTATCATGGATCGCACCTGTACTTTGTCGATCTCCGTTACGTGCCGCAGGTTTTGCAGTGCACTACGGTGTAGAACATCTACTGCAAGGACATTCTTCCGTGCGTTTATTCTCCCGTCCTTTATCTCTTTTGGCGCGACTCCCTCAAGAAACGCAGAAAGGACTTGCCTGTTTAGGAGTCGCAGATTTGACACTGGGTCCACAGGCATGAAGAGCATAGTGTGCGGCCAGCGCTGTGATGTTGTCTTCACGGTAGAGACACTTGGCGACGATGACCTCCGCAGTAGTCTTCTTTTTGTGGTTCGGCTCATGACACGCGTGAAACCGTCGTCCGACGAGTCGACGCTGTCCGAGTACAACTCGGTTGCCTCGCTGTCCGTGTCACTTGACGCATTTCCGCGTTTCCTGGACGCGACCGCACGTGATGGCTTGGCTCCAGGAAGGTCTTCGAGGGCTTCTTCGTCCATAGCCACAACACGGGAGCGGCAGCTCCCAGATTTTGGAAATAAACAAAGCGAGACAAAGGTACAAGCGTTCTATCCATGCACACTGAAAAGTCACGAAGAGTGGGCGGCATCAGGCCCGGTTCTTTTATTACTCGGCATACCATACATATGAAAGGACATGTCTTTAATTGCTCGAGTACGGTCATAGATTGAAGCATGTTGTAAATAAACTGGGTTTATTTCTTTGTATATGTCGATGACACTGATAATATCACGGGGTTCGCGGCCGGCGTTGCTCTATACATGTAGTATAAAAATAGTGCTGGATGATCGAACGGGAATGGTGATATCAATTAGAACGATGAGCGTACAGGAAAGCACCGACGTTTCTGGCACTAAAAGATAGGATCAGAATGTTTTCCTACAATCAAGCGACTGTTAAAGGGCACTAGGTGAACGCTATCTTCCACACAAACCAAAATCATTGATATAGATGAACGCCAGTTCGTCTCATCTCCCGCATGGCGTGTTGAGTTTCCACAGTGCAAATGAGTCAGAGAGGCAGTTGGAACTTGAGAGCGTGACAGTCGAGGGTGCGTGTACAGTGACGTGCCGAGTCTAGAGATTTTGTAGATGAGAGACAATAACTGTGGCCTGTGAAAGCGAGTGGGTTGTTAGCGTACCATTCGGCGTGGCTCCAAGGTGCTTCTTAGATTACTTTTTTAAGCTATATTAGGCACTCTTTATGCCAGGCAAGCCAAAGAAAAAAAGAAAGAAAGAAAAAACAGATGGATGGCAACACAGCACTGGAGTTTCTATACCGGCTTGCCGGGACGTCATGGACCTTGACAATATCTGCTCGGCTCTATAGATTAAAGGCTCAATCTAGATTGTTTCGTCTGCTAGCCTTGCCAGAACGGTCCAAATGCGAGGAGATACTTTGAAAATAAGGACCTCAATTTGACGAAACCGCGCAGAAGTTCACGCGCAGAACACAGGAATGGGAAGTCCGGCCTGTGTTATTGCCTCAATCACATTAATATTTACTTTCTGCCACTGGACCCAACCAGATCGACGACACAAACGATTACACAAATGGGACCAAGAAATGAATATGCCTCACAAGCTCAAAAGAAGCCACATGAGCATGGTGCACCGGATTCGCCTTGTGTCGCATTCACCAACCATTATAGACACATGATAGGTGCCAGTGATACTAGCCCAAACTGTGAATGCTGTGAGGTGCCAGAAACACTTGAGCATATATTTTGTGTGTCCCGCGTACGCGCGAGAACGAGAGCAACTTGTCTCTTCTATTGCAAATATCCATCAGAGACAGCTATCAGACGAGCAAATTTTAGGTCCTTGGCCTAATGCAAACAGCGCAGCCCTGGTAACAAGAGCCGCTATAGCTTTTCTCCAAGCCACTGGGCTGGACGCGCGGCTTTAGAGATGCCAAAACTCTGTGAATTTGTATATACGCATCTTTTCTTTATACCATCATCATTCATCAGTCCTTTCCTTCCCCGTCCCGTTTCCCCACTGTAGAGTAGCAGGCCAGAGCAAGGTATAGCTCAGGTCGACCTCTCTGCCTTTCTGTAAATAAATTTCTCTCTCTTCTGCCCAAATTTATGAATGCAATGTTTTGTGAAATTATTTCATTATTCTAAACTAGTTTTTTCTTGTTCTAATTGTTTCTTTAATGTTCTTATGTACAGTACATGCGGAGGATTGAGGAGCCACGTGAGAAGAGCTCAGCGGAAATCCTAGCGGAGTCGATTCTTCGCTCCTGACCAGCGAAATCGCCGTTGACCCTAACCAGCACCTCTCACCTATGAAAACGAAACACACACGACGCTAAGCCGCATTCCCCATCAACGCATTTTGCAAGAACCAATACGTCTATAGAGAAGTAAAAAAAAAAAAGGTCGCTGTTTCGTACGAAAGGCAAAGCACCGATTGCGATAGCAAATTAGTAGACAGCTAGACAGTTGAATTCCAAAGTTTGATGGCAAGCCGTCTGGTCGGGGATATAGATATTGAAGAAATCCAAAAAAAATACACCTACCAAAACAACTGAAAAAAATTTATGACGTTCCGGCTCCCGATACGGGAGCCTTGTTCACAATAAAACCCATAACAAAGACACAGCGTGTTTAAGTACGTTTCAGTACGTGACGCAAGCAGTGAGTGTACACCGTCGCAAGTGTCCCTTCACTCCTATTCACCATATGCACCGTCGTCTGTATGTGCAACGATTCTAGATGCAGGCGTGACGCAAAATTCTTTTCCTTGGTTAGGACACGTGCACTTGTCCAGTCAATATTGCGGTCTGTAGATTCCACATGTTCAGCAAGGGTACTCGAGGACACGTGCCGTTTTTTGATGTCATACTGATGCTCTTTCAGGCGTTTCGTGAAGTCACCTGTCTCGCCGATATACTTGCAATCACAGTCGTCGCAATTTATGATGTAGACTACACCCGGGATTTTTTTCACTGTGTCAACCTGTCTGTTACGTCTAGTAAAACGTTTCTTAGTGGGCGTGTTAGTACATGCACAATTTCGATGTCGTACCTGCGCATGATACGGGCGATGGTATCACTTGTGCCAACGACATAGGGAATGGCAGCTCGCTTTTTCGGAGACGACGTAGAACGTTGTCTTGCTGGCGACGGCAATTTTTTCCGTACCGAGGACAAAGAAGACGTAGGGTAGCCACACGTTCTTAAATCTTCGCGTGCAGTCCTTTTGTCTTGTGCAAACAGTTTTTGCTCGTAGGAACAGCGTAGTAGGAACAGACCTGTCGTGTGGATGCAGACATACCGAGTTAAAATGCAGGTACCGGCCTGTATCTGTGGACTTCCTGTAGACACGTAACTCTGGCCTGTCCTTCAACGTCCACAGGAAGTCCACACGTATAAATATAAATATTTGTGAATGAACATTTCACGGCTTCTTTTTCCCTCTCAACCTGAGGCTCAGCCACCAAGCAAATCCGGACAAGACATCGAAGCGATGCCGGTTGCACACGTGAGGGTCGTTCGGCCTGTGGTAATTCTTACAGCGAAGCTGCATATGGCAAAATAAAACGTCATAGTCTACCCACCAATCGTTGTGCCTCGGTTTCTTCTGACGTAGTCATCACCCTAGCGACGTTATCAGCAGTTGCACTTTGGACTTGCTGTGGACAAGACGTGCGTGTTCCCCCCGAAGAAGAAGAACGTGCCCTCAAAGAGCGCCAACGTGAGCAACAGCGCGAGAGCGACGGGAAGCCGAACGCGCAGCATCGAACGCGCAGCAGTCAACGGGTAGGGATCCTCGAGTAGCCGCTCTCTTACCGACAATGAAGTACTGTACATCTGGAGAAGTATGCAGCGTTGGTGGCCGCAGCAGCGAGAATATGTGCGGCGACGGTGGGCGAATATGACCGACGAGAAGCGGGCTGCGGATGGCAAGCGCAAGCGTTGTGCCCGTCATAACCCCGAGTGCCACGAGTTGGAAAACGCAAGGCGTCGACGGGGCCACAATCCATTAGAACGCTTCCCCGGGGCGACGGCGATGTTCGAGCGGGAGTATGTGGGCAACCCGCTTGGCGCCAGGTGTGTGGTGTGTGATCGACTGTGGTGTGCGTGATCAACATCAGTGTGAACGTGCGGCGGGGACGTTGCGGCACTGTCTGTGCACTCGGGTTCCTGACGGGCACAGCGCTTATTCGCCTGCCGTCGCCGCACATATTCGTGCTACCGACGACGCTCCAGGCACCACAGCCACCACAAAGCTATGGTCACTGTGGTAACGAATGAGAGAAAATAAAAGACGATAACAACCCCGAAGGTATGCGTGTATGTGTCTTTATTAAATCTATATAGCAAAACTATATAAATCAATATAGTTATCACAATAGCCATGCCAATACAGCTTCGCCGAAGTGTGGCGATGGGTCGGATGGACTCCACATCTGCTCCGCACAGAAGCTACATTTTTGGCGAAAACACCACGGCATCGAGATTCTACGCAATCATCGTGTGTCTGAAGTCAGCCAGAGCACGTCAACGCCGAACTTGAGGATGTAAGTGCTACATTTTGCATTTTACGGTCAACCTGGAACAATAGAACTGGTCCAACTGGAACACACATGTAAATCACCTGATTACCACATTAACTCGAATAGGTTGTTTTCACAAAATAGTACCATCAATCCCATTAAGGTTAAAACTAAATATGTACTATGCACTCCTTCATTCAAAGGTAAGTTATGGGATAATAGTCTGGGGAACAACATCGCAAGAAAATTACCATAGACTTATTACTATGCAGCAGAAAATATTGCGCTGCTTCGAAAAGTACAGGGGAAAATTACAAGACCTGCCAACTGCTCCACTGCTCATAAAAGATTCCATGCTCAGTGTTGATCAGTTGTATTATTTTAGATTGCTCCATGTAATTCAACAAAATAAATTATATGAACAAAGCTGCATCGAGAAACCATACTACTGTTTACGAGAACAAAGGATACGAGCACCTAAAGTAAGAACTAATTACTGAAAACAAAGTGCTGCGTACCAGACACATCATGTTTTTAATATCCTTGCAGATAGATTAACTTTAAAGCTAGTATTGCTACATTTAAAAAACAAGCAAAGAACTTATTAATTACCACATCTATACGGTGTGAACGTTAACTTGTGGATTTTCATGCCTCGACCAATGCTTAAATCATTCACGAATTAGTATTCTGAGTGTTTCCATGTATAATGTAGTTTCATTGCATCCTTATGCATTCTAAGTTTCCAATTTTTTGGAATTTATTTTCTGTAGCTGTATATTTTGGCGTGCGCGACCTGTTCTGTACGATTATTTAAATATGTAATGTACATTTTTTCTCTTGTTTATGTGATTTGTTAAGTGTACTCTTGCAATTTGCTAGTTGTCCATTTTCCTGAAACTGATGTACTGCAATCCTTTTTTTTTCTTTACTCTGTTGAACTCGAAGCGTGTGAGCTGCCACGAACTACGGAGGGACAGGGACCTTTGTCAGTCTTATTGCCTTTAGCCCCTGCCCCTGCAGTGAGCTTTGTATATTGCTTACTGTAAATAAAATACTTACTTTACTTATTTTACTTACTTACTTACTTTACTTACTATTTCACTTACTTACTTAGTTACTTTACTTACTTACTTACTTTACCCACTTTACTTATTTTACTTACTTTACTACATCAAGTTTCGAAGCGGGGCCGCCCCGCTAAACCCAGCTAGTGGCGAGGCCTAGCAAAGGCTTCGGCCGCCGCACCGCTGCAGATGGCGAACGCGCTGCTCAATACCGACGCCGACAACGCCCACCAATCGTCCACCTGGGCCCTGGAGGACGAGGACATGGAAATTCGCGAATCGCAAGGTCTTTTTCCGGCCGCTGAGGAGAACGAAGAAGACAATGAGCCTTGGATCAATGTCACCAGTCGTGCCCGTCGTCGTCGGCTGCAGACACACTCGGCCATGCGCCAACTATCCCGAATGCCACCGAAGCCCGTTCTCCGTCAAAACCGACCGGCGATGCGCAAGCCCCGACAACTCCCCCCCCCCCCTTCCTACCGATGATTACAAATTGGCGGTTCGTCCACGGAATGGCCTGCAGCTCAACAAGGTGAGCCCAGGGAAGTTAACTAGTAGACGCCATCACAAGTTAGGCAAAGCTACAAATCGGCTCCACCGTATTAAAAATACGCATCGATGAAGACCAAAATGTCCTTGTTCTGAGCACTGCCTCAGAAGCAACAGCCTCAGCACTAAGCAAGATGCAGAAAATTACAATTGGTGCAACAAAATATGATATTGCATCATACGGAATTTTCCCCGATAACTCTTGCAAAGGAGTGATATCAACATCGATCACGACACCACGTCCGAAATGTTACTTAAACGCATTGAATCTCCCGGATACGATGCGCTAACATGTATAAGACTGGCAGACACAACAACCATGTTGATCACATTCCTGAGAAAAAACAGTACCATACTACATCGAATTTTACGGCCTTCTTCTGCGGTGCTACCTCTACAAGAGAACCGTGCCACATGGCCGAACCTGCAACGACACAGGCCACAGAGAGATCGTCGGCCCGCGGCCCCCCGCCACACCCAAGTGCAGGGAGTGCAGCACTTCGCTAGCAACGGAGCAGCACGAGTGCCACCCTCGGTGCTCTCTGTGCGGCGGGAATCACCCGACGACAGCCAAAACTTGCCCCAACAGATTCCTGTCGCCCGTCAACCGCGGGAAACCACAGCAGGCCATGAGAGCAGGCTCTTCGTCTCCGAGGCCACGTGGCGAGCGCTCAGCATTCCGCAAGTCGCGGTCCCCGAAACGACGCGGAGCCGTCCTGGAGAGAAGCAGTTCCAGGCTGCGTTCCGGTTCCGGTTCCCGGCGTAGGACCTCATCGCGATGACGGACGCCATCCCATGGCAGGACCTCGAGCCGTAATCGTTCCTCAAGCGGCAGGAAGGGAAGCAAGGGAGCAGCGCAGGTCACGCAGCAGGTGAGCTGGGCACAAGTTGTTTCTTCCAAATCTCGTCCTCCCTACACTGTTGACACAAAGCTGGCACAGGCACACGCCCACATTAAGCGTCTCACTGAAGAGAACGCAACACTCAAAGTAGAGATCACTAGCGTACACTCAGAATTCCTAGCACTTAAAGATGAATTGCTTGGATGAAATAGCACTACCCCTACACAAAACACTTCAACCCCACCCCCGGAGAAGCGGAAACGGGAAGAGCAGCCAGCGCATACAGTCACTTCAAATCCCACACCGCAACGAGCAACCACGCAGCCCACTTCACCGCAGGGAGTCATACCCGTCCAATATGCCACTCTCCAGAAGGTAGAGGAGGTAGCAGCAAAGGCCATTCAGAGCCTTCAGACATCCCTACAAGCTACTATGCAGCAACAACTCACAGCTATGCAACAGTCAGCGGCACAACAACAACAATTCGCAACTCAACAACTACACTCTAACACTCAGTTGGCGGAACGCATCATGAGACTAGAGGAACCCATACTAGCACTGGAAGCTCGTCAAAGCCGGCGCCTCAAGAAAACAGCTCATCAGACCCTACCAGATTCTCTGGGCTCCCCAAAACCCCATCTTGTGTACCCATCACCACCCCTGAATAACCAAGATGGCTCCTCCTCAACATATATGCAGTAAGCGCGGAGGCTCCCCAGTCGAAACCAGTGTGGCAGTGGAATTGCCTGGGCTACAAGAACAAGTATGGATCACTGATACAATACATCGCTACATCAACAAGACCACCTGAAATAATCGCACTGCAAGAAACGAACACACACGTCCGTCTAGCCGCATACGTCACGTATGGCACCGATACAGGTGACAGCCTTCACACCCTGGTCAGTAAAAAGCTAGTGGCCGTTCAACACCATCTCCAACAATCCGAAACGCTTGCAATTCTGCTTGAAATTATCCCACAGGCAACAAAGAAGGGTCCCATGTTTGTTCTAAGCGTCTACTGTCGGCCGAAAAGCGCGCCATCGGTCCTCAAACAGGTTTTGGAGCAAGCCATACACGCAGCAGGCAACCATCCGCTTCTAATAGTGGGTGACTTTAATGCAGCCCACCCCCTCTGGGGTTATGCGTACACCAACACCAGAGGAAAGCTGCTTCACAAAGTTATAGAGGACATGGATCTCACACTCGTCAACGATCCAAGGAAAAGCACTAGGCTCGGCACAAGTGTTCAAAGAGACACAAACCCCGACTTAACCCTCACCAGAAGTATCCCCCAAGCTTGGTGAACCAATCTGGAGGAGTGCCTAGGCTGCCACCACGCGCTGCTAGCCCCCACTCTCCATGGGCTCGAATACAAAGCCAGGATAGGCACTGCACGCCTCACGAATTGGACCAAGCTGCGGGAGATAAGAGAAGAAAGAGCTACGAACGAACAGAGCCAACAGCTTCAGTCAATTAAGGACCGGATCACTCAGCTTCACCAGGATGTGAAGGCACACACCAAAATGCTTGAAACATCCACCACCACTCCGAGCATCGACGCTTGCTTGCTCCACATGTGGGAAGCCTGGCGTAGCCTGCTGAAGCGTTGGAAAAGGCAAAGATTAAATCGCAAGCTCAAGAGGCGAATCGCACTACTCACACAGAGGCTGCGGAATACGCTACCACGCTATGCCGAGAAAATTGGCTATCCCTCTGCGACAGCTTGAGAAGAAGACTGAGTACCTTCAAGACGTGGAAGTTATTGACGTATTTAATCAACCCGGCCAGCAGCAAAACGGAATCCTACCACAATATGGCCCGAGTAATTCACCAATTTCCAGGAAACGAGGCGGACCTCCTTTTGACTCTCAAAGCCCAGTACTTCTCCACACAGTCATCAGAGCCTCTGCCACCCTACACCGGCACCCCTAACGAGCTCCTAGATGAGGACATTCATTTACATGAAGTAACAGCGGCGATAATGGGCTTGAGACGCCACACAGCCCCTGGAATGGACCAAATTACCAATAAGACACTTGTATATCTTGACAGCCCCGCGATACTAGAGCTTACCACTCATCTTAAAGAAGCATGGAGGGAAGGAAACCTTCCGGAGGACCGGAAAATGGCCGAGGTTCGTCTGATACCGAAGCCAGGCAAGCCACCAGCCATTGAGAACCTACGACCGATCTCCCTCACTTCGTGTGTAGGAAAGCTACAACCATTCCTGGAGGACTCGGGGAAACTTTCAACAACGATGATAGGATTCCGTCCACACCTCTCAACTCAAGACATCCTACTTCAGCTGAAAGAGGAGGTGATTGTACCAGCGACACGCAACTGCCCTACGGCTATCCTGGCCTTAGACCTTAAAGGGGCGTTCGATAACATCAAGCATACAGCAATCTCAGAGATGCTAAACACGCTGGGCTGTGGCGCCAGGACAAATTCCTATATCAGAGATTTCCTCTCAGATAGAAAAGCCATCCTAAAGGCCGGAGACCAAGCCACAAACCCCTTCCTACTGGGCGGGCGCGGCCCACTACAGGGCGCAGTGTTATCCCCTCTCATTTTCGATAGCGCCCTAATAGGCCTACTGCCGCTCCTCGATAACATCCCGGGGACCCGGCATGGCCTATATGCCAACGACATTACCATCTAGTCGTCCACAGGGTCTATCGGGGCAATGTAGAGCGGCTTGCAGGAAGCGGGAGACGTGGTGAGCGACTATGCTGTCATGCGGCCTCAGCTGCGCCCCCAAAAGTCGGAGCTACTCCTGGTCTCACCGCGAAAGAAGCACGCATCCGACTCGCCCACTATCAACATACAACTGGAGGGACACACCATCGTTCCGTCTCAGAGTGTAAAGATACTGGGAATGGTTTTCCAGTCGGATCGCACCAATACAATATTAATTCACAAGCTTAAGAATACAACAGCCCAAGTTACCCACATTATCCGGCGAATAACAACCGAGACAAGAGGCATGGGGGAGGCGGACACTCTTCGGCTTGTCCAAGCCTTCGTCATGTCTCGAATAACTTATGCTATTCCATACGCACTACTCAACGCGACGGAACTCAAGAAAATCAAGACAATGGTCAGAAAGGCATATAAGCAGGCGATGGGCCTGCCGATCAGTACGTCCACAGAGCGCCTACTACGACTAGGAGTGTACAACACGGCCAAGGAGCTGTTCGAGGCACATTTATCCAGTCCGCGAACCAGGCTGGCGGTTACGGGAGCGGGGAGGTCCATCCTCTTACGCCTGGGGCTCTCTGCCCCTCTCAACCATCCGCCGCCTCCGATTGTGAGCTTACCCCATGCCATCCGGAGCAACATCACTGTACGTTCTCTACCTCGCAACGTGCACCCAGTGCACCACGCATAGCGAAAGGATGCCCGAGTCCTGGCCATACACAAGCGATATGGCACTTTACCCTCAACAGCCTACACGGACGCGGGTTCCTACCCCAGACGCGCAGCCACAACAGCTACCGTAGTCGTCAACAAAGAACATCGGAGCAGCATTTCGCTCACATGAAACAATCCCCTCCAAGCCGAGGAAGCAGCCATAGCCCTCGAGCTCTCCCAAACAGAGGTTAAGTCATAGTGACAGACTCCCAACAGGCGTGCTGCAACTTTGCTAGCGGCAGAATTCATACCGCTACGCGCCAGATCATCAATCAAAAGGCGCCAACGAGATCAGTCATGATCATCTGGGCGCCAGCTCCTCACATCATTCCTGGCAACGAGGTCGCCAACCACGTGGCTCGTGATTAGACCCACCGAGCCGACGCCGAGGAATCTGATCCCGAGCGCATGCACCCTCTAGTCTCGTACCACGACATCACACAACACTACAAGCTAACCAGCAGAACATATGCATCCCCACACAAGTTACTACCTAGAGAGCAGGAGCGATTCCTCCGAGCTCTACTGCATTCTCCCACCCAACCAGAAATCACCTCATAGTCCCTACACAATTCTCTCCGCAATGCCGCTTCTGGGCAGAGCCTGGGTCCCTCAGGCATATAGTAGGGGGTTGCAGAGTGACACCATTAAATCCTCGGAACCCTTAGCGCACCAACGAGCTTTGGGAGAGAGCCTTGGCAATCTCCGACCTCGAGGATCAGCAACGGCTGATTGCGAAGGCCCAGGACGCGGCCCGAGCTCAAGGCATTCCGGAATGAGGACGCCTCTCCAAAGCTGCATTCACCCAACAAAAATGTTTATTCTCTCTCTCTCGCTGCTGATCCTTCCGAAAGTAGAAAGGCACTAAGCTTTTTTTTTTCTTTTCCCCCCCAGTTAGCTAGTACAAACTGCTCTCGGCGAGTCTCTCGGAGTGTCCCTGGCACTCTAGGACGGGGCACGCATGCGGTATTCGACAATGGCAAGGTAAGAATTCTTTTTATATATAGTTTGAGACGGCGGTCTGGCTGAGGATCCCCGATGTGCAGTAATAAAAGACTTTGTGAAATAAAACGCGTCACGGGACAGTCGTCCATGCTTGTAGGGACAGGAAGTAATGTCGGCGATTCGGGGTCTGCTTGGAAATCAACAAATATTGATTTCTAAACTTCGTCTTCGTCTATGTCTATAGTATGTACTTGGTCTTGCATTTATTGTGGCAGAGTTCTGTACGTCATGTTCGTAAAAGCAAATCGCCCTTGTTCGTAATATTGCCCGTTCACCACTTTTGCATGTTTCGTCTCTTCCCCAAGTTTTTCTATTAGACGTAAATATCAGAATCATACCTGCTTGTAATGATGCCGTCCAGTGGTGCTTTGTGTCGAGACTCTGTACCGTGGTGCCACAGCAATGGAAGAATGCGCAAGCCGGGAAGAAGCGTTTTTTAAAGAGACTGACAACCAATTTTTAAGGACCTAGTTTATTATGGCGCAACGCAAAGCTCACCTTCCGTACTGCTTACATCTGCAGCGGTTACTTTCAAAAGCGCATGGTTATTTAGTAAGCAGAAATGTTCGATCTCAACAACCTCTAAAAAAGTAAGAGTCCCTCCTCCAGCAACGCTGAGAAGTGAGAGCGATGTCGATTGCCTGCCTCGCAAATTATGGAAGCCGCCCATTGTACTGCTTTCACAGGAAGGAATGTCTCTGTGATTAACCACCGACATTTTAACCTTTCCAACCACTTTTGAATATGACAAGCTGGTGCAATAAGTTCGCGTTGTTGTAAAGACATTTCTTATATTTGTACCGCATTTTTGCCGGAGTACTTGCGTACGCCATGGCTGGCTGGCCCCCGTCGTCGTTGTTGTGCCGACAGACGATCCAAGCCAACTCATCGAAAACGAAGGCGAAGGCAGCGCCACTTTTCTGCTCACTACAAACGAAAGATTATCTGCACATTGCAATTCAGCAAAAACGTATAAAAAGTGTACTGCACTTAAATACTAATAAACAGACCAGTAACCGCGTACGCAATTAGAAGGGCACGTGGTGGACCTCTTATATGCAGGTTCATTTTTTTGCCGCCAAAGGTGATCTTTACCGATGTTACTGACGAATTAAAAATATAAATCCACGTTTAATGAGACAACCATAGCTCGTTTTGGCCACTACGATAGAGAATCATTCCACCAGCGGGATTACCTCGGTTCCTGTTCTGAGCTGTTGTCTGTCCCTTTAAGAGCAAAATAACTATTTCTTCTTTTCACAAGGCGCCTCGCGTCTATTTTCTAGAATTGCACGTTGAGCAAAAATACCGCGCCATTAAAGTGCCGATGACCGATGCTGGGCTTTACTCGTGCTAGCTAGTGTTGAAACTGTGCGCGTCTAAAACCGAAACCGGAAGGTGGGTTCAGTTGCTCCAGTCAATTGTGCCACTGGACTCTGTGGGTGTGTCCTGCTTAAATTTTTTTCTTTATTTATCTATGATACGTTTAAGTGCTTTTTTTTTTTATTGCAGTCCGTCCCGACTGCAGTGGGGCACGAGCGACCTCGCCCCCTTCCCCGCGCACACATTCGAATCGACGTGTATGCCGCAAGCGGAGAGGCAACAGTTTATTATCATAGCAGCAACCGCCCGAACTCGCTCGATTCGCACGCGCCTTCGAACTGACTTACGCTCAATCCACGTGGCCTTCCGCACACTTGAGCAAGCGCGGGAAACTGCGCACATTTCGCGCAAATTTGCGCGAATTGCGGTTTACGCGGCTCGTGCGGACCCAGCGGAAACCTAAATTTTCGCACCTTCGCGCGACAGTCGCGCTTTTCCCGCACGTGTGCGGAAGGTGCGCGTACTGAGCGAGCCCTAAGCGGAGTCAAAAATACCCCCAGTCTATGGGGTCTTTAACTGATGGTGCCTTTATGTAGTCCGTCATTGCGCTTATGTAGTCCGTCAGGTACCTCTGGGCGGAGCTTCATGCCAGAGAGCTGCTCAGCGTAGCTCGTGCGGTGAACGGGGTTGATCGAAAGCTTGCGACGGCGTGCACATGTCTTGTGGAAGCGGAGCTGCGTGCCGAGGAGCAGCCAGCAACGACCGCAACGGAGACAACACAGAGGTCCCAACTACGGTTCCTCTATATGTACTCGCCGTCGGAAATGTCGCGCTTAAGGAAGACCACCGAGTTTGGTCCTAAGTTACAGAATAGTTTCTTAATAGAACCCGGTTTTATAGTGCAGTGGGTGCTGCAGTTTCGCTGGGTACGTTCCCTTGGTGGACCTTAGCGTAGCAGTAACTTAAATCACCGACACTTATTGCAATAAGCCTTGCCTTGTGAACAGCGCAGGCACATAATAGAGCAGATAAAACTGTAGAAAGGCTTAGGTATCGGAGCGACCAGGCTCGTTCTCGCGATTACGAACCCACCACCTCCGTTTCTCGCGGCATTCGGACACATCAATGCCGCACGTAGTCTTTCAGGTGGATTAGGGAGCGACGATGTTGTATTTGATCTGTACAAATATCACATAATTGTTATTGTCGTGGTAACAACGTGATCAAGATGGTGCCGCATAATTTAGTTATTTCACGAGCGCCGACAAGTAGAACATTTGCAGGCATAACGTGAACCAAGCGCGTCTTTGTGCTAGGGAAATTAGGCGACTCGCGTCTTTTTTTCTAACCATGCTGGATTCGCAACCCTAAAACCTGAAGGTAGAAGCAGGATTTAAGCTTTCATTATAGATTCTTCATTAATTATATTCGTGAGTAAAAGTCAGACCCCTACGCTCTTCTGGTACACTCAGTTCATTCGTCACCTGCAAGAGCACTATAGACGAAAGCAAAACGCTTCGGTAGATGCGGTAGGTGATGTCAGCCTATAATATCGCGTTCCGAAATGCCTAAATTATATTTATTTATTTATTTATTTTATTGTACCCTCAAGACCGAAGTATTACAGAGGGGAGTGGGTAAAAAAAAAACATACACAAGTAAATAAACAAAGCAGCAATAAACAACAAATGTGATTAGTTAATTGCATCCGGGAGTGATGATGCCTGATAAGGCCGAACGAAACTTTGAGTTGTCCTTGATTGCGACAACTGCGCCGGGAAGGTGGTTCCATTCCTGAGAGGTCCTAGGAATGAATGATTCGTTACAGCTTCTGGTGCGGCACTGAATGATTCCAACCTTATGGCTATGGTCGATGCGAGAGGAAATGTAGGTAGGAGGTGATATTAGATTATCGCGTAGGTACAAATTGTGGAAATATAGTTTATGAAATAAAGCAAGGCGAAAGCACTTACGCCGGGCTGAGAGAGGAGGAAGCAGCAAAGAGTTTTTCATGGCAGTTACGCTTGATGTACGGCTATAGTTGCTATGAATGAAACGTACGGCATTGTTTTGGATTAGTTCGAGTGATTGAGTAAGGGTTCCGAGGTGCAGGTCCCAGATGGATGAAGCGTACTCCATTTTACTCTTAATAAGCGTTTTGTATAGAATTAATTTTAATGATGTAGGAGCAGAAGAAAAGTTTCGGCGAAGATAACCTAGCATGCGATTAGTATTGTTAATTACGTTGTCGATGTGCAACGACCAGGAAAGTGATGAGGTTATGTGGAGGTTATGAGGTTATAAAACTTATTTGACAGTGCCAGTGACAATTTTAGCGACTTTTGAGTAAAATTAAGCGCAAATTTAGCGACTTCTTTAATTCTAGCGACGAGCTCGAAAAAAAAATATGGCAGCACTATCAATGATCGGACGCAACACGCCGGGCGAAAGCGTGGCAACCTTTATAGAAGTACATGTTGCTTCGCTAGTTGGTTCATATTGCTGAGTAGACCATAAATATGCCCCCCCCCACCCCACCCCACCCCACACTGCCAAAAGCGGGGGAGGGCTAATTAGGCCATTCGCCGCCTCCCCTCCCCCCCCACACACAAACACACACTTTTGAAAGTGGCACTGTTGACTGCACACCGGCAAATCCAACAAAACAACAGCTGAGGCCAAGCCTAACCTAACCAAATCCAACCAACAAAACAACAGCTGAGGTCAATTAAAAGCCTAGCCTAACCATCTCAGAAAACACAAAATCAGCGTTGCTTTTGATATTTTACCGGTCTGTAAGAATCAGTGTTTCCATTTTAGTAATTTCGTCACTATATTTAGCAACTTTCTATTTAGAGACCAGCGACGTTTTAGCAACTTGAATGAAGATTGTCGACATTTAGGGGACTTCAAAAAGAGGAAAGTTGTTTCAAAAATGCCCTTCTAGAACGCACTTCATTACACAAGAACTACGTGTAAGCGGCCGTGACTTGCTGCACGACCCATTGGCTTCGTTCATGATGAAGCGACGGTTGCCTTCAATCTGTTGCGTGTCACAACACAGGGGTCATCAGAGACTTCGCATTGCGCCCGCAAAATCGATGTGGTTTTCATTCGTTACAAAACCGGCTTGAATGGGTGTAAACACTGCTGCTTCTGCGGTATTACTAAATGCAGTCGATTGGTGGATGTTCACAATCGTAGGAGGAAATTATTTGGCGAAAGCCTATTAGAAAAACTTTCAGGCTCATATTTACAACGCAGCAGGTGAATAACACCGATTGGCTGCATTGAAAGGCGCAGATATCGGAGCGGCTGAGTTCGTTTACGTAAATCTGAACGAATGGCTTCCGTTTCTCGCGACTTCCGGACCAATGAATACTTCAAGGCGGCTTTCAGATAGAACAATGGCGGAAGCGTAGCATTTACCCTGTATAAAGGTCGGGTAATTGTCATCGCCGTGTTAACAAGTGGCCAAGAGCGTTCCACAGAATTTAGTCCTGCCACGATCGCTCATTACCCAGAAAAATTGAGGGATATAGTAGACTAAGTGCATTTTTGTGCTGGAAAAACAAGATTTTATTAATTTATTTATTTTCGATACGCTCAATCGCCGAGGCACTGCAGAGGGGAGTGGGTGAGAACATATAACGAAAGAAAATAACAGAATGAAACGTGCAGCGTTACACGTGCAGTATTAGCGTCAAATTGTAAAAATGAAATAAAATATAACGGAATGGTACTAAAATAAATACAGCTGAACTGAACAGAAATAAACACGGCATGTTATACTATGCTAGTGGCAAATATGAGCGCAAGAGAAATTTGGGAAAGGGAGAAAAAAAAAGCAGGAGAAAGAAAGCAAAATACATTGCAGGCATGGCGACACATGTAAAAAGAAAAAGAAAGTTGTGGGGAGGAGAGATACACGAGAGGATGAAGAAGGGCTACCACGATGCAGGTGCGCATATAAAGAATGGGAAAAAAGAGAATGATCAGAAACGGAAACAATATCGTCAGATACAGGTGATTCCAATCGTTTGATGTGTGCGGTCTGAAGAAAAAATAGAATGTGTTTGTGCTACAAAAAATGCCTTTAACTTCGTGCTTACGGTCAATCCGTGGCGAGCGATAAGTGGGTGGCGTGATAAGCTCGGTCTGCAGAGATGAATGATGGAAGACCTTACGAAAGAGGCAAAGGCGGAAATACTTACGACGCAGTGACAGAAATGGCAGTGATATAGCTTGTTTCATTGCTGTTACACTTGCTGTACAATAGTAATTAGAAGAATGAAATGCGCGACGTTATTCTGAATTAATTCTAGAGACCTAATTAAATTTGCGTGATGAGGGTTCCAGACTGCAGCGGCGTATTCAAACTTCGAGCGCACAAGAGTTTTGTATAGAAGCATTTTGAGAGGAGGTGGGGCTTTATTGAAGTTATGCCGTATAATATGCGGTCAGCACTGTTACTCATCATATTACTATGAGTATTCTATATTGTAGGTAGTAGGGGGAAACCCCCAAGTACCGTACATGGTCGAGTTCGATGTCACCTAGTTTGTACGTTGAAGAGCTATCGTACTGCCGAGAAACAGTGATTAGTTTGGATTTGTTAGGATTTAAATTCGTTAGCCAGTTGTCGCACAAACTTGCAATGGTATTTAAATCTGTCTACAAGATAAACGGTTATTTGTGTTCTCTTGAACCGTGTTATATTTGCAATCTTACAATCTCGAGGCAAACGCAGAAGTTTAGCTGTCATCAACCATTATCAAAATATATTAGCAAGGTAAGAGCCCTCTACACCCTGCTGTTAGATTCGCTGTTTTATTGTCACCTACAGACACAACACATAAACATTGAACAACTACTTAAATTATTCAGGCCACGTTAGCCTATAATATAGCTTTCCAAAAGGACCACGTTTTTAAAATCCACTTGACAGTCTCAGCGACTCCACAAGGCTATAGTAGGGGATCCATGGCAAAATAGGCATGCAAAACAGCGAAAGGGTGGGGATAGACATCCCATGCAGATAAAATATTTGGACATCCAGTGAAGAAAACGCAAACGGAGGCTTCGCACGAGAACTTAAATATTCAAGGTGTACACTAAACAGGTGAAAAATCCTCATTTTTATTTCGTTAAATATTTTCGTAGTTTTTTGGACATCTAATAAATAATGCTTAAATGATCGCTCATAAGCCTTACTTAACTTGATATTATTGGGAATTTCATTGCATACGAGAGGTCCACAAATATCTAGTGGCCTTTATTTTTAACTATTTCGGCACATAGGTAAACTAAACATTACTTGTCGCGGCCCTTGTGCGTCTTTTGGGTGTCGTGAAGACACCATTCGATATCGCGTAATTGAATTCCTATTCATGGTGAACTATACGAAGTACTCGTTTTAACTAACGCGCAAAGGGGACGGGGACACGAAAACTAGCTGTGATTCTACTTGTAGTGTGTAGCCAGATTTGATAGCTAAAATGTGGGGAGACTAAAATACAAGCCTGCTCGGGTCTGCGTATTTCGAATACGTCATAATCATAAGAGCTCGTTTCTGTAGTCGTATTAATAGCTGAAAATATGTGCGATACGTATTCTTCCAGGAATCGATACAGAGAACAGCGACACGCTTCAAAGAAGTTTCCCAACACAGTCTATAAACGTTCCTCATATATGATGGATAATCAGCTCTCTCAGTGCCAAAGATAAATCCGACTGGCACATTTTCGGCCTATTTCTACAACAGCAGTAATCCGCGATATATATATATATATATATATATATATATATATATATATATATATATATATATATATATATATATATATATATATATATATATGAACGACAGAAGTAGAGAAACTGAAGGGTTTGTTCGAATTTCGTTAATCATGACCAGATGAAGTCCACACACACTGAAGCCAAGGAAAGCAGGCGGGAAGTTAGCTGTGGTTGAAATTAAAATTTAAAAAATAATGACGAAAAGGGCAGTGAAATTGGGCGAAAAGATTAGCCGTAGGTGGAAACCGAACCCAAAAGCTCCGCATTACGCTTGCTTTGCACTACCACTTGTACTGCAGCGACGGCTATCAATCCATCCACTGACTTGGGTATGTATGTTTACTATAGATCTAGCCGTGGGAGTGTTAGCTGGCGACAGCCAGAGCCATGGTGGGCGGACACCCAAGTTAGCAAACGGATGTATGGCCTCCGAGATTGCACACGCTGTTAGGTTTTGCTCCGGTCGTCCCATTCGGCGCGCTCCTCAGAAGAAAAAAAAATTAGTACAACAAAGCTAAGAAGGAACACCAAATAAAGAAAGAGAAAAAGCCTAAGACAAGGCAAAAACAAATAAATTCAGCCATCTACGATAAGTTACACGTTCAGAGACAATGAATGGCGTGTTAACGTACACATGAATTCTTTAAAAAATAAATTGCTAAACATTAATACTACAGTATCAATGGACAAGGATGTGGAAAAGTACCAGAGAGAATAAAGGCACTAGAGAATCAGATGGTTGAGGTGTCAAAATGTTCGAGCAGAGCTGAAAAATTGCCTAAGAGGTATCCTGTGAAAATCTTCCGAAACACGTGAAAGAGAGGCAAAGCGTACGTCGAGATCTCGCACGTACTGCCTTCTACGGCCGCCTTAGGGTGCTCCGGAACGGGGTGATGGGTTGCACTGCCAAGCTATTGCTATTATAATGCCTAATGTCCTACCTATGTCAAAAAAAAAGAAAAAGAGGGAGAAAACACGAAGAACTATCATCACCAAATTTTTTAACCCTCATCGGGAAGTGTGTTTTCGTACGTCTCCGTTTTCTGTCGTTTCCCTACTTTTCTTCCAACAATCTTCCAATCGCCTCTTACTAATCTCTATTGCGGACACGTTTACTTTCCCCCTGCTTTCGCTGAAACCAAGGGCTACAAGGAGGCCAGAGGTGCTTAAATTGACCTCTGGGCAGATATCTTCACATTCTAATAAAACATGCTTCATCGTTCCCCTAGCTTTACCGCAGCAAGCAAACACTTCTTTTTGCTTGTTGAATTTCGCTTTTTAAGTCGTGCTCTAAAGCATCCTGATCTTGCTTCAAAAAGTAATGAGCGTCCCTTTAAGTTATTGTAAATGGTGTATTTCCTGATTTCGTTTTTTCTTCTTAAGTAGTTACGCATAGCAGGATTCTTTTCCATCGCCGCCACCCATGAGATTATCTCAGCCAGGCACGTACCCAGGGGGCTGGGTGGCCCCCCTCCCCCCGAAGTTAAGTGGCATATCCCCCCCCCCCTACCCGCGCCATCACTCCTCACACACATTCCTAAAGCACCGCCAAATCGTTCTTGAGACTTGACCGCTATTCAGCGGTAAACATTTTTGCTGCCTTTTTCACTCCTTTTGGATGGCGGTAGTTATCGGTATCTCCTGGGGTGTGAAGGCCAGTTTTCTCATCGATTCGGTGCCCGCGTAATTAACTCGAGATGCGTTCAGTTGTCACCATCTATTGCAAGTCCGCGCATCGCTGTTGCTTTTTTAGTTCAACCTTCTTTGTTTAGACTGAACCAGGGTCCAGGAAAGGGATTCGGCTGGCAGTCAGCTGGTCTGTGTGCTCGTGGAGCGAGTTGCGACCTCGGGCAATAGACTGTTTTATTTTAGCGTTTGCACCCAAGCGTAAACACATTACGTATGTAAAGAAATAGCGTTGTCATCACTGCGCAAGCTCTGAACGTTATTGGGTTTCTGCGGTTTGCGTGTGCTATGACAACGTACGTTATTTGGTGAGTTGAAAATTGGAATGCTTACGTACGCTAAGAAATCGCGTTGTCGAACATGGCGGCACTCATGGCTCCCGCTTCAGCGTGAATTCTCATGATGGCTGCGCTCTGACTTGTGTTGATCGCCATTAACTATTGAAATGAGCTTTCGCTTTCTCTAAACTCACCTGAAACGTTAGTTATGAGCGCATAGCGCGTCCAGTTTCTGAGATCGTTCAAGCAATTGCGGCGCCCGTGCGCCTAACGAGACGCGTCGGCATGGCAACAACAGGATGATTGGTAATGAATTGTCTTGGCTTGGATACGTTTTGCACGACGCACCAGATGGCGCCCTGTTTTATAACGTGTGCCTTACGTTTGCGTTCCCGTACAGTAAACAAAGTCTTGAAAGGACACCCACCGCAACGTCCCGCAAAGGTGCTCACGTTTAACGTACGTAAGGCGACAAACGCTATTCTAAAACTGTCTAATGCCAGTTGCGTTTCCTGGAGTGACAGCTAGCCGCGACGCTGACATATCCTCGGTACCATATGCCTGCGATATGGGTTAGATAAGGTGGGAAATAATATCATGCGAAATAGCATCCATGATAAAACCCTGCAATAACCGTTAAACTCATAAGCAATATGAATGTCATCCGTTACCTCGTCTGGGGTTTTTCCCTAATTGTAAAGAACTTTTCATGCAGAATTGGCAACTTGACGCAAGAGTCGCAAGGAGTTGAGAAATTAAGCGATCTACTAAACGTCTAGGCAACAGCCAAACAGGAAGGGAAAACGAAAATTAACAAATTTGGCCGTTGCTTTTGAAATTATTTAAGGATCAACACCTTCTTTTTGAAAAAGGAAGTAGGAAAAACGCCGCCGCAAATGGAGAAGGATTCCGTGTGTTTTGAGTGACGTTTCTAGCCTTATCAGACTAACCGCCTGACATAGCCACTGCTCTGCCATGCTTATGGGTATGTTTTTCCAACATTCTGCTGTGGGCGTAGTACGTCTAGAACCACAGCGTCCTGTGCTATATGCGGCTTTACGTGACTTGCATCCACGCATGGTTACGCAAGCTCCCATACAACAATACGAGTCGGTTTTCGCACTTCACATGGCAGAGCAATAAACTAGGAATCCAAAAGAACCTGTGATTGTTCCGCAAATATATATTTATCTCTATTTCTTTCAGAGCTAAAAAAAAACGCTGCTAGAAATTGTTATTCTACACTTTCGCTTGTTTACTTGTTCGTGGCAGTGTTCTTCCTGCGCTTCTTTCCTGCGCGAGACCATTTGATGGGGTTCCTTGTTTGCCAAGCAAAACAGAGGTCTTTCTCACAGGCGTATACCTGTGAGATATACCTTATTTTATTTCTCTTTTGCGGGATTACGCGTTTTTATGGTGAACGGTGGGCATTATTCACATTTACACTAGTAAAGGTCACTAGTTACTTTCTACGCCTTTCTTCCAGTTGAAACTTGTTTAGCACCACCTCCTTTTCCACCTGGCTATCTTTCGTGCTCTTTTTTCCCTCAAATACAACCTCTTCATTGCCATGGAAAGATTCGGCTGTTATTTTTGGGATGCAATTTAATGTCACGTCCCCTTCCAGTTTGTTTCCATCTTCGTCTAGTATATGTTGATGTATCATTCCAGACTTCCTCCCTAGTAAACTTATGTGGTTGCAAAATATTCTAGGTGCGGAGTTCTTTTTCACACGTATTTCTGACAAGCAACGTTCACTTTCACCTTTTATCTTTGCTTGAGGCAGTACTTGAGCCATACATTTCTTTCTCCCGAAATATTTTCCAATTTGTGGCTACGCCTTCCTGCGGCAACATCGTTCTTTTTTTTTTTTTTGCCTGCCTGTGCTCTCGGGATGCTTTCTGTCGTTCGGCGATCGCTTCTCGTATCTTCCTGTTCCACCAGCTTTCCGGTTTCTTTTTTCCTTTCCAACGAACACGTTGTTTCTATTTCCGTACTTATGTCGTTATTATATTTAGAAGCTGAATATATTCTCACTCTTCGCTTGGACATTTGCTAAGTACTTCCTCGACTCTTGTGACTATCATTGTTATTTGTTCAGCGTTGAAGTTTGGATTGGCCATTCTTCGCTGCTTGCTCTTTGCCCGCAAAACCCCGCGATATAGCCCGCTAAAGCCCGCGACAACTGTGGCAACGCATGTTGTCGCAGTTTTTTACGATATATTACCTTTTTCCTGTTACCTTCAACGTAGCTGCAGCCACCTGCTGCTGTGACAAGGCCACGTTCTTCGCTTGCGCTCTGAAACGGCACAAACAACGACAACCTTGCGTCCTTACTCCATTTGCCTCTGTCACGTGCTGACATTTATGTACATTGGCTCGCTTCCCCAATTCACCAATATGGCTCCTTTGCAACAGCCGAAATGTTTTTGAGGTCAGTGAAGGTCATGGAAGGCAGCATCTAAGCTTTACTGCGAGATCGAATCCACTGTTATTGTCGAAGAAGCCCGATTATCACGGTTAGAGCCCGCTTACGCTCACAGCGCAACTGTACTACTGCTTTACAGAACGATATTAGCCATCATGCCACTAGTCGCTATTGCTATAGGGCCCTAAAATATGTTTGTGCACGTGTGATGAATTTTCTGGTGAAAATGCATCGACACTTGGGTGCTGCGCCCAGTGAAACGCGTTTAACTGTGTACGGCATCCCGTCCTTTCAGAAAGAATACGGTTGGTGTAAAAGATACGTGTACTTCCAATATATTGCCTACCCTACCAGCGCCACGCACAGCCGATGTTGCGGACACCCGAGAGCAGGGGCGTAGCCAGAGGGGGGGCTTATGGGGCTTCAGCCCCCCCCCCCCCCCACGCCCTTCGAAATTTTTTCGTGCTGTCGTGCGCCGCCAACCAAAATAACCCCCGGCGCCGGAAATCATGCTGGATTTAGTCTAGAATGCCCTTTTCATCCTCGAAAAAACATTTCAGCGCGAACATTGCGAAATCGGACTGGATTTCACGGCAACGCCCATGCACAGGGAGTCACATATCGTAACGCAACGAGCCCCTCCCGAGCACAAAGTTTCAAGGGCGTTTTGATGGCGAGCGGGCTCGTCGTGGCATCTCGCGGAGGCCGCGCAATCGACGGAGCGCATGGATTTCAATTCTGGAACTTTATGGGTATGAAGTTCTCATAAACTGTTGATGGGAAAGAAGCATGGACATTTCCAAAGTCGTGCTTTAGATTTTAAATTCCGTAGCATTGCGGGCTTAATGTTGTTACAAACATTTGAAGCCAAAGGTGCGTTGACTTTTCTAAAGTCCTACATCGGACCATACAACGAGACAAGCCAAATCAACATATTATCAGACACGTTTACAAAGCACGCGGCGAGGTCCGACGAGACGAAGCGTTGCGGTGGTCCATTTGTGGCAGTGTGTCACAGAAAAGAATATAAAATTTTTTTTTTCACTTGCGCCAAAGCATCCATGTCAAGGTACTAAAGCTAGCAAAGGAAACTACGTTCCTATTTATTTTTCTGCTTTGACTTTCATTCCTGAGAACACATTAAGCTTCTTCTTTTTTTCTTTTTCTTTATTATTTTTTTTTTGTTCTCGCTACCCGGGTGCTGCTGGAACCAGCCACAGCGCAGGCGTTTTTCTCGTATTGCCCCGATCCCCGCGCAGCGTACTTCGATGCGCGTTCGTTTTTCTCTGACCGAGTGGATTTTCGTCTGGCATAGTTTTAGACGCTTTCTGGCTAGCAGATGAGAAAAAGAAACAAATGCGTGGCCGCTCGCCGCCATCACTGCGGGGACTCGACGGATGGCAACGCGTTCGCTTGAGCGGAATTTCTCCGGAAAATTAGGATACGATATCGCGCAGCATGCCTATGGTTATCTGTGGACCAATCATCTCACGTTTTCTTCGATATTCCTTCGGTAGCCGCATTAGGCGCCCAAAGTAGGCATTCGATCATGGTCAACATGCCTTCCTTGCGTTTTTTTTTCAATTCCATACCCCCGTCCTGCAAAAGAAAAAAAAATACATAGTTGTGGCGCAGCAAATTGTCGCATGGTGAAAGTTTGATTTTGTGACTTCTTCTTTTGTGGAAAGTAACGGGCCACGGGACGCTTCTGTTGGCTGATACTCATTATGTTATTGCGGTAGCAATTATGTGGACCCTCCAGGCGCATTCCTGCCGTCGCCGTCGCCCTCATGTTCCGTACAAAGTCCAAGGGCGATAACATCTCGTGACCGCGCACCGCATGCCACATGTGCGAGTGAAAGCGTAAGGGGTGGTGGTGGCATGGGTTTGCCGATGATGGTGGCTCAATCTTGTGTGCACAAGGGAGAAAAGCAGGGAGGAAGCTCGCCGCCTCCTGTCGCGCACGATACTCCAGAGGGAGTCGAGGGAGGAGGGGGGGGGGGCTGTGATCTGTGAGTCTGTGGTTGCGCAACATGTGTATTTGCCTTGTTTGACGCATTTTATATAGTGACTTTTTCTCAGATACGTAGATTTATTGGAGACTTATAGGTATATTGAAATATCTTGTTGCAAGGTGTTGTTTATACGTGCAGTGAACTTTGTTTCCAGTGACACTTTTTTGCCTTCTATCAAGCTGTATCTTCGCACTTGCATGTTCCATTGTATCTTCGCATTTCTAATGCACTAGGGCGAGTGAAATGAAAATGAGCCAAGCCACCCCGTGCAATAATGGTTCGGTTCATTATCTGCGAGGCATGCACATAGCACAGAGGCATCTCTCGTTTACGAAAGTGACACACAGGTGTGAGGATAAAAGTTCTTTAATGCTCTTGTACATTGGGTTGATTTTGGTTTCATGGTATAATGGACACACCGAAAGTTTCACAGCATGTTGTCGTGAGGTTTTTGACAGCTGAAGATGTTTCGGAAATTATTCGCCGTGTGGCTGCCGTTTTACGTTGAACATTGCATTTCATTGGCCACTGTGAAGCGTTGGAGCAAACGGTTCCAAGAAGGACGTGAGAGTTGCAAAGACAATCAAAGACCGTGCCAAAGCCACCGTGCAATCAACCCAACACAATTGCAAAGGCTAATTAGAAAAGAACGGATGATAAACATCGGTGAATTGGCAGGGCGTGTGAAGATCCGTCATGGTTCGGGTCACACCATAATTCATGAACATCTCGGTTATCGGCTCTTGTGTGCGCAATGGGTGCCCAAGATTTTGAACCACGGCCAGAAGACAGAGAGGTTCGGCGCTGCCTTGACTCATTTAATCCTGTATCACAATTAGGGTGACGACTTTTGTCTGCAATTGTGACCGGGAACGAATCATGGTGCCTCTACTACGAGCCTGAAAGACGACGGCAAAGCTTACAGAGGAAACATTTCAATTCATAACCCCCAAGAAAAGCGAAGGCCGTCATTTCTGCCGGAAAGGTGTCGACTTTCTTTCGGTCGTCAGGGGCCATAACTGATCGAATTTGCTAAACCTAGAGACACTCAACCGTTTTGGATATTGTAAAACGTCGGATCGGCTGCGTGTCGCAATCAAAAACAAATGATGTGGAAATTGAGGAATGGGGTCATCTTGCTCCACAATGCCCGTCTCCACGTCGCTGATGTCGTTAACATAAAACTGGCAAAGTTCAAGTGGGAAACGCTGCAACATTTGCCATACAGCCTAGACCTGTCGCCTTGTGACTTCCACATTTTGGAGCATTTGAAAAAAAAAAAACAGCTCGAAGGAACCACAATTGTGTCGCACGATGACGTGAAGGTGCAAGTTACAGACTTTTTGAAGCAGCAACCCAAGGAATCTCATGAGACGGGAATCACGCGACTCGTTAGTCAGTGGGTCAAATGTCTAAATGCTTATGGAGACTACTTTTAAACAAAGTACGCCGTTAGTCATATATTTGCATTGGCTGACTTTCATTTGACTCGCCCTCGTACATTTTGCAGAACCCCTTATTTTTATATTTATTTCATTTATTCCATACTGATAGCCTGGGTGCCAGGCCTTAAGCAGGAGTGAGCATACATAATTTTTTTTTTTTGGCCAAATGGTCGCAACATATAACATCACAAAGACATGGTGAAAAAAATAGGAAAATAACTGAACAAAGAAAAAAAGTAGAAATAAACGTGGCGTCATCTATAATGAAGTGCATCATTATACAACCAACACAATAAGAAAACAATCAGGTTTGGTGCCTGAGCCCATTTATATATAGTTCGACTGTTTCACATTTTACGGCATCAACTGGTAGCCATTCACGGGTTGTTCGCGGAAAAATAAATTTTTGAACGTATCAGTGGAATTTATAGAATCTGCAAGTTTCTTAGAGGGACAAAAGCGCATTGTACATTCTGACGATGGTTTTATATATATACGATGCCTTATCATTTCCAATTTTGTCATGAAAAACTAAATACAAGAATTTCAGCCTTTCCGTACTTCTTCGTAGTCTTTGAAGTTCCGCTTTTTGTAACATATGTGCTCTCTGTTGCGACTATAATTTCGGTGAAATTACTCACAATACACGACCGATGACAGCTGCTCCTGCGCAATGCATTCTAACAAAGGACAGTGCCATTGAGATTTTTCCCCGGTCTTTGCATATGTACAAAAATGTAAACAAAGTTCTTGAACGAAAGAGATAGAGAGATGCAAATGAGAGAAAAGCACGGAGGTTAACAGTTTCATTCAAATATTCGTCCTCAACTTGTTCATTTCATGGCCTTTACATGTTTCATATCAGCTGCATGCACTGCTTTGCTGGTTTCAAACTGATATAGTTCTAAAGTTCGTTTGATATTTTCTTTACGTATTAACTGGACAGAAAGCACGGAAGCATTGATATCAGTTATTTCGGGAACAATTTTTGAGACATACGAGTATACTATTTTATGAAAAAATACATACTTTACTCCTCTATCTGGACAGTGCATAGCGTTCAACTATTCGTTTGCCGCATCTTTCGCAATGGCAATGCAGTTATTATAAATGTATTCGATCCCTCGACAAATTCCATGAGGAGGAGGCGGAGCCAGTCCGTGAGACCCCCCCCCCCCCAAACGAAATTTCTGGCTACGCCACTGCCCGAGAGAGGTCGGAAAGTTTCACTGCACGAGGAAGGACCTGCACTTTCGCATGTAAGGTAGGCCAAGCAGTCGCATACCTTCAGTTTATTATTCTTTCAGCGATCAGTAAGTGAATTACAGATAATATACCGATGAGGGTCCCAAAGTGTTGTCCTTAGGAGAGCTACTCCTACTGATCAGTTGCAAGTTGCAGATCGGAGTCATATCTGTGCTTTTAAGCGACCAGCACTTTAAGTCGGCTCAACGTGCAACACTTGCAATGCATGCGCTTCGTAAACTCAGTGCAGTGCTTGAATTCCTCGAGTAGAGTATAGCTGCGCCCAAGAGACGGCAATGCTCACAGCCGTGGGACTCTCCGGAGCATGGCGCACGTGCTAAGTGAACTTTTTCATCTCGAACTTCGCCTTAGGAAAATGACGCGTGAGGCTCGTAAAGCCCTTGTTGGTAAACGACGTCCGGATATCGCTCGTAAAAGCAAGAGTGCTTGTTCCGCGTTCAAGCGCGTTTGGTAGCTCGTATCAAACCTTTGCTCTTGTGTCGTCGTACAGGCGCGGGACGAGCAGGGGCGACAATTCTGTTCCGAAATGGCAGACTGTACGTATAGCACGGTACAGCTGCTTTCATGAGTGCTTTGAACCCCCGGTTTTCTACAAGCCTGTAAGGCTGAAGATCTAAAGTGTCCATCTCGGCCACTTTCTGGTGAAGTGTGTTCTCTTCCATCTGAAACAATGGCTGCTGTCTCTGTTGAAGTACCGCGCGTACCGTTGCAATCAAAAATACGCGGCCCACTGCTTCGGGCGCAGGAGTGGCTGCAGGGCCACACCGTGGCGCTTCTATCTCCATCGAGCGCCTGCTTCGAGGGTTCACCGAGTCACGAGATGTTCATTTGAGGGATCGCCAGTCGTTTGTGCGCAGGCGCGAGAGAGAAAATTTGGGGGATTTTGCTCGTTGAATATATGACTCTGCCTAGGCACTACGGAGGAGGTTTCTTAGCGCGTGTTGTATGCGTTGGTCCCCAACACATGCTGGTGTTGCGGAGTGCGGTGGCTCCGCCGCTGGCTGCCCGCACGGTGAGGCAGTGGGCACGGTCGCCCCATTTGTTGATCGCTGTGTCTGAACAGGCAAGGTTCTGGCTGGTGTTGTATAAGTCGCGGATCGCTTTTTTTCGTCGCGACGATAGATTGGATTTTTTACAAGTACTGCTCCAGGAGGGCACATGTAACCAGCAAACGGAGGCCTCAGGAGAGCAACTGAGGTTATAATAAAGCAGGCGGCGCAGGCTCTCCAGGGCACCCGAGGGGTGGCGGGGGGATCAAACTTAGAAGCAGGGCGGCCTGTGGGTTGGGGCCGCGGAGGCCGAAGTGTGCTGGGGGTGTTCGCATAAAAAATTGACTGTCCGCGATAGCGGGCAGCCGCTCCTGGCACGCGCAGGCCTTGGCGAGCGCCAACCCACGGACCAGCTCGGGCTCGAGCTTTGGTGTCCCCGTTGCCACTTTGGTGTCCTGGAGGCGCCGCCAATAATGCGAAATAATGACACCGTGTTACAATTAGTAAAAAAAAAAAACACGATTGAATAGATACAATTACGTCCAGCCGCCAACTTGTGACGCTAAGTTCAGCAGTACCGCGCCCTGCGACTTCTGCAACACCAGTCAGAACTTTGCCTTTGAAGGTACGTCGGACAGACTTTCTCGCGCCTGCGGCGCTGGTGCTGAGTCAGTCGTCGTCACCGGCGGCCTTCCAACCTACTTACGTTCAATCGCGATTGCTAAGGCGCTCTGCCTTCTAGATTTTCAATCTATGCGGCCTGTGCTCTACTACGGTCCCTGCTGCTCCCACAGAAACATCTGTGATGTTATTAACAAGGTACATCGCCGTAAGGCGCGACGAAGCTATGATCCGCCATGACTGACTTAGCACGAGCGCCGCAGGTGCGAGACAGTCTGTCCGACACAGCGGCGCCAAATCGGGCGTCAGTGCCTGCTGCTTCACCATTTTACCCATGATTTTACCGCACCGGCAGCCAGCGTCGGAGCGTAAACTACTCTACCCCACTCCGCAATGCCGGAACGCCTAGGGACAAACGCCTAACACGCGCTAAGAAACCTCCTCCGTAGTACGTAGGCAGAGTCATATATTCAAGAAGCAAAAGCCCCCAGATTTAATTTTCTCCCTCGCGCCCGCTCTTACTCGCGTCTGCGCACAAACGACTTGCGATCCCTCAAATGTACGTCTCGTCACCGAGTGACGCCAATCTTCGCCCTCGCTCTCGTGCTGCCAAATCACGCGCTTGATAAATTTCAAGTGCCGCGTTCGGCTGCTTCGCAGCTGATGGTCGGTGCACAGGAGGGCGCTTCCATTTTGCTTCGTTTGCCGTGCTGCCGTAGTTCTTGGCACGGCGGCGGCGGACGGCTTCCGGGAACGGCTGGCAGGTTCGGACGGTTTCTGCAATGTGAGCGTAGTAACACTTTCGCCTTAAACGAGAATGGAACATTAGTCAGCACGGGCGTTGACATCAACAAAGTGGTGGCACTTTGCTCGCTACTCCTTTGCCCCAGTGCCTTGCCACGGCGTCTTCTGTTGAGAGCTTGCATGCACGTGGGCCGTCCGTTCAAACGCCAAGCACGGAAGCGCGGCACAAACGGGTGCAGGCGCACGTAAACATGAAACGTGCAACCAAATCGGACACTGCACGTTCCGTGCGCTTAGCCGAACTCGAGCTGGCGCGGGGAGGAAGGCAGGCGCGCACTGGCGAACCCTCTTTCCAACTGACCGTCAGCTGCGAAACAGCCGAACGCCGCACTTCAAATTTTATCAAACACGTGACTTGGCCGCAAGAGAGTGAGGGCGAAGATTGGCGGCACTCGGTGCACCCTCAAAGCAGGCGCCCGATGTTAGCCCGATGTAGAGTTACTATATGTGCTACCAAACGTTGCAGAGTTGCGCGTAGCTCCGCCATCTTGCCTGGGAAGCAACCAAATCTATGCGGCGAAGCCGAAGCTCGTTTTCGCAGGCGACACACCTACCGTATCGTTGATCGACCGTGGGCGCTTTTGCATCGCTTGTGGACCGCTTTTCCGCCTAACCACAAACAGAGCGCATCGGAACAGCTGACTGGATAAGATCGTCAAGCAAAGTGCGCTACACTTTTTTAGCGCGCGGCGTAAGATGCAGCGCAAATATTGTCAGTTGTTTTTGGACTTGCAGTCACCTGTGCACCTTCTAGGAACTTTTGAGGTAATAACGTATGGGAACTGGCGTATCTAGAATAGATTGTGTATTCTATATACGCCGATCAGATGCAACATTCATGAACTTCGACGGTAACAATTAGATCGCCCCTGAACAGTCTTAGGGAATATGTTGATGTTACTTTATGGATTCTGAAAATCCTACAAAATAGTTCCTTGTGAAAAAGCTACATAACAAGGTAGTATAAGGTTCGAAATAATATAGTGTATCAAAAACTGGATAAACGTTAGCAATTGAGGTAAACAATCAGATGCTTTAATATTTTTCCTTCGCTTGAATATTGCTTGGCACTCAGATTTTGTTTCAACAAAGATAAATACGCTACTAAGAGTAGTTCAGGGCTCTTTTAGCATGTAAACAGTAAAAGAAAGCACCGAGCCGCAACGACCTCTTTGTTTGGCAATAAAACCACAATGCGAATTTCAGAAAAAAAATAGTGCATGTGCGTGCGAACGTTTTGATATAGTGAGATTTATCAATTTGTGCTCGTTTAAAAAGGGAACTGTACTAAATATAACGAGGCCCATACCTGCTTATGGGCCGAAGCTCTCAACGTGGAGGCAGTCTAAAATATTACTGGTGAATCAATGACCAACCATTAGTATTTCGACTCTGGTACCCCATCAGATTTGCTGTAGAAACGTACCCACCTACCAGCAGGCACTGGATATCAGCCACACCTGCAAGTGCCAATTCATTATGTGCCTTTTCATTGCAGGCATTCCAAAAGTACCCTTCTGTGGGAGCAAAGAGTTAAGCTTTGTTCTTTTCTCCTTGAAGTCGACCAAAGCCTCTTCAAGGTGATTATCGGCGTTGATGAAGCAGGAGGCAGGTTGGAGGTAACAAAACTTGAAGATGTATTGCAACGAAAATATTTACACAGTGAAATACAAAGTTAGCAAAAGAACACTGATGCAAAACACACAAGTAAACAGCGCCTTACTCTTCTACTTTTTCTTAAGTTAGAGCCTAGGACAACTGTCACTACATAAGACCAACCGAGTCTCACATTTCTACCACTAAGTGGTTACGGCCCAGAATAGCGTTGCATCGTACGGAGTCTTACTGTTCTATCAGGTTTAGTGATTAGAGCCTAGACTAAGGAACAAGCACCTCGTCTCGATTGTTATAGGTGAAAGAGACAAAGAAAAAAGGGCGGTAGGTTCGTTAACCCATCCTACGGAAGCAAATGCCTATGAGAGTTGAAAGTCTGCTTAAGCCACAACACAAAGGGATGGCCTTACTCTCAAAAGTAAATGCATTGGAAAACAACCCTGTTTTCCCTCTCTTATTTCCACATGGTCAGTGACGGCCTCGGCAAACACGCCAGGCACGCACGATTTATTGAGGCCATCTCGCACCTCAGCGGCGTTTCTAGCTAACAGGGGGCTCGGGCGCTGGTGTCCCAACACCGCGTACCGCAGTCCCCCTCAAGGTTTTCCCTCGTGGAAAAATAATGACCGCTGGCGGCATCCGGACTCGGTGTTCTTAAAACGACGTTCTCCGAACGCGGCCTCCGCATGCGCACCGCGCCTCTCTCTACGGCGCGCACTGCAAGTTGTAACTCGACACCAAGCGGGCTCTCCTCAGCGCTCAAAACAAGATGCACTTGGTTGCCGCCCGGACGCGTAGGGGCGTGAACCCCCCGCTCCGTACGCGTAACACGTGGTCAACATTGCTAGGTGCCCCTAAACCTCGGCTGCGTCTCTAACCAGCAGGGGACTCAGGAGCCGCCGCCACAACGTCGCGTATACCGCCGTCCCACTCGAGGTTTGTCCGCGTGGACCTCTTATGACCATCGGCGGAATGCCCACACAGTGCGCGTAAGAGCACGTTCTCCGAATCCGTTTTCCGCATCCGCCCCCCCCCCCCCCGCGCGCCGAGGCTCGTCACCCGACACCACGCGGGCCGTCCGACACCTCAAAAACAGAAACGGTGGCTGCCCGACGAGCTGAGGGGTGGACGCCTCCATATCCACAAAACACATGGGCAACTCGCGGCACTGCAAAGTATATACAAAACATTCATGCAGCCCTACACCGTCCATTCTGCATGCTCGAGAGATGAGCGGCCTAACACGTAGTGAAACTTCTTCTCTCACAGCATTGACATGGCTACATTACTGGTGATAATACAAAACACAGTTAGGCCCTTACCGTATCTTAAATGACCACATTCATTCCTATTGCGTCCTGCTTCACATAAGCAGTAGTAGATGAAACATCTTTATTTAGTAGTGTAACCTCTTTTATGTTCAGAAACAACAACCCAAGCAGTGCATTATCAGGAAAATGTGAGCTGGCTTCTTTATGACAATTCTGGGAAAGCAGTGTGACGCATGGGATCGAATAAAAAGCTTTTCCGCTTTCAGAGTGATTCGCGCAGCTGGAAGCAGAGCATCCGGTCATCATATGATTCCGATGGAACTGCGATGACTCTGCGATGAACGAACTGTGAGATGCGCTGCGCACGTTGTGTTGTTGCTCCGCAGCTAGCCCTCACGTGAACAGCGAACGCCAAGGTAGGCCGGATTCGCTTTGAATTTGACTGCCGATAACTTATGTCAATCCAGTTCACTGCAGCGGCGGCGTCGGGAAATAAAAAAAATTGTCCCGAGCATCTGCTTCTCCGCAATGCACGGCTGCTTGACCACCATGTGACGACGTTCTGCCAATAGAGGCAATAGCAGCGTGATAAAACAGACGCGCAACTGTGCTACCTTTGGTAGCGTATACAGTAACTCTAGCCCGATGTAAAGTCGTTTTCTACATCGAGGGAGGCGCGGCGATGGCGTAGAGGTAGAGCAACCGCCTTGGGCGCAAGAGGACGGTGGTTCGAATCCCGGTGCCGCGCAATTTTCCAAAGGCTTAAAAAAATCCACGTGTTGATAAAATTGCATAAACAGGCATAGAGTGTGGCCTGATCCCAGTGACCAGAACCGGTAACGCACTCACTCACCAGAGCAGGATTGGCCACCCTGGTGCAGTACTTGGCCACAACCTCCTATATGAATACAATAATCAAACCCCGGCGTTCAGTCCCCTGCAGCTGCGAAGCAACTGACCATGGCGGTGGTCAGACCTGTGACGCGGCAGAGGGTGCTAAGAATCCCTGGGTCCGGACAGGCTGCCACTGTAATCTCAACCTGGCAACGTTTCACGCTAGAGCGTTATCTAGTAAGGCGAGTCTAGCAGTGCTATTGGAGGAATTAGACGGCACTAAATGGGATATAATAGGGCTCAGTGAAGTTAGGAGGCCAAAATAAGCATATACAGTTCTAAAATGTAGGCACGTCCTGTGCAACCGGGGCTTAGCGGAAAGACGAGAACTAGGAGTCGGATTCCTGATTAATAAGGATATAGCTGGTAACATACAGGAATTCTATAGCATTAACGAGGGGGCGGCAGGTCTTGTGAAACTTAATAAAAGGTAGAACTTGAAGGTCGTAAAGGTCTACGCCCCTATATCCAGTCATGATGACCGGGAAGTCGAAAGCTTCTATGAAGACGTGGAATCGGCGATGGGTAAAGTCAAAACAAAATACACCATACTGATGAACGACTTCAATGCCAGGGTAGGCAAGAAGCAGGCTGGAGACAAGTCAGTGGCGGAATATGGCATAGGTCTTAGGAATAGCAGGGGAGAGTTATTAGTAGAGTTTGCACAATAATATACGGATAATGAATACCTTCTTCCGCAAGCGGGATAGCCGAAATTTGACGTGGAGGAGCCCGAATGGCGAGACTAGAAAAGAGATAGACTTTGTACTCTGTGCTAACCGTGGCATCATACAAAATGTGGACGTGATCGGCAAGGTGCGCTGCAGTGACCATAGGATGATAAGAACTCGAATTAGCCTAGACTTGAGGAGGGGACGGAAGAAACGGGTACATAAGAAGCCGATCGATGAGTTAGCGGTAAAAGGGAAAATAGAGGAATTCCAGATCAAGCTACAGAACAGGTATTCGGCTTTAACTCAGGAAGAGGACCTTAGTGTTGAAGCAGTCAACGACGATCATATGGGCATCATTAAGGAGTGTGCAATAGAAGTCGGTGGTAACCCCGTCAGACATGATACCAGTAAGCTATCGCAGGAAGCGAAAGATCTTATCAAGAAACGCCAATGTATGAAAGCCTCTAACTCTACAGCTACAATATAACTGGCAGAACTTTCGAAGTTAATCAACAAGCGTAATACGGCTGAAATAAGGAAGTATAATATGAATAGAATTAAGCATGCTCTCAGGAACGGAGGAAGCCTAAAAGCAGTGAAGAAGAAACTAGGAATATGCAAGAATCAGATGTATTCGTTAAGAGACGAAGCCGGCAATATCATTACTAATATTAATAAGATAGTTCAGGTGGCTGAGGAGTTCTATACAGATTTATGCACTACCAGTGGTACTCACGACGATACTGGAAGACAGAATAGTCTAGAGGAATATGAAATACCACAAGTAACGCCGGAAGAAGTAAAGAAAGCCTTAGGAGCTATGCAAAGGGAGAAGGCAGCTGGGGAGGATCAGGTAATAGCAGGTTTTTTGAAGCATGGTGGGCAGATTGTTCTAGAAAAACTGGCCACCCTCTATACGCAATGCCTCATGACTTCGAGCGTACCAGAATCTTCGAAGAACCCTCTAACATAATCCTGATCCATAAGAAAGGGGACACCAAAGAGTTCAAAAATTATAGACCGATCAGCTTACTGTCCGTTGCCTACAAAGTAGTTACTAAGGTAATTGCAAATAGAATGAGGAGCACCTTAGACTTCTGTCAACCAAAGGACCAGGCAGGATTCCGTAGAGGCTACTCAACAACCATATTCAGACTATCAATCAAGAGATAGAGAAATGTGCAGAATATAACCAACCCTTATATATATATATATATATATATATATATATATATATATATATATATATATATATATATATATATATATATATATATATATATATATGTATATATATATATATAATCTTTCATTGATTACGAGAAAGCGTTTGATTCAGTCGAAACCTCACCAGTCATGGAGGCATTACGGAATCAGGGTGTAGAGGAGCCGCATGTAAAAGTACTGAAAAATATCTATAGCGGCTTCACAGCCACCGTAGTCCTCCATAAAGAAAGCAAGAAAATTCCTATAAAGAAAGGTGTCAGGCAGGGAGATACGATCTCTCTAATGCTATTCACAGCGAGTTTACAGGAGGTATTCAGAGACCTGGATTGGGAAGAAGTGGGGATAAGAATTAATGGAGAATGCCTTAGTAACTTGCGATTCGCTGATGATATTGCCTTGCTTAGTAACTCAGGGGACCAATTGCAATGCATGCTTGCTGACCTGGAGAGACAAAGCAGAAGGGCAGGTCTAAAAGTTAATCTGCAGAAAACTAAAGTAATGTTTAACAGTCTCGGAAGAGAACAGAAGTTTACGATAGGTAGCGAGGCACTGGAAGTGGTAAGGGAATACATCTACTTAGGGCAGGTAGTGACCGTGGATCCGGATCATGAGACCACAATAATCACAAGAATGGGCTGGGGTGCATTTGGCAGGCATTCTCAGATTAGAACAGCAGGTTGCCATTATCCCTCAAGAGAAAAGTGTATAACAGCTGTGTCTTACCAGTTCTCACGTACGGGGCAGGAACCTGGAGGCTTAGGGAAAGGGTCCTACTTAAGTTGAGGACGACGCAACGAGCTATCGAATGAAGAATGATGAGTGTAACGTCAAGGGATAAGAAAAGAGCAGATTGGGTGAGACATCTTAGTTGAAATGACATCTTAGGTGAAATCAAGAAAAATAAAAGGGCATGGGCAGGACATGTAATGAGGAGGGAAGATAAGCGATGGTCAATAGGGGTTACGAACTGGATTCCAAGGGAAGGGAAGCGTAGCGGGGGGCGGCAGAAAGTTAGGTGGGCGAATGAGATTAAGAAGTTTGCAGGGACAACATGGCCACAATTAGTACATGACCGGGGCAGTTGGAGAAGTATGAGAGAGGCCTTTGCCCTGCAGTGGGAGTAACCAGGCTGATGATGATGATAACGACGACGACGACGACGACGACGACGATGATGATGATGATGATGATGATGAAAGTCCCTTTAGCCCGATGGAGATAGCAGCGTCGCGGTGTGGCCCTGCAGCCGCTCCTGCGCCCGAAGCCATGGCGCGTATTTTTGATTGCGACTGTACATCATTCAGTGTCGGTTGATCTCTTCGACGGCGCGCTTGCGGAAGCATCCTTTTTGTACTCTTCCATTAACAAAGGGTGCTATTTCATGTGATTCTTGAAGAGTTGTGGTTGTTCCCGTTTGAGGAACATGTTCGCACGACTTGCAGCGAGCTGTCGACGACAAGTCTTGTGTTAGTACCACCAAAAAAACCCTTTTTCTAGGTTTATTTTCCTGCTTGCTTGGTCGCCCATGATCCGCAGTTGATTCCAGTCTTTGAGAAAGAACGTTGAGCGAGGACTGCGTCAGCGCTGAGATCGTTGCAAATAGCGCATCTGCACAGTTAGCATGGTTTGCGTTTGCCTCACAAAGCAGCAGCACGTAATAAAGAGCCGGCGACCATTTCAGAGACTTTGGAACACAAGGCGGGAGTTGTAGATGACGACGCAATGTTCTGCTGGAACATACTGTTTTCTTTTTTTTTTTAATTTCCAAACTGCCAAAAATAGTTTGGGCAACGTTGTCGAGGTACTCATTTTATTGCATCTGCTTATAGAACCTGAAAGTACATCACATACCGTTATGAAAGAGCCGCAGAATAAATCTTGGCGAAAAAGAAACCGAAACTGCTCTTGTCTCACGGGCGTGTGACAGACAAAGTAAACACATAGTGAGCGCATCATGGGAATTTCCTGGGAATACAGATATTTCTTAGAAAAATGCGGAGCAAGCATATAATTCGTTACTTGCGCGAATATTTGCCGTCTGTCCGAATATTCTCCGGTTCTACCGTTATTTGGCCCTCCCCGAATATTCAGGAACTTCTGAACATGCATTTCTCGAATCGAATGCGCTTAGAATAAGCAAAATATTCGATTTGTATTCGTAATTTCGAATATTTGCATACCCCTACTGTCCTGCCCCTCAAGCTGCGTTCAGTAAGATGTTCGCGCTCTTGAAGCCAATACATGGGTGCGCAAACAACCTGCAAACAAACTTAAGAGTTAGGTAATTTTTATATATTATTACACGACGGCGAGTACATGCAACCTGGTTGTGCTGCCTTTGCTCTTTTCGTCTCAATGAAGTCTTTTTTTTTTCAGAATAAAAATAAATATTTCCGCTGTGAGGCTACGCAATTAACTTCCCGTCTTTCTGCTTCGAACTTTTTATTAGAAGAGCAATTAAAAGTCATATTAAAATTAACAATAAACCTCCGCCCTTCCCCCACCACCCTTAAATAAAACAACAACGTAAAAGAAAAGAAACGGACTGGCTTCATTCAGCTCTTCGCGGCTGTATTTCTGTGTTCTCCAGCTAGTTGAGTGTACACATGGACACTTAATAAATCAGTAGCGAAGTCGATGTCACCGCTAATATATATTGCGGTTTTGCGGCGACAGTTGTCGCAACTGTTGTTTGGCTACTTTCGCGAAACCGTGAGGTCTGTTCGTAAGGGACAACGCATCTCCTTAAGATTTTCATTCCTCCTTAGAAAAAACGGCCAAATAAACGCTCGAAATGCTTCGAACGGCGTTTATTGAGGAAGCACTCAGCCGTACGGGGATTTTTGAGTGGTTTGGGCAGTGTTACGTTTCCAACACGACCAAGGGCCTTAATTAGACGATTACCACGAGGCAAGCCCACCCATTCATCAGCGCCTATCCCGAAGTCGACGCAGTGTCGGCGCCGACGGTTGACGGGTCCACAAAAGGCCCCTCTACCTGTACCTGACAGCCTGAACTAATGATGAGAAGGGCCAACGTCGAATGCTACCGTGGGAACGGCTTCGACCTCGGATTTCCATATTGCTACACGCTTGCTGAATATGCGGGGGCATATTCAGTACCATCGGAGGTGGAGTTCAGCGGAGTGGTGCGTTATTTTGGGCGGGATATTGCGAACGGTTCGACAGTTGTGACTGGCCGCGATACAGTCATCAGACTCCCTAGTTTGGTCGCCTAGGGAAGAAGATGGTATTAAAAGCGGAGACCTTTCGGACAGTGAGAGGCTTACGCGTCTCGATGTGAACTAAAACGTTTAATATGCTCCTACATGGAGGGGGATTCCGTATCCGGAGCCCCAGTGTAGATAATGTAAAACAAACCCCTGTTTCTTCATTCCTACGACCGGACGTTGGGCTTGGTGGATTGCTGGCCCAAACGCCACCTCAAGCCGCAACAGCAGTTGCAAGACGAGAAATAAGCGTCATACAGAGCCCTCAATTCGGTCGGCTTTCAATTATCCGTACCTACGTGATTGTGAGAAAGGTTCGACAAAAAAAAAAAAAGAAGGAAATCAACGACAGTCATCGCTAGACACTTTAGAAACTTCAGAAGCTGCTGGCATGAGTTGGAGCTCTTGTGTAGCGGGTTTTAAGTGTGTAATTAGGCACGAGGACTCGTTGCCGTGATGTTTGTTCCCTGCCTACTCACACAGGTAAAAACAAACACTTGTCCGATTCTGTGCCAGGATTTCAAAAATTACGTCAAAAGTGACCCAGACCTTATGTATAAGATCACCACAGGTGACGATAGCTGGTGCTATCGGTATGACCCCGAAACGAAGCAGGTTTAGAGCCAGTTCAAGAGACCTTTTAACAAAAACCTTAAAAATTGTGACGAGTGCGCTCGTGTGAAGACGATTATCGTGATTTCTGTTTTTCCTTCTTCGGAGATCGCGGAATTTGGCTATTTGTTTCTCCTGAACAGACTGTCAATCAGCAATTTTATTTGGAAGTAGTAATGCGATTAAGAAAGAACGTGCGAGGAAAACTCGCAGAATTGTGAAATGCGGGTGATTGGTTTATGCACCACCACAACGCCGCAACTCACACTGCGTTAGCTGTGACGAGGTAATTATAGGCTATCAGGGATAGGCCGTCGTGCCCCACGCGCCCTGTTCGTCGCACGGAGTGCCCTGCAATTTTTGTGGCTGATGTTTGAAGAAGGAAATTTATTAAAGAAAGAACATTTACCACTCTGCACGACGTGAAACCCACTACGCAGGGGCAACTCAACAGCATTAAGCTTGAAAAGCTTCACAGTTGATTCAAACGGTAGGATAAAGTTTTACAAGTGAATTGAGTCCGCTAGAGATTATTTCGAAGGAAAAGAAGTGATTTTTGTCCCAATTGTTCCCGCACACAATGCTAGGATTCCGCCGCAAGCTCTCCACACAGGACGTAACACTAGATCGTAGACGACACTACCAGCTCCACTATATAAGGCAATTCTAGGCCTAGATATTAAAAAGGCCTTTGACAAGGTTAAACACGAAGCGATTATAAAACAATTAGAACATTAGGACTAGGCCAAAGAATGTATAATTACGTTAGAGATTTCCTCGCGGGTAGGCACGCATGCGTCGGCGACGAGGAATCGCCGCAATTTGAGACGGGTCCGTGCGACACGCCGCAAGGATCCGTCATATCACCGTTACTCTTTAATTTAGTTCTACTCAGTCTACCCGAGAAATTAACAGAAGTAGAAGGATTGCATCACAGTCTCTATGCGGATGACATCAAACTCTGGTTTCTCGGGGGAGGATGTGACGGTCACGTCTAGCGAACGCTACAGGCAGGAGAAGATGCGGTTTATAACTACTTGCGTGGAACGGGCCTCGAGTGCTCGGCTACCAAGTCCGAACACCTCTACAAACCCACAAGGAGAGGTCGTAAAACCCTGCGCTACAAGGAACGGGAATGCTCTAAAATACGTATTACATTGGCAGATGGTACTCCCGTACCGCACGTAGACAAAATTACAATCCTGGGGTTACACCTGCAGGCAAATGGCCATAACGGATAGACGGCGCGAAGACTTCGTCCTTCGGTAAATAACATGATCCGACTCCTGCGTCGCATCACGAATAGACGCAATGGTATGCGCGAATAGTGCGCGATCCATCTCGTGCAGGCGTACGCGATAAGCCGCATAACGTGTTGTCCCCTACCTGAAGTGAATAAAGTCCGAAAAAAACAAAGTCGAATGCATGATACGAAAGACTTTCAAGAGGGCTGTCGGCGTTCCACTCAACGCGAGCACCGACAAGTTCCTAGAGCTCGCACTTCACAACTCACTTGACGAGTTAATCGAGGCGCACGACGCTGCACAATACGAACGATTAGCGAAGTCAAAGACAGGTCGATGGATCCTCGAGTCGCTCGACATCGCGTACCACACTCAGCATGGAGAAAGGACGGCGGTTCCCGCCTCTGTTCGCGACCGCCTGATCATCCCGCCGCTTCCCAAGAACATGCACCCGACGCACCACGCCGGGAGACGCAACAAACGAGCAAGCGACCTTCAGAAGAAGTTTGGTAACAGCAACGAGGCGGTGTACGTAGACGCGGCGCGATATGGAGGAGGGAGAAGCCCACACGCGATCGCGGTTGTAGACCGCACGGGTAAGTCCCTCGCGAGCGCCACGGTGACCACGGGAGACACGGAGGCGGTCGAAGAAGCCGCGATAGCCCTAGAACTCGCCGCAGTGCAGAAGACTGCGATCGTGATCAGTGACTCGCAGGCGGTAATCCGCGGCTTCGCGCGCGGTCGCGCCTCGCGGGAAGCGGCCCGAATACTCCAAATTTCTGACGACGGCGACTCGTCATCGCCCTCGCAACCCGAAAATTCTACGGTCTTCCTCCTCTGGACCCCGGCACACACGGACGTTCCGCTCGCGGGCAACGAGGCGGCCCACGCCACGACTCGAGGTCTCACGCCGAGCCGCCGCTGATTATGTGGCCGCCGCCTCCGCCCCCGAGAGCAGGGCATCGTATCTGCCGGATCGGGACACTACGACAGAAATGCAGCAACAAGAAACACAGTGGGCGTGGGGCGATCGCCTAACCACGTTCAGAGACCTCACCCAACACTACAGGCTCGAAAGACGCACATTCCCGCCACCGCACTATAAATTGAACAGGAACGAGGTCGTAACTTTACGCTTGCTACAGACACACACCTACCCTAGCCCTGCCGTCCTACACCACTGCTACCCGCGTTTATATCCAACAGACGCGTGTAAAACTTGCGGACAGAGAGCAACGCTGCGAGACATGCTCTGGAAATGTGTCGGCAACAACGGTAATCAAACCAGCTGCGTTCGCGACATGTCCATAAGCGCGGCCGTTGCCAGAGTACGGGAAGGCTTCTTCGTACGGAAAGCTCGCTTCTTCCCGACGCCGCCTTGGATGCGGGAGCTACCGGGGACTTTCTCCGTAGGCGTGGCCGACGCTGGGAGGCGGCTCTGAAAAGTTCAGAGCTGGCAGACCAGCTCTGGGCCGTCCGGCAAGCCGAAGATGCCGCCCGAGTCCAAGGACTTCGAGCCGCCACCTGAGGCCACCACAACAAAAACTGCCGGACTATTCTTTAATAAAGTTTCTTCTTCTTCTTCTTTGGAGGCAATCCGTTGTTTTTTTTTTGTCCTCCCTCGAATGTCCTATTTTATTACTTGCTGTGCGCTTCGTTGCAACACAATGGTCGCAGGGGATAGAGCAGTCATCACCATGGCTCTTGACTTTGGCCTAGTGTTTGTGGTCCTTTCCGGTGGATGTCTGTATGGTCCGTATTTTAGGGGACAAATACTTACCCTTGAAATTCGCTCGCTTGTTTGAGTCGACATTGGAATGTTCGTCCCGATTTGGGGCTAGGCTGACGGCTTCCTGGGTGCATCCGATACGGAGACCAGGTGTACCGATGTAGTGACGCTGTAGTGAACAGAACCACTACCAGAGAGCGCGAATAAAGGCACCAACTCTCGCTCTTTAACACAGGGCTCACGCACTCCAGCGACAACAGCCTGCGCACGAAGAGTGCGGAGAAGTAGTGGAAAACGACGCCGAGGAGGAAACACCGGCAGGGAAGAGTAGCGAGGGCCGCCGAGAAACAGCAGCGGCCGCGAAGAGGTTCATCAATTATTATGCGCTTTGCTATTGCCATGCTGTTTCGATAAGTGTTTGCGGCGTCACGTTCATTGTAAGTGAACAGCTTACATAAAATAAAAAAACGCAAGTTCAGAAGGCTTGGGGGCCATTTAAAGGACGTGTCAACGGTGATATGCAAAATGAGTAGTAAATTAGTAAGGGAAAATGAAAAGAGATAAAATAAGAGCTGCTCTTGCAAGTTGTAAATTCTTGGCGCAAATTTCGAAAGACTGCAGGTCATTGAAGGGCGTATTTAGCGAATTTAGAGCCCTCCCCTGTTCAGATGATGCCCCCCCCCCCCTATTCTTTCTCTTTCTCCATTGCGCCAAGTTAGCTACCTATGATTACGTACTCAGAAACCGTTCTGTGTGTGGACAATGTTATACCACTAATTGACCCACATCATAAATTTTGCATTCCTTGCCATTATTTTTGTACTCTGTGTAGGAATTAATTTTAATTGCCGTCAATCAATTAAATTCCTCATTTGCTGCATGGTTACATACCTTTCTTGTAGAGCGAGAGAGCGAGTGGTAGTCGTCAGGCCATGATCGAAGAGCAGAAGAGGTGCGAGGGCTTTTGGCGTCCGAACACAGGCTTTCTGTGATATCCAGAGCCGACCTTCTCGGTTACCCTCCGTAAAAACCGGCGGAAGGCACCGATAGCGTCATCGGCGTATACCTGTGTCGAGCAGGAAAGCTAGAGAATCAAGATATGGGCAGTTGAGGTATCCAGCACGTGCTTTCGAGAACGGCTGTGAAACTCGGCGATGAAGCGGTGCACTCGCGTAGAAAGTTTCATACAGCCCCCCTGGCTCAATAAGTGCGGGGCGGAGTAGCAGTGCATCTGAGGGAAACACCTGGCGGCGGACGACCCACCGCAACCCTTTCGTCGTCGGAGTACCGCGATACCATCTCTCCTTCGATGAGTCGCCTCGGCGTCTCGAATCGGGTCACGGCTTCCGGGCGCGACTTCAGTTACCTAACAGCGAAAGGGGGGGTCAACGTCCGCTGTTCGCGGTTCGAGGTCGCAGTAAACCAACACCACAACCGCAGGCTTGACATGTGTTGAACTAAAGGCCATTCTTAATGGAGGCAATTGAGTGCTGAGGGTCCGCGGGTGCTCGAGTGCCTAATGATGGCGCCTTATAGTGTAACCAGCACATTGAGCTTGCGTAACGGTTCAGTTCGAGTTGGAAAGACAGGTTCCGTGAGCGGCGCACCTGTTACCATTGAATGTAATGTAGTTATTTGCTTATTTGAAATTTGCCGAGGTAGACAATCGGGGACGGGAGTGAGAGAGAGGCAAAGGTGCAGATAATCCCTAGCACTGCATCCGATTTCACGGCCTGCATTGGGCAGAAGGAGGTGGAGTAAATATTGAGGAGAAAGAAATGAAAGAGAGTGAGTGAATGTAAGGGCTCAGGGGGGGGGGGGTGCTTGAATGTCCAACATGCGCCGAGAACTGTGTTCTTAGGAAGCGAACGGGAACGTCGGCGAGGTGTGCCCTCTTGACACTAGCCGGAACGAATATAATTAACGCTGTCTGCACGTGTTGAAGCAAGAAGCAACAAGCCACTGACGTTGATCAGGCACAATCATTTGCCCTGGACGCCCCATGTGTGTCAACGCTGCCGAGATGCGCCGAAAGTGCGGAGCCTTCCATGACGACACGAGAATTTCTTTGTAAAAGCTGATAACAGCAAGTTTTTGTGCCTCATGAAACATGCCATTTCGCATGTACAG